>NW_025408586.1:1200000-2400000 GCF_019650295.1 Cercospora kikuchii
TCGATAAAGTGTGGGAGAACGGCAGCGATGTCGACAGCGACGACTATCGCATGGCCGAGGAAGAGGCAGAGGAGAGGAGAAAGCACTTGGAGTACGACGACTATTGACAAGGCGGCCATCTGAGAGAACAACCCATCTTTTTTTGACTATTAGCATGGCGCTGGAGGCGTTTGCACAAGAGCTGCGCTGGGTAGCGCCTGACTACTCGGGCGCAATGACTGGAATCGAGCTTTTTGAGTCTTAGCACTCATATCATCGTCAACAATTGGCTACGAACGCACATCTTCATACCAAGTTGTGTTCCATTGCGGATCCTTGCGAGTGGTAGCCGATATCCGGGTCTGCATCCACTCGATCGTCCGCCAAGAACTACGCCGCAGCTGATGGATCGCGACCTTCAGACTCAAGCATTCCAAGTTACGAGCTTCATGACAGACCGAGCACGGCAAGAACCAAACCAAGCCCGCCAGAACTCACGCGACCCACCATGTCAAGCTTATATGGCCATCCCATTCCTCGACACGAAGCCGATCACGAATCGCGACTCTGGGCAGCTTGTTTTGAAGCCTTTCGACATCCTACAACATTACCGCGATTCTTCAGGGTACTGTACCACGACACTAATGCATACTATGCTGGACGAGACCTTGTGGATCTGGAACGAGAAGAGCTTATTGAGAACCTTGCCTGGATGCGGAAAGTCACAATCTCAGCAGCAGCGAGCGCGTCAATGTCTCTACTGTTTCTAATCGCGCAATTGGTTCTGTGCAGGATTGAGGTACATGAGGCGAGGAAGGGAACTTGAATATGCTTGGCGAGCGCAAGGGCATAGCTGTCGAGTTGAGTGCGCGTGCAGACCTGCACACTATCAGCAGCAAGCAACACCAAGCTTTACGATTTTGGACCTTGCACAGCTAGCGAATGGTCCGAGGGTTTGCACTCTGAATAGAGTGATAAAGAGAGCATTTGTATAGATCAGACTTGTGTGTTCGGATAGCCTGCCATATCCGATGTGACGTTTCCGCATCGTCACTGACAAGGAATTGAATAACTTCACCTTGAAGGCTTTTCACTTGAATCTTCTCCGTCTCTTACTCCTCTTCCAACTTCAATGTGCATTTCAGTAATACATTCTTCTAACAACGGTTGACATATATTCTTTCAAGACAGCAATTAGGTTTCGGCAAGTGTCCCGGCTGCACCCAGGTTGCGGTACCAGGGCTCAAAGGTCCAAGTCAAGACATATGGCCAATTCAATGCACATTGAATGTACAAACGGACTTGACTCCTCGTCTCGATCGAAGGAAAGCCTCTCATCGGAAGCCGGTGGCTCCTCCTGCGCTCGAAGCCAGTAAGCTCGTGAACTCGCAAACACTTCACTACGAGCCGCTGAGCACGCCACGCCACGCCCATCATCGGACATTCAGGCCGGAGTTCAAGTAGTCCTGGCCACTTTGGTTTCCATGTCTCCTGAGTCCAACTATTCGTGGCCATTGTGGCGACTCGCTGGTCATCATGGTTCTAGGAACGCTCCAAATATTTTGCGCGGCAGTCGATGCATCGTAATCAAGGCCTGTGAATGGTCACCGGGCATCGGACCCGACTCCTGGCATCGGATGAGGCTCGATCACTTCGCCGCATGCTAGCCGAATCAGTAGCTAGGCCAGCGACAGAGCCGCACTACTGCAAACTTTGCCTGCTGAGGCGTGCTATGATCCTCACTGACGTCTACAGCTTCTCTTCACGGCAGCAGAGTCGCAGCGAGTTCGCTCAGGACAACCAATGGAATCCATGTCTTACTACAACCCGATCTCCGTACTACGGCAACGTGGTTGCACGGGCTCTATACGTCCAATAATGACGGCGAGAGTAAGCAAGAAAGCGTCATTCATCACTGATCGCAGGACTCCCGCACAGGTACATATGGAGCCAAGCGAGCTGTTAGATAGTGCAGCAGACAGTTCCGTATCGGAGGCCTGACGTAACGAGGGAAAGGAAGAAGCAAGGCTCTTATAATATCCCCGCCACTCAGTCCTCACCATGCACGCCAACAAACTACAACACGATACCAACAATATGGCACCATCAGCAACGAACGGCGCTCCAGACGGCAGCGTGAAGGGCGATCTGTATCGCGACTACTCCGATGACAGGAACGCGTCCTCCGAGGACACAGTCTACTGCACATCAAATGGCGTGCCTGTGGCTCATCCATACGAGACGCAACGCGTGGGCGAGAATGGCCCCCTCCTCCTACAAGATTTCCATTTGATCGATCTTCTGTCACACTTTGACCGCGAGCGAATTCCCGAGCGTGTCGTTCACGCCAAAGGTGGTGGCGCACATGGCTACTACAAAACGACTGATTCCATGGAGGATCTCTGCGAGGCCGATATTTTCAAGGCCGGCAAGCAGTGCCCGGTCACAGTCCGCTTCTCAACAGTTGGTGGAGAGTCGGGCTCGCACGACTGTGCTCGTGATCCCCGAGGCTTCTCTGTCAAGTTCCGCACAGAAGAGGGCAATTGGGACATGGTGGCAAACAACACTCCCGTATTTTTCTTGCGAGATCCAGCGAAGTTCCCACACTTCATTCACACACAGAAGCGTGATCCAGCTTCACACTTGACTCATGCGGACGATTCGACGATGTTTTGGGACTACCTCTCACAGAATCCCGAATCCGTTCACCAAGTTATGATCTTGATGGGCGATCGTGGTATTCCCGATGGGTGGCGAAAGATGCATGGGTATGCTGGCCATACCATGAAACTGGTCAACAAGAACGGCGACTGGGTATACGGACAGATGCACATGAAGTCCAAGCAAGGAACAGCTTTCATCACACAAGCAGACTCTGCCAACTACTCGCCAGACTATGCTCAGCAAGACATGTTCAATGCTATCGAGAAGGGCGACTTTCCAGGCTGGGACGTCTGCTGGCAGACTATGACACCCAAGGAAGCCGAGGATCTCTGGGAGACCGACAAGATCAACGTTTTTGACCTCACGCATGTGTGGCCGCACAAGAGGTTCCCTCTTCGCAAGGTCGGAGAATTCTACTTGAACGAGAATGTCAAGAACTACTTTGCCGAGATCGAGCAGGTTGCCTTCAACCCAGCACATATGCCACCTGGAATTGAGCCAAGTGCAGACCCAGTTCTGCAGTCACGATTGTTCTCGTATCCAGACACGCACCGTCACCGCATCGGTGTCAACTACCAGCAGCTGCCAGTGAACGCACCGCGTGTCCCATACAGGATGTCCAACTTCCAACGGGATGGTGCGATGGCATTCAACAACCAGGGCTCACGACCAGCCTACTTGAGCTCTATTCAGCCAGTGGGGCTACGTGAGCGTCCTGTCAACCTTGACAAGACACACGGCCACTTCACCGGCAACGCAGTCACCTTCTTGTCAGAAATCCGACCTGAAGACTTCAATGCACCACGTGCATTGTGGGAGAACGTCTTCGACGATGATGCGAAGTCTCGATTTATCGAGAACGTCTCTGGTCACATGGGCAACTGCCACAAGGAAGAGATCATCAAGCGCCAGATTGCCATCTTCCGCGAGGTCTCGGAAGACTTGGCCATCCGGCTTGAGAAGGCTACTGGTGTGAAGGGGTACGCCGGCATCGCTGGACTTCAGTTCCAAGGAAGTCACAATGGCATGGCTTCTGATAAGAAGAATGCGACTGCCAATGGAATGGGCGTAGAGGCGGCAGTATCGAAGGGCAATAACGGTGGACCTGTGAAGGGTACTCACCACAAGATCTGCTAAGTTACTTGCACATAGTCTGCCTTCTCTCTGTATTACTTAACGAATTACGAGCTACATGAGCGAATTGAAGCTGTGCTTCTTCATGCACAAAGCCTGTCCTGTCACGCGGAGTTGAGTCCGCTTATCAACTCACTTCTGTCACCCTCCGTCATTTCCGACTTCTTCACATCTCTCGCTTGCACGCTTGTGCTATGGCACGACACAGGAAATCCTCGGCCCACGCAGCCGAATATCGCGATAATGCAAATTCCTCATTGGGATCACCGGTCTACCTCAATTCGCGTCCCGCGCAACATGGCGCAACGCCACAGTCAGCCAACCTGAACGTCGATTCTCGGCATGGACTGTTCTCGCTTGTTCTCGCACCGCATCGCCAAGACTGCTGTTCCTGGCTACGGAAGCTTTCAGCTCGTCTTGTGTGAGCTTCTTCCTTTCGCTTCATGATGATCTCTGAAAGTTATGGGAGAAGATCTGCGGAATGGAATCAGCGTCGGCCGCAGCAAAGTCTACTTCCGAACCTGAAGCTAGCTCGACAAATACTTGGCTGTTCGTTGAGGATGGGACGAAACCGGGACCGGCGAGGAGTAAGCAGTCTCGTGCTCACGTTGCACGAGTGAATCGTCAGCGACAGAAATTGAAGGCCCAGGCTCTCAATGCTGCGAAAGCTGGCAGCACACAACCTGGAAGCTCGGCGGCTCATGCACAAGTCTTTACGCATGCCCTTCCTCTCAGATACCGGACGAACCTTCAAGCTGGCAGCGCTGCAGATGAAGAAGGCACACGAGCGCTCATAGAACGAGAACGACAGACTCTCATTGCCGGGCACCCCAAGCCGAGACCTAGGATACCCAGAACCATCCAGCCTGTGTTTGGCGGTGCTGTCATAGACTCCTTCCCGCAGCAACAATCAGTCGAGGCAGCCGAGCTCGCTCAGTTCTGCTTTGAAAGCGTCTTTGGTGCATGGCTGACTCTTCCACAAAAACACATCTGGGTCGCGGCTTTCTTTCGGCACCCGCTGGTATACCACTCTTTGAGTTTCTCGTGCGGCATCATACAGGATTTTCATCTGCGCAGGCCTATCCAGCACAACCGGCTTCTCCACAGAGGTCAAACTATCGGTCTTGTCAATGAAGCACTTGGAAATCTGGCAGATGTGGATATCGAGCCGGTTTTATTGGCCATCTCTACTTTATGGCGAATTGATATCGAGAATTTGGGTGTTGTGAAAGAAGTCCCGATGCTTTTCGCACCTCACATACGCAATCTGAGTTGGGTCAATCTCTTTGGCAAGCTCGGGGGCGACTCGAGGCATGGGCAAGCGCTGGCTCAGCTCGTTCGACGAAAGAAAGGTCCAGAGCTTGGGACTTTCACCACTCTGCCGAGCTTGGAAGGGACACTCGCTCTGGCAGATCTGATCGATGGCAGCGGGAATGCTTCGAAACCAAGATTTCCCAGCATCTGGTCATCAAGCCAGTACATGGAGGCACTGGATTCTGCACTAAAACGATTCTCTGGCGATGCCGAGGGCAAGTACTTCTACGAGCACATTGATCACGGCATTACGCACGAGTATTGTGCTGTATATCATCGTTTGAGTGCTGTCGACAAGTTGCTGGACGACTTTGCCCAACCTGAGCGAGCTGTCAGTCGCGATGAAGCCTTCTCCATTGCTGAGCTGAGCAGTGCTGTACAACATGAACTGTTGTCATTGCCGTCCTGGAGAGACTTGCGCCACGCTCAAGACAATCGCCTACCAGAAGTCGTGTCCGAGTCGACCCGCATGGCTGCTATTCTATACTCGAATTCGGTTGTGTTTCCCGTCAAAGCATCTGATCCGTGGCTTGAGCAGCTCTTGACCCAAATGCGAGCGGTTTTCGAGCGTGAGGACTCCGTACTAGACGATCGCGATTGTGGCCCAATACTCGTCTGGGCACTGTTTATTGCATCGATGGCAGCATATTCGACCCCACATCGCGAATTCTTTTCGGCCGTGCTGAGAAGAACACTTCGCAGATTCAATCTTCTCTCCTGGAAGTTGGTGCATCCCATCCTGCGCGGCTTCCTCTGGCGAGATAGCGCCTGCTTACAAGGCGCAAGCACGTTATGGAAGTATTTGGCAGTGGAGAGCGCAGAATCGACACCGAAAAGACACAACTAAAGAAGCCAACGGCACCTGGATTCTATCCCATGGGGTATCGATATGTACATCTAAGCGATCTGGCAGATGCGTGTTGAACCTGCATATTCTGCACCACAGATCTTTCAGCCTTACACCAGCGCGATCAGGATCGTGAGAACCTGAGTGACTCGGGTTGTCAATTCCAACACTCTGTTATCTGCTCCAGCCAACGGGAAACGCTGGTGGACTTTATCTGGATGGATTCTTGCAATTTCCAGCTTCAGTTGCTTGCGGATTTCAGATCTTTCGAAAGTTTCACCTCCAGGCATGTTCCTGTAGAAATTGGTGACATCGTATTCGAAGTCACTGGAAAGCTCGGTTGCGTACTTCGCGCGCAACTCACCGCCGAGCACTGGCCTTGGGAGCGCCGCGAATAAGTCGGCTCCTGCACAGTCATCGTCCAGGCTGAGAAGGCCCATCCAGCCTTGCATGTATACCTTCCAGCTGGATTGAATCACTTCAAACTCAGCGAGTGCTGGCAAGGAAACAAAGCTCCCGCTCTGATTACGGTCCTGCTCAACGTGAGACCGGATCTCATCCTCGAGTCTCGCTTGATCGCGAAGGCGCTGGCGCTCGACTTCGTCAGAAGACAAGTGGGCTTCTGCGTCAGCTGCGTATGTCTCCTGTCGTAGTTTGGTGTCGACATCCCACTTCGGTTGGCGGACGTCGTTGAGAGACCTTCGATCAGAGTTGAGCTCTTGTTCGCGCTGGATTGAGATCTCTAACTCAGGCGCTCCGACTTCTACACGCTCGGCATCAAAAATCTCCTCTCTTGGTGATTTCGTAGCAGCATTGGATGCCAAAATGCTGCCTCTTGTGCTCTGCTCGCGTCCACTGGATTGAAACACAATCGTTGCAGACTTGGCACGAGCATTACTGCTGATCAAATGGGTCTCATCCATGTGGACTTCTGGCTCACTTCGCGATCGCAGTCTCTTTGGGCCAGCTGGCGACGCTGATCGAACTTTTCGAGGGTCCATCCATAAGGCGTCATGCACAGCCTGAACATCCTCATCGAGTTGGAACACCTCCGGTTCACCACGAGTTGTTTTGCCGCGCGTGTCGAAGTTCTCCGGTGCTTTCTCTGCCCGAGACATGAAAGAGTCCAGAGCCGAATCCTTGCGAAGTGACTTCTCGGAGTCGCCAGCATGAGGAGTCATTTGCAAGTCTCGAAGCGGCGTATTGTACCCAGAAGATGTTCTTCTGAGTCCGTTGAGCACTCTCGGCTTGGATGCTGTGGTTGCACATCGTGGCCTAGGGGCTCTGATACCATGAATCACCTTGCCGTTCGCAGGTTCGCCATGTCCGAGCAAGAGTCGATCCCCTCTAGCCTTGTTCGCATGCAGCTTCGCTTGCGATGCCCAACCCATGATCACGGTCTGGACATCTCTCACTTTGTCGTGTCGGCCACAGCTCAAGAGCGTGGCAGCACCGTTGAGAGACGCGCGCCACAAGGAAGAGTCCTCGCTTCCCCACGGCAGATTAAGCAAGTCCTTCCATGCGCGGACTTGTCTATCCTCATCGATATCTTTGTCGCATCGAATCAAATTTCCCTCTGGGCCATCCCACTCGTATACGCAAGTGATTCTCTCCGGGTCGGCATCCAGATTGATCAGCTCGAAGACCTTGAATACATCCCATGGTCCAGGATCGGATCCGGCGCGAGTAGTAGAGGCCATTGTTGTATCAGATGTCGAGTCACGAGTGCACGGTCCTCCATAGCACCGCGAGAGCTTGAGTCGAGAATTCGAGAAAATCTTGAGGATCCCGAAAAGGGAGGGTCTCAGGTCACTTAAATATGCGAAGCGGCCTCGCGAGGGCGCGTTGTGTCACTTGCCAAGCATCGTGAAGTGGTTCTCCATAGAAGAAGCTCTTCAATGTCAGCCTTGTTGGATAAGCTTGATTGATGGTTGTTGGTTCTACCAACCAGGACATTCGAAAGTTACCGCACTTCTTAAGTCTGACGACAGAGGGGTCATGAAGTGCCGAACGATGGTTTGGCGAGATAAGGCTTCGAAAATTCGCCATCTCCCCTCGCAGCTTCCTGAGGCCACTTCCTTCTCGTGACTTCTGCCTGTTTCGTTCCATTTTGCCAAGGATGACTCTGGCCTATGACTCTTCGTCTGCTCCTGCGCAGACACACAAACGGAAACATACTGCGAGGACGAGCGTTGAGTCTTCTGAATTGTTCAGCTTGACGCTGTTGTAAAAAAGCAGAGCATTTGGACATCACTCTCTTTCTCTGCCCTGTCGTGGCTACGCTACCACGTGATCCACTAAATTCCAACAGGACAAGTGTCACGTTGATGCGTCACGGTCTCAAAGATTGTTCTGCGGACTTCAGTTTGAAGAGATGACGCCTTTTCGGGAAAAAGAAGAATCGACAAACTCGAGGGAGTGTCACCCCGCAAAAGCGTCATCTCAGTCCTCGTCATCAGCGCCAGCATTCATGCATCAATCTGCTGCGACGAAGGCACTGGAGGCTCTCGTAATTATGTTGGCAGAGCCAGTGCTATCGGCAGAGGACAACAGTCACGCCAAGAGCTTCTGCTGCAGGCTTGCAAGGCTCATTCCTTTCCACTTTCGGCCAGTCATCGTGAGCAGCCTTTCCATGCTAATGCGACGCCCAACCACTCATAAGCAGTCGCTGTAGAGTCTTTCTCAAGGTCAAGTACGCAGTGCATGGGCCAGACTGATCGAATCCGCAGCCACCCACGTGTTGCGCCATGCCTAACCCCAGCCACGATGTGGACCAACAACGTCCGCAACCCACGGAAAGGATAGCATGCTTTACAGCATTTGCTCTCAAGACTTCAGAGTCAATATCAATGCGAGTAAAGCTCGATGGACTTGCCGCCATTCGAGTACGACTCCTCGCGGAGCAAAAGGCGCAATTCGAACCAAAAAGTTCCGTTAAGGATCCTGTGTCGTCCCAACTACAACCTCGTGCGAACAGCGGACGAAACTACTATTGTCACGCATGGCGCATGTCTCAGCGTGTCGCTGCAGCTGCCCAGGATGAGGTAAAGTATAGAGTTTGGAGTTCCGTCACGTGTTCGAGACAGAGAAGCTGGAGGATTCACAGCCTTCCCCCATCACGTACAATCTCACATTCTTTCTTCTCAACATTGAACCCTCGGCTTCAGACATGCACCGCACAAACACCACTCAGCTCACAGTCTTTCAACGGCCTGCGCCAAATGCAGCTACGTTCACCTTCTCCTCACCTGACACAATTCGGATCTCCATACCGTTTGGAAGCAAGTTCGACATCAGGACTCACTGGCACTACACCGATCTGGATACTTCCAAACTGACCTGGGTGTCCGGTGGCCCAGTGATAGTCAGCTTTGGCCCCCGGGACAAGAATCGAAGCGCCAGTCACTCCGGAGCCAGAGGCTTCTCTCACTCTTGCCAACTCGACGAAGCCACCTCGTGGGGCGTGCTCTACAACCGAAATAGTGCCAACCTGGAGGAGCTGCTGGTGGTCGACATCGAAGCGAACACGAAATTGCACAGAAACATCTGCAGTGCGATCCTGGATCGTGACAAGTTTCCGCGGCTTGCTTCCACCCCATTCTGGATCAAAGGCTTGTTCGTTCTGCTGTCGGCTTCTTCTCGCTTACAAGAGTGGTTGCTCGAGGCGATGCTGAGAGTACAGCTGCAGACCATATATTATGCGCATGACTACCACATCTTCCATGGCCGGATCCCGTTCGATATGTTTTTTGTATGGCCGCTGACTCCAGAAGTGCGTATATGAATTATTGCGTAGCAGCGACCCAACTGATTTGTTGGCTTAGGTGCCTCGTGCGACACAGCTGGCATTTCGGAGTCGTTTCTGGGTCAGCAAGATTGTGATGTCGAGTTGTTATTGGGTGGGGAGAATCTTGCTTGGGATGAGGGGAGAGTATGAGGAGTATACGCCCGAGTGTAGAGCGCAGGGATGAGACCATCACGAGGAACAGTCGAAGACATTCACGCACTCGTGCATATATCCCTCGTGCGCCAAGCTGCTGCGACCTGGGCACTGAAGATCGTAAGACCCGTCACGACAGACTTCTTCCATCGGTCTTCAATTCCAGCGTCTTCTACATGCTACAGACCTCCAAGACTTGTACATTTGCATTTCCTGCTGGTGCATGACTAGCACGCTCTCAATGCAGATCCGGCGCTGAGAGCCAGCAATACCTGGAATTAACGAACAGCGGGTTATACTGCACCAAATTCCACTCCTCGGTCCTCGGAATGAGCCGTAGAGCTATCATGGCATGTTGAATACATGAATACGATATGCCGGCGGACAGGCTTGATAAAATGCTACCTTCGAAGCGACAAGTTTCTTCGACAAACATACATGCGCTACAACGCTGATTTTCTGGAACTTGGCGAAAAGCTCTATGGCGCCGTCTAGATCCTTGCGAGAATCGGATGATCGAAGAAGATTGACCTGTTTGGCTGCAGCTCTTGCGCTAAAGACTATGTAGGAATTCTACAAGGCTGAAGCGCTGTGGCGGCTGCAGCTTGCGTTAGTGCGTGCCGGTCGATAAATGAGGAGGCGACTCGCGGTCTCCTCCTTCCACGTTGCATAGTTGACTGCCAACGAAAATGGCCAACATGTCTGGCTTATCATTTACTCAGCTTCTCCTACCGCTTGCCAGTCTTACAGTTTCTGTCTCAGCAGGGTTTACCAACTTCTATCTCAACACGACTGGTGCATGTGTCGGTAATGCGATAACCTGCACCCCCGAGCGGTCGATGTGTGCGCACGAGGACGTGAATAATATAGACTATTGCTGTGACACATTGAGCGATGCAAATCCCAATTTGTGCTATACCGTGGCCCCGAACTGCGATGGCGTGGACGGAGGGCCCAGCTCGGTTCAACAAAGCTGCAGGGGCATTGGCGAACAGGTGGAAGATAGAACTTGGTGCTGCCTCAAAGAATATGAAAGGTGTACGACTGCGACCAGTAAGTCTGCGGGATTCAAAGGAACGAAGTACGCATGAGCTGACAGTGTCTTGCCTCACAAACAGATCAAATCAACGTCTGTGCATCATTAGAAGACAACCCTATTGAGCGGGTGCCTGGGTTGCTTTTGGGCGATGCACTCACTAGCCTTTCATCTGCCGACCCAAGCGCCACCTCCTACTCGATCGATGTCTCTTCCCTCGTTGCCAGAGCGACAGCTATAACTCCCTCAGCCGCCACGTCAGAGCCGGCAGCGACTTCAAACACGAATGCTGCACCTGCGGTAACAAGCGTCAGCCCTAGCGAGAGTGAATCAACGCCTACAGGCGCCATAGCAGGGGGTGTCGTTGGCGGTCTCGCAGTACTTGCAATAATCGCAGGTGGGATATGGTTGTTCATGCGAAAGCGTAGAAATAAATTGGCAAGGGGGTCTTATTCATCTCAACTTGGGGCAGAGAAGCACGAGATCGGCTCCGGGCACCCAGTACTTGAGATGGATGCGAGGGCCGGGCTTTATGAAATGGATCATAGTAATCGTTGGGAGATGCAGGAGTTGACGGGCAGCGACGTCCCCGAGATGCCCGCTAAAGAGGCCAGGCTCAGAGAGCTGCCTGAATGAGATCCGCATGTGAGTGTTCTTGCGATTTTACGATAATACATTTAGTATTATGTCTTAAAATCTGCGCAACCCCAAAGACATACCCATTGATATTCGTCAGACCACGAAAACTTTCAGCCTGCAGGTTCTTACAAGAGGATCCGCTTCTGAGAGATGTCCGTCAAGACGGATTGCACCTTTGGAGAATGGCCCCGTTTCTTCCAAAACACAGGAGTCATTCTGTACCCAAAGTTCTTCAGCGGTGGACATGTCCTGAAGTATCTTGGCCAGATCGGTCGAATCTGCAGCCATACGCCTCCAGGATCGCCTAACCCGAAGCGTAATACGAGCCAGTGACAACATTAACTAAAGAGCAATCAAGCCTGTCGCACAACATTCATTCTGAAGCTTCGACATGATCTTCAGCCAAAATGAACACCCCATGGCGTTGCCATCATATGAATACGAAAAACTGCCGGACAAGCGATCAATTCGAGTTCTCACGCTGCACCCAGGCCTCAAATTCTTACCTCTCAAAATCTCCCTCTCAGTAATCTCTCTCGACGACGTCCAATCTCCCTACGAAGCCATCTCATACGTCTGGGGTGATGCAAAAATCAAGTACCCAATTGCCTGCGACAACAAAAAACTAGAAATCACCAAAAACCTCAAAGAAGCGCTAGAACAGTTCCGCGATGAAGATGATCCACGAGTATTATGGGCTGACGCACTTTGCATTAACCAAACCGATCTCGACGAACGAGCTTCTCAAGTCATGTTGATGTGGGATGTCTACTCTCAAGCCTCCCAATGTCTAGTCTGGTTAGGGAAACCAACATCCGATATCAGAGATGCTCGAAACCTTTTAATAGATCTCATCCACGAAATTCGCAAAGGTTTCCGTTTCGAGGAACCTGAAGGAGAAAGACGTGGAAGCAATGCCAAACTCCCCAAAGATGGCGACTTCAGACATATGATCAAACACCAAGGCATCATCGGCGGGCTTTTACCACCATTGGAGTCGCCTGAATGGCAGCTATTGATTGATCTGTTTGACCGCCCATATTTCAGTAGGATCTGGGTCATCCAAGAAATCAACGCCTGTTCATCCGCAACAGTTTTTATCGGCCCTCACGAATTCGACTGGTCCGATCTCGTTCTCGCGGCGCAATGGATCGGAACCGAATACGATACGAATCGGAAACTCCATATTCAACGATTAGCTCGAACGAAGGGTTGGTGGACTGCGGGGAATATGTCCAGCGTCTTCAGACGTTACACCAAGCCTGGCGATGTGGCGAAGATTCTGGAAGCCTTTCATATGTGTGAAGCGACGGATCCGAGGGATATGATTTTCGCGTTATTGGGGTTTGAGGTTGTGAGGAGGGGGTTGGAGGGGGTGGTGGTGGATTATAAGGTACCTGTCGAGGAACTTTATACACAAGTTTCGAGGATTGTGTTGGAAAACAGTGAGAGTTTGGAGATTTTGTCTTATCATTGGCATGGGAGGACTGCTGAGAGGGTTAATTGGAAGGATACGAATTTGGCTGCGTTTCCTTCGTGGGTACCGAGGTGGAATGAACCGCCTGATCAGGATATTTTGCTGCTTGGGCCGTTGAAGGAGTTTAATGCTAGTGGAGGTGTGGCGAGGGAGCTCGTTATCGAAGGGAATACTCTACGAGTTTCAGGCCACATATTCGACACGGTACGAGACGGGAGTAAAATCAAATGGGTTGATGTATCGCGCAACGCCTCCCGATATGTTACGCTCATGGCCCCAATGTTCGCCTGGCCTTTCAACATTAGCGAAGGCGGATACACGGACCTTCCCAGTGCAGAAGCAATTACCGATTTCATCTTCGCTATCACAGCTGGCCTAAACGAGAATCACAATCGTGCCATGGATGGATATCTAGAGAGAGGTTTCAATTCCTGGTATAACACTCTTTACGCCTTCGGCTACAATCTCTTCTCCCTCAAAGGTCACATGCAATTCAGATCTGTGCCTACTCCCGAATGGGAGGAATATCAGAGGTCTGCATATGCCGTCACGAAGGGGCGAGCTATTCTCAGGACACAAAGTGGAAGAATTGGAAACGGACCTTATGGTACCCACGAAGGAGATTTGGTGTGTGCACTGTATGGCGGAGACGTCTTGTACGTTCTGAGGCCGATCGAAGACTACTTTGTCCTCATTGGCGAAGCATACTTCTATGGTGCCATGGACGGTGAAGTTGTGAGTGATCAGCAAAAGTGGCCAAGACGGGATTTTGAGAGTCATTGAGCGTATAATTGAGCAGAGCAGATGCAGATTGAATGTAATGCCAATGCAGTTTGGACCGACAGACATGTCCTAGGGCTTGTGCGAAGCAGCTTGCGGGAAGTAATGATAGCAATAAAAATACTAGTTGTCGTCGTTATCATGTAGTTCTCCGACTGAAATATGCACACAGAAAGCGCCAGCTGGCCCATAGACTCCTCGCTCAAACGATGAAAAGCAGTCAAGGAGGCTGGCGAGCATAAACATTATGCAGCAGCAGCTGAGGTTCCGTTTCGACCTCTTCCTCGCTCCTAAAGATCTTTGCCCTCCACATAAAAACATCATGTACAATAGAATCTCGGCAGTCGACTCCCGTCAAGGACTCTGCTACCCCCTCTTCTTGCAGCCGAGGCCATTTATCGTCGTAATAACACAATCGAAGAAAAGTTAAATACTCAGACACAAGTTTTGTTCGTGCCACTCTCGGAGACTCTTCAGAATTCAAAAGTCAATCATTCGTGAAACCATTAAATCCATCCTCCCTGTACAAGTTCCCGCCCAACGAGTTCGAGCTGACCATCTTGCTCACTGGTTCTCCTCCTCTCGAGGACCCATCGTGGACGCCCACTTTCGGGATCTGACTCGCGCACATAATTAATACTATCAGCTCCACTTCCACTCCGGGAGTGCGAGCTTTTGGGACTGGTGGGACTCATCATTCTCGGCGGAATCTTCTTCGCCGTTACAGGTTCTGACACATTATTGTTCGTATTTCTTTTAGGTGTGGCGTCCACATCGAGAGCGAAGGAGTTGCCGTTGCTGGAGGTGGCGGACTGTGGACTATCGTGAAAATTAAAGCCTGTGTCAATAGGTAGGGGTTTCACGTTTGAAGTGTTGCTTGATGTGCTGCTGCCGTTGCTGTAACCGTATTGCATGGGCGAACCGACGGGATGGCCATGTGCAATGGCGAGTCCAACGTTCGTGTCAATTCCTGGGCTTTGCACGTGGAATGACTGTTGGCTTGAGCGATTGGAGCTGCTCCTCTCACTTCTTCCGCTGCCACCAAATGCTTGCGCTCTGAGTCTTCGCAAATCGTCGAATGAGGTGATGTCGTGTTCCATCAGCGGCGTGATGGGCATACGAGATAATGCTGGGGAATGAGGTCCGAAGGGCCCCATGCCAGCCACAAAACTGTTTCGAGTGCTGAATTCCGATCGCTCCGTGATCGGAGTGAGGTTGGGCTCTCTTAAGCTCTTGTTCCGTTGCAGGCCATCATCTCCATCTGGACCGAAATAGCCGCCGATAACAGGCTGCATTTCATTGGAGTTCGCGCGAGGCCGACCGTAAAATTGGAACTCCTGCCCATAGAAGCCCTCATCGTCGGACGCCAGTACTTCGGCATTGGCGGCTGCCACCAGGTCGTCGTCATCATCGTAGTCGCCAAAGTCGCCAAAGTCGCTTATGCCAGGATCTGTGAATCCAAAATCGAAGCTACCGATTCGTGGAGGATGTGCTTTTCCGTTGGACAATGAGTCGCGTTGAGCTTCGACGCCATTTGAACTTCCGTTGGCGTTGGAGCGTGACAGGTGGCTATCGCCAAAGTCTTCGCTTTGCGAGTACATGCTCACGTCGTCACGCACATTGTGGGTATCAATAGCGAGTCGAGGCATCGCGGTCTCGCGTGGGTCAAAAGAGCTCCCAACCGTCGAAGCAATGCTTGGTTGGCGAACGAACCTCCCTTCAGCGGCAGCGCGATTTGCTGCGGCTGCCAGGGCTGCGTGATACTTCTGCAGGCTGTCTTGCAAGTGCATTATAGCCTCTGGGTCGCTCTCCGATATTGGCGCGGGAGGGGCGCGATCGCTAAGGCCCAGCCTTCTTGCGTCCTCAGAAGGGTTCCTCTGAGGTATGTACTTGGGGTCGACGGGTGCTGGAATAGGCAAATCTTCCGCCATCAGCTGCGAGGTCCGTGCCAGTGCCTTCTGTGTTTCGGACATTGCGAAAGCAGGATACGGACCATCGCTGCCATTGCTATGGTATGAAAGATTGCTGGGCTGTTTCCTGTGGGCATAGCCCTGTGGAGCATTCACAGCAGCATTCGGCCGGTACAGGAAACTGTCGTCATCGAATGCATCCTCATTGAATCCCCCTTCTGTAGGTATCGGCTCGCCAAAGTCGACACCAATATTGCCATCATCGAAGTACATATCGTCTTGATTATCATCATAAGCTGTTTCGTGCTTGCGTCCATCTGTCTTTGGCGAAGACTTCACTGGAAAGTGATTAGTCCCGTTTCTGCTGGCAGATGGCAATACGGGCATGCTATTCCCAGCTGATGCACTGGATGCGCTAGGAAGCCGCCGACCATTTATAGAGGCTGAACTGTCAATGCGATCGTGAAGGTTCTGGCGAAATTTCTCCCGTGCTGACTCCGTCGGACTTTTCGGGCTGGTGTGCGCTGATGAAAGGGTTGGTGCCACTTGCTTGGAATCCGTCTGCGAAGCAACATGGCGCTCGGATTCAGTAGGGCGTGGCTGTTGCGGACTCGTCTCTTCTGCAACGTTGGCTGATGGCTTATCTGCGGCCGACGCTGCTGCCTGTTTGAAGCTTCCCATTTGACCATAATTTGGATGGCTGGCCGCAAGCTCGTCTTCGGAATCGCTGGCGTCGACGATTGTGGTGTCCAGAGGCATGCCAGACAATTGATGACCAAAGTCGAAGTCCGTAGAAGTGCTTAACCCAAGTCCAGTGGGTACTGGAAGTATAGTGCTGCTCTTAGGATTCGCTTGCGCGTCATACCCTTCCTTGCTTGTTGGTGGAACCATCGAAGCGAATCCGATGTGGTCAACATGGCCGTCGCGAGGCGTGGTCGGACTCGTCCCGTCGTCGGGCCCACCTCGCGCAAAGTCTTCCGAGCTTCGGTCACTTCGTTGTGACTGCTTGCTGAGAGCGCTCCTGGATGGCGAAGCAAAGCTGACTGTGCTAGTCGACTCGTTGCGATTTGTGTGTGACGAGGTCGTGTCTCTGTTGTTGTCAAAACTTCCCGCACTTGTGCTCCAAGCCCCATCGGCTGCCGAGCTGAGTGGCGTCGCGTTCGGCTTTCCGTCGATTTGTGACTTTCTCTGGGAACGCAGATCCGAGGATGCATTGCTGGAGGTTGCGGTATGTGAGCTTCCATTGGGTCGACCAGCAAGATCCGATGCAGAGTAGTTGGGCTGATCTTGCAAGTAGAGATTGGACCTGGGGTGTGCAGTGTCGATCCGGTCTGCAGCATCACCCAAGGAGCTGGCACCTCTACTGTACTGAGTCTCGTCGCCCATCGGATCTGCTCGCTCCGATGGTGGTGTCGCGCCAATTGTGCTAAAACTGAAGCCGCTCACAGCACGATTCCGCTCACTGTTCCCACTGTCCCGATGAGGTAAAGTCGGCTTCGGCAACAAGGTGGTCGATTGATGCTTTGGAGCTTGACCTGGGACGTTGAGAGTCGAGTACGGTCGGGAGAATCGCTGACTGTCTCGATCAATGGCGCTCAAGTAGTCTTGCGCGTACCCTGCGTATTGGCCAGATGATGTGTTGAGCGTCGTTCGCGATCCATTACCCTGTGGGTAGTACGAGTCTCGCATGTACGAGTCAATCGTGCTGTCACGCCAATACCCGTCAACTGCCATCGAAGTATGTCGAGAGTCTACCATTGCATCGTGCGCTCGAAACGCAGGATGGTCTGCGTATGGAATGTCCCTTTCGTCAGTGACTTGGGGCATCTCATCATCATCGTATATCGAACCATCATCACTTTCCGGCTGGCGTAATACCTGGCGAGCTTGCTGAAGGTACAGCGAGCTTTGCGAGGTGCCTGCTTTCGAGATACTCCCATCGCCAGGCTTCGATGGAGGTTGCAGCGTCGTGTAGGGGACGTCGTCTGAAGAAGCTTGCATTTCTAGCTCATCCATATCGTCCATTGCGTCTTCGTCGAAAAAGTCCTCGTCATCTTCGTCCGGACTGTTCCCCCGAACGACCGTATGAGTGATCTCCCGGGAAGCGATTTTGCGGTGCTTCTCCTCTAGCGCTTGCTCTTCAGCTGCGCTCTCGCCAAATTGGAACGAGAACCTCGATGCATTGCTCGCGTGCTTTCTAGGCAACGTCGAGCTCTTGCGAGAGTGGCCGACAGCAGATTTTCGTTTCTCGACAAATTTCAAAGGCGTGCCTTGTGCAGAGGTCGCGGTATCGTCCGGAGATGTGCGCGGCGACTGGTCGTTTGAAACCCCAACGCTGGCGTCTGTTGTCACACCAGTCGACGTTGGATCTGAAATCTCAGCTGATGCTACGTTTGCCGTTTCTTTGATCGAAATTCCATGCGCAAGGTACTTGGGTTCTTGCGCGGGTGCCTGCCGAGGGGCTGGCTCGATGGGAGAATTGTCAACGCTGGCCTCGGTGATGGTATCAAATTGTGGAGCCGCAAATCCAGTAGAATATGGCCTTGATGTCTTGTCGTTGCTGGGCCAATGCTGGGGTTCCATACCAGGGCTTCTGTTCTCATTTGCGTGCGAGCCCTGGGCAAGCGACGTGTTCAGATGCGAGACAGGCCTCGATCCGAGTGGGCTAGTTGGGTCGTCAGAAATGGGACTGATGGGGTCGTGCCCACTGCTGTGGGCTGTCACCGGACTGATCTCGCCAACGTCTGTTGACGATGAAGTGCGTGCTAGCTGGCCTGTTGGATCGCTCGAACGATTCGAATCGTCATCTCGAAAATGGCTAGCTTGCATCGGGTCTAGCATCTGGCTCCGACGAGCAAAAGGAGGCAGCACGGCACTTTCTTGAGACTGCGCTGTAGCATGCGAGTGCTTCGAGGCTCGTTGTAAAAACTCCTTGTTTTCAAGATTTTCGGCCTGTATTGAGCTGATCCGCTTCGATGTTTCGGGGTTCTCGTCCAGGTTTTCTCTAAACACAGGAGTATGAGTACTACGTCGTTGTGCATCTCTGGTGCCTCTGTTCACCAGCGACGCATGGCGCGGAGGGAAGCTCGGGGACATAGGCTGCTCAGGGTACGGGCTCGACTGTATATTTGGTGATTGGGGGCCATTCGCCTCGTCAAAGGTGTTCCGTTTCTCTCGTGGTGCGCTGAAGTCGTGAACGACTTTGCCTCGGATTCGTGGGTCAAAGTCCGGAGGCGGGATGTTGACTCCAGAAGCCAAAACGTGCTTCTGTCTCGCTACAGCTTGAGCTTGAGCTTCGCGAGTCGCTCTTTCCGCTTCCACAGCGTCGGGGTCCTGCGAGCTTCGCCTGCGCTGCAGCAAGAAGATCGGATTCAGCAAACGGCCTTTCTTTTTGGGTACCTCGGACTTTCTCGACTCTGACTTTCTCGATTCTGACTTGGAGGACTTGGAAGTTGGTTTGATGGATGACGTGTGGTGAGTGGGTACGGTCACCCCTGCGACACTGGAGATGACGCCGGCAGTCTTGGGACGCGTCTTCACGTGCTGGGGCAAGGGAAACGAGTCTGCCGTGGCTGCGTACGGAGTTCCTATCGTCGTTGACGGGCCACCAGTGATGACGGTTTTGCTGGATGCACGGGTACTTGGACGAGCTGTAGAGCCACTGTAATTCGATTGTTGGCTCAAATCCTGCGCACTGACCTGAGGACTGATCATCCTATTGCTATAGATGGGCGTGGGACCTCTTATCGTGGAGACCTTAGTCTTCGCGTTGGGACTCAGATTAGGCGAGCTGTGATTGCTTTGCAGGGTGAAGGGCCGGGTTGGTTGACTGTAGGGCTTATCGCGGCTGTCAATGAACGAGCGATTCATCGATGGCATGGTAGCAGGTGGCGTCTGGGGCGCAGACGGTAGTTCGGCGCGCTGGGGGAACAGCGAAGCCTCCATCTTCAGACCGACGCCATTGCCATGTGCCGTCTTCGGCCTTTCATCCTGCGTGCCCGAGAGCGGGGTGCGAGACAGAGGCATGGGCTCCTGCTCATAGTCCATTGAAATGGTTGGCTCGAAGTTGGAGCTCAAGCGAGCGCTCAGCACGCTCTTGCTCCTCGCGAGCGTCGTTGTTCCACCCGTCCCGCTCCCTCCTGCAGCGACTGGACTGGACGCCGTACCTCCAGGTCTGCCCAGACTATCACCAGCGTTCCAGCCCGCTTCACGCGCCTCTCCTGCCATGATACGACGCGCACTATTACTATTACTCCTCACGGCTGTAGCTGGAATATGAGGCATCAGCTGCAGTCCGCCGTGCGGTTTTCGGGCTGAAGGCGGGCGAGCATTGCGGCCATCGCTGAGTGGCGGGGACTTGGGCGCGCTTTCGGGGCTGACGGGCGAGAAGGACGAGGCCAGATCGGAGGCGTGCGAGCTGTTTGGGAGCTCAAAATCGAAGGTCATCTGCAATGGCGAAATGGGCGCTTCGCTGGTCGTCGGTCTCGGCGGGAGAGGTGAAGTGGGAGCAGCATTGGTGGAAGTCGAGGGAGACCGCGGATGCGGGTCGCGCGCTCTGCCTCCAAACATCCTCTATGCCACTGTCCTCCCGCGCAGCCGCGCTCCGACTTGTGCTACTCGGCCGCAGCAGGGCGTGGCGCAGGGTATGGGCGTCGTATGTAGATTATGTCTGCAGGCTGGATCGGGAGCATGCAGAGGCAGGGTATGGACGGAGGCCAGGACCAGGTTGCGAGGCGAGACCTCTTCAGTGTGACGGCGCGGTCAAGCAGATTGCCGTGGCGGCAGCATTGTGATGTCTCGTGGCTCGAGGAATCACGTCTCGTCTGGAGATATGGCGTGAGGTGGGAAACAGTGCCGCTTCGTTCGTTCGCTCGCTCGTTCGTTCTCGATTGGTGCTCTCCGACCAGCAAACACGCGCGAGAATGGTGGTAATGCAGGCGGCGGTGGTGTTGGAGATTAGTGCGTGAGATCAGGTCGGGAAGATCGCCAGTGAGCAGTCGCGAGGTCGTGGCAGGGCTGTGGAAGAATGGGCGATCATTTCAACATCGAGGTGCTATTCTTGAAGCAGCATAATGCGGGCGCGCACGGCGCCAGTGGCTGCGCAGAGCCACGTTTTGGGGCAAGCGGGCTCCGTTTGACAGCGACCCCCTACCGGTGCTCATACAGTACAGTAGCGAGTCGTGCAGAATACACTCGCTCTGCATCCTCGACCTGTCCTCGACATGGCGATGCACCTCGTCGACCGTCGCGTGCGCATCGCACGGCCACAGCATATCTCAGACCTCGCGCAGTATCACGATTCAGGAGCAGTCTCGACCGTTGCGCAATGCTCGACTATCGAATTGGTTTGATTGTCCAGCGGCGGAACGAGCCTCCTGAGGCGTTGTGCCCGTCGCCCAAATGAGTAGGTGGGATGCTGATACGCGAGACTGCTGCTGCTCGGCTATCGCGACCCTCACACGACTGACGACACACCCACCTCCCCATGTCACGCTCTCTCACGCGTCTTCAGGCCTCACCCGACTGTCGCTGCGCGTGGCCAAGCAGTTCGCCAGCCATTGGGCCGAACGTCGGACTGCACAATACGGCCCGAAAGCGCCATTACCACCACCGTCGAGCAACTAGCAAGGAGGGGGAAAAACGACTCACGACTACTGCCAGACGAATACCGTGACCACGCATCTGCTCCACTCTGCGTCGCACATATAAATCACGACGTTCGCCTTCGGAGACGTATGCAGCGAGGAACTTCACAAATACCATGGCGCCCCACCAGGTCCATCTTCCCAACGGCCAGACACTGAATGTGACTCCGGTTTTTGGTGGGCTGTACTTCAAGTCGAATGACTTGAGTCACCACCACAACGTCTTTCCTCCCGGCTGGACCATTATCCTAAACTGCGAGGATGACAAGGACGACGGCGAAGGGCAGCGCAATCCAGCTGGGACCACCGACTCAGACGCGCTGCCGCAGAAGAAGCAGGGAACATATCGTTACAAGCAGCCCAGCTTGAAAAATGATCACCTGTACATCTCCTCGATTTCGAATCCCGCCTCGACCGAGTTCAAACCACCGACGAGCCCAACACGACAAATTGCCATGATGTTATGGGCGACTTTGTATTGGTACTTCCACCAGAAAGAGCCTGAGCCGCAATTGACCACTTCTGCGTCAGAGAAGACCCCCAATGCTGGCAAGCCCAAGGGCGAATGGAGAATCTATATCAATAAAGAGGGCATCTTCAAGAGCAGACATCTCCTTCCCAAACTCGAGAGAATGGGCCTCATTGCTTCTGAAGACTCCTCTGTCGGCCTTGATCCAGCAGACGGGCTAAGCAATCCCACCGAGGGCTGGACCAACATGTTCGTGTCGCGGAGAAGCTTCTGGCAAATGGACCCGAGGATATATCTCTTTACTCTCACCCCAATGCAGACCAACTCTCCATACCCGTCTCTCAGCCCTGCTGGAAGTAGGCCGTCTAGCCCAAACAGAGGCACCAGGACTCACGACGCAGAAGGTGGCACTCATTTACGCGACATGGCAGCATCGCAGTCGACATTAATCAATCGCGCAGGCACGCCACCGGGACCGTTTCACTCTTCGTCGCACTTGCCAACATACTACCCACCTGCCCCCCTGCAATACGGCTTCACGAACAACTGCAGGCACCCTATCCGCCCCAAACCACCTCGACAAGGCGAGACATTCTATATTCGATATATTCCCAGCCTGGGTCAGTACCTTACCTTCCGTGTTGCCTCACTAAGCAAACGCCCAATCACCTACTCTGGACCCTTCTCCCAAGCAGGACCCGAAGGTTCACTTACGTCAGGGCGAGACATTCTGCGGCACCACAGCGCCCACTCGGACCCTGCCATCCCTACAATCAATACTACGGGAGCGAACCCAACCGAGCCTCGTGAGACGACGAGCATGACCGATGTTGAGCTCCTACACAAGTGGATGAACGACCCGCGTGTGGCGCACAGTTGGGGCGAAGAGGGTCCCATGTCGCATCAGGAAGAATTCCTCAAAGCTGGACTTACATCGAAACACTCCATACCCGTGATTGGATGCTTCGACGGGAAACCTTTTGGATATTTTGAGATATACTGGGTGAAAGAAGACAGACTTGCCAGCTACCTCGGCGGCGCCGCTGACGATTTCGATCGGGGCTTGCATGTCCTAGTCGGCGAACAAGAGTTCCGCGGCCAGCATCGCTTCAAGGTCTGGATCACCGCACTGGTTCATCACTGCTGGTTGGCCGACTCAAGGACCAACACCGTCATGTTGGAGCCAAGAGTCGAAAATGAGAAGTAAGTCGCCCTTTCCGACATTTCTGCAGTTTACACTAACACCTTCAACAGAATACGAAAATACCTCGAAGATGTAGGATTCTACAAAGAGCGGGAAATCTCTTTCCCGCACAAACAGAGCAATCTGATGAAGATCCGACGAGAAGCTTGGCAGGCACCAGCGATATAAAACTTCTGTTATCTTATGACAATGGATAAGAAACGGCCGGATAACGATGACGCCCAAAATGGCATGCAGCAGCTGAGATCTGCACAAACTTTAGAGCATATTCCCCTTTCAACCTTTGAGGTTGGCGGAACGTTGAGAAACGTTGAGCCGGACAAAATTGCACTTGACGACCAACGAACCCCAAGCTTGAGACTGTTCTCTTTCATCAATTGTCTATCTTGAGTCTTCTCTCGACACCTGATAGTGTCGGCCAACATCAGAAACTCGCCCTGTATAACGCCACCCTGGAAGCAGAATCGCCGCGCCAATACCGATGCTTCGTCATATCACGCAAGGCCAACCATTCCGACCCTGTAGTAGCTGACTGGCTCTACTTGCCTGCCTGCTTGCCATTGCTGTTTCTTGCAGTTCCAATCGAAACCTCCATCAATCGCTATACGAAGAAACCCCAGAAGCCTGCCTCCCATCTCCCCAAGCAAATCGTTCTATCATACCTAACCAACAGTCTTTCATCGCCACCACCACCAACCTCCATTTCTACAGCAACCGATGCAACTTCCAACAACAAGAACAAATCCTCAAGCCCATCCCTAAAAATCCAACCTCGGATTCTCAAAAGACCTCTTCTTCCCCTTCCCCTTCCCCATCGTCCCATTTCCAGCCAAAGAATCTTCAAGTCCCTAACTCGTCCTCCTAGGCCGAATCTCCACCAAATCATCCTCCGAACTATCATCATCATCGTCGTCGTCGTCGTCGTCATCATCATCATCATGCAATCCCCTAGGCGGATCTCCAAAAGGCGAGGCCCCACTATTCGCCGCCGAATCCAAAACCAACTTCCTCTCAATCGATTCCGGCAAATCCCCAATTTCCAAGTCCACATCTTCTGAGTCGGAATCATCATCCAAAGGTTTTCTCACCTGCGCTTCAGTCGTACTAGGTCTTCGTTCCCGCTTCGAAGAACGACGTTTAGCTGAAGAAGATGCGAGCTGTCGACTCGAACTCGAAGGCGAAGGACCCGAAGATCCAGGATCATCGTAATCCCCTCCATCTCTCGTCAAAGTGTGATCTCTCCCGGCATCATCTTCATCGATACTCGAATCGTCATCGTCGGAATCGTTGTCGGAATCGGAATCACTACTACTAAAAAGTCCAGAGAATTTACTCCCGCTCGCACGAGAGACATGACCTGCTCCGGAAACAGTTCGAAGGCCTGTGATTTGTAGTCCGTCGAGGCCTTTCGTGCTGTCACTTTGTTCCGGGGAGTTTGAAAGTTCGAGGGGTTCTTCCGGGAGGGTAGAAGCGATTTCGACAGCGGAGGCGTCTGCTGCATCGGGGTCGTTGTCGAGAGTTTTGTCTTGGTTCTTTTGCGCTAAGCGGGCGGCGAGGGTGCGTCGGGCTCGTGAAGGTGGGATGTTGAGAGGTTGGACTGTGCCTGTGGATGTCTTGTTGGAATCTGGTGATGGCGTGTCCTAAACGAAAGATGGAATTGTCAGTTGATGATGCTTGCGAAGATGAATCGCATCTCACATCTGATCACGCCAGTGTAGTGGAGGGTAGTGTAGTATAGTGCAGTGTAGTGCAGGGACGTGTGCATGTGCAGGTGCATGTGCCAGGGTAGGTGTGTGCAAGGTGCTGGAGGATCAAAAGGAATAGGGCAACGAGAAAGCACGGATTCATGCATGCCCAATTCAGGCAAAAGAAGAAGCAAGACCACCAATGACCAACCACCCTGCCTCGCAGTAGTATAACGGTCATGGATACGGCATCAAAAGCGAAGCTAGTGTGGCTGTCGCGTGACGTCCGGCTCCAAAAGACCGTCGAAATTGTTTTACGAAGGATCGGACCGCAGGTGTCATTTGAACCCAAAAACAGCCACCATCTCAAAGCATCAATCTGCATCCGCTTCGGATTCCGGCTCTTTTGGACAACTGTACATGTGTAGTCTTGGCTTGCTTCGGTCTTGCTGCCGATGTGTATTTTGTAGACTGGTTTTTTGTGTGTGGGGAACAGGTTGCGAAGTTCTGAGTGTTTGTGTGTGGAAAAGTCGTACAGCCTGTTGGTTGTGGTACAGCAGCCAGCCATTCATCGTATCTCTTAAATGTCCTTCCATTCGCTATGCTCGTCCATCTGTACATTCGATAGGAGGATTGAAAATATGCAATAGGGTATGTGCGGGAGAAGTGATCGCGTGCGGAGGGGGTCATCGGTAGTCCATGTCAACATCAAACGAAAGTTCACCGACCTGTTCATCCTCCGCGAATGCCCTCTGTCTTTCTCTCTCCCGGATAATGGCTTCGTCTTCCATCTCTTCGTCTTCATCGCCGTCGCCAAATCCAGAGAGCATGGTTCCGGAGTTGATCTCGAAGCTCTGTCCGACCGAGCCTTCCTGTAACGCCAAACTGTCCTGTGGAGTCATGCTACTGTTGCCGCCGAGTCCTGCATTGGCGAGTGTGTTCTGAGTGTTCGATGAAAAGCCGCCGGAGAGCCCGCCTCCACCCATGCCCATCGACCGAATGCCTATCGCGTTCTCCGGCCGCACTCCACCAAGGACTGCATTGTCCTTGTCTCGCGTTTCCGCAAGCGTGCCTTCCACGTACACGACCCATGGCTCTCTGCTGACACGCTCTGTGATAGCCGGGTCCAGTTCCTCAGTCCCAATCTTATTGCCGAACTTGCAAACTTCCTCGGCTATCAATGTCAGGTGGCCCATGTATCCCAGTCGCATGCCCTTATGCTTCTGCGATTCGTCCGAGGCGGCCTGCCCGTCTAATATGCGGTCTGTGATGTCTTTACCGGATGCAAGTCCAATCTCCTCTGCGGTCTTGCCGTCTGGTCCTCGAGCTGGAGAGAAAAGGTCGAATGCCAGAGTTCGGTTGTAACCGCGGTCCAGCGTGCCGTTGAAGACTTGTTGTACAACATCATATACCACGTTATGCAAAAAGTTGTTCCACGGGAAACGGAAAAAGAAGTCCTAGAATAGTGGAATAAGTTTGCTGCAAAGAACACTCGTCAGTCGGGAGGATGGAGAGGGCACTCACAAGTATGGTTGGCACGACCTGGTGCTCCACGAATTTAATTTTGAGCAAATCGCCCACAACGGGGCTGCCATCGAGCTCGGTATCATAGGGCGCGCGTTCACCATTCGACAATGTGCTCGGCGCTCTCGCATGCAAGGTCGCCGTGCTTTGCTCGATGTCTTGTGAGCTTTCACTGCTCGATGATGTGGGCTCACTCTGACTTGGGGCTGGTGTCTTATTAACAAAAAGTGGCGCAGGCTTCTCGGCTGCGCGAGCCAGCTCTCGCTCGAGTTCTGAAGGGCCGTCATCTGAAGGCATGCTCAGCGATTGCTCTGATAGGAACTGCTGATACAGTTGGCGCGCATTTTGCTTACCCTTGTCCTCCTCTGGCTCCTCGCCAAATTCGGACATCACGGTATCTTCATCCACATCCAGGTCGTTGAGTCGATCCGTCGCTTCTGCAGTCGTTGGTGAGTCCACAGAGTGCGTAGGCGGAGGGTCAAAGTGGGGAGGTGGTTGCTTGGGAGGCGATGCGGCGTTCTTCTTCGGCGATAGCGGCTGTGGAATGGCGCTGGGGCTCATGGGCGACTGAGGCGACTGGTTTTGAGGATCAGAGGGATCGCGCTTCACCACCTTCTCTAACTTTGGTAGATCATTATGAGTCGTGTCATCGATCTTTTCGCTCAGGTCGTCGAATGTGACCTCGTCAGGGAAGTCTTCTGAGGGGGCATTGACCTTTTCAAATCCGTCCTCGTCCGAGGCATTCTGCACTTCCAGTTTTCGAATCTCTTCTGGTTTCTCATCGAGGTCGTCGTCGCTGGGCCGTTCCGCATGATGGAATCCGTGAGAATCGACGCTGCTGCCGAACTCGTCATGAGACATGTCTGGCGTAGGACTCTGGCGTACTCGTGGAGTGGCAAGCTTTCCTTCTGCCTTGAGCTTGTTGCGCTCCGCATCGCGTTTTGAAACTTCGTCTTCGGCGCCGCGTTCGTTCAAGAGGCCCATATTGCTACAATGAAGCAATTCAGCCATGAGTTCGCACGTCTTGAACCGATCGAAGCCCAGGGGTTGAATTTTCCGTCCGAACGCAGCCTTGAGCTGTGGTTTCTGGGCATTGGGCGATCGAATCAAGTGCATGAAGTCTGGTACATGGGTCGCGAACTTGCGAAGAAGAGTGCCGAGATAGATGGGGTCTGATGTCTTCGGTTCAGGTCCCACTTGATTATCCAAATCGTAGTCTGAGTTGTTCTTTCGAATGACTTCAATCACAATGCCAACGCCCACTGTCAACGGATTGCCACCCTTCAGCATACCGTCAATTAGCGTCTGAATGCATGGCTCAGACACCAATTGCCGTGTGAGCTCGTTCGGGCCGATGACGGACTGGTCCTGTGTTGTGGCATTCGCGGATATCGTGATGATCGCTTTGAGAAAATCGCCCGCAGAGGTTTGAGTCGCACCGTTGTGCTGATCTGAGAGGTATCCGAGTAACAGCGGGATGAGGTTCTGCTGCTGTAGCCAGTCTACAATACCCTGCCCGCCTTCATGCTTCTCCAGCGAGATTATTTTGAGCAGCAAATCCATGACCATGGGGCAGTCAACATGCTGCAGCATTGAAGGAACGATATCCTCGAGATTCTTAAAGAAGTCGAGCATTTCTTCCGTCTTCTTATCCAGCAGCGCTTCGTTGACCTTGGTGAAGTAGCCGGCCTGTAGGGGGTCCAAGGGCGCAGGACGCTTCACATACTGCCAGAATTCGCGCAGATGATCACGCTGCTCCAGCAAGGCTTCACTGATAGACCAGACCTCGGAAGAGAGCACCTCGCACGCGACATAGGCATACTTTTTCCGCTGTGCCTCCTTCTTCTCCTGCTCAGTCTCGCCATCGGCGCCCGATTTGTTCACGGACTTCGATCGCGCTCGGTTCTTTCCTTTGAAGAAGGATATGCCTGACGTCTTCTCCTCCTCACCTGGAGACTTGGGCGTGCCGGGTGTGGCCTCTTTCTGCTCGCCCGTGGCTTCGGCGTCTTCCTCCGACTTGGGCTCCGCGATCACATAGGCAAGCAGCTTCTTGAGGCGCTCTTCGTCCCGCAAAAACTCAATCAGCTTGCTGTTCTGCTGCTTCAGCTCTTGAATCAAGTCGCTCTCGTCCAGAAGTTCCTCGAGGGTGACGTCCTGCTTGTCGAGGATGGTGTCAATGGTGCTTATGTTGGCATATCCGCCAAAGCGCCAAAACATGGCTGCGCGCTATGAGACGCCGTGCTGGCGGTCGAGCACGGCGCGGGGACGGTGCGATGTGTGTGCGCAGCAGGGTCGGTGCAGCGGGGGACGGTGGTGGATATCATGCGTCTGCCGGCGCGAGTGGGAGTGCACGGCGGAGGGGGTAGGTAGGTAGGATCAGGCCGTGGACTGCTGCAGCCGGCGCCGTCGCTACTGCCGCTGCTGCTGTGTCACGGCTGGTGGGTGGGTAGTGATGGCTTCTGCTGTTGCGGAGACCGGGGCCGGCCAATGCTCTCGGCGATGGAGCGTGCGAGCGGGCGGTCGGTGCGTGCAAAGTGGCAGATTGGTGGTGGAGGTCGGATGGGATCTGTGCAGACAGCACCTGTGGGAGTGCGGTAGCGTAGCGCCAACTATGATGTCGAGGCCGACTTTGATCGCGTGGGCCGTCCGTTTCACCTCGACCCCAACAACAACACCTGACAACTACATGTACTCTGCTATTCTATTCCGCCTGACGCGCTCTTCTCCACGAGGACATATGCGCACCAGCACACGCGCGATGCGCCGGGTCAGCGCGACGTGTTCTCACGCTGTCCTCGGCCCTCGAGCCTGTCGTTCCCCGCGCAGCGGCAGCATCTGCAGCCCTTCTCGTCTGCTTCCGACATTTCTCGTCGTTGGTACGACACATGGTTTTCACATGAAGCGGCACACATGGATTCTCGCCATCGCCTACTCGTGCCTTTTATTTGCTGGCTCACTCGTCTGAGACGAAGCCTGAATACCTTTCCATATGCCAACCCCAACTAATTCTTCGGCACAGGCTGCCGTGTCTCACATATATTGCAGATACCAAAATCTACCGCTTGTTGCTGAACGCTGGACCAAAATCATCATCTTAGCAATACATATTTCATCAGCTCCAAGTCGTTACTGCCGTTCGTATGCCCGTCATGTCCTCTACGATACACGCCCATCATGACCCTCTTTCTCTCTCCGCAGCCCACTCAGCCTCGTCACGCAAGGTCGCCATCTGCGCTTCCTCATAACCCGGCGGCGGTTCGTTCGGTGGATTCGTATCGCTTCCATGACCCATTTGCACTCCAATGTCTCGCTGTTGCTGCAGCACAGGACTTTGCGCGATCCCCATCGCCGTGGGCGCCATAAGTGGAGCATCGCTTTGTTCTGAATATGCTGGGAGGTCTTCAAGCGGGACTGTTGAGACATCGACTCCTCCGTTTATTGCCGATCTGGACGTGCCCGCGCCTCCACTCTCTCGCTGCGTTTCCGCTGCCTGCTGTAACCGCTCCCGCATTCGCTCGTAATGTGTGTGGAAATCGAACGCCCCATTGTCGTTGAACTTGAGATTCAGCTCCAACACCCCTGTGCTCGGTATAGGTATGCCTCCACCAGGAACGGGTTGTACTAATGCCTGCCAGCCATTTGCACCAAACCAAGGCATCGTGACGTGGGAGTCATGGAGGCTGAGGATCGGGCTTGCGAAGCTCTTGAAGTCGGCCGTCGGCTTGTCGGGCAAGTATATCACTCTCGAGTTTGTGAGGAATATTTGTCCATTCGAATGTGTGAGTGAGTATGGCTTTTGCTGCTTTCCAGGATAGTGCTTCGGCGTTTCGATCGACAGCTGGACACGTTTCGGTGTTGTGTGGACGAGCTGTTCGCCGGGCAGAGGTGTGAATGGTTTATTGGGATCAGTCGAGGTCATGACCCAGCTGCGAACATATTTGTTAACCGCCCGTCTCTTCGAAGGTCGATGCTCTGTAGGCATAGCTCTTGCTGTGGCCTGCAGCCTGAAGTGCACGCCCGACGTGACCAGGAGAGGCGTAGAAACTTACTTGATGGACATGGTGGGCGATCGGTGCAGCTATAAGTTAGCTACCTCCAACGTATGGGTCGTATCTGGCCTGCACTTCTTCTACTGGGTCGACTGTAGGGAGAGTTGCACCATGGACTTGGGCCGGGCTTGTTGGAGTAACTTAAGGTTGCACACCTGCGAGATCCCGCGCCTTGAATGCACGTCACCGTCGCGACCAATCAGATCAACCTGGAGTTTGTGATATGGCGCTCGAAAGCTGTGAGTGTGCAGCGTGGAGATGCGAGTTGTGAAAACGACGAGGAGCCGTGTCGACATCATCCCACCACTAGCTCACTGACATGTGCTTTGTGTAACGAATGAGGAAGCGACGTTGCCGCCAAAAAGTCCGTGCGCGTGCCCCATTCAATCCCGCCATCCATTCTTCCATCTTCTTCCACAAAACCATTCTTCTTCGTCTTGCCCTTCTCGTCAAGCATCATTGCCCCACTTACGAATGTACCAACGCTGCTGTACAACATGCACAACGACCTCGAGCGTTTAATGAGAAGCGTGGCGTGTGTGTGAACTTTTCGAAATGCGACAGGAAGCACTGAAACAGGCCTCATCAAGTCTGGGCACTCGCCACTGATATCGATCATCTTGCGCTGAGGAAATTGCCTAGCCGCGCATACTTCAAACATGCCTGGCCTGCGGTTCAGCTGCAAAGCTACCCACGACAAGCCTGGTGATGCGAAGATGTCCTGCCATCCTAAACTTCCACGAGTAAAGCCGTCCTCAGGGATACAAAGGTGATACGAGTCATCGACTCGTTCGAAATAACGTTTCTCGCTCGTGTCTCCTGTCTTGTGCGAGCTCTGGTTGTTGCTGTGCGTGGTCTGCCAGCAAGGCTCGCCATCTCTGCGAGGTCTTGGTAGCAGCGGATCATACTGACACTCACACAGAAGCTAGCGATACCGGAGATACAGACATGTATCTTCGTCTTCTGCGCCACGTCTCGCCAGCTCTCACCAATCTTTGCGAGCCCAGTCGGAGGTAGGTACGCAGCGGCGGGCAAGAAGAGGGCGAGCAAACTCCAAAAGCGTCTTGGAGATGCAATCTGCGCCGACGGCCCGATCTTGCAGGCACAGCAATCCCCAGGAGAATCTCAGCAGTTTCGTCGACAATGCTCCGAGCGAATGCAACTCATCGGATTTTGCCAGATCTTAGACCATGGGCTCTGTCAAGTGGCTCGTTTCCAGCACTGGAACGTGGGGGACTGCACTTTGGCCAGCCGTACCTGTCCTGAATGGAAAGCAAGATCGAGATTACAGTGCCATGTGCGTGCAAAAGCGGACCCTCACAATGCTTGATTCCAGCTACCTGGGCAATGTGCCTCGACGGCGAATGCGATTTCCGATGGAGGCATTTGCTTGTGATGCCAATGATTCATGATGCCCGTAGAAGGAGCGAAGGCACGTCGCATGTCGTGTACTTGGTGGTTGTATCTCTCACCGAGCTACACGGTGGTTTCCGATAAGTGATCGGCGCCACCTCTGCCGCTGGTGGAAACAGATTACGCCACACCGAATGCAGGGGTTGTGTGAGTGTGGGGACGGGAGACTTCGATAGTCTCCCCAAGGTCTCTCTCTATTGACGTCCGCAATATCGCAGTAACAGACGCGAAGCAATAGTTTGTTCGCATTTGCAGACATCTCGCCAGTCATACAAATTGCAGCTACAGCATGCAATTCCTGCGAATGACATGCAGCCAGGGTCTCGACGTTTGAGATAAGTTTGACCTGCCTCGAATCGGTGCGAATCACGTTTCATCGTCTGGTTGTTGGAAAATCGAGCAGAAGAGGCTCAGGGCGGCAGTCTGAAGAACATGCTTCCGCCTGCAACCCAAGGAGTGCATGTTCCACTTTATCTCCATTTTGGGCGCAGTCCGACGATCCATCGGCCCACGCTGCGCTTACAGTTCACGTCCGACTCGAGGCCGCCAATAGCGGGCGCTTAACTCAACCTCAAACGAGCAACATGCAGAAACGAGATTCGTCTTGTTTGCAGCACCTGCACGGATGAGGGATGGTATCGGCATTGGCATCCCAGTCCATCTGGCGTCTGGGGAGCAGTTGTGTAGCCGCGGGATGGTCACATATTTCCCCATTTTCACATGCGCGCCCACATGGAAGAAAAAAGGCCCAACCTAGACTTGATTCCCAAAGTCAAAGACACCATCAAACTGACCTGACCCACGGCATCACGCACGCAACAACCTCGGTCTTTTAATGAAACGTGAAGAGACGGCTAGCATAGGCACCACTCGATCCAACGCCTTTCTTCAACGGCTGGAATTGCGAGCGCAACAAACCTGCCTGCTGCTGACGCCGAGTCAACGAACGACCAAGGCATGAACCGCGCCCTTCAGACCTCTGTATAGACCGACGGATCGACATATACTTTCTCATTCGCATTGCGCCTACCTCGAAACAGCGTAGTTCATTGCAAACCTGCATGCACGCGAGAAATTCTTTAATACTCCGGTACTTACTACCTTGTTGCTGCTCGCTCCGACAGACTTTGAACTCTTCCGCTTCCCATTGATGACCGCAGATGGTTTTGATGGGGCATCATAATGCCGGGGAACATCATCAACCTCACACCGGCCGACATTGCCAAATGGCCAACTCCAGACTATGATGATCCCCCTCGTCGACACTGGATGCCTCCATATGCTGCCATTCTATGTGGTGTTGCAACGTTGATGGTCGCAACACGCTTATGGATTCGAGCCAGGAAGCATGCTGGCGGGCTTGGGCTTGACGATGTACGCTCAGCAATACCCCGAACTTGTTTCTCGTCAGACTAACGTGCGGCAGGTCCTTCTGGTTTGCGGATGGCTTGGCCTCGTGTGGTTCACAGCACTGGGCATCGTGAACTCCGAGGTGTACTTAACCTCACGACACATGTGGGACATTCCGATGGTAACCTACGAAAAAATCGCGCTCGTCACCTGGATTGCCGAACTCGCCTTCCTGATCTGCTCGTGCTTCACGAAAGTCTCGGTCCTAATGTTTTATCGTCGACTCGTGGACCACACTGTTTCCAAATACTGGATCTGGACTGTCATTTGCGCCATCTCGTTCACTATCTCATATTCCCTGGCCTTCATTCTGGTCCTTATCTTCAACTGTTCGCCGACGGAAGCCTATTGGAAGGCCTTCAATCCAAGCTGGACGGCACAGTATACTTGTGTCGACACTACTATTGTTAACTTACTGGCTGGGATAATGTCCATCATCAGTGATTTGTATTCTGTCATTCTGCCATGTCTCATGACAAGGCACTTACTTCTGCCCAAGGCGCAGAAGCTCGGACTTTTCTTCGTCTTCTCACTGGGCCTGCTCGCAGTCGTTGCCAGCTCAGTGCGAACCTACTGGTTGGTGCGTGTGATCAAACCACCTGTTCCCCGCAATAGGAATGCGCCGCTGACTGAAATAGTACAAAGTTGGGCACTCCAGCGATGTGTCGACCAGCATATTCTATGTCTTCGTTTGGGCTCAACTCGAGCTCAGTCTTGGAATCATGTGCACAGCACTACCGTCACTGCGCGTACTCTTCCGCGAATACGTTAGTAGCCCTCTTAAAAGAACTCGATTCGGAGGCACCTTCTCTTCGAGTCGAAGCCGCCGGATGTCTGACGAAGTCCGAATCATCCAAGGACAAGGCATCACAGGAATCTCCAGCGCGGATCTCGAAAACCAACAGGTTCATTACAGTGCCAAACATACCCCGACATCGTCAACATCGACCTGTGCAGATGAGGTTGTCGCAAAAGTGGACGGAAACGACACAACACGAGCCTCCTGGACAGAGGGCATTCCGTATCTCGTGACGACGCCGGAGCAGTACGAGTCATACAATTTGCGCAACATGGAGAAATACAGAAAATCTACGCATACGCGAGATGGATCAAGGAGCACGAAGGCACAATCTGGGTTATCGCGGAAGGAAATCAATGTCACGGAAAGAACATTATCGAGTGAAGAAATCGACACCACGGAGAGAAGCTGGTTCGACAGTAAAGACTAAGGGAAATTTTGCGAGAAGTTCGCACCACATTATGACTGATGAAGTTAATGGCTTCATGACACGGTAAAAACAAAAGATCAGAAGAAAAGGGAACTACCCCATCGGTGCCACGACCGAAGCCGCGTTTATTCCACAACTCCCGGGCTACTGCCCGAAATCAAAACAGAGACCAGACTTGAGGCTCCGTACTTCTCTGACCGGGGAAACTCGAGTGCTCTTTCGATCCTCGTATGTCGCCATGTGCATCGCAGCTAAGGCGTCTTATCTCGACAAGCGAGGCAGCCGTGGACCCAAGTCTGTGAGAGAAATCGCGAAGTGAGCGTATTGCCCTATCTCCATTCTGCTGTCCGCAACTAGCCGGGAATCCATACGCGATAGCTTTGAACTGGACTGCTCAATACAGTGACGCACGTTTTAACCAGTGTCGGAAGGCTCGATATTGAGTGCCGACAAGGAATGGCAATGCGAATTGGGAATGTGCCGAGCGACTTCACAGGGTGGAAATATTGAGAAAAGCCGTATGGAAAAATGAATTGCGAGATCGATAGCATCGCTGGAAATGACTTGTTGATGAAGGCAGTAGATGAGGTTTGACAGAAGCCCTGCGGGGAAGACCAATTCAATCATACCCCAGACCTCTTTACCTACTCATGAACACGCTTAGCCTCTTGATACTGGTGAAGAGGCATCCTGGACCCTGGCAGACGAGCTCGTGAGTCCGGACGTATGCCCGAAGCGATTGTCGTGGGCACACGCAGTCTGGATTTTCTGCACCACCCATCTGGCTTCGGAGAAGGCAGTTCTCGCAAAGGTTCCAGAGCCGTTATTCGCAACAGGTTCCCTCTGGCAGCCAGCGTCGCGAGAACGGTGCTGTGCTGGGGGAGTCAGCGCAAGCTGGTATACCGCACTGTTAGAGTCTGTCGACTTGATCATGTGGCGAACACTGAACGCCCTTAGTCTTCTCAACCTCCAAACCCTCCCGCGAATCCTCCATGCCCATGATCCGAACCTGCATGATGCCCGCCATGATCATGGCCAGAAACAGCCTGTTCGTACGACGGCACTTGTGCAGAGCCTTCTGCAGCATCTTCCGCAAAGTCTGCTGCACTAGAACGACTTGCTTCTTGATACGAGGGCAGCCCATCCGGGTCGTCCTCCACATCAGCTGGCCTCGATACGTCGAGTTCCAGCGGCGGATGAATCATCAAGGGAACATCTCTGCTTGTCGACAACTGCTGTGTGCCCACAGTAAATTGGCTGGCGATTCGTAATTTGTAATTTCGGCTGATATTACGGAAGGTGAATGTTGTGGGTACCCAGCTGAGCACTCCGATGTCGATTCCTTTGGTCATGCCATCTTCACGAGAGAAGGGCCGTGCTGATGAAAAGGTGGCTTCTTTTGTCTTGACCACCTTGAGAGGTGCTGGTTGTATGCCGGTCGTGTGTGCAATGAGTGAGATTGTGCACTTGTCTAAGAAGACATCCGGGTCGGTTCTGGTAGTGCTCGTTTCATCGGGTTCGATGGATATAGCAAATGATAACGGCTGACCAATGTACGCATGTTGAGGTATTCCCAAAAAGTTCACGTCGAAGATAAATTTGGGCGGATCGACCGGCTTGAGAAATGCTTTTGTCTTGTTCCGCAGTCCGTGAGGCTGCTCATATGTGGGCCTTAGACCATCATTCTGTACAGTAAATCTTTGTGAGGCATCGCTTGTAAGAGTTTGGTCCCTCTGAGCAATTGCTGTTGGCACTCGTGGCTGATCGTAGAATACGGGAGCTCCGCCCGAGGCTGCGTCTGCTTCTACGATTTCGACATCGATGCCTGGCATCCGCACTCGAGCTTCAACTGTATAACTGCTTCAAATGAGTACCCATAACCCGCGTGGACTTTCAAGACTTTACTTACTGCACCTTGATCGCTGGCTTGGTGACGGTATGCAAATTCGTAGACCCAAAAGTACCCCATGAGTGCGAATTGTGCAGTACTTCGAGCGTTGGTGGCAGCGGCCCCGTTTCTACACTTGACACTCTTTCTCGGAAGTTCCAGATCCCATCGCCATCTTGCACCGCAGCTATCGCGGAATTATTCTCGGGAGCTGCGAGGTCGGGAAACTTGATGCTGAAGTGGAGCACCTCTTCTGCATCTGCAGGAGCTCGGAACGGCCCATCGTGAATAGTGACGACCTCTTTGCAGAGTCGAAAGATTTCTGCTCGACTCTCGGCTTCGTGATGTATACGAGCCTCTCCTTTGAGGATGATATCGACTTGCAGAGGTCCAAATAGCTCAGCGTTTAAGGGAGAGTTGATGCCTCGGAGAAGTGGTAAATGCTTGAGTAGTACATTGCCGCTGACGGGGAAGTCATTTCCATAGTGAATCCGCCTTGGACTTTCGAGCACAAGCTTGTGGTGTAGCCCGCCGAGCTTTGCGTGGTGAATATGAGGAATGCGACTGGACTGGGTCATGATTGCCGGTGCATGATCTCGTTGTTTGGGAAGCCAGAGGGTATATGTAACTCCGACCTTCTCTCAGCGTGCGCTATCAGAAGCAGCTTCGGCAAAGTAGCCCTGCAGAGTTGGCGTGGGGCGCGGCGGCCTAGCTTCGTGGAAGGATGCACTAATCCGACTGAACACCGCCAGTGTCACGAGGGTTATGGCGCAGCAGTAAAACGAAAGTTGCAATGTTCAGGGCATATTGTGAGGCCGCGACCTCGCAGGCCAAATGGCAATCCGCGTGACCGCAGCACAGATCTGCCAGACGAGCCATAGATCCAGAACATGGGAGGTACTGTCAATCGATTCGTAAGCTGTCTGTTGGATGTGGAAGAGAGCATTGTTTCGCCAGAAGAGGCTGAGGCTGCGCGGGAGAGCTGCACAGCCATGTGCCGATGTTGTCATTTCCGCTCATGCCTGAGGCAGCAACTTCACATGTAATCGAAACACTCTCCTCTCCTCTGCCACCGTCCTTTCTCCACTCCTCCACGACTTCACCAACAGAGCATGGTGTACTCTTCACCACGAATGCTTCGTACAAGAAGAACGGACAAATACTCTGGCCGTGGCCCTGACGCATTCCGTGCGGCTAAAGAGTATCTTGCACGCCGAGAGCAAGATGCAAGATCGACGGCCACCTTGAACGGCGGAACGCTCGTGACAGTACAAAGCAGTGCCTTTTGATCTCCGCTGGCTCAGTATAGGTGCCTCGAAGCGGCACACTCTAGGTCACATTCCGACGAAGATGGGAGAATGAGGTGTCCACGATACAGCCCGCCTGTTCTGCTCCTCGACCATGTGAAGGCATCAATCGTAGAGGAAAAGCACGAAAGTGCCGCAAGCCCACTGCTTGGTTTCGGCCCTCGAATTGGCACGATCATCTTTCTGTGACTAGGAAACTTCTCCAGGCTCGAATTCGGTCTCCGACATGCATGGGGGTTTCAAGTATATGGCTGGCTGCGCCGTCCTCGTCCTGGTTGATACATAGATCCTTCCCAGGGTTTCTGGCGGTGCTTGAGCGATTCTTTCTGACCCAGCCCTCGCTGGCAGGAGAGTACTGCACGCACAGACTTCTACACATTCACATGAAGATAAGCCTCTACTTGGGTGCGAGACCGCCATTGAGTTAACTTCCGTCCGGCCAACCTCCGCTTTGCCTTTCTCGACTCCGGTCCGGATCATCCACAATAAGTGTTCGCGCATGCGTACACTTCGTGCATTGATCAGTCGCTGCACTCTGGGACATTCCGTTCGCGATACTGTTGTAGGCTCCGTCTATCCCAACAATCTTGCGAGCTGCACTCTCGGTTCCCGATGTTTTTCCTCTTTTGCATATTTTCAGCGGCCTCGCCTCTGTATAGCGATATCTTTCGTGACCAAGGAAAAAACGGGTCAGCCAATGCTTCTTACATGGTTTTAGCCTGCAATACTTTGTCGCTGCGCCCGAAGATAGAGCTTTGGTGAGCCTTGCCTGCAACCCTGGCTTCACTTCTTCATGAGCTTTCGTATTCTCATGCTTAGAGCAGGAAGTAAGCCCAAACTAGGCATAGCCTCGACCCTACATTCGCTCGCTTATCAATTCCTGGATCTCGGACATCTGGATAGACAGTGTGCTGGGTCCATTTTGAGGATGGCTAGAAGTGCCGACTCCTTGCAAGAGAGGATCCGTGAGCTCGTCTCTAAAGCCTCCGAGTCGGTATCTATTTGTGGTATCAACGACCCAGGTGAGCGTGTCAGCCTTTTGAAGATTTCTCTCTCCAGCATGTAGGCACGGTGCTCACCTCGTTGTTCGACGAACCGCGTTGATCATCGCGCCAGCTATCGGTAATCGAGGCTGATGCGCTCCAAGTGTGCAATCGTACATCCTCCAGGAGCTATCTTGCGACGGTACACAGCCTCTGCTCGGATTCCCGTCGTGCTGCTACTTCAGACAGAAAGAGAGCTCTCTCAACGCTTCATCTACATCGAAGATCCTAGATCCTAAGGGTGATTAGTATACACTAGCATGATCTCCATGTAATCTGCCTATCGGATAGCTTTGCAAGCCTAGGCCCTCAGACTACGAACGACGCCAATGCATGCTTAACAGTATAATCTTCTGCAAGCTTTTCACGGGATGCGACATCGTATTATGCGTGCAGCAGCATGTGTTCAATGCACCCGCACCGAGCTGACCCGCAAGGCACTTTTTGCTAGGACTGCCCTGCTTACACAAAGCTTATGCGTTGCAAAGTCCAAATTTAGCTCGAGTTCCCAGGAAAGATTATCCAGAACTGCCGTATTGAGGGTTTACGGCCATGACAGTTAAGATATTAAGACTAAGGTGAGTGGGAGGGACCGATCACAAACTCAACCACAACTTCGATCATAAATTCGATACCTTGTGCTCTTAATCAAATTCGTTCGTTGAACAAACCCTTTCAGCCGCACCAATGCGCCTCGACATTCTCCTTCTCGGCCTCCCATGCTTCGCACTCGGAAGAAGCATAATGGCGCGCTCTACGCCGGATATCGATGCTGGTTGCACGATATGCCACAAGGACACTGATTCAGCATGGAAAAAATGGGTCGCCGACACAAATGCCATTCCCAAGAATCTTTTGGACGAGGCGGCCGGCTCCTTTCAGAAAACGTATGATGCAGATTATAAGCCACCTCTCTGTAGTGTTGCTGGTACAAACTGTTACTACCTGGAGAAAGGTATTGATTGGGTCCCAAGCGGACAGGAGCTCAGGAAACCTGTCGGAAAATATTCACTGAAAAATGGACGTAAGTACGATCGCAACGAGACTATTGCCACGTCTTTGCCTCGACATTTTCAATAACAGCGAACACACATTCGAAACGAAGAGTTCTCGACTGACGGCATGCGTTTCCAACCATTAGGGAAAATCTACGTGTTCGTATACTGGAATAACATGCAAAAATTTGGAGGCGAGGGTGGTTCGGTCAACGTATATGCTGCTCACTGCTGCGTTGAGTTGGTTGTCAATGGAAACGCCAAAGCAAATGTCAAAGGTAAAAACTATCTGCACAATGGTGGCTACCAAGGTCAAGGAAAATACTGCATCTACGATAACTATGCCCATGTAGCGATCTCTATTGTGAAAGGCGATCAGAGGCATTTTTGATGGCTATCAGTCGCCTGGCTTCCTCGTTACTGTAGCAGAAGCAATGAGCAGATTATCTGCAATTGATGGGGTTAGAGATAGAGTACGTATACAGAGCGACCGTGTAACGCAAAAGAGAAACTGTTGCACCAGCAGAAGAGCTGCGAGGCTTTTGATATAAGCATTTGCACTTGTATTCTCGTAACTTGAACGGTCCGGTCTGCAATTTCTGAAACACTCCCTGAGGATCACATCTCGCAGAGACTTTGCGCAAGAAGGCCTGCTTCTCAGGCCCGTAGCTGCCGATCACGTCTTGTTCGCAGTGCGCGTAAATCATGTACTTGAAAGGTATATAACATCCATGAGTACGAGCTAATACTACGATGTCAGCGACAATTTTTCGGGTGAGTGAGGTTACTGCTTCGTCGTCTTTCTCATCTGTCCAAGTCGCAGCCACATTGAGGTTCAAGACGGGCTCATCTGGCCCCTGAATATCGAAGAGCTCACCGAGTCCCTCGCGAGCGCTTTTGTTCCGGAGCGCTGGGAGGAGGAGCTGCAGTCTGCCTCCTTCTCAGTTGCGCTCCACCTTTCCCGAGTGGCTGAGACTTTGATGCGACTTTGATGCACATTGATGAAATTTTGATTAGCGCGCTCGGGAAGGCGGAGCGCCTAAGGAAATCCTAGGGGTTTCGGTCATTTCTGCAGTCAAACACCACTACCAGCGACACTTGGATTCTATATTGCGACAACAACAATACCGATAGCGACAAAGTGAGAAAAATGGCTCCAGATATTAGGCATTCGAACATATTAGGCAATGTTTAAGCCCGCGACAGACAGACTGCCGAGAATAAAACCTAATAAACGCACTGGACATTTTTGCATTCTGTGGCATCCTAACGACTACCCCTTCAAAATAGGTAGTGAATTAAGACTGCAAACTGCAACTACCCGATAGTCTAACAGTCTAGGTACTTATAGAATTTCGCCAAGTATCGCGAGTGTCGTACCGTAACGCGTTTGTTGTTATCTACCCCTCTGTCGAGGCTAACTTTATCGCTATCGGCTCGGCCCTGAATCTCGCGCTACCAACGTCGCATTGTCTTGATTTTTGGTTCCTTAGATTCGCAGAGTCTTGTTCTCTAATCGTGCTTTGCAGTACTTGAATTATCGCGTGTTGTGGCGTTTAATACGAGAGATAGTTTTTGGTGGATGCAGAAATGACCGAAAGCCCTAGGATTTCCTTAGACCGCGGAGCGACACTTCTATCACGTGCACGACACCTTCCACCCAGCAATCAGCAGTCGCGACAAGATCTGAACCGGAGACAGGCTGCAGTGATCTTCTGCCAGATTTCAAACGCCGCCTGGAGAAGATCCTTATTGTCCTGCATACAGATAGTCCAGTACATGTTGCGTTTCGCTGTCACGTAGGTCATCTCTGCCATCTCTGTTGCGAGATCAAACGACGACGCCAGTCGACCCGAGTTGTGAGTGATTGGAAGTTCTCGAAGTGCTTGGAAGACGGCCGGCTCTGGTGTCGGTTCGCAGTATGCCATTTACACCAAGGCAATCAGCTCCGTATCCTTGAAGCGAGCCGGATCATTGTGATGAACGCCATCGACAATCAGGTTTGCCTTGCCGTCTCGTGCCAAGTTCTTTGCGTAGCAGCCAATTGCTTCAAAAAGGTCGGGAAACGAGTTGTCGAAAACGATTTGCATGCCTCCCCACATGCCATCGCATGGATACAATTTGATCGTGACTCTCGCCACGACGCCGAAGTTGTGGGCGCCGCCTCCCTTCAGGGCTCTCAGGAGGTCGGGGTGGGTTTGTTGGTCGGCGGTGACCAGAGTACCGTCGTCCAGGACGACGTTGGCGGAGATGATGGAAAATGCAAAGGCCTTCTCTGAGAATTCCGATTGAATGGATTACGTACGGCATAAGACGTCCGAACATATGAGACGAGGTGATCGAAACTGGGCTTTTGGCGGACTACAAGAGCTAGCATCAGTCCAGCAGAACTGCGTAGAGAATAGTGAATAGCGAAGTGCTGCCGAGGGAGAGAACGAGCATCATCTATACATCGACATAAGTGCTCAAACCGGACACTCCGTCACGTTATTGCCTTTAAAATGTTGATGCTCGGTGCTACAATTCATCTTAAGACAGCATACCAACTATGATCGCCTCTGGAGTTGACCAGATCAAAGGTAACTACATACAACCTAGCTTTTAGTTTTGATGCAAAAGTGACGGCTATCCACTACCTGCTATTTCTTTTTAGACCCGGCCTGAATGGAGTCGTCATAGGCCCGTCTTCTGATTCCACACAGTGAGTTAAATCTGACTAACATTCCCAGCCCTTGTGTTCACCATCACACATCCTCACCACTCCCACGCTTACATCGCGCTCTAAGTCAAAGACAAATACTGAATCCCAACATCAATATTGGTCGAGCTCCCCAAACACTTCTGGAATATGCCCTGATATGACTGCCCTCCAACCGTAAACTTCCCACCCACCTGGTTGTCGATATGAATAAACACAGTACAGTGGGCAGGGTAACTGTTGAACACGACCCCATTCCCAGTGAACTGCAACACGTGTTGCCAGTATAGCCAACACATGATTTGGGTACCATCTGAGCGTTTCCAGGCGCCATAACGAGGGGTAATACCGCCGCCTCCGCGGAAAGTGATTCCCTTGGCTAGGCTGCACGGAGACACAACGACTATGTTAGCAGAGCATCGAAGAAGGATTGGTGGTTTGGTTTTGGCATAGATACTTACTCGTAGCAAACATAGCCGTGAGTAGACGCCGCGCGAGGTTTCCAGCCTGCTGGATAGGTCTTCGACTGGTCTTCAGGCGCACCAGGATTACCTGGCTTGAACTTGCTTTGCCAATCTTGGTCTGAGATGGGACATTTCGGGCAAGGCGGAACGTCACGAGAGATGAGATGTGTTTCGGTTTCTGCTTCGAGATTGGATACGCCGAGAACGGCAGCCCTGATGCCTGCTGCAAGTGCGATAATACTGAAGAAGTGCATGCTTGCTGATGTTTGGATGTTGTGATGATGGCTAGGACTAGAGACAAGATTGTTGATTCTGTAGTCGATGTGAAGTAGGATTTGGAAAACACGGTGTGTCTTTGGCGATTGCAACATATCGATGCGCAGATCAATGCTTTATAGCCATAATCTTTTACACTTGGAAGACTGTTCCTCTCCGATTTCAGAGTTCGGTGCGGACTGGACGTCTCTCAAGCGACACGGTAACTGAGGTACATTGTTCCTATTAACCGTAGGTAATACAAACAAGACTATCAAGGGGATGACTTTGGAAATACAGTCCCTTTAAGCGAGACAATAGTTCGGGGATCCCTGCTGTTAAATCAACCCACGTTAAATCCCAATAAATTCTTTAACTGGAGCTCAAGCATGGTAGCTCTCTCGCTTCAAAGGACTGTATATACCAAGTAGCCCGTCCATACAAGCATCCCATGTGTGATTTCTTCACATCTTGTTAAGCTTAAAAGAGTCGAGATGCTTAAACTCTGTTGGAATACTTTTCTACGGTAGATCTTTATAGGTTTTCCCTTGGTGACTTGATGGCTCGGCTCGAGCGCCGCGAAACATGTCTTGGTAAATAGTTCCTACAAAATGGAGAGAATTGATTACCACTTTTCATAAACTATATGCTCAGATCGAACAAACTAGAAGACTGATAGCAAAGAAGATAGAAAAGTAGGGTAAGAGGACTCCACGAAGCCTCCCGATGTCCTCGCAAGTCGCCGGTCCTTTCAGAAAGTTAGGGTAGAACCGGATTCTAGACGTTGACTATTTCTAGCCTTCGGATTTATCCAAAGGCTAGGTGTTGGAATTTATACTCGACGCGTTAGCGTCGATGATTACAGGTCACATGGGCATGAGACTTTGACCTCGTAGGCCAGACGTACATGGAGGAGAAACAGCCCCGCTCTACGCCAACCGCGGTTTCCGCGCAGAGCACGAGGAAATGCAACATAGGGCAAGATTCAATGAAGTCCAGGGGAAGATCGTGCCTTGCATGTTGAACAACTTCGGCTTCAGATGGAAGTGCATGAGTCGATACTTGTCGGGCGCGAACGTGGCTCAGTGTGTGCGGGCCCACTCCGCGCAGATCTCGTGCGCTCTCTCCAGCTTGCGGCAGTTGTCCTCTGTAGAGCGGCTAAAGGCGAGGATGCTCGTGTCGTCTACGAACCCCACTGCGCTGATATGTTGGTTGTTAAGCTCCGGTAAGAGTGTGGACGCAAAGTCTAGGAACGAAATCGGCGAGAGGGTGGAGCCTTGTGGAATACCAGGAGATACCGCGCGTGTCGTGCTTCAATTCTCCCCGAGTGTAAGGTACGTGGTGGGGTCGCTTAGGAACGAGCAAACGTGCTGTGATGTCCAGGCGGGAGTTCCCGCGATTCGGAGGTTTTGGATCAGCCTGTCGTGGGATACGTTGTCGAACGCGCCCGATATGTCGAGACCGAGCAACGTCACTTCGATTGTGGGGTCTACAGCCCACATCGTTCGGACCTGTTCTACGAGGAGTCTCGAGAGCCGTCATCGTCGATCGCTTCTGCCGCGATCCCATTTGAGTGTCCGGGAGGAGGCCGTGGATCTCCGTCAGCGCGGAGATCCGCAGTGCGACGATGCCTTCGAGCACTTTTCCGAGCGTATCCAGGATTGCGATGGGTCGATATGCTTTGGGCGTGTCGCACGTTGGCTTGCCCGGCTTTTGCAAGACGATAGTAATTGCGTGTCGGAATGGTGTCGGGTTGTACGCTCGGTTCCGGCATTCTTGGAACATCGCTGCGAGTGGCCTGGCCAGGATGCCTCTGCACTCGCGGATGAATCGATTCGGAATGCCGTACAGGCCGGGCGCTTTGTCGTGCGGGAGGGGTATCAAGGCTGCGACTAGGTCACTCAGTGTCGCCACCTGCGATTTGTGGAGCTCTGCTAGGCATGCGTGGCCGGTGATATCGCTCAGGTTGGCAGGAGGAGGGGGCGGGGAGATGTGCTCTACGGCCTTGATCCATCGCCGCGGTCTGCCCACAGGGACCGTGGCCTATCTAGTGTCATTGATGGCTTCCTGCAATACGCTGATCTTCTCGTCAACCTGGTCGTTCGTGTCTATTTCTCGGGGATGAATGTTGACTCGCGCTAATTGCTGCATCAGGTTATGCCGGACAGTCATTCAGTCTGCTTTGTTCCACGTCCGCCGCGCCGTTGGCTCCTGTCACGTAGTTGCTGCGGCGAGGATGGGCGTGATGATTGGAATGGGGTCCGAGTTCGAGTTGAGCTCCCCGTGTGGTTGACATTGCAGCATTCTCTGTGCGATCTACTCCGTGGCGAATGCAAGGTCTAAGCGTGCTTTCGCTCTGTCGACCCTGCCACGTTACGGGAGAGTAAGCTGAAGTTGTGCTTGTTCCGTGATATCGATGAGCGGGTCGGCGAGGGCGTGCTACACAAGGACCGGATTTCCTCATCAGTACGGGTGGCAGAGGTTGAAGTCTCCTACCAAGAGATCCGGTGCGTCCCGCTGCGGCCGTTTGCGCGCATGTTGGGCGGGCAGGAGGAGACTGAGGGGTTATCGGGAGGACCTGGATGGCGTATTCCACTGCGCCAACCTCGTTCAGGACCTGTCGGAGGGCTGGCGCTTCGTGGGTGTTGGAGGATCGTAGAATCGAGTTTTGCTCCGGACGTGTCGTCGCCGTCGCCGTCGCCGGGTAGCGGGTGCGGTGCGGGGAAGAGGCTGGCTTCCGCTCCGGTCCGTGCGCCGCGGCAGCGGACTCCAATGTCAATGTTGGTCGTCGCTGCGATGATGGATGAATCACCTCGATGGTATCTTCCACTGTGTCCAACATGTTCTGCCAAGGTGGCTTGGTATGAATTGGAGTTCCCGCTACTTCCTGGCCAGCTTCCTCCGTCTTCTTCATTTCGTTCTGGGTGCCTGCGAGCTTTCATGCTGACCAAGTTTACACACTAGAGATTCCCCTGCACTTCTATCCAAGTGCTTCTGACACAAGCATCGTCCGCGTTCCGCGACAGCGTGATGCATCTGGGCTTGGCTAGCTTCGGCGCATGGAGACCGAATGACAGAGGCGGCGCATCATTGCTTACGCTTCAATGGCTTCCAGTTCGCAGCATGCTCTCTTCCCACATCACTTCTCCAGGTAAACTGACTAGAGCATCACTTACAGCCCTGTCTGACACTATTTCCGACTGCTTATCTCCGTAACTTCTTCAATGCTATCAGCCTATCACACCTGCTTTGTAGGGCTCCCCTTGCTCGAATCCCCTAGCTTCTGACCAGGAAGCTTTCGCGTGGAATGAGCATTGCTAATGCATCGGATGCGCTGACTTTCACTTTTCGACGTCCAAAGATCGCTGGAATATGGTCTGAAGTCGTGGCATGTCCTACTCGCAGTATGTCCTCAGCAACGACCGGGCCAGGATTATATTCGGAGTGTCCGAAGGGACTCGGAGGCAAGAGCCCGCGATCATGCATGAACATCCACACGCAGGGACGCACAGAGAGGGGTATTAAACTATCAGCTTCCGCTTATAAATCTCCAATGGAACGACAACGGACTTCTCTTCGTCACCCAAACTCAAAATTATGCCGATCCAACTTACGATGCTCATCAGAAAGAGGGACGACGTCTCCATCGAGGAGTTCCATCGATAGTAAGTATGGTCAAGTAGGTCAGAACCAAGCGTCCCATCATGTGCGCACTAGCTATATCAATCAGTACCATGCTGTCAGAAGTGACCACATGGATGGGCTTTCCAAAGCCGCTACTCTACCCCAAGTCGACTTCGACGGGTATGGCGAGTTTGTCTTTGAATCGATAGAGCAGCTGACCGCGCTCGTGTCCGACGAGGAATATCAGAAGCTTATTGTTCCTGACGAGTATAAGTTTACAAAGCGCGATGAGTGGCAGATTATATTCAACGAGGTGAATGTATTGCATACGGTCGCTTAATGGAAATGTCAGGAGTGGATGTGTACTGTCAGCATTGCGTCGATGGTATTGATGGTTTGGCATACGCTTGCACTATAGGGCCTCAAAGCTCGGCATGCAAGATGTTGACTTGATCTATGATATTGGCTTTGCGGGTGTTGAGGGCTTAATAGTCTCATTGTTACATGCAAGACACTCTCGATCTTTCAACCATGATGTTCTGGGCGGTCTACTACGACTCCACATCCTTACGCTCGAAAGTGTGAGGTTCGAGACGTATCAAAGAAGCAGCCGCGTCTGGAAGGCCACAATTATGGAAATGACTTGATTACTGGAACCAAGGCTCCTAACACGTATGTCCGCCAGTACTAACTGTGGCTACCTCTGAATGCTACTACCGCTGAATGCAACCGCAGGTCGCTAAGCCAATCCGCAAAGCGATTCATGAATCGAGAGCCAGCCTGGTTAGGAGCTTGCATCTAGGGGTAGTCACATGCAGAGGTAATCACGATTACATGAGAATAGTAGAGCGATTGATAGTTCGAGATATTGTCACCTCCGCGTTCGTGTCTCTATATTTCCATTGTGCAGTACCGGGTCCGACCAGTACGGCGACTCAGCTGGCAATTTGGGAGATGATCGACCTCTGCGCGTTGATAGTATCCAACACGGAACTCTAGACTGTTATCGAGATAAGAGAGTCTACTATCCGATCACCGGATATGCCCTCAGGCCTTCGTAAGCTCTACCTGCGTACCTGGCCCATCAGTCCGCCAAATCTTCGCTTTCTGCTCGACCGCATAATCAGTCAAGGCATGGTCTTCGAAGAGTTCCGTGCGTGGGACAACGTCTTGAGTGTCTACGAAGCACAGAGTGGAGCTGCACCTGAGCGACTCTACATTCGCTATGTAGGAGAGACTGAGGGCCCCAAGCGCCCCATCAACCGCCAGTCTGAAGACAACCAACGACGCGATTATGGAGTCATGTCGGCTTTCCTCAAGACCGTAGAAGAGTGCCTATCTGATGCAACTAGACTAGACAAGTGAAGGGAACTCATACTTGTTACATGTCTGGTATCAACTGGGATCGTTCTCAGGTCCAACGCACCATCAAGCCAGGTTGACATTTACCTTTCAGCCACCCTAGCATTGCCGTGATCTGCAGGAAGCAGAAGACGTTCGACGCAGCCATTGCATAATGAGGCACAAATGCAGTCGTCAACGTTATCTTCCGCGGCTTGTCAAGGAACGACATCTTGAGCAAATCCCGTCATCTTGCCCCAAAGACAACCAAGTTGCCTCTGGCTTCTGCTTGGGTGCAATCTTGGCTGCCATTCCGAGCAGAAATACGGACCAAGGAGACCAGTCTTCTTGGCTGAGAGCATTTCACATTGCCTTTATCTCTGCTCAAATTGCTTACTTGATGCCGCCATAGATGGAAATGCGAGCCAGCCAGAATGTATGTTTTGCCTAGAGAGTGTGCGAAAACGTGGGCGTGAGTAGAGCAAGCATAGCTAGATTGATCATCAACTTGCGGAAAGGCATAGTGTGAGCAGGGCCGCTGCTAAGTTCGTCGTGGTCGAGACGGCCAATGAATGCTCCTTGTCGTTGGAGGCTCCGTCCAAGAGTCCCCACTACGATCACTTATGGCCATCTCTGCTATGGCCGAGCAGGTGACTTGAGTTGTTTGCGATATTGCATAAATGAACTGTTCAAATCTTACTGTGGGGGATTCTAACTCCATCGTTTCCACGTACCTGTTTACGGGAGTTTGCGGGCGACATAGCGCGCAGTTGATTGCTGATTGGATTCGAAACGCATAACTATGTCGAATGTTCTTGAGCCCAAGGGCACGTCGCATGCCCGCAATCTCATTGAAGAAGTACAGCACATCCAACATAGTCTGCCATGTTGGCGGATCAAGAAGCTTGACAGCATTCGGGGCCCCTGACCATGCTACACCTTTCTGAGCGCAGAGGCTTTCCCCCCGAAGCTATGTGTCTACATAAAGGTCTCAGATCTAGATTCGACTCGTGTTTGCAGAAGCGAAGCAGAGTGCCATAATGACCGCCAAAAAAAAAAATTGAAACTTTTCCGCGACATTTCCTCCCCTATGCTACACCACCACGACAAAAAGAAATAATTATTAAATCATTGCATCGTCCGTGAATCGAACACGGGGCCCGTCGACGCAGCGCCTAATCACAGGCATTAATGCCATAATCAAGGTGGCAACGACGGATTTTACCACTAAACCAACGATGCTGATTGGATTTATCACGATTCAGCTTTGACGCTAATGCGTGTCGCAGTGAGTACCGCAGCTACTCAGGAGGCCAAGTGCTTATTGGATGTTGAAAAGCCGACAGGTTTAATATATAAATGCTCAACCGAAGCCAGCACTAGCGCAGCCCCGAATTCACGTGCAATGCAGTTTCTACCATGATCAAGAGATCAGCAATACAATTAATCGACTAATACCACACCCTTTAACAGTCGAAGACCACTCCAGAGTGTTCAAATTGTGTCTGTTGGGTTCAGGTGCATTTCGAGTATTCACTTCAACTTTCTGCCTGAGGCGTGAAAAGGCTTGGCGTCCCGCCCCAGATTTGACCCAACCTATCATACAGCTCCAATACAAGTGGAAGAGCTCCGCAGCTCAGAGTTGGCAATGACAGATTTTCCGCGAAAAACCATCCGTTGTTGCAAGCCAAAATTTCAACTTTCTGTTACTTCTCTCAGTATCGCATTTCCTGCCGCCCCGCTCCAATGGCATCCAGAAGCTTATACCGTGTCGCACGGTGCTCCTTCTATGACATCTACTGCGATGACTTTGTATTCTGATTCAATCGCCCCGCCGCTCACACCCGCATGACATGCCCAACAATCTGCCGAAAGCAAGCAGACTGGAGCGGTCTACTGCAGCGAAAAGAGATCCATGATCAACATTGTGTACTCTGCTCATGACACCAGTACTTCTATACAAATTGTGAACATTGAAATGAAAACTTCGAAATACGCATACTTTGCGATCCCTCTCGCGAAATTTATTCCGCAGCTGCCTCTCTTGTCAGGAAAAGCGCCTTCGCTACACTATAGACGGCGGAGACTCGAGGGTCGAAAAAACACTCGAGTTTTCCGGGCCATTGAGTAAGTCCAGCTAGAAATGCTGCACCTGCTCATGCGGATCTGCCTGCGTGCTTCACAGCGAATGCTCCATGCGAGAGGGCGTGGCCAAAGCCTGTTCGTGTGTGTTTGTCTGGTTACAACTCCTACATAAAATGCGCTTGTAGCTAGAATCGTCGATAGTCTCCCTCCATCCTGTGCAAGTTTCGCATCGTGTACATAAAAACACGGAAGACATCAGACGACAATCTACAAGCCCCGCACTGTCGACGGACAAACAGCCTCGAGAACAAGCGGCCGCGCGAGCGGGTCTGTAGCAGCCCGCTGCCCGATTTGCAGACGGGTTGTGAAAGGCGGGATAAGCGTATAGAACACGGGAATAACGATGTTGGGACTTGTACAAGTAATGATTCCCGGCCCAGCGTTCCCCGGCAAAACGCAAATCAGCGACACAAATTGACCGTCCAGGCGATCCGCCTCGTCGGTGCTGTAAACGAGTGAATCCTCCAGTTGGGTGACACTGAAAGCCTGGATGAAATCCGGGGCACTAACAATGCTGCCCTCGATGATGCTGAACTGGGTGGAATTGGAAATGTCTGGAACGAAGACGTAGGCGCCGAAGGAGCCATCCTTAGTACCTGCAAACGCAGAGTCGAAGAACAAGAATTGGTTCGGAAAGAGCCCACCGATTGACCGAATCAAGAATGTATCACATGTAGTCGGTGTCGGTTCTGCAGACGTGGTAGTTGTTGTCGTGGTCGTAGTAGTGCTCGTGGTCGTGGTAGTGCTCGTGGTCGTAGTAGTGCTTTTAGTGGTGGACTTGGTAGTCGTCGATGGACGGTGTGGCGCCGAACAGTAGACCCCATCTCCCTTGCCCGTCTTCTTCCAGCTGGTCCCGCTGCCTTTAGACAAGTAGCATTTTTGAGTCTTGCGGTTCCAGGAAGCGGCCTTGCATCGGGAGTCTTCAGCGCAAGCCTTAACGCAGTCCGGGTAGCACGATTGGTAGCATGTCTTGTAGGAGTCCGCTTTGAGCTCCCATCCGCAGTGCCTCTCGCACTTTCGATCTTTGATCTTGATAGGCCCGTTCTGGCAGGATTTGCTGGTTGCAAGCACAGAGACTATGGGCAGCAATGCCAAGAAACTCCGCCGAAGAACATCGCAGCAGCTTGTTCAATTGAGAGCAGTGCAGAGGGGTGGTGCGCCAGCAGCTATTTGTACCACAGTGCCGCCACCACATTGACTTTGTAAGTCGACATGTTAGCATGCGCCCAGTGCGGACTGACTCTCCAATCTAGCGAGGACCGAAGTCAATTTCAAGCCAGCATACGACTCTCGACTTCCCACAGGCGGCAGAGGGATAGCGGCTGTGCCACGCCACGATCGACATTCTTACTCCCACTCTGCGGAAGACCTTGAAGTTACTTCGGTGGCACGAGAGATCCGCTGACCACAAACGAATGTGATGAAAAGACCAGTGGCCTGACCAACAAAGTGCGCTTCGAAGCCGCTATCCAAGAGGGGGTAACGATCAGGCCATCGCTGATGAGACGTGACGGATAGCGCATGGCTTGCAGCAGAACCAAGAACGTGCACCTTTTCTGCCTATGAGCGGCAGTGCCCAGCATAGGCTGAGCTTGGAATCTCCTCGTGCCTTCCTAGAACGGAACACAGTTCGCACTAGGTGCAAGGCCTCGTTTGTGGACTGGCTTCATTGTCACTATTGAGGCGTTCGAAGCTGTGTCCGTGAACCGTGGTCGTTTGCCCTCGTCATACCTCGAACAATGAGGACCTTTCTGTACGATGTGCACTGGAAGATGTTTGCTGTATCATCGCATGCCGCTGTCAAATCTTCGGCGGGAAGCATGAGGAATCCTTGGGTGGCTTGATATGATGGGCCGACGGCGACGACCCCACTGTGTTTGTGTTATAATCTTGACAACGATAGCATACACCTTGGGATGAATCTAGGTAGGGTATGTTGCATGGCCTGCGTATTTTCTACACCATCGATATTGAACAGCTGTCTCGGGCTTGGATGAGCCGAGGCCTGACTGATTAGTAGTCCCACTTTCTGCTTCGGTCTAGGTCTAGCGCGGGTCCCACGGCTGCCACATGAATTGCATGTTCGAAGCTCAGGTACAACCTTGCGTGTGCTGACTCGAGTTGGTAGCATCGTTATCCATTGCTTGCCTTGGTATTATTCAGCGGCGACTTTCAAAAACCAACGACGGCATAATAGAAGTTGCGTGGCTGCCTACGATCCTGGTGGAGACCTCTCATGTCATCTCGGGTGCGGCTGAATGCCATTGAGGGGCATATAAAAGGTGTTAGTGCCGCTCCGTCTTCATGAGAGCTCACCTAGAATTACACGAGTATCTCGTGAAAAGACTGGTCGCTTACGAAAAGTAGTCTTCCAATATGTCGGCAGAACTTGAGCAAGCACTCGCCCAAGGCGTCAAAGATGGCAAAGTGCCTCATGCCATCGTGTATGCCACGACGAAGGACGGTATGCTGTCCAAGCTTGCCCAATTAACAGCTCGCTGACATCTGGTAGGCAGCTTCACATACAAGCATGCCACAGGATTCCAGCACTTCGGCAAAAATGACGAGCCAATCCAAGAAGATGCACTGCTCATGCTGGCATCCGCATCCAAGCTGCTCACAGTGATCTCAGCGCTCAAGGCAGTCGAGTTAGGCTTCATCGGCTTGGACGATGATGTTACTCCTCACCTACCCGAACTTGGCTCCAAGCAGATTCTCACCGGATTCGACGACAACGATAATCCAATCTATAAGGATCGCAAGAATCCGATAACTGTTCGTCAGCTCCTGTTACATTCCTCTGGACACACATACGGGTTTCATCCAAACATCATGAAGTATGAAGCCTCACGAGGCAAAGCACCAGGCGCGTACGCCTTACAAGCCACAATTCCTGAGCGTTACGACACGCCACTCGCCTTCGAACCTGGCACAAGCTGGTCATACTCTCCAGGATTGGACTGGACCGGGCTTCTGATTCATCGCTTGACTGGCCTGACATTAGACGAATTTGAGAAGAAGCATTTCTGGGACCCTCTTGGCATTTCGAATATCACCTTCTGGCCGGGTGAGGAACGAAAGAAATCAAAGACTCCTCAACTTGCAGTCCGAGGTTCTGATGGAAAGCTGGCGCCATCTGATGAGGACACAATCAACACCCATTCGACAGAGTGCTTTGGTGGCCACGGAGCCTATGCTTCGATGGGAGACTATCTCAAAGTCCTGCATTCGTTGCTGAAGAATGATGGAAAATTGCTGAAGCCCGACAGTGTCGACGAGCTGTTCAGGCCACAGCTAGGAGATGATTCGAAAGCAGCGCTCAATTTCTTCGTCAAGCAGGCCCATACCATGCTTCCTGGAGAGTGGAATCCTGAAATCCCTACCGATTATGCCTTGGGAGGAATCGTGTTCTTGGAGGATGATGTCGGTAGGAGAAAGAAGGGTACCTTGGCCTGGAGTGGTCTTTTCAACCCCGTCTGGTATATTGACAGGGAAAGTGAGCTGGCGTTTTGCTTCGGAACACAGGTTCTACCGCCTGGTGATGCTGGATGTAAGGAGATTTCGGGATTGGCGGAGAAGGCGATCTATAAGATGGCCGGTAAGGCGTGAATGTCATAGATTGCAATAGCTCGGTGCGGGACCCAGTTGACCATTTCATCCATGATGGAAGTCTTTTTGGCTCCACTAGCGATTCGTAAACCAGTACTGTAGTGCGAATGGATCAAGCGAGAATGCGGACAAGTCTAGCCGTACGTATGGCCTGGAGCCGGCGTAACAACAACCCGGTCATGTCGGAACATAGAATTGCATCTCGATCTTCGCCCCGAATGCCTCGAGCATGATCGCGATGCGTATTGTGTTGTCAAAGCAGGATCAAATGTCCCAGCGCAGTCGGGCATTGGAAGTGTCCGGAAGGATCCCAAGCTTTGTGCGGTGACCTCATCACTTTCCCTCCTGCACTGTTCGTCTTCACATGCACACTAGTTCCAGGCTCAACAGTACTGGCCGCTAGGTGACAGCTAGGTATATATTCTCATCTCCAGCTGTCAAGCTCGTTGAGCCATACTCCTGCCTCAGCGTGAAAAATGGCATCACTAATTAATGGTCTGCTCCATGCCACCAACTACAAGTCAGCCTTTCTACGCACGCTCGTGCCTAGCATAGGCCTCGCCTTTGGCCTCCAAGCCGCAACAGCAGTCCCTTCAATTCTCCTCCAGACCGAACGCTTCTACGACTTGTCGGGCTCACTGACATACATCTCCTGCGCCGCCTTATCACTCTACCTCCCCACCATCCGAGCACGTCTGGCCGCAGGACCGGGAAATGGCCCAGCATGGCCAAGTCTACTAGCAAGCCTGACGAGCAAAGGCGGCGTAAACATGTGGAATTGGCGACAGGTGGTCCTCAGTGCCTTTGTGACAGTCTGGGCAGCAAGATTGGGCAGTTTCCTCTTCTCACGCATCACGGCTGAAGATGGCAAGGATAGCAGATTCGACAATATTCGTACCAGCCCTGCCAAGTTCGGCGTGGCATTCTTCGCGCAGGCTGCCTGGGTTTCGCTCTGTTTGATGCCTGTGTTGGCGATCAATAGTATTCCGGCCACGACGCTTGCTGCTCTGCCTTTCTTGACCATTACGGATGTACTTGGTGTATTGCTGTACCTCGGAGGAATTGGATTTGAGGCTACTGCGGACAGGCAAAAGTCGCAATGGATGAAGGAGAAGAAAGAGAAGAAGCACTCCGAAGATTTCTTGACGAGGGGACTGTGGAGCAAGAGCAGACACCCCAACTACTTTGGGTAAGCATTGAAATGGCCTCGAGCTTCCAAGCCGATGACTGACGAGAAAGTAGTGAGAGCACGCTCTGGACTGGCATTGCCACGACTGCAGCAGGCGTGATGCTCAGCAGCGTTGGTCAAGCAGGTATGGGATTCAGCGGCGGCGCTGTCAGCAGGATAGGTGCTCTGGCAATGGCATACGTCAGCCCGGCATTCGTCACATTTTTGCTGTTCAAGGTAAGTCAGCACCTTATTGCCCGCATATCATTGCTGACATTTACAGGTCTCGGGCATTCCATTGTCAGAGGAGAAGTACGACAAGCGTTACGGTGACAGGAAGGACTACCAAGAATGGAAGAAGAACACCCCAATGTTGATTCCAAAGCTGTAAAATACGCTTGCAAATTTCAAAATCAATTCCAATTAATGCGAAAACTTCTTCTCTGGCGAGCCGAGCGTATCTCAGTCCTGGTACTTCATGGTGCGCTTGCACGAACCCGAGCTAGCTGCCCTTGCCCTCCCTCATGCTGCTATTCTCGCCCGCTTCTGCAGAATGTCAATGCCTGTGAAGCACACCGACCAGCGTTGACAAAAGGAACGCAGAGCGACCCGTCATCCAAGGCGTCGACCAGGTCCGTGGCCTGACATGCGCCCTAGGCTGTACGGGTCCCACTCGTCGTCCTCATCCTCATCGCCCTCATTCTCGTCGCCCATGTCACTAGTGGCGAAGCTCGCCACAAGCTGCTCCTTGCCGAAACCAATCACTCCTGCTGCAGGATCCAGCATAGCCAACAAGCGGTAGTTCAACTCCTTCATGTCGTGCAGCATCTCGCGGAATCGCTCGTGCTGCAACAAAGGACCCATGTTGCTCTTGATGACCGGTATGACAATGTCCCACAGGACCTGATCGGCAGTGTTCTCATCGATAGCATGAATAGTCTCGATGAAAGTGTCGATATCGTTTGGGTCGATAGTGTCTTTCAAGCGCTTGGCTGCCTGGGTGCGGAGCGGCTCGATGTCGTACATGTCTGCAGCGGCATAAACGAGGACCGCGAATGGAACTGGTGCGGTATCGCCACGTCCACTGTCGTTGTACACGAATTGGTACAGGTGCTTAATGACGACAGAGAAGATGTTCGGATCTTCGTCGAGTGGGAGACGGGAGATGTTGGAGGCGGCGACGCCCTCCTTTGATGATGTTAGTAACTTGTATCGGTTGACTCGAGCATGAAAACACACCTTGAAACCTCCAGCCAGCAGTTTCTTGAAGTACTTGGACTGCGTGTGGAGGACGAGCTTGTGAACTCCGAAGGTGGTGCCCCGGCAGTCGATTGTTAGGTCGGAGTACAGGCCTGAAGCGAGCATGCTGTGGAAGTTAGCAGAGACTCAAGTCCATTATCGACTTGTGGCTTACTCCTTCAAGCCGACCTTGAGCAAGTTGCCCGGATAGTCAGTCATGGTGTCGTTGTTTCGGAAGAAAGTGTCGAGATTCGTGTGCTATAACGATGTGACCAGTGTCGAATGTTATGAAGAATGTGCGCCGTATGCAGGTCAATACCATTCGAGAAGAGAGTCTCGGATGTCTGCGAGAGGCTTGGATGCGAAACGAAGGTTCGCAGTGGGGCCTAATAAGTGGAGAAAAGTAGCTATTCACCAGTGGGTGAATATCGATGCAAGCACATGCCAAAATCGTTCAGCCTTGACCTCATCTGACAATGATTTGCATTGTGAAGAGACAATCTATTTCGTACAACCCTGGTCGTACATTATCATCATAAATTGAGCCGAGTCTTTTCTCTCCGCTGCCATATGTGTAGAAACTGCCGTGAAAAGAACATGGAACAACTTTTATGCCTGATCCAGCGACTGCGCCAGACACATGGCATAGTATCTTCCTTTCAGGGCCTGCAATTCCTCGTGTGTGCCCATCTCAGCTATCCTACCATTCGCCACCACGAAAATCACGTTCGCGTGCCGGATCGTGCTTAACCTGTGCGCTACGGCTATTGTCGTGCGACTTGATGCCGCTTCATCGAGAGCTTTCTGCACGACGCGCTCGCTCTGCGTGTCAAGGGCAGACGTAGCTTCGTCAAGGAGAAGAAGGCGTGGCTTGCGGATCAATGCGCGAGCCACTGCGATTCGTTGACGTTGGCCGCCTGAGAATTGGAGACCTTTGCTGCCGCAAGGAGTGTTCAGCCCTTCTGGAAGACTCGACACGAATTCCAGCCCGTTCGATTGTCGTAGAGCTTCGTTGACTTCCTCATCCGAAGGTTCGTAGTCCAGTCCGAGGGAGATGTTCTCCCGGACAGAGCCTTGGTAGAGTGGAGGCTCTTGTTGTACTAAAGACATGTACTTTCGGTAAGCTTTTGGCGACATCTTCGAAATATCGTCTCCATTCAATGTGATCCTTCCTGTGTAAGGATCGTAGAACCGCTCGATCAGAGCAATCAGTGTCGATTTACCGCAACCAGATGGGCCGACGAAAGCGACGTACTGCCCTGGATGGATCGTGAGACTGATTCCGCGAAGAACGCGTGAAGCATGTCGTTGAATATATCTGAAGTCAACATCTTCCATGGCGATGGCTCCTTCGCCAGAAGGACCAATGTCTTTGTTCTCTGGGGTCTCGCCGATAGAGGGCGTGATGGTGCGTAGCCAAAGTATGTAGTTCGCGGCACCTCTAGCCTTCGTGATCGATGTACTGTATCCAAAGAATTGTCCTGCTGCCTGCCCACCGAACACAACAGCGATGAAAACCACGAAGAATTGTTCCGTAGTGTATTCGTAGCTAGCGACCAAGCGAGAGCCATACCAGAAACCGAGAGCCAGAATGAGGAACTCGAGCGATTGAGAGAGGGCATATGGAACCATCGTCACGATGAACCCCTTCGTAGCTTTCATGACGATGTCCGACATTGCGTTAGTGTACTCAGCCATGACGTTCTGTTCCAAAGTCAGAGAAGAGATGGTTCGAATGGAAGTCACCGCTTCCGTTGCGAGCCCTGCACTGTCTGCAAAGCGGTCATTTGCTTGAGCTTCCAGCTTCTGATCCATTCGAATTCTGATCCAGCCGGAGCCAATGAGGATAGGCAGCCCACCGAAGACAACGACGAGACCAAGCTTCCAGCCGTACGCGATCCCGAGAATACTCGACGCGATAACATTGACAAGCACGATGCACTGTTGATATTGTTAGTTCATGCCGGAGATGTTATCAATTCATTGTGCAAACATACCATGAGCATGACGTTGGCACTGATGAGTTCCATCAATGCTGTCGGAACCGAGGAGAGCTTGCTGGTCAAAGCACCACTGGAGTTCTCAGGCCTGTCGAAAAAGTCCTGGTCGAAGCTGATGTACCTCTCGAGCATCTCCTTGCGGTAGCGATGGGTGACTTCCTGCCCAATGACATTGCAACACCAGCCAATGCCGAAGTATGCCACAACACTCGCCAAGGCCAGAACGAAGAACATCAGAGAGTAGAAGTTAGCTTCCGATTGTCCTTCAGAGCCCGTGAGAGTGAAGACATTAATCAACTTCGAGAAAAGAATGGCTTGTGCTGGATAGACGCCTCCGCCGATGATTGCCCCGAAGAGTGAGATGGCGTAGCACCAGTATAGCTTTGGGTTCTCGGAGAACATGATCCAGATGCACTTGATCAGAGAGTAATTCAGGGTGCCTGATGTAAGAGTCTTGAGCTTACGTTCCGCGCTTGTTGAGGCACCCGCAGTCTTGGTGCGTTGCAACGACATCTGTCGCTCAGCTCGGTTCTCGTCGTCTTCGTCCATAATTTCGGCTTCGCCCTCCTCTTTGGCACCCAAGTCTTGAGCTCGAACCATTGCGGCGTATTGACCACCTGCTTCGATCAATTCTTTGTGAGTTCCTTGCTCCACCAGTCGACCATATTGCATGACAGCGATGTTATCGGCCTGCTTGACTGTTGCAAGTTTGTGCGCGATAATCAAGGTCGTCTTGTTGACGGAGACTTTGTTCAATGCAGCTTGCACAACTCGTTCTGCTGTAGGGTCGAGGGCACTAGTAGCTTCGTCCAAGAGCAGAATTTTGGGGTCGGAAATGATACTTCGTGCAATAGCGACGCGCTGTCTCTGACCACCGCTCAACATGGAGGCTCTCTCACCGACCTGTGTGTCATAGCCTTCCGGCAGCTCTGCGATGAAGTCGTGAGCGTTCGCCTGTCGACACGCATCTTCGACCAGTGCTCTCTTCTTCTCGTCCGGCAGGCTCAATTGTTCGCCAACAAGACCCTTGACGACATTCTCGTAGACAGTTCCGCGGAAGAGTACCGGCTCTTGCTGCACCAGGCGGATGTTACTTCGCAACCACTTGGTGTTATACTCAGAGAGCTCGGTGCCATCGAGCAAGATAGAACCACCAGTCTTCTCATACCATCGCTCCAACAGGCCAATCAGCGTGGACTTGCCACATCCGGAGGGACCGACAAGAGCTGTGGTCTTGCCTGCAGGAATTGACAGGTTGAGTCCATGCAGAACTTGAGCAGTTGGTCGAGCTGGGTAGGTGAATGTCAAGCCCTTCACCTCGATCTCACCCTTGCAGTCTACTGGCTGCTTACCAGTCGTGGCAAGCGGGTCGAGAAGCGATTTCTTGTCGATGGTCTCAAACAGCTCATGCGCAGCACTGGCAGCGTTCGCGATGGCTTGCTGCTGAGGTGCAATCATGGAAAGCGAGGTCGTACCAATAGCCACACTCAGCACAACTGTGAAAACAGTACCGACATCTTCGATCTCGCCCCAGTTGAACATTCTGTAACCTTGCCAGAAAGCAAGTGCTGTTGCGCTGAATACAAGGAAGTTCTCGGTTGAGAACAGCACGCCATAGTTGGGACTTTTCCAGAAACCGATATCGTGGGCACGTTGCAAGTATTCATCCCACTTCTTCACAATTTTCTCCTGTGCACCAAATGCGTAGATGGTCCGGATCGAAGAAATGGCATCTTGTGCTAAGACGGCACCCTGAGAGTAGATCTTGGTAATCTCTCCTTCCTGCCTCGCATCAATGGAAATACAGGTTCCAATGATGACTAACAGGGCGGGTATGATGCTCATGCAGATCAAGGCAAGCTTCCATTGGACTGCGAGTGCGATGATCCAAGAAGAAAAGAATAGAGAGAACCCTTGGATTAGCGAGGCGAGTTTCTCTGCGATTCCTTGGTTGATGCGATTGCCATTTGTGGTGACCTGGGTGGCAGCAGATCCACCTCCGGCTTTGTCGAAGTGCCAGATCTCCAAGCGAAGTGTCTTTTCAAGAAACGCCTGGCGTAGATTTCGTGTCGTTCGCGTGGCGGCTATGCTGATGAGAACAGTCGTAATATATGCGAGGATCAGCCGAGCCACGAAGAGGTAGATGAACCAAAGGACGAAGCTGTCGACCTTGTCTCGGAACTGCTGAGGCGTATTGACGCCGGTTGTGAAGTTGTTGAAGTCTGTCGTGAATTGACCGAAAATGAGGGTCATCAATGGCAAAGCAGCGCCAGAAGCGATGGCACAGCCTAAGGAAACGAGATAAAAAGCAACGTCTTGTTTGTCGGCATAAGAGAAGACGCGCCAATAGTCCTTCAGACCTCCAGAAGACTCCTTCTCCTCGTCCTTAGTCGTCGGGACATCCGCGGCATCCTCGCTGTCAGAGCCTGAGCCCTTTTCGATATCGACATTGTGCTTGGAGTCGATTGTTGGATCCTGGGGTTGCAGGGGGGCGTTGGCAGTCGCGCCAAGGCCTTCGAGCGCCTTCTCATCAACCTTGTAGTCACCCATGTCGAGGTGCAAACGGTACGGGTCAAGGCATGAGCTAGAACTGTGTACAGAAAAGAACGGCTTTATTTCAATGTTATGGGAGAAGGTGAATCATGATGTACGCCAGGCAGCCGGTCAACTACTCCGTAGAGGATCGAACAATGCCCAGGAGCTAGCGACGCCACCAAGACAGCTGCGAATGCGAAGTTTGCGAACTCAACACCCTCCCTAACGTCTCGGTGAGTCACTATCGATCACAAAGACAGGCAGCGTCCAATGGGAAGCACGATTTCGGGTGGCCAGACACGCTGCGACCCATCTGTGCCCGTTGTTACGAGTATTGGCGTTTCTGCAGCGGGATTTGGAGTCAGTGGAATCCGCGCGAACTGTCCGCGGATTGCGCGGGTCATTGTTTATTCTACACAGCGACCGGGATTCTTCGCCGGATCCGAACTCCGTAGGTGCCAAGACGATGTTTTGCGCATTGCATCGGTGCTGCCTATCACATTCGTGGGCAGATCGATGAGTGCTGTGGGAATCCATGACGAATTTCGCCATGGATGTCACCCTGTACACAACGTGTCAAACTTGTGCTTCCTTCAATATCAGAGAATTTTCTCAGGTTGCGCCCGAAACCCCGGGCTGCTGAATGCCAAGTAGCTGACTACGCATCTATGGTGGATGAACTCCCCTAGGTGCCCACTCGACAAAGGTTACCGTCTTACTACGTCTAGGGCTGGACCTTTGAACACGACATGCGCGCGAACTGTTCGTAAACAGTCCGAGACTGAGATGGCGAGTTCGAAACTCCAGTTCGATCACAACCTTGCTAGTCTTGGACCCCGTCGCCGCCACGTGCTGCATGGCCTATAAACTCGCGTTGTTTGGCTCATATTGAGGTCAGGATAAGCTCCTCCCACATGTAGCAGGGAAGCAATCCTAGCTTAGAATCATGACCACTTCTGCCGTCTGCGTGGCTTGAGAGACTTAGGGCTCGGATATGCTTGAGATGCGTGAAGACGGTCACGGATGGTATTCGACAAACCTGTCCGATGGAAAAGTGAGGATCCGTGATCAACTCTTGGCTCGTTATCATTCACTCATATCGCCGTGCCTCTCTCGAAACTCTCCCGAATATCCGCAGTATACTTATTGTAGAAGCGCGCCAACTTCATGTTGAACTGCTTGTTCTTCTCGTTGATGTACGTCACATCGGAGCCATCCTCGTCTGGCCGGCCACGTTCTCGTCGCTTCTTCATCCGCACCTCCTCCGCCTTCTTGATGTCTGCGACGAGACGATCAACGGCATCTTTCGAGGGCTTGCCGTTCGTGAATGTGCTGGTGTCGTTGGTAGAGTAGAATGTGCCGTCCTTGTCCACGGCTATGAGCTCGCCATCCTGCGTCTCCACAAGCTCCAACCCACCACTTGCAACTGCTCTGTTGATCGCTTCTCTCTTGTCCTGTTCGTAGGATGCTAGCCTCTCCTCGAACCCAGCCTTTGCCATTTGACCCAACTGCCGCTCGTACACCTTTCCTGCTTCCTTGTTGTAGTCTGCAAATTGATTCTCGTCGCGTTTTCGCGCCTTTCCAGCTAGTCGCTCGTCCCATCGCTCTGACTCCTCAATCGTCCAGTCCCACGCTCGCTTCCTCTCGAAGTCTTCACCACTTTCTTCGATCTCGGCTTTCAGCAGTTTATGCGATGCGACGTCTTTCTTCCGGTTTATGGAGGTCAATTGCGATGGGTCCACAGACGCTCTCTGCATTTCCTGCTTCGTCTCCTGCAAGTTCGATTTGCGACTGGCCGCATTTCTGGCGCGCAGTGCCGCAAATCGCGCCGCTCTCTCATCGGCTGCTGAAGGTGCTGCGGCTGTCTCTCCCGACGTTGTTGCTGTGTCGTCTTTTGCAGCCGCTTCTGCTACATCCTCCTTCAATTCTGCTTCCAGCTGCTTTTCGGGCACGTTGGCCTCAGCGAATCTGCGCTTCGATGACTCTGCGTCTTCCTCGAGGGCTGGCGACCCTTTTCGTTTCCGTGTGACGGGCATATTGTGTGGGTGCAGTGCGATGTGAAGTTGATGTTGGTCGCAGGCAAGAAAGCCTCGCGAATCGATAACGACTCAATATCTTGGCGCTCGGAGGTGACTTGCGACGCGCCGATGAAGCTCTCAGATCTGCTTCTCTCACACACGCGAGCAGGACTGAACGGAACAGGCTCGCATCACTGGAGACCGATGCAAGCGCAATGGCACCAGACCGAGGCTGCTGCATGAACTGCTCATGGCCATGGGCACGCGCTTTGACCGATGGCTGAGCAGACCATCGACTCTCTGCTTCCTCCGCCGCGTCTTGGACATTACCAGCAGTGCACCTCTTGCTACACATCTGCGACCATGCGTAGCAATACGGCGATATGCACAACAGAACAAACATCATCCCCCAGAGGATCACGAAGAAGAAGATGGCCCATCTTTCCCGCGAGGGCGCTACTATCGTAGCTCACGAGACGATGACACCGATACTGTAGCTGCTCAGAAACGAGAGGATGCTGCAGAGAATGCGTTGCGAAGGGCGTTAGGGCCTCGGGTTGGACCTACAAATTTGCGATCATCTTTTGGGGAAACGTACACGAGCTTGTCGGGCCATCTCATGCATCCTATGAGCAGTGCCAGACTGGTGAGACTGGTGGTCGACTCGCCCAAGCATAGGAGTAATCTCAGCCTATGGGCAGAGCTAGCCCAGAACACTCAACGTCATGAGGGGTTGGAAGGAGTGATTGTGGTGTGGGATGGCATGAGACAACATGGAGTGGACCTCCCGACCATTGGTGATGACGCGGATATCTTATGGACCACCTTCATCACCTCAGGTATCTGGAAAGGGGAGAGGTCTGACCATAGACGCTTTTTCCTGGAAGTTCTGCAGTACGCCGTTCGCCTCAAGGACCGTTCAGGAAAGGTATATCCGAAGTTATATCAGACTGCTGTGGGCACCTTCTTGTCTGTTAGTCCATTTTGGGCCGCGAAGTGGGCTCGCTACATTGCGGAGCATCTTGGTGAGGAACAAATCGACCTCAATGGTCTCGCACCCTATTGCGCAGCGAGCGGTGCTTTCAAAGAGTTCAGAGCCATCTACAAAAAACAAGGGAGAGCACACAAGCTGTATGATCATTTTATACCAGAGCTGCTCAAGCAACGAAGCGTGGAGCAGGTCCTTCATTGGCATAAGCTTTTCATATCGAATGGAGATGGACCGGGAGCAGAAGTATTTGCTATGCAGCTCGTGCAAGAACTCTTCGAACGCGATGGAAACAAGTCTCTTCCCATGGTTCACCGTCGAAGTAGCGAGAAAGACGACATTGTCGTACCCAAGGACGGCGTGTCAATCGACCTTCCGTCCATGACTCGAGCCACGATGTCAACGCTGGTAGGAGAGGTACATGGTATCAAGCAACGAGAAGTGAGCGATGCTTTTGTCGCGAAGATGTTCGCCACAAGGGCATTCCCGCTGGACATGATCGTCAGCGGTCTTGGGGTTATCGGCGTTGACAGAATTGGACCATTGGCCATGCGTGAGATCGCACTTCGAGTTGGCTCTGCATCCGAATTCGACTTGAAGTTGAAAAACCTGCAAGACATGAAATTGGCAATCAACGATGCCATATATTGCCGACTCCTGATCAAGTTTGCCAGAGAGGGACCAGAAAATCTATACGAGGCTTTACTGGCCACCGACGAACATCCCGAAGCTTTCGAGGACTCAGCGACGCAGCAAGCCCTTCTTGCTTCGTTTCTTGAGAATGGAGACTTGGTAAATGCGCAGGTGACTCTGCTAGGACTTTCTCTTAGAGGCGGAGTAGCACAGGCCAGGGCATGGAACTGCCTTCTGCAGCACCACGTCAAACACCGACAATTCCGGCTGGTTGCAGATACCACTCAGCAAATACAGGCACTTGATGTCGTCATCCTGGGGAGCACCCTGGCATCTATGTATCGCTACCTGCTCCCAGAACGCAATGCTGGCCATGCTCCGCCGCAGGACATGCTCGATGAGTACTTGGGTGTGCCACCTTTACAGTTCGTGACTAACGCAAGCATGTACGCAGCAGAACGCGGTATCGAAGTTCGGCCGTACCTGTGGATCGAGCTAATGAAGCGATATGGCATGTTGCAGAAATGGGAAGAGTTGGAACAACTTGTTCATTGGCTGCCAAAATTCTACCGAACCAGACCAAAATCATATCGAACGATTACGCTTGAGAAAGGCAGGAAGGTGAACATCAACGTTCCTCTGTGGACCATATTCAGTTCTTCCATGCGTGGTGCATTGATCGTCTGGGGCTTCCGGCGCGCTACTACTAAAAAGCTGTTGACTGCAGCAGACTCTCCACAGACTGGACACAGCCATACTTGGGCACGTGGCATTCTTTTGCTCAAGAAACTCAATGAGGAAGGTCTTCACAAGCCTGAAATGCAGACAAGTCCAGCTCTCGTACGAAAGGTGCTGCTCAAGCAGATGTGGACACTGTTTGGCCCAGCTTATTCCACCAAAAATATCAACCTGCTAGCGCGGAAGTGCAATCGGCTCGGTCTTGCACGCTACATACAACACGCCAACGAAATATGGGATGGGAAGCTATTTGACCTGGATCCGAGACTTTACGAGCCCCAAAACTTCCCAAAGCTGCTTGTCGCTTTGTTCGGTCGTACAAAACGAGTCGGACAGAAAACGGGAGATCGCGTTGATGTTCTTGCATATGCTCGAGCTATCGCAGAACGCCGATGGGCACCTCCTATCCTCCATCGAGCGCTCAATCAGAGACAACGCGCCTGGGAAAGAAGTCCTTTCCGCATTCCATCTCCGCGCGCCAGCTTACGACCAACCCTTGCTCAAGCAGCTGGCACACCTAGTCTGCACCCCCGCTCTCGTCGACGGCATCGATTGCTCGCTGCTCGTTTAACGAGTTCACATCCTGTACCCAATCATCAAGATGCTCTGGAAACCGTTGAACCCGGTTGAACTCTCCTGCAATAGGTGCGCCCAGTGTCAGATATGTTGGAACCACTCCGATCCAGGTCTTCTCAGTCACTTCGGTGTTCTCGAGATCGGCTTTGTCGTCACTAGGCCCTCCAGCTCTCACTTTCGCAGAAGCAGTTTCAATACGCACTTTGAGCACTCCAGTCGATTGAAGCTCCGCTTTGGTCGGCGGCTGCCTGCTATTCTCCCACCGCTCAGGTATGGAGTTGTTCGTGATCAAGCGCAATGCAAAATCGACCTCTGCGGCGTCCTCGACCATGGCTCCGTACCCGTAAGCAACTGCGGCTCGATAGTTGCAGCTGTTGTGGAAGGGCGAGAGGGCGAGCACATAGCCATCGAGGATTGATCCACACACACAAAGCGGGATTTCGGAGCCATTGGTCATGCAGAATAGTCTTGCGACTGAGCTGCCGTGAAGATAGATTGAGGGCTCTTCGTCGGATCCATAGGTGGCTACTGCGCCGAGCATGGGGAGGATTGTAGGAAATTGTGGGCCGTCTTTGGGAGGCGCGTTGAATGAGACGTGTAGGATGGGAGTCTCATTGAGGATGCTATGAACTAGCTCGGCGTCATACTTCACTGTGCTGAGGTCAGTGTCTGCTTCTAAAGCTATATACCTGGAATAACTTCGGATGAACTACTCACTTCGTTTTGGCAATCTGCCTGCTTTGCTGCGCTCGTCTGGTGCGTAAGATCCCATTGTGTTTGCTTCAAGGTTCAATTCCTGAGGTGCGAAATCTGTCAAGCTGTTTGATCTTCCTGTGCTGCTGGCCGACTGCTTTGATACTGCGTTCTATCTCTTAGATATAGACCCGGCAGACTGTGGACCAGTCAGGGATGAGCAATATGTCAAAAGCACGAGCCAGCTAGCTTTTCACGCCCTTCGATGTAGAAACGATGATGTGAGTCTCCATGTGCGCCCGCCCAAACTCAATGCTACCTCGGCTGCGACTGCTTCTCTGGGAAGGTCGCATCCTCACACGAAGCTTAGCTTCCCTGACGTCCAGTCGTGGTTGCTGCTCACACTTCGGGTTCTGCTGCTCAGTCAACGTTTGTTTTGTCACGGCGAGGCGATGGGACACTCGCGCGGGTAAGTGGTCGGCTGTGGGTCTGCATAGGGCGCCTTGCTCGCCAATGAAAGATACGGCAAGTTCAGGGCTCTGCTTTGCTACGGTATCAGTAATCCAGCTAATCTCAGCAGACCGAGCTCGCCTACTCGGACTACATGTGAACTCTCGCTTCACTGATAGCCTCTAGATTTGATGAGGTGTATCTTCAAGAGGAGTCATATGGACCACACGAGATGGGAACAATGGCGTCAATGAGCATCTTGAAGTCGAGGCTCGGGATGCATCCCGTGCTGCTCAGCCTTCCAAGTTCAATATCGTCGAGCTGAGGAAAAGAACAGTGCGGTGACCGGGACAACAGCAAAGCTGGAATCCTTATGAGTGTTCCCTCCGGAGCACGTCAGAGCACAAGTTTCAATTCCAATCAGGATGGCACTCACCATGTGTTACCGAAGCATGCGCACCGACCTAGCTCAGCAAACGGAGGTGAAGGGCTTGACAGAAGGCTTGCCGTCTTCCTACCATGGTACACAGCATCAATCGCAAGGCCGGCAGCGCAATGGTGTTAATAATATCGAGGAATGTTGCGCCGCATGTTCGCGCCTGTACTCAAGATCTACACAATCATATTAGAGATACATGCGGCCGTGGCCAAGATCTTCACCTCAGAGACCAGATCCTCAATGCCCTGCGGTAATTTCTGGCCCGCCAATTACAAAGCTGCCCAGGAATACGCCCCCGAGAACTGACAAGAAATATCCTACATTCATAGTCATCACTGCGAGCATACTGCTCCAAAGTCAGTCTGGAAGGCCTCTTGCACAGAAGTGGGGACCTCGAAAGCGCGAACTTACAGCAAATAGCTCACGCCGGCGAGAATAGTGTCGAGGAAAGCGCGAGCTGCTGCTTCATTGATCCTCCAAGGCCGTCGAGCAGGCCGAGCATCTGGCTTCACATCCGTCTTCTTTCGCAAGGTTACTGGATCTTGTTTTCGTATCGCACGGGTCCAAAGGATGTCGAAACGATATCTTATAGCGACCAGGGTCCGGAAGACCACAGCTAAGCCGATCAAGAAGATGCACGTTCCTGCATACTGGCCTTTGCTCGCCAGTGTCCAGCTGTTCGAATAAAGCCCCGTGGATGTTGACGTAAAGAAGGTCATCATCATGTGGGACATGTCCATTGTCATGCTTGAATGCATACTTGACATGTCGGAAGAGGAGGCCGTAGCGGTGGAGGTGGCCATGCTGTCCATCGATGTTGCTGTTGGCATATTCATGCCGCTCATCGACATGTCCATGCTTGACATGTCCATAATCGATTCCTTTGTCTCGAGCAAGTCAATTGTTTTGTTGTTCGTGAACGACTTTTGAAAGCAAAGGTGGCCAGGAAGCTGGTCGAACGCAAGCAGTGCGGAGTTAAGACTTGTTGCTTCTCATCGACAAGCTCCCACGAGCGACAAGCGCGGACTAGAGGACAGATGCACGCAGGGTCGCCATGTGGCGGTCCACAGAAAGTGCGAGTGTCCAATGGGGGTGCGAGTGGAATATTGAAACGTGAGCAAACTTGCTCATTCTTGCATCCTTCGGAAGCTGGGGCTAACCACAAGCAGTAACATTCAACTTTGCGATGCCGCGACACCTCTGCCACGCACTGCATCCCAGCACGCACAGATGAACTTCTGCTAATCCAGAGCTTGTGATTGCTTGAGCTGATGGTCTGCCACGCGAGGTGGCGTGAACTGGAGGGCCAGATCTCGTGCCGGTCTTCCAGCCATAAGAAAGTTCGCCAACTCAAGGCCTTCCTTCGGCGCCAGTCGTCTTGATCTCAAAGATCGTTCTGTAGAACCTCGCAAAGCAGGCCATCTGGCACGTGGAATCCTCACCCCGACGGCGCCTGTCGACGACATCAATCGAGATGGAGGAAATGATGCACATGGGCACTCCTTGGTTGGACAAGCCATTGAGCGAGACATACCGCGCGTACGAGTGCTCACTCAACGACACTCAGCTTTGCGAGTACCAGCAGGGATACTGGAGGTTTTGGTATTGTTCATCAAGATCTATCGTTGCAGACAACCCAGCTCACGACTCTCAGGTATGAAGCCGATCACAGATACGCGCTGCCGACTGTCGCATTCTTCCTCGCAGTCATCATTCTCTTCTCCGTGGCCTATTTGCTGGATCAGTTCGCGTCGCACGGTATCAAACAATCGAGTTTAGGTCGAAAGGTCGCCGCACTCAATCGTTGGCTAAGTTACAAGTCGTATCGAGTCAATGCTCTGGATTGGAACTCAGCACCATTCGGCCTTCTCGTTCTCGGTGCTATCGGCTTCATCTACTTCGTGTGCATGACACTCGCACCGAAACCGTATTACTGGCCGGATACCGCAGAGTTTGGAAGCTCACCTCCAATCGCGACCAGAGCAGGGTGGCTGTCCCTTGCGTGTATGCCTTTCGTCTTCGCGACAGCAGGAAAGAGTAACTTCATCACATTAGTGACGCGTGTGAGCCATGAAAAGCTGCAGGTCTTCCATCGATGGATCTCCTACGCCTTCTTTGTGACCGCTCTCGTGCACACGTTCCCATTCATCATATACAATATCAAGACTGGGACTATGGTGGAAAGCTGGAATACACTTGTCTTCTATTGGACAGGTGTTGTCGCTCTTGTCGCCCAAGGTTGGCTGACTTTTGCTTCGTTAAGCCCGCTGCGGTGAGTCAATCACGATGAACAAGTCTTTCGTATCATTGCTGATAGCCAACACTAGGAGCCTGAGCTATGAATGGTTCAAATTCTCCCACTTCGTGGCGGCGCTCGTGTTCATGCTTTTCCTCTTCTTCCATTGCGACCACACACTCTCTTCCTGGGACTACTTCATTGCAACGGGTGTGCTCTTCTCGCTAAGCTGGCTGCACAGACAGATTCGTCTCTATTTTGAGCATGGCTTAGGACACCGTGCAAACATAAGTCTCTCATCGAATGGCTTCATCTGTGTTCGCATTCCCACGACTGCGACATGGGGTATCGGTCAGCACTTCTTCGTTCGTTTCATGGGGCTCGGGATCCATGCGTCAACAAATCATCCCTTCACGGCTTGCTCGTTGCCAGTGGCAGGAAGTTCTGATCAGAGATTGAGCTCGGAACTGGTGCTCTACATCCGGCCTCGTGGTGGCACTACCGCACGCCTGGCTCACTTTGCCGAGACACATCCCAACAGCTCTATGCGTGTCTTTCTGGATGGGCCCTATGGCGGCATGGACATGCAGAAAGTGGTAGCATGCCCTGAACAACTCATCATCGCTGGCGGATCTGGGGCTGGCTGGATACTACCTTTGCTGAGTGCTTTCCTGCTTCGACAGCCACTTTCAGGCTCAGAAGAAGTCGCCGCTACGGCGCCACTTCGTGCTAGGATTGTGCTTGCAACGAGGGATATTGCAACGAGAGAATGGTTTGAATCCGCTGTTCGTGACGTTTTGGCAGAGCACGGTCTTGAGAAGGCACCAGAGGGTCTGGCAATCGAAGTATACTACACTGGAGCTCAAGAAAGGTCGGCAAGCGTTCCATCCAACGGACAGTTCCTGCAGCAGTTGGATTCTCCGGAGAAAGTTGCCACGCAGAACGTTGTAACGTCCGCTTCGGAATCCGACACTTCATCGAATTCTGCAAAGTTGGCGGGTGTGCAAAGCTTGGACAGTCGGCCTGATCTGCCGGCTCTGATCAGATCAGAAAATGCACAAAGATCATCGAGCGGGCAACTTGGTGTTTTCGTTTGTGGACCACTGAGCATGCAGAATGATGCGTCAAATGCTGTTGCTGAGGAACAGCTGGCGATACTCAGAGGTGGATCGAAAGAAATCTATCTGCATATGGAGCATTTTTCGTGGGCATAAGCAGGCAACTTCTTTCGCCCATCTACGCGACACAATGTAGCGACTGAACATGAATTGCATGGACTCGACTTTACAAGCAAGGGCGAATCTATTGTCGTCCGCTTGTCTATACACAATGCGAGGGACAGCGGCGATGTCGTCGGAACTGGCATACATTTTCGAGAATGCGCGAAGAACAACCCTCGATTTTGGTAATGGCCTCTCGCACTCCTCATGTGCCACGTGTCTGACAGGGACAAATCTTGTAACGCCTATATCTCATTGCCACGGAAACAGTCAAGCGGAAAATTGCCCGTCTGAAATTCATACGGCCCGGGGATGCTGAACTCTAATGGCCATGAAGAAGATGGTATTGCCAGACTTTGCTTGAGTGGCTACAGGCTGTGTCGATCACTAATCTAATGTCACCAATCGACCCTCCTTCAATACAACCTTCAAATCTTCGAAGGTGGCGATCACCTCGTCAGCCAATGTCTGAATCTGACCCTCCGATAACTTCTGCTGGCCTCTTTTGACAGCCTCCAGAATCTTTGACGAATTCTCCGATGGCTCGTTGACGCCAAGAACCTCCTCTCTCCAGTACCTTCGATGTAGTTCCGGGAAAAGATACACGCCCTCTTGTGGAGGAGTTGTATCGACTGCTCGCCAAACCCAATTCTTCTCAAGAGATTGGAACAGATTCCTCACACGACTGCTCGTCTCGAGAAATATTTTCCATTGCTTCACGTACATCGACAAAACCAGATCAGCGTGGTCATCGTCGCGATTGCTGGAAGCCTGCCCTGCGATATATGCGGAAACTTCTCGGCAGTGAGCTTGTATCGCCTGCTGTAAAGTTCGGTAGAGTCGTGCTTCTCGTTGCTCTGTGCGAGTCGGCTTGCAATAAGCATGTACCGCAGTGTAGATCTGCAGATATGCTGTACGGTCGAGTACCAACGACTTTTCTTGAAGCTGCTGTTGCTGCTCATAGCGTCCGAGGGCATAGATTTCGGCGATACGGGCTTCGATCCAGAGAAAAGTTTGATCCGGATCTCTTGCGGTGTCTTGGGCCGATGGAGCTTTGGGTGTCTGCATGACTGAAGCTGTTGGCTCGTGAATATGATAAATAGTTGTCTGTGGACAAGTCTGGGAATGCTCAATGTTGTCCTCTCACAGGTTGTCCTGGGCGCTGCATTTGTAGGTCCAGTCAGACACTTGCAAGTCAACTGAAAACATCGTTTGGAAGTCTGTTGGAGGCACGGAGTCAGACACGTCAACAGATGGGGAAGCCCAATCACCGACAGCCTCGTTTTGTAGATCACGGGCTAGTACTAGCTCCTGGCGCCTGCTGGCCGTATCGGCATCCATAGAGTCACGCCTGCGGTGTTTATGCAGCAGTGCGGCGAAGCAGTCTACAGGCACAAATTTAGAACTGGGCTGCGTGAATTTCTCTCAACATCGATTTTTTGAGTGCTTGGTAACTTCGCCAAATTTGCCTCTATCCGGTTCTACACTGTCAACAAATTCGATGATGCATTTTGATCATGCGGAAAGGGCTTCCTTCTCGAACAATGTACCTCGAGCAAGAACCAGCCACGGCGACTCCGTTGGCTTTGACTCATGCTGATCTGACGTGCCACCTGCTGCATGACGAAATGTGAAACGGCACAGCATGTAGATCCCAACACCTAAGCCTTGTTCTTGAGGCGCGGATGTCCGAAGGAATCAAACGGCGGCAACAGGCGTCAGAAGGTATGGTAGAACCAACAAAGCGCGGTGGCACGGGCGATAGCTACATCAATGTCGAATGCACGATTGCGGTGGAGCAACAAGGACACGCTAGGCGCATTAGGCTCAAAGCTTATGCGTACTCCAATGCTCCATGTACGCCACATGAGCTCGGGTCTGCACGAAAGCAACAATATCGCCTTATGCATGTGGGACGTTAGCTCATGTACAAGTGAGCAGACTGCACGATGAAGATCTTAAGATCTTGGTCTGTTCTTTGCGGCACAGCGGTGGAAAGCGATCGGCGAATTTGCAGTGCGAACAAGAATTCGTGCATAGCGAATGTGGTGTGCATTAAATGCTATCTTGAAGCGTACTATGACCACCACTGACAAGATGGCTGAGTGAAGTTCCAGCTTACGGACAGATTTGCCTGATACTCCCCCAAGTGCTCTCCCTTGTGTAATGGACGCGCCTCTTCCGCAGTCGTGCGCTACCACTCTTGCGGCAGCTCACGCACTATGCATCACTGCGGCGTGCAATGATCGCCGCAGCACGAGCTTCGATGCCATCATGCTCCACTTCGTATTCCAATAGCTCCGCTGGAAGATCTCCGAAAACGTGGTCTTTCATAGCGTAGTCGTAGAGCAAAGCTGTGACGTTGTCGGGAGTGTTGGGTCCGATTTCGAATGTGTGGCCATCGACAAAAGTGAGTTTATCAGGAGAAACAGTGTTGGTGCAATTGCCCTGCCCTCCGATCTTGAACTCCTCGGGCATTTCGAAGGATGGAAGGGAGCCGCCTCTCTTTTGATTAGGATTTGCTATTGGACAGCTTTGGCAATTGAACCATGCAGCCCCATCGAGACCTCCAGGTGCTCCAAGACACGTAATGGGGCCGTTTCTCGAGTTTCTTACAGTGCCACATTTCTTGTTTCCAGAAATAGAATATACCGCGCCGATATCATAGTAGTAGATGGGCTTGATGGAGGCTGAACCGAAGCCAAAAGCGTTGAAATTGTCCTTGCAACATGTATTGTCCAGTATATTTCGACACTCTCCGTAGGCATTGCCGCAGTTCTCGGTTGCGAATAGGGTGATAGTCGGCAGTGCCGCCTCTGCCGACATTGCAGAGAACAATGCTGTGGTAGCAACGAGGACAGATCGAGTAGTCATGTTGGAAGCCTTGTGTGATCGATTTCGGTGAGCAGCAACGAGTCTAATATACTTGCAGCGAACAGCTGGACGAGATGCGGATACTTATATCCCAGCATCTCTCAGCTGTATCTCTTGGAGACTTATCCCCTTGTGTTGCTACTGACACGAGAATTCAGGATAGCTGCCCGGGCCGACTACAGAGCAACTTGCAGGCGCTGCTGGAGCTGCGGCGAAGTCCAAAGTATGCATGTGTGAACCTAGATCACGATTCAGCAAAAAGCAGCCATCCATCGAAGAGATAGAAGCCAACGCTCCCGATGCAGCTAACTCGGAATACGTTACAGGCCGTCGATGATAGCACCATGCGTGCAATGCGTCACTGGAGCATGTAGTGTTACATTCGTGATCTGTACGAAGAATAGATCCACAGTGCTCCTCCGATCAACCTGTGCCGCACACGTAGTCTTCGCCAGACAAATCGCTACGCGAGCGAGCCGAAGAGTTGTCGATTGTGTTGGAAGACTAGGTTTGCAGGCGTGGTGAAGGACAGATCCACGATGTTCCTTCGCTCGACCTGTGCCGCACACGTAGTCATCGATAAGTGGACCGCTGAGAAGATCGTTGAGGCGTAGTCGATCGTCTTGGAGGAATGGACTTGCAAACTTCCACGGAGGACAGCTCGATGGAATTCCTTCGCTTGTGATGTGCCGCACACGTAGTCCTTGCCAAGTGAGTCCGTGTAAAAGTTGTATGCTCATAGCTTCGCCCACGGCCTGTTTAGGCAGGTTCGCTTGCAGATCGTGCAGGGATATGACCATGAGTCCATAACAGTGAGGTCAGATTCTGGCGCTGTAGCTACGCCGCACGCTGAAAGGTCAACAGCGTAGCAATACAGGGTATCACTGGAATTGTCGGGCGGCTGCTGATCTGGAATGGGCTCGGGGCGCCGAGCGGCGCGTACAGGCTGGTCTTGACCGAATCATCGCACAGGTCTTGAGTGCTGTTAAAATATCCCGATGTCCCATCTCTTGTCGACAACATCACAAGTGAGACATCTCTTCAACTTAGACATTCAATTGATCGAGTTTGTCAACATGAACCTCATCATCCTTTCAGCCATCGGCCTCATGACTGCCGGCATATCTGTGGGCATCCCATTGCCCGATAATGAGGTTTCGGAGGCGCCAGTCGGTGTTCTCGTCGCGACAAGCAGCTGTAAGTCGTCCACCGAACGACAAACAAAGGAGTGAGGCTTATCGGCATAGATTATGCGTGCAACTGCCCGAACAATTGCGGCCACAAAGCAGGATCTTCCTGCAAGTACTATGAAGGCCCATCTACCGATAGCAAGGTCTTCTCCGGCAGTAAGTCTTCCAGTCAATGTACAGCTTTTGTCGTCCCTCACTGATCATTGCGTTTCCATTCAAAGAGTGCGCCTTCAATGGTGGTCAGCTCAATTGTCAGTGAGCGGCGGGTGTTGTCCTGGGGCTGGTAGAGATCTACTTGAGCTGGTGCCATATTGCAACGACCAATTGGCGACCCGTTTGGATGAGCGGATGTAGAACTTTGTTTAGTTGACCTCGGTATCGTAGCTTTTGTGCATCTCGACGTCCAGATGTGCCACTGTCCGGTCATAGAGCTTGCTCGCCTAGTCTCTTCGCACTTCTTGAAGAATTCGTAGCTGCCGTCTTATCGGTCATGAGTCGGTCATGAGTCGGTCATGAGTCCCATGCACTTCCAATCGTTCTCATTCGTCAACACGACCCAACTTGTCGAGCGTCCCATAACGCAGGTGAATGTAACGCTGCGCTCTGCGAGCATGCAACCGTATAGACTTGCGTCGTGGCGCGGAAGCGCATTTTTGGTGCTTTTTCGATGGATTCGCGTGCCTCTCACGATTGGACCTTGGTGGAAACAACAACATGTAGATCGCTGTGCGGCGTTGTTGGTGACGTGACCAAACTCCTTCGCGGCGTCGCCAGCGAGTCCAGAGACGCCGTCATGGTCGTTTTTGGTGTCAATGCCAGAATACTTAATCCGTGCTTTACCTTCGCCCGACTTGCTCGTTCACTTCTTTCCATCAACATTGTCGGCGTCGAAGTCTTTCCTGCAGCATCTTATTGGCAACCCGCACATTCCCAGAACCCAGCATGCACGTCAACAATTATATGACCGCTCTTGCGTTCCTTCTCACTGGAGCGGCGCATGCTATGCCGGCACCGGCAGCTGCCCTTTTTACAGCTGCCAATGAGGCTGGAATCCTTGTCGCCACGGATTCTTGTATGTTGATGTTGATGCCTCCGTCAGCATTCCGGGAATCGTACTGACTGAACATTGAACGACCAGTGTCGGCATGCAACTGCCCGAACAATTGCAGTAAAAGGCAAGGCGACTCCTGCAAGTACAAAGCCGGTCCCTCGGGAGAGAGCGAGACTATCGAAGGACGTGAGTAGACATGCTAGTCCTGTGTTCCAGAGCTGGAATATTGCTGACCAATTCTCGGCAGAGTGTTACGATCAAGGAGGGATGCTTATTTGCTTCGCAGACTGATCGCAAAGTCAATAGAGGTTGGCCGGTCGAGGCGATGGGATTGGCGACCCAGATTCTACGCTGTTGTCCCGTGCAGCGGTCCGGTCGACTAGTCAGTTTGGGACTGCGCCGATATTTCCATAAGTAGCCTCTCTTAAGGCCTTTTGCACCCCGGGTAGCACAAATCTATGTCAGTATGCATCGAGTGCCTTTAGCCTTCCTTTCTCAAGGCCTTGGCAAAAGTCTTCTCCAGTGCCCGAGGTACGGCTCCTATGATGCCGTATTGCATAGCGCCACATGCTCTTTTGAACACATCGGGCTTCTGTGCGCCTGGTGAAATGACTGCTTGTTACAGCTTGGCATGATTGCGATTGAGGGAATCGCGAGTGAGGAGGGAAAGCGAATTGGAAGCGGTGGAGTCTGCAATTTAAGCTTTTCACGATGATCACGGACTGGCGCCAGCCGAGATCAAGCTGATACTGGAAAGCATATGCTTCGCCTTCCGGGAATACAGTTGTGCGATTGCTTTCGACAACATGCTGCATGTCTTAGACATAATCGTCAGGCCCAACACGACACGTCGCATCGTGTAATGAACATCGAGAGACTTTCAAACGAAACAGCTCATTCGACTCATCGCGAACACTCAACTCCCCGCCTGATTCTAGCCCCGCTTTCGCGAGCCACGATCTACCTCCCAAGTCAGGCGCGTGCCTTCGCTCGTTCCAGTTGTGAGTATTCTTGCCTTGCCTTGCCTTGCCTCCGGTAAGTTGGTGCCTCAGGTTTGGTTCTCGCTCCGCGGAAAGTAGTTGCTTCCACAACAAGAACACCTCTGAACGCGGCAGCTACGTTGGTCTGACTTGGGAGGTAGCCCACGATCACTATGTAAACAAGTCACCTCTCAATATGCCACTTGAACTCCCAGTCCTCACAGTAGCCAGTGCCCCCCTCTGGCGCAAATGGCTACTCAAGAACCAACCCACGTCTCCGGGCGTCTGGCTCACCCTGGCCAAAAAAGGCACCACAGCACCCACAGCTCTAACCTACCAACAAGCCCTCGAAGAAGCCCTCTGCTTCGGCTTCATCGACGGCCAAGCCCGCAAAAAAGACGAAGCAACCTTCAGCCAACGCTTCACACCTCGCACCCCCAAAAGTACCTGGTCCCAACGTAATGTAAAATTGATAACTCGCCTCGAAGAAGAAAATCGCATGCACGCTTCCGGCCGCGAAGCAGTCGAAGCTGCAAAACGTGACGGTCGCTGGGAAGCAGCATACGCAGGCTCAAAATCTGCAGAAGCGCCCGAGGATTTCTTGAATGAAGTCGCCAAAGTCCCCAAAGCGCAGAAGATGTGGGAGAGTCTAAATCGCCAGAATCGGTATGTGATTTATATGCGGCTGGCGGCACTGAAGACGGAAAAGGGGAGAGAGAAGAGGATCGCGGCTTTCGTGGAGATGTTGGGAAAGGGGGAGACGCCTGTGCCACAGAAGAGGGGTTTGGAGGACGTGGAGGTTGAGGACGATGTTGGTGGCGAGGAGGGAGTAGGGAAACCTGAGAAGAAGGCGAGGATTGGAAGGGGCAAGAAGGGCGTGGGAAATGATGATAATGATGATGTTGCTGTTACACAGCCTGTAGAAATGACGAGAACGACAAGGTCTGGCAGGAAAGCGCCTGGAAAGTACGAATAGTACGTGCAGGGCTCTAGAGTGAGTTGCTCAGATGGGGACTACAGTACTCATATTGCGAGATAGCAGCAAGGCAAACTGAGAATGCAGACTTAATTCTCCTTTGAAGTAACGCTGTCACTTGTATGGCGATGGGTCAGGAGCAATCGAAACGACAGGAGTGTACAAGCCAAGTTTAATCGTTCAATCATATATGCACAGCATAGTCTATGAACAGTCCAATCTACCCTGGTTCTCTCCCACCATACTGTACGTCCGCGCCATCTATATCGCTCCAACTGCTTCTAACTTCGCGTCCGCGACCAAGCAGTCCCGCTTCGTCTTCTCTGGCTTCATCATGTTCTCTCAATGCACCAGCTCCACTGCCGATGCGATTCTCTTCGCCGGCGTTAAGCACATAGTAGAGATCTTTCTTTGTCAAGAGTCCCGCTAACCTTCCTCGGTCGACAAAGATAATATATCGCAGACCGAGCTTCTGAAACATTTCATTCGTCAGTTGAAGAGTGCTGTTCGATCGAAGAGTGATCGGCGTCTGGTCCATCCATGGTCGAAGGTCAAGAGTGATAGTGGGATCCGCGAGGGGCTGGTGTGCGAAGAAGCACTCTGTGCTGGTTGGCAAGTTCCTTGCAGATGAGGTAGCTGAGTCGAGCGCGAACTCCAATTCAGCCCGAGAGATGTAACCGAGAAGTGTAGCTTCTCTGAGGTCCTGGATGATCGGAAACCCGCGGAATCGGTGGTCTTGAAGTAGATCCTGCAAGCTTTCGATTGTGTGGCCTGTAGCGGTAATGCATACTAAGTCGTCGAATCGTGTCATGATCTGCGACACAGGCACGTCAGGCACAGGGGTGTCGTCCTTGTTGTCCAAGAATGGATAGCCACGGAAATGGATCCAAGACTCGTATATGCCTCTCTTCCCAAAAGCATCCGCGACCCATTTTGATAACATGACTGCTATCATAATAGGCAGGACATAAGTTAGGGCTCCGGTGAGCTCGAACATGATGACAACAATTGATACCGTCATCCTCGTGGTGCCAGCCAGAGCTGCCGCTGCACCTACTACTGCATATGTCCCCGGAGTGACGCACTTCACGTCTGGCTCACAGCTGGCAAATGCAATAAAGCCGGGATGCTCGCGCTGCCAGACCTCTACTATCAGTCCGATGACGCGCCCATACAGAGCTCCCACGCCCATGGACGGTAGAAGGATGCCAGCTGGTATTTGTAAGCCGAAGGTGATGGTCGCAAGGATGAAGCCGATCACAGCAGAAATAAGCAAGATGAAGATATTCCCAGTATTGGCCACTCCAGATTTGCACAGTCCCAGATAGTCGTCCTTGATGTCCTGGCATTCTGCAAACAAATGCTCGACCAGTTCGCTAGACTGTGCTCGCAAGAAAGTGATTGGAAAACTGATCAGGGCTGTGACCAGTGCCACCAGCATGACCTCCTGGACAGGCTTGGAAAGGAACGGATTACTTTTTGATGCTCTCCAAGACGCAATACGCATATTCAATTTGATGAACAGCGCGCCGTACAGTCCTCCAATGATTCCAATCACGGCAAATGGCAGCAACTCAAAAGTGTGCCACCCACTGTGATATGTGACTTGGTAGAGCACCAGCTGGCCCGTTCGAAAAGGATCAAAAGCCTGCAGCGTCACAGCCGCGACCATGGCGCAAACAAAGCTCGCCCACATTGTCTTGTCCGGGAAATAGTAGCTCAGCTGTTCGAGACTGAACAGAACACCTCCAACAGGCGCACCAAAAGCCACGGAAATGCCACTCGCCGCGGCGGCACTCAGTGTCTCCCTCTTTCTCGCCTCGTTGCGATTGATCGGCTCGAAAAGCTTCATGAACAGGTTCGCGCAGCAACATGCCACATGTACAAGCGGTCCTTCTTTCCCCAACCACATTCCCGATGCGACAGCAAGGCCCAACCCCAAGCTCTTCACCACCAGTGTCCAGGTACCCAGGAATCGCCTGATCACGAAGCCTCCAAGCATGGTTTTGATCTCCGGTATTCCACTCTGTTTCGCATATTGACTGTACCGGTTTACCAGCAAACTTGCCGCCGTCGCAAACACCACACTCAACAACACAAAAGTCACATACTCGATGATGTAGCTTCCGCCTTTGTTCCCCACCCCCATCATCGCGCTCCATGTGCGCCAATCCGGGCACTTATCATAGCTCTCGATCCCCCAACAACAAAACACCTTATTCAGATAGAACATGCCTCCGTTTTCTACGTTCGTGCACATGCCTGTTTTCATATCGCCCAGCCAATCACTCGTGACGTCAATCGCAGCTGCGATTCCACCGACCGCCAGACCTGTGCAGACGAGAATGAGCCATATTTGGGCACTGTCAGCCAAGAGGCGTATCTGGCCGATGAGACCTGGGTTATTGGCGCTGAGATGCGCGAGACGCGTGCGCTCTTTGCTATATTCGTAGATCCAGTCGATGGCAGTCAAATCGTCGTAGCCAACGCGGCGACCGGGTCCTTCGACATACCAGTCGAGCGTGCTCATATCTTTGGGATCATGATGGAGGTGAGCGCCTGCGTCGGCGCTCTGGTTGAGGTACGAGAGGATCGTGTTCGGCGTGGGATTTGCGGAGCGGCCATTGCGATGCGGAGGAGAGGACGAAGAGGAGGAGGGAGTTCGTGTGTTGTGGGACTTGAAAGGCGAGCCCGAGAGGAAGCGCGATGCGAAAGACGGCTTCGAGGTGGGCTTCGGAGGGCGTTTGAAGGAGATGCTGCGCGTCGTGTTAGTTGTGTGCGGTGTGTTGAAGGTCTGCGCAACGTGCCCGCTGTCTAGGCCGCCATTGCGCTCGTGCAGTGGGTCGTCGGCGAGCAGTTCGTCGTCGGCGATGTCGAACCCATCTTCCGAATCGTCGTTATCGATGGGTGACGTGCGGCTGGATGAAGCTACGGCGGGATTCTCGCCATGTCGATGCGGCGACGAGCTGGACATGAGGCGCTGGCGAGGAGGACGTTCACAACATGCACATGGTTGAGGTTATGGGAGGTCGAGTACGAATGAAGCAGCCACAGCCACAGGGTCACACAAGCTTCGAGCTTTCGGCGCCGGCGACCGAAACGACATGAGAAGCACAAGGGAACAAAGAGAAAGACGCATCTGACTGTGCATAAACATGCATTGCACAAACGAGTGCGTGGCTATATTTGCGATAACGCTATTCTCGCGTCGATACTCTGGTGAACGTGTTGTTCTGTGCTACGAATGACAATGCTTCTAAAATAAAGGCTCGCCGAAACATGAAGCCACGTCCGGTGCTGTGATCAAAGAGGGAGTTCATCGCGCTTCCGGTACACGACAGTGTTCCGCCATCTCTTCAGCGCAGCGGTAGCAGGGCGGGTGACGAGGCCCGCCGATATACCAGAAACACATGGCTCCGGCATCAATGCAAGGTTGGCACTTGTCCTCTTCTCGCGAGAGGCGGGCCTGCTGTTCCGGGGTGAGGTCGTCCCAGAACCTCATACGACTTGTACCATTTTCTTCATCATCCTCTGTATCATCACTTACGTGACCATTTGTGTAACCATTTGTATGCCCGTTCGTAATGCCATTGGGTTGCGAGGCGTCTGGTTGTGGGTTTGGGCCTCGAACTGGGGTAGGTTCGAGATCAGACGGGTCTGCAGAGTTTTTGCAGTCATCTGGAAACTGATATGGGGTATAAACTCCGCCCCAGCCATCGGTGCGTGGGCTTCTTGCGGCCGACTGAGATAGTGATGGTGTGCAAGGCGGGAAAAGTGTTCCTTTAGAGAAGAACTTCTTCCTCAAACGCTCCTAGACGTTCTCGAACTCCAACTCATCATCATCGTCCGCGTCACTAGCAGCTGGAGTGTCCTGTGCTGGGGTCTTGGCTCCGTTTGGAAGAGCAGAGCTGCTTGAAGCCCCCCATACTTTCACGCGCTTTGTATCACGTTCGTCTTCAGTAGCATTACTGCTGTCCACGTTCGCTGGTGTGTTCGCACCATTTGTGCTGGTAGCGCCATTGTTGGTACCATTAGCTGCAGGTGTGCCGGCGACACCCTCGACGTCCTCAAATTCGTCTTCTTCCTCATCGTCATCATCATCCTCCTCGTCTTCCTCGGCTTTCCGGAGTTGGGCCTCTTTCTGTTGCAGTGCTTCAAGTTCTTTCCAGATTGCGTCCATGTCATTGCTATCGCCCTTAACGACCTTCTTGTCATCTTCATCGTCCTTCGGCAGACCACCAGTATGTGCCTCGCGTTCCAAACGTTGCTTTTCTTCTTTGGCGCCGACAGCTGTGATGTCCCCGGAGATTGTAGACTTTGAGATCCATTCCGGTAGGGCGTTCTGTCTTGCCTCTCTCTCCTTCCTAGCTCGTGCCTCTGCTGCGGCATTCTCGCGCTTGACGTCCTCATCATCCTTGAGCTCGACTGCGATCTTCTCAGGTTTGATTTCAAGGCCCTTGGTGCTTTGCAGGTTACGATTTGGCACGTCCACAATCTCAGTGCGCGTACCAGGATGAGCGTCAGTCTTCTCGATTGGCATCTGCTTGCTCAACGCAGTTTCGAAGTCATTCTCCGGTACGGCAGCAGCGTCAATCTTCTGCATGAGCTCAACTAATTTGGCAAACTGTTGGTTCATCCGCTTCATGCTCTCATTTTCGTTTGCGCGCTCCTCTTCGTCCACAGGGTCGAGTGCTGCACCGCACTTGGCACAAAGGAAAGAGCCGGTGCTTGGGTCAAGATTGTCCATAGCTTCGAGTTCAGTATACGATCTCCCGCATCCCTTTGTTAAGCATCGAAGATCTTTCTTCTCGGTAGTCGACGCGCCTTGTGACTCGATGTGCTTGCTCAACTTGTGCAGTCTGAACTTGATGCTGTCTATTGCGCGGTGGTAGTTGATGTAATACCAGTCACGGTTCGTCAATCGCTCCTTTCCTTGCTGCGGTGCGCCGCCATAGTAGCCGCCCGTACCGTCAGTGCGGCGCTCGGCTCGAGACTGCACAGCGATGAGGCCGTCTTCCCTCAGTCGGCCACAGACCTTACGCAGCGGCTTGACCTGGGTACCAAGGACGTGGGCCAAATCTGTGTCCTGGAGTGTCGAGTGCTTCATAAGCGCATCAACGACCAGGATATGGTCGGTGGTGTAGAAGGCACGCGATACCGTGCGGATCAGCTCCGTTGCAAGGTCGGCCATGGTGACGGGAATCAGTGAAGCAGCAGTGGTAGTGTTGGCAGTATCTCTGTTTCTGTGATGGGTGCGTTGTGGACGGATGCACTGAAGGCGATGTTTGGTTGTGCAGGAGATGAAAGAGCGGCGGGGTCGGTTTTGTCAACACGGCGCAGTCAAGCGGTGCTGATGCAGGAACGAAGAGAGCGCGAGTGACTGCTTCCAGCGACATTCCAGAATCCACAGCCCGGCAGCTGCAGGCAGACTTCGGCAAGATCGATCCGGACCCACACTTGCATGGCTCGCGGAACCAGCCGACTGGGGTATGAAGCTTAGCTCAGCCGTCGATTTTCACATGACTGCACCGCGACCACTTGGGGGCACACACTCATCTGCGGACACTATTCATGTCCAGCGTCCGACAACCATGGAGCACTCTGCAGCCATTCTCGAGGATGCTGGCAAGACAGTCGACAATGCCGCGGGCAACGCTTCCAAGGATGACCGCAAGCCAAGTGAGAGCTCCGGCGAGCATCGCGAGAACAAGAGATCAGACAACAGACGCGAGGACAGGAAGCGCAAGGGCAATTGGAACGACAGCAGCGTCAGACATGGAAAGAAGGGCAAATTTGATGACAATCGCCGAAATAAGAAAGGAGATATGGGACGGACAGATTATTTGTGCGTATCGCGAATCTGGCAGAGAGCGGTGCAGGTCGAACTGACATCTGACAAGTGCGTCCAACCCAGACAAGCGACAGAAAAACGAAGATGCCCAGAAGAAGCGACAGCGCGAAGGTATCAAAGGCCAAGGCATTGAATTTTCCAAAGAAGAGATCGAGGCAGAGAAAGCCGAGGGCAGGAAGCCAAAGCGAAAAGTCGCTGTCTTGATCGGCTACTCAGGAACAGGCTACAAGGGCATGCAGATCTCAGGCACTGAGCGCACCATCGAAGGCGACCTCTTCCAGGCCTTCATCAGAGCTGGCGCAATTAGCAAAGCGAATGCTGAGGATCCCAAGAAAAGCGGGCTCGTGCGATGCGCACGAACTGACAAGGGCGTGCACGCGGCTGGAAACATGGTCAGTTTGAAATTGATCGTGGAAGACAACGACATTGTTGAGAAGATCAACGCGGAGCTGAGCCCTCAAATTCGAGTATGGGGCATTGAGCGAACCATTGGAAGCTTCTCATGTTACCAGGCATGCGACAGCAGATGGTACGAGTATTTGATGCCATCATATGCGTTCTTGCCCCCGCACACGAGTAGCTGGCTAGCGAAGCAGCTGGAGTCAGCAGCAGACGAAGTCCGAGATCGCGAGGCATACGAGGCGCGGCAAGAAGAGGTCAAAGGATTCTGGGAGAAGATCGACGAGGAAGACATAAAACCGATTCTGGAGACTATCGATGAGGACATCAGGTGGGATGTGATCAAAGCGCTCCAAGGCGAAGAAGAAGCAAACGCGAAAAGTGCAGAAGCAGGGGCAGAATCAGAGCCTGTCGTCAAAGCTGGGAGTTCGATTAATACTGCTTCTGAAGCGGCAAAAGAGAAGACCGAAGACGCCGCGATTATCATCAACGAGCCGGCGGTCAGACCCGAGTCAGCGACGGCGGCGACAGATAGCACCTCCGAAACCCAGCCTGAAGCTTCCTCTTCTGTGCCTGCAGAGATGAAGCAGGATGGAATCACAACAGACGAAGCCGAAGTTATCGCCGCGGCAGATGATGCGGCAACGATCAAGGCAGACCCTACACGACCAGCCGACCCTGCTCCAGACATTCCCGTGCCACCAGAACCCACGGATGCAGAGATGGAGCGACTGCTTCGCCTGCGGGCTGCAACTAAGACTCTGCGCAATGCATACGTTGCTGCCAAGCGCAAGTACCGCATCCCTGCAAAGCGAATAGAGCGCATCCAGATCGCACTCAACAAATACGTCGGGACCAAGAATTACCACAACTACACGATTCAAAAGACGTTCAAGGACCCCAGCGTGAAACGCCACATCAAGTCTTTCAAAGTCAACCCTAAACCAATCCTCATTGGCGAAGGTCCCGAAGAAGAAAAGACCGAATGGCTCAGTCTCAAGGTCCACGGCCAGAGCTTTATGATGCACCAAATCCGCAAGATGGTCGGCATGGTCACACTGCTTGTGCGTGCAGGCGCGGACCTCAAAACAATGGATGCGTCTTTCACTGCAGCTCGATTCTCCATACCCAAAGTCCCTGGTCTCGGCCTCTTGCTCGAACGTCCTGTCTTTGATACGTACAACAATCTCCAAGCCTCGAAGCACGGGCGCGAGAATCTCGATTTCAGCAAATATGAGAAGGAGCTCGAGGCGTTCAAAGAACGAGAGATCTATCAACGGATTTTCAGAGAGGAAGAAGAGAAGAATGAGTTTAGTCGGTTCTTCAACCATGTGGATAATTTCAAGGAGGCACACTTCTTGTTTGTGACGAGTAAGGGGGTCGATGCGATCAAGGGGATCGAGAGGAAGGCACCGAAGGACGCCGAGAGCGACACTGAGAGAGGTGGGGCGGACAATTGATAGACGAAAGCTCAACCAACCGAGTCGAAGTTGAATGCGAAAACGAGACATTCACGATTTGTATGTATTCCTTGGACTTTCGTTGATTCCCCACCTTTCCTTGAAAATGTGTTGCGGCTATGTCTCTTGCCCCATTCCCAATGATTTGACCCAATGCATTCGATCTCAGCAGCTTCGGTATTCAGTAGCTTTGCTCCCCCACTATCGTACCGCCGATGCACCTTTTGACAAGATCCATTGAGAGATGGACCAGTCAGACTTCAGTCGTACAAAGCTGTGAGGCGAGCCGTGGATCACCTGCGGAGACATTGACATAGCTCTCAGCTTGCAAAAAGCTTACCGGTACCATGCGGAGGAACGCAGCCACGGAGCTCAGCAGGTGAAACCCTTCAGGAATTCTGCGACTGGTGGGGCGAACTTCATGCAGCGACGGCGACAAGATCGTACAAGCGAAGTGGCACAATTGAGAAGACACAGTTGGGAAGAAAGAAGAAAGTGATGTTGGGAACGAGCTCGCGTCAAGCGACTACTCAGCAGCTGACTTCATCAAGTTTCATATTTAATTTTGTCCCATTCTATTGTGGATATTTATTATTCCTGTCTCTCGCGATTATTTCACCCATCATCAATTGTCCACACTATACATTATTGAACTTTCTTTTCTCTTCGACCTGAGCTACTTGTCGTTCTCTAGCGCTTGGTACCTCGAGTGCTGGCTCTACTATCAACGGACGTAACCCTTTGAGCAGAATCTCTCACGATCAATCTGCACTGGTGCTGACTGAATCCCTTCCTGACCTGGTTGGAGTATCTAGTTCGTCTTCGCCGGAGGAAGAGCGACAGTAGGATGAGCGGTCTGCTTAACCAAGAATTCAGAAAGACCCATGGTGGTGGTGACGGTAGTCCAGTGGATCTCTTCATCTTTCGTAACAGGAACCGTCAATGTGATGACCCTAACACTCTCATGCTGCTGCACAACATGGATAGTAGTGCGTGCGTTTGCTGGACCAATAGTCGTGATCGGTCTTGGTTGAGGATGTTGCTCGATAGTAAGAACGGTTCCGGGTTGAGCTTGAGGAGTAGGAGCAGCGGCAACTGGGACGGCAACAGTGACGAGAGACTGCGAAGGTGCAGCTCCGGACACCCAGAGGATGCCGTTGGAGCTTTGGACAGCGGCGGGTTGTTGAAGAGTGATGGTCTGAGCTGCTGGTGGTCCTTGAATGATTGATGTGACCTCGACGTTGTCGTCGCTGTCTGAGTCGACTACGATTGCTTGGCCGTCTTGTGCACCGTCTCTGGTCTTCCAGCACCTGAGAATTGCTGAGCGGGCTTTGATGGGCGTGATCTTGCCGCATTGACTGCTGTGGTTCCACAAGTCCTCCGTTCTGCGATTGATCGATCAGCGTGCACTCACTTAACAAACCACAGCGGATAAAAGCAGTTCTTACGGGACCTCGTTGCTTTTGCATTTTTCATCAGTGTAGAGATACACGCGGCAGTTCTCCGTGGTTCCGATCCTCCCCTTGCGGTTGTGCTCAATGCTGGATCTGACAGCAGTGGTGGACTTCATGTGTTTGTGTAATTCGTAACATACGCCTCTCTTCAGAGTATGACTGTCGCCAACGTCCGTGTCCTTTACGCAGTCGAGGCTAGAGAAGCGTTCGAGGTTGACATGGTGGTGCATGTGAGGAACCACATGAGGGTCTGCAGGCGTGGCAGCTGCAGCTGCCAGTCCTGCGAGAGCGATGATAGAGAACTTCATGGTGAATGAACAGCCGCTGGAAAGAATGGCTGAGATGTTTCGATGAGGCGGAACAGATGAGGATTCAGTGAGACAGCTCAATAGTATATGAGGAGCTTGCGTCCGTCGCTTGTGCCCAAGGACAATACACGGTAGAGATGACATATTCTACTTACCGTCTTGGCGATATTAAGAGCACTGTCGTTTGATTCATGAAGTGATTATGCGCTTCTGTGATTGGCCCAGCATAATTTGCGACTTTGGCATCAGCGACGCCATTGAAGCGGGCAAGCTCAAGAGCGCCGTTCGATAAGAGAGCTATGTGCATCTGGAAGAGCCTCTGAGCTCCGCAAGAGCTTCATTCGAGCAGTTTCCAGAGGGAGTCAGCGCCACAGAGGATTAAGCAGGCAAAATGCTGAACGAGATGATGCTTGCGAAGTACGTGTACAAGCGGTTCCAAGCGGAACGCAGAGCATAGACCATGCAGAGGCTTTGAAGAACACATATCTCCCAGCTGGCGACAAGAAGGCCGAATGAACTCACTGTCCGTTTTCTGGCACACCTCTAACTTTCACACATCTTCATCGTTGAGGTAATGTTCGTCAAACCGTGATTGAGACACAATCCTTCTGACATCGGGTGGTGAATATCCACTGCACGCACATGGATCTCGAGACTGGTACTATCGCCATCTCATCAACGCTTCGGGTACCAAGGGTCTGGACTATGCTGTTGTGCCATGGTGACATTACCCCATGCTTGCAGCGGAGGCGACCCCTGTGATGGCCAAGACGGATCCTGCGACCAGCTTGCCAACGGTGTGTGTTGTGTAGAGACTTCGTTGGCCCAAGAAGGTTGCGATGGTTGCTGCATTGGAGCAATGGGGACCGGGGCCTGCTGCGACGGCTTCGACGGTACATGCTGAGATGCGCCTTGCGTGACAACTGTCTCTGCCTGTTTTCCCGCACTGCCATGACCTGGGCCTTGTGCAGGCTGCAGTGGAGGCCGAGCGAATCCTGCAGATTGTTGATGCGCATGGTCATTACCGACATCTTGCCGCTGCGAACCGGTTGCCACGTTGGGCGCATGTGTAGGTCCTTCGTAGTGGCACTCTGTCTTATTCAGCTTTACACAGAGACCGCACATGGGCCTGGCTTCGTCGCAGCGTCTCTTGGCTATCCTGCAGCTGGTACAGGCGAGTACGGCCTGTGGTCTCGACTGGAGTTGCTCATTCATTGGCGCCTGAAAGCTTTGTTGTAATGAACGTGACTTGGGTGTGGTTTTCACCTTCATAACTGTATACAGGCCAGGACCAGAGTGCTGCGACGCCCCTGCCATGGGAGGCCTAGAATTGCTTGGCTGTATCGGAGTTCGAGGTTGTGCTGGCGTGCTTTTGGTCTGTGGTTGATAGGGCAACGGAAAAGGCTGCCCGCCCGCTGAGCGATTTATTGAAGGTGGTGGTTTCTGCCATGATGGCAGCTCATACGCAACTGCGGCGGCGCCTTGGAGAAAGTTGTTATAGCTATTACCGGGTGGGGCAGGAGCAACGCGTGCAGTTTCACTCCTTCTCAATAAATCGGCCAGGGAAAGATTTTGATCTGCGGCATAGCTTGCAGGTCTGGGTCTTGCGAACTCCTCGCGCTTGCGTTTCAAAGGCCTTCCCATGTTCGAGGTCGTGGGAGTAGATGACGGTACAGTCGGCGATGAGTCTACCATGGCAAGCGCAGAACTGGCTGTCTCCGCCTGCAGCATTGCTGACAAGCCTCCATCATCCTGCTCGCCTGGCGGTGCGTATGGGGGCGCGCTGTTCGGGGCACGCATCCAGTCGCCGGGCACTCTCGGTGGCCGTCCTGGCGTCCGCGGTGCAGACTTTCTCGCGGCGACGGTCTCGTGAATCGCATTGTGCCTGTAGAAGACTTCGCAACTCTGTTTGGAGGCGCTGAACTTGACGCTCACGCTACCTTTGCAGTCGTACGTTGGCTTACGGGGGCCTCTCTCGTTGCCCGTGGGGTCTTTGAGGTGTTTGAGGACGCGTGTGTATCCATTGGCGTGTCTATCCTTGTTCTGCATGCTATCCTGACATATAAAGGAGAAGCGCGCACCTTCATCATTCTGCGCATTCCATGCATTGTTGAAGCTGTATCGAAAGCCGTCGAGCGCCTCGATTGCGGCCATGATCCCACGCGATGCTGCCCTCTGCACGATCTTTTTCGCCTCCGGATGTACCACGTTGACGATGGCACTGCACGGCGCGCGCGGATGCTTCTGATCGGGCTCGCCCTGCGTCTCGTACAGGCCATTCTTGAACTCGTCGGGCAGATCGTGGTCGCCGCCATCGGCATACGGTCCAATGCCCGGGCGCACGAGAGGCACCACGGCATCGAGGCTTAGGCTCAGCTCGAGCGCGGTGCTGGCGGGCTGCGTGTGCAGTCGCGCCGCGTCGAACTCCTGCTGCAGCGCATTCGTGAGCTCGTCCAGCGAATTGTACGGGCCATGGACGAGTGCCTGTCGATGCGATCCTCCGAACGTCGCGTTGCCGGCACGCGACCCGAATGACACTCGTGCCATGCCCGCCGCCTTCTCCGTCCGGCAGGAATTATATGGGTTGTGTGTTGTCGGAGGCACGCGTCGTTTGTCGATTACAGAAGCCACCCCCTTGGTCGTTGCTTAGCGCCGGAACCGAGTCCGCTCCGTCCTGGCACTTCCCTCTTCCCTCTTCACGCATCGCGTGTCTGCAGCACCCACCAAGTTGCATCGTGCTCCAGCCGAGCCGCGATATCGCGCACAATGACCGCGGTCATTCGATGAGCAAGGCGCAGGAATCATCGCCTGACGTCTGACTGCAGCCTTCCTCCATTCATGCTCCGTGTCCAACTGTACAAGGCCAGCACAAATGGTGAAGCACCGAGGACGAGAGCCAGAAGGGAGCGACGGAGACCTGCTCCATATTCTCTGTGCTCGCCCAAGCTGACCTCCAATACGCTGCTAATCCTACCCTTTCTGTGGCGACATAGGTAACAACGGCATGCCGCATCGGTGATTGGCCAAATGCTGCAAAGTGGAGACACTGGCTGCCTGCGGCTGAGACGAAGAGCATATGCTGAAGCTACATAAGACCTTGCTTCGGTGAACAATTGGTGATTCGCCTCTCGTAAGCTCGCTACAATGTCTCTGCTGCTCGAATTGCCCGCAGAACTGCTGCTTCGCATTACAGAGTACTCAGCTTTCGGCTCATACAAATCCCTCAGCTTGGCCAATTCGCGCTTGCACAAGTTTCTCGAGCCAGTATTGTTCACTTGTCTCAAGGTCACCAACCGCAAAGAGGATGAAGACATTCTCAAAACTGTGATCGAGAACTACGGGCGTCATGTTGTGAAGCTCGACTTTGATCTTCACCTACTCCCCGACCTGGACGATGGGGGTTCATTGAATGAAAATGAAAGCACTCAAGACGATGAAGTCAAGGTCTCTCAGCCGAATTGTCTGACGCATCTCGCGAAGGAGGTACTGAGTGGTCAACTATGCCACAACGTGTCTGATATCAAGTTCACTGTTATAGCGGCAGATAATTTCGATGGCACCGACTGGGACGAAGGGGGGACGATTTACATGCACGCAGAACCCGAGACGGCAGATGATGTCTTCGAGGAAGAGCAAAATGCTTCCTGGCGCGGCACCATGAATGAAGCATATCAAGTACTCGCCACAAGGGAGGGCACGAAAACGCTCAAACTTTGTGAGGTTGTTCCAAGAGGATGCTCGACTTTCTACACACAGGCGTGGCGAGACTTTCTTCACAATATCAAGGACTTCAACATCGAGCTCTGGGGGAGCGACAATGGCGCTGGATGGCATTCTAATACTCAACCGGGCTACGACGACTTCATTCTGAAAATGAATCAATTCTTCTTCGGACACCTCAACTCCGTCGAACGCGTAACCTTCATCGCAGACGATCAGAATCCCATTGGAATGGAACCAAACTTTCACCACTCCCCGACACCTATTCGCAACGACGCCTTACCGAAGCTCAAACATCTCGCCATGGAAAACTTCTTCGTCGATCCGGCGCTTGCGAATCTGATCAAGAGCCATAGCCAGCAGCTCCAGTCCCTCACGCTGAAGAATTGCTATGGAAGTAAGTTCAGTTCCGCAAATCACTTTGAGTCTGCGTAGATAATTGCTGCCCATCATGACTCCTGACTAAAAGCTCCCTTCCAGGCCCAGACATCTCGACCGCACACCCCTACACCTGGGCAGAATTCTTCAGAACGATCCGAGATACCAAACCCATCCTCCACACCTTGATCATCACCAACGACCGCGCTCCACTAACCCGAGAAGAAGAATTCTGGCGCGGGAATGCAGAAGACAAGACGGCAAAATTTCAACCTCGTAATCAGGAAGATTTCAGAACTCTAGGTATTCGGGAGAGATTGAGTGATGATCCAAAATTGCGAGTGTGGCCGTATGTTTACCTTGATGATAAATATGGGATGGTATTTCATGATGAGGATGAGAATGTGAGAGCTTTTGAGGCGGGGACGGATCAGAGGGAGTTTGAGGCTTTGATGGAGGTTGCGGAGGAGAATTGGAAGACACGTGAGAGGGTGTGATATGTTGATATTGATAAGGAAAGGCTTCAATAGAACACTGTTTTGCGATGGGGTTTATTGGGATTTAGACAAGAGACTACATATACAGATGACAACGAGAATGGTGCACTTCTAAGGCAGGGCATAGAACTTCTCATCCTGCTCCTTGGCTTTGCTGCGAGTTGCTCGCTTCACTTCGAAATCAGCCTTAGCAACATGCGGCAACTTTTCACGTCGACCAGCATTGAGCTTCGCAAGTCCCTTCTTCTCCCGCGCTTTCCTCTGCTTTCTGGCTTTCGTGCTCGAGTCCTTTGACACTCTGGCGGCAGGCGTAGGAGTCCCAGGACTCTGTCTGCGCGACACAAAGGTCTTGTTATGCGTCGGAGAGGGCGTTGGTGGACCAGACTGTATAAGTTGAGGTATGGGACCAAAAATCTCCACAAAGAACCCGTAAGACTTGAAGCGGAGAGTTCCATTGCGGTAGACGGCCATTTCTTTGTTCTCCCAGAGTGGGTCGCCTTGTGCGGACACCTTAGCTTTCCAATCATTGGGGCTCTTGCGTTTGTTGTGGTCTTCGGACCTGTTGAGTCCAGCGTACAAGATGTATCCATTATCGTCGCGGACGGATTCGTGCACGATCTTTTCGAAGCCTGCGGGACTTTTTGGGACGACGTTGCCGTTGGACAACACAGTGATTTGGTGGTTCTCCCACACAGTATCAGGAATGTATTGTCTATCGCTGGCGCGCTTCTTGTTGAACGATGTAGCACCTGTTTGTGGCGTTAGACGATCGGAGAACTGAGCGGGAGTCTGCCCATATTGAAGCTACAAACCTTCTAAGTGCGTCGTGTCACCATCCACGAGCTTTTGCCAAACACCTTCACCCTCGACCACGATCAGCCCGTTCTGTAGGCGTCTGATCTTGACCCACTCGGCAGAGTCCAATTTGCGGCGTGGCGACGTAATTCCAGTTCCGAAATCATCTAAACCGTCACTGAACGCTGGACGGGGTGGTCCGGTGAAGTAGGGCAATGCTGGCATTCCGTAATAAGCCTCTGGACTGCCATAAGGTTTGGTTTTAGTCGGTGTCCGTGGGATCCTAGGAGAGTGACTGTTGTTCCTCTTTGGAGTTTCGTACTCGAAGGGAGTTTCCCACTCCCAGCCCAGTCCTTGCATAATGGGAACGGAGGGTTGCGTCTTCTTGGTTGGTGTCTGGTAATTGATGGGATCTTCTCGATGGGGTTTCCAATAGTAGTCTGATCGTACCCACTCGGAGGCATCCTGAGCCGTTCCCTGGAGAGGATTGTCAGGGTCGTTGAAGAGACCGAACTTCTTTGGCGTCGGTGGAGGCTTTGGAGAGCTATCGATGCTTCTCTTTGGCGTAGTCGTTCCAACTCTGGTCAAAGGTGGGCTCGTGAGTGGGTATCTCCTGCCGGGAGGAGTGATCGGCGACGTTCCAGGTCTACTGATCCGAGTCGAGCCATTTCGATCTTCTCCGAAACTGACGTTGCGCTTCAACGTGCGTGGCTTCGGCTTGGCAGCACGCTTCGTGTTGCGAGGTGCCATTGTGATGGATGGTCAGGTGGTGATAACGCCAATGCATATGCACAGGACCTTTCGTGTCCAGCTAATAGGTGTTCATTCGAACAAAGCACTACACTGCACTGTTGATTCGGCCGCATTGGGAAGGAGAGATGCTCGTCGACAAAGAGCACGCAGCATTAGCTCAAATTCTTTGTTGAGGTAAATTGTCCCGAAAGCAGCCAGTTTTCAAGGTGGTGGTGTTCCCACAACGTGTGAATCCGAGCCAACAATGATCTTCTTGAATCTCCAGACCCCGAGCAGTAACGCACATGGAACGACAAGCCACGCCATGCCGGCCTGGAAAATCAGTGAGGTCAGCATGGTCTTTGCAGGCTCGCCGTCCCAGCCTCCTTTCAACTGATCCATGACCACAATGAAAATGGCACCAAGTAGCTGTCCCCCTGTCCATGCGACAACGCTTGATACTTCGGGTGACACTGGGAAAGTCACGATGGTAAGCAAGTCAAGAGCGACAGGAAGCAAAGAGAACGAGGCCGCACCAAGCGCTCCACAAACAATGTATGGCCCAACAATGTCTCTTGTCAGTGGCATGAAAACGAGCACAGTATATGCAATCGCAATGATTGGTACCAGAATCTTCACTGCCCACAAATGCTTCTTCGTGCGATCCACGATAGGCGATATGATGGCGGATGCGACCAAGCCAGCGATGATCAGGATGCCTCCAGCAAGTCCAGCGTCGTCTTCGGAGATGCCATATGGGTGAAAGATCTGGGTGATGAGACTCGAAGTGGCGTTGAAGCAGCCTACGTAGACGGCAAAGGGTGCAAGCATCAGATAGAATGAGCCATTCTTCGGTAGTTGGCGAAGAGCAGCATGGAGATCGAGCTTAGGAGCTTCGGCGCGTGCAGATGGCGGACTTGGCGGTTTTGCAGGAAGGAACAAAGAGGGTATCGTAGCTGCTGAAGATATTATAGACACGTAGAGCACCATGTTGGGGACATCTGAGGGTTTTGATGCAAATGAAGGGCCAACGATCTGGCCGATTGCTCCTCCAAGAGGGTTAGCCAGAGAGGTCACAGCAACTGCTCCCACTCGGCCTGCATCGCTGAACCACATGTCGCTGTAGCGCGTGGGTGCTGCAAGCACGAATGGCTGAGCCAGACCGATGAGCAGTTGGCCGGTCAGGACTACATAGAAGTATCCGTCGTCGACAGCCGCTCCAGCGTAGCGGATCCAGTTGCCGATGAGGATGAGCACGGAGGCGATGGTTATGGACGCTTTGGGTCCATACTTGTTCAATACCCAGATTGTTGCGGGTGCGGACAGGGCGAAAGCGAAGAGAAAGGCGGTCGACAGCCAATTGATACCGGTGCTCTTGACGCGGAAGAACTTGGCGGAGGTGTCCGAGACGGCGGCAAAGGTTAGCCAGTCCCAGCTGACGATGGCGTTCAGCAGAACCAGCTGCACGAGGCCAAACCATCGCGCTTTGTAGACGCGATAGGTACGCGTCTGGAGGTCGTGATCGAAGTCTTGGCGCAAGGCAGTCGCACTGTTGGCGAGCTCGAGATCGGTGTCGTCGTGGTCTCCATTCGACTTGTGGCCGTCTACAGTGTCCGAGTAGTGCAGAGGATAGCCATCAGGCGCGGCGGTGGAAGTCGATGCGATGCGGTCCATGTTGTCCGACGCCGGTTGAGTGGTGGGCAGCGCAGAGTACATGTACTGCGACCCCATCACGCCTGCTGTGCATCACGGGCAGGATGCTACTTGTTGAGGTGCGTCGCACAAACAAAGGACGGGCGCAGTCCCAATCCGAAAGCGCAGAGAATAGAGGGATGTTGTGTGTTCCCTTTGACCCTGGGACGCTGCGATGCCACGGCCTCCACGGGCGTCTCGGCCGCACTGGGCACTTCCTCCGACCACCATTCCTTGTTGAGGCCTTGCTCACTTGCACTTCACCCACCACCCACCATCCTACGGCGATTTGGGAATGGGAGACTGGTCGATACTGCCTCGTTGAGCTAGTCAGATCGTCCCTTCGGCCTATTCCGCTGCCTTCTCCTATAGCACTTCCTCTATAACTTCTGCCTTGACGGCTATTCTTAGCCCACGAACAACAGAATCGCGGCAGCACCCACTCTGGATAGACCTGAACGCGCGTATGTGAGCTAATTGTTGTAACAGCGTGAGACACGTCGTATTCATCTGGATGCACCGGCTCGTAGTGGACGCCGTGATGCGTGAATAGTGGCATCCCAAAGAGACCACATCTTATTGCTTAATATGAAGAGACGTCTGCATACATGCCTGAGGCACCGTGCAGCCTCGCGGTTCCTGATGAGGTAAGAGCGCAGCGCAGCCGGAGTTCCATCGACGTCCATCGATAGCGACACAACGACGAGTGGCGAGGCATGTGTCAGCTGCCCTCCCGCCGACAACCTCAATCCCCGATCCACCGTGTCCCACATTATCATGATCGAAATCGAACATAGCAACACACATTAGCTGGACCATGTACCAGACCTTCACGGGATCAGCACGCCGCCGCCCGCAAGTCAACCTTTCTGGACGAGGGACCAACCCCTTCGCCAAAGCGAATGGCACTGGTGGGGGTGCACAGGCTGCTGTAGCCTCTGCACAACAAGATCGGGCAAATCGCGCGCTCCAGCGAGAGCGAGTGCAGGCATCGTCTCGCATTCAGCGTACTTGGCGGGGCTGTCAGGCTCGGAGGCGGACTTTCAAAATATGGCGGGCAGTGTGGGACGAACAAGAGGACAAGGCAGATGGGCCATATGCTTCCGAGGAAGAGTCGCTGCAACAGCTTCGTCGATTAATGCTGTTCTATGCCCCTCGAAGTGAGCCAGGCGATGTCAGCAGGCTGGCCTGGTATGGCACAAGACAAATCACCACAAGTGGGACTGTGACCTGCAGGAGTCCGAGATGGCCATCGGCATATGCAAAATTGACACAGGCATGTCTCGAAGCTCTACGGGCAAAGGCTGCAAAGGAGTCGGATACAGAGCGCACGTTGCTGGGCATCCTCGCCTTTTCGGCTGGACAGTCAAAGTTCGACGTACAATCTGCCACTGAGTACTATGAAGTGCTCACGTCGGTCGGAGGACTACCTGCGGAGCCCCTGCAGGCAGCGTTGTTGGCGCCTCTTCAATCAACGGCAGCCTACACCGGTCTGGTCGTCCTTTTGGAGCACCCCCAGAGTACAGAAATGCTGGAATTGCTATCGACCGCCGTAAACGTTGGCGCTCTTTCTGAGGCTGTTGCTGCCGCGGCACGGGCACGCGACACAACAACTCGGGCTCGGTTATGGCTTTTGGGCAATGTTATCTACCTTGCAAAGCATTCCAGGAGCATGTCCTTTACATCCGCCGTTGCTCGATTACTCGGCAGTCTGGCTGATGACATCGATTTCGAGAGTCATCCTGTTGACCTGGACAATCAGGCATTTGATGAACTATTGACAACAACAGGTGCTGTGCGTTTGAATACCTACTTGCATTCCCAGGTGGCCTCTCTGCTAGATCAAAATGCTATTCGAAATCTTCTTGTCGGCAAGGAAAACAGTGCTAGTGACGCGCAAACTCTTGCAGGATACGCACTTACACTTCTGCGTTGTTTCCCTCGCCAGGGAGACAACATTCGCATGTGGCTTCATCTGGGTCCAACAAACGTGGACAGCGTGTCGCCCACGAGATATCTGTGGGACGCTGCGAAGCAGCGTCGAGTATTCGATCAAATTCGTTCAAACTCTAGAGGGGTGGTTCCGCTGTTGAAGAATAAGACACCCTCGCCAAGCGAAAAGGACGACTGGACTGTCGTGCTAGTCTTTTTGGAAATGTTCTCTTTCGACCTGAAGATCATGGACGACGAGGAGTTCATGGGCAACAGTCCTGTGAGCAAACGCAACAGCGCCGTGCCGACAGACGATGTTGCTCATCTGGTGACATTCTGCAAAAACCTGGGATTCAGTTTATACTACGATGCCGCCGAGCTGAACGAGACTAAGGCTGCACCCGCGCCTGCCCTGTTCTCCTCTCGTTTCAAGGCTGCTGAGCTACCAGTGCTCGAGGACACGAAACCTCTGACGGTTGCCGGGCTGCCTGGTCTGACGTTCGATTACCTCAAAGGTCTCGTCACAGCCCTCCTGCGTGCCATCTACGAAAGAGACTCTCGTCGCAAATTTCTGCCAAAAGATCACTGGCTCATGACAGATCGCTTCGACATGACGCATTTCATTGGCGGTGTGGTTGAAGAGGAAGAGCGTCGTCATGTGGTGCAGGATCAAGACGATGAAGACAAAGACGACGACTCCGAAGACGATTTGGACCAACCCATAACTGGACTATCGAATCGCGCCAGTGTTATCCGCGCACAGGAAAGACGGCAGCGACAGCAGCGGAAGGCAAGCAGACAACGTTATCTGCAATCAGTGGCCCCGAAGCTTGAGATTCTCCAAAATATGCCCTTCATCATTCCGTTCCACACACGAGTCGAGACTTTCCGGCAATTTGTCCATCTTGACCAGGAAAAGCGCCGTCACGGTGTGGTTGACCCCGACCTGTGGCGTCATAATATGATGTTCCAGCCGCATGCCAACGGTCGATCACCCCAGGACATGCTTGCCAGACATCACGCGAAGATCAAGCGCACACAAGAATTCGAAGACGCCTTTGAGCAATTCTACGAACTCGGTGCAGATCTCAAAGAGCCTATTCAGATTACCTTTGTCGATCAATGGGACATGCCCGAGGCTGGTATCGACGGAGGTGGCGTAACGAAAGAATTTCTCACGAGTGTCATCAATCAAGCTTTTGACCAGAAGGAGGACAACGAGCAGACCAAGTACTTCGTGGAGAACGAAGAGCACCTCCTGTATCCGAATCCTACAGCGTTCGAAGAATTGAAGCTCATTTTGAAGAGTTATGGATACGACGAGAACACGCAACAGACAAGAGAGGTACTCAGAGAGTATTTCAAAAAGTACGAGTTTCTGGGGCGTATCATCGGTAAGTGCCTCTACGAAGGCATTCTGGTCGATGTGAGCTTTGCCGGGTTCTTCTTAAAGAAGTGGGCTCTTACTGGTGGTGCCGGTAGCTCCGCGAGTGACAACCACTATCGGCCTAACATCAATGACCTTCGCGAGCTCGATGAGGGGCTCTACAGAGGTCTGCTACAAGTGAAGAACGCAGAGAACGTCGAAGAACTTGGCATGACGTTCTCGGTGAACGACGCAATCACCATTAACACGGACGGAGTGCAGGAGACGAAAATTGTCGAGGTTGATCTGGTTCCGGATGGCTCAAATACTCCTGTCACAAACCAGAATCGATTGGCATATATCAACGCCATTGCTTCGTATCGACTGAAAGGGCAGGCCCAACGCCAGACTCGAGCCTTCTTACGCGGACTGAGCGATATCATTCAACCCAGCTGGCTCTCCATGTTCAACCAATCAGAGCTGCAGACCCTAATCGGCGGTTCCGGAGCGGGCATCGACATCAACGACCTTCGACGGAACACGCTATATGGTGGCACCTACGTGATAGGTAACGACGGCCTCGAACACCCCAGCATTCAACTCTTCTGGAAAGTCTTCTCCAGTTTACCGGATGAGGATCGGCGAAAAGTTCTCAAATTCGTTACGTCGACGCCACGAGGACCGCTTCTTGGATTCTCGCACCTCAATCCCAGGTTCAGCATCAGAGACAGTGGGGGCGATGAGAACAGGTTTCCGACAACGAGTACGTGTGTTAATTTGTTGAAATTACCCATGTACAAGAGCGAGAAAGTTTTGAGGGAGAAATTACTTGCTGCTGTGAATAGTGGGGCTGGGTTTGACTTGTCGTGAGGTGGACCGTTGATTCGGCATCGGTTTTGGTTTTGGGGTTCTTTTTTAGCGATGGCGCTCAGTAGAGGAAACAATGGATAGATTCTTACGAAAGGGAGATTTGCATATGCGGAGCTGGGAACAACACAGTGCAGAAGCCGAATGGGTAGAATCAAGGATTACTTAAGTGCTGTGAATCCATCACAAATGGAATAGAGCCGACTACGTCAGGCACTGCACGGGTTCTTCTGTTTTATGACAAGCGTTTTCTGCTGCAGTGGATTTTAAGAACCTAGAGCAGCATCAATGCAGCGCCAACAGCACTCGCCACTCCCACCATCAGACCTCTTCCGCTGTACACCAACCCATCCGCAGCTCCCGTGGACACCGAAGCACCATCGCTCCCTTGCTCTTTTGCTTTTGCCTCTCCTCCCCCGAAAGGTACCAACGCGTCCTTCCCAACCAACAACCCCGCCGACGGCTCATCCTTTGACCTTTCCACACAATCCCCTGCCCCCCAAATCGCCTCCTTCGCAGCCGCCCAAACCGCGCTCTGATTGAAGATCTGCTCCGCTGTATAGAATAGTCTGCAATCCGCCGCTTCGTAGATGAATTGTAATGGTGTTCGACCCTCCTCATCATCATTATCATCATCTCCCACTCGAATATTATTCCTAAAGTTTAATTGTGGAGCACCACTGGACCAGGAAGCTCGGAGTAGAACTTGTCCCACAGAAGCGTTGAAATTGGGGTATTTTGCGAGCAGAGCTTGAGATTGTTCTGGTGTACCGAGTTGGGAGACTGCGTCTTCGAAGTAGAATTTTAGACGATTGAAAGGTCGAATTTCGGCGCCTTTGGTGTTTCCTACGCCTTGCATGGGGCCGGGTTGGGAGCGGCCGCCGAAGACGAGGGATTTGATGGGTTCGGAAGCTTGGGATTTTAGGAGTTCGGAGAAGAGGGCGCAGGCGCTGCCGCAGGAGCCGTCGGATAGGAGGAGGATTTGGGAGGGGGAGAAGACGGGTTGAGTGGTGATGTTGGAGAGGGGCCCGTAGCTGGTTATGCTGTAGGAGGCGAGAGGGGGGTTGGTGATATTGTATTGCATGAGGTTTGTGAAGGTGTCGTTGTGGGTTTTGATGGGGCCGTAGAAGGAGGACCAGGTTGGGTAGCGGGTTGTTTGGTCTTTGAGGTTGTTGGCGACGTTAAGAGGGGATTCGAAGTCTACGGTGGCTTGGGGTGGGTCGGCCGTGGTGGTGTTTTGGAAGTAGGAGGAAAATATTGTGCCGAGATCGTTGACGAGAGGGTGAGCTCGGAAGTTTAGGGTGCCGGTTGGGGTCTGCTTGGGGAATATCTGTTTGAACACATCATAAGCGAGAAAGGTGGATCCTCCTCCGTTGCCACGAACGTCGATAATCAGGTGAGTGGACCGTTGGGCCTGAGCGGTGGCCAGCAGCTTACGGACCGTGCTCTGGAAATCAGGCACGGCGTCGTCGTCGACGTTGAAGGTTGGGATGGAGAGGACAGCAAGACCATCGGCAGTGAGGTATCCTGCAACGCTGTAATCACTGGCCATGACAAGAGCATCAGGGAAACCAGAAACCGTTGGTAAGTTTGCTTGCGTTGGTACCGCTGAGAACGGAGCCTGAGTGTATGTTGGAGTCGCCGACTCTGATGCATCACTAGGTGCAGAGGAGCCAGTAGAAGATTCTTGGGAACCAGTGCAAAACTTTTCGTAGAAGCTCGCTCCATCAGTGACACCTGTGAAGTTCGCTTGCACGACGGCATATGTTGGCACCTCGATAGTGGTCCCATTCTCGAACGTCAATGTTGTCGCATTGCCTTGGTGGAACGACGAGCCAGTGAAAACGCCTGCAGAGGCACCTTTCCCCGATGCTGCTCCATAGCCGTTCGTGACACTGTTTGGGAATACCGCGTTGTAGTCGACGTCTGGATCGTGATTCTGGCCATTGACTTCTGCATATCTTTCCAGCCACTTCTGGGCATTTTCGCCGTTGATGCTGACAATTCTTGTCGCCATGGTGGTTCCATTTCTCACTACAGCCGCAACCTCACGATACAGGTACAGCGAGGGAATGCCGAGTCCGTCGTTGCTGACTGAGATCAGAGATCCTGCTCTCTGGAATGAGAAGACATTTATGATGTCTGGTGTGTAGACCAAGTGCGCATCGCGGGCGCTCGCAACTAGCTTGTAGATGTCCAGTTGAAAGTCGTACTCGGATTCGTATCGATTTTCTTGTAGGCGCGAGGCTACACCGTCGATTTCACCAAGCATATCAACGGCGGGGTAGTACCATCCTGGCGGGGGTTCTTTGAGATAAGCCAGGTTGCTTTGAAATTCCATGAGACTTTTCAGGCCTTCTAATTGCATCAAGCCTTCAGTAACGTGTAACGGCACGCTTCGAAGGCATGCTAGCGCAATGTCGGGATCCACACGAATGAGTTTGCTTGTTGCTGCGTCGAACACTTGAGCAACTTGGGCGCATGGCTCGATCGTCGTGGTGTTCTGGGCGTGGGTGCAGGTAGCGGCCAGCCCAAGCAGAACTACATCAACGTAGTGAGCGGTCTTCATGATGAGAAAGTATGGCCAGCCGATGGAGACCAAGAAGAGTGTTGTGTAACAACTGAGGACATACGATGGATAGTCAGTATTTATCCTGGTCTGGTCGATCGGTTCCGCTCACACAATCAGAGTGCAATGTCGGCTCATGACGAAAGGCCGGCCCCTTTCCTTCAGGCGAACACCGCCTGTGAGCGCCGTTGTTCCACGATAGAGACCTGTATCCGACAATTGTAGATCACTTCTGCTTCGAGCTGTCAGGCGTCCTGGATGACTATTCTCTGAGAGTACTTACTTCCTCTTTGGGTTAGAAGCCTCATCCTGCTGGCCAACGCAATCGTAGCAAGACTCGCGCAGTCTGAATTCGTCCGGATTTTCCCATTTTGATGCACAGGAGACAAGACTTGCGATGCACCGTTGTTCTTGAGTTTCCAACGCGCGAGGTGGTGCACGGCCAGTAAGCCTCGGAGATCGCGTAGTCCACCGGATTGCTGGTCAATACACTCTAACTCAAGAGATTGAAAAGCAGCTGAGTTTGCAGCGTGCTGCGATGGAATATGCGCGCTCTGTCCGCAACTGACGAACGCAGCTAGCCGCCTCGCAGAGGCTGTTATGTTCCGGGTACGATTTACAAAGCCGCTGACAGATATCGCGCATGCCAACACCATAGGAACAGGAGTCTGAGCGGATGAGCAAACATCCCAAGGATGAGGTCGTCGAATTGCCCGATCGAGCATGTTGGCAAGTGAAAGTAAATGCGCAAGTCTTAAGGGAGACGGCATTATCGTCCAAGGGAAATGCAAACGAATGGTGTGGATTAGCTGCGGAATGGGAAAACTAGGGATTCGCAATGTCCTTCGGTCGCAACTGCCAGCCATTACATGCCAGCTCCGGCCCCAAGTCCTTTGCGCTCATTGCTCGTGATCGGATTTCGCAATTCAAGCGTGGCTACAATGTACGATGTATAGCCAGTGGCGCTGAAATGCAGTTGGTGGAGATTAGGAAGAGCCATATTGTTTCGTCATGATGTTGAGAGCTCTGCATTTTCAATTCGCTTCCGGCGTAGCATACTCCGTTCTGGGCGAGTTCGTCTTTGCGAGGCCGATCCGAATCGCATTTCCAAAATGCAAAAACTGGACCAAACAGTGCGATGTGACTTGCGCAGCTCACTCACTAAAGTTTTGAGCAAAGGGGCGGCCTGAATGCTTCAGGCCTGCTTTTGGCCAGCCAGGTGAACCCTCGAAGGGGAGGTGGATTCGCCGATAATTCCACATTCTGCACGCGTCGATTTTATTCCTTCCTCCGCATATTGGAGCCAGAATCGTGATTTTATTTTGCGGCCTTTCGAGAGCGCGGTCGTCCGGTGGTAGTTTGACGTTCGCGTGTCCAAGTCTCGGTATACATGTTGAAGACGCGGCCTTTTCATCACAAAGTTGTGGCCTCACGTGGTCTGCTGAATACTGCGGAACGGAGTATGACAGTTTTCATTATCCGGAGGCCGTGGATCCCGCGGGTCAGCCATATGATTTGAGCGACACGATCGTGGATGCGCCAAGACTTGTCATTGTGGGCAAGCTGATTCCCAATTCATTATGTCGCAGCCTCTTTATGACGATGTCGTAATTGCGATGAACGAGACTGCACGTACACCGAAAGCTTTGGTGAAGTAGAAATGCTCAGCGAAGTGAGTGCTCAAAGGAAAGGTTACCGTGATGACAGCAATCGGAATGAGCTCACCCCAAGGTAGCACATAATTCTTTGCGGGCTACTTTCTCATGAACGATATTTCTTTCCAACGAGATATCGGTAAGGTGGCAATTCATGTCACGGCGCATGGCCGATGACTTGTACAGGGCCAGCGTCGTTGCGCTTACTCACCGGCGTATTTTGTGCCGTGCCTGCTGCTGTCCGTTTCGAAAGCCACAACGTCGACCATAGACTGACGATGCCTAGTAGGAAGGAGTCATCGACAGCGATACTATCGTAGATGACCATAGAAGCGACGTCAAGCTCGATGACTCTGACTTGGACATGCTCTTCGGAGGCCCGAGTCATGGAGTTGTCCCTGACTCTGCGACTTTCTCGCGATGACGCAGGATCAACGGTCGTACTGGAGAAGAGCACAGCACAGCACGCGTGCAGCAAAGTTAGTGACTGGTTATGCGCGCAAGTACAGAATGACTGATCTTCTCAAATGCGGCCACGGCGCTCGACGTCACGCCTGTGTCGGCGAAGATCTTGTTTAGTTCGAGAAACGGTTCCTGAGCACATTGGTGTCAGCTGGTCTCTGGTTGTCGCGAATGGCGCGGACCGTTTGTGATCGGAAGATTGACTTGCTGAAAGCCGGCAGTGAAGCATGGTAAGGCAGAGACCAGCTGTGTTGCATCGAACAAGTTTGCGGGGTGTGTGCCTGAAGCGGCAGCACCATTGCTGTTCAGAACCTGCGTCGGCACAACGCCGCGCGCAAGTAGTTCTTTGGCGCTGCACCTTCACTCAACGAGATCTTCGGATGTGGTAGTCGTCTGCCGGGAATCGAGATGCCATTTAGGGAGTGACAGTTGACACGATCCACGGCGATAGCGATTTGACAGTTGGGCGCCGCTAAGGTTGGCGCAGGGAAGGACCTTGACAGCGGCGGTACGTGAGACCTTGTTATGGCCAGCTGCACGTCGAAATCCCGATTCTGAAGCTAGGAACGCCGGGCCTTTGTCATCATGTGCTGGTTGTTTGTCAATTTTCGGCAGCAGTCCTGGTCAGGACGGCAGTGTATCAGCATCGATGTGTTCACATGGAAGTGGCGGATCGAGTGAGACGTGGCCCAGTTTCAGGACAAATTTGGTCGTCCTGCTTCAGCATTCCCGAGAAGGTGCTGATCGGATGCCAGTGTAGCACTGCATCCCGTGCTGCTGTCGCCGTGATGCAGCTGCCCTGAGCATTTCGCAGCAGAGCATGTCCATCACGAGGCGCAGGATGATGGTTGGACATTGGCGAGCCAGCATTCGCCTCGCCGTTTCCGTCTGAGGGAGCTTTCGCGTTGCTGCTCTCTCCTTCGCAAGCGTGCACTGCGCACACGAATGGCGCGTGGTTCTGTGGTGGGCCGCATCGCCTCGTGTATAGATAGCGCGTGGGTGTGGTGAAGATGGTCAAGCTGGCTGTCGAGGTGGAGGAAGTCGTCGAGCCTATCACAGTCGTGCTCTCCCCTGCATTCTGGGCAAAGTGAAAACGAGCAGGCACGAATGAAAGCAGGGAAATGACGACTGATGTCATGGCTGCGATGTGGCCGTTGCATTAGTCTTTGGGGCGGCAGAGCCAACGAGCCGGCACGCACGCCAATGCCTGCGAGTGCATGTCGGGCAGCAGTTCAAGGCACAGCCGGCGGGAGGTGCAGTGCAGAGCGCGAGGGAACGACGACGACGACGACAAGACGTTTTGCCGAGCGTCCATGATTTGGTGCAGGGCAAAGTGGGTGTCGTCTTTAGCCAAAGCGCCTGGCGGACTCGAGTCTGACGTCGTCTCTCGCAGGGTTGCGGCAGGAAGGCTAGACTCGCCAGCCTTGCAATCCACCTACTGTACTGTCCTCGACACATCTTCCTGCGAGCTGTTGACCGGAGTACGCCCCATTCCACGCCCGGCTGCAGTGCATGATCGCTGCTGCTTCTCCTGTTTCCCCACCGCGCAGCAGAGCCAGTCCACATCCGAGCCCAACGGCAGAAAACCCGAGGGCGCTGGCAGCCCAAACGACGCCCGCATCGAGAACAGCGGCACTTGCAAACCAGGGCCAACCCGGCCCAGATTGGCGACTTCAGGCATCAAGCCTTCCGCGCCAGATCCACTCGTCCTCCGTCCACCGCGAGCGCTTTCTGCAGCGCAGACCTTGCCGCCAGCGACTGCTGACCAAGGCCGCAACTGAGCCAGCGCCAGAGCCAGCACCAGAGACCGCACGTCTGCCGCACTGGGAAAGGTAAGCCAGACCCCGTCTCATCAACCTCCCCTCACAGTCACCGCACGAGGTGAATGCGTGAGAGTGGCAGCGCTGTCACGGGCGCCGCCGTGTTGGACGGCGAGCCGCCATCACCACCACCACCATCGTTACACCGCGTCGCATCCGCTGCGCCCAACCATCATGCGCTGACGACGATCAAAATGGAGCAGCCCAAGACCTCAGCCTACGCGGGAAGGCTCACGCCCACCACCACCACCGTCTTCAAGCGAGCGCGACCGGGCTCCATATCCCTCCAGCTCCCGCGAGTCAAGCCCATCGCCCAACTCACCATGTCATACAACCACCGCCCACTGTCGCCAGGCGGCCGCCGCCTTGCCAATCCTGCGCGGACATCTGACAACACCTTGACCAGCGACGGCTACTACACCCAACGACACAACTCATACGCTTCGCCGCGCAACAGCACCGGCGTCATTCCCATCTCGACGCAAACATTCATCAACGTACCGCCGTCACAGACCTCCTCCACCAGCCGTTTGCATTTGGACTCCTACTCAGGTCGACCCCGCCGTTCCTCTCACGCCGACCAGACACGCGGCTCGACCATCTCTTCGAGCACCTCGGCCTTGCCATCGAGGACTCGTCCCATCGTGCAGCAGGAAGTCGTACGTCCTGCCAGTCCGACCAAAGTCACCCCTCGTGACATTTACATCACTCCGGGCACCTCACAAGAGCCCCGAGTGTCGACGACCACTCACAAGAAACTCTACAGCGTCGACACCGATGGTAGTGCCAAGCTTGTGGCTGATGTCAACATTCCTGCCAGCGGAGAGAGACATCACAGACGCAAAGAGAGCACGGAGAGGAGTGGCTACAGGACGAGCGGAGTGGACCGAGAACGTGAAAGAGGCCGACGTGCAGCAACATATCACACAAATGGCAGCCACAACCGTCCACGGGACAAGAGCATTGACGACGAAGGTGCTTACTCGTACACGGACCCTGCGAGCATGTACCGGGACACTGAGCCACGGTGGAGGGAGGTGCAGCGACCCAGACGTGGCAGTGTCGACCGCGGAGGTGCCACAAGCCGGGAGCGTCCAGTGAGCATGATTGACCCATCCTACGGACAACGGCAGCCTGCCAAGGAGAGTGGTGGACCCCCGCCAAGCACTCGCGGCTGGGACAAGATCAATGACAACTTCGGCCGGACCAACAGTGTTAGGGACACGCCGCGGACCGTTGCCCAGTCACCGACTCGTGGTCGTCATGCAGGTTATGCAGATTATGGGGACTCGGGCGACGCCATTTATTCTGTGCCCAGAAATGGTTCTGTCGAAGGACGCCGAACCACGATCCACAATTACGACAGCAACTACGACTATACGAGAGAGCCTCGGGCAACTTCGCGGCGACACAGCGTGACCCGTCGCCCAGATCAGAGCGTTGAGCGGCGTGGTTTCGGCATTAATCCGAACCTGCGAGATGACAGCCAGACGAGGTATGGCCGAGGGAGCGATGAGAACTTCGATCGACCAGGCTACCGCGATTCTGGTTATGCAGAGCCAGTACGACGAGAGACAGCCCCGCAACCATACACGTCTCATCATCACGACAGCACACGATTCGAGCAGGAGAAGCGAGATCGCGAATATGGCCCCCGCATGCCAGTAGAGGAACGAGACAGGCCACGAGAGCGGGATGTGAGGGAGCATGCCCCTAAGCTGCCTGCTCGACGAGAGGACGAGCGCGGTTACGACCGAGACTATGAACGACGAGACCACGACCAGATGACTGAGCGCGAAAGGGAACGCGAACGTTTCATGCAACCTCCTTCAGACCGCAGAGAGGATCGCAAGGATGACCGGGAGCGCCACCATGTCAGACGGGACACCGACCGTGATCGAGACTACGGCCGCAAGAAGGACAAAGAGGACTCTTCTCGCCAGGGCAGTGAAACGATCTCTAAGCCGAGTCTCTCACAAGCTGCCACTGGCGGCCTTGCGGGAGCAGCTGCAGCCTTCGGCTTAACTGGTCTACTGAACAAGGTCACCTCCGATAAGCGAGACAAGGATAAGGACCGGGATGACCCAAGAAGCTATGGCGAGAGAGAGCGTGACCGAAGCCGCGATCCTAGGGCCGAGCGTGACCGTGAGCGAGAGAGGGATCGGACGGACCGCTACGACGACGAGCGGCCACGATACCGTGATGATCGTGATCGGAGAGATGCTGCACGTGCTGCAAGCGATGAGGAAACATATGGTCGGGACCGAGAGCGAGATCGAGGTCAAAGAGAGAGCGACCGAGGCCTTGGGTTCGCTTTCGAGGCGCCACCTGAGCCACCGCGCACTGCTCCACCACCTACAAATGAGCGACAGCAAGGTCCCTACCCGCCGCCTGATCGACCTAGCGGCGAGCGGCCTGCAGAAGGTAGTGATCGCCTTGCGCCTGCAGCGGTGCCAGAGCGTCCGGCGAGCAGACAAGCGGATCGTAGCCATACGCGACCAGAAACGGACCGTATGCGAGACTCGGACTCGGAAGGCAAGCCTGCTCGCAGTGAAATGCCAGCTCCTGCAGTCTCTGCTGAAGAGGACTACCGCCGCCGCATGGAGCAAATTCAACGAGAACTGGGTGTGACATCCGCTCCTCAGCGTGCTGAGGACGTTGATTCAGATCGAGAACGTCGACGCAGAGAGCGAGAACAACGGCAGCGCGAACGTGAGCTCCGCAACGGTGGCTCGCAGGCGCCTTACCCTGATAGCAGTACGACGAGCACTGCAGTGCCCCCACCGAGCGCAACGCGTCGAAGTTTCGAGAGAGATGACGAGTCCGCCGTCACAGCTTCCAACGCTTCTACCATGCCCGACCTTAATCGCAAGCCGAGCATTCTTGATAGGCCTATGACGGACGAGCCAGTTCAAATCATCGACAACTCCCAGAGCGACAAGCGTGAGAATCGTGTGCGCATCGTTGATCCGCCGACGGAACAGGAGGACAGGAAGCCCAAAGGAATTCTCAAGAAACCTACTGAGAAGTTTCCCGAAGATAATAACGCCATACGTGAAGGTGTTGCACCACTCAAGGATGTAAGTCCGCAGCTCATCACATCGATCGATGGCCGCGAACCCACTGACCACCAACAAAATCAGGCCACCAAGAAAGGAATTCCCCCGGGCGCTCGATGGACCAAGATCGATCGTCGTCTCGTGAATCCTGAAGCGCTCGAAGCAGCTCAGGAGAGGTTCGAAGAGCGTCTTGACTGCGTCATTGTGCTACGTGTCTTGACCAAGGAGGAAATTCAAAAACTCGCAGACAAGACGCGAGACATCAGAGGTAAACACTACCATTCTCATTTCAACAACCCAAGAAAAACTGCAGAGCATCATGGAACCAGTCCAGACCAATCCACTGTGGATGGGGCACATGGAACTGATCAATTCCAAAAGCCAGCAAGTCGATCGGGGACACCGCCGCATCTCGAGCACTTGTACCAGCAGCTGGCACTGAACCCGCCACCGCTGGCAGACTTCATTGATACCAGAGTGCACGCCAAACCAGAAGTGGCGCGCTCAGATCAAGAAGCGCACGGCATGTCAGGGAGGCATCGGGCTCACACGACAAGTGGGGCACGAAGTTATGCAGATTCTCACGCCCATTAACAACATTCACTGACACGGCTTGCTCTTCTTCTAGACAAACGATACGAAGAGGAACGACAGGAGAGGAAAGCTGCCGCACGAAAGAGTTCTCGTAATCGTGACCGATTCGAACGAGACGAGTATGAGTACAGCGACAGCGAAGATGAATTCAAGGAGAAGGCTCCGCGGATGCTTGAAGCACCCTCAACTGCCGGTGCCAGTGAAGCAGACTTTATCCGAGAGAATCAGCGACGACACGAGCGAAGTCGAGATGCGGAGCCGAATTACATGTCTGGAGGCCTTGGCGTGAGAGATGAACGGCGACGAGAAGAGTCACGCTCGCGTTACTGAGTCGTCCAAAACTTTGAGGCGTAGGATTGAAACGCAATATACGACAACCGGCGAAGGCGGCGTTCACAGATCTAGCATGTACACGCCCTGCTGGTCATGTGGATAAGGCTTTGTTGAAGGGCGTGAAACATGGATTTTATGAGGCATTTCTGGAGTACAACGAGCGAGCGAGCGAGCAATCCATGCATACGAGTGAGCAACAAGGTCTCCTCCTGTTTTGATGCTTGGTGGTTTGAGAAATAGAAATGCGACAGATACCAAAGATACCCCCCCAGTCATTTGAAAACGCTAGTCATTCGCTTGAACTCTGCTCGGCTTTCTTTCTCTCTCGATACACTTTGCTACTGATTACAGCGTGATTGTCCGCGTGTCTGTCTGTGGTCGTGCCACGCGATTGATTTGTTGTCGGTCAGCTGACCGTCTGGAGCTGCGGGTCATTGATTTTAGTGCCCAATAGTGCGTTGCTGCAGCGATGCCCAACCCGGCAATGTCTGAGTGGTGAACCTGGTTTGTTTTGACGTTGTTCTTTGCATGGATGGTTCAAAAATCAGGAATGGGATTCTAGAATGAGGACTTCGTTGCGTGGCACGGGAGTGAACGAGAGTGGAGAAGAGAGGATTTATGTCCCGGGTGGAGTTTTGGGCGAACGTAGAGCGCTAGCAATAATAGTTGTCCGCTTGGCGCGATGCACGCACTCCGTAACACGCGACAACGTTCCTTCTACCTCTTGCCTCTTGTTCTCGCTCAAAGCTTGGAAGAAGTCCATTCCAATGCTCTTCTCCAGCCTCCCTCGGCCTCGAATACTTCGCCGACTTTTTTGCTGACCGCGAGGAGATGTCTATCGCAGTAGCGAGGGGCGACCAGAGAGATACCGATAGGCATACCATTCTCGCCTTTGAAGCCGGGGATGTTGATTACTGGAACATGGAGCGCCTGCAGGACAGTCAGTTCTCGGCATCCTGTGTGTACGTGTAGCTGTGGAAATCACGACATACCGTCCATATCAAGCAGAAAGCAGCACTTCCCGTCTTCTCGATGCCTAAAGGTGCCTCGTCTGGCACGCTCGGAGTCAGCACTGCCGCGTACTGACCTAGGATGGCATCGACGACTGGTCTGGCAGCTGAGGTTCGATCAAAGGCTTCTAGTTGCGCTTTGCGTGAGATTTTCTCGCGATTCTCGACGTGGCCGGCGAGTTCATCTGACAGGTCATTTTTAGCCCCTGCATATTCGGGTAGGAATGCTGTTCGGCCATCGGATCTGAGCACGATGTCGTGCCATGCGGGAAGGTCGTTCAGGTGTTCTGGAAGCTCGATTTCTTCGATTTCGGCACCGTGAGCACGAAGGAGAGAAGCGGCTTTATCCATTGCGGCGGCACTTCCTGGTCCGATTTTTGGCCAGACCATGGTTCTCAGGATGGCGAATTTCGATCCTTGGATGGTGAAGTCTTTTGGGTGCGGAGTATCATCGTGGATGGCGAAGACCTCGGCAAGCAGCTCTAGGTCTTCTACGCTGCGGGCATAGAGGCCTAGAGTATCGAGGATCAACGAATAGATTTTCTGGCCTTCACGAGTCACGGCGTTCCAGGTCGGCTTGAAAGCGTAAATGCCGTTATATGACCCAGGACGGATGGTACTGCCGCCTGTTTGAGTGCCGAGTGCGATCGGGACTTGGAAGTCGCCTACTGCGGCACCAGAACCTGATGAGGAACCTCCTGGAGTTCGTTTCGGATCGTGAGGGTTCTTGGTCTTTGGTCCGGTCGTGGTTGCAGCGAATTCTGTGGTCGTGGTTTTACCAAAAATTAAAGCGCCTGCTCTTCGAAGGATGGCCACGGAACCGGCGTCAAGTTGAGGAGCGTCGTTCTTGTATATCGCGGAATTAAATTGTGTTGGCATGTCTTTGGTGAAGATTACGTCTTTGACTGCTATTACTACGCCGTGCAAGGGGCCTCGCTCATGCAAAGGGACAGCATCGAGTGCTTCTGCTTGTTGAATTACTGATTTGGGTTCTAGATATGCCCATGCTTGCACAGCATCATCTCGCGCTTCGATGCGCTGCAAGAGCGATTGAGCATATTCTTGAACTGTGCATTCTCCGGCACGAATCTTGCAGACAATCTCAGTTGCTGTTAGTCGCCAAAGTTCGACGCTCATGATGCTTTCTTATTGACGACGGTGGCGAATATGGGAGTTTCGAATGTCGACGCTGCGAAACACAGTCTCTGGGTATGGGTTGTGATGTCCTGCACAACATTAGCACTGATATTTTCCCAGTCATATTGCATGGGCCTGTTGTGGCCGCCGTTCCATAGGAGAGACTCGGACGACTAGCATTAGGATTTCAACTCTTCGATCGATCGCAGCGCTCGCTTGATGAATGGGGTTCGCCTAGCAGAGCACTAGCGGCTCACGCCTTTCCAAACGCTCACTGATAAGAAGCTCTTGTCGTCGGGTTGAAAACTCCCGAAAGCACTACTTTGTCATTTATGATGATCATTGATGGAAAACCTCCAAGACGACTATGGAGCTTTGTCAAATGCTCCCGATGCGACTATGTCGCACAGATGGCGGGCACTTTCGCCCATGGAGTTCTGTGCAGAAAGCCGATCGCCCGGTCCTCCACCTCGAAGTGGGTGCAGCTCACGATTCGATGGATGTGTATTCAATCGTCTCTTGACAGCCGAATGAGGCACCGATCAAGACATACGCTGGTTTGAGCATCCGTAACAAGACCTGCCGCCCCTATGGCCATACAGGAATCTGGATATGATCGGGAACCTACTCAGGATGACAGTGATGCTCTCGAAAAATCGCTCCCCCACGAGGCTCCTGGCAAGGAGGAAACGCACCCGACTCCGGATCAGAATGACATGCCTTTGAGTTCACGACCCAGCCCAGACGATGACAGTGATGCAGAGTCTGTTGGTGGCCAACGGAATACCATGTCGTCCAAACGACTCATGGTGGCGATACCGGCGCTATCAATATGCCTTTTCGTGTCATTCATCGACCAGACCAGCGTCTCAACCGCAACGCCAGCTATCGCTGGGGACTTGGACACAGGAACTGCGACCTCTTGGATTGGTACTTCGTTCCTGATTGCGTCAACGGCGTTTCAACTCATTAACGGACGACTGTCGGACATTTTTGGTCGGAAGAATCTACTCCTGGTCTGTTTGGCACTCATGGCTCTTGGAGATCTTGGTTGTGGCTTTGCCCAGACACCCAGCCAATTGTTTGCTCTGCGATCTGTTGCAGGCGTGGGAGGTGGAGGTATCAATAGTCTGGTGATGATTATCGTGAGCGACATCACGACGTTGCAGAATCGAGGAATCTATCAAGGTAAGAGCTTGCTGCGCAAAATTTCTGTTCTGGTATCTGACTTGAATAGGCTGGCTTGGTGCTGTTATCGCTCTTGCCAATGGTGTTGGGCCATTCCTGGGAGGCGCCATAGTGGAGGGCGCAACGTGGAGATGGGTATTCTGGATCATCCCCATCATGACGATACCAACAGCAATGGTGATACTGTTCCTGCTTCCGCTCAAGCATCGATCTGGCGACCATATCGAGAAGATGAAGAAGATCGACTACGGGGGAGTCGTGCTCAATATTGCGTCTACTCTGCTGATTCTGGTACCATTGTCAGGAGGAGGTGTGACTTACGCCTGGTCTTCTCCGTTCTTCATCGCAGCGACTGTCATTGGCTTTGTCCTGGCCGTGATGTTCGTTCTGTATGAATGGAAGCTGGTCGCCTTACCGATCATGCCACTCCGACTTTACAAGGCTCGTTACTGCTGGGCGCTTTACCTGCAGTCATTTCTGACTGGTTTGGCATACTTCGGCAACTTCTTCTATCTCCCGATCTACTTCCAATCAATCCTGAGGTACACTCCTTTGGTATCTGGAGCATTGATCCTACCGGTCGTTATCACTTCTTCCATTGCGTCCATAGCTTGTGGACAGTACATGGCACGAATAGGGAGCTACATGCACTGCATCCTGGCCGGATTCACACTTTGGACTCTTGGAAGTGGCTTGACACTACTGTTTAATCGGAAGACAGGCATAGGGCCGCTGATTGCCATACTCATTGTTGAAGGAGCTGGCATTGGACTCACGCTGCAGCCTGTACTTGTTGGCATGTATGCCAATAGCAACGGCTCAGATCGCGCTGTGATCACGGGACTTCGTAACTTCATTCGCACTATTGGTGGTGCATTCGGTCTCGTCGTTTCTGGAGTCACACTATCAAACACTCTCAGGACAGGTCTGAGTGGGGAGGCGTTTGCCACGCAAGAGCTGATCGCCGAGCTTACTTCATCTACCTACGCCCTCGATGCCCTCGACATTTCTCAGGCCCAGAAAGAGCGTATCCTCGATGTCTACATGCAGGGATTACATTATATTTTTATCTTCTTCACGGTCTGCGCTGGAATCAGTCTCTTACTGACATTCTGGGTGGGCAATACGAGCCTGAAGGTCGCGAAATCGGTGGATGAAGAGAGTCACGACAGCGAAAATGTCAGCGAGCAAGAAATTGGAGAGGAAGCAAAACAACAATTTACCAGACATACAAATGCAGAAGATGGCAACTCATCGGAAGGGAAGACAAATGTATGACAATGGGCCCATCAAGACGATTGCGAGTATTCTATCGCCATTATTTGCAGACACGAGCTTTTGTCACTCGTTCGAGCAATGGGTCTCTCGTCTGGCCCGCCACCTGCACTGCTCGCTTGAGGCATGATCCTATTTCGGCGACTTCAACAGTCATGTTGAGGATTGGCTATCATCGAATATGGCATCATCTCTGGAAGTCTGGGGGCGACATTCCCGATATTTGGCCTATCTGATCGGCCTGATATACCAAGCGAAGAGCTAGGCGAACGACCCCACAGATCTGGGCATTCTGCTTCCTTGCTCTCTTCCAACTCAACATGGTGCCCGTGCGTTCGTCGGACTGCCCTATCTGCATTGCCATGGGCGTCTTATCTTCACCACTACTCCGCAGCTCGTGCATATTCGGCTAGGTGAAGCACTTCGGTATGGAAGGCTCCGATATGCAGCCTGCGGCCAGACACACAGGTTGGCCGTGGCCATCCATGCGATAGCACACGCGTACTCAGGTATCAAGCGAGAAGATTGATCGATGAGTATCCAGCATTGATTGTTCAACTTTATGAGATCGGGACTTGCCCATCCCCTCAACATCCATAGCCCTCTTACTTGTACTAGATCTAACAACCCCATCATCATGCCTGAAGTCTATGCAGCACCCCAAGACTATGCCTTCCCTCGAAACTTCAAGGGATATGGCGAGAAAGGCCTGGAAGGACTGAAGTGGCCGAACGATGCGAAGATCGCAGTATCTTTTGTCATTAACTACGAAGAGGTAGGCGGCACAATTGCGACGAACCCTCATGCTAGCAAGCAGTACTGACAGCACTAGGGCGGAGAGCGTTCTGTATTACTTGGAGATGGTAGATCTGAGACATCGCTCCGCGAATATCCTGCCGAGCCGGACATCAACGAGCGCAGCTATCCTGCCGAATCTGAATTCGAATATGGATCACGCCGGGGCTGGTGGCGCTTGTTCAAGTTATTCAACGACTACAAAATGAAGTTCACCCTCTACGCTGTTGGCTCGGCGTGCGAAGAGCAACCCGAAGTCGTGACTCGATGTGTCGAAGAAGGACATGAGATCGCCTCGCATGCTTATAGGTGGATTGACCACAAGAATTTGTCTGTGGAGGCCGAGAAGCAACACATCCGAGACGGCATCACTGCTCTGAAGAAGCTAGCTGGTTATGCGCCAAAGGGATGGTACTACGGTCGGCCTTCTCCTCAAAGTCGTGCTCTTATTCCGCAGGTGTATGAAGAAATGGGTGAAGAACTCCTTTGGGCGAGTGACACCTACGCCGACGACATTCCATACTGGGTCGACCTGCCCTATGAACGAAGCAGTGAGAATGCCAAGGGATGTCTGATGGTACCATACAGCTACGACTGTAACGATTTCAAGTTCTTGACAGCAGCCACTGGCTTTCGCGATCCAAATGGGTTCTATACTCATATCAAGAACGCATTCGATGTGCTTTATGAAGAAGGAGAAGCGGGTGCACCCAAGATGATGACGATTGGCCTGCATTGCCGCATTATTGGAAGACCGGGACGATTTAAGGCTTTGCAAGACTTCGTCAAGTACATCGCCCAAAAAGAAGGTGTGTGGGTTGCGACAAGGACAGAGATTGCCGAATCTTTCCGTGAGCAATTCCCTTACAAGAAGGGTCAGCTAGCGTGAATTGACAGTGCTTGATATTATCTCGTTCTACATGAATCCTCTCGAGTTCCATTGGGGCATGTGAGACACCGTGTGGCCACACAGTCGCATTGCCGAATCTTGCAACGGGTCCACGTTGAACGTATGCATATCGCTATACTCATTCCAACTGGTCGGATCTGCCCCGTGATCACTTTGGCCAGGTATGCACATCTGATCTGGGGCGGGAGCTGCGTGATCATTGACCATTTCGTTCCAAATTCTCCAGCCTTGCCATCCACCGGGAGCTTCTTCATCCACTTCCATGAAAGCGTCTTTCACAGCGTCGGACAGCATGTGGCTCATTGTATCCTCTCGATCGCTTCTTGGCTGGTCGGCTGCTCTAAGCGATGCGCTATGCTGATTGCGTACTCTTCGACCATTGCTGGTCTGTGAGATGTTAATCTCCATTTGTGCTCTCTCTGTGGCATCGCCATTCTCGGTCGATGTTCCGGAGCTGACTATGCCTCTCAGTACGCTTCCAGACAACGCATCGAATATGTCTCGGTATTTGACAGCTCCGGGCCACTTCTCGCCAAAGATAGTCAAGTTCTGTGAGCAGTCCCGTACAGCTTCCAGAGTATCGTAGGAGAATAGTGAGCGATCGCGCCACATGCAGTATACCAGCGTCAATCCAGCAACGAAAGATGAATGCAGTGAAATCATGGTGTAAGTCAGAGTGCGGTTCTGATTTAGCCTTTTGTAGGCTGTACAGACCGACGCTGCTGATCGTGCACAGATGATGAACCTTGGATCCGAAGCCTCGATCGTTGGTAGGAAGATTGTGAACATGAGCAGTATTGATTTGTGGTATTGCCTACACAACTGTTAGTTCTTGGAAACCATCTAATGAACCAAGGTATCACCTACAAACCATAAAAGTCACGAGCATCAAGAAACTCGCTTTCTGGATCGTACATCCACGTTGTTTTATTCGCTTCTTTGGGAGTTTGAGGGCAGCTGCGCCTCCACTCGTCAAGATCAGCCTTGATCAACGCCAATTTCCGCGACAATTTGGCAAGCTGTTCGGAACCTCCATTTAGTACATCTCTGTCAAGCCGGAAGACAGCTTTGTGGATTCTTGACTGAATTCGATCCAGGCTTATTATATGTATGAAAGGTTCCACATTCGACCATTGAGTTTCTGTAGGCCCATGTGGTTCTTTGTGAGTGAGTGTCCAAAATTGAATGTCGGCACTTGGAAACTGTTTGAATCAGCTTTGGTGGACTAGAAGGAAACCATGGTGAAGTTACCTCAACGTTGATATCGCTATCCGATATAGCGAACGGTCGGCCAAGAACGATGCTTGTGGAACGATCGAAGCAGTAACACGTCCAAAATACACGCCGCCTCATTTCAGTATCTCTCGCTTGCTCCGCGGACACTACAGGTCTCTTTCTCTTCCTGTGCAAGCCCATTTCTATGCAAAGTGATGTTGCATATCGGATCTGTGCCCATGCTCCGGCACCGTAGGGAGATCTTTGACTATGCACACCAAGAAGGACTAGAAACTGTAGGCTCGGGAGACTGTGCTGTTCGAGTATGTAGTCCATCGATTTGGTCGCTGCTATCAGGTGACGCTGTCAAGGCTGAGCGAGGTTTCTCGGAGTGTGTCGACTGGTATCTTACCTCGGGGTCCACACTCTGCACCTTTCTGGTAAGCAATAAGAACCGAGCCGCGATTGCATATATGAGATGGAAATGCTGCACTCAACGATGCTCAGGCCACCATGCTCATATTGCCTGTTGAACAGTTTTTGATAAATTTCTCGATCCAGTACGGGCCAGCGAGTGTGTATGCGCTCAAAGAATGTATCGAAAAGCATGCTAGAATCCTCAAGAGGGGGACACTCGAGCGAAGCCATGATGGACTCGTTCGATAGGGAGGGTGTTGGTGGGGTCATTGCCCGAGTAGATTGTCTCCTTTTTTCGGCGGTTGCTTCATCAGGAGCCCTATGCTCTCCGGCACCCTTGTACATCGAAGTCTGAATGAGGCGAGCGATTGTAGCTCCAGAGCTTGTCCCGACATAGTACGGTTCAGAGGAGGTGTCTGCTGTTCCGGAAGCACAGAGTGAGAGATACGCCACTCCGTTGACAAGCGATTCTCTGTCGTCTTGAGGATCTTCTATCGGTAGTCCTTGACTCTGGCTATAGGTCCCATGCTGGGCATCATTATGCAAACCTTGCGGAACGTCGCAGTGTGACTGAGACTGAGTCGATGTATCGTTGCAAAAATGGTCCTGTGACTGGTCTGGTACACGAGCTTCTAAGAAGGCGATGCGTTCTTCTAGAGCCTTGATATATCTGTCTGTTCTTAGCACAAGAACATATGCAGATCATTTATACCTGACGCACAAAGATTTGCCGCCAGGATACTGGGGCCGGACAGGCCTTTCGTACGCACAAGTCACTCCCGCCCGGGAACATGACCTGCAGGAAGGTTGATCGCCATCACACTACACAATATGGAGTCAGACTAATTTGAACCTTATGCTCGGATGCTGGCTCTCGAAGTACAGACCCGCTGCTTTCGACGCTTGCATCTTTTGCAGGCTAAAGTGACACGGCTTCTTCGGGACTCCGTTTGCGTTGTACTGGAATCCATGTTGAAGATGGCAACTGGTACTTGCAACTGCAACGTCGATAGATGACTGGGAGGCTGAAAGTCTAAATTGACCCACATAGAAGGAAGAGTGTCGATTGGCAACAGGCACTGAACACAACTCCACACAAGCTCACGGCCGACTTCGCTTGCCCGTGGCTTGTGAAATTCTGTCACACTGACAGCTACCAGTATCGAGCTGAGTACCAATCGTGCATCTGTTGACAGGTGATGTCGCATAGGTTCCACTCCGCCAAGCCAAGTCCTTATCTACCGACCATTCGCTCCATGTCGAGCCCTGTCCCTCGCCTAGTCGGAGCCCTATCGATCGTTTACTAGCGACTTCTGAGTTTCTGGGGTCGACTGTCCCGTTGATTGCTCCCACGGACATTATTGGCTCGTTGACCTGTTTCTGAGAATGACCGTTTGCCCGCATATCTGGCCCTTCTTCCACTGTCGGAGGACAATCGTATCCTGTTTGTCGGTCGAAAATCCGCCGATACAAGCGCCACAAGTGCTTGGAAAGATTATCAAGCTTTGCACATGCAAAGAAACGAGCGAACAATGTTGATAGTGTTATGTCTCTATATGAGAATTTGGTCCCCACTTAGTGCCTAAGACGACGCTGAATCTTCACGTTGTCAGTAGTCTGAGTTGAGACTCTTCAGGTCAATCGAACAAAGCATTGCTCAGACTGATCTTCATCTTACGCATGATGGCAAAACTCAAGCTGCCTACCAAGACCGATATCACCGCACCATTCCAGTCCAAACATGCATTTGTTCAATTCTTGCGGGCCCCTCAGGGCAACGAAGGACATGCTACAGTGGGCGATGCAAAGTGGTCAAATAAAGATCTCGAACCGACGCCGGTCGAGCAAAGAACCTGGACATGGTAAAGCCGTGCTTCAATTCGACGATCTATCATTGTGGCTGAGCTGTTCAAACAGGTATAATCTGCCATTGTACTGGTTCAGTGCGAAATTTTCAATCGTTGGATGGAACACCGGCTCTTCGCTGGTTACCATCGGTTTGGTAGGATGGAATCGACAGAACGCCAAGCAGAGTCTCAAAGCTAACACTGTATAGACATGGCAACACTCTTTCGTATCCGTATGCGTCGGATCATTCCTCACTGCAATTGTGGTAGTGCTCATGGCTCGGCCAGGCGCAAAGTATCACATTGGATTGTAAGTAAGATGTGTATCGACCAAATCTTGCACTAGCTGACATAGTTTAGTCCTGTCCTGGCTCGCTCTGTGATGGGCATGTACGGATCGTTCTTCTTCGTTGCAATCAGAGCAGTCGTTTGCATCATTTGGTACGGAATACAGACATTTTACGCCGGTAACATCTTGTCCGTTATGTTTCGATGCATGTTCGGCAGTTCCTGGGAGAACCTGCCAAACACACTACCTGCAAGGGGCGGGATCACTTCAAAGCAGCTTTTGGCATTTTTCATTGCTTGGATTCTGCAATTTCCCTTTGTAAGTTGTTAGGTCTCACTGATTTACCTGTAAATTATCTGACTCTTTACAGGCGTGGGTCCATCCGAACAAGATTCATCACATCTTTACCGTCAAGGGCTTCACTATGCCCCTCGCAGCCTTTGCACTTTTCGGTTGGTGCATGGCTATCGGAGGCGGTCTGAGCACTTTGGATCTTGCTCATAGTGGCCAGACATCGACAGTCCCTTTGGGATGGGCCATCATGTCTGGCATTAACTCCATATTTGGCTCTCTTTCCCCGATGCTTGTCAACCAACCGGACCTTTCAAGATACTGCAAAAAGCCACGAGATGCCGGTTTCTTGCAAGCCGTCAGTGTCTTCTTTCCCGCAATCCTTGTGATGTTTCTCGGAACGGCATCGACGACTTCTATTCAAGGAGTATGGGGTGAAGCGTACTGGAACGTATGGGACATGCTCGACGCTATTCTCGATCACTATTGGAGCGCTGGCTCACGAACTGCCATCTTTCTCATCGGACTAGCGTTCTTTTTTGGGACGTTCGTTACGAACTTCAGCGCCAACTCCATTCCCTTTGGAGCCGATATGACGGGACTTGCCCCCAAATGGTTGACGATCCGCCGAGGACAGATCTTATGTGCAATCCTTGGTGTCGTCGTTCAGCCATGGCAACTCATGGCCAACGCATCTGCATTTTTGAGGTGAGTTCATGAATGAAACATCAATTCATCGTCGACTAATGAGATGAAGTTTCCTCGGGTCGTACAACATATTCATGGCCCCACTGTGTGCAGTCATCATCGTGGACTACTTCATCGTTCGGAAGGGCAATATACATGTTCCTTCATGTTACATTGGACAACCCTCTGGCCTCTACTGGTACTGGTGTGGCATCAATTTCAGCGGTGTCGCCGCCTGGTTGATCGGTACATCGATGGGTATCCCAGGCCTCGTTGGACAATACCAGCCCCAAATTATTTCGAATGCCGCCAAGTACATGTATATGATGGGATGGCTGCTGACCTTCACGACATCAGCAACGATCTACTACGCCATCTCGTTCTTCATTAAACCGCAGATCTTCCCCACTGGACGAGAGAGCACACCATTCGTGTGGGAATGGTTAGGTAACGAAGGTCGGGAAGGCTTTTACGAGGGCGAGATGGACGACGGAGCTCTTTTTGCACCCCCAACACCGCCTGGGACGGATCGAGAAGAATACCAGATTGGGGAGAAAGGGCATAAATCGAGCGTTTAAGATGTTTCAGCGATCAAACAAAACGTATTTTGATAGACCTACATGAGCGCGAAACCATCACGACTGTTGCAATTGAATTTATCAACCTCCATGATTTCAATCAAAGTCCCGTCGCGCAACCAACATGTGCCACCAAGTCAGCAAGCAGGATTGTGTACTCGATTGGAAGAACCATTTCTTCTCATTCCCAGGCAGACTTCCAAATCTTCAAGCCTTTGCAGACGCTTGCAGATACTCATTACTATACGCATAATCCACATACCCCTCCTTCGTCTTCGGCGTATAGAATACCTTACGATCATAAGGCTCAAACGGAACACCCTCCCTAATCCGGTAGACAAGATCCGGATTACTCACAAAATGCCTCCCAAACACCACAGCAACATCTTGCTCTTTGTATCTCACATCAACCGCCTCTCTTGCCGTTTCAGCATTAAACCCACCATTCAAAAGAATCGGAGTAGCATTGTTCCATGCTCTCACCATCCAGTCTACTGATTTCTGACCTCCGCAATCCGAGTCATCGTTGCCCTTGATTCGTGCTTCGATGAGATGAAGATACGCCAGATTCAATGTTTTGAGGTTTTGGAGCAAGTACTCGAAAGTTGATTCGGGGTCGTCCATCAACATTCCGCCGAAACTGCTGTAGGGACTGAGTCGTATTGCGGTCCTGTCGGCACCTATGGCTTCAATGACAGCCTTTGTGACTTCGAGATGGAAACGGGCGCGGTTGGCGATGCTCCCTCCCCAATCGTCTGTTCTCTGATTACAGGTCGTTTGCAAGAATTGATCGGGTAGATAGCCATTCGCACCGTGGATCTCGACGCCGTCGAAACCGGCTGCGATTGCGTTTCGGGCTGCGTTGGCGTAATCTTGAATTACATTCGAGATGTCTTCTTCTGTCATTGCTTTCGGTGTTTTGCTTTCTGGGCTCATGGGGACTGCGCTGGATGATAGCATGTCGTAGCCTTCTGATCGGAAAATATTTGGATCAGCTGCGCGGCCTTGATGCCATAGTTGACAGAAGATCGCGCAGCCTTTGTGGTGGACTGCTGTTGTGATTTCTTTCCAGGATTCGATTTGTTGCTTCGACCAGATTCCAGGACAATTTCGACGACCGGCTGCATGCTTCGCGATGACGGTCGCCTCACTGATGATTAGCGTGCCTGAAATGCATGACCTCTGCTCATAGTATTCTAGAACAACAGTCAGGCGAGACGTTCGTTCGTATGCGGTGGCATGTCACCAGTTATTTGATAACGAACTGAACTGTACCTTTTACCATTTCTTTTGTCTCGGTCGCGTCCCAGTCGTCCCCCCATCTATATCGCGTCAATGGTGCCATCGCCACCCGATGGCCCAGTTGTGTTCGACCGACCGCCAACGGTTGGAACAAACGTGAATTGGTCATTGTTTTCAGAATCACTTCTCGAAACACAAATCCTGAGGCAGGTCTACCTAACACCACAATCAACACTCTGAATGCGAAGGCTTTGCAGTGATACTCAATCCACACAGCACGCGAGCATCATATTGGCACTGGCGTCAGAAGTGGCAAGCTCAACGCCTGGGTCCCTCCGTGAGCAGCGCCGGCGGCCGATGCTATGCCGCGAGCCGACGGCACTGATAAACATCGCGAGCAGAAGAACTCCGATCGGCATTTTGAGGCCGATAGGGAACTGTCCGGCTAGATAGGCTCGACAATCACCGAAACTCGTTGTGTGCTTCGCGTTCTGGGCGTTTCTCCCGCCACGAGCCATCATGTGACAGTCTCAGAACGAACGCTTTGCCGTATAGTTTGTGAGCATTTTCGGTTCATTGTGTAGTGCTGCTGCTACGGTTGAAGCGCTGCATGAATGCTCAGTGCTCGTGTGATAGATCTAGTGAGTGCCCTAATTCCTGCAATATCACACAATCAAGATATATCAAACGAAAACTCGAAAGTTGTGACGGATCGACCTTGAGGAATCCCATTTAGAAGATGAGTTACTTCCACACTTACTGCACTTTGAATTTTGTAAGTCGAACCCGGCCAATTAGTTGATTACTTCCCTGACTTCACTTCTGCAATAATCGTGACATACGATACGATTGGAGTACGGTCTGACTTTGTTTCGTGTCGGTCACAAAGTGCAAAGAGGGCTTGATGATAGCGAGTCTCGCAAGCCATTCACAGTATTAAAATGAGGTTCCATTGGATGCTCAGGCTCTACAAGACGCCGTACCTATGGATTAGTTAGCAGTGAGACAGGGGTCTTATATTTACCGTTCTAAGCCATAGATGCGAGCAAAATGTGTCAGACATTTGGTTGACAGAGCTGATCAGGCTGGAGATGCCGCGTACGAATCGTGCCCCGATATTGCCCTACTCTGGTTCGAATCGGCCGAGGGGGTCTCTGCCTTGATCGAGAGCAGGCAACTCTCTGCTGCCTAAACTAGGCATGATCCTCGTCACCAGGGCGTCTGCATTCATTGGCTAGAGTGTGGCTTTCTCGGGATCAAACTAGGCCTGGTCTATTCATCTAGGCCGAAAGGCGGCAAGTTAACGTCGCTTTGGCTGAGGCCTTGTAGGCTACTCTCGCATAGCGTCGCCTCAAGACCAGAGGTACGCCAAGTGAGTAAGTTTTCCTGTAGGCACAAAGTCTCGTGGTTGGGTTCTAGACACAACGTGCCGTCAGCAAGACTTCTTATTCTGCAAAGATGATGCGAACATATGCCTTCCATTCCGATTGGCCTCGTTCCTTAACAGAAGGTGTGTTGAGGTGGCTGCAGAGAGGCTGACATTCCGCTTATGACGACAAGGCAACCACCGTCGGAGCATGCCACTGCGAGCGCGTCATTGAGATTCCAGCAGAGTGTTACATGCTTGTGAAGCTGATGTCCAGTGATCTGCTGTCCTTGGGTAGTCCTTGCACAAGGCGATAGCTACACTCCTGTACGGCACTCCAGCAACCGAGAATTATTGCTGACTCCTTGTAAGCTGGTACCCGTACACCGCTTCACGATCCTATCAGATCGTACGGGTTGGTGTTGGCTGTCTTTGCACCACTTGTGGTACAATTATGAACGCTCCAGCAACTCCTTCAGTTCATTCACAGCCAGTACCTGCAATGTCACGCAGCAATCCTGTTGGGCGCTGGCAATCACTGGCTCCTCGCCCCAGTGCGACCAACACATGCTCGAACGTCTCATAAGAGGCCACAGACGCCTTCTATTGAGAGAAAGGCTGAGGTCCTCTCGTGGCGTCAAATGGCGAGCCGTAAGACTGTCTCGGGATACTTCTGAGGCCTTTCGGCCGTGGGCCGCGAAAAAGAAACCGAATCTCAGCCGGACACCTCGCTTTCGGCGAGGCTGCGGCCGTTGTATTGGCATGCGCACAGCTGACGCCTCGTTGCCTTCGCTCGTGATGGATTATTCGCGCGGAGGTGCGGTGAGCTTGCTTGCGTGGGATGTGAGGTGTTCTTGAGGTGGATTCAGGGCCGCAGTTCTCTGTCGCGTCGAAATTGAACGTGGTCGTCGGCGAGCGCCCTTCTTTTTGGGCGGCAAGGGCGGTGGGACATTTATGTTGCTTGCATGATGATCCGAAGCTTTTCGAAGGTCCGGGTCGATCGATGGCGTGTCACACGGCGCGGCAAGGTGAGGCAGAAAGAAGGCAAAATGCGAACAGCGGGGCGGGGAAGGCCACCAAGGCAATATGTAGGTCTACCTCAGCCTTGTCTGGCATCATCCTCAGCCTTGTTTGAGTGAACGTCTCCTCACCGTGGGCGGCCTCTGCGTCGGCCATATCTACAGACTGCTACAGTCGCATTTCGGAGGCTTCAATCGAAATCTGATCTGATTACGGTGCTTGGTAGCCGATCTCCAGGACCAACATCCGCCGACACGGGTACCGGGACACGTCCGCCGGCGCTTTCGTCACGTTTTCTCTCGGGCGCACGAAGTTGGTCTTGCCCCTTGGTGTGAGCATGAGCGCGATATTGAGGTCTTGCAGCAGTTCGTCGTCCCAGTAAGTCGAGAGAGACATTGGAAAATCGAGCTCGAACACGTAAGATTGCGATGCAGAGCCCAGTGCCTCATCAACCTGAGGCACCCGGCTCGATTCAGACCGCGCTGACCCGCCGGCAGCGTAGCCACCGCCCCCGCCACCGCGCCGCGAAAGGACATTCAGGCGTAGTCAGCCCACCCACCGTCGCATGCGTTGTGCACGAAGCGTCCTGGCCAGTTCCAACTTTGTAACGTAACATGAATTTCGATGGTCCCGGCGACCGACAGCCAACAACCTCATCACCATGCGCCGCGTCTGTCCTGCCGTCGCGCGCTCCGGTCCTCGGGAAGAATCGGCAATTTGCCGCGCACCACGATGGCCGCAAGCCAACGCTGCCGGCTCACTCCTTCTACGCCACCCATGGGCCCATTCCTCAAGCGTATGTCAGATGATCAATCAGCAAGACAATAGTCATCCGCGGCTGCCTTGGCTGATCACTACAAATGCTAACCTCTGCAAGAATCTGTCCCCAGGATGGCTCCATGTACCAGACGCCTGCTTCATCGGAGTCCGGAGAGTCGATGAACTATTACCCAGCCAACGGCGCATCACAAGAGCTGCCCGCGCAAGCAGACTCTCCCGGAGCAACTGGCCACACCGCTGAGGCTCTCGGGCGGTTATCCTTTGAACACCGCCGGAGCGCGTCTCGAGAGTACCTTGCAAGCCAGCGTGGGCGCCCACTCTACGTGGACTGTCAACCCCTGGTGTCGAAACGATCCGCCAGTCGAGAACTGACCAAGCCTGGAGGACGCCAGTCACCACGACTGGAGGCAAGCCCGAAGCAGCCTCAGCATGCCGCAACATGGACGGCTGCCAGATGCAGGGCGCAGGCACAGAGGCGACCACTGCCAAAGCGCGTCAACTCATACGACCAGACTCGCGCACAGGCACCAGGAGTGACTCACGCCGACGCCACGAGTTTGCCTCCACGCTCGCAAGGCAACAGCGGGCCAAAACATCGTGACAGTGCATGTGACTCAGGCTATGGCTCTCGCCAGAATACTGGCCCGCGTCCTGAAGTAGCGACTGCAAAGCCATTTGCATCTAGCAATGGTAGTGTTGATGCGAAAACACTCGCTTGCGTGGCAAAGCAGCAAGCTGAACGTCGATACACATCAGCAGATGGTCAACGATTAGACATGCTGCTACAACCCAATTCATCTCCCATCTCCACCGAGCAGTTAGCAGCTGAGGTGAAGGGGATCTATGCGGGCCTAGTCATGGTCGAAGCGAAGTGCATCAACATTGACGCTGCTCAGGCTGCTGATCCTAAGTCTCCACTAGGTGCTGAGCAGTGGCAGGCATTGATTGCTCTGCATCGTACACTCCTTTACGAGCATCATGACTTTCTAATGGTGCGTCATCCATATAGGCTTGAGAGCATTACTGATGACCATCCAGGCGACACAACATCCCTCGGCAACTCCAGCCCTACGTGGACTGGCCATCAAGTACAGTATGCCAGCGCGGATGTGGAAACATGGCATCCATGCCTTCCTCGAGGTACTTCGTCACCGTCGTCCTCAATCTCAAGATTACATGCTTGCTTTCATTTATTTAGCTTACCAAATGATGGCGCTACTATTTGAGACAGTGCCCAGCTTTACCGATACGTGGATCGAGTGCCTAGGAGATCTGGCTCGCTATCGTATGGCCGTGGAAGAGGAAAAGGAAGCCCATGCCACATGGGGAGGCGTTGCCGCGCGCTGGTACACCATGGCTTCCGACCGTCATCCACCCATTGGACGGCTTTACCATCACCTGGGAATACTGGAAAGGCCGAGCTTGCGCAAGTTTTGCTATTACTCGAAGTCGTTGACCTGTGTGGTACCATTTTCTAATGCTCGTGATTCGCTCTCGACACTTTGTGCACCGATCGTGCAGGATCAGCAAACCATACAAAGTAGTCGTCAGTCCGCAGAGGCACGGATTGTGACACATCATGCTCTGGTATTCACCCGACGGGACTTGTCAACAGTTGCTATGGTGCAAAAGGACTCGCTCCAATTGCTTGGTGATCAGCCTGCGAAGCTACGCGACTTTGGCGCGTATTTTGCTGCTGCTAACATTGCTGCGCTGTTCCAGCTGGGAAACGCAAAGAATCAACTATGGCAAACCTATCACATCGCTATTGATCGCACGGCTGCAGACCGGCCCAACCCTCGAACAAAACAGCCACCTTCTTCGCTCTCCGAACCAAATGAGGACTCAATTATGGACCCATACCTCCAATCTAGCAAAGAATATTTCGCCGAATCCTTTAATTACATCCTGCAACACTACGCCACTCCGGAATCTTTCAAGCACAGTCTTTCTTACACTCACGTAACTCTGGCCTACCTCCACTCTCTTCACGCCGTTCGGACACGAATAAGCAGTGACGGCTATCAACAAAGCAAAAATACGTTCTCTAGTTTTCTTCCTTGGGGGCTAGATTATACCGCACTCGCATCTTTCCTCACGTTTCTGGCGCAGCAACAGGACCAACCCATCACTGCTGGCATGCTGGAATGCGCTCGACAAGGCACCTTTTTGGCTCCCACATCTGATCTCCTTGCCTCATCTCAGCAGGAGTCCCAACATACCAAGCCGCTTTCGGAGGATTATGTGATTCGAGGACATGTTTGGAGTCAATTTTATTTCTCGTCGAGTTGGTTCGATGGTCAGGGTGAGGACGATGGGAGGTCGATCGAGACTGCTAGTATGATGACTGCGAGGGCGATGAGAGTGTTGTGGTTGGGTCTGTTCTTGGCTTTCCATACAGAGCTGCTGAGCTACGATGGTCAGAGCCAGGCTTTCTCGGCAAGTGCTGCTACTACTCCTGCTGCTGCGACTTCTTCGATCTTTGATGACGTCCTGTCCACCATGGAGCATGAGACGTCATCACTACCGGAGTCTGTGCGTCCTGCTGAAGCAGATATGGCGAGTAGCACGGCCGTGGAAACCACCTCTGTTCGTCTGGCGACTTCTCCTACGGGCACGAATGGCTCGAGTGATAGTAGCGAAGATGGCTACACGATCGTCAAGAAAGGAAGAAAAGGCTCCAAAGCTCACAGTTCTCCTAATGGCGCCAAAGCCATTCTGAACAAGACCAATGGACTCAAAGCTGGCCCGAACAAGACCAAGAAACAACTCCACGACAACGACGCGTTCCAAATCGTCAATGATGACGGTGAGATGGTAGGTGTGAATGGACAGATCGCTGAAGCACTTGGATGAGACTGAGATTTATCACTTTAAAAAAAAAGCATCAATTAAACCTGACTTATCACGCGGATGTTGTCAATTGAAAAGAGAGGCAGGGGAAAAGATGGTTGAGAGCTTACATTGATATGAAAAGCTTCGGAAATATGTAGTCTTGTATACTCGCTACTCGTGCTTGTGTAGATGGTCAACGAGCAGCACATTGACAAGTTTTACATCAGAACGAGCTTTCCTTCCTCTTCATTACAAGCGCAGTCTACTGCATCGGCGGCTCTGCGGATCCAGGTTGGGACTCTGGCTGTGACAATGTTAACAACGTGAACCAGGCATGGCTGCAGATGGAGTATAGTGCCGGTCATGTCTGCAGGCTGCAGTGATCTGCAGTGATCTTCAGCTAGAACTAAGCACATAAGTGCACTCTTTCAGCGTTGGTAGCGTCGATGCACTATTGACAATTCCATTTCGTTCTCTCATAGTTAGGCAAAGAGCAGAAGGTCGACGCACTCCTGTGGCTTGACATCGTATCGAATATGACATATTGGATGTGGTAGACACCTCGATATGGGCACCGTCGTCATTATTGCCGTGAAGAGAGGAGGGGGGGATGTGAAGGTTGTCTGTGTGTTTGGTGTAAGGTTCACGGCTTGGCAAGTGCGGATCCCTGTCCGAGCAACGGCCGCAGTGGGTCCGATGTTTTGGGGAAGTTGGCGCATGTGAGTACGAGGGGACAGTCGATAAGATGAAACGTGCTTCAACTTGCAATTATCCCTTTCAAGATCCGCGCCATACACCCGAAGAAGTCGCATTGCACCCTGAAGGCCGCCTGTCACACGTTTCAGACGGATCCGCCTTCCTCCCACCCCCGCGACCACCGCCGCAAGCCACTTAGCGAATTTCCACCCACCTCGACCACAGACGGTAACCTCACCGCCGTGCTCGAAGCCTCCGTGCGCATTGTGCTGCCTCCGCTGAGCGACAGTGGATGGCGGCGGGGCGGTGAAGAGAGCGACCATGAGTAAACTCCTCACCACCAAGCAGGCCGAAGAACTGTATGCGATTTACTCCTCCTTGAAAACATGTTGCGCTACTGTTGGCTGATGAAGCGGGCGCTGACAGACACAAGAGCATCGTCGCCTACCTGAATGCCACCGAACACCCGGAAGCCGCCCAGGCGGTGCGCGACGCCCTTAATGTTCCCGAGTCCGACTTCTCCGCCGACACGGCAAAAAAGTACGAGGGGCTAATTGAGAAGAAATGGACGTCATTGGTGCGCATGCAGAAGAAGATCATGGATCTGGAGGAGAAGGTCAAAGTATTGCAGAATGAGTTGGACAATGCTACCCCTTCCAGTCTGGCAGCGCGGAAGAATCACGATCCACAGACATGGCTGCCGCGAGCGCCCGCACGACATACGCTGCAGAGTCACCGAAATCCGATCACTTGCGTCGCATTCCACCCGCTGTTCTCGAGTTTGGCGAGCGGTAGCGAGGACTGCACGATCAAAATTTGGGACTACGAACTCGGAGAACTAGAGCGGACTTTGAAGTCGCATACAAAGGCGGTGCTGGACGTGGACTTCGGTGGTCCACGAGGGAACACACTCCTCGCTTCCTGCTCGTCAGACTTGACTATCAAACTCTGGGATCCAGCGGAAGAGTACAAGAACGTGCGAACATTACCTGGGCACGATCATAGCGTGAGCTCCGTGCGCTTCATACCCTCTGGCGCAGCAGGAGCGCCGCTTTCAGGCAACCTTCTAGCATCTGCGAGTCGAGACAAAACAATACGGATATGGGACGTCACGACCGGGTATTGCTTGAGGACACTGCGAGGGCACGGCGACTGGGTGCGATCCCTGGCGCCGACCTTCGATGGCAGATGGCTGTTGAGCACCAGCTCAGACCAAACGAGCAGAATGTGGGATTTGTCACAGCCAGACTCGAACGCGCAAAAGCAGACTTTTCTGGCCCATGAGCATGTGGTGGAATGTTGCGCTTTTGCGCCGCCTGCAGCATATCAGCATCTGGCTACCTTGGCTGGACTGAAAAAGGCACCCGCTGCGAGCTCGAGTGCAGAATTTCTGGCGACAGGTGGGCGAGATAAGCTGATTAAGCTGCATTCCGCCAACGGCATAGTTATCAAGACTTTGACCGGACACGATAATTGGATACGATCACTGGTTTTCCATCCAGGCGGCAAATACCTGCTTTCTTGTTCCGATGACAAAACAATCAGATGCTGGGATCTGGCGCAAGAAGGGAAATGTGTGAGAGTGATTGAGGCGGCGGACCATTTTGTGAGCTGCCTACGATGGGCGCCAAGCGTGTTCAAGGAGCAGGCAGAAACGAATGGCCTGACGAATGGGGCTGCAAAAAAGGCGGAAGAAGAACAAATTCGATGTTTGATCGCGAGTGGGAGTGTAGATTTGAATGTGCGAGTGTGGTCTGCATGAGCCGGCTCACTGGATTTAGCGCAACCATTCAATGAGCCTTGTGTGCCCGGAGAGAATGGAGGAAGGGCTAAGAGGAGGGATGCGCAAATCGCTGCAACCTCAGTATTTCGTTGAAGCAGTACTGCAATATGGCAATCGCTCTCTGCAGATGTTCATGGTACTTCCTTCCCAAGATAAACGATTACACGACTGGCACCAAATTACTGCCGCTCAATTGACTAGTCTGCCCCGCAACTCACCTTCAACACAACCCCGCGCTGCAAGACGCAGTATCGGATCGGATTGCCCAATCGATGCTTTACCTTTCAGTACCGGCCTATCTTATCTGTACCTTGCTTGGACGTCACAGCTTCTCGTGTTTTACGCCTGATCTTAACATTAGCGATCATGTCTCGTGTAGACTTGACATTAGGGAACAGGCTATTCGATTTGATGACCACACCGCTCGTTGGCTTCTCTTGGAAGACGTTTCTCGCCTCAATGCAACATTAGAGGAACTACACGCGCCTGGAACTGCAATACACGAATACGGCACATCAGAGAAAACAGTCATAATTTGATGTGATTGAGGAATGGTCTGAAGAACCGTTGCTTCGAGGCGTGGCATCTGAAGGAAGGCAGAGGGGTATAAAGTACTCTTGCCACTGGATTTCGGAGACTGTTTTGGCTGCCAACAAGGCTCCTCCCAACAAGAAAAGCAGCGTTCGGAAGACTGCATTCTGAAGACCAAACGACACCGAATACCCTCGAAGGCAGCTAGCGACCAATGTCTCTCCCACTAATCCCCACCCTCGCCCTCTCCGCCCTTCTCCTCACCCTCTTCTACAAATATATTGTCCACCCAACCTTCCTCTCCCCTCTCTCCCGCATTCCCAACGCCCACTGGTCCTCCCCAATCTCAAGCCTCTACATCCTCTCCCATCGCCTCGCACAAACAGACACACCCCACATCCACCATCTCCACACCCTCTATGGCCCCGTCATCCGTCTCGCACCCTCAGAAATCTCCGTTAATTGCGTCGATGGCGGCCTCCGAACAGTCTACCTCAAAGGCATGGAGAAAGGCACCTGGTATAAAAATGTGTTCTCGAATTATGGCGTTGAACCTATGTTCGCGATGAGTGGCCATGGGGAGCATTCGAGACGGAAGAGAATGGTTAGTGGAGTCTATGCGAGGAGTGCGTTGAGTGGGAGTGCGAGTTTGACGAAGCAGACGGAGATCTTGGTTGGGGAGTTGAGGGAACGGGTGAGAAATGAGATTCAAGAAGACGAGAAATGTGGCGGAAAGGGAATTGAATTTTATGACATTTTCTGCGCTGTCACGATGGATTTTGTGGCGGGGTATGTTTTTGGGTTGAAGAATGGGACGAAGTTTGTGAGCGAGGAAAAAGAGGAGGGGATTCAATTGTTTCATGATTTCAAGGCACGCCAGAAGTTTACATTCTACCCGCAGGAGCTCCCAGGGTTGACGAGGTTTCTGGATAAGATGGGCTTAAAGTGGTTGATTGTGCCGAGTTGGGTTGGCGAGGCGAATGTTGGGCTTGAGGATTGGTTGATGGGCTTGGTGGAAAGGGCGAGGGAAACGAGGAAGATCATGGATCGAGACGGACTGAACAAGGTTGCTGTTGAGGATGTCCCGACTGTATATGTGCAGTTGGAGAAGGCTTTGGTGAAAGAAAAGTTGAAGGACGATGAAGCCAAGGGGCTGACGGAGAAAGACAGAAAGTATGAGGATGTGGTAGACGACCTGAAGCTGGAGATTGCGTCGGAGCTGCTGGATCACACTCTTGCTGGATTCGACACTTCGAGCATTACTCTCACTTGGCTGGCATGGGAGCTAAGCAAACCAGCCAACGCGACTTGGCAGAAACTCCTTCGTGCGGAAATCTCCGCCCTGAAAGGAAGCCTCGACGCGAAAGCCATCGACAGTCTTGCAATCCTGCATGCAATCCTCCTGGAAACTCTTCGACTACACGCGGCCATTCCGGGTCAACAACCGCGGATCACGCCTGAAGGGTATTCCACCATCCTTGGAGATCCCGAGATGGGCACCGCATACCCCAACATCCCACCTGGAGTCCGCGTCCAAGCACACGCCTACTCACTCCACCGCATCCCCAGCGTCTTCCCATCACCTGGTTCCTGGCTCCCTGAGCGCTGGCTCGACCCTCTGGACCCTTCCTCTGACCCGTCAAACCCATCATCATATCGGCTACGCTCACTCGACGACCCAAAGAAAATCGAAATGCTCCGCCATTTCTGGGCATTTGGCTCCGGGGGGCGAATGTGTGTAGGATCGAACTTGGCAATTCTAGATATGAAAGCTACGATGGTGGGACTTTGGGAAAATTTCGAGACCGAAATTGTTAATGATGAGGGTATGGTGCCAAATGGGGGTTACATGGCAGAACCTTTGGGGGTGGGGACTGGTGGGGAGAAGGGGATTGGGGGGAAATATGCTGTTGATGGGGAGGGGAGGAAGTTTCTAAGAGTCAGAGTTCGGGAGGTGGAAGGGTGATGGAGAGGTGTTTGGATCAAGTTGGACAGTTGGTATACATGTTTTGTGTGATTGGCTTTTCTTGTACATGTTTTCTCCATCTCTGTCTTGGTTGCCTTTGAGGCTTGAATGATTTTCCGGAAGTGATGAGTTTTGACTGCTACAAATTTCCCTTCTCAAGCATGACGTCCGGTCGATATAGCTCTGATACTGCTCGGAGTTGCAAAGGCGCCATGCTCAGCTGGCCGGGTCGAAGCTGATCTGTTTTGGATACTCAAATCGCCCCAATCACTCGTCGTTCCAGTGTGGTGCTGATGTTTCAAATCTGAGCTTGAGCTCAAAGCTCGGAGTCCTGGATGCCATGGCTCCTCCCGTCATCTCATTAGATCATTCTGCCTTCGAGGCTTCTCATCCGGTCTCATGATGAAACCACAGCAGAATTTCCAGGTATGAAGTTTCCGAGAAACACGACCAGAACAGCACAGTAGCTAGGCAGTCCACAGCGTTAGCAGCATACAAATCTTCCAGTTCGACAATGTCTGTTCTCCAGGTGACTCCCTCCATTCAACCACAATCAGAGTGTGAGCAATGAACAGAGATACTCACGCAGCAGTCGCAGCAAACACTTCTGCCCGTCTCGCTCTGGTGGCAAGGCTGAGCGCCAAACTGAAGAAGAGTGTAAAGACCAAGATCACGACGATCTTGACAGTTCCGCTGTCTTGTTCTCGAAAGAGAACCACGACGGGTGCGAGGAGAAGTCCGACGGCGAGGAATGTCATGATCAGGCGGATGAAGACATCAATGCGTCGTTTGTCGTAGAGGAAAAGACTTTCGTCTGTGCTGGATGCGCGTTGTTCGGCGTTGGAGAAGAAGAACTGTTTGCAGTGTCAGATATGAGTGTTGGGGGGGGCATGAAGAAGAATAATGAGGCTAAGATGATAGTGCTTGTGGGATGGGGATTGGTTGTTACCTGTGTCACTCGTTTGCAGGGCAAAAGAGTCAGAATGTCTTCCACAAATCCATCGAACGACTTCGTCTCGTGCTGCTCGACCAGGGCTACGAAGTCCGAGTCATTCATGAAGACGTCTTGTTCTCGTTGCGCGATCGGAGCGTGCTTGTCGATGTGGTTGCACACTGAAGTGTAATTTCTTCTTGTAGCCTTTGGTAGTGAGGACATTTCTTTGACACGTCTTACGATACTATCTGTGATGAGTGTCAGAGATGAACTGCAGATTTGATGCATGAGTGGCCTGTTGAGATCTCGTCAAAATCTTTCTTACCATATTGCTCCAACTTCTCATCAATCTGCTGAATGAGCTCTTTCCTATATTCACCCGCGTCTCCTCGCGCAAACATCCTGTGATCAACTAACGCAGGGTCTTTGGACTCCTCGTCGCCTTCATCGCATAGCTGCAATTTGATCTCCAACTGGCGAAGTTCGGATTGTCGATACAGCATTACACGATTGTGGAGCCAGCCATATCGCCTCGTCATGAGGAAGTTCTCATCACAATTCATCCATGCTGCGAATCGAGGGAAACCCTTCGGGTAGTCTTCCAGTGATCGAGTATCGCGTTTCTCGTTGATGTGATTGGGTTTCCAGTGAGGTGGGATTTGATCGGAGAAGGTCGAGCTGAACTTCCGGAGAACATTGATGACGCTTGGCCTTCTTGTTGTCGCAGACTGTGACTCCAGGTCTACAGAGTCTGGAGGGGAGTGACTTGACGTTGTGTGCGTGCTTGTTACATCGTGCTCAGATGCAGTTCCGATCACTGCAGACGGCTCTTGTCCGTTCCCGAGCACTGTAGAAGTGGGCGATACTGAAGGTGACTCGCTCCGAGATTGAGGTTTAGGCATCTTGGGATAGCGTCAACTCCAATAATACTTCTTGGCACTAGCGTGTGTGGGTGAATTGTGCTGTTGTCAGAGAGCTTTGTTGGGCTCCAAATGCTGTTATCCAGCTTGCACGATTTGAGGCCTTCTGTTTGTCTTACTGCATGGTAGCACAAGAGAGGCAGTGCATTTCGGTTAGAGGGGTGGTGTCATGGGGCGGAAGCTGGTACATGCTGTGCAGCCACCTTCAGCCCTCGCCACAATGTGAGCTGAAGATAGATCATTTTCCTCGCCAATAAGGTGGGCGGCAGCTTTCCCCTCACTGCTCGTCAGATTATCATGCGGCAAACACAGTAAAGGCCGAGCTGAAAGTGAATAAAAGTTCGCATTCATATGCTTGTTCTAGTACTCTAGCTTGCCCTCCGCCACTCGTTGCTTCACATCCCTGGTGAGCTCTCGTTCCAGATCGTAAGTGTTGTCAGAATGAACATGTGTCACTTTCCAGCCTCTTTCTGTGCCACGGGCTGTTATAAGGCCGACTCGCTGGCCATTGCTGTACAACGGACGAGCCTAGTGATGTCAGCACATTCCTGAGAGCACAGGACATCGGCGTGACAGACCTTAGCCTTATTTTTCACCCCTTTCTGCACGGACCTTTTGTCGGGCGCCTTGTCCTTTTCGTTCTCGTCAGGCGATTCCCAGTCTGAGCTATCATCCTTGATGTCCTGCTCAGGTGGCGCCAGATGCGCAGACTCGTCCCTGTTAGCGTTGCACGCTTTTCGTGCTGACCGCGCTCACCTTCGTATCCGTGTTTGCAGACATGATCACCCGTCTGAAAGGAGCAAAAGGTGCGATGAAGAGTCGTTTTATCGTTGGCCGAGGTGTTATCGCATTCCTAAGCTGGAATATGCAGAGTAAGGTAGCTAGTTACAGGGTCCAAAGCACAAAATGCAGTGTACTGTCGCGCAATATAAGCAAGCTGAGTTGTTTGCGTCGCCACCTTCGATGATCTGTGTCTGACTCAGATCAAAGTTCCATTTGTCGTGGTAAGAGATGGTAAATTTGCCACGTTTGCGGCCTCGTAGCAAGCAGAGGCCGGCGGCTCACTGCCAATTAACTCATCCACATGAGGCTGAGGCCATGCGGTAACAGGGCCATGCACTTCTATCGATGGATTGCGCGAGTGGCTAGCTCCCACACCATTCTCTTGCGCCTCACTGATACCTTCATCGTCCGGATCTTGGGGATCTTTAAAAGATTCGTTCCAATTGTACAGTAATGGCGAATAGCTGGGAGCTGGCGGCGGCGTTTTCACGCCTATTCTGTCCCGGCCCTCAGCAATCCTCTTTTCCTCTAAGCGTTTGCGCAGCCTCTTGATTAGGGGCCGAATTTTCATCGCTTGCGTGACCCCTGTCATGAATCCCTCAATCTCGAGCCGAGGAGCGTGCATCTTTCTGAATGTCACCTCTTTGACATGCGGTAAGAACTGCAGTTCTCGCGCGAGATCGTTCATGGTCTTCAGCTTCGGCTTCGCGCGCATCCGCAATTCCAGGTGAACACAAGCGTCGCCCTGAGCTGACGGCTGCCAATCATCGCGAATGATGTCGCGACTGTCCTTCAGTGGCTGCATCCAGATCCTGCCCCAATCATGAATGCTTTGGTCGAAGAGGAAAGGCTTTCGGCTCGCATCTGCCTTGTGGTAAACATTGCGGTAGAGCTTGGACGTCGTAAATCCGGTCGGCTCGGGCGCCAGTTCTTCCAACGCCGTACACAAGATTTTGGTGAAGGACTTCGTCCCTGTGGGTGCATCGGCGTCTTGTCCTGGCCCGGTCGCAGTAATGATCTCGAATCTGCGCTTGCCGACCTCTGCTTGACCAAATGCGAGGGCGGCATGACAACAATCGGTGATGACCAAGATATCGGCGTCACATCGGTGCAAGTGGTGGGTGATGTCGTCGAATGGAACATGAACATGGCCGTCGTAGTTTTCCTTGGCTCTAGCGTACAGGCTGAGGCGGCCTTGGTCATCTCCAGCGCCATGACCTCCGTAATAAACGATGCCAAGAGAGTCGGAGCTATCAAAGCGGTGGGCAAATTCGGCAACTTTGGCGTTGACTCCAGTCACTGCTCTTTGTGTTGGAATGCGATAGTGCTCCACCTCAAAGGAGAATGTTTTCTGAAAGACCGTTGCAAGATCCTGAACTTCCTTCGCCCACACATTCATGTCATCGTCGTGCCAAGTGATGAGCAGAACTCCAACTTTATCGTAGATCGCGGAACCATTGCGGTAGCGGCCTTTGATGGTCTTCTCGAACGTCACGCGCAAGTCATCGTAATGTCGGTGATTCCTATCTGCACTTGTCTCCCGTCTGCGACGGGTTCTTGGGCTTTCGAGCACGTCAAGTTCCCGGATCACAGTCTCGGTATGTACCTGCTTGGTCGACGTCATTATCGCTGGCATGTCAGCTGCTGTGGCTACTGAGCGAGTGTTGAAAGCTTATGAGCGCTGCAGGTCGGGGCGACCTCTGCACTTGCATTTAATGCATCCTGAACACCACTCTGGGACAAGCGAGCGGCTGTGTCAATTCGCAAACTCAGCCTTGCTTGTGGTCGCACGAGGAGGAGTGTTGCAGGCAAGCTCACTCAGAGCTCGCTTGACAAGCGATCTCAGCTCAATGCGTGCTCTGTTCATGCTCTGTTGAGGAGCAAGCGCCGCTCTGTTCTGCTCTTTGCGTCTGTCCAGCTCTTCGCTTACGCTGATTCGCCCACCGACCATCTGCTCGATCTTGCTGTATGCTTCGGTAGATGTGGCGAGGGAATTTCCGCAGAATTCCCGCAGAAAGACGAGAACACGATTCTGCGGCCGTTCGATGTCGATGGCAAGCTGTGTCGAACTCAGCTGTGCGAGTTGGAGGGTTGTCAAGCTGTCCACGCGCAGCGGAAGCGGAAGGTATTCCTTAGTGAGAAGTGGATTGTGAGCCATCAAATATTGATTGGCAGATGCCCCATATCTGGGCGTTTTCCATGACAGTTCGCCGACACCCTTTCACTCTTCCTTCTTCCTCTTGTCACCGATGCTGCGAGACACTCATTTACGTCTTACCCGGAGCTGTCCTGCATTTTGTTCAATCCAGCAGGCAGGCAATCTCTGTCATATGTCTAGTACCAGAGACATTCGAGAGCGCCGCAGCTTACAACGTAGGAGGTACGGTGGTGTGATCTCTGGAGTCTGGACTTTCTCCAACTTTGACTTTTGGCTACTGTGAGGCGTCTGCACGTGGCTCTGGCATGACCATTCCGCATCCGGCTGGACTGTACCATGCTTATGCCTATTCGAGGGCTGTGGTTGAGCCAGATCTCCTTATAGCGTGTTCTGCTAAGAAACATGTAGGCAAGTCGACGCCTTTGCGGCGTCGCCGTAATCTGGAGGCTTCGATCACCCGGGGTGCCATGGGCGAGACCGCTACCGAGAACATGCAGACATGACAGTACATCTACGGCCTGTGTCCGTCGACAGCTGATAAAGGTTGCACCCAACTTTTCGCGTTGGTTCAGCACTCAAGATGTTCAAAGCACTCCTTCTCGCAACAGTCGCTGGCGTCGGAGCTGCCAATGGTCCTGCTCCCGCTTCGGAATTGATAGCCAGGAACAATTACCCGCCGTCATACCTTTGCTCAAATGTCAACAAGAAATGCTCCGGCAACAAGGCAAAAGCGTCAGTGACCGCATACTGCTCTTCGCTGCTGAAGGTTCCGAAGAGCACTACGACCAAGAAATCGACTGTGTATTGTACCACAACCAAAACCACAGTGGTTGCTACAATCACAAAGCCGGCGAGCGTTGTTACTAGTACTGTCTCTTGTGCAGCTCCGGCCACAACCCCACCCATTGACGATGAGCCCCCAGAGGGCGGCGACGAGACACCAGATCCGGAGGTCAAAATCAAGCGCGACGCCAATGCACCAAAAGGATATGGTCCGAATATTGTGCACAAGCCATCTTGCTTCTCCAGCTATACGAAATCTGCCCAGCTTACCTCGGCGTGCAAGTGTGCTTCGATCAAGCCTCGCACTACCACAGTGACATCGACTGTCAAGGTGACCAGAGAAGCGAAATCTACGGTCTCCGTACGTATGGGCGAATTGCAGACAGTCAGCTCCCTCGCTAACGTACTCCACAGGTAACTTCCACAGTCACAACAGATACCTCCACCATCTATGCTGTGCCTACCTTTGGCATCGTGAACGAGGACGACCAATACTTGCGGAAAGGTGCTGAAAAATCGACACGAAGCGGAGTAGCCTTCGGCGAACAAGACTCAGCAGTTCTTTTCGAGCTGAACGAGGCTGGTGTCCTGGTATCCGAGGAAGGCGAGGTGGCCGTCGAACTCTTTCGTGATGACGGCAACCCTGAAATCTACCTTCGAGCTCCTTCACCGACCGAGAAGGCTCTTACCTGCAGCATTTCCTACGAGGCTACTGATTTTACTTGTCCTCTCGTCTGCCAATATGAGATTTCTGCGGACCGAAATTTGGTAGTACCACCGAGCGAGTATAGTTTTGGAAGGCCACCTTGGTGGGTTGCTGAGCCCGATGAGGAGAAGGGTCTGACTGCCACGTTCAAGACGTACGCTGTTAGTCGCGGACAATGTGGGGATCGCGGGGGTCGCGGAGGCTTTGGATGTCGTGGAGGCTCGAGAATGAGGTCCAGGAGGACAATGAGGTGAACGAAAGGCTGATGTTGATAATGGCATGTTGCCGGACGAAGTCTAGATAACATTGTGAATGGTATGCAGCCGAACAAAGTTTATCTTACATCATGTTGTCTTCTAACATCTCAAACGTTTCATGACACCCGACCTGCAGGTTCCTCTTTTTCTCTCCATGAATACTCGTGTTCAATATCTCCCTGCCAAACGCCTCAGAAGAGTTCAATACCCGCCGAGTAGACAACACTTCCGCGCTGTCAAGGAATTTGTATCCCAGCAGTCGCCTATTTTGGCAATCAGAAATGCAAACTCGAAGCCACATGGATTGCATACCACATCGCTGACATGATATCGTTTCTCGCCGCCGAATCTTCAACGGACATCGCCGTTGTTGTCTTGTGTACCTTGAACCTGAGACGGTCAGCTGAGGTTGCAGACTCAGGCTGTTGTTGGGCTTGGACTTACACCAGGACAGCACGCAGTAGCGCACATGTCTGCATGCATATTGGACTCTGATATGTTGGCACATATCGAAAGACACTGGGCCCAGCGGAAAGCTTGTCGGCGGGTTTGCTGTAGCTGTCGAATGTAAAGTGTCACAGACAATTGTTGCAGAAGATCATCCAGCAACGTATGTCTTTGAAATGAAGTTATGCAACGTCGAGATCGAACTTTGCATCGGGGTAACTGACACCATAGCCGCTAACTTCTTTGTACAGCTGGGTACATCGGAGGTCAATCTCCTTAGAGTAGACATCGAGGCACTCACAGCGGGCCAGGCTAGGTCTTGAACATACTGATCGCGAAATGTGGATAGAAATCTGATCTCGCCAGTGCTGTTCCCACAGCCACCCACTCATTTCTTCACTTGGAAGATCTGGGCTGATGTAATGAATGAAGGAGTGTGGGCTCACTCGGGAGTCGGCTATCGAGCAAATCTGATTTTCGATTCTAGTTTGCAACACTCTTCAGCAGACCTGTAAGTTTCAAATGTATTGTATGTCTTGAGATGCATGGATGTTTGAGTAGGCATTGCTGCTTCGAGAGCTTGCTCGAAGATCATGTCACGGGCCGAAACGATGATCAATCACCCCATGGCTTCCTGAAGAGATCTGCTCGAGCGGTTCCGCCGTCCCGCAAGTGGGCTGGGCAGACATGGACTGAAACGTCCTGTTCGACTTCTTCACAAGCTAATCTACCTTTGGTAGAGAGGGCCGCCTGCTCCATCTTTGTTGATTGGCCCAGCGCCATCGGATGGCCATCTCAGATCTCGCCTCGCAGCTAGAGAGGATGCTTGCAGGCAGGATGCGTGCAGAGCTAGACCACGCAGGAGCACTGCCCAATTTGAGAGCTTCCGATGTGCGGAGGATGTACTATACGTGATGCCTGGCCTCTCATGAGTACTTTGGGCGAGGGGATAGAGTCTGTTGGGCCACCCGTCGCAGAGGCCAGAGTGGAGATTGAGGTCAGCCCTCTCGCGTAGTGGGATAGCGTAGGGTCATGGCCCCAGTTGCGAAAGCGTGCTTCCCAGGACCTGCCGTTTCATGGAAACCAAGTTGTGACCGGCTGTCGGTGCTGGAGTATTGTGCAGTTCGCTTGGTTTGAGACTCCTCTCTGGGAATGTGCAGAGGACATGGTGAATGTCTTGGTCGGGACGCGCGAAGTTTGTTTTCCCGGTGGACTACCTTTCGTCTCAAGCAGCGAAGGAGAGTGGTGTGGCATTGCCAGACGGCCCCTCCGGCGGCGAGGGGAAGATCCTTGGTCGGCGTGGCTGCCAAAGTGTCGGCGAGGTGCGGTCCGAACGTTGCAAGAGCGATCCGTTTCACGAAGCCTGATCCTGGCTCCGATCAAACGTTGGCCTTCACAAACTTCTTCTGCGACCATTCCACTTCACCCCACCGAAAGCTGCGCCAAATGCACTGCTGCCCTCCGGCCGACGACGACTCTGTTTGCGACAAAGACCTTGCATTCCCCGATCCCGACGGCTGCCAGAAAGGGAAATGCGTGGGGTTGGAGGGTACTGCGAAGGAAGGCGAGGAAACGACATGCGAATGGAGACTGCATTGTGCCATCCATAGCGGCGCCATTATCCGGAGGACCAGAGGCCTCAGCCCGAGCTTCCACGCAGGCTGGCGAACCTGTGATATTGCGGACTTGCCATCAGCAGTCCCCCTACCGAACGCCGTCCTACTCTCGAGTTCAGTTGAGCAGCAGCGATGGATCCCCCGTGCTGTCGAGGCTACGGCCGACTCCAGGAACACTGGGCCCAGAAACAAAGTCGGTCCAGCTTGCCAGAAGCACACGTAGGGTCAGCAAGCTACGGCTGGCACAGTCTTTGCCCTGATTGCAAGCCGGTGACAGCGCATCACATGGCTGTAGCCCCAGCCCTCTGCAATCCAATGGTCGCAAGGCCACCTCAAGTCCCGTGAGCAATATGCCCCCCGATTCTGGTGACCGCTGCGCTACCCTGCTGCACTTAGCCTCGTATGACAAGCTTGCTGCAGGGTGCCGTTGAGCGCAAGTCGTACACGATCCTTCAGGTCCAGTTCCGTGGTCCAGCGCAAGCGCATGGTCTCTGCCAGTTGCACGGGTCAGTGATGCTGCCATGATCACGCTCATGTGGACGAAAGGTTGGAGATGAGACGGAAGCGGTGATACCTCTCGATATTTGTCCACGAGCAATATGCCAGACCTGAGAGGTTTCTACCCGACCGAGCCTATCCCGCGTTTCGCTTCGTTACTGCGATCTCTTCGCCGATGCGCCGTCCTTCTTCTTGGTCGACGACGTCGACCCTTTCCTCTTCAGTGTGTAGAGCGGTGAAGGGCTTTCCCTGCAGTCTCCTGCTCGAACGTTAGCATTCATTTGCGGTGGGACAGACCAGGGCTTGCGGTCTTACCACACCTCTCGTTCAGACGATATTCGACTTCTACTACGTTCGCCGGGCAACGCTTGTGCGTCTCTTGGTACCTTGTGCCTTCGCGAATATCAGCGATGATGCGATGAAAACACACGAACGACTTACACCAATACCGCACCGTATAGCGCAGATGGTTGCAGGCGTACTGGACTTTTGTGTAGTCGCACATGGTTCTCTGGTCGAAAGGCAGGAAGATCGGTAGTCGCAATGCTGAGCTCGCCAGTGTGTGATTGAAAGGGATCCGAGAAGCGTGCTGAACGACTTGTGGCGACTCCAAGCTGGTGGTCTCGATTTTCAGCTAGCAAACTGGGGACTATTTGTCTTGCGGTGCCGTGTCTGCATCCATGTCGGCACTTCAGTGCACTACCGGATGATCGGACGACTGTCGGTCGGCTGCTTCTAGATGATACAGATCACACTGTTCTCATCCACATGAAACGGATTGTGCGCCGGTAACCACTGTTGTACTTATTAGACGACTTGTTGGGCAGGTTACGGCAGACTTCGGGCGAGAACATGAGGAGTGGGGTGTGGGCAGGTACACAAAGTCCACGCAAGATGGCTGAGGATGATGAACGAGACGCCGTCCCCACGAATGAGGTTGCAGGGGCCTGTCTGAAGCTTGCGATTCGTTCATGCCGGCACCACCGGCGGGTCATAGTAGTGCTACGGCACGGGGAAAAGGACTCGTAGTCTTGGAGACTGCGGACGACGGGCCTTGCCTGCCGTGAGCATAATCAATCGGCATATCCTCATGTGCACAGCGCAGCATCGCCATTCGATGTTGTCATGAATCGCAAGGGCTATATCAGTGCCGTCTTCGTGCCCAAGATAGGGCTGATGGCGCTGGCTGCCGTGGTTGCATGACCTGACGACTGAGTCTCCATGACTGTCGTGGTCGCCCGTATGGCTTGCCTCTCGGACCCACTGGCACGGGACGTCATCCGGGATCAGGTATAAGGATTTTATTCTGGATGATCTGATAGTATTCCTAGCGCCTTGACGCATCAGAACACTTGACCCAGGAGTCCGGTCACCAACCCATTGGGAAACTTGGCAGCAGTCCCGACTCCGCAAGTGCCACAGCCCGTGATGTCAAACTTTGCATTGGTCACATTGTCATGACATGGTCTCTTGTCAGGTCTTCAGGGTTCGGGGACGGGCGCTGCCTTTACGTTTCGTCTTCTGTCGTAACCAACGACATGAGAGCTCAAGACGAAGGTCGGAAGGGAACCGACGCCACAAAACCCTCGCACGGTCATGCGATCGACCCGGGTGGCATTCCGAAATAGTTCGATCTGCATAGCCACGGAGCGGTGAGACCTGCTTTGGAGATCCAGACCAGACAGCATTGATGAGATGGCGGGCTTGTTGCTACCATGCCAGTGACACCTGATCTCAGCACTACTCTTCATCCCATATCGGAAAGAGTCCTGGCGTCCTCATGAATCACGAGCGATTACCGAAACGTGCACAACGTGTCCACGCATACGGCATCGTGGTTGCACTACGCCAGGTGTACAGTTTGACAGCATTTTGAGATTCTTGCGATTCGGTCACTGCGTCTCCGGCGTAAGGGAGAGTAAGAAGCGAGTGATGCAGTTGCCATCGATCTAGGATTTCGTGGAACTGTCGCAGTTTCTTCATCATACTTACGGCGTACAGTGCATCTATGGCGCAGTTCAGCATATTGTATTGCACACTGTCTGGTTGCAGAGCTCTCACCAGATCTGAAGCAAATGCAGCGCGTCTCTGTGCTGGATCGGTTGCATGGCGTGTACATAAGCACATGCAGCTAGCAGAACGACGTCAAAGCGAACCGCGAAGGAACGAAATCGTAGGATCTCAGCCTCCAGCCTCTTACGGTCGAAATGCCACGTCAGTCACTCTACACGAGCGAGGCCGTTGGCTCAGAGCCCTATGGCGCACTGCGAGAGACCGTACGCGCTCTGGGTCGCGGTGAAAAGAAGGGGAAATGGCGTGTTCCACTCGTACTAGCAGGGTATCCAGCTTCTGCATCGAGAGTGGATCAGTCAAGGAAAAAAGGTACGATGCTGGTCTCCGACAGACCGCAACTACGCAGATGACAAGATGTTGCAACACCCGATTTTTGGCCTCGGTACCAAAATCTGCAAGATGCGGAAGTATCCGGGACTCATCGAGCACGAACTTGTTGAACACGATGATCAGAAAAGACCCGGTCGGTGGGACAGATAAGCAACGACACCGAAAGGAAAAACGGTCAACGAAGATGTCGATGTACCACGAGGCCCGAGCGTTGGTCAGGGTAGGAGCAGGCACCGTGGCACCGTCTTTGAATGTACACGCCGGCACGCGTCACACCAGACGATGCACGACATGTCTTTTGGACTATGCAAATTTGATATCAGAACTGGATACCGGGAGCGTTCCGCAAGGCTGTCAGAGGCTTTGGTGATGCAAATACATACTCTGTGGAATTTGAGCTTGCTTGCCAGGCTATGGGATAGTAATCGAGCACAAGGAATACCGCTGGACTTTCGTCTTGTGGCACGGGAATAGACATAATCGATCTATCACTTCGCTACGGGACTGTACTTAGCTCATGCACTGGGGCTGGCTGCCTGGCCGAACACGAAAAACCGCACTGATGACAAAAGCCCAAGACGGAACGAGCACGGGAAAATAAGAAGGCGTATCACTTTTCGGTCGGCAAGTTCGGTCTCGACATCTCGAAAGGCGCCCCAGCGGAGACAAGCTGCCATCTTCTACTACCGGACTGAAAGTGTGACACCTGCACGGCAAAGGTGGATACTCTATCATTCAGGTCGGCGACCTCGGTCTCCTCAATATCTATGAGTTCTAACGCAACAAACACAACTTGGTATCTTTCACTAACAAAAGGAACTCTAGTCTCTCAATCAAACTCGCCACCAGCCTCGTCGGGATCCAACCACCCTCTACACATCTGGACTGCGCGACTCCACTTCTCATACATCTTCTTCGACACTTCAGGCGTGCAATCTGGGTTGAATATGACCCGATCTTTCTGGTTGATGGCCTTGAGCTCCTCAAACTCTTTCCAGATGTCGACAGCAAATCCTGCGGCGATGGCGGCACCAAGAGCGGTAGTCTCACGCATTGCAGGGCGGTCGACCGAGATGCCGCTGATGTTTGCTTGCGCCTGCATGCACAAGTTAGAGTTGGACATGCCTCCGTCTACAGCAAGGCTGGTAAGTTTGTGCCCACTGTCCTTCTCCATGGCATCCAAGATTGCTCGGGTCTGGAAACAGGTTGCTTCGAGAGTTGCTCGGGCAATGTGGCCTCGCTGAGTATGCTGCGTAATGCCGAAGATTGTTCCCTTTGCATCGTCGATCCAGTATGGTGCGAAGAGACCAGAGAAAGCGGTGACGAAAACACAGCCTCCGTTGTCCTCGACGGTGGCTGCAAGGTCTGAGATCTTGTGAGAATGGGTGATGAAGCCCATGTTGTTCATCAGGAATTTGACACCTGAACCAGCCACGGCCACCGAGCCCTCGAGCGCGTACACGGGCTTCCAGTGTCTCCCGAAATCGTACGCGATCGTGGCTAAGAGGCCATGAGTCGAAACGACAGGCTTCTCTCCGACGTTGTACAGAAGGAAACAACCAGTGCCGTACGTGTTCTTCGCAGATCCAGGAGTGAAACCCTGTTGCCCAACGAGAGCAGCAGATTGATCTCCCAGGCAGCCTGCAATCTTCATACCAGCCAAAGGACCAGACGCGATACTGCCATATGCGTCGGCGTCAGAAGAAGGCACAATGCGCGGTAGGTGCAACTTGTCAATGTCGATGTCGAAGAACTCCAGAAGCTTTGGGTCGTACTTCACAGTGTGAAGGTTCATGAACATTGTTCGTGATGCGTTTGTAGAATCCGTGACGTAAAAGTCCATGTTTTTGCCGTTGAGATTGTAAAGCAGCCAGGTATCGACAGTGCCAAAAGCCAGTCGACCATTGTCGTATGCTTCTCGCACCTTCGGCACATGCCGCAGCATCCACACCAACTTCACTGCAGATGGGTAGGTTGACAATGGCATACCCGTTAACTCCGAGAAGTTCATTCCGAGCTCTTCTTCCTTCTTCTGCAGTTCTCGAACCAGACCTTTGGTTCTCGTGTCCGGCCAGGCAATTGCATTGTGAAGCGCTTCGCCAGTCTCGCTGTCCCATACAAGAGTGGTCTCTCTCTGGTTGGTGATACCGATCGCTCGAATGTCGCTAATTTCATGGCCGAGATCCTGGAAAGTCGCCGCGGCTCTTTTGATGCAGTTCTCCGCGCTGGCTACGAGTTCTTGCGGATCATGTTCGTGCCAACCTGATTGCGGATAATGTTGTGTGAATTCGTGCTGATGACTGGCGACTGGTTGACCTGTTCCATCGAAGATGATGAATCTTGTGCTTGTCGTTCCTTGATCAATTGCGCCAATGAAGAATTGCGCGAGAACGTTTTCTTTACTTGTCGTGAAGCGAGGCATTCCAGGGCGTTGCGCTTTGGGTTGTGCTTGTGCATGCTCGTCTTTTTCCGCTCGTGTGGTTCCTCTGTCGGCTGCCGTCATGACATTCCGTGTGGCATCTGGAGTATGCGACGGGAGGGCTTGCGCCGCATCTTCTGGAGCTGTCATATTTCCGGATGTTTGCGATGCTGAATTAAGAGTGGTATGTGCGCTGTAGACAAAATGCGCCAAGTATGTGATTAGGTGTGCAAGGAAACAGGAAAAGTGGTCACTGTCAGACGAGATCTGTCGCTTTGGAGAGCAAAGGGAAAGAACACAAAAGTGAGAGGGCAGCAGTTACCTGTCAGCAGTTTTGAGGCATTGAGCAAGAGGGTCTCCAAGGTTCCATCAAGACCCAGTGAGGAAACCCGTCATAAGCGGCCCCCAAGACGACGACGCGCGTGACTGTCAGGATGGAGAGAAAGTGCAAGAATATCGGGTCCGGACTGCGTTGATGTAAAGATTGCAATGCAGAAGATCCACTCTCTCCACTTTCAACTCCATATAGCGCGGTGGAGCATTTTCCGATTGACGTGGAGAGCAAACCGGGTCGCCACCGAGGCCTCGTTCTTCTGTTGTGAAGATGTGTCTGCTGACCCCCAATTTTGATGAGATGGGCACCAAAAGCTGGTCTGCTTCGAGCCACGCCATCGTTCGAGTGCCGTGGTATGTTCGGCAGAATGCTAGGCCACGACAGCAAATCTCCCAAGGCAATAGTGTAAGCGTCGTCGGTGCCCGACTGAGCCTCCACTATCCGATTGCTTGGGCTTGGACTTGCATGTGAGACACGTTCTAGGTCGTAGCTTTAATTTGGAGGCTCGTTCTTCGCGTGGTCGCAATTGAAAAGCATCGCATCCAGGGAATCTTCAGGGGAGACGCGCTGTGCGTGCACGTTCAAAGATGTAGACGCGTGTTGTTGAGGCAGAATGGCAGTGATGTAATATGAAGGTTGTGAGCCAAGAGGAGGGGCAGTCTCCAAAAATAGGAACAGCCTGAGTGAGCTCGGTGTGGGTAGTCATATACCGTTTGTTTCTCCGCCACGCCATCTCAAGGCACTTTGGTTAGTACAATCATGACCCAAATCACCTCTTCAATTGCTGACTTCCCTACGGGCGGAGTGGTTAAGTAAGTTGACTTGCATTGTCAAATGTCTGTTCATTATTCTAATGAACTTCTAGCGCGCTGGCCTGCTATTGGAACTATACGACCCAGTCGTATTCAACTGTCTAGCCAGTTCCTTCGGGAGCGTGGTAAGTTGTCGCTGCATGACATGCTCAACCAAAGTAGCCTCTAATTCGTCCAATAGTGTTCGAATCACACAGGGTATGTCCTGCCATCAATGCACCACAACTTGTATAGTTTCTAACTGTAGAAAAGTGTCGTCGAGCATAAAGCTACCATCTTTTTTGCTCTTTGGGCAGATGTTTTGTCACATTATCTATTTTTGCCCTTTCTTTCATCATTTTGCCTGACATTTTCCTCCCTTCGCGTCGCCATAGGTCATTCGGCTTGAGAGCGCATAGCATAGACTCAAACGAGGCATGCAGAATATTATTATTTCCTGTAGTCTATACACGTCTGTCGATATCAGTCACTAATCTCATACTTCCCTCTCATCCTTATTCTCGCACCAAACTTCCAAAACAACCAAGGAATGGGCGCCATGACCGCTGTGAAGCCCGCCAGCAATGTCGTGGCCCAGCCTACTCCAAGCGCTTCAAACATAGGCAGAGAAAACAACGGAAAGGCTGCACTTAGTGTGTACCTGCTGAGCATGGCCGCACCAGCAGCAGAAGCTCCGTAAAGTGGACCATACGCATCAATCATGAATAAGTTCGAAGGAGCGTAGATAACAACAGAAGCCATCATTGCCAGTCCTTGGAATATAATAGGACATGCCCAGTGGACACGAAGCTCAGCTGTCCACGCAAAGAGGACGAGAAAGGCTGGGAGAAGGGGCGCTGCGATGATAGCTGGGTACAGTCGGTGTTCTGGAGGAAAACGCTCGGCTGTACCATGTGCCGCAAGGTGAGCTTTGAGTCGAGGTTGGTAGATGTAGTGGTCGAGCAGAATCTGCGGGGCTGGAGCAAGTAGTGTGCCCATAATGAGGCCTAGGAACGAGAGACTCTGTCCGGTTGTGCCAAAGCCGTAGTAGTGTTCGTATACCCAAGGCGATGCAGTGACGAAGCTGTAGAGCAATCCGAAGAGAAAGCCGCTGTACATGCAGACCAGAGTCACAATAGTTTCTGTGAAGAGCATATGTGCCGGACGCAGGAAGAGAACTGTGATGAAGTACTGCGTCCATTGCCATACCGTCCTCTGTATCACGTCGGGTCCTTCGATGTTGTATTTCTTCGCGCGTTGCTGGAGAATGGTCTTCTTGTATGTTTCCTTAGTGAAGAGGACCGGAATGTAGAAAGCTATGATGAAAAAGATGGTCGTCCACTGCGTCCATCTCCATCCTTTGCCCTGCACAACAAATCCGCCGATGAGGGGACCAAGTACAGCACCAAATGTCGGGATCGCGTAGTAGAAGGACATGACAACGGAACGGTATTTGCCAGCGGTGTAGTCGCAGATCGTAGCAGATGCATTTCCAATAGCGGGCGCAGCCACCGCTCCGGCAAAGAATCGACATATATTCAGTCCAATGACACTGTTCGAGAATCCAGATCCGAGAATGAACAGCGCAAACATTGGCGTTGTGACCAGCACCACGACTCTACGACCTGCTGTCTCGCTGAGCGGCGACCCGATCAAAGGCCCAAATGCCATTCCGACATTGTACAGAGACAGTGGCAATATGGATATTTCTTCCGTCGTGTTGAACTCTGCTTTGACGTCTTCCCTGCCTGCCGCGTACAATGACGCAGCGAGAGTGCTGACAAAGGCCAGGCCAGTGTATGCTACCGTGGAGAAGATCTTTCGTGCTGCGGAGAAGTTTCTTGGGTTGTCATGGTCGTTGGGCCCTGTCCAATCCTTGGCATGCTGGTAGGGTGAGCTCGGCGAAGTGACCGAAATCTCCATCTTCTTGATGTTCCGTGGTCTGGTATGGTCAGCAAGCCATGGCAAACGAGAGTATCACACGCGACTTCTATAGCATATCAAACAGTCACGGGTGGTAAAGCAAGTACAAAGCCGAGTTCGGAGGAGCGTTTTCGAGGCAGTCTCAGGGCGTGGGAGGAATTCCTTCGCGCGACCTTGACACGGAAGCCGGCATCGTGCGTCTCGGCATTCATCGTTCACCTCAGCTGTCTTCTCTGCCTCTCTGGCATTCATGGCCTTCACTCTTGGCAGTATAGACCATTGTGTACAGGCGTTGACGCGATGAGTGAGAGTCGAGAAACTGACAGTGGATTTGGCGCTCACCAGATCGTGTGTCAGATTCTCAAAAGTCGTGAGACGTTTCGGCCAAGCATTAAGAGTCGCACTTCACGTGTCTACGCGTCTCCTTGTACACAATCACAAGCACGCTCAACAGACCCCAAACATGTCTGGTCGCAGCGTCTTGACGTACTATGGAGACCGAGGTGCGCTATACATCATAGCGATCAAGCTCGTCGTCCAGACTCCATACCAAAATTTGGTCCCGCTTCGAGAGCTTTGCTTGAGCCATTGATGCTATGGCCAAATCATCTGGCTTCATGCTGACTGGCTGGGTACCAATTATTCCCCTAGCTCTCGACCTCATCAGTCCAGGCTCTTGATGCGTCACTCGCGGTCTCGTCCAAGTGGAAGAAAACTGATGACATCCGGCTACACGATGATGTCAATGGACACTACTACGAACGCGAGATCTAGGCCAAATGTAGAGCTTCCAAATGGCATCAAGACCTAGGCGAGAGGTCATAGAATTTGAATTCTGCTCAATATCGTTTGGCATGACTGCTGATTGACACTTGTCGGCCCTTTTCTCCCACCAATGCAACAGACCTCGCAGATCTAGCAAGAACTAACGACAAACAACATGCCAGCCGACCGAGACTTCGAAGAAGGCCATGGCAGCGTCGACAAGAGCAACTATGACTTCCGCTACAACTCAATCGCGACCTCAGGCTCCGGCTACAGCAAAGAGCACCACTCCCAAGTGGAATATGCCCAGCAAGGTGGGCCACATATAGCGATTGGTATATTGGACAACTTGACCTTTAGCACGCAGTCGGCTGAATACAATGTTAGCTGCTGCTCCACATCCGCACCGCGACCAACACGACGCAGAAGCTGCTGCTCTACACCAGAAACTGGGCTTGAGAGCCGATGAGCACATTCAGATCATCGACTGGAATGGACCAGATGATCCTGAGAATCCGTCAGTCCAATATCAACCCATCATCAAGCAGAATATCAGGAATGCTAAACTTGTACAGGTTCAATTGGTCAAACACATACAAATGGACAGCGACGTTGACCACGTGTTTCATGTAAAAGCTCCTGCTCATACGCACAAAGTTAGCCAAATTGACCGCATTACAGCTCCATCCTGACTGGAATCCCAGCTGGAGCGTACGGCGCCGCAAGCAATCAGATGTCCGAGGCCTGGCACATTGATCAAAGTGGCTTTCCATATCTATCTTTCGCACTCACAACCTGGAATGTAGGCGCAGCTTTCTTCCCACTTCTTTTCGTCCCATTGACAGAGAGCACGGGTCGCATGCCGGGCTACTTCGTATGTACATAGAGCCCCATCCATTTTACATCTTTCTCAACGCGCTGACACCATCTTGCCAGGCTGCCTACATCCTCTTCATCATCTGGCTCATTCCCTCCGCCCTCTCCCCCAACTTCGCCACCATCCTCATAACCCGCTTCTTCGGCGGCGGAGCCTCCAGCGTAGCAATCACCATCGTCGCAGGCACGATCACCGACATCTGGAAAGGCGACCGAGCCCGCAGCACCCCAATGGCCGTCTTCGGCATGACCTCCGTCGTAGGAATCGCCCTAGGCCCTTTTGTTGGCGGCGCAATTCAATCCTCATCAACCCTCTCCTGGCGCTGGATCTACTACATCCAGATCATCTACTGCGTAGCCTTCCTGCCCGCCTTCTATCTCATCCTCTCCGAAACCCGCGGCGACGTTATCCTCGCGACCCGAGCAAAAAAGCTCCGTAAACAAGGCCATCGAACCGCTTACGCTCGCTCCGAACTCAACAAACCCAGTCTCGCCACCGCTCTCAAAATCTCTTTCCTCCGTCCTACAAAGATGCTCTGCACGGAGCCTGTGGTCATCATGTTTACCCTCTGGGTCAGCTTCGCCTGGGGCCTTCTCTTCCTTTTCCAATCCAGCGTCCCACTCGTAATGTCAGCAATCTACCCGCACTTCACCACTTTCCAACTCACATTAATCCAACTCGCCGTTTCCGCTGGAGCAATCATCGCTTGGCTTTTAAATCCCTTTCAAGATTGTCTCTATTTCTCCTCCGCGGGGAGGAATACCGAACGACCAGGGAAACCTATCCCGGAAGCAAGATTGTACACTTCAGTTCCTGGATCCCTCATTTTCGGCGCAGCGATGATCTGGTTTGGAGTTAGCAATCATCCTGATATATCTTTTTGGGTCCCGACGATTGCCCTCGGAGCGTTTGGGATAGGAGTTTATTCCATCTATCTCGCTGTAACAAACTACCTTGCCGACGCGTATGAGAAATACGCTGCATCGGCCCTCTCAGCCGCCGGTCTAGGACGAAATGCCCTGGGAGCTTTCTTGCCGTTGGCGACGCCGGCCATGTATAACAATCTGGGGTTCGTGACGGCTTCTTGCTTGTTAGGTGGATTGGCGATTGCTTTAACATTGGCGCCGCTAGCACTTCTGTGGAAGGGAGAGGCGATTAGGGCGAGAAGTCCGTTCATGTTGGATGCGACGTTGGATGAAGGGGAGGCGGAGGAGAGGAGAGAGTCGATCGCTAGGAGATGGAGTGAGCATCATGGAGGTGCGAGTATGGGTGAGAGGAAGAAGAGCTCGATTTTACCGGATTCAAGGGTTGGGACGCAGAATTTTAGGGGGGTGTGAGTTTGTCCCAGGTGAAGTAGGACGTATGTCTGAGTGAGTGAGTGTGGTCGTGGGATATGTACATCACCCTAGTTCGGTCTGCGGGCGTTTGGGTATTTGATCAACGGACGAGGTACAAGATCAGGAGAAATTAGTTTATACAGACAGTTCTCAAAATCGTGTGCTTCATCCTCACGACATGTCTGGAATTGCAGAACACAAGACGCGTTGATGAAGCGGCCCAGTGCATGAAGGAGTGACGAATTTGATTCGTTGCTGCGATATGCTAATGCGAGCAACCAAGCTCGTCGACAAAGCTCGCTACAAAAGGGGGTATCTTCAATCAAAAGAGTTTGCCTCATTTGCCCGCCCAAGACAAACGATCGTATATCAGAAGCCAAAGAGCCCTCTAGATGTAACCTCCTGTATATCGACCTCAAATGAACGCAGATCCGCAATGCATTCGCGTCATCTCATGAACGTACCTGCGTCGTTTGATCACTCGCTCTCCGTTCCTTGATCATCCTCGCCGCATTCATCGCCATGTAGGACTCGCCGAGACTTCCCGCGGTAAATGAGCTCTTACTCGTAGGCCTGTTGAATGACGAGCCGTAAATCTCCTTTGTCACAGCGTTGTGTTCGGCGCGATCGTAGTCTCGGCCAGTATATACCGGATCGTGAGAAACGGAAGGACGTCGGAAACCAGGATTATTGGTTTGTTGCACAGACCCAGGGTGAAATTCGATGTGTTGTGCGTGAGCATCAAAATCGTCTTCTTCATGTGAGTCACCGGTTTCGCGATCTTCGGGTATGAGACCTTCGCTCGATTCGTACATTTCGTCGTCATCGGCCCTTTTAATTCGGCCCATTATTTCATCCGCGCGGTCACGTGTGTGCGGTGAAGAGTCTCTGCCATCGGGGATCATGTCTTCCTCGTCCAGGGCAAAATCCAAATCTCCGTCGATAGATGGCCTGGAAGAAGGTTGTGGTGCTGCCTTGTTAGCGTTTTTGACTGGGTCGCCAAAGATAGCTTGTTTCCCTTTATCACTTCTCCCGCGATGTGGTAGCTGCGAAGATATGGTCGCCTCAGCAAGCGGCGATAATGTCATCTTCCCCGACGTAGTCTGTTGTGGTGAGTCCTTTGGCGGACTCGTTGATTTCGCAACCTTTGGCGATGTTTCTCGATCCGCCGGCGATCGCGTTCGTGAGTGAGAGGGCGTGCTATTGTTAGATCCCATCGTGATTGGCACATTGTCTGAGGGTGCGACAATGGTATCGCCGACTGCCAGCGAGACTCTTTTCCGTTTTGATCGTGGTTGCGTTGGCGACTTGAGCGCTGAAGCGAGTCTGTTATTCCCGTCGGCAGATGAACCCGAGGAGGAAGTGCGGCTGGCCAATTGTAAATGTAATGGCCGTTTCTGCTGCGCCTGCACGTCCGTGTCTGATTTTACACGATGGACCTCGTTCGGATCCGAGCCGTTCGTGTTGGCCGCAGCGGAGGGAGGGGGTGCAGAATCTGCACGTGCCGGTCTGGAAGTGCTGCCGCTTCTGCCATTGTCCAATGCAGGCAAGAAGGTCGGTGTGAAAACTCCAATGAACTCCTTGTCGCGGTCCTCGCTGGCCCGTCGATCGGTCAATCCCGCCAGTGACGGCCTGGCTTCTATTGTCGGTGCTGCACCATCGTCGTCCACCACCGCTACGGAATGCGGCTGGCCAATGTGTTCTCTGCGCACGCCGGCCGAGACTAGCGCAGCGACGACGTTTTGCTGCTGTGCACGCTGCTTGGGCGGCGATGCTGTTGTGTCCTGTGTTGACTCTGAAGATGTCCTTCGCGGTCGGCTCTCCCCATGCGCCAGGCCAAGCTTGTGTCTCTGAATTTCGTCCTTTTCGAAGCTCTTGTATTCGCGTTCTTTTGCGGCTATGTACTTGTGTATGGAGTCATCGAGCTGTTTGCGCTTCGCTTCCAACCGTTCGAGGGCTTCCACGGGCAGACCAGCTTCGGCAAGAGACCTTCGGAAGGATTGTCGTCGTGAAGAAGCCTCTCGGCATGTCCTCTCGGCCATCGGTTGCTGGACGAATCTCGAGTCAGCACAAGCGATCCTGCGAATATGCGCTGGGCCGCTGGTGGTGGGTGGAGTGGGCTGCGCAGGAAGCAGCGACGGACGGCGGAGCGGAGGAGGGAGGGCGCGACGACATCACATACCGAGTCAGAAATGCGACAAGGCCAGCGACGAGAGTCCGTCTACTTGCAGGCTTTCGGATCATGTGAACTGGCAAAGGGAGCAGCGCTGCGCTACTTTGGAGGCGAGGCCGCCGCGCCGCCAGATAAGCTTTCGACCTAACGGCAGTGTGGCAGAGAGCACCACGATTTGCCCTCCACCGCCAGATTGAAGGGCCGAGCAGCAAAGCCGTCGCTCTCCTCTCCTCCACCAGCACACGACACGCGCCCGAACTCCACGCAAATATCCCGGTCGGCGCAGCGTGTGACTCGTCCCCTTCCGCCCGGCGCAGCGACCCTCGAGGCTGATGTGTTCCTTTTGCCGGCCGTGTGTGCGACTGCGAGGGCCGGTATGTAGGTCGCAAGCCCCCCGGCACTGGAGCGGCATTTGTACCTGTTTTGCCTTTCGCCTTGCCAACCCGGATGATGATCGCGACCTGTCCTCCCGGGAACGCGGTTCACGCTCGCTGCCCCATGGAACGTCGAGAAACACGACAACGTCAACCACGATTCAGTCTCTCCCATTCCCATCTCCCCGAGCACATCGAGCAGCGGAGGCCTGCGACTCTCACATGCTGCACATGCCGCTCATACACGCAGCCCGCATGTCAGAGTTGCAGAAGCATCATCATCGTGCTGCAGAAGTGCTGCGCCTGCAATCATGACGGGCAGGAGGCAGCAGCGCAGAGCAGGAATAAAGGCATCTGATGCAGTGATGCATGTGTTGTCCGACGCTGACTCGCCCGCCAAGCGCAGCGTGTGAGAGGGCCGACTATTTGCTTTGCGACAGGTATACCGTACCTGTCACGTTGTCTCCATCCTGCGGCCGTATGCACAATCAACACAAGTACCTCTCCGCTCCGCGGCACAAGCACAAGCACAACCTTGGAAGACGAGGCGAAGAATGAGAGCGGGGAGATGCACGTTACTCGTCCGCCGGCCTTCGCCGACTTCACTTGACGCGTTGACCACGTGCGACCCGCATACGATCCGCAAACTTCCTTGGAGACCGCTGCATCGTTCATTTGGGTAGACGGCCGGCCGGCTGGGGATAGGGAGAATGTGCGATAATGCTTGCTAATTGTCTACTGGCTGGAACGGTCCAACGGCCTGTTCATTCCACCATCTGCTTGCCCTGCCACGCCGAGTGCTCGATGCCAGGCTGAGCATAGGGCTTTTTCAGCCGCCATGCAAATATCTGGCTCAGAGTTCGAGACTGTCTGAGTATCAACAGGCTTCCCCACACGGTTTGCATATCGAGATCAACACACCCGGTCACTCATGACACTGAAACGCCTGAGACAGTGATCTGACGCGCAACTTCATGACGGCCATGTTCCTTAAATCATCGCTATTGTACACCAGATGACTGTATTTCCGCATCTGGACATCTATACACTGGCCACAGCCGGACCATGTCTGTCTCACTTTCGCCAAGGCTCGCGCGTTCCTCATACATGAGACACAAACTGCCAATGGCTGACCGCTCAGAGCAACTCTCGAATCGTCTGCCTGAAGAGTTTCGATGCAGTAGCTTCGCAATACAGCTACCTGAGCTCGATCTCCGCGACCTATGCAATCAGTCATGGCAACGACGCGCGCAAGACCTGTCGAATGACACTTGGATTCGCGCTCATCATCGGAGCCACCTTGGTCTTCGTTGTAGCCTGCTTCGTGCTGACGTTGAGAATAGACCTTAAGGTCGAAGTTTGTCGACTTTGCTGGCTTTGCTGACTTTAGCGCGGGAAAGCTTGGGAGCAGCAGATGCAAAGTCAAATCGACATAGAGCTCAGTCCAGCGCATAGAGGTGTGGCTCTAAGCAGACCGTTCTGTGTCTTGTCGGCCACTGGGTGGGATGTCTCCGGGTGTCCACATCGGACTTCAAATATGTTCGTTCTCGCGAACATACTGCATGATGTCCTCCTAAAGAGCAACGGATTAGCACTTGTCGTGATCTCATCCGACCGAATGTGGTCTCTGGAGGAAGAGCAACGAGCAAATTCACGAAAGGAACGAAATGACAAGCTTACCCAACTCTTACACTGGTGCTTCATTCCCCACCCATCCACCACCCTACTACCGCTTCTCCTCTGCATGGCATTCCCCTCCTCTTCTCCCACAATCACACCCTCCAGACTCATATCCCCAGCACACATGATGCTCTGTCTCAAATAATCGAAGCAATGCTCCATGTGCCTTTCCTGCTTCAAAGGTTGAAGTAAACGTTTCAGGGTCTCTTCCTTCAACTTGCCATCAAGAGCCGAGCTTTCTCTCACAATCTCACTCATGGCGAACTCAACTAATCTTACATGTTCTCTGATCTTTACGAGACAATGTAGTTGATGGAAGACAGAGAGGTCGTACAATGCTCCTTCTGATGCGCGTGCTTTGTCGTCTTCATTCGGCGCTCTTCCAAGTGGAAGTTCATAGTTTTGCGCTTTCTCCACGAAAACAAAACCTTCGCCGCTAGGGAGAAGGGATGTCCAGGCTGCATCGGATTCTGCTTCTGAAAGAGAGCTAGAAGAAGAATTGGAGAAGCTCGATGAGAAACTGAACTTGGGGTCGGGTTGAAAAGTCACGGATTCGAAGGGGACTATGAATGGAGAGTGTCAGCACATAAGTCCGCAAAATTATTCAATCAACGACGATGTAGCAGGAGAGCAAAAGAGAGAAAATGTCAACTGACTTTTTGGCACAGGCGAACGCTCGCCATCTGCATTGATGCTATCATTGGATCTTGCGGTATAGCCTCCTGCGAAGAAAGCTGCGAGCGAGCAGATACACAGCACACCCGAGTAGAGAAGCGTCTGCAACCAAGAATGTCGATGTCGCCGCAGAGAGGAATGCTGATATTGCGGCTCATCATCAGAATATCCTATCGAGCTGTCCAGGATGGGTTCGATCTTGCTGTAAGCCGCTTCCTTGTCATCTTGGAGTGGTAAGATTGCCATTTTCCTCTAGACCATCAGCCAGCTGAGAGCCCGTGTAAGAATGTGAAGAAGGCAAGAATTTCTTGAGCCTGCCGAGTAGCGAGCAGCTCAGCTGCATCGATGGCTGAGCACCAAAAAGCACAGGATACCACCGGGAGCTGTTGTGTCGCTTGATTTAACCTCACGTAGCTAGATCGAATCTCGTGTCAGCTCCGGCCCTATGTCTCTTCACTTCGGCAAGCTCGCGTAGATTAGTCGACTAGTCATCGACTAATACCACGCGACTGGTTTAGCTTTCCCCCGCACATCAGTATCGAAAAGTGTCAAACAAGCGAGCGAAGTTGCATTGCATGCATACAGTACACTATCCCCACATTCTGCAAACCGTCGATCCGACGGAGTGATAGCTTTATGCGGACCTTGAGCCGAGCGTGCATTGAAGAACCAATATTTCGTTCTGAGAAGTGCTACTCCAGCCGTGCTTGCTTGAGATTATTTGTGCCGTACTGCAGTTGTAGGCCTGTATGAACGATCAAGAGAGTGCACGAGCATCAGGTGAGTTCGTGCTGAAAGGCATTGTCGCATTGATCAAAAATCCGCTCGCTTACCTCCACAACCCGAGCCGTAGTTCTATACCGTACGGCAAATCCTGGGGTCCCGCACTCTTGGCACGACCAGATCGTATAGTTGTCCGAGAAAACCACCAGTGCACTAATCGCTCACGAGCTGTCCACGTGCACATCGTCGGACATTGCTGATCAAGGCAGGACAGAGCTGCTAGTAAGCTTTCGGGGCCCATGTCGTATTGTATGCACAGGTTTTACTTTTTTCCTGTTGCGGCCTGCCATTCCAGGCCGGCCAAGCTGTGGTATGCTGCCTTAGAGTCCTGCAGGAACGCAGCAGAGTACGTTTTGAAGTGTATGGTCCGACTCATGAACTCGATCCGATCTCACCGAGGTCTGCTGATGTTCGGACATTGGTTGAAGAAGCTGTTTGACTTGAGCTGTATTCTTCCGGAAAGCAATATAAAAGAGATGGACTCGAATGCCCAATTGCTCAAGGCAGGTCTCCATCGTTCAATCGCTCATCTGTTGTCAGTCGCTGCTCAAAAAAATCTTCGAAAGGTTCATCTATTCCCATCAACATGAAGGTCGCCGCTATCGCTTCGTTGCTGGCTGCAACAGCCATTGCAGCTCCAACAGAGATGCTTGAGGCCCGTCAGGCAGTTGGCAACAGTGCAAGCGAGCTTGAGAACGGTGCATGCCGACCTCTGATCCTCATCTTCGCCCGTGGCTCGACTCAGCCAGGAAACCTGGTAAGTAACAACAGACTTCGATCGTGGCTGGTGGAAGACCTTTGCTAACTGTTTCTCAGGGCGACCTCGGCTCAGCCACTTGCAATCAGCTCAAGACGGCGTATGGAAGCACTCGCGTAGCCTGTCAAGGTGTTGGCGGAGCGTACAGTGCCTCTCTGGCTGCCAATATTCTGCCAGAAGGAACTACATCTGGAGCTTGGAACGAAGCCATCAGACTTTTCAACCTGGCCAGAAGCAAGTGCCCCAACTCGAAGGTAGTCGCAGGTGGTTATAGGTGAGTTCGGGCATGATATCTGGTCTTCAAAACGTATGCTGAATGAGCCATGTAGCCAAGGAGCAGCGGTCATCACCGCCAGCGTGCGACGTCTTCCGGCAGCCAGCAAGACCAACCTGGCCGGGATCGTCATGTTCGGAAGCACGCGCACGGATGAGGAGGGAGGACGAATTCCTGGCTACCCAGCTGCAAACACACTCAATATCTGTGCTTCGAACGATGGAGTCTGTGATGGCGGTCTTGATGTGTCACCAGGTCACTTGGCCTATGCAGATGATGTGCCAACTGGAGTGAGCTTCTTGCGCGGACGCGTGACGGCGGCTGGTGGCATCTAAGTGAGATTGCCGTGGAGGAGAAACGCAGCTCGATGTAGTGCAAGCAGATAGCGGCCTGAAATTGAAGAGAAGCTGCCTCGACTGCATTAGCGTGCACATAGTCACCTTGTTAAAGTTGAACAGCGTCGTGTTGTGCTCCGCGCGTGGTCCTCGGCCATGCTGTCCAGGCACCGTGTGTGCGAGGAGCGGGTGGGTAGAGCGGTGTGCGCTCCATGTCGTGACTTCCGCGAAGCAATACGCTTCAGCGGTATTATCAATCCGTAGCCTTCATAGTATCTGGGCTTGCAGTTCTCGTTGCAGAACGACGAGATGACATGCAGTCTAGAGCTGTGGGGTTCATGGGCATGGTTTGTTCCTCACGCTGGCGATCCCTGCCCATCTCGTGTCCATGTCATGATCGGCGATGCCCGCGCTGCTCCCTCAGGTCGTCGACGATACTTGGGGAGCGTCAGGATGGTGTGAAGCGGTCCGAGACGATGATCCGGCCATTGATGTGAAGGAAGAATGGTGTAGGAAATGTTGCAGAGTGAAGAGAGGAGCCGAGACTAGTGTTGCAGTACCTGCATATCTGCACGTCAGCCACCAGCGTGTGGAGACGACGACGCGCAACCCTTTCGTGGGCTTGGACTTAGTCGTGCGCTCACCTCTCACGCCGTCCGTTGTCGCTCTCTCTCGTCCTCACGCTCGTTCATGTCACTCATTCCGCTTTCCACGCCGCTCGCGTAGCGACATACCACCCCATCCGGAGACATGTTCCCTTGAGCCACCATGTTGAGCGTAAGTTGCGCCCGAAGGACACAGCGGCGCATCCCGTCGCAAGCCCTCCTTGGAGCCCAAATAGCTCGCTGGGCGCTGCTGACCATGCCGCGACGCCATCAGTTCTCGTCGCTGCCTCCAGCATTGCTCGCCTTCATCGTCGCCCTTCCGCTGCCCACAAATGCGCAGTACCCGCTTCCGCCCTCGTACCAAAACATCCTCACGTCGCCCATCGACCCCAATGTTACGGTTTCATACAAGCAGCCTTCCAATGGCACATGCACTACCGCGTTCGAGACCCAGAAGCAGTATACGGGATACATAGGGATCCCTCCGTACACGCTCGCTCCGATCCAGCAGAACTATTCCATCAACACATTCTTCTGGTTTGTGGAGGCACGCCAAACACCAGAGTCCGCACCGTTGACAATATGGCTCAACGGAGGACCAGGCTCGAGCAGCCTATTCGGCATGTTCAATGAGCTGGGTCCATGTGAAGTGGTGCAAATGGCAGATGGATCGTACGGGACGCAGATGCGGACATTCGGATGGGATCGTATATCAAACATCCTCTTCATTGATCAGCCGAACCAGGTTGGTCTATCTTATGACACCGCGACGAATGCATCCTTGAATCTCTACACCAACGAGATTTTCGAGCCGGCGACCGCACCCATTCACGACCTCCCGAGCTATATGTACTTGAATGGGACCTTTGGCACTGCCAACGAGAATTCGAATACACCTTGGGCCACGACTGCCAACACCAGCGAAATTGCTGCAGCAGCTACCTGGCATTTCTTGCAAACATGGCTTTCGACTTTCTCGCAGTACAACCCGGCCACTCGTCCGAACATCACCACTCCCAATTCTGACGAGCCTGCTGGAATTCACCTGTTCACCGAATCCTATGGCGGCAAGTACGGTCCGACTTTCGCTTCGTACTTCGAGGATCAAAACACAAAGATTCGCAATGGAGAATTGTCTGCCAATGACACCCTGTCGATCAGATTGCAGTCGCTTGGCATTATGAATGGGCTTGTGGACGATCTGATCCAGGACTACTACTATCCGCTCTTCGCCTTCAACAACACATACGGAGTCCGTCTCATCGACCAAACGACCCAATTGAACGCGATCAATAACTACACTCGGCAATGTGAGCCCGCTATTCTGTCGTGCAGGAATGCAACTCAGGACCCATATGGCGACAATGACGCGACCAACGACTTGTGCGAAAGTGCGCAGTACATCTGCAACAACTTGACAGCCCTCGCATTGGGAGCTGGGTACAACTACTACGACATTCGACAAGAGTTGCCCAGCCCTGACCCGCCAACAGCTTACGTCGAGTACTTAAATAGTGCCTCTGTGCTGGAGTCCATTGGTGCGCCGATCAATTACACCGAGAACAGCCCATATGTGCAAGCTGGTTTCATCTCCACTGGAGACACTATCCGTGGCGGTGCTGTCCAGGATTTGGCCGATCTGCTCAGGCTCGGAGTTCGGGTTGCCTTTATCTACGGCGACTCGGATTACATCTGCAATTGGGTCGGCGGAGAAGCTGTTGCATATGCTGTTGCCGGGGCTCTACCGGAGTACCCATCCCCAACAGGTGTGGCATCCACCGGAGCCGGCGTACCTCCATCGTATGCAAGCGGCTTTAACCAGGCTGGTTATGCGGAGATCGTGGTCAACGACTCTTATGTTGGTGGCGCAGTCCGTCAATTCGCGAATTTGAGCTTCAGTCGCGTCTATGACGCTGGCCATTTTGTGCCATACTACCAGCCAGAGACCGCATTCCAGATCTTTGCGCGCGTCATTCTGGGCAACGACATATCCACGGGTGCAGACATTGACCTTTCATCATTCATGTCTAACGGCACGGCCAATGCCACGCACACTAATGATGTGCCAGACGCACCCAAGGCAACATGCTGGGTCCGCAACTTTGCTAATTCATGTACCGATGAGGACGAAGAAGATTTGCGGGCAGGCAAAGGGATCGTTCAGCACGGAATCTATTACAAGAACACGAAAGACATTGCCCTACCCAAAACCACTGTAGCTGCAGGAGTTCCTGGTCTACCTATGGTCACCAGCAGTAGTGGGAGCACGAAGAGCAGCGGCAGCACAGTCGCTTTGACGGGAGTCTATACAGCGACAGGAACGCCTAAGAGTGCGGCGTCGAGATATTCAATTCCAACAGGAAGTGACATGGCCTTCGGACAAATCGCTGTCATTCTTGCGGGTTTGTGTGCTGGCGTGGCTGTCATGCTGTGAGAACAATGCGTTTGCTTGAGGGAGTAACAGTACCAGTATATAGAGACGACGATTGATTTTCGCGAAAGATACCCAAAAGCAAGGTCGGAATAGAAGAGGAGTTGGAACATGTTATATGGCATTTGAAAAGCGATAGATTCTGAGGTTTTAATGCGGAGCGATTGTACATGTAGCAAGGATGATGGACCTTGGGCGATGTGCAGGCCGTCTATATAACGCACGTCAATTCATACTACTCCCACAAGACATCACATAGCTTCTCGTGGCACTATGAGTGCTGGAGAGTCACCACACAGGCCGTTTCTTACAACCAATCGCGGCCCAAGCTTACAGCTGACAAGCGATATCGCAGCATGGGTCATAATTTAATGTTTAGCCACTTCACACCTCTTCCCCGAGCTCCAGCATGCGTGAGCCATTGGCATCTTTTTCCTCCTTCAACATCGCCACCATGTTCGCCCTTCGCTCAGGCACGCTCTCCGCAGCGCGGCCATCATGGTGCGCTCGCAGTCAATGGCACACCCGCTCGCTCTCCCTCACCGCGCGCCGCCGACAAGCGACACCCATCGACGACGCCTCCAACCTCAACAATGTCTCGAAAAACATCACCCAGCCCAAATCGCAAGGCGCTTCACAGGCCATGCTCTACGCTACGGGTCTCAAAGAGGATGACATGAATAAAGCACAAGTCGGTATCTCCTCCGTCTGGTTCTCCGGTAACCCATGCAACATGCACCTCCTCGATCTCAACCACAAAATCAAGGAAAGCGTGCAAAAAGCCGGTCTCTTGGGCATGCAGTTCAACACTATTGGTGTCAGCGATGGAATTTCTATGGGTACAAAAGGAATGCGATATTCACTTCAAAGTCGAGATATTATTGCCGATTCGATTGAGACTGTCATGAATGGACAATGGTACGATGCGAATATCAGTATTCCTGGCTGCGATAAGAATATGCCTGGTGTGGTGATGGCTATGGGACGTGTGAACCGGCCGAGTATTATGGTTTATGGAGGTACAACGGCGGCAGGTTGTGGTCTGCAACCGAAGAATGAGAAATTGGATATCGTGTCTGCGTTCCAGGCGTATGGACAGTTTTTGACTGGTGAGATCAGTGAGGTGGAACGAGCGGATACGATCCGACATGCGATTCCGCACTGTGGTGCTTGTGGTGGCATGTACACGGCGAACACCATGGCATCGGTTATTGAGTTGATTGGTATGACACTGCCCGGGTCGTCGACGAATCCAGCTATGAGCAAGGCGAAACAGTTGGAGGTCCAGGCTGTGGGCCCCGCTATTAAGAATTTGTTGAAGGAGGACATCAGGCCTTCGGATATTATCACACGAGACGCGTTGGAGGATGCGATGGTGCTGTTGAACATCACCGGAGGGTCAACGAATGCAGTGCTGCATTTGATTGCCATCGCGCATAGTGTGGGCATTGAGCTGTCAATCGACGACTTCCAGAAGGTGACGGACCGGACGCCCTTCTTGGCAGATTTGAAGCCGAGTGGAAAGTACGTGTTCCAGGATCTGCACGAGATTGGTGGCACACCAAGTTTGATCAAATTCTTGATGAGCGAGGGACTTCTACACGGCGACCGAATCACGGCTACGGGTAAGACGATCAAACAAAACTACGAGAATGCGCCTACGTTCCCCGAATCTCAAGATATCATCCGACCACTCAGCAACCCTATCAAACCCACAGGACACTTGTGCATCCTGCGCGGATCTCTGGCGCCAGAAGGCGCCGTCGGCAAGATCACAGGAAAGGAAGGTACCGTCTTCACTGGCAAGGCCAAGTGCTACGATGCGGAAGATCTGTTCATCGAAGCGCTCGAGCGAGGCGAAATCAAGAAGGGCGAGAAGACCGTTGTCATCATCCGCTACGAAGGGCCCAAGGGCGGTCCAGGCATGCCTGAAATGCTCAAGCCTTCTTCAGCCATCATGGGTGCAGGTCTCGGCCAAGATGTCGCTCTCATCACCGATGGACGATTCTCTGGCGGCAGCCACGGTTTCTTGATTGGACACGTTACTCCCGAGGCGCAAGCTGGAGGCCCGATTGGTTTGGTCAGAGATGGGGATACTATTACCATTGATGCGGAAAACAGAGTGATCGACTTGGTGGATGTGAAGGATGAGGAGCTACAGAAGAGGAAATTGGAATTCAAGGCACCTGCTTTGAAATATCAGAAGGGAACTCTGTACAAGTATGCACATGTCGTGAAGGATGCGAGTCATGGGTGTATCACGGACGGGATGTAGAGTGGAAGAGAAGGAATAAAAGTGTGTAAAATATGGCATGGAAGCTTTTCTTTGAGCAGCACCGGATGGCACAAGGCTGGCATGGCGTTCTGGCGCAAAGAGTTGCTGGTACTGCGGACATCTTGTCTTTCAGAACATAGCTGTGTGTAATTGAAAAAAGGATCCTACCTCTTAATCTGTATCTGTGCTCCTCCTATGCCGCGTCGGAAGCAGAGATTGCTCACCTTGCTCTCTATTATTCATCCTCATCATCTTCAGGATCTGCCAGTGGATCGTCCGGAATCGGATCATTCAGCTTCCATCCCACCAGAAGACGACCCTGCAACACATTCTTCGGCACGCCATCGTAGTACCAATCCTCATCGTGCGCGAAATTCCTCAAGAAAGTCTTCTCGAACTGCCCGTACCCTCCGGTCATAAACTTCTCGTGGATCCTCTGGCTCACTGTGTCCGGGCACTTCTCCCCAAACTTCTTCGCCGCGAAGAACTTCATGATCTCGTAGAAAAAGTCTTCTCGACCGAAAGTTTCGGCCAAGCGCAGGTTCTTGGCAAAACTTTCTGCGGCAAAGTGGTCGAAGTCACCGTACTGCGCTGCCCGATTTCTCAGGCCGAGGACGTGTTTGTAGTGTTTGAAAGTTTGGTCTGTTTTCTTCAATCCCAACATATCCAGGAAATCCAGCGTTGACCACATCGGGGACATCCAAATGTTCTCGCAGATCTCGAGGACGTGTTGCGGAGATTTACTGTCAGCATACTTTACCAATTTCACCAAAACATCAATCCACGCCAACGTCTCCGTGTAGTCCAACGTCCCAACAGCCTGGCGGAACTCAATCGTTTGCTTCGGCTGCTTCTTCTCCCCAGCGACCGGTCGCTGCGTATGGCTAATATTTACCACGCACCATTTCATGGCGTCCCAATGGATATCATGCAAATCATCCAAAGTCTTGGCATTTGCAATTATACGATTCCAGGCTGGGATGTTCATGGATCTTGCATCTTGTTCGATGGATCTGTTGCGAAAGAACTGGTTTGCAGGGTAGCGGAGTTGATCTGGATCGACAGATGCTGGGAGTCCGATTTGGGCCCTATCGGCCATTTTGATGAAATGGCAGGATTCTGGGCAATTTTTGACTTCGGAGTCACTTTCTGGGTGGGGACCGCCTGTGAGGAGGGCGCTACCATCGATTCGAGTGCTGGAATGCAGGTTGTCGATTTGGCGTTCGTTGGCGAGGTGGAGGTTGAGGATGTTTTTGACGACTCGGAGAGGGAGTCTTCGGTGTGGTCCTCCGTTTCCGATATGGATGTGGAGGCCACAGGATTTGTTGCTGAAAAGGCGCCAGGCTTTTTCTTCTGATGAGAGGTTAGGGTTGAGGAATTCTTCGTGCAGGCGCTCGTAGACTGCTCGAATCTCATCTTGGTAGGAGACTTCTGGTCGATGTTGACAGTCGCTTCGTTGATCTGCTTTGAGGTTGTGGCCCGCGACATGGAGGATTCGGCTGCGAACTTCCAGACCATATTCGTTGAACTTGTCGAAGTCAGGATAGAAAGCTGTGTCGAGCAGTTGGTTCAGACGCAAAAGGTCCGTACCTACAGTCCAATTGTCATAATTCGGTTCACATCCACCCTCAAGCCACTCGCCTCCCACTTCGTTCAAAGGCAGTTGCCACTCGTGAAAATCACAACACTTACCGCAGACAATTTTCATGGGCTTGGAAAGAGCAGCATGGATGACCTCTTGGCCCAACCAGATATCTTGTTGGTTCAATGGCGATCGGCTGTCGATAAGCTTGTTCTGAAGCAATATGCATTCGATCTCAACGCCCAGCGTGAGATCTAGTGGACCAGCCACACTTGCGCTTTCTTCATCGTCATACTGTCTTTGCCAGTTGTCGAGCAGAGGCTGCTGTTCTTCCTCGCTGAGGCCCTTGAACTGTTCAGAGGACTCATATTGAGGGTCGTTGGGGTCAAGCTTACCGCTCTCGGATGGGCTCATGTTTGTGGGAAGAATGCTCGGATCGTTGCGAGCTATAATTTGTTTGCCGCAATGTCGTGAACACGGTTTGGAAGTTCGAGTCGGGTTTCTGGAAGGCTTCAGCAATCCAACGACAATTTGGGGCTTTACAACTTCTTCACTGTTGAGCCCATCGCGAGCGCACTCGAGAACTTATTATGGTATCATGAACAAAGACTGCCCCTCAACCCCTTTGTAAGTTAGTGAACAATGCTTGCAAACAAAGACATGTGACAATGCGTTGGTCTCCAACTCGACCAGTCATCGTCTTGATGCAATCTGAGCGGCACGGTACAGTGACTGAAGTGGACAGCTACCGGCACTTCGTGATCATCCTGAGTATACGCCGTGCGTTGGTAATAGGAAATTTGCCGGGGCCAAATATCAGAATGCTGAAATTATGGGCCCTCCCTTGCTAGTCAAGCTGTCTCCGTCTACTTATTGCTGAGGAACCATTGAAAGCCGGAAATAGTGTCTTGCTCCCATTGTCTATACTCCGGAATTCCTCCCAGCGCAAGCCAGAAGCAGTGCGGCAATCCAGGATACAAATTGACTCTCGACTTTCCTCCATTCTTCTTCAGTATATCATCAAAGATAAGTGCTTCATCACGACTGTAGTCTCGCCCGCAGACTTGCTGATAGACTTTCGGAAGCCCTTCGTGTCTCTCGTTACCAGGCCAGAGTAGTGGCATGCACAGCTTCGAAGTCGGGTCAGCCTTAGCGCAATCCGTCATGAATTTCTTCATCTCCTTCGAGAGTACCGGATTATCTGCACATTCTGGCTGCGTGCGACTAAGGTACCTTTCAAGATAGATAGGATCGAGGTCTCCTTCGTTCAAGGGCTGTATAGACCCACATGCCGAGTAAACACCAGTAATTTTAGGCTCTAGATTCTCTTCTTTGGCCATGTGTGCGATCACCAGCGCCATATGAGCACCAGCAGAGATACCACCGATGATGAAGTGTCGTTCGGCTTCTTCATCGTACTTGGTTCGGATATAATTGAAGCTATCCCAAGCATCATTCAAGCTAGTAGGCCAGACATGCTCGGGAGCAAGGCGATAATTTGGTGCGATTACCATGCAACCGAACCGTTTGCACAGTGATCGTGCGATACCTGCCGTCATTGTTGGACTGCCAATAACCCACCCTCCGCCATGCCAGAGCACCACAATAGACCCATTCGGGACAGTGTGTCGATTGGACGTGAAGATTCGAAGAGTGAGCTGGTAGCCGTCCCTTGCAGGAAACTGGCGAAAGGTCTCCTCGACATCTCGATCTGGTTCGTCCAGTTCGTCTGCGAGTTCGGTTTGCATACGGACCTTGGCCAGAGTGCTTTTTGCGTCTTGCCAGTCGATCCTCACAGGCGGCCAGACATCCATCATCTGACTTCGGTCAGAGTGCTCTGCTCAGTCGGTCATATGGGTTTTAGTGCGTGTACTTCTTGATATTCCTCTGTCGGCTCTGCGAGCTGAAGAATCTCTTCACGAGACATGCTCGTGAAGTCTTTTGTGAAAAGCATGTTGGCTGGTTGTCGATGAGAGATTAAGATCTTTCCTTGGGCCCTTCTTCAACTTATGACCAGTTCTCTCCGCAGCATTGCACTTCGGGTTGTTCGGGGCGATGATGGCACAGAAAGTTGGCGAGCTGGCGTCAAGGAAAGTTTCGCCGAAGCCGGCGACAATGTCGCGCCACGCGCTTGCAGTTCGCACATCGAACAACAACAACTCGTTCATCATCAGCTCGTGTAGAGGGTCACGGATTCGATCGTCATTTCTTGCATAACGCAGCTGAGCAGCAATGCGTCTCGCGATGCAGCCGTATCATCGGTACCCCATCTACATGAGGACTTGTCACTGTTACTCCGGGCTAAGCGATGTCTGTGCCAACGTGACAGTCTTCCATTTGACGTACGCGAGCTGAGTGGCTGTGAAGTGGGGGCAGGAAGGTGCTGCATAACTGTATCTTCAGCCTTGACCTTCTGATGAGCTCCGAATTTGTCACTCAGATGACAATACTCACTGCCTTCATAGGCCCTCCCTGTAGCTGAGACATTCACACCCAGTCTGCAGGTGAAGGAACATGATCGATACATATAGGCGGCATGCTAAGACGACATTCACAGTTCGTATCTGCGGACAGGATAGCTTATAAGCATTCATGCATGGCATGAACCGACACCATTTGACATCGACGCTCGCAGGGTACACAGGAGACACATGCAGGTCATCACAAGATGCGGCTGTTGAACAGCAGTTACAACTTCTGCGATTATGACGACTCTCCGCCGCCATACGCCATCCTTTCACACACTTGGAGCGAGAAGAACGAGGAAGAGCTGACATATCAAGATCTGAAAGATGGCATAACGACCACAACGAAATCTTTGACCAAATTGAATCTCTGTAGAGACTGGGCGAACGAAGCAGGCTTCGAGTACTTCTGGATCGATACCTGCTGCATCGACAAACGAAATGATGCTGAGATCAATTATGCCATCAGATCAATGTGGCGGTGGTATCTCGAGGCGGGTGTTTGCTTCGTGTACTTGTCAGATTTATCGAAGAAGAGGACACGTGATACAGACTGGCGGGACGCGCTCAAAGACTGCAGATGGTTCACGAGAGGGTGGACACTGCAGGAGCTCATAGCGTCGAGAAGAATCGAGTTCTATGCAAGAGACGGCCACATTGGTAGCAGAAAAGACTTACTGCCAGCGCTCAAGAGCATTACTGGCATCAATCTCGGTCAACCCGCGCCTAGCCATGCCACAAGGCTGAGCTGGGTCACCAAGCGAGCCACGAAGAGGCCTGAGGACAAGGCATACTGTATGCTTGGCATATGCGATGTGTCGCTCGACCCTCGATACGGTGAGGGAGGTGACTCAGCTTGGCGACGGCTACAAGATGCCATTACGCATCGTTATGGGACGATTGCTCTGGAAGCGCAGTCCACAGTCACAAACGATGACCACTCGGCAACGGTGCTTGAGGCTCTAAAGTTCGATGCCCTCGAGACAAGGCGGAACACTATTAGCAAGGCCACGGCGAGGACCTGCAAATGGATCCTCAGCCATCCCGCCTGCGCCAAATGGTTGAACCTGCAGCGCAAGTTTTTCTGGATCAAGGGAAAACCAGGAGCTGGCAAATCAGTGCTAATAAAGTACCTGGATCAGCACGTTACCCGGAATTTGAGGAAATCAAACGCTATTGGAATTCACTTCTACTTCAATGCTCGCGGTGAGCAGCTTGAGAAGTCTTTCGTGGGGCTGTATCGTTCGCTATTGGTGCAACTTATGGACCTGGTGCCAGAGCTCATGCACGAGTTGAATGCACTCGATATACAATTCGATCTGTCACAGCTACAGAGCGTTCTCACATCTGTCATCCTTGCGATTGACAAACAGATCTGGCTCTTCGTTGACGCACTGGACGAATGTCGCGAAGGCGACATCCGAGATTTGATCGATTTCCTCGATGGGCTGCAAGACGCAAAACTCTACGTTTGTCTTGCTAGCCGTCACTACCCTTTTGTCAAAGTGCCGACAGACCTACAGCTAAGCCTTGAAGAAGTGGATCAGCACAAGCAGGATCTGAGCACTTATGTCGAGAAGCTTGACCTGGAAGGTGAAGAGTTAGCACAGATGCAGCGCCAGATAGTTGCCAAGGCGAATGGCATCTTCCTCTGGGTAGTTCTGGTCGTCAAAATTCTCCAGAAGGATGTCGAACGAGGCAGGTTTCACGCCATGCATTCACGACTGCAAGAGATACCCGTGGGCTTACCAGATCTGTTCAAAACCATCATTCTTCGGGATGATGAACATAAGGAAGAGTTTCTGCTCTGCCTCCGATGGATTCTGTACGCTCGGCGGCCTTTGACTCTCAAGGAGTGGTATTTCGCGATGATGTCCGGTGTAGATGATGGCTGCCTCGAGTGGCACGAAGGCGTCACAGACAATCGGATGGAGACGTTCCTGCTGAGCGCATCTAAGGGTTTGGCAGAGCTGAGTAAAGGCAAGACGACCACAGCACAATTCATTCACGAATCCGTGCGCGATTTCCTCATAAGACAAGGTGGTTTCGAGGAGATCTGCGGTAGCCATGAGTCCTCCGAAAGCATCGCACACGAGCAACTAAAGCAGCACTGTTTGCAAGGACTAGCGTTTAGCCTGCCAAGACAACTTGAGCAAAAAAGGATGTCAAAGCACCTGCTTACCGAAGAAGAGCGCAGCTCACTTACGGCCCGATATCCATTTGCGGAGTATGCCACGACGTATGTTCTGCACCATGCGGACCAAGCCGCAATCACCTTTCCTCAAGCTTACTTCCTAGCCTATGTCCTCACATTGGGGGACTGGGTCAACCGTGTCAACGCTTTCCAAAAGAGCAAGCCGGTCGTCTATAGCGCAACTCCCAGCTTAAGCTATCTCTGCGCTGAGAGGAACCTCGCATGGCTTGTGCCTCGACCGACCGAAGCCATGTCGCCGGATAAGCAACAAAGGTACGTGACGCCATTGATCGCCGCAGCAATCCACTCGAGCTGGCAGGTGTTGAAAGTATTCTTGAACGACATGAACGTTCCAAATATCGAGGAGACTATTCTGGAATTGAAGTCCAAAGCCAGGTTTGTAACATTGCCAAAAGCGCTACTGGAAATCCCCTGGCTGTGGGCGGTCGAGAATGATTTGGTGCATTTGACACATCACACGCTAATGTTTGTCCTCGAGCGACATCCCGCGGCGAAGAAGAGGACGTACGTCAATGCTGTGGCGACTGCGTCACGAGGAGGCCACGAGAAGGTAATGCAGATGTTGCTAAATCTGCGAGCAGACGTTGACGGAAATATGTATGGTAATGCGCTTCACCGGGCATTAAAGGAAGGTCACGGAGATGTATTGCAGATGCTGCTAGATGCAGAAGGAGAACTTGACACCTGGGGGGGATATGAAACTGGCACTGCGCTTCACTCGGCATCAAAATATGGTCGCGCGAAGGTGGTGCAGATGCTACTCGATGCCGGAGCAAATGTCAACGCTCAAGGGCCACGTGGTGGCACTGCGCTGCAGTGGGCCTCGGAAAATGGCCACGAGGAGGTAGTTGAGTTGCTGCTCAGCGCGGGAGCGGACATTGACGCTCCGGGAGGTGAGTACGTCAATGCACTGGCGGCGGCATCAAATAATGGCCACGAAAAGCTGGCTCAAATGCTCTTAGCACAAAGGGAGAAGATGGAATTCCAACGTGGACAGAAAGAGACCAAGCTCCGGATCGATTATCTTATCAGTCATGCCGATAGGAAAGAGGTCTGGCAAAGTTCAAATGTATGCGAACACAAATCTCCGAAGTAGCTAGACTGTGCGATAATGAATCGGTTATAACCTTGGCTATATTGATCGAGTCCGGAGAACAGGGAAAGCTAGCTTGTGCCAAGAACACGGATCTTACGAACGCAGTCAGAAGGAACGGATATGCTGTTGGGCGGGTGTCCCAGTCTCCTCTCCAGACCGGCGCTTCGGCGTTTGATCGCCTAGTCTTTGTCGCCGGGCTATGTTGCGATGAGTTTTACCATACCGTAATTCGATGTTCTGTGGTGGTCGCGACACCAATGGCAAGAAGCAGCGAATGGTACAGTCCATCACATGCATTCGGCAATGGAAAGCAGAGCCTCTGACACTACATATGCTTCCACTCTCAAGGATCCAAACTGACCGACTTTGAACACAATGAGCTGTCTGACTGGCAATGGTCCCTGCAGAACTGCAGAGTGAATGCCCTGCTCGGTCCCCAGTATTCGCCTATGCATATGACGGAGTGTAAAGTAGTATTCGCGAAATATGAAGTATAGTGCGAATGGCTCTGTTCTTGTCACGCAACAGAGAGGATTTTCAGACAGAATCAGCGGTTGTTTCCGGCGAGGCCGAGAAATGAGATTGGCCAAGGCGGCGCTGTTCGAGCAAGGTTGTCGAACCCCTCCACCGCTCTACAGTATCTCCCACATGAAAGCGGGTTGTGTACAACTAGGTGATCACCAAAGAAACTGTCGCAACACTTGAAGACACAGGTTCGCTGTCGCTCTTCCATTCAACCGGCACCTTTCTTGTACTTCGAAGCCGATATTTGTGACGAGCGTCCGGAAGCAGAATTATCATGACCAGAACGTCAGTCACAAGATCATAACCAAAAGATGAGCACATCAACAGAAGAGAATCAGCTGAATGAGCAAAACGACTTCATCACATCGAGCCTCGGCTATCACATTCACCCGACGATAGTCAAAGCACTGACTGAAGATGCAAAACTGCTACCAGAGAACATCCGGATTGCAGACATCTCGCGAGGCGATCAATTCAATGGAAGCGTGTCGCCTGATACACTCGCGCAAGCCAAAAGAGTGAAACTGCCATTTGGAGGATACAGCAGTACCGTAAAAGACCTGCAAGGCCAATTCGATGTCGTCGCAGTTCGCCTCCTTCACACAAATCTGAAATCCGACAGATTCAATGAAGCGCTCGACGAACTCGTAGCACTTCTCAAACCAGGCGGCTGGCTCCAATGGATCGACTGGGACCCAATGACGGCTCGAATAGCCACTGTCAAAGCTGGAGCGCCAGATACTGTCCTTCGAGACGTCTTGAACCGCTTCACAGATGCTCTACGGGCCCAGAAAGCAGGCTCGACGTATAAGATCTCGACAGCAATGAGTTTAGAACTGGAAGACGAGGAGTCGGATATGTATACGGTGACTCCGGAGGTGCGATTCACGGAGAATGTGGTTGCTGGAGCGCTATTGTATCTTGAACGCAGTGGGCATTGTACGGCAGAGGAGGCGAGCGAATTGAGGGCGAAGGTCAAGGAGGAGATTGAGAGCGCAGGATCTCTGCTGTTCTACGATCTTTGGTGCCATGTTGCCAGGAAGCCGGCGAATGGCGCTGGGGATCTGGAAGCGTGATGTCTTCAATAGCGGTGTGCTGCGTGGGCCCTGCAGGTGCTAGAGCTGAGGCGCGCCTTCTCCATCTCACTGATCAGGTAGACGGCGCGAAGGTTGCAGCTGCCACGCGGGTTCCGCGGTCCCCAGCTTGAGGACACTGTGGGTTTATGGAAGTATCCTCCTCCTGCATGCGTTTAGGACTTCTCTCGCCTCTGCCAAGGCCGACGAGCCTAAGCTTTGCGCCGAGACCGATCAAGCAACAAGCGCATTTGAAGACACCAAGATCCTAGCAATATGTTCCTTAGCGGTATAGAACTTCTCAGCTCGTATAGGCGTTCACTCTGTCCCACGCGCCACGTAGATCTGACCTCACAAAGAGCGCGCTACAGTGAGAGCGGAAATAGTGGCTGACGGGAAGGTTGCAGCGGGGAAGGCACAATGAGCGGCAATTACCCAATGGATCTGCTCGTCTCGGGCGCGACCGGGCGCCTGTCATCAAATCGAAGTCAGCACTCTTCCCCATTACGCGTCGAATAATAACACCTCGATGGTCTACTTTGGTCCGCGGTGAGGCAGTATCGCATCCCTACGAATCACACCTCGGACGCCTCGCTGTCGCCAACTTTCTTCGCAGTCGAACACCTTGCGACTCCTTTGTCTTCCAATTCTCTTTGTCTGCGGCAAAGACTCCGAAGCATGAATTGCCCATCGAGAACCGAGCCGGACATGCCCCCGGACTGGAATCAGAATCCAAATCCGCTCGCTGAGATCACGAGAAGCGAGCTGGGCAAGGTGGCGAGCGCCAGAGTCCAGCACGACCACAAGCTGAAGAACCAAAATGGAGCAGATTCCGAGTTCGCGGAGATGCAAGGCAATCGCAACAACCAGCCGCCGGAGAAGGGCATGTCGGTTAGCGGCGATGGAACTTCACCCATCGCCACCCCAGGGTTTGGAGGTCGCATGCTCGAGGACACACTCGGCGCAACACCACCAAACCCACGCAAGCTGCCACCCTGGCAGCAACCTCTAGATCGCTTCCGAAAAGTGATCTGGAAATATGTCCGCTTCATTGGACCTGGTTTCATGATTGCAGTGGCGTACATCGATCCTGGCAACTATGCGACAGATGCGGCAGCAGGCGCCACGTATCAGTTCAAGCTCTTATTCATGGTACTGCTTTCGAACATTTTCGCCATCTTTCTGCAGTCGCTATGCATTAAGATGAGCACGGTCACGGGAAGGGATCTGGCGCAGATGAACAAGGATCACTGTCCTCCATGGCTGAACTATGTTTTGTTCTTCTTCGGCGAAGCAGCAGTCATAGCGACGGACATTGCAGAGGTCATTGGTTTCGCGATCGCTCTGAACCTCTTGGCTCCAAAACTACCTGTCGTTGCAGGATGTGCGATCTCAATTGTGGATGTCATGTTTATATTGCTGTTCTACCGGCCAGAAGGCTCGATGAAGGCACTTCGACTCTTCGAAGGTTTCGTGATGCTGTTGGTCCTGGGCGTGGTAGTGTGTTTCTGTTACCAGCTATCATTGATCCAGGGAACAACGCCCGGGGAGGTCTTCAAAGGGTACCTGCCATCGAGCGCACTCGTAGAAAGCAAAGGGTGAGTGGTTTCCCCATTTTTGAGAGATATCCTCTTACTAAGTCACGTCAGTCTGTACCAATCTTGTGGTATCCTCGGCGCAACAGTCATGCCTCACTCCTTGTATCTAGGCTCCGGACTCGTCAAGCCACGCCTCAGACACTTTGATCAGAAACACAAAACCTACAACCTCGACAGCGAGCTTGATGATGACACGGCTAGCATCGACCGCAAATACCGTCCGTCCATGGCCGCCATCAAAGCTTGCATGAAGTACAGCATCATCGAACTCGCCGTTTCACTCTTCACGTTTGCCCTGTTCATCAACAGCGCCATTCTCATCGTCTGCGGCGCGTCACTCTACAAAGTCTCCGGCGCAGACGATGCTGACCTCTTCGGCATCTACAACCTCCTCCGCGAACAAATCGCCCACGCTGCAGCCACCGTCTTCGCAGTTGCATTACTGCTATCTGGCTGCTCTGCCGGCATCGTCTGCACGCTTGCGGGCCAAATGATTGCCGAAGGGCAAATCAATTGGAAGCTCAAGCCATGGGTCACCAGACTTTTAACACGTTCGATTTCGATCGTCCCTGCGATCCTGGTTGCAGGGACACTGGGAAAACAGGGCTTGTCTGATGCGTTGGTGGGAAGCCAGGTCGCGCTGAGCGTCATTCTACCATTTGTGAGTGCACCGGTGATTTACTACACAAGTAGAAACAAGTATATGCACGTCGTTACCACCACCACGACGACACCGAGTGCAGAGGGAGATCGATCTGAGACCGAGACGCCAGAGACCAGAAGGGAAGTGGTCAATATGCGGAACCACTGGCTCGTGGCTGTCATTGCTGGCGCGATTTGGCTAATCATTGTTATCATGAACGTGGCAAATATCGTCTTGACCGGACTGGGAGTGAACTAGTCCACAAGACGACGCACGGATGAGACGAGACGAGGACAACTCCTGTCAATGATGACAAAGATCGATCAAAATACCACGATTTGGGCCATTTTATTGTAGAAATGATGGCGAGACTCGTCTGCCAAGCATTCGCAGCCAAGCTTGTTCATTCTTTCAATCATATGGTACATATTCAGTGGAGCGCATCAATGCATGATTAATACAAGTCTGCTTCCAAAACAGGGCTTCCATGAACCAGATAGAAGGACTCCATGTGTGAATTCCCGAGCATCAGGATGTCCAAGCCAATGTCCCCAAAACTCCATCCGCCGAAAACCAGTACCAATGATCAACGAGTGGCTCCATGCACGTATGCAAAACAGGCTTCCCAGCCAGAACACCATATGCTAACCCAGTACGTAGTGAACGCTCATCAATCCAACTCAGTCCGTACACAACACATTCTTGTCCATCCAAGTCCGAACAACTTCGTAAATGCTATGCAACTCTTCCGTGTTCAGACTTGCAATCTGCCCATTCGATAACCAACCTCCCTCAAACTCCTTCTCAGCAACTTCAATGCCGCCTCAAATTGATAATCTCCCTTCTTGCCGCAGAAATCTACGCATTGCTCTAGTCTCCTAACCAGATGAGCGACAGTAATGACTTTCTTCCGTGCCCGGTGAATCATCATTCGCATATCGTGCCGTGCGGCGGAGGTCTTGCAATCCCAGTCCCAGCTGAAGAATTCAGACTCGCAGAACGTGACCATTCGTGTGGTCTTGGTGACTTCGGATTCGATGATGGAGAAGGTCTTCGGCAAGTGAGTGACGAGGTGGGAGCGGGCGAGAGAATCGGTCTGCTGTGAGGAGTCTGTCGGACCCAGGACGACAATCGGCTCGGGTTCGTAGCGGTCGGAGCATTTGGCTGGGGAGTACAGCTCAATGTGGAAGTCGGGAAGGGATGATGCGTCGCTGCTGGACCACGAGGACTTGTGGAGGTAGACATCTTCGTAGCCCAGGGGAAAGAGCACGCGGTATCGACGTTTGGTGAGAGGGGAGGAATTGTGAGGTGTGGTAGCGTTGGTCATAAGTGGACCACTGGTGAGGAGCTTCCAGGCGGAGGGGTCGGCCGTGGACTTTACGAGCCATTTGGCTTGAGGTGGACGCTCGCCTGCAATGTCCTTATCTTGGGAAGGCGTCGTTGATTCGAGAGAGCCCATGGGTTCCATTTGGTCTCCGTAAAAGTGTTCGTCGTGGAGTGTGATCTCGGACTGCAGATTGTCGATGGTAATGGCGTCATTGTAGCTGGGAGGAGCTTCGTCTTCATGTGATCGCCTCATGGTGTTGGTCTCGGAAGACGTCCTGAGGTAGACAATGTCTTCTGTAGTGATGTGCATCCGTGCTGCTGGGGGTCAGTGTTTGTGGAGAAAGAGTCGTCTCGTCGCTTCCGGCGAGCGGTGGGCGAGGACAACAAAGGAAAGAAGAGGGAATAGAAGGTTGGCAGGAAATGATGGCATGTCCGATTGCGTGTGATTATAGGGCGGCAGACATGGGTGAGGGGTGTGGCCTGGACAGAGTTTCATGAACTCTGAGCTTCTCTCCCACTGCCGGGCTTTCAGCGCCAATTCTTGGGGAGAACTGCTGTGGTTCCTGGAGACCGGATGCAACGGGTGAATTGACTGGCCGCGGGCAGGGTGGAAAGTGACACACCCGGCTGAGGTGGAGCGGAGGGAAATGGGCATTCTAGAAGGAAGATGGCAGGCGCAGAGGGCGTACGATGGGCGCAGACGCCAGCTGCTGCACGATGTCAGAAGGATCGGCATCACTTCGTGCAGAGTCGATGCGGCCAGTGGATGACAGATGTGCGACAGGAGACGGGGAAGTCAATCAGGCAAGACATGGCTCGCGTGGCCCAGCATTCCTGGCCGTCGGTCTCCGAATGCGAGCAAGCCATGTCTGCAGACGCTCCCAGGTGTTCTGGTCGCGTCACATGATGGTAGTGAGGCGGAAGACAATATGAAGCTGTATGCTCAGCCGTGAAGAGGATACAGATGGAGTGAAGATGGAGGAGGAGGCGTTCGCGCGTGGAGTGCGCGTTTTCGTCTATAGTTAGCTGCAGGCTGCAGTCGGACCGACGAGAATCTTGGAACGGCAGGATCGCTCGTCGGAACCCCGAAAGAAACTCGTGAGAGCTTCTCAACCAACCCCATTGAGCTCCGCCGTTGCTGCGTCTGCGACAAAACACCACCCTCCCAGCCCATTCTCCTCTCCGTCACTCTCTCTCGCCGGGCACAGCACTCAGCCATGCTCTCTCGATTTGCGCCTCGCGCGGTGTCTGCGCCAGTGCGATCACTGCGCCGGACGCCCGCCCTCCGAACTGTCACCACCGACGCCGCTAGCAGTCACGCGGAAAAGAGCGACGTCCCAGCTGTATGTTTGGAAGCAGTCTTTGAAGGGGAAAAAGGAAGCTCACTGTAGCTATAGGAAGATGACAAGCCCTTCCAAGTCCGCCTCTCGGATGAGGCTTTCGAGACCTACGAGATGGACCCACCTTCATACACCCTCGATACCACCAAGAACGAGCTGAAGCAGATGTACTACGACATGGTCGCCGTGCGGTAGGTCAACGGGAAGGGCATTGCGGTACAATGGACAACTAACACTGGGATAGCCGCATGGAAATGGCCGCCGACCGATTGTACAAGGAGAAGAAGATTCGCGGCTTCTGTCATTTGTCCACTGGACAAGAAGCTGTCGCTGTTGGAATGGAGCACGGAATCACAAAAGAGGACCACATCATCACAGCCTACCGATGCCATGGTTTCGCCATGATGCGCGGAGGTACAGTCCGATCAATTATCGGTGAACTTTTGGGCCGAAGAGAAGGTATCGCACACGGCAAGGGTGGTTCTATGCACATGTTCTCTACCGGCTTCTACGGTGGAAACGGTATCGTCGGAGCTCAAGTTCCTGTCGGCGCGGGTATTGCCTTTGCCAACAAGTACGAGGACAAGAAGAACGTGACCCTCGCCCTCTACGGTGACGGTGCCAGCAACCAGGGTCAGATCTTCGAGGCGTTCAACATGGCCAAGCTGTGGGACCTCCCTGTCATCTTCGGCTGTGAGAACAACAAGTACGGTATGGGTACTGCTGCACACCGTGCGGCCGCTCTCACCGACTACTACAAGCGTGGACAGTTCATCCCTGGTCTGAAGATCAACGGAATGGATGTCCTTGCCGTCAAGGCCGCTGTTCAGCACGGAAAGAAGTGGTGCGCCGAGGGCAACGGTCCTCTCGTCCACGAGTATGTCACCTACCGATACGGTGGTCACTCCATGTCCGACCCTGGTACCACCTACAGAACCCGAGAGGAAATCCAGCGCATGCGATCGACCAACGACCCTATTGCAGGCCTCAAGCAGAAGCTCATCGAGTGGGAAGTTGTCACGGAAGCTCAACTCAAGGAGATCGACAAGGAGGCCCGCAGCCACGTGGACGAGGAAGTGGCCGCTGCCGAAGCCATGCCAGTTCCAGAAAACACCCCACAGGTGCTGTTCGAGGATATCTACGTGCGCGGATCCGAGCCACCATTCCTTCGCGGCCGCATTCCAGAGGAGAACTTCTACTACCCAGAGCGGGAATTGCAGATCCCAAAGTCGCCAGCCCAGACTCTCGCACCAGGCGGCAGCAGCTTGTAGAGACATGCGTTTAGAGTTTTGAGATTGGGAATAGCATGGAATGGGACGAATGGTGTTATCCGGGACTGCGAGGCGCCGGGTCTATGTGTGATATGATACTGGAACTTTGAGGCAGCACTGTATATTGAGAGAGAGCGTCGAGCGTCGAGACTACCACTATGATCTCTTTACGGCACAGCTACAACTACCGTTGTCCAAAGCCATTTCTTATCATCTTGAATCCGGCTTGAGCACAAGCTTTCGGTGGTCGGTGTCAAAGTCGGCTAAGTCGTGCCGAGACGCGAGCTTGTTCTGCTGACTGAGAGGACGAAATCAAGCCCCGCGACGTCATGGTTCACGATCGACCTCTGCCATGTCCTCTTCCATCATTGTTGACCGTTGCGGATGTCGACGGGACGGTGACGAAAGATTTCAGCGATGCCGAACATCGCACAATGGTGACCACCTGCCTCCGACGATAAGTACTTTCTTGCCTCTGCTCTACAACTTCCCAGTTGATTTGCCGATTTGGTGTTTTCTTGCTGTTCCTCCCAACTCTCCTCTCTCATCATTGGGTATTTGAGACGTCGCTTGGGACGAATTTGTGGCACAGTCCAGCTTTGGGGAGTGCGACCGGACAAACGACTTTAGCAAAGAGCTTCAAGCAACAATGGCGACCAAAGCTCTAGGCGGGCAAGGCGGCGCCACGCAAACGCCTAAGCAGAAGATCGAGCTCTTCAGTCCCCAATACTTCGCGGCATGCACTCTGGGCGGCATCATCGGTAGGCTCTCTTGCTGCTATCTGGACACTCTATGAACTCAGCAACTGACAACGTTACCAGCTTGTGGTCCTACTCACACCTCAGTCACGCCTCTCGATCTCGTCAAATGTCGCCGCCAAGTCGACGCCAAACTTTACACCTCCAACCTCCAAGCCTGGTCCAAAATTTTCCGCAATGAAGGAATGCGCGGGATCTTCACCGGCTGGAGTCCCACTTTCATCGGCTACAGCTTCCAAGGCGCGGGCAAGTACGGCGCTTACGAGGTCTTCAAATACTATTACGGCGAGAAATTGTTCCCCAATGCTCCAAAGACGATCGTATATCTCGGAGCTTCCGCGACGGCCGAGGCGATTGCTGATGTCTTCCTTTGTCCCTTCGAGGCGATCAAGGTGAGGATGCAGACCACAATTCCACCTTATGCGACAACCTTGCGAGAGGGCTGGGGAAAGGTCGTGAAAGAGGAAGGATTTGGTGGGCTGTACAAGGGACTTGCCCCATTGTGGGCGAGACAGATTCCCTACACAATGGTCAAGTTCGCGACGTTCGAGAGTGCTGTGGCACAAATCTACAAGACGTTGGGGAAGAAGAAGGAAGAATACAACACATTGCAACAAACTGGAGTGAGTTTCTTGGGAGGATACATTGCCGGAATTGGATGTGCGGTCATCTCGCATCCGGCGGATGTGATGGTCAGTAAGTTGAATGCCAACAAGGAAAAGGGTGAAGGTGCGGGGCAGGCTATTGGAAGAATTTATAAGGAGATTGGGTTCAAGGGGTTATGGAATGGCTTACCGGTGAGAATTGCGATGATTGGTACATTGACGGCGTTCCAGTAAGTTCTGTTCTAGCCAACTCTTCACTCCGTGGAAGTTTACTAACCAATAATGCTTTACAGGTGGTTGATCTATGATTCGTTCAAGGTGTACCTGGGATTGCCCACAACGGGTGGACATTAAGAGACTGGTCGAGAAGGTAAAAGTACGATGGACTGCGGATTTTTCAGCATGGCGTTCTCGGAGCTTTGAGAACTGGCGTGACTGCACTCATGATAGAGGATACAGAATAGTACACCTAGTATGCGAAGATCAGTACCAAACAGCCACCTCGTCGAGGCGAATCTAGGCCATCTCATTAAGCCTCGAAGCTTTTTGGCACGGTCACCAAGCTTTCAAACTGCTGAGCATCCCACTGCTAAGGCCACAGAGACTACGCACGTAACAGCTCGCAAGAAGACCCAAGAACGGTACTCGGACAACAAGTTTGAGAGCACAGACGCAGCCCTATGTTGAGCTTTGGCGTTTTGCGGAGAAGACTCCATGGGTGCCCTTGTCGAAACATCGAACTTCACAGCGGGGACATTTGACAGAAACCTAAAATCAAGCACCCCAACTTGCTCGCCAGTCCAGGCCGAGTCTCTAAATGGAGACCTCCAGCGACATCAGGTTGTGTAAAGATTTACAAAATGAGCCAAAGCTGCATACGTTCTCGAGCTGTTGGCAGATGGTCAACCGAAGCTCAAACTATACGAGCACAGCATGGAAGAATGCGATGCGAGCTGATGAGAGCCAACAGACACGGGCTTCAGACATGGTATATCGCCAGGCTCTACCCAAGATAACGCCATAACTCACAAGGGCACAGGAAAAATCGCTTCCTCCCCCAAAAGAGTGATTACACTCCACGACCCTCTCCTTTGCAGTCCCCTTTCTAGGCCCAGCACTATCTCGTTCCCAGCACAAGTTAACGATCCAAGACCTCACTGCCGATCTTTGTTGCCGCGACTGCAAGTAGCGAAGCACGACACGTCCGACAAGTGGAATCCAGTACAGCACGCGTTTATCGAATCTAGCGCACGTCCGTGGCCATCTCTGAGCGTCGTCATCGGTTACCGCCATGCTTCATGGCTGGGCGTCGCCCACTGCTGTCGTGGCGACATGCATCATCATGCCGTTTCTCGCTGGTGTGGCAGTCATACTAAGAATCTATGCGAGATTCTTTTGTACGAAGAATGCCGGGTGGGATGATTACAGTACGATGGTTTCAATGGTAAGAGAAAATATACTACCCATCAGTAAGGCTTTTGTTACTGCTGCGATCGACTGTGTGTATCGCGATGGAAGAGAAACAGGGTTCATCGATGCAATGAAGTGACAAAGCTGACGTGCAACCCATTGGGTGCTATAGCTCTTTTCGATAGCGACGACTGTTACGATTATTGCGCAAGTGGAAACTGGACTTGGGAAACATGTCAAGGAACTTAAGCCACATGAGGCATTCTTGCAGAAGAGAGCTGTAAGTCACACTTCACAGAGCACAGAACAGAGACATACGACTTGCTCGGCTGTTACTTACAAGATGCTAACCATATGCTGATGTTGGCAGTTCTTCGTCATGATTATCGTTTACAATATCTCTCTCTGCTTTACTAAGCTGGCCATTCTGATGCAGTATAAACGACTATTCCCACAAAAAGGCTTCAAGCTCGCGGTCCACATATCCATGGCGATTGTGATCGTATACGCGGTATGGAGATTTTTCGCGGCGATTTTCGTTTGCTCACCTGTGGCTGCCTGTGAGTCTTTCTCGATGTCAACCGATGAGAGTGGAAGGGAAAAGACTTGCGTTGCTAATCTGGTACATCCACAGTCTGGGATCGCTCGATCAAGCCGTTTCACTGCCAGAACAAATTCGCGAACTCGTAAGCATATCGCCGATCCAGCTTGCAACGCGTGGGAATGCTCACAGTTAGCTCTCCAGGATGGCGTCCTGCGCTCTCAACATGTCCACCGATATCCTCATCGCCGCACTCCCCCTCGCGATCCTCCACAAACTTCAACTTCCACCTCGACAGCGCTACGCCCTTATGTCCGTCTTTGCCCTCGCAGGGTTCGTCGTCATTATTTCGATCCTCCGCGTCCCTTCCATTGTCACTCTCTGGAAGACCACAGACATCACCTACGTGAACCCCATGGTCATGGTCTGGAGTGACATCGAAATCAACATCGGCTTAATTTGTGCCTGCCTCCCAACACTACGATGCCTCTTCCCAAAAATCTTCCGATCAATGACAAGTGGGAGAAGTACAGACGGAAGCAATAAACTCGGCACAGGCGGCTCAGGCGCAGCCGCAACATTCGAGTCCAGATCCGGCGGAGGAGACGGAAGCGTAACATTCAACAATGGAAGCCGAAAAGATCGACGAAGTCGTCGAGCAAGTGGGATGCACGCAAACGGTGGCATGGGATCTTTCGGAGGGAAATATTCTGCTCGGTCAGACGAGAAGAAACATGTCGTGTTGGAGAATGTGGAAGAGATTGAGATGGCAAGTACAAAGGGGATGTTGATTGGGGAAGATGGTGAGCAGGGAAGTGGCAGTCGGCCGTCGAGTCCGCAAAATCATGTTCAGCATCAACATCAGCAGCATCAACATCAGCATCAGCAACCGCGAAGGCAGAATCCGAATGAGATTTTGGTGCAGAGGGAGATTCAGCAGGTGGAGAGTTTTCGGCCTGTGGCAGGGAATGGGAGGGCGATGAGGAGTGCGAGGGATGTGGAGAGGATGGAGAGGGAGATGGTTTGATGAGAACTTTTAATGATTTATGTTTGAGATGTACTGGTACGTCTTGTGCTCACTGAACGAAAGATGAGGTTTTGGAATGTATACAATCTTCTTCTCCACTGTGAGCATTGACGTCTTTGCGTTGTTGGCAGTGTCAAGGTCGAACAGTCGCGATATTATGCAAGTCTCATTGGCGCTGGCAGACCCAACTACAGGCAGTCTTCGTATCTACGCAACAGCATGTGCGCCGCCAATTGCTGACGTTCGTCCCTTGGGACCCCGAGAGCATGCGGCTCAGTCAGCAGTATCCGACGACCCTCTCCAGAGCTCGTTCGCCGCAATTGAGACCTTTCGCCCATCAGACCTCAGTGTGTATCTGTTCCTTGTCTCCGAACATCTTCCTCAACTCCGCCAACTGCTTCTCCGCCCCCTCAAGCACACACGACTTCTTGTGAAAGTAGTTCGTGTACGGCTGGAAATGTTCCTCTTGCACTCGCATCTTCTCAATGTCTGCCTCCAGAATCCGTGTCACCGCAACAACAGCCGTCGGGTCTGTCAGCTCGACCACGAGAGGTTTGTACCTACACAGCCATTTAGTCAGACCTTGTCCACCCGGGTGCGGCCTTGTGGCAACTGCTCAGGCGAGCAATGGTGAAGACGTACTTTTTCCAGCGGTTGATCGGCACCGCCTTCTTAACTTCTTGCGCAGCTTGGATGGCGGGGTCGTGACTTGGAAGTGGGATGCCATCTTTGACGGCTGAGTAGAGAGGAGAGCTGTTAGTGCCGGCTTTTCAAGGACAAGTTCGCGATCGAGTTCGCACCTAAAGCGTGAGAACGATGATATTTCTTGCGCAGTCTGCGCATTTTGGCTGGGGGCTGACGAGCACGGCCTTCCGATTTCGCAGACATGCTAATGTGAAGGCTTGAGCTGCGGCGCGCAAGATGGGAGGTGTGGATGGCGCTGCTGCTTTGCTGTTGATGTTGGTGAGAAGCCGAGGAGGGGAAGGGCGCTGGAGGCACGAGTTGACTTTAGCAAGTTGGCGAGTCGCGGCTCGAAGTTTCCGGTGGACTCGAGTTGGGATCGAGGCACAGTCTGTAGGCTGCTGAACCATGCCATGTCTGGCGGACGAGAATATGATATGCACATGGTGGTCTCCGAGCCCCAGCCTTTGGCTGAAGAATCGATGACCTACCGTTTGAGCCTACAAGTCATCACGCACGCACGGGGGGAGGAGAGGAGGAGAATGCGAGAGATGTGCCAAAGGAAAGGGGAGGGGAGGGGAGGGGAGAGGAGGGAGGCGAGCTGGTGGAGGGCTTGGGTGTTGTCACTGTGAGTGCAATGGGGTCGAGTGGAGGCGTAGACCAGGCGTAGACCAGGCGTAGACCAGGCGTAGACAAAGCGTGTTGTGGTTTCGAATCTGCCGAGCTGTTAGCACTCCTACAGCTATATACCTTTTCCTCGACCGTTGTGGAAGCCCCAGATGTTCCTTTCAGGTCCTCGCAACCGGTAATTCCACCGCTCCGGAAGTTCGACCCGCTCTCAGTCCAGGCCCGTGTTGCTGGGGATCGGACCCAACGCGACAGGCCAACGCATTTTCCTGCCTCCCATGACGAGCGCGCCAAGGTTGAATTGAAGCCATACTTTGTACGCATCGACGATCTGAAGGTAACGTCAACCTGTGACGGCCGTCTCAGAGGGCAAGACCTGCACAACCCCGAATGATGTGGAAAGTTGAGGGAAGGAAGAGGAAGCAAGTTCGGAACGGCGGCCATTTTATAGCCCACACGCGCTAGCGGCTAGCTTGTGGAACATGCCAAGACCGCTCGAGTCCACTGCACGGCGACAACGACAGGACCCTCTTCGCCAGCTCCGTCTCGAGCGCAGCCGTCTCGATCTTTCAGCAGTCCGCAGCAGCATTTATCATCAGCAGCAGCAGCACGTCGGCAACTTGTAATCACGATGCCGTGGTCGCAGCACGCAAACCCAGCAGCTTTGATCACCAATGACGGCACAGATCGTCAGGCCGCCGGTCGAAACTGCCCATATATTGGAGGTTCGACGCATCCATTGAATTGTACGTGCAGCCGTGTGGCGGTCATGGCTGAACGGACGCTGATATGGGCCAGCAGTCTCTACCTCGCCAGCTACCACCGATGACGAAGATGAAGAAGTGGAGTGCGACGACCACGACCGCGAACTCGAGTACGACGAGGATTACGCCGATGGCCTTCCGCTTGACAGTGACGAGCTCAGCGAGTATCTCACGACCTGCGGAGACACTGTCGGCGCGCGCTTGGAATTTCTGGAGCAAGATCCTGTGGGGAATGCCATGGCGATAAAAGAGCAGCTAGAAGTCCAGGATCTAATCGAACACTACCACGAGGACCGCGTCAATGCATTCAACCGGGATTCCAGCCCATTACAAGATACCCCTAACGCCTCCCTGACGGAAGTCGGCATGGACCGGGAGCGCAGCCCATCATCGAGAAGCCCCGAGCTGCTCGAGAGTGACATTCGCGCTAAGTCCTGTGGAGTCGAATATCCCGTGTTCTATCAAGGTGTGGCTCCTGAGGCTGTACGAAACTCATACACAGTCGAATCATTTGAGGGCAAGATACCCAACCTTGATCTCTTCCTCCGCGACAACATACAAAATTGGTTGAGCGACATTGACTTCCTGGACGCTGCACTTCCGAATGGGGGTTGGAGTGACGGTGTACTGCAAAGGAAGAGGGCCGAGAAGAGACGTTTGCACCAAGAGCTCTTCGACATGATTGAGACCGGTCGAGCGTATATCGAAGATGCCCCTAGACCAGAGATAGCCTCGACAGAAGAACTAGTCCGTCAAGCAGAGGGTTGGGGACCGGAGGCGTTCGTCGACATTTTTGCCGACGTTTTCGATTCTGATCCCGAGGATAATGCCAGCGAATTGGACTGCCATGAGGTCTTCTGGCAGAAGGGCGCGAAGACATCCGGATTTGACCCAGCCAGGAAGTTCTGCGCTTCAGCCCGGAAATCTCATCCCATCCGTTGCGCTGAGGACGCCAAGATTTACAGCGTCTTGTTCGATATCTCCAAGTTCCAGGTTGCCAGGCTCCACGGTATCGAAGCCTTCCTTGGACGCGTGGACGAAGCACTGTATTTCGGAGGAAGAATTGTCCCACCTCGTGACGCAGAAGAACTTCTGCGGCTACAAAAAGGATCTCTGGTGCTCTGGTCCAGTCTGAAGTATGAAGCTGACTGGCTTTTGCTGCTAGCTGATGACCGAGCGAAGCACTTTAGCGAGCCGGCCCCACTCCTGTCGATCGAGTGCTTCCGAGAGCATTGGGGCACTGCTGCCGCTATAGCGCAGATCGAGAGGGAGAAGGCACAAGCATTGAGGTTGAAGAAGAGTCTGGAGCGATCGCAAGCCACATCTGAGGTGGCAATCAAGGTTGAGCCGGAGGATGATTAATTCGTGGATTACTTGTGATTGGTTTTTTGGGCAGTTTTCTTGTTGGCACCATGGTGATGGTTGTTCCTGCAGAGCGATTGACAGAGATGGCGAGTTGTTTCAATGTGATACCCGCGCGCGCGGAAGAATTAAAAGTTGTTGATCCTCACTTACAAGAGATTCACTCTGCAAACTATCATCGTGTCTCCATGCATCTGCCCTCACGAAAGCAGCTATGCCTAGATCTGGTAGCGGTCGGCCATCGCTTCGACACTCAGAGGCAGCGGGGCGATGGAGAACGGGAGGGCGTTCAACGTGCCCCTCGCGAGGGTATCTCCATGAATCCCGTGCTGTTCAGTGGCGCTATGGTTGGAGGCAGTGCCCGGGCAACTTTCGCAGCGGAAACAGAGGGGGAGAAGACGCGCCCGATCTCTCCGCAGATCCACTCCAGTTGCATGCTGCTGAATCTGCACAAGCTGCACTGCAACCATTAATGAGGCTGATGGAGACAGAATGTGTGAGACAAAGGAACGTGAAAGCAGAAGCCAGAAGTGAAGTGCGGTCGGGCCCACCTGGGAAACCTAACCGGATTAAGGTTAATTACGCTCAACTTAGAAATATGTTGTCGACGTCCATTGTCGCTCTGCTCAATCGTTCCTCTCTGAGCGTCCACGGCAAAATGAGCGCGCCTCGAGCTCTGCGATACTTCGCCAGAGTGAAGCAGTCGCGGACATTGCCGGAAACGCCCCGAAATACGCCGATACGATACTTTCACACCTCAAAGCAGGCCCAAGCATTCGCGCAGCAGCCTATACAGGAAGACAAGCCTACTGGCTCGTCCATCTCCAATCCCCAACTATCCTTCCCATGCCTCGATAACGCCGAAGACCGCACACGTCAGCTGTCCAAGAAGCGCTCATTGTCTGGGCCAGAACCGTCGTACACCTCCGGCAAACACGAGACCTTCCACTCGGCCGAACCATTTCTACTCGACTGGGGTGGAGTTCTGCCTTCGTATGACATTGCGTGGGAAGCATGGGGGACTCTGAATGCAGATAAGAGCAATGCAATCTTGCTACATACCGGGCTGTCGGCCAGCAGTCATGCACATAGCACAGAGGCCAATTCAAAACCAGGGTGGTGGGAGAAGTTCATTGGTCCTGGCGCGCCATTGGATACGGACAAATACTTCGTTATATGCACAAACGTAATTGGAGGCTGCTACGGGAGCACTGGACCGAGTAGCATTGACCCATTGACTGGCAAGCACTACGGCACCAGCTTTCCGATCTTGACGATGCAAGATATGGTGAGAGCACAATTCCGATTGCTCGATGCGATGGGCATCAAGAAGTTATATGCGAGTGTTGGCAATAGTATGGGAGGCATGCAGTCGCTCGCACTCGGAGTCTTGGACAACGAACGTGTGGGCAGAATTGTGTCCGTATCGGGCTGCGCGCGAAGTACACCTTCCAGTATCGCAATGCGACATTGTCAAAGGCAGGTCTTGATGAATGACCCAGCCTGGGCCAAGACGAGGGGCAACTACTACGACAGCATCCCACCACATACAGGAATGAAGTTGGCGCGAGAAATTGCAACAATCACGTACCGCTCTGGTCCAGAATGGGAAAAGCGATTTGGGAGGCAAAGAGCAGATCCTGGCAAGCCTCCTGCGCTTTGTCCAGACTTCCTCATCGAAACATATCTCGATCACGCAGGTGAGAAGTGGTGTCTGGAATACGACGCCAACAGCCTCCTCTATGTCAGCAAAGCCATGGACCTCTTCGACCTGGGCAAGGAGCTTCAAGACGCGACTGCGGAACGCAGAATAGCGAATGCGGACAAGCTAAAGCATGCAGTCAGCAAAGAGCAAGCAGAGCTCGATCGATGTGTCCTGAGTATTCCGGATGAACCATATGAAGAGCAAGAGTCATCTGCCGATATCATGGCCGCTTCCTTGTCTGACTCTGCCAAGCCAAGACATCCCTCGTCTGGTCCGCCCGAAGATTTAGTCAGAGGTCTGGCATCGTTGCGAGACATTCCAACGCTTGTTGTAGGCGTCGCATCCGATATCTTGTTTCCAGCGTGGCAACAGCGTGAGATTGCGGAGACTCTCCGACGTGTTGGCAACCGCAGCGTATCGCACGCTGAGCTGGGAGAAGATCGCAGTCTGTTTGGTCATGACACTTTCTTGCTGGATCTTGAAGGTGTCGGTGGGGAAATAAAAAGGTTTCTGGGGTGAAAAGATGTTGGCACAAGACCATTCTGTTCTGTCTGCAAGTCATGACCAATATCACTGTAATTGTGGCCAAAACATCACAACGTGACGATCTGCCACGGGTTATGCGTGTTATCGAGTATGACTCCATTCATTCTACTGACGTCGATCGCCAGCAGAGGCGATGGCAAAATTGGTGGCTCCGAACGTGGACGTGGAGTATGGGAGACAGCCCTGTAGAAGGAGTTTATGGCCTGCTCGACACTTTCAAAGGCGCATACTTCGGCTGCTTATTATTGACATGGCACGCCAGCGACACTGTGTGCCGCTACTGGTCGTCTTTCCAGAAAATCCTACCAATGCCTTCACCTTGCCACAGCCTGTGCATTACAGCAGCGCAAAAGTCTCATCAACAAGGGCTTGATTCAATATGACGAAGGTAAGGGCGGTATAATTAGTCCGACCATCGCTGAGGGCGTGGTGGTACGTGTCGAGGCAACGGCAAAATGCCGCTCTCCTCTGGTAGAGATGCGAAAGGCCAGCATAACCGCCTTGAAAGGCGTGGCAGGACCAGCGCTGGCATTTAGCGCAGACCTAGAAATAACAGTCTTTCAGGAATGGACTAATGAAGATCCCAGTGCGGCTGTCCGAATGTACATAGTACTGAATTTTAAAGGCTCAAGTGAACGCCTCTCCAGTCTTCAACCCATCCACACTAAGCCCAATCTTTCCCTTCACCCCACTCTCTTCAATCTTCCTATGTGCCTCTCTTACTCCTTCAACCGTCAACGGTAAAGTCTGAGTGTGATGACACTTGATCCTCCCCTCATCAACCCACTCGGCCAATCGCTTCAGAATCCTCCCATGTGACTCCACATCGACTCCATAGTATGGCTTCGTCCCCAACAAACACCACGTAAACGTCAGACTCTTCGCCATCCACTCTGTCCCATACATAGGGATTTCCTTGTCCTGTACAATCGAGCACACCTTCCCGAACGGTGCACAAATCTTCGCTGAGTCGAGAATATACTTCGATGCGGGCGTGTGCGTGATGAACACATACTTGATCGGAACATCAAGCTTCAATGCTTTGACTTGTTCCACGACATCCTCGCGATGGTTAACCGTATGCGTTGCTCCAAGACTCTTCGTCCATTCTGTCGTTTCCGGTCTCGAAGACGTGGCAATCACGACAGGTAACTCGAGTATTTCTCTCGCGATCTGAGACGCAACACTTCCTACACCTCCCGAACCATTGACAATCAGAATCCCAGCTTTCTCTCCTTTCTGAATTTCTAATCTCTCAACTAGCGCTTCCCAAGCTGTGATCCAGGTCAATGGCATACAAGCCGCTTGGACGAAATCTAAGGATTTTGGTTTGTGCGCTATGCTGCGAGAATCGACGAGCTGGTAAGAGGCATTAGAGCCATGGCGAATTGGGGAGCCGGAGAAGAAGACTTGATCGCCTGGAGAGAAATCTTTGACATCAGGTCCGGTTTGGAGAATAGTGCCGCTGCCGTCAAAGCCGATGATTTGAGGGAGAGCTGGTGTGCGGTCGTAGTAGTCGGGATAGTCGTCGTAGGTTCCCGCGCGGACCTTTGTGTCTACAGGGTTGACTGAGCAGGCTTGTACTCTGAATGCTTGTTAAATGGATTCGATCGACGGGAATAGGCATTGTACAGACTGGACAAGCACATCATAGCCTTCGGGATCTTTGGGGTAGTCTGTCTCTATGCTAATAAGGTTGTCGATTGAGCCATATTCTGACACTGCGATGGCTTTCATCTTGTTTAGAGCTCCAAGGGGATTTCGGATGAGGCTTGGAGTGTGCAAAGAATAAGCTTTCAACTGAAGCATAACGCATATTAATGATCGTCTCCAGGAAGCTCCACGGAATGAGCGTCATGTTGCGTCACATATGCCTCTCGCTCTCCACTTTTGCGGATGACTGTCGTCGACGAAGACTAGTTGAACACTGGCAAGAGTTTCTAGGAATTCTCTGCTTAGAGAACTCGATGGAGTCTGTGGGATCGAAGTTCAGTCCTCACAGCAGGTACATGTTCTTGGGGGCAGAAAGGTTCTCAACCCACATGTAGAAGTAGTGCGCCAGCGAAGATCAGGCTTACAGATTCGTTCGTCCCGCTTCGTTCCTTGACTCATTAGCTAGAGTGTCTCGTGGGAGCATCGGAGAAGTGTAGAGATCGGAAAGCAAGTTGTCGCGGGCAGACTGAAATTTATTAATAGGTCCATTTGCGACCATTGCAACATGTTATCGAATCCTGAACTCAATTTCCGGGCATGACAGAGCGTGTGAAAGCACCGCAGGATCATCCAAGTCTTTCGTTCCATAGTAAGAGAAGGGGTCATGTACTCGAAAGTTTGGTAGCAACCGGAAAAAATCGAACTTGCCGCCTTGTATCCAATTCTGGCACAGCTCATGCCTGCCCACCAGACGGTAAGCTTCACCTTCTGGCCTCAAGTATACGAAAGTGCGGAAGCCCTGAAGGATGCATATCAGATCGCCTGTGCGCGGTAATTCGCTTGGATGTAGATATATCTGTAGAGGCACGCCGTGATCACTTTGAGCAAATGCTGTGTTGTCGTTCAGACGCTGTAGGTTCCCAAACCATGATGTTGTTATCCGATCTATGATTCTGCCTTTAACGATGAGCTCCAGTCCGTTTTCAGATATGATGGGAGGATAGCATTGCTCGGGATAGACCAGAGATGGTATTTTACTGTGCCTCTGGGGAGCCCACTCTCGGCTTGCAGCAGTCCAATTCGGCACCCAACTTGGCAAATGCAATCTGTTTCGTGCCAAAGCCGCGAAACCAATTATGTCCAAGTTTCCGTGTAATTCGATATGTGCTCTTGCAAAGTTTCGATACAAGGCATCCACAGGCATTCTATAGTCTGTACGAGGAACAAGGGCCCGAGCGTCGGTCGCCAGAGCAAGTTTGGAGTACAGTATGTCTCTGGCGTCCATGCACTGGTTCCATCCCTTTGTATCTCGTAGAAGTTCCAGTACCAGCATTCGGGGCAGACAATCAACAGATTGTGAACATAATCGGCATTTGACGGTCGCAATCCAAGCCATGCTGCCTTTGCTCACTATACCCTCGGAAGTAGCGACGAATCCTGAAAGCTTTCGAAAGTCCATCCTGCGTTCCTGAACTTGTCGGAGGCGGACAACGCGCTCGCAGAGCTTGGCGAATTCAATGCTACGGGAGCCGCAGAAAAGCGTGATCTCTCTGCCTAGCACCAACTCCTGGATGATCCACGCTCTTCTCCGATACCTGTTGCGAGCCAGTCGGAGGTAGCCGCCATATGCATTCTTCTGGCGCCAACTGGCCCTCTCCTTGGCCGTGAGCTCATCGTAAGATCTCAACATGTCCTGCGGCGTTCCCATTTCCGCCGGATTTGTAGTTTCCGCATTCACACTGTCCAGAAAGGAGTCGACCCTCTCGTTTGGAGAGCCGAGAACGACACAAACCTCGGAAGCGCATCCATATATCAAGTGCATCTTCGCTACCTGCACGGACTTTTCCGCGTCATTGGTTTGATTGATACTCAAAGCATCGATCCAAATAGTCATTCGTCCGGTCTAAGAATGAACGATCAGCTTGCACGTTTGAGGTCAACGGTTCTTCAAAGATCACGTACGCGTAGCATCAAATTGAGAATATTTGCCACCTTGTCAGAGACCAGAACATTCTCATTGTTGATAACAATCAGCTTGAGCGAGTTGTTGTGTCTCCCATACCAGAAACCGTCAGCCGACGACCAAGTATAGGATATCGCGGCAAAGTGTGTGCTCGACTGCGATGTTGGAAGCGGGATGTGCTCGAATGAGCATTGGAGAACACCGTGATCCGAGAAGCCATGTAGCTGCACGACTCGAAAAGACTCTGCTCCCAAAGATTTGTAGATGTCAGTTAGGCTGCGTTTGCCGCTGGATTTGCAGCTTGATGGTCTGTACGGAATGCCGGGCAGGGGACGTTGATGCTGTCGGGCGGTTGACGTGTTCCGGGAGGACCGTGTGTTGCTAAGGTCCATACCTTACTCTCGACATCGGAGACGTACAGATCTCGGGGCTTGGAGTACGCTGACTGTTCTAAAGAGAAGGGCCTCGCCCTAGGTCAGCGTGCACACTGCAGGGGTCGCGATGCTGGCAGGAGGCTGATCTTGAAATGATCGAGACTGAACTCTGAGCGTCTGCGCTTCGAGCCAGAAGCGGCCGCTACGCGCTCAGCCTCGCGCAGCGCGTAGTGTGGCTCGCATCCTTTTCATGATTGCTCTAGTGCACAGCAGCCCAGAGTCATTGCACGAGCTCTTATCTGACCTCAATGAGGCGTGCTCTTGGCATCGTAGCATAGCTGGGGGTACGTTTCAATATCACGAGCCGTAGAGTCAGGAAAATCCGATGGTTTTCATGTTGTTGTCGTCGCTCCCCGCCAAGCTTCACATGACGACGTTGGCCTCGTGGCGAGGCGCGTGTCGAGCGTGACTTGATGATGCATGACCGTATCTGAGACACGAGACACCTCGTCTTCTGATCACCGACCGCCTCACTCATCACCCCCACTGCCAGTCTCTATCATTGACATGGCAGTCCAGCATTTGTCGTCACAGACCTGAACCATCGGGTACAGCTTCTCCCTACCACAGAACACCCACCCACCGCCATGGACCGCCTCCGTTCGCTCTGGCAGCGCCAGCCACAGCAATCCTACGTCCCCGTAGCGGAGTCTGAGGACGACAACGAGCTCGTCAATAGCACCTCCGCCCTTCAGCCCAAACCCCACCACGAACCTGCACACAGTAATAATGGCTTCTACATCGAGTACTCCATCTTCCTTCTCCTGGGCGTGTCTATGCTCTGGGCTTGGAACATGTTCCTCGCAGCAGGTCCCTACTTCCAGTCACGGTTCCGCTCGAATCAGTGGATCTTCGACAACTTCCAAGCAGCGGAGATCTCAGTCTCGACATTCACAAACCTGACAACCATGCTGGTGCTGTCAAGGCTGCAGAGCGGAGCGAATTATGGCAAGAGAATAGTCTTGGGTTTGGGGATCAACATGATTGTTTTCTCCTTGTTGGCTTTGAGCACAGCGATAGACACAGGAGCGGGAGTATATTTTGCATTTCTGATGTTGATGATGTTTTTGACAAGTTTCGCAACGGGCTTTTGCCAGAACGGCGTTTTTGCATTCGTGAGCGGGTACGGAGAACCCAAGTTCACGCAGGGAATCATGACAGGACAGGCGGTAGCGGGTGTGCTACCTTGCATTGCACAGATCGTGTCAGTAATGAGTGTGAGGCCGCGAGAAGGGGAGGGCCAGGAAGAACCGCATGGACCACCGCCAGTGAACTGGAAAGCTGCCATGGCATACTTCATCACAGCAACTGCTATCAGCGTGGTCACCTTGCTGGCGTTCTCGGTACTGGTCGCGAGAGACAGAAGACCTGCGAAAATTCAGCTTTCAAACTCTGGTGAAGCGGAGGAGCCTGTGGAGAAGAAGTCGATACCGCTCCTCTATCTGCTCAAGAAGCTCATCTGGCTGGCCGGTGGTGTGTTTGTGACATTTGCCGTCACCATGGTGTTCCCGGTCTTCACGCAAATCATCGTATCCGTTCGCCCTCCTTCGGAACAGCCAGCGATTCTGCAACCAGCTAGCTTTATTCCACTGGCTCTACTTTTCTGGAATGCTGGTGACTTGATTGGGCGACTGCTCACTGCTCTACCATCAATATCATTGACCCGCTGGCCAAGACTCGTCTTCTTGTTGGCACTTTCACGATTGATCTTTGTCGGCCTCTATCATCTCTGCAACATCCGTGATGAAGGGGCCATCATTTCGAGCGACTTCTTCTATCTGGTGGTTGTGCAGCTACTTTTTGGCCTTTCGAATGGCTATCTGGGAAGTACTTGTATGATTGGCGCCAACGAATGGGTGGAAGAGGAGGAACGTGAAGCTGCCGGCGGCTTCATGGGTCTAAGCCTAGTGGGAGGCTTGACTGTTGGCAGCCTCCTGAGCTTCTTCATCACGGGTACCTGAAGAGTCAGAAGTCCCTTTTGACCCAAATCCCATCACAATTTTACGTGTTATCGTGCTACCGAGACGCATTTCACTTTCTTGTCCCGGCATGACTGCGTTGCGAAGTGCTGGAATTCCGCGTCAGACGAGAGTCGAACAAGGCTGTGATGCGCTTCAGCATCAATCAATTAGCATCAGCCTCCCTTGATATTGCCAAGAACTTCTAGAACGATGAGGCGGCTCAGCGGCCGACATCGAGTCAGTCCCGCGCCAGCGGCAGACGTTCCCATCCCAGGCGCTTTGACCGCTTTTTGACTTGTTGTCTGGCTGGACAAACACAATTCGGTGCCGAAATGGCTGACCACTAGAGACTGTACGTGTGCTGCGAACAGAAAACATCGACTGATGCACAGAGAGTTGTGCCACTGGAGTCTGCGAGTATAGAGCCGCATCGGCTCAGCCAAGAATGAAGGAATTCTTTCATTGGACAACAACACGGGATATGACTTTCAAATCGAGGAGACTCGACGCCTCTCGCTTCCGCTTCAGCCTTGTCCACGCTTCAGCCTTGTCGGCGCTTCAGCCTTGCCAGTGCACACCTGCCATGTCTACAATCACTGCGATTGTAGCTTCGCAGTCACCCCAGCTCACGAATTTACTCTAGGTCTCGTATGCCTTCGAACATCATGACAGTATACAGTACACATGATTATCTCGAGAACACAGCTCACCGCATTTGCAGCTCAGATTCAGTCCGACGTGCAGCAAGGCTGCACACTCTATACACGATCTAGCCCGATCACCTGCAGCCAAAAATTGAGATCACCGCCACGTGGACGACGCCAGATCTGGCACTTCGCTAGTTTCCATTCCCGATGCGGGCCATACTGTAGGAGGCGGCGGGCGCTGCTCTTCCCCTCGTGGCCTCGACCTACTGGGCGAGTAATGAACGTCTCATACTGGCTCGTGGCGCTCTACAATAGGAAGATGTGCAAGTTGGGATTAGCATTTTATGGCAGACGATTCCACGGCGCGTGAAAAGCAAAGTGTCTGCCGCAGCCACAGTTCGCGCTGGCCAGGATTGGCAAGGGGATCTTGAAATATAAAAGTGTCTGTTCGGCTTGCTGCAATCGCAGGTGCTGTCGTGACTCTCTCCTGTTGTTCCTACATTGACCACCAGCAACAATGAGGAGCGGACCTCTAAGCCTAGTCCTCGGACTTCTCTCGCTCTCCTCCCTCGGCGTCTACGCAAACAACAACCAGTGCAACTCAGGTAAACTTCACACTGCGCAAAGCCTTTTGATCTCCGACTGACTGGGTTGCAGGCAAATACAAGCTGCTCGTGTCCAGCCTCTCACAGGATCGTTACGGACGAGAATACTGCGCATCTCTCCCTCCAAGCCACAGACTTGACCGATCAAAATGCCCAGCAGCACTGAAGAATTACAAGTACGAAGAGATCAAGACTGTTTGTTCTTGCGTCAATGAAAAATGCAAGAAGCCGAAATGTTATCAACCTGAGACTTGTTGTGCGAAAGCTTGCGGAGGGTATTGCTCGAATTTGAGTAAGGATAGCAAGAATTGCGGAACTTGTGGACATAAGGTATGCTTTGCCGTCTTTGCGTGTTTCGATTGATGCTGAGATGTGTTGTAGTGTTCCGATGGCAAGAAGTGCATTAGTGGCAAGTGCAAGACGCCTCAACCAGCTTGCGGGTATGGACAAGAACTCTGCAAGGGAGTTTGCAAGGATAAGACGACGTACCAGACCGACAAGGACAATTGCGGAAAGTGCGGTACCAAAGTACGTTTCTTGCTTGTCTACAGCACTCTACCTCGAGAAGTACCCTACTAACATTCAATAGTGCACCGATGGACAGACTTGCACCGCCGGCAAGTGCATGACACCTCCAACTCCTGAGCCTGAATGCGTTGACAGCAGCGATTGTGAAGGTGGATTGATCTGCAGGGGTGGCACTTGTGTTATAAACGTGCAGGTGCCTTTATTCAATTGCAGACAAAACTCGGACTGTGAATCCTTTGAAAACTGCGATTTCGGGAACTGCAGGCCAAAGCGATGTGTAGCGGGGGCCACTACGCCAACGTGTCCTGAAGGCTCCTTCTGCAACGAATTCAACAGATGCCAGGCGAACCCGCCAGAGTGCGATGATGGCCAAGAACTCTGCTATGGAGCCTGCACGGACATAACAACGTACCAGACCGACCGTAGCAATTGCGGAGAGTGCGGAAATGCTGTACGTTCCTCGCCTGTCTATTTTGAAAAACGCCTTGCTAACGTTGAATAGTGCGCCGATGGAGAATTCTGCACAAACGGAGTCTGTACTGTCTGCCAGAACAGTGATTGTACTATTCCGATCAGGCCTCCTAGGTTCTCTTGCAGGGCATTTGGCTGCCCCGCGTATTCAGTGTGCAATGATCGCGACCGTTGCGTACCAAAGCCGTGTTCATCGGGAGCAGACTGTCCCGCTGGATCTCCCTGCGTAGATGGCGGTTGTCAGAGGCCGGCTACGGCATAAGCATGTTATGGAGTACTGAAAACATGCATGTGCACGCATCGAGTGGCGAGAAATTAGGGAAACGGGAAATTAGGGGCTGCTAGGTCTCACCGATGGTTCTGAGCATCAAGAGTCTAGGACGAAAATGTTCGATTGCTTCGCAGTAGTCTGAGACTCAATTAATGCCAGTAGTCGAAATATTGAATAATCTTGTTAATGCATCACATGAAAATGACTCCTGTGCCAATCATTCAACAAATGCAATGCTCTTTCCAAGGTCTCTGTCACTCGTGGCGCTCTCCAAGCATTCCACCCAGCTTCGACGCCTTCTTCCTGATCAGATCCGTCGCCACTTTCGTCAGAAGTCATCGCTTGTTGCGCAGTGATTACTTCTTCGTGTAGTCGCTCTACGACTTGACGTGGAGACTTGACGACCTCGTCGCTGCCCTGAAGGGGCTCCTCGAGGATGTCAGTTAGGTCAGCGTCTGTGTCGGCCTGCAGTTGTTCAGAAAGTTGCAGTTCTTCCCGAAGCTTCTCGTTTTCTGTCTCTAGATCGTATATGCGTTGCAAACAATCTTGCTCTCGCCGGTTGAGTGGATGGAGATCTTGCTGCGAACGGTTTGGCTGCTCTGGTGAGGGTGGCGAGTTGTGTGTGCGGATGTCATGCGTTGACGGTACGACTACTTGGGGCGAACTTGGGGTACTGCTGAGTGAGCGGCAATGGCCTGCAGGCGCTGCGTCTTCGTTGCTCCCATTGACAGAGTCTTCAGCGACAGAGTCGCTATCGTGCCACGCTTGGAGATTGACACCCAATATTGACTGCAACTGGTCGGTGTAATGAAGAGCAGCAGTACGGCGCTCTTTTGCGTCGTGCAGGTCTTCGAGGACAGCGTCGTGCTCGATTTGCAGTGCTTTGCGGGCAGAGTCCGCTGCTTCAAGTTCCTCAAGCAGAAGGCGAATATCAGCTTCGTGATTCTGACATTCAGCCGACTGTGCCTGGGACTTGTCGATTACTTCTTCCGTGGTTCCAGTGGTGGCCTCATCATCAACCAGTTGTCGCTTCCGAAGTGCTTCTTCCAGCTTGGCTATGGCCGCCTGGTGTTGTTGACGCTCGTCATATATGGCGATTTTGAGATCGACAATTGTCTGGGTATCCGTCGCCTTTCCATTCTGATGTACTGGCTTTCTCAAGTGAAGCATCTCCCGCTCGATTTGCTCGACGCCATCTCGAACCCAAGGAAGAGCGCTGTAAGAATGTTTTTCGGCGAGCTGGCGCAGCCATCCTCGACTGCTCTCGGTTGGACGATTGTTCGCCAAGTCGCAAAGACATTTCCCGAGATGAGATAGAAACTGTTCGGTAGCGTCGCTCATGTTGTCAGTGTGCTGTGTTGTGATTCTGCTGTGGTACGATTCTGCCTTGGTGTGATATGTCTGCAATACTCGCAACGAAGGAGACTTCACTTATAAGCAATTCATGCATTGTGTCTTACTTGACCTAGAGCAGGCTCACACAGTCTCGCATGTCTCATTAAATGGTCAGTCTGAGGCGCGACAGGACATCAAGACATGCTTGACACGCTGTAGACATCATGAACATGTCTTGCTGCCGCATTCCTGACATTCACACGTTGTATAGCAGTAGGTCATGCACGGGCGCTTCAGATGGAGTCTGTTCAGGAGACTTGCAACTGAGTGTCTGCGACATACAGCTGAAGAGATTGGCCACTCCGATCGTGGCATGTGCAACAATGTGCCATTGCAACAGCAAGTCGTTGGTCTCTACACGAGCAATGCGACCACAGCGACGATCATCGAACGAAGTCTTGATTGACATCAATCCTGAATCGTCACAATGTCATGGTGGAGTCCTCGGTGAGTTTCCCAACGTCACGCGCGACTGGGATCCTGAGGCATTGGCAGAAGGGCCGTAGATGTCGCGATATTTGGCAGCGGAGTTGGCGAGGAATCGAGCAGCGGGCAGGGAGGCTTCGCAATGTTCCTTGCTGGCGCGTGGGCTGGTGGGCGTCAGCACCTTCGTGCGCGTGTGAGCCCTGGGCGATCGGTTGAGAGATTGTTGTTGCTCGGTGTCGGGTCGGCATGCGAAAAGCATCGTAGCTACCTACCACTGGACCCCCAATGGACGATGCCCTTTCTTCCCACGCACGAGATGGCCTCTTCGCGTATCACCGCGGCACTCGCTTGCTACGATATCGATACTGCATCTCTGAGTACCGCAACTGTCGCGATTGCGGGAGAAGAGCGACGAGGGAAAAGCGCAAACAAGCAAATGGGCGAGTCTGAGTCTGCGTGCATCTCGACCCGCGGCCCCTGCTTGGTGAGTGGCATGGTTGCGTGGGTGTGGATTCGACAGCTGGGGGCCATGACGTCCGACTGCACAAATTGAGCAGCAGCAGCGGCGAGCAGCAGAAAGCAGCAGAGCTCTCTGCCGCCGACTTCGTAGCTTGTGAGTAGGTCATCGTCTAGCTTCTGCTGGAGCGTCAAAGGCCCAAACTGTGCCAGACCCGACCCAACATTCTCCCCCTCACCCGCACCGCACCACCCACCATCGCACCGCCGGCACGCCCTCAGCTCGCACAAAGATCCAGTTCTATTCTCGGGCTTGTGCGCGCGCGTGCAACCCACGAGCCACCGAACCACCGGTACTCGCGGCTGAAAGAGCTGACCTTACCACGAAAGGACGTTTCACCTCGCTGTCCCGATCGAATCGCCGAGGAGCATGCGGTGGTGGCAGTAGTCCAGTTGGAGAAAGAAAAACACCCGCTGCCCTACAGAACTGCCCGAGGACAACAACGGTGTCGACAACAATTTTTCCAGAGACCTGCGCCGCCAGACACAAACGCCATTGCGAGAAACATATTTTCCCGTATCGGTACCGATAGCAGACAACTTCGCCCAGCATGGCGCCGGGCGTCGTCCATAACATCGCCTCGCGATTCCACCGAAGCAGTTCGCATAGCGCCAACGGAAGCGCAGATGCAGCCGAGCATGAGAACGAGAAGCAAAGGCTGTCGGAGTGGGAGGCCGACAAGCGACCATTGGAGCCGGATGAGATTGTCGTAGATCCGCAGCACAAACCAGTGGGGCACTCGAGCAAGCACTTGCGCCGCGACGATTTCGATCTCGTCAAAACGCTGGGCACTGGCACATTTGCGCGCGTCTGGCTCGTGCGTCTGGCGAATCGAAAAGAGGAGACCAAGAACAAAGTGTTCGCGTTGAAGATTCTTCGAAAAGCAGATGTCATACGATTGAAGCAAGTTGAGCATGTTCGAAACGAACGAAATGTCCTGGCCGCCGTGGCCGGCCACCCCTTTATCACGACCATGGTCGCGAGTTTCCAAGACCCGGAGTCGTTATACATGGTGCTAGACTACTGTCCAGGCGGAGAAGTATTTTCCTACTTACGACGAGCGCGAAGATTCAACGAACCCACATCACAATTCTATGCCGCAGAAATCGTCCTGATACTGGAATTCCTGCACGAGCGCGAAGGCGTCGCGTATCGAGACCTTAAGCCGGAGAACATACTAATCGACGCCGAAGGTCACCTAAAGCTCGTGGATTTTGGTTTTGCGAAAAAGATTGAGAATCGTATGAAAAATCGACCCATGCACCAAACGACTGCCAGCAATGGTGTGAGCCACGCATCGGAGACTGACGAACATACAGGCGAGACTTATACGTTATGTGGCACGCCCGAATACCTCGCGCCCGAGGTGATTCGAAACACCGGCCACGGGACGGCAGTGGACTGGTGGGCATTCGGAATCCTGATCTACGAGTTTTTAGTTGGACAACCTCCATTCTGGGACCAGAATCCTATGAAGATTTACGAACAGATTGTTGAAGGCAAAGTGCGATATCCGAGTGCCATGTCGAAAGACGCAAGAGATATCATTGGAGGACTGTGTACAGTGGATGTGACGAAACGATTGGGCAACATGGCAGGTCGAGCGACAACGGTAAAGCAACATCCGTGGTTCTCAAGTATCAACTGGGATGATTTGTACCACCGGCGGATGAAAGGGCCCATCATACCACACCTGAAAAGCCCAGATGATACGCGCAACTTTGACGAATATGATCCGGAGCCTGAAAAGAAGGAACCGTATACAAAGGTGAGTGAAACTGACAAGTTGCATTTTGCCAGTACTAATCTTGTCTCAGGAAATGTATGAAAAGTACGACAAGATGTTTGCAGATTTCTAGAGCGCGAAGTCTTCAGACCCAAGTGTGATGCCAGGAACATGACTTTCGGTACTGCATTGTAATTATGAATCGGCATTGGAGACGAGGCGAGCAAGCATGGTGTTTGGCGTACTGGACAAGCCTGTGTGTGCGATATGTGACGGGACGATGGGCATGAGATCGGCATTATTGTTGTTACGACAGTGGCATACTCGATGAACAAAATGAAGGACCTGGTAGATGGACACGAGCTTCGACATCACGAAGCGAGGTACTCCCACTACATACGAGAACAACCAGATATGGCTTCTGGTCTGCTGAACGAATGGGATTGCACAACGACGAGAAACAGCTCATACTGCACGACTCTTCCTTGTTCCTTCAGCATTCGGCTCTCGGCTCAAGCCTCGCTTCATGATCGTCGTCTCGCGGCTCGTGCATTGGCGTTTCCCCACACGAGCTCGACTCCGCTCAAACGGATCCGAAGCCACTTTATGACATGCAGTGCCCCTTCACCGTCCCTTCACAATGTCATTACGACTGCAGAAAGCTCCGCTGAGCTTCATGAAGCTCTGCTGGAGACATGTTCCTCCGGACTTTGGGTAGCCGGAGGCTTGGGAGCTTGCAACGCTCACCAGCACTATGGCGACGAGAACCGAGGATCGCAAATGGGCAGCGAAGCTTGCTCACTATTGCACACGATCGAGGGCCTTCTGAGGTGCGTGGATTGAGGACGATTAATGGATGTTATGCTGATCTGTTGCGTCACAGCCACCGCTTCTCGAACAGACCGTGCCTGAGCACTTTGCTTCCATTGTCTCGCGTTATGGCGACCGACCCGCGTATGTTCTTCTCCCACCTTGTTAGAGGCGAATGAAAGAGACCAAGAGCTTGCATTGAGAAGTGAAACAGTGTGTCGACAAGGCACCAACGTATAACGTTGACCTACAACGAGCTGGACCAGAAATCCAACGCGTTGGCACACGGTCTACAAAGCATAGGTGTGAAGAAAGGCGATCGAGTGTCCGTCTCATTGGGCAACAACATTGAGTTCGCGATCGCAACATATGCCATATTCAAGCTGGGCGCGATACTGAATCCGCTGAATCCGAGCTTCAACGCCAACCAAGTCGTGAGCGCGTTGAACCACCTGGAGACTTCACATTTGATCATTGGCACGGAGACACATTTGATTCGCAAAGATCCACGAAACAATTCGGAGATCTTGAAGCATATCGCACCTGGCATTGGAGGCAAAAAGCTAGAATCGGAACTATGTCCCTCGCTGAAGGAGATTGTGTTGGTGGACAACTCTCGTGGCCGAGTCGATCCGGGAGCCTTGGGCGCAACAGTACCTTTCCAGTCGATCCAAGAAGGACAATCGGCTCAGTCAATATCGTACGAAAACCTGCACAAGGACGATGTTGTCAACATCCAGTTCACTTCCGGTACCACTTCAGCACCCAAGGCTGCCTGCCTCTCACATCGCTCTATCCTCAACAATGGCGCGCAGATCGGTGCTCGCATGCTTCTCACTCCTGAAGATGTGATCGTCTGTCCTCCACCTCTCTTCCACTGTTTTGGCTGTATTCTAGGTTACATGGCCACAGCAACACATGGCGCCCAAATCGTTTTCCCCACCGAAGCCTTCGACCCACTCGCCTCCCTCCAAGCCGTTCAAGACTACAAAGGCACAGGTCTCTACGGCGTAGCCACCATGTTCCTCGCAGAACTCGAACTAATCGCCAACAAAACAATACCGAACGAAGGCTTCCAACACCTCCGAACAGGAATCGCAGCCGGCTCCTCCGTCCCCCAAGAACTCATGAAACGCCTCCACAAAGTCCTCAACCTCACCGAACTCACGATCTGCTACGGCATGACCGAAACTTCCCCCGTAAGCTGCATGACGCGCACTGACGACCCTCTTCAAAAACGCATCGAAACAGTAGGAAAACTGCAACCTCACGTCGAAGCCAAAGTCGTCGACCCCTTCGACCACTCCCGAACCCTCAAAGTAGGCGAAAAAGGCGAACTCGCCGTCAGCGGCTACCTCCTCATGAAAGAATACTACAACGACCCCAAGAAGACCAAAGAAGGCATGATTTCTCTCCCTTCCCTGTTGGGCAGAAACGAAACTTTCATGCTCACAGGCGATGAAGCGGTTATGGATGAAGAAGGGTATGTGGCAATCACGGGCCGGATCAAAGATCTGATCATTCGTGGAGGAGAGAATATTCATCCTTTGGAAATTGAGAATTGTTTGTTGTCGCATGAGGGTGTGAGAGAGGTTAGTGTGGTGGGATTGAAAGATGAGAGGTATGGAGAGGTTGTGGCGGCTTTTGTGGTGAGGAATCGGAATCCCGAGGGCGAGAAATTGAGTGCGAAGGAGGTGAGGGATTATGTTAGGGAGAGGTTGAGTGGGCATTTGGGTGAGTTTCCAGCTTTGGTGCCTGTGCTGATCTCTGCTGACTTTCTTGAAATAGTGCCCAAGTTTGTTTTCTGGACAGAGGATTATCCCAAGACGGCGAGCGGGAAGATTCAGAAGTTCAAGCTGCAAGAAGAGGGAGAGGTGCTGGTTAAAGAAGGGAAGGGTCTTCAGTAACAACAAATTGCGAAAAGAGGGCGAGAACTTGCATAGGCTGTATTGCCAAAGGAAGAGGCCCTTGATCATGTATGTATTGTACAGAATCGCTTTGTGCATATTGCGCGTAAAGTGCAGCATATCAGCGTGGGTTTTGTCTCGACCTTTGCAGTCCCCGACGTCATGCTATGCCTCTTTGAAAACCGTGATTATGGCCAGTCTGTGAACGAGCTGGGCTCGCTTCTCGTAGCTTGTTCCTTTCAGCTTTTGCCTATATATACAGTTCATACAGACGCATCCCCTCCTCTTCTCTCTTGTTTGACATGCCAGTGTTGCCACCCGATAGTCCTACCAGTCCCACTCGCTACCGTGTATGCATGTCTCTCTCCTGTCCATTACCTCGCCGGCAACATGCCCCTAATACTCCTCCAATAGGCCACATCAACCACCTTTTCAATCTCTTCACGTGTCAACCACAAAAAGTCCTGATCGCCATATGCGTTGTTGGTCAGATCGGCTTGGCCGGCCATGATCCGGGCTTTCATGAAGAAAGCCTTCAATCCGTACTCCTTGCGCTCGAACGGCTGGCGCGAAGTGGTCACGAGCTTGTTGGCGAGGATTGTGGCTTTTTGAGGTGACTTGAACATTTGATCGTGGTAGCCTATAGGGTGGTTGCCCACTACCCAGGTGTTCATGTTTATGCCGGCGGCTTGGAGGAGGACGCGTTCGGTGGCCTGGTCAGATGTTAGTTCATGCTCTGGCGTGCGCGTGTCAGCAGAAGTGTGGGAGAAGGACATACCTGGTGCAAGTTCTCCCGACCATAAATGCGGTCCTGTGGAAAATGCCATGCGCCTTGCTTGTCCCGTACAAGGAGATATAATGTCCGGTCCATAGCTCGGCTCAGACTCTTCTGATCATTCTTCTCATCTGCTTCTGTCCTCCGCGGCGCAGGACGCTCGATCACGACGTCTCCCACAGGTTTGCGAACTCCCTCGCCTTGTTTTGCGTCTCCAGCAATTTCTTCCCCTCCTGTTTCAGCATCTCCTACGAGGTCATCGGAAATGGTCTTGCCCTCGGCATCGCGAATGAGCTTTTCGTAGATGTCTTCAGGTTCACCAAGTTTACTCCCTATCGGCACTTCGTCGTTCCATCCATCATCGGCATATGCGTTGTATGCTCCCACGTCTCGCGCGGCCACACCTCTTCGTGCTGGCGCTTTTCGCTTCCATTCGAGATCGGCTGGTGTGCCCTTTTTGGTGTAGAAGTAGCGTGTGAATGGCAGGGCTAGCCGCTCATTGAGACGCTTTTGGTAGAGAAAGAAGGCTTTCTCAAATGATGTCAATTCCCGGGTGATTTGAGGTGGCCTGGACAGAACAGGACTGCATAGCACTCGGAAGGCCTTTCGAGGTTCGGGTCGTGTGACAGGAGGATTTACTTTGGCTTTTCGTGGAGGTTGTGCGGGCTTCTGAGCTACTGCGGCGGCGGCGGAAGCATGTCGTCGTGATGAAGGATGGGCGAGTCGGTTCAAGCAGGAGGTGCATACGTTGTCGCGTGAAAGTGCTGGCGGAGTGTTAGAAGTCTTCCCCTTCATCAGTATAGCATTGCATCCTACCATTGCCTGACGCCAATCGCCGCGCGCTCTTCTGTCCAGCATTCATCGCTCGATGTTCAAACCCCGTCCGTCGTCAATGTCGTGTCTACTTCCCCATCGACATTTCGCGAGAGACGGAGGAAGTTGCGGGCGGAGGTCCCGAAAGAGGAAGTGGCCTGTGCTCAACTTCTTCCGCACACTTCAGTTCTGCTTGTCTGCCTCTCCGACTTTCTTTCATCCACGCCACAATTCCTTATCATCTGCCACGCTGCTCCCGTAGCTTTCAGATCATTTACACCGTGGCCAGACCGACCATCGCAGTCTTTTTTCGCTAGCGGCGCCTTCACAATCTCCAAAGGATCGCGGTTAGATAGTTACTGCTTACATCCATTTTCTGCCCAACGATGGCAGACAGCCGTTCGCCCAGTTCGGCCAGGAATAAGACTTGAGCAGTGCAGCCACATGTGCTGTCAAAAGAATGCCAGGCCGTGGTTACAGAGCCAGCTCGCTATCGCCAAAACCGCTCAGTTGTGGAATGTCCACCTGATGGGGAGGATATCAGACCCAACCCCGTATGACCAGTCGACAACACTGCACGATATACGTGTTCAGCGCGATGATCCATAACATGCTCTCTGAAATGCTGTCCTGCCATCCGCGCTCAGGTTGCTGGGCTATAGTCGCCGTCGGTTCCCTGCCTTCGCACCGATCTCCGGCCCGATACAACCTCGCACCAAAGAAAAATTTCGACACTACGCCCCCACCCCTACCCAGTGTACAGTCATATTCGCTTTGCAATTGCCTGAAGACATCAACAGCCCCAAGTTGCCGGGGTAGCTCAATCGGTAGAGCGTGTGGCTCTTAAGCAATTGCAAAGCATTGCTCATAGACACCTCAAGGGTACATATCACCTCCTTTCATATGGCTTCTTGAATCGTCTTCTGACTTCTTCTCTAGTCGTGGGTTCGAGCCCGTGAGTACTACTCCATCAGTCCATCTCAAGGATGCAATGTCTGACATACATTAGCACCTTCGGCTATTCCTATATATGAAAGTCCTTGAGACCATTCTTTTTTGCTTTTGATACTTCCACAGGCTGCACGAAAGACAGAGTGTACTATGATACTTCGCAAGGATATTCGCGCCTGTTCTTTTGCTTCGTTGCTGCTTTACTGTGTGCTTACGTTCCTCTGGCACCGCTCACACTGAGAAGTAAATCGTCCTTTCCGATCGTCGGTGAGAGATGATCTCCTTCAAGGCCCGGGGAACCTGACGAAGCTATGTCATTATATCGCTTGTCCCTTTCACCCTGTGACATGTTCTCACACATGCTCAGTCTGCTTTCCCAGACTCGAGCATGGAAAGCCCAATCTAGAGCCATCGTCGCTTCTGCGAGCCTCCTGCACTCATCCTTTGTCTAAGACAATTTCCTGTGGAGATGAACTCCCAAGATCACAAGGCCCTATTATTAGCACAAAGACCATTCTTTGTCCTGCAGATGTGATCACCGCAAGACATCGATATGGTACAAGTTCAGTGAGACTCCCTCCCTGTCTTGGATTTTGTTCCCGTTTCAATCACATTCTGTTATTTGCTCATACTTAATTTTCCTTTTCTACCGCGAGTTGATCTTGCGTCGTTCCTTTTGTTAGTCAAAATGCGCAGCACTCTCAACCGTAGAATCACCAGAGGAGCAGGTCTCCGCAACGGTCCTTTCGATCGTCCTGACCGTATCGTACGTCGTGTATGGGGAGACGAGCGAGATCTTCCCCGAGCATGCAGAAGAATCACAGAAGGAGAGTACAATGTCTCTGGACGACGTAAGTGCCACGCCAAATATCTGTTCTTGCCGACACAATCACTAACGTAGACCTCTCTAGGCGCCCCACGCATTCATGACCAGAGCAAAGACCTTTACCATAACAAGTACTATCGTGGACGCTTCACTTCCGGCACCGTCGTCGGCTGGTACACTCATGATCAAGACGAGTGGGAGAATCGCAAAGTCAAGACTCTCCTCCGCCGCAAACTCACCCTGAGAACTCACCATCTCTCCAAAGAAACCAAAGCCCGCTACCTTAAACTCAAACAAGGCTACATCTCGACCGATTCGATTCTGACCGAGATTGAACAAAATCAGATCCGGACGAGTTATGCCAACGCTTTGGCTGCAGCGCAGTACTCTCACGAGGATGAGTACAAGGAGAGGAGGGCGTTATGGCGGCAGCAAAAGCAACAGGAAAGGGAAGAGGCGGAAAAGGCGAGATTGCAAGCTATCTTGAAGGCGCTGGGCGGTCGCAAACGCGCTGCTGCACCTGAGCCTGCTTCTGCTTCTGCTCCTGAAGATGTGTCCAAGGTAGACTCTGGCCGTGCGACTCCAGCTAAATCACAACAAAATGCGCCTGGGCAGACGGAATTCGAGAAGACCTTGGGCGGCATTGCCAAGTGAGAAGGTGATCTTGGATCTGATTGGAAAGGGAGAATGGCTGCGATTGTTCGGAGTACTGAGGAGTAGCAGCATTCAAATCTAATATTGTCTGTGGCAAAGAATGTTCTTCTTGATTGTTCCTCAATGCCATCTCACAGCGACTCTCGGATTGCACGTGAAACATCTTTCAAATCATTCGCATCAAGTTCCCTTTCTTGTTCGTCAAGGACCACGATAAGTTTCTTTGACTGGAGTAGAGCCTCGCCATCAGCGGCTTGATCAATGTATGCCTGCGCTTTGTTCGCCAAATCTCCCGATGCTTGGGCGTCATTGTGAGAATGCAGCCGAAGTATCACTTTCTCGGCTCCAGCATAGATCTGTCTCAATTGTCTGTGCTGCTCCATCACCTCAGTCTTGTCTTGTTGATTGACACACAGTGCATTAAGCCAGTAACGATCGTTTTCTTTGCTGGTCTTCGCAGCATCAGCGAGAGCACTCCAGGCGTTGAAGTCGATCATTCTTGTTCTGCCATTCAGGATGACGCCTTGCCGATCTACATCTTGGCCAGCAGGTTGGCAGGAAAGCGCGAAGTAGCGAACATCTGGCTCCCAATATCTCGCTTGGTGTTCGAGAGTTACATGCAATTCATTGGATGTGGTGCGAGCATGGAAGCGTATGAGTCGAATGGCGTCCGAGCCAAGCTGCGCATATTGGAAGAGCATTATAGGAGCAAAGTGGGCAGATGAGGTTACCAAGTAAGGTTATTTTGATTCGATGTGAAGGCTCGGCAGGCACCGTCCGGCCGGCACGACAGCTATAGCTTGCCCGCACTTCTTGGCCGCTGACCACGTTATGCGGTCCGAGACTGCAGTGTTACGCAAATAACATGCGTTCACAGACATTGCCGCAATCAGCGCGTCTCAGGCTTCAAGCCGACCTTCCTGCGGTACGCATTGACTATGTCGAGGTTTGGAAAGCTTCCTTTCGGCTCCCACGTCGCTGCAGTTGCTGGATATCCAACCCATTTCACCTTGTAAAGCATCGTCTGCGGCTTTCCCGGATGCGTTCTCGGGTCAGACATGTGGTGCGCGAGGATTGTCTCAATCTCATATCCGTCTTCATCTTCATCCCCTTCGCTGCCGCCATTCGATGAAGCGGAGGCCGAATTTGAGCCTTGGAGCTTCGATCCTTGTGCCAAGCTGGGCCCCGTGAAAGACCTGCTACTCGATGCCACGACTGGTACTATCCTGCCAGGGCTCTTGATCACTTGCTTTGGGTTGTCTAGCCCAGCACGGGCACGGTACTCAGTGACAGTATTCTGGTCAACGAAACTGTCCGCTGGCTTCCAGGTAGGTTCATCGTGGCCCTCCCACTTTGTTTTGTACAACATTATGGACGGCCTGCCGGGATGGCTCCTCGGGTCTGACATTTTGTGGCCGACGATGGCTTCTACAAACCACTCTCCGTCATCCAGATCGGACTCATCATTGTCAGCTGCCTCGTCCTCCGCAGGGTGGACGGCCTGCTTTGATGCAATAGGATTGAGAATGCTAGTCTTGCCGTGAGTCGCAGTGTTTCTCACAGCGGGCTTCTGTTTGAATAGCTCTGAATCGTCTGTGTCAGACTCATCCGCAAGAGTTGCAGAGGCTTTCAGAAATGAGGCAAGTGTGACCCGTTCGCCAGAGGAACCTGATGATGCTGTATGCGCTGTAGGATGAAGCATCGAGGTCCTTGGAGTCGATCTTGTTACGCCAGGAGATGGAGCTGAGATTGCCTTGCTTTGTTCTTCCTTCTCGTCATGCAAGTCGTCTGTCTCTGATAGATCAATGACGGTAGGCTTTTGCTGTTGACGGGACGTTCCTCGTGGTGAAGCCTGGTGTGGGCTATTGCGAGTCGTATTGGCTGCTCGAGGATGATCATCTGCCGAAGATTCTGACGCCAGTTTCACGCGCTTGGGCTGCTGTTCTTGGGAGATGCTGAGTCGTCGTATGGAAGGGCTTGAGCCAGCTGCTTTTCGGGCCATAGGATCCGTCTCCGGGTCGTACCTCCAGCCCAGTGGCATCAATTCGCGAGTGATTGGATGCCGTCTTCGTCTGGGACGTTTGTTCGGATCCAGTGTCGCCAGTAATCCTACCTTCTGCACAGAGGCGACAGACGCCTCTGGGCTTTGCCCAAGTTCATGTGGCAATGGTGGCAGAGGAAGTAATTCTCCAGTCACTGGGTCGCGTTTTCGTCGGCGACGTTTTGGCAGCTCGCCACCTAGATACGCAGATTCGCGATTGCCTGATGATGGCAGGTCTTGATCATTGTCTGAGCTGTCCATGGCAACGCCAGTGTCCATCTGATCGTCTTCGTCACTTAGCGGTAACAATTCTCCGGTCTCTGGGTCTCGCTTCCGCCGTCGGCGACGTTCCTGAGGCGCTTTGAATAGGTGCTTGTAAGTAGGTCGAGCGCGGCCATGGCGCCCAACAACCTCGTTCGCATCCGCCGAGTCGAGTTCCTCGTCATTGACCTCCTCAAAAAGCACAATGCCCTTGCGTCTGGCCTTTTCCTTTCGCCGCTGCCGGCGCCTCTCCTCCTCAGTCTCAGCTGCTGCCAGTGCCGCGGCGAGTGCCTCACGTTCCTCCGCGAACTGCTCATTCTCGAAACGCTCCAGTTCATAAGGCGAGACATATTCCAGAATTTCGTGGAGAGTAATGTCTTCGATTTCGACGTCTCCCACTTTCACCGTGAACATGGGCAGCTTTCCCGGCTCGGCCACGCGACCAACTATCCGAGCATCTCGCGGGGCTGTTTCGGAAGGCTTGAATGGCAGCGGACCATCTCCGTAACTTCGCGGTTTGAGGGCATTCCTGCTCTTGGCATTGGTACCTCGCTCGGGTGAGCGAGAGATAACGCCGCTTCCCAGCACGACTCGCTTTTGTAAAGGTGGGTGCTTGAAGACTGGCGTCCTCTCGCGGTAAAGGGTTGCATCAAGGCTAGGCGGCATCTCGTTCACAGCTTGGCCGTCGCTGAAGATTGTTCAGCCGGTGTTACAGAATACGCGTCTAGCAGCTTTGGCTCTACGCGTCGTGCATCCTGTCTGGTACCCTCGGGCGCCGCGTCTATGTCGCGATGTAATTCGGATTAGGAACTTTGGGTTGGACTTGAAAGTTGGTCTATATGTGTGAAGGAGAAAGCGTGGTGTTTGAGAGTGGCAGCTGCGACATAACCTTCGTGACGCGCTAGCCGTAAATGACGCCGCAGCACCCTCACTCGAGCCGACAGTTCACTTCCTGCCACAACTCTGCTGTTCGGCCTGCTAAGTCCTATACGAGCATTCCATTTGAGCATGTATCGCGGAGCACAAAATGTCTTAGTAGGTGGAAGGTTGAGAGTACGAAGATGAAGTAATGATACCATCATTATTCGAGAGTGAAAACATATCGTAGCTCAGCTTGAAGCAGCTTTGAGACTTTGCAGCATGAAGCAGAATAAAACGCCAATTACACTTGGTTGCCCAACGCCGATTACCATCCAGCATGCCAGTATCTTGCAGTACGCTAATCAACAGATAATCACATTCTGGGGTCGCTTCTGCTTCGAAGGCTTGTGTGGCTTCACAGCATAATCATTAATGTGAAAGCCGGTGTAGCCATCTCCCATCGAAGCATGTCCAGCATACCCCTTGGGGACTTTGTATCGCCCAACAAACTCAGCGTCTTCGAGCTCCGAGTCAGAACCCTGAACGCTGTCCTTCTTGCCGTGATCAATGGTGTTCATGTTGATGGGGCTAGGCGAGCGAATTGGTGTGCCAGGCAAGCTGGGCTCGACCAGATGGCGGTATGTGCGTTTGTACTCTTCAATCATGTCTGTCGAGACGTTGGACCCGCCGCAAACGACGATGACCTGCGCATAGTTAGCGTTGTTCAAGATGTGGCAGAGGACTTAGACATACGAAGCTCTCGTCTGGTCGTGGTGCGCGACCAAGTACCTTCTCCATTCTTCCACCATAGCAAAGAGCAATGTTGACACCACAGGCGGCTTCCACGATGATGCGTTCCTCTTCAGCGAGCTTCCAGCTACCCATGGCAGCTTCGGCATCACTCAAGACAATATTCTTGGCCTTGCCGCTCTTAAGTGCCGGTCGCACGATGTCCCAGGTCCGCTCGCTGATCTTCACGCAGCCTAGAGATGTCGCAATAGAGGTGATTTTGTCGATTGCCTTGTGCTCGTTCCACTCGAGAGCCTTGTTGAGAGAGTCCGCTCCTTCTGTCTCGACAGCAATAACACCTGTCTTGGCCCATGTGTGACCTTGTCGTTCGATGCCACCCATGACTCCATTGAAGAGTCCACCACCACCGCAGCTACAGATGATCCAGTCTGGAGGGTGATCTTCGCCGATCTCTTCGAATTGATCACGCATCTCATCGACGATGCTTTCGTGGCCCTGCCAGATGTCGGGATGGTTGAAGGGATCGACGTAGAATGGTTCTTCGCCTTTCTCCCTCGATTGTGGCATCAGTACTTCATTGACATATGCTGTGGCTTCAGCGATGTTGGCTCCATGTTGAAGGACTTCTTTCGCGCCGGCGGCATAAAGCTTGTCGATCATATGTTTCTTCGTAGTGACAGGAACGACGACGGTCGCTGGTTGGCCCACAAAGTTGGCTGCATACACGCAGCCGAGTCCAGCGTTTCCGCCCGAGGCAGCGAAGTAGTGCAGTCGAAGCGGATCGGGAGCATTGTTGTAGGATTTGAGGACGAGATTTCCAAGCCCGCGAGACTTGAAGGAGCCCGAAGGTTGCAAGTTGTCGAGCTTCAGGAAAATTCTGCTTCTGCGGCTTACCATCATGTTGCTTTGAAGTAGGGATGAGAGACTCATGGGTCAACGTACCAGCCTGCTTTCTCAGAGAGTCTCGTGGACTCAATGAGGGGTGTTTTGCGCCATGGCTTCTTTGTGTTTCGCGGCCTTGGTGCGCCGGTGTTCGCGAGCCATTGAGGCTGGGTGTCCTGTGGCATGTCGATGGCCATTGTGCTCGTGAGTTGAGTTGCTGACTGTTGACTAGTTCTTGAACAGAGGTAAAAGTTCTAGGCAGAAGCACAGAGAAAAAAGCGAGACGAGTGCGAAGACGAGAGGCGCCATTAATGTGACTGACCTGTCGGGTTGGCACCCTCGTCAGCCATTATCTATCTCCCTCAGTGTGCCGGAGAGAAGCCCCAGAGACGGTTTACGGCCCCGCCTGGCTCGCGACTTGCGCCGTATCAAAGCAAGCCCATGGCGAGTATCACGGATAGCACAGCTGTGGTGATAGGATTCCACTCCAAAGTCAAAGAGGTGACGTTCCCCATCTCTTCCGTTCCGCCCGATCTGAGCCGATGGTAACCACAAGGATAGTATTGCCAATCGTAGAATCCATTACCCCATCGCGTTCTTGCTGACCTCGCAGCACATGCAAGCAACTGGTATTCATTACCCCATCATGGTGCGTGGTTGGTACGCTATTACCCCATACTGCCCTCTTCTAGAGCATGGCCAAGGCACGCCGATGCGAAATTTGCGCATGATAGAGTCAGAATGAGTCCTGTCGCTCACGTGGTGCATTCATCCGCTGTATCCAGGCCTAGACGCAGCCAGAGACGGTACCCAGTCCATAGGCCGCGTCGCGATAATGGAAAATGATCGTTATCGCGACACAGCAGATCGCACGCGAGCGATCTGGACAGCTCGCGGTGGAGTGGAAATTGGGCACATCCCCAGTTTTCACGACCTGTTACCCGGCATATTCGGTGGTTTGCACTGCAATGGCACTGGGCGCTGGGCTGATGATTGGCGAGGTTGTCTAAAGATAGGAAGCCGCTGATGAGAGCGCGTTGGCTGTTGTGCCGTAGCAGTCGCCAAGCACTCGCGATTGCGCTGTTTCGAGGAAACTTTCGCCATGCTCTCCGCCAGATACTCTCACAAGCTCCTTCTGATCTCGCCCAGCTCACCGCCTTCCAGCACCAACATGCCCTCTGCTCTGACACGCCTACCCAAGGTCTTTGACTTGCATACACTCACACAATGCGTTGCAGACCACAATTGAAGTTTTCGGACACAAAAAGCATGTTACACTCGTAGGTATTGGAAGATCACGACATCTGCCCGTAATCCATCTCTGCAATGGCGTGCAGGAACGTGGGTAAGTGCCATGATTCACCAACAATCTGAGCCTAGGAGACACAGGCCACGATAATTCGCCCACTCCTACAGGATCTCTTCGGCGCACGAAACATCGCGGCTTCAGATAATCAGCCTATGACGCTCCATCGCACGCGGACCACGAGAACACAGCACGGCAGGAGTACTGTTAGATGGGTGTCGACGACTACGACGCTGTGCCTCCGCAGCGTAGCAGTACCCATTGTCAAATGCCCATCCGTACGTTGCCGATCCATGTAAAGGCAGCTGCCTGAATGCTCCGAAGTAAGCTCGTGGTACCTCGCAGGCTGCATCACATGAGGCGAACATGTACTGCTTTCACTACTCTCCTGGTCAGGAGTATAGTCCTCGAGTGTCATCCGATCGTTTTATGCATTGGTCCGAGGAGCTTTGCGTTGTCGGTCGTTCGTTCATTCGTCCTTACAATAATTTCTCGCGGTATTACACAGTCAGAGAAGCCTCGAGCGGTCGACGCGTCCACTCCCAGAGAGATTTATGAGAAGCCCAAATCTTCTTCTTTTGATGCTTTAGATGCGCTGATTGCAATTGGCCGCCGAATCGTGAGGGATGTTGCCTTACTCAAGCGAAGCTTACCTTCGTAGGCAGCCCCTTCCGGGATTCATCTTCTGCCATATGGTACAAATCGTTGTCCATGCCTGTTGTATGTCGCTGTGTACAATGGAGTCCGCTGATGCTTTGAGCATGCTTTGCTCTCGAATCTCTGCCCACACTGGCCCTACAATCGCGATTAGAGCCCAATGCCCGTCACCGTACTGAGACTAGTTACAGGACGATAGGGATACTCAGTGCCAGTCTAACACTGTGCTCGTGGTTTTGACGGGCTTTCCAGTGCAAGCATGGGTGTGCTGAAACCCACAGCATCATCACTGTCATGATATTTGTTGTAATGCCGTGCGGGTAGGAGGTAGTGCTCCTTGTGTTGCGGATGCCGCCAAGGCGAGACAATGGCGGGTAGCACGTTATTCGAATGCTCAGATTCGTGGCAAGCCTCCACAAATGCGCAGTTTCGTGGCGTGTCAGTTCATGCAGACCGCGCGCGCACATTGCGAGCAGTCGAAAGACTGTCAAGATGATGTCGAGATCTCTACAGGCCAGACATTATGCTTCCACCTTCGTCTGGAAGCGTCGCAGACTGAAACCAATGGTTTGCTGACGAGGACTTCCGAAAAAGTGCTCTCGATGAGCCCGACTCGCTCGGAGGACAAGCGTGGAACAATACAGCAGCTTCGGTAGCAGGCAGGACCGACGAGATGGCTCTCTGCTGTATCAGAATTGTTGACTGACGCGACATGAGGTGAACAGCAGCAAAAATTGGCGATCGACAGGGGAATTGTGTTTCGGGGCAACGCGTGTCGACGTGCCGGCTGTTCCTGGCACGTGGGCTTGTGATGACGGACTGGCTTGCTTTTCTGTAGCATTCTGAAACTTCCTCCACGCTTCGCTCCAGCTCTACGTGTCGAAGCATTTGGCAGGCTGTTAACTTGAGCGCTCGATTTGGAGGGGGCGACGATGGACACACCGGTACATTGCGATTGCCACAACGCCTGAGTGGCTCATTCCTACACCTCACTCCCGGATACTACGAACCGCAGAAACGACATCGAGACTACAATACAGTCTATTACCCAGCAGACCGGCCGAGACATGGAGGAAACGCTGGGCGACCTCAAAGCAAAGCTGCAGGCACAGCGAGACTCGGAAGCACAGAATGGAGTACCTGAATACGTTCCGCCTACGTCACACGCTGGGGCGGAAAAGCGACCGTTGATTGACCAGGTCACGAATCCATGGCAGAAAGAGAAGAGACCGACATCCGATGATGCTGAAGACGACGAGGAGCGAGAGTTTGGCTGCTGTGACTTGGAGAACGACAGGAGTTGCCCAAATACCGCACGTAAGCTCGTTGCCTCCCGTCGCGTCCGCAGGATGTTTGCTGTATTACTCCTCTTCGCACTCGCCGCCTACTATGCATGGACCAGATATCTGCAGCCGGTAATGAAAGAAGAGTGGGCATACAAAGAAGGGTTCATATCTCAGGACAACGGCACATATGGGATCGCTCGTGGTGGTCATGATAGAGACCTGGTACGGATTAAGAGCCTCGATCCTGCGTTTCTGCCTGGCGGACCGTTTGATCCAGAGGGCGAGAGAAGATTGGTATTTGTTGGCGACATCCACGGATGCAAGAAAGAGTTGTTGAAATTGCTTAAGAAGGTCGACTTCAACGAGAAGACAGATCACTTGGTCCTGGTGGGAGACACGGTCACGAAAGGTCCGGACAATCTGGGAGTGCTCGATGAGCTGATTCGTTTGAACGCCACCAGTGTGCGCGGCAATCATGAGGATCGCCTTCTACATGTTGCTAAGAAGCTCCATGTAAAAGCACCACCGCCTGTCGAAGCGACCAGCAGCAAAGGCTTCGCGAAAGACGCGGACCTCGTGCGACAGCTCGAGCCACGCCATCTGGCCTACATGCGAGATATGCCCTTGATGCTTCACATCCCTCGACTTCCCATGGCGCATGGATCTACCAAGAAGGCCAACTCGCCAATCACGGAGCACATCATTGTGGTCCATGCCGGACTGGTCCCTGGTGTCAGCCTGAAGAAACAAGATCCCTACTTCGTCATGAACATGAGATCTATCAATCGCCGAACTCTCGTACCTTCAGCAGTCCGCGACGGCAAGAATGCGAAACCATGGTACAGTGTCTGGTGTTGGTACAATGATCGGATCTTCAAGGGACGTTCGATGAAAGGCCTCATCACGACGGATGACTTTGCAGACGATGAAACTGCAACAGAGGTACCAGTCGGTCTCTTTGGCGGTCTATGGAAGAACTTCTTTGGTAAGAAGAAGTCGCACGCACGTCCACAAGTCGTCATCTACGGCCACGATAGCAAGACTGGACTTGTCATTAACAGGTGGTCCAAAGGATTGGACTCGGGTTGTGTCAATGGCGACAAACTGACTGCACTTGTGCTCAATGCGAAGGGTGAGCAAGAGTTGTCGCACGTGAAGTGTAAGAACTATCGCGATTGAGCCGGGAGGATTGCCCTCGTCTGATTCTATGTCCTATTGCGTTCAAGCGAGGCGTTTGATGAATTGAAACTAAACTAGAGTCGATACCCCTTAGACACTATAGAACTGCGAGAATGCATTGCATGTAACTTAGCCGGCCCTGACATCTAATGTATACGTTTCTCAACCAAGCTACCACACCAGGCGCCGGAAGATCACAGGTTCGCAGATGGGATCAAGAGGTTCTCTAGCGGCTTGGTGTTGATCATGCTCGGCGATAAATCTGCGATCGTTCTTGCACCCAGGAACGCCATGTTCGTTTCGATCTCGCGCCTCAGGATCTGGATCATCCTTCGGATGCCATAGTGCCCGTATCCTGCAGACATGCTGAATAGGACCGGTCGACCTATACCAACAGCATTCGCACCCAGGCACAAAGCTTTCAGCACGTCCGTGCCACGCCTTGCGCCACCATCCACGAAAATTTGCATCTTTTTGCCCATGATGTGGGGTGCGTACGTCCGAATCTCCAGTAATGTGAGCAGAGGTGGCTGCGAAGTATCTTGCGATCGACCGCCATGGTTTGAAAGCACGATTGCATCTGCACCATGGTCATAAGCTGCGACAGCATCTTCCACGCAGCCAATCCCCTTGACCACAATAGGAAGCTTTGTGATAGATCGCAACCATGCGATGATGTCCCAGTCAACATCGCCATTGATAAAGCTATTGTTCGATGCTGCAACGCCAGCACCGCCGCTCTTCATATCATTGACCACATCTTCCAGGATTTCTTCTGTCTGTCCGGCATTAGCACGTGCAACCACAATTCCAGATCGAACATGGTGAAAAACCTACATCGTCCTCAACGCCCTTTCCCCTCTCATCCCTCTCACGGTTTCCTGTCACCGGGCTATCAACTGTCAACCAGATCGCTTTTACGCCCGCCTTCTCCACCCTCTCGACAAATTTCTTCGACTTGGCCAAGTCTTTATCAAGATACAATTGCCAGAAAACAGGCTGATCAGGCCTCACTCTTGCCTGCATAATCTCCTCAATCGTGCAGCTTGATACCGTATTCACAACCTGACAAATTCCTTCTTCTCCGTCCGCTCTCGCTATTGCACATTCTCCATCCGGATGCACGAGTTTGCCCAGTCCAACAGGGGAAGTGTAAATTGGTAGACTGCTGTCGATTCCTAGGATGTTGGTGTGCGTGGAAATGGAGCTGATTTTGCGAAGGATGCGGCCTCGAAGGAAGACTTTGGAGTATGCGAGGGCGTTTTCACGTAAAGAGACTTCGTTGTCGGAGCCAGAGGAGATGTACGCCCAGGCCAATGGAGTCATGAACCTTTCAGCGACTTTTTCGAAATCATGAAGGTTGATCATACTGCGGAGAGCAGGCCTTTTGGGCGTGGCTTCCTGTGGATCGAGTGGGATTTCTTTGGGTTTTGTCGGTGGTTTGATCGAAGACCTATCGATCATCCCTATCGCAGCCTCATTTCCCAGTGTCTCTTTCACGAGAGCTACATTGTGGAACATGCTGTATTGCTCTGTTGCATCTTGCCCAGCCAATTTGAGGATCAGACTGGCGCCACCTGGATGCTTTGGTGCGAAGTCTGTGACATCCCAAACTGTATCTCCAATAGCTATCCAACAAGATTGCTTGCTATTGTGCTTGTTGAGTTCGTCGGCGCTTATGGTAGTCATTTTGTCAGTTCGGTCTTAGTCGTCGACTTAGCTTGGATCCCATGCTACCAAGAACTTTGGTCACAGTGAGCTGAGGTAGTCTATCCTACCATAGGCGGCTCCAATGTCAGCAGATTCGCCGAAGCAGCTACAAGTACCTGACATGGGTATTACAAGAAACGTGATTATGTTCCGACAAAGTGAAGCGGAGAATTTGGGGGACACATTGGGGGTAGGCGCTGGAGTGGATCCCACCTGCACCTGCATGTGGTCAGAGCTTCGACCTCGACGACTTCGCTTGTACCTGGAAGCGACGCTCGTCTGGTGAGAGTTTTGGTCAAGTGACAAGAACTAAACGACATTTACGACGTTGTGGTTGAGAGAGAGACTTGGCAGATCTGGGTTGCACAGACGCAAGTCACTCGCCCAATATGAGCACAGCTGGATCAGATCGGCCGTCCAAAGTCCTGCTGTTCGGCCTGGGAGCGTGAGTCTATGCAAATGGAGTTCGCGAGCTGCAGCTGATCAATAGTACAGCATTGGCGGTTTCTACGCGTACATACTAGGCAAGAATAAGAATGTGTCACTGTCCGTGATAGCAAGATCGAACTATGATGCTGTAAAGCAAGACGGCTTGAAGATCGACAGTGATGTCCATGGAAAGTGCGACGTGAACATCGATCACGGTACGATAAACGGGTTCCATATCACCGTCGTCAGCAGCAGTCACTAACAACACGTCCAGTCTACAAATCGATACCAGACATTGCCAATACAACTTTTGATTTCATCGTCTGCGTCCACAAAGCCATTAAGCCCGCCACAATCCCTCCCCTCTTCAAGCCTATCACAAACGACCAGACAACCTTCGTCATAATCCAAAATGGCGTCGGCAACGAAGAGCCCTTCCGCGAAATCTACCCTTCCAACACCATAATCTCCTGCGTAGCCTGGACCGGCGCAGTGCAGAAGACTCCCGGCATCATAACCCACAGCACGAACGAAAGCCTTTTGATCGGCATCTTTCCCAATCCGACCCTCGACCCGCAGATCGAACAGACCCGTCTCCAAGCCTTCGCCGACCACTTAAAGCAAGGAGGAACAAACTATACCATCGAATCCGACATCCAAATCGCCCGCTGGGAAAAAGTCGTCTGGAACGTAGCTTGGAACCCGCTCACAGCACTAACAGGACTTCCCGTTCAAACCTGGTTGGAGACTTCCCCCGAAGCAAGAATGTTCACGAAGCAATTGATGGAAGATGTCATCGCTGTGGGTCGGAGACTCGATGTTCCGTTGAAGGACGGGTTGGCAGACGAGCTGATCGCAAGGGTAATGGCGATGAAACCTTTGATCTATAGTTCCATGTACCAGGACGCGCAGTCGGGAAGACCATTGGAAATGGATGTGATCGTCGGGTTCCCGATGCGGAAAGCGAATGAGTTTGGAATGGAGGTGTCCGCGCTGAGGGCCATATTCGCTTTGACGAATGCGGTCAATTGGAGGCTGACAAGTGGCTCGGAAGAATGAATTCAATTGGGAATCTCGAGACGGTCGGTGTCGGGGAGGGCGTTGTTCACAGTGAAGTTGTACATTTTGAGTGCGCTGATATAGAATCTTTGCGCGCCATAGGCTATCCGCTGCCTCTTCGGAGACCGGCGAACAGATAGAAGTAGTCGACATTTCAACATGGAGCATCACTCCATTTCCCCGAGTCAAGACCATCTTCCCATCTTCCATTGGGGTGATTACTTGTTGAATTCTTGTCATTTTCGTTGGAGCGCTCAGTCTCCTAGTACGGACGCCTGCCGCCAGAGCTTGAACCGCGATAGTAATCACCGCCACCACCACGATAGTCACCGCCGCCGCCTCTGTATTCGCCTCGACCTCTGCCCCTGCCGCCTCTGTGTTCTCCGCCGCCTCTACCGCCGCGTGTGGACTTTCGACCGAAAAGTCCAAAGTCCGCACCGCCATCTACGAGCTTGTCGCCATCCTCAAAGGTGTACCTCCTGAGCTCTCCTTCGCCATACAGAGATGGGTCTGACATTCGATCTTCCCAATCACCGCTCGTTCCCGACGTCAGTGTCTGCTGCCTGCTGTCCGAAAGCTCTCGCGCGACGGGCTGATAGTAGATCTTCGGTTTGCACTGGGTGAATTTGTACCGGGAATCGAGGGTGTCGAAAGATTTGCTTTGCGCTGGTTGCTCCTGTTGGGGACTGGGAGGAGCGTCTTGTGAGCCAGACACTGTGGGTCGTGTGCCGCCGCCGTTGAAACTTTCCCTGCGGCCAACACCAACTTCCTGTAATGTGGCCGTGACAGGCGAGTCTGTGTCGACGCTTTCGTAAACAATCTCCCACTTGGTATCGGGTCGCTCGGTCTCCGTGTCTATCCAGTCCTGTACCTTCTCCTCAGGCACAAAATCTACCCATAGTGGCTTCCGCATTGACGGCTCGTTCGGCCAGATGTGCTCATGAAGAGCTGATCGCGCGCGCGAAGCAGCAGATATTGAGTCCAAAACCACTAAAGCGTGAGTCCGCAGCTTGTCGAGATGGAAGAGCTCCACGATTTCGGCAGCGGAGGCAGAGGTCGCGCCAGGCGGAGATGCGATTTCGCGGAGGTGTTCTCGCAGTGCGTTCGGTTGTAGCGGGCGAACAAGCTCGCGAATGTAAAGTGCACGGGTTGCCTCATGCCTCGATGGGGAGACAGCAGTATCTTCCATCGCTTCATCCTGCTCCGGTTCTTGTCGTTGTCGGCTATCGACTTGCATCACATCGTCGCTGCTGCCGTACGGCTGCACCGTCTTGACACTTTCCTCGTCCACAGCTGCGGGCGCATCTTCAGAAATTGTGGCTGCATCTGCAGTCTTTAATTTCTTGTTCACGCTCTCGTCACTGACGGGAGGTGTTGGGCTCCGCCTTTTCCTCTTGTTCGTGCCTTCAGTGTCACTGCCCATCACCTCGTCCTGTGCATCACCATTGCCGTTACTATGTCCGTCTCCTTCTCGGTCCTCCGTCTTCTCCACTCCACCCTCTGCATCATCCGCAATAAGCGCGTCCACGTAATGTTTCTTTAATTTGAGCCCTTCGGATGCGATGCCACGTTCTTTGACCAGCTCCTTCAGCTCCGGCACCTTCATTTTATCATAGTCGGCCATCGTGGCGATGCTCGAGTAGTATGGGCCGAAGAATGGCGATGCCTGGATGCGATGTGTGGGATGTCAGGCTATGCGGAACGCATTGGGAGAAGTTCCCAAGACGAGTGAGCTGTGACGCCGCGTGCATGATCTTGCAGCGGCAGCCTCAGGCCGTGGCTTCCCGCAGGTCTTTCCCACAGCTTTTCCGCTTACGCAACCCGCGCTAACGAATTCGCAGTATATGTTCTGAGAATCCTCGCGCTCCTCTTTGCTCTGATCAGCGATGTGAGTGACCAGCCAACCCACGGCAAAGTTTGCAACAGTACTGACATGGAGTCGCAGTTTACTTCATAGAATCATTTCTATAGTAAACATCCACAACTGTACTTCTCACAGAAGCTACAGACTCCAACCTGGCTGATGAGTCGAACCGCGGCGCCCAAGAGTGAAGCCAATGTGTCAGCCCTTTGGGTTGATGGCGATGATCTCGCCCTGCTCGAGTGTCTGGCTTCGGCCGGCTCTTGTAGGTGGGTACTGTCGGTCGTCTGACAGGTTTCCTCAATTTTTCATCAAGAGCTTGGTCACACAGACTGGGAATTGGAGAAAGAGAGAGCGGGGCGGATACAGAGGGAGCGCGCAATTTGCGAAAGGCACAGCTTGACGCCGTTATGACCGTCTATGTACAATGCTGGCTCCGTGTGCTGCTCGACCAGGCTATGGCAGAAATGTGAGAATATGCGACCGCTTGCTCGACGCGCAGCGCGATGGCCCGGCACAGGTACCTGTACACGCCCGAAAATTTGTGTGCTCGCGCAACGCGATTTTCTGTACATGTGCTCGATCATCACGCGACTCAATTACCGCCCCGAAGTCCCCGTTAGCAAGGTTTCACGACAGCTCTGCAACCTCTTCGCCGCTTCCTCGAAAAGTTCCGGTTCTCCATTCGCCAAGTCTTGCGACACCACGCTGAGGATCGCCGCACATCCAGAAACGGAGAGCATCGCGAGTACTCGTGCCGGATCATCGATATTCGAGAATGCAGTCAAATAGCGACAGCAAAGCTCCCGCTCATCTTGTCCTTCGATCAGATGTTGTTGCGTGTAAGGACCAGAAAGATGTAGGCTCGACGCTCGTTGATATGCCCAGATGACCAGTGATGCAAGATACACGCCCCATGGTCGATACATCATGGGATCATTGCGAGAGCTGTAGCTGATGAAAGGCTGCATGTTGGAAGCATCGTTCACTCCATTCTTGCCAGGTCGATTCATCATGACAGCGGCCAACAGCTTGAAGGAATGGAGCACCGCATGTCGGGCTATTGGCGTTGGCTGCCACGCTTTCATTCGCTGAAAGACGTTCAGGAAATCCTTGTCTGATACCTTGCGGCCCAGGAGTCGTTTGGTTCCGGAGAAGATCTGGATGTCGATGATATCGGCATGCATCGTGAGATGCGCAAGATGGAACAACACGGTCGGAGCGTTGGCATCCGTGGTCTTCGCACCGCTGCTTCGACTCTTGCGTGGGCCAACGGCATCGTCAAAGCTCTGCCTCCAATGTCCGAAAGCTTGCAGCAGCATGGAGCGCCACCGGCCTTGCTCTCGTACTGATGGCACAGTCTCTAGGAACTGCAGGTGCTTTTCGCGACGGCTCATGTGCCACCCGACCGACAGCAGCCCTGCCATCAAGAGCATGCGGGCCGGAGCATGGGTCTGCACATCGTGTGCATGAAGGCAGCGCTTCAGTCCGTCGAGAAAATTGATTGGGCGTATCCCGTACATCTTCAAATTCGCGTCCAAGCGATGCACTTCCTCGGCGCTGTCTGCTCTCCATAGTGAGTCATCACAAGGGAGTGGCAATCGAATCTCGTATGGTGCCATATCCGCCCCGTGGCCGTACATCAAAGCATGCAGGGTGTCAATCTGGAAGGCCGTAAAGACGACTCTGTTGAATGATTCATTTCGGACCCAATGCACCCACCATGAGTCAAGCGAACTTCCAGTTGGCTTTCCAGGTAGCTCTTCGCCTGTCGGACTGGCACATCTGGTTGGCATTCCACTGGTAGGACTTTCGCTATCTGATCGTCCGATCAGAGGGCTACCTCGACGGAGTAGTGTCAAAGTGCTGGCGTGGTGGATGTGTGCACGCTCGTGCAATTTCCTCGACGACCACTGCTTCTCGTAGTATTCGAGCAATAGAAGCGCCTGCGCGGCCCAGAGCTGAACGGGCGGCTGAGCTTCAGGATCTGTGAAGATCTCCCAGCGCAGCTGTGTCGCAATGACTTCGGAGAACTCTTGATGGTCCTCAAGTAAGCCTTTCGGTTTCTGTTTCACCATATCCGCCGCTCCCAACATGATAATGGTCACAAGCAAGAGAACGTTGCAAGAGTTTGGTGAGAACGTCGGTTGATGCACAACTGACATTTGCTGATCCACGTTGGCCCAATAGTTGGCGACGAATCTGTCCAAAACACCAACACTAAGATTAGGGAAGTTCTGTGCGTCGGGATTGTACAGGAGTCTCGTTTGATCCGACGCGGCATACATTCGATTGCGCTGTTTTGTCAGGAAGTGTGACAGTAAGCGGAGAACATCCGCTCGCCTTTCTTCCGACACGCCACGGGTAGTTGTGCCTGTTGCAGTGTTGTCTCTGAGACTACTGGGAGTGGCATGGTTTGCGACACTCCCCGGTGGCTCCGACGTCGAGGCGTAATCTTCGAGATTCCAGACGTCTTTTGGAGAGTATTCCAAGCCGAAGTCCAAGAATGGCATGTTAGCTATGTTAAAGTCATCATACTGTGAGCCTGGACTTTCGAACAGCCAGGCTGCGAAGTTGTCGCTCGCCTGCGCAGCCGTGTCGACTGTTGAGTTCCATGTGTTCATCGAGGGTGCTGCAAGCGGCGATGGAGCTGCCTGAGACAGTATACCAGTCAGGCCCGCTACGGAAGGTGTCTCCGTACTCATCAAAGTAGGATCTGGGGTAGGCAGCGGTGGTCTGTTCGCGGCAGCCCATGTTGTCAAGGAGCTTAGGCTCGTGGCGGCAGCTAGCCTCGCATCTTCAATAGACTCTTGACTATCTTGCCGACTGGCACCATACTCCGAGGCGCTCACGGGCTCTTGCATTGGAGCTTCAAATCCGATCTTGGTTTCAGCAGTGGTAGGAGTGCCTGGCGTTACTGAAGGAGCTCGACTGGATGCAGTCTCATTGTGTCGATTCTTGTGCCTGATGAACAGATCAGGTCGCACAAAAGAATGACCACAACCTGCTACCTCGCAACGATAGACTTCTTTGGGGTTGTGATTGAGCTCGTGCCTGTGTAAGTGCTCGGCTCTTCTATGGATACATGCTTAGCATCTAAGCACTCCGCAAGGTCTGAATACTGGAGCTCACGAGTATCTTTTATCACAGCCAGGATGCGCACATTCGAACCTTTTGGCTTGGCCTGCTCGACTTGCTCTCTGACGTTTCGGCGAAGGAGCCTCGGGGTGTTCATTCATCTTGGGCGCCCAAGCTTTTGCAACACCCTGGGGTGCTCAAGTGGGGGTCTGGGTCGTGCTTCCTTACACAACGCTTGGATCGCAAAGTGAGAACTTCAGTATTCGTTCAGATCCAGCATTGAACGCGATTTGGCTTGATGAAGTTGCCGATCTCGATGGCACATCTGTAGTGGTAAATGCGAATGTACCAGGCAGACTTTGATGTGACCCCCAAAAGCTGGAGAGGAGAAGTGGCGGAGATGGCTTGCCGAGCAAGGCGGGCACGCGGCTCTGGACCGCTCCACGTCCCTGCAGCAGGTCTCTTCGACATGCATAACCGCCATGGAGCTTCTACGCGAGACCAGCTTCTGCACGATCCTCCAGGACACAGAATAGATATTAAAGGTTAAACGATGTGTTCAAGGTCCACTCATGAACGCTCAAACGCCAGTGTCTCCTTCGCTGAAAACGAAAACAAGCCTCCTGCCAAATGCAGGACTATTCACCCGGTCAGAGGTTGAACTGCGTATTCTCGCATTCTCCTTGTGGCCTGAATTGATTTCATGTTCATCCTAGTTACATAGACGCATTCGGCATCCATATGTCCGGCCAAAATGTCCTCCAATCGCAGAAAATTGAGCCCTCGACTCCGTTTCTTTCCGTCTCCAGAGGCCAATAACGTCTGAAAGTGACAGGATCACATGTGTCTGCCAGCGGGCCCCTGTTTTCGGATGCACAGCTCTTTGCAGTCGTTACGACAGCCATGACTACTTCGCCAACTTCTCCAGATCAGTCCTCATCACCCTTCTGCGTATCAGCGGGCTACTGTCGTCCAGTCGACTAAAGTCGTGGGCGTCCAGGCATGCTTGTCTTGACGCCAACACTGCGGTTTCGGTCCTGGAGACAACTTCATCTTCGTAGCGACCCACTGCGGCTCGAAAAGTCTGATCAGTCTCCATGTCATCCAGGTCAAGATCGCCATACAGAGGCTTCAGCACCTCCAACAGCACCGAAACATCGACGATTGCATGATTAGCGCCTTCTCCGCGATACATGACCATCGCATGCATCGCATCTCCTAACAGAACAACTCTCCAATCATCAAACTCCGAGGCCCTCTTTCGAGGCACCCAATCTATAAGCTCAACCGCCTTGATCTCCGCATTATTTGGCACATTCTGTAAGACCGACCTGAATGGTTCTGCCCAGTCAGTAGACAAGGCCTTGATCCAGCTGATCTGTCCGATGCTTGTAAGTGGCGTGCTGATTGGCTCGACATTGCCAAAGAAACCTTGGCGATATGGCCATGAGACACAGACTTGGCAGCGATACATTCTCTCGCCGTTTCTGACCTCTGGACAGCCAGGATCGCCGGGAGCCTCAAGGAACGAGAACCACAGATATGCATCTGTGCGAGGATCTGAGCCTTGCAGGAAATATTGATCGAGCTCACGTATATGGCGAATTTGAAACTCCGAGAACTCAGCACTGGCACCGACGAATCTTACTGGTAGCTGGTAATTGTCGCAGGCTGCAGGGTGCATCCACCTTCGAACGGTTGAACGAGCGCCGTCGCAGGCAACCAAGAAGCTACCTTTCGCAGTGTTGCCGTCCAAGAAATGTGCGGTCACGTCGGCATCTCCCTTGGTGATTTCACCAATGGTCTTGTTCCACTCGACATCCAGGCCAGTGAGCAATAGTCGACGCAGCCTTTCGCGGCTCACTCGAATCCTCTCAGAAGCAGGCACCTTCCATAACGCCTCTCCAGTGCTGAGATCGTAGAAAGTAAAGCTTCCCTTCTCCCCAGCCTTGACAGCTTCGGCGTCGACGAAAGTTTCTGGTAGCCTTGCTACTATATCGTCTGGCAGCAATGCTCGGAACGTCGGAAGCGCCCAATTCAGCGTCAATCCCCATCCTGCACTCTTGAAGCTTGGCGACGAATCTCGCTCGAAGACTCGAAAAGGTATTCCTTCTTTTCGCAGGGCTTGAGCCGTAGTCAAGCCGCTGATGCCAGCGCCAATGATCAGTATCGGTTTATTCATGACTCAAGTGGCGTAGCTTCGAGACCCTGAGGTCAGGGCGTCTCTTGAAGGCGCCAACAAAATGTGACCGGAGGCTGGCGAGGTGGCAGCCACGTTGGACCACGTGTGATAGTCAGCTTCGTGTACCTATCCGCAGGCAGAAACGTCCAGGCCTGCGTAATGACGTAGCACGAACTCAGCTCCATGCCAATTGCGCGTTCACTCGCTCTGTGATGGGATGCATGCGACGCTCTCGGCCAGGCTTTGCGGTCATGATTGCATCGCGTACGCCACAAAGACAAATGATTTGTCCCAGTATAAGCATCGATCGCATGTAACGAGTGGCCCGCTGTTACTCAATCAATGTCATCCTCAATCACAGCAGGTTTCAAGCCACGAGCGAATGTTGTAAAGCCAGTGGGCATCCAGTGACGGTAGTGGTATTTGAAAACGGCCTTGCCATGAATCAGTGCCAGGGGGATCGGTCCATAATGTCTGGAGTCGCGAGAGTGTGCAAGGTTGTCACCAGCCACCCAGCAATGCCCTTCTGGTACCTACGACAAGTTAATATCACCTTGATAATGGCAATGAGCATTTCTGTCTTCCTACCTGAATCATTGCATCGCTCTTGCCAGGTGTATCCATCAGTACGAAGTCACCTGGCATTCCCACCACTCTTTTGAGGCCATACTCATCTTTGATGGGTATCTTGAAACTGACCAGGTCACCTATTTGGATGCCTCGTCCTCGCCTGTAATATCTACTGAGGCACACGAGGTCACCAGTGTAGGCAAACGTTGGCAGCATCGACTGCCCATGGCAGTCATCAATCACGTAGAAGTAGTTCGTGAAGACATGGTAGCCGAGCAGAAACGCGGTGGCATACATCATGGGGGGTAGAGGGTTGGCTCTCCGCCAGTCGAATGCTGTCAGGTAGTCCCATGTTCTCACTAATGGTGACTTGCTTTCATTGCTGGGCTTTGCGCGTGTGTTCTTGGATGTTGTCGACGCAATGTTGCGTAAATGTCGCGCCATGGGCTGCGAAATACCTCGTCGCGATAACATACGACAGAAATTCATGGCTAAAGACCTGACATGCTGAGATCCCGCTCTGATCATGAGTTGCGAGGAAGGAGATGCGCCGCGGGAATCTGCACATTAAGCTTAGAGTTTGGTTCGGCAGCGTCTTCCGAGCGCGCTAGCAGGGATTCGACAGGCTGCCCAAAAGTTCTTGCTCGAGAAAGAAGCTGCACTGCTGCTTTGCACCACGATCCTACCTCGACCTTCTCTTCCCATAAGCGATTTGACACAATGGCGAAAGCACTAAAGTTGAAAGCTGCGCTCGACAGGCAAAAGGGTGTTGATCACAAGCTCGAGAAGCAAAAGAAGAAGCAGAAAGAGGCAGAGAAGCGCAAGCGAGCGAAGCAGTCAAAAAACGATGCTGATGAAGGCGATGAAGATGAGGGAGACGAGGTGGACTTTTCGGCGCTCGAGAACGTCCTCGCTGGCGCAGAGGTCATCGAGGTTGACGGCGAGGAAAAAGTGGACAAGAGACAGAAACCCAAGGCGGGCAATCGCAAAGAGCGAAGAGCCGCCATGCTTGCCGCCAAAGCAGCTGCCGAGGCTGAAGAAATAGCGAATGGCGGCAAGAAGGAAGAAGATGCAGAAGGATGGGAGACTGACGAGAGCGAGGACGAGGAAGATGCGAACGGTGGCGTTGAGATTGGCCCACTGTCGGATGAATCTGAGTCGGAGTCTGAAATCGAGAATGACGCTGCTGATGATGACGAAGATGACGATGAGGACGAGGAGGATATCCCGCTATCAGATCTCGAATCACTGGCGTCCGAAGATAAGGAAGACGTTGTGCCACACCAGCGTCTGACCATCAACAACACGGCTGCTCTTGCACGATCATTAAAGTCCATCGCACTACCTGCCGATCTGCCATTCTCTGCTGTCCAAGCGATTACGTCTGAGGAGCCTGTGCAGATTGCAGACGTCGAGGATGATCTGAATCGCGAGCTCGCCTTTTACCGACAATCGCTTAACGCAGTCGCAGCCGCGCGCTCGAAGCTGAAGGCTGAAGGAGTGCCGTTCAGCAGACCGACCGACTATTTCGCTGAGATGGTGAAGTCAGAAGAGCAGATGGGCAAGGTGCGAGCGAAACTGCTGGATACAGAAGCGAGGAAGAAGGCAAGCTCGGACGCGAGAAGGCAAAGGGACCTCAAGAAGTTCGGCAAGCAGGTACAAATCGCGAAGCTGCAGGAGAGGCAGAAGGAGAAGACAGCGACTTTGGACCGCATTCAGACCCTCAAGCGAAGTAAGTTAGAGTGCCGCTATCTGAAGTTGTATTGTATCGTGCTGACCCGTTGCAGAACGCCAAGGCGCAGATCTCGTAGCCAACGAGGACGATCCATTCGATGTCGCGCTGGAAGACGCCGCCACCACTGCTGCAAAGGACAAGGCAGAGCGAAGAGCTAAGGGCGATGGGCCAAACAGGAAACGTCAGAAGAAAAATGAGAAGTTTGGCTTTGGTGGCAAGAAGCGATTCTCTAAGAGCAACGATGCCAAGTCGACCGCAGATGACAGCGGGTATTCAGTGAAGAAGATGAAGGCTGGTAGCAAGCGACCAGGCAAGAGCAAGCGTGCACGAGCGTAGCGCAATGTAAGATGCTGGTGCAGAAATGTGCTTGTGTGGGGATTTAGCGAGGCGTTCGGTACGTGAAATGGCACAGTCAATTGGAATAACGCCATGATCTATGGCGCTCTGACTAGCAGATCCACGTCATTCCCCGATTCCTGTCTCTCTTGATGCCGCTGTCAGGCGATCGGTGACAGATTTCATGCCTGCCTCATTATCTCTGGATTCGTTTATGCTCCAACAGCCTGCGTTCCCCTAATCTGGAGCTTCGGACATCCTTAGGACGCCTTGACGCACACCCGCTTGTGAGACTTCCAGTGCTTCGTCTGACAGTCCTTTGAGCAATACTTCCTCTCCTCACATCTGGAGCACATCAACAAATTGCCGCCCGACTCGCTTTGGGTAGCCTGGCAACCAGGAGCGCCACACACCCCGTAATCGTCCTTCTCAAGCGCATAAGCTTCCATACGTGCCTCGATCTTGGTGATGAGACATCTGGTGATTCTAGAGATCTCCTCAAGATCATCGACATCCTCGAAGGAATCGGGCGAAACAAATTTCCACGGCCGGCCTTGGTAGCGACCAGGTCCATTCAGAGCGGCGTCCATCTGGACTAGTGCATCAGGGAAGAGACCGCACTTGGTGAAAACGTTGCGCAGGTCTTGGAGTGTTTCGGCAGACAACTTGCAACCCAGTGACATCGCGCCTACAGTTACGATCAGCTTGTGCGCCGCAGCTGTACAGAGACGTCGGTCGAGCCGCGCAGCTGAGGCAAGACTTACAGGCTCCCAGAATGATGAACATCTGTCCAGGACTTGGGAAATAGAATTCCTTTCCGAGGGCCTTGGCTTTCCACTTGGTCAGAGCACTGTCGAGGGGCGAAATGCCAGTCGCAGCATCTGGAGTCTCGATATGCTCTCGGACAAGTTTGGCGTCGGTGGGGCAGTACAAAGTGTACTGGGACATTGAAGCGATGTCGTCCTCTGTCTCGTCACTGCTGTCGGACTCGTCTGAAGTCTTGCTTCGAAGCTTGTCAAGGCCGCAGTCGATGTCCAGATCGCCGACCGCGTCGAGTTCGAGTTCGGACTGGAAGAGTCCGTAGCCCCAGCGACCCATCGTGGACGAAAGGGGAGGTGCGAACTGCCGTACAGCCAATGAGTGAATGTGAGTAAGGAAGAGGGACAAACGATGCAAAGTGCTCATAGGTTCGCAAAGCTGGAGACGTGCCTTCCCTCTTCTACAAGGCAGCAAACGAGGTTCGCGCGCGCCGGCCTCGCATGAGGACGTGTCGTAGCGCGCGGCACATTGCATATCCTTCGCAAACGTGCAGCCCGTTGCGCCCACCGCGATTCAAAACAAACTTCCGCCAGCTTTTCGTTCCAACCACTCCAGCTTCTTCCTCCGCCTCACATCCTCCAAACGGTGAATTCGAGCGCCGGTCCAGTCCTCAGCGAAGTCAGTCTTCGCGTTTGGGCTGCAGTTCGGCTGAGTGCATCCACAAGTCTTTGCATCTTGGTGAGTACGGCGCGGCATCCAAAGGCGAGGAGAAGTTGAGAACTGACTTTGATCCAGCTCGGCAAGTTGTGGCACACGTCCAAACCAATCATGGGTGGCTGGAGATTGCAGCTCTTCTGCTGCGATGCCGACCTAGATTTCATCCAAGACTTCAATAAGGAGTGCGGCCTCGTCGCTCTTGAAGCGAAGCACGGCAAAGCTCCACTCCCTGAAGGCGATGAGCACCGCGGCGCGCTTCGCCAGGCGGAGCACAACATGATGGCTCAGAAAGGCCCATCGGACGGCAAAGCCGTTCACCTTTACCCAAAGCCCACCAACGACAAGGCCAGCATCAACTTCTCCGTCTTGGCTGCGCTGTGCACGCACCCAGAGTATGTCCGCCGTCATCTCGACACATCCGGAGACTTCACTGCCAAGATGAGGTCCCTCCGGACCAAGGCTTTGAAAGCTCGTCCTGGCGTGCTTGGAGGGATTCAAGATCCGTACGGTCCTGGGTACATGTTGTGCTTGCTGGGAGCTTGCGGCATGACCCTCGGTGTCAAGATTTCTGATGACGAAGTCAACGCTATGAGGAAGTATTACAAGGACTGTGGGCTCATGCGCGACGCGGTAACCCAGCTTGGGGAGGCGCTGGAGAGCGACACGGGCTATGTGGTGAGTGTCCCGCACTCCCACTGTCAAATGTCACATGGTGTTCCTACAAGCCGTACACTGACTGTTTGCAGAATGGCGTCCCATGGGATTTTGGTTCCCCTGGTCGCATCGACAGTATGCTCGATGGAGGAGCACCAAAGGAGGACCACATCTTCCCGGGTATCATGACCAACATCTGGTGAGCTAAAAGGAATCTCATGCGATTCAAGCTTGGCACTGACTCTTCCAGGGCACCAGATCATGGACGCGACAAAGGCGAAATGGCATACATGCAAAAGACTGTGATGGATATGATCGCTCGCGGAGCTCGTCCAAGTGTTGATGATATGGCCACTACCCTTGCCTGTCTCTTCTTCGACCCCTACGCCACTCCACGTACCAGCATCTCTTCGACCAAAGCCGATGCTCACCCAGAGCTTTTCCGCGAGGAGGCAGAGAAGTTCGTCGCCTCATTTGCTGAAGCAGGTTCAAAGGCGCCAAAGTATGGTAACAAAGTCTGTGGCAACTGCGGTGCGAAGACCAAAGCGGACGGCTTTGCTCTGCTGACTTGTGGCAAATGCAAGGAGCGCCGTTACTGCTCTGCAGACTGTCAGAAGAAGGAATGGAGTGATCACAAGAAGGCCTGCGTGGCTCCTGCCAAGGTTGACCCGCGAGCTACTTTCATTGAGATTCGCTGAGCCGTCGTTGCTCTTGACCATGGATGAAAGTGTCTGGTCAGAAAGCTCACCTACGACAATGGCGTTCGATTTTCGCTTCCACGGGTCGTGGATAAGGCATGGTTCACTGCCAGGCAGCTGCCATGCGCAGTTGCAAGTATCGGGAAAGCAGAGTAGAGGTAATTGCTTCAGCTACTCCTATGACTGTTCATATCCTTGATTGACGACAAGATTCTTCATCACCAGTACCCTTCCACATGCTTGTGTCGCAATATCCAGACCCGGACCATGGCCGGCAAAAATCGCGGACTGTCCTCCCACTCCCCTCATGACCTATACTTTGATGCCTTGTCTCTGCATAGTCATTTGTTGGGTGCCGCGTGAACAACAATGATGCTCACCAGCCCTTGCTTTCGTTACACGTTGTGACAGATCATGTAAACATGATGGATGATAGAATAATGGACACTAATACTGTAGTGCAAGTGCGCCGGAGACCCTAATCGGCGGCTGGAAAGAAGCAAGCGCAATATCTGGACGCTGCATGGCGCGATGGACGAACGCTCGATTCGCCCCTTCAGCTTCCGAACTCGGAGAGGGAGGTGAAGCTGCGGCCCAACGACTGGTGGCAACGCGAAGCCAACGCTCGAAGCATTGAAAAAGTTCGCTCTCATCGATGCTGTACAGAATGCTCTCAAGAATACAAATGCTCGCTCTTTCAATCGTTCTTGTTCCGACTGCCACTTCTTCGAGCTCCTGCCTGGGAAGGGCCTAATAGGTCCTCAGGAATATCATTCCAATTCTCGGTCCTCGTCGCCTGCTGTGGCTGCCGTCTTTGTGACTTCGAATCCTCGTCACTGCTCGTATCATAATCCGTTACGCCATTATCATCTATCTTCCTCTTATCAAGCGACTGCATCTGCATGCTAGGACTGCTGTTCCTCGGCGGTCCTGCCGAGGCGTTCCTAGCCTGATCCACAAAGCCCTGCCCAGGAGTCCATTTCGGCCTGGGCGGAGGAAGCCACGCCTGTTGGCTTGCCTCACGATTCCACATGGCGTCTTCTCGCATCCTCTGCTCGCGCTCTCTTGCGATTCGATCCTTGGCTTCCCAGAACGTGGGGCTGACTTCCCAGCTCCAGCCGTCACCAGTGGTGTTAAGGAATGGCAACGGCCACTTCCACGGAACAGGTCCCATTACATGTAGCAAATTGCGTTTCCAACCAAGATCGAATGCATTGGGTAGGCGTTCTGAGTCCAATTCGTCTTGATAGTTGTTGTATCGATCGCGCTCTCGTTGAGCTTCAAGCGAAGCGTAGGATCTGTGCAAGCTCTGCTGTGCGGGCGACGAGCTGAGATTACCGCTTGCCGCAGGTGGGAGAGGGGATGGTGTTCTTGTGTTTGGGCCAGACTCTCCTTCCTCAGGACGCAGAACGCCGGGTAGCGCGTTGGCGTGTATTTCCTTCAGGCGGTCAGTGAGAGGCTGGTGCTCCCCAGTCACGACTGCATTCGTGATGGGTGTCTCGTGCTGTGCCAAATTGTGCCGGTTCGGATCCTGGAATTGACTTTCCATGCTCTTCTTCAGCGGACTCAAATATCTCGTCTTCTCCAGACTTTCGATGGTGGTCTGCCCAGACACAACCAAGTATATGTGCCAGCCGGTGAAACCCGATAGTACAAGCCCAATGATACCACCCAGCACGGATAAGAGGATCGTGTTGACAACGATCAGGCCCTCCATATTCTGCACGCGATCGTTGAACTCCTCCCACACCCACCACGCACTAACCGCGAAACACGACCAGCAGAACAGGCTCGTGTATATTAAGAATAGCAGAAAAGCTTTGTAGTTCCTCAAGCCCACACAAGTTGCCAGCCAGGGACAATGATGATCCATCTTCAGAACACATTGTCCACAGGTAGAGCAGTGATGCGTTCGATCTGGCTTGACGCATTGACACTTCTTACAAAATCGTGGTTTGCCCGTGCTCTTTGCAGTCACGCTGTTGTGCATGCGCTCCCATTCTCCCGGAACTGGCTCCACTCCCTCCTCTTGTTGCCGCGCATAATCGTTGTATTCATCATGAGTAGGCACACCCTGGTAGTCGCCCTTTCTGCCTCTCTTGCCGCCCTGCGCATCTAAAGGCGATCCGGGAGGTGTAAAGACGGCGATCGTGTAGCTGACGTTGGCCAGAGCATACAGCACTATTCCGAGCGCTGCTCGGAGATATGCGCCAAGATCGTCGCGGCCGATGAAGGAGACATGGCTCTCCACGTACACAGCCCAGGTCGTGAGGCCGTAGACGAATACGAGGGGAAAGAAGGCGAAGGTGGTGCAGCAGCAGCGCTCCAATTTCCTTGCCCAAGACTTCGTTCTTCGATGGAAGGGCGGTGAACGGCGCGAAGACGATGAAGGGTTGGCCAGCGTGGGCATGTCGGAGAATGAGGTTGATGTCATGTTTCTATCGCCAGATTCGCGTCGCGTCGGCCATGGTGGTGTCGCGTTCACTTCGTGACGTGAGTTGTTTGCCAGTCTGAGGGATAGAGCTCGCTGTTTACTGCCAGGAAACGGTCCAGGAGAAATGCAGAACAGAGATATGGTAATGCCTTGATTAGCAACCAGGATCGACGTCGTGTCGCGTGGCGCTGCAGCCGACGCCAAGAATACTCCGAGCCTCTCACCTCACCTCCTCCTTGCTTCGCGTAGCATCAAGAACACGACGTGAACACTCGACTGTGGACTGATTATACACCCCCGATATCGATAGCTCTACTCGCAGTTCTGAACATGTCGTCCGATCTTTCAGCAAAGGTCGACAAACTCAATATCAACGCCGACTCCACGGCAAGTCACAGAACACATGCTAGCAGTTGTTGCTCACTCTGACCCACGCAACAGACCGAGACCAAGCCTTCAGAACTCGTCGCTGTAGTTGACGACCTGCTTAACCAGCTGACTTCTAAGTTCAATAATGTCAGCACCGAAATGCTCGGCAAATTAGACGATATGTCGAAACGCCTCGATGCACTGGAAGCCCAAATTCGTGCTGGAAACGCTGCCTCTGAAAGCGGTGCTGGAGACGAGAAATAGTGTCGTGTTCAGTTGTTTGGACGAAAACAGAGCATGATGGCATGTGTGCAAGCTATGCTGTGATTTTGCACTACTTTGGCAGGCCGATAAACAAGTACTGAGACATGAGAATGGCTGGATTTTGAGCCCACCTAAGAGGGTTGAGGATTAAGGAAGGAGACGAAGTACTTTCCTGGCCTACTCCGGTGGCGCGTGCGAAGATGCAAACGTGCAAGCTGTATTGGAGGAAGCAGGAGGCTTCGAGGTTAGCGCCAAGGAGCCTTGAGGAAAAGGCACTGACTGCACGATGAGCATGAATGCATGATCTCATGCATGCTCGAAGATGTGGTCACAATTTGGCGAGCAGCATGGAAGCGGTATCGCAGGCCAGTACACGAAAGCAAGACTTCTTGACCATGGTTCATGAAAAGACCTGAGCGTCAACGAGGCGAGGAGCGCTCGCCGAGCGTGGACTTGCAAGCCGCTCAATACTGTGTGCAGAGATGGCTCAAACTCAAGAAGACTATTAAGCAGGAGGGTATCATCAGCGGTTCATCATACATTCATGTACAGTGCCACCAGCGTTGTTCAGACGCAATCACGTGGCGATGACCATCGTGCCAAAAAAGAAATATACACAATCAATACTTTTGCCCTACACCAATGTGCCCGCCGGGGTCAAAACGGCTCCTCACGTTATCAGGCATACTTGCTGCAGGCGCATGGCTGCCGGGAAAGCCCTCTGCCTTCGCTTGCATCTTCACCTTCTCCATCAATCGACCCACAGGTAGAGAAGGCGCTTCCACCTTCTTGACCATCTGCACTCTCTCATCATCATCGTATGCATGTAAAGCATAATGTTCGCGAATCAGTCGTTGCGACTCAGGATGTGACGAAGCGTAGACCTTGTGCGTGCAGCCGTCGAGGGCGCAGACCCAGGTGTCCTCTTGCACGGAGTCTTCGACGTCTGCGACTTCGTTCAGTCGGAGCGGCAAGTCAATATCGCCTCCACTTGAATCAGGAGAGGTGGGTATGTCGATCCCTTCATCATCATGCGGTCGGGAATTGCGGCGTTTTGGCTTTCTTCGCTGCAGGTCTTCCAGGTGGTCCTCACTTTTCCGTTTTCCAGGTATAGGTGAGGAAGGAGGGTCAGGTTCGTCGTCTGAGCCTTCATCTTGCTGCTTCGGCCCTTTGCCACCGTTACGTGCCGCAGATTTACTAGCCTTGCTGGCGCGTGGCCGCAGCGAAGACTTGTTTTTCTGCTCTCTCGCTCGTATCTCCTCGTCGCTCTCTTCCTCTTTCGCAGGCGTTGCAAGGACGTCTGTCTTGACTGGCTCAGGATTACGCCGCGTATGTCTTCCAGGACGGGTCTTTGGTGGTCCCATTGCCAGCGCAGGCTCATTATCTTCCTGCATATCTTCCTGCGTATCTTCCTGCGTATCTTCCTGCTCTGGTTCATCGGGAACTGTGTCGCTAGTCTCCGACGCGCTATCAAGAGTCGTCACTTGAGATGTTGCGTTCTTTGCTGGTCTGCCGCGTTTCCGTCTGACGGGCGCCGTAGAATTTCCTATTTCGGCGGACCCTTGTCGGGTCGTGCGTACTCTACCCGGCTCAGCTTTAGTCTGAGGGGCCAGGTCCGTATCAACGGAGGTCTGCCTTGTTGAGCGCGTTCTACTTTGCCGCGAAGCTACACTCGAGCTCGCTCCTGGAGGATTCTTCCTGCTATGCCTGGTTTTCGATGCGGGGACTTTATGCTCCACTGGTGTGTCTCGTCTCTTCCGTAACATGGCTACTGTGTCAGGAAAGCGTTTGTACAGGTGCTTGCAAAGAGGATATTTGGTCCAGGGAAGACCCTCTCTTCCAGCAAGCATTGAGCCGATGAGGAAGTCCTTGTGCTTGTATATCCGAGCAGAGCCTTCCTCTACATCGTCCACATCCAGCACGTCCCGGGCATAGTTTTCGAATATTTCCTGCGCGCTGTAATCCTTAAGCAGCGTTCTATTCTTGCCCCGGCCTTCATAACGCTCTGTCTTGTATGCATCTGCAATGTAGTAGAGCACCTGCACCGCCTCGCACATCTCGTCGTATATCTTCCGGTATTTCTTGGCAGGATGCAGTCGGTGCCAACCTGCTTTGCCAGCTGCCCATATTGCGGACTGACCATCATCCTCTCCGAATGCAAACTGTCGCACATCTTGCAATTCTACCCTCGCCCGCTTCGGTTCGGTCTTTGGTGTGCGTAGGTACAAGTCGTACTCGTCCTCGTCGAGCGGCTCGAGCTCACCAACGACAGTCACCGGGTGGCCAGCTTCTGCTACTAGCAGACTGACGAGATCACGTTCGTTGCCGGTGGCGTGAACGAAGGCTTTCGTCAAAGTAAACTCGTTCCAGTCGTCGCTGTCTTCCGCTGAGGGGTCGCGTGGGCGGAGCACCTCCACTTCGGCTATTGCTGATGGCATTGTCGTAGTCGCGGGAGATCAATGATGCATCAGCAGAACTGCGGTGTGCATGCAATCATTGTCGAATAGCGATAGTCCTTCGTGCTCGGACACGGCGTGAAGGCAGACGTGAGTTGACCAGCACCTGGGCGCGCCTTCCTGGTCGCGACGTGCACGCTAAGATAAAGTTTAGCGGCTGCAGGGATCGGAGCCAGGTGCGCGGAGCTTGTGCTGGCGCTTTTCGACGGCCGACTCTGTCGGCGACATCATCGACACAAATCCCATGGGGGGTCGCCAATTACTCTTTCGCAGCCTCAAGCAAGCAATTCATCCCACAAACAAGCCTGTCCCAGGAATCGTCACCACCATGTCGGGCCCCATTCTGGAAGGCGTTCTCGGTACGGTATGGGTCCAATCCATATCATGCTTCGTCTTTGCATCCTAATGATCACTCGCAGCCATCAACAAACCGCCCGGCATAAGCTCAGCTCAGGTCATCCGCGATGTACAACAACAGTTCAATCCGTCCAAACTATTTCGACCATGGCTCGATCGCGAGAGATCGAAGATCGAAAGCGAATCGCACAACCAAAGACAGAAACGCAAGGTGAAGGCGCGAAAGCTGAGAGATGTCAAGATGGGTCATGGAGGAACATTGGATCCAATGGCGACCGGTGTGCTCATCCTCGGCATCGGCAGCGGAACGAAAGACCTGGGCCACTTCACAACGGAATGCACAAAAAGCTATGAGGCTGTAGTCTTGTTTGGTGCAGCAACAGATACCTACGACACAGAAGGCAAGATCGTTGGGCGAAAGCCATACGATCATGTTAGTCGAGAGGCGGTCGATCAAGCTCTCGCCAAATTTAGAGGCAAGGGTATGCAGAAGCCTCCGATCTTCTCCGCACTTCGAGTTCAAGGCAAGAGGCTGTACGAGTATGCGAGAGAAGGCAAACCGCTACCGGAAGGTTTCGAGATTCAAGAGAGGCCTGTGGATGTCACTGAGCTGGAACTGACCGAATGGTATCCGGGAGGCACACATAGCTGGCATTGGCCTAGCATCGAAGCAGAAAGTGCTGAGAAGAACCTCGCGAGACAGGCTCTACCTGACCAGCTCGGCGGAGCGAGCCCCAAGAGAGACGCGACCGAAGGAGAATCTGGCGAAGCAGTATTGAAGAGGAAGCGATCTGAATTGAACGAGGCCGAAGCGGGCACCACGACCAGTTCACCATCGAAGCGATTGAAAGCCAACGGAGACGCGAGCGGTGACGAGTCAACACCTGACATCATGCCTGCCACAATCAAGCGACTTTCCACGCAGGAGGGAGCGCAGCCTGACACGGAAGTTGCTCAACCTCCCAAGGACACCGAGCAGCCGGCGAGTTCGGACGCCAAAGCTGCGGTAGAGCTACAGGATGAGGACATGAACCATAAGCCAAAGCCTTGTCCAGCTCCGGCGTGTCGATTAAAGATGACTGTCACCTCTGGCTTCTACGTCCGATCTCTTGTTCAGGATCTTGGGGTAGCGGTAGGCTCGCTGGCATGCATGTCAAGCTTGGTGCGCACCAGACAATCGGATTTCCAGCTTCCCACCAACGTCTTACAATATGACGAGTTACAGGCAGGCGAAGATGTTTGGGGTCCAAAGGTACAGGCGCTGCTCGAGGAGTGGAACGAGAAGAAGAATTCGAATGACAGTGCGCCACAAGGGGGACGAACATCTTCCAAGGTTGCTGATGCACAGACTGGCGATGTCAAAGGATGTGAGGTATAGGATGTCGCACGCGGACAATGGAGAACCATGACTAGACTTCCGCCATGGAACTTGGTTGAGGAATTCTTTCTTCACCACAGTCTGCACGTCACGGTCTCGCATGGTTTCAGCGATCCTGGTCTTGGAGCTTGAAGGTTTCTGAAAAGGCTTATACTATAGCACTGCTTGTGCTCAGCCAATCGGACTGCTTCAGTGGCCACACTTTCGAAAAGGCGCAATGTGCTCTTCAGGCGAAAGGCTGCACTGTGCCGGTAACGAAAAAATGCCGAGCAGTTGTACACACGGGCTCGATGGCGACGATATCACATCAGGAATGCGAGGTTCGAGAGATCTGGCAACTCACATACGGCTAGCATCACGACATCTTTGCTGACCTCGCAGGATGATATTCGTGATGCTCCATTACCAACTTCGATGGACTTTTTCTCATCACAAGCTAGCTAGTGCTCACTGCGGATTGCATGCATTCGAAACTGCTAGCATGCAGGACAGATTAAGTGCACCCAGACATGATTCCAAGTTTTCCGAGCGCTGAAGTCGCGTGTGCAACGCAGCGCGGCGCCCGCGATAATCAGCAAGTGAATTCATCAGGCTTCTTTGTGGGGTCACAAATTCCAGAATCGTTTCAAACGCGCAAGAGGACAATGAATTTTGACAGAAACCCACCAGCATCGAGGTGATGGAGCTGACCTGCTATGCGACCTATTGTCCACTCATATCCACAGAGGTCCGAACTCACCATTGTGGTTCTCAGCCACACTTCAGGACGTACTAGGCCCGTTCCTGCTTTCTCGAGCAATCCTTCCGCTGCACAGGCTGCGTACATTTGACTCCACAAAGCGTTGCCGTCCCGCGCCGCGCACAAACGCAGCGATGCGACATAACAATTGGTCGGACTTCCGTCCTGGGGTTCGGACCACTCAGGTGGCTCCAAGGGAGAGGCAAGCCCCTCCACTCCTATACCGCGGTGCCTATAATACGCGACGTGGTGGTTGGCGCTTAATGCCGGCATATTAAGACGCCATAGAACTATGACTCGCCAGGCATCGAGATCGCCAGTCTCTTTCTGGACGGACTTCTGCGGTGCGTCCGCAGACTTCTTGGCACTGCCACTGACATGTGAGCTTCAACTCCGGGACGGTGCTAGCGTTGTCAAATGATACCGTGACGACGGGTGAGTACGTAAGTCAGATCGTGGAGATCGATGTCATTGCAGATGCCGTGCAGATGGCTTGCGTACGGCGATTTCATACGCTGCAGCTGATGGCTCAGAACAAATACGATCAGCTCGCTTCACGAACAGGGCAGTGATGTGCAATGCATTAAACAATGCAAATCTTCCCGCAGCTTGCGTGCACAGCGTGGTTGTTGCCAAATTCTGGCGCCACAAATTGCTTCGGCTGACATGTGATCCGTCCAGAACCCAACGACGCTGTCTACATTTCTCATACGACTCTCTCCTCCCGGGGATCGATGTGCTGGTCCCAGAAGACCACCTGACAAATTGTTCTCCGTCCATTGACTAGTGTGACCGACAATCTGGAGACACCGCCAGAGCGCAGGTATCCGATTTGATGCTGATTATGCTGCAGCGCGCCCTAGCTGTCTGCGACGTGTTCACAAGCAGCTCCTCCTCCATCTTCCGGCTTGTCGCAATGCCTCCCTGTAGGTCGGCAGTTATGACCTGTGGCAGCTCTCGAGCGGCGTAGAGTTTAAAGCCGAATTCCAACCAGGCCCCTACAGCATCAGAATAACCGGTGGCGACGCGACGTTCCGCCGATGACAGTGCAGCGCTACTATGCGGTTGCATGGAGCTACAGGGCTGTCAAGTTTGGAAAAATTGGTGACAGAGCGTGGTAGCGAGCCTTGAGCGAGACTTTCAAGGAGCGGTATTGACTACAAATCCTAGACGCATACCCGACCATTTGGTTCGCCTCCCAACAACGCGAGTGAGGCGCCAACATAGACGAGGGAGGCTGGCTAGTACCAATGACCATATTTGATAGCTGCTGGTCAACGCTCAACGAAATCGACCTCACCGCAAGTTCGTCTTTTGCAGCGAACGACCCGACCAGTTGGAACCAAGTGCGTATTGATGCGTGATGCTGCTGGCATCACACAATCGTACGCAGACCAGTGGGCGCTTAAAACATATCAAACAAGGAGCATCTGGCACCATCCGAAGAGGAGCCGCAATAATAACGTAGATCACCCGATGTGTCGAAGACGACGTCGACAAACTCGACATCGATGGCAGAGGGAAACAAGCCCCTTTTTACAGGATGGCGAAATCGGACCTATCAGTCAAGAAGTGCACTTCGCCCGGGTGCACATAGCGAGCTCAAGCGAAGCCGTCTACAATCCTGCAGGCTTGCAATCTATGTCGTCCGAAGAAGAAGGCTTGCGCACTGGTGATCAGATTGCAGCGAACAGAGAAGTCCTCGCGGTAGTTCAATTTCCCATGATCTCCACTAACGAAGCATCCTCTCTGGCAGAATATTTGTTCGCTCTTCTTCAGTCAACTCTACTCCCAGGAATTCTTTCAGCGCCGCCACTCGCTCTTCCTCAGTCTTGAGCTCTGCCAAAACCTCCCTCTTCCCGGCCACCGTCTTGCGAACACTGTCGTTAAAGAGCGTGATATCTCCGACAATGGCCTGACTCGCCTCGTCCAGGATCATCCTCGCACAAAGAACTGAGTAGGTGAAGAAGGAGCGTGGATTATGCGATGTGAAGAACGACATCATCTCGTAGTCCTGTGGCAAGAACTCTGTCTCAGTGAAGCAGTAGATCGGTGTCCACACGTTCTCTCGGCCAGGTTGATCAGGGTGGAGACAAAAATCATAGCACCATAATTTCTGCGCATCTTGCTCTCGGCTTGCATAGTGTTCAGGTATGCTACGCTGTTGCAATCGGATCTTTCTAGGCGGAATTGCTACCGCTTCAAACCCATCCTGGAGCGGGAAGACGATGTTGGGGCCCATTGGCGGCGTGCCCGCGTCTACTACATACCAATTCTCTTCGATTCGGACCAGATTGAGCATGTGATTCCAGGCGTCGTACGTGTCGCCCTGTTTCTCCCTGATTTCCGTGTTTATGCTGTATGATCGACTGACACGGCCAGCACAATTGCGCACGTCGTATCCTAAGCTCCGCAATACGGTTCCAAAGAAACCATTGTGTTCCATGCATCGCCTAAACGAGACTTGTCAATGCTGGCTCAAGCTGATCATCGTTTTCGACGTACCCTCCTCGGCCATGCGTTTCCCCTCGAACCACGAACTTCTCGTACAGAACATCCATGTGCAGAGACACATGTTTCTTGGCTGAATAATGAAGCTCTAGATTCTCAAATGGGATATTTGAGACATGGTACAGCTGCAAAGCCTTGAGCAGTGGAAGACCATGCTCCGTCGTCGTTGCCAGACTTGGGTCGCTCAAGACGGGGGAAGACAGGTGGACTTCTGGAAGCTTGATGCGCTGGAAGTAAGCTGCCAATTGCTCTTTGCTGTATCGTGGACGGTCTGCTGGATCGATTGGCAGCTGCGTCAACAGCGTTGTGATGTTGTGGGCCATCCTATCGGCTTCGAGCCTTCGAGATATTTGGCTAAGGTCCACAGTCTGGTAGCTCTAATCTCTATGCTGCGCTAGAGAGTAGTGCTCTGGCTTCTTGAGTGCCAATACTGCTGAATTGTATTTGACTACGGCACGTGGCAATATTTATTCAGGCAACAAGCAGAGCATTTGAAGCTGCGAAGTGCTCTTATTGGAGTACGAGGGGCAGTGAGGGGTCCAAGCTGAATACCGTCTCGTCTCGTAAGCAGATTATTCAGCTTGGCGTCGCAATCGCGTACGAAACTTTCGTGTTCCCTTTCTGGCGCTTGATGTTTCTCACAGAAATCTTCCCAACAAAGCTGGTGTCAGGAACATGAGTTCCTCCACACGGATACGAACCAGCGCCCACGATATCAACAACTCGGCAAGTGCCATCAGCTCCAGTCACGATTGGCATTCCTTCTGCTGTGATCACGTTGTTGCTCGTCAACTCCTCTGGCCTGTACCAGTACAATCTCACCGGCAAGGCCTGGTCCACAAATGCACTGGCCTGCGACTGAATCTCGTCTTTGTAACTTCCGTCAAGAAGCCCTTTGAATTCCACAAAACATGCATCAGGATAGTGAGAGGCTTTCAGTTCAGTGATGGGCAGCTCGTGCTTTGCTGCAAGCTTCCTGACAGCAAGTCCAATGATGTGGCCAGCTGTATGTGATCTGCTATGGGAGTCTCGTTTCTCACCATCAATCTGTTGTTCCACAAGGTCGCCTTCGCGTGGTTGCTCAATCTCGCCATTGGCGTGAGCTAGATGAAGAACACTGCCGCCGCTACCATATCGTACAGATGTGACTTGCAATTTTGACCCATTGATGATCATGACACCGGTATCGCAAGGCTGGCCGCCACCTTGGACGTAGAAAATGGTCTCTGTGGTCTCAATGACGTAGCATTGTGAAGAGTCATCCTGAGAGGTCGTCGCGGCTTTGAAAAGGGTTTGGTCCTCATCTGAGAGATCTTGGTACTGGCGTATAGCTTTTAGTCGCGTCAGGATAGTTCTTGCGGACTCGTCAACTTGGTAGATAAGTTTCGTTGTGGGCTCAACCGAGCTCGCCATGACGATGAAGAGAGCGTAAAGTATTTGTGCGAAACACACAATGGGTTCAGTATCAACGTACAGGTTGGAATCGTCAATAAGTGCATCGAGAACAGGAACTTAATCTGTCCTCTCGGCGAAGACAGTGGCGATCTTCGCGCGATCACGTGATAGTTGTCACTGAGAGGTCATCGATAATTATAGACTTGACGGAGGTGTACATCAAGCATATAAGCACTATATATCATAGTGCTATAGTAAGAAGCTGTATTATCAATATCTCATTCTGTCTCGGGGAGCCGTCCAGTTCAAATCTCATCTCTCATGTCATTCTTGATCGTGATCATTCTCATTGCGACAAACTTCCTTGCGATACCACACTAAACATTGAATCGTTTCGTTCAACACGCTTCTTCGCCCAGCATCGACAAGGTCTAGAGCTGCAAATATCGCAACGACTAGTGCACTCCACCAACGCAGGAGGGTTCGATGGTTTCTTCATAATAATTTGTTTCGCTTCGAGCTCCGGGATGCGTAAGGTAACGCTAGGTCTACCAATATCTTCCTCTAGGAAGAGTGCTACCGGTACGTAGCTTTTCGCGTCTTGCCGCTCCAGGATCTCGTCGGTGAGTATTTTCGTAGCGTCGCGGTCCTTCTCTGGCAAGGCATCGATCTCAGACCGCAATAGGCCCAAGATCTTTTGCGCCCGAATCAGGAGGTCGATCGTGATGTTGTCCTTGACAGTAAAAGTTGGAGAGAGTGACTGGTCCCTGCGGATGACGCCAATTTCACACTTTGCAAAGCGGATAAGCCAATCAATCCTCCATAGATCGCCCTCGATGCGCGGCTTCAAGTCGGTCACGTATAGCCTGCGCCGCTGCAGTCGCAGAGAGGGCCAGCTGGAATGCCAAATGGTGTTGAGGTGTACGACGTGCTGCAAAAGTACGCTGAGCGTCTGTGTATCGTGAGAGACAGCTCTACAGAGTGCCTCGTTCGAGAACTCTGGGCCTTCGTGGTCGGCGTTGATCCACGTTAGAACCAAGCTGTAGGCACTAAGTGTCGACGACTCGGTTTCCATCATCCGTTGACAAGAAAATGCTGCGCGTGTGTCTTGGTGCCAGTTGAAACAGATGCGACTTCTCGTGGTGTTCCAGGATGTCGTACAGGCAGTCCGAGGACTCGGGGTTTGCAAAATGATGGTAGGTTGTGAAGTCCCCTCGTAGGTAGGTACGGACGACAAAGAGTGACTCTAGTTAATGGAAAAATCGGCTCAGAAACGAACGCAATACCTGGAGTCCAAGAGTCTGTTCCAACTTGCAGTTATCTGTCTGCCCATGCGCGCAAGGCCGGCTATATACAGCTGGCATGGCTATTGTGAAGGGTCCGACGAAAGGACCTTAGCGGCGGGCCAGAAAATTGCGCCCAGGTGGCACTATTGTGACGCTCTGCCTGCGAAGAACAACGATCAGGATTAGTGGTTCGGAGCATTGCGCGTGGTTGTGCGTAATTCAGCGATAGACAGAGTTGGGATCTGTGGAGAAGCAGCTGGTGTGAGATTGGAAGGCATGTGTTTATGTGCCACTGGCTCACAACGCTGTTTCACGAGACTCAGCTGGCCCCCATCGCTGGGACAGCCAGACGCGTGAAGCTCGAGAGCTCAGCCATGCAAACGCGGCTGATGTGTAGTAGTCTCGAGCGGGCGCGACCTCTTCAGACGCTTTCTAGAACTGTGGCTCGTGGGCGGGACCAACAGTCTCACGCCAGAGACTGAATGGCTGTCTTGGGGCATTTGTATAGCTCGGTCGACTCCCACGAGTAGGAGCAGAAGAAATCTGTACCATTGTTGGCGAAGGCCTTGGCCTGCCCAAACGCGGGATCGTTCAAGCGTCAGCGAGAATGTTTCGAGCAAGCCATCACATGATACTCGTAGACCCAAGCGACTCAGGAACCACCCACCTTATAACGCCACCGCGAGCCCAGAGATGTCGAAAGATTGAAACAAGAATAGCGTTTGTGACACACATATAAGTCGCGTCCGGTATAAGCCAAGAGCTGCCGGTAGATTGCTGCGAACCTTTTCAGCAGCCGCCGAGTCGTGTCCGTGGTGTCGTGTAGCAGCATGCTTGGGTGCATCGTCATGTGGTTGCACCGGACGAGCTTGTCACATATACGTCTTCCGTGGTTGCGCGTCAGTTCATCCTGGCGCGAGTCTGATTGATGAAAGAGGCAAGTGTGAAGTGTCGAGGACAACAACCACCAACCAGCGGATGAGACTGCCAAGCCTCGGAGCGTGCCGTCCGCAGCTTCCCATCTGAGTGAGCATCATCACCAGCGCCATCCATGCTGTCGGGTTTCATCAATATCGACACTCGCGGATGCCAGGAAGCTGTATGATCAATCGCGCGTGTTGGCCTGTTCGCGCTCGTTACTTGCGAGTGCGCGTGCGTGCACCAGCATGGCACTTGCGACACAGCTCCAATGCACGTTCGCCACCCGCGCCCCAAAGTGGCGAACATGCTTCCAAAAAGAATCCTGAGCATGACGAAGAGAGCAAGGGTGCAATGACCCGGAAGCTGGAGCAACTAAGTGAAGAGTCCTTGACGACAGGCGGACGAAGTGCTCGAAAGTCTGTCGAGGAAATGGGCGGAGCTTCAAGCTTCAGTGAAGATTTGCGTCAGCAGCTCGAAGGCAAGATTGCTGCTGCTGACTTCCGCAACGATTACGCTGGCGCCATATCGCAAGCAAATCTGCCAGCAAGTGCTCCTAAGCATGTCCGTGAGAGTGCGGCTGCTGAGCCATGGACCGGGACAGAGAGCGTTGCAGATGCCAGCCTACGGATGCTCAATGATAGCACTCGGCCTATGCCCCGCGGTGGTGGTCCACCACGACAAGTCGATACGGGCCGATCGAAGACCAAGTATAGTGACGGCGTGCGTATTGCGAACGCTCGAGAAAAGGCGAACAAATATTCGAAAGACGACATGAACGGAATGACCGATGAGGAGCGCGAGAAATTCCGTCAAGAAGTTCAGGCCCGGTTCTTGCCCGGCGCCCGTCAGGTCGCCGCCTCAGTTCAGGGGATAGTCTCATTGGCAAACCAAAGAATCGAGGACGCGATCGCTCGAGGTCAATTCAAGAATATTCCTCGTGGTCAGAAGATAGAACGTGACCATAACGCTAGCTCGCCGTTCATTGACACCACCACATATTTGATGAACAAGATGATCAAGAAGCAAGACATCGTGCCTCCTTGGATTGAGAAACAGCAGGAAGTCATAGCGACAGCCAACACGTTTCGAAAGCGTCTGCGCTCAGACTGGCGGCGACATGTGTGCCGAGTTATTACTAGCCGTGGCGGTAGTCTCGAATCACACGTGAAGCTGGCTGAGGAATACGCGTTCGCTGAAAGTCTCGAGAATCCATCGAAAGAGCAGATTGAGAAGATGAACGCCATCGACAGCCAAGGTCACCTGTCCCAAATCACCATCACAGGGGAGCTGAAGCCAGAAAACTCGGACGATGCGACGCAAATGGACGAAGAGATCAAGTTGCTCGAGCAGACATTCAACGACGATGGTACTTTGAAGTCAACCGAGGAACAGGTCAAAATCCGAACACAGCACACTATGTTGTCGCAAGCGCCACCACCAGATGCACCGCGAAGACCTACTGGTAAGTCTTCTGATAACATGTGCGTGTTTGGCGAAACTGATCACCTTCCAGTCGCGCCTTTTCGGGATCCTCAATGGGAGAAGACCGAGTTGTCCTACCACAAATTGGCAATTAAGCAGCTCAACGAGCTGACTCGCTCCTACAACCTCATGGCACCCAATCTTGCCAAGAAGCCCTACTTTTCACTGGAACGGGAACTGCGCAATTGTTTCGCCGATGTAGCGCCTCAGGTTGCTGCCGCGATCCATGCCAGGGCGACTGCGCCTAAAGTCAAGGGCATAGAAGTGATAGGCCACAGACCTGGTTCAGTGCTCGACAAATTTGCGATGGATGGCGCCGGTCATGTGTACGATGAGCGGAGACCTCAATATGGTTTCAAAGAGTTCTGGAGAGACCTCTTTGCACCCAAAAGCTGATTAAGGTCCGGCTTTCCAACAAGAGGTCTGAGTCCTTGCTGTGTATCATTGAAGAACGATAAAGGATAAAGCCCTACTAGCAAGATTGTGCTCGCAGTTTGCCGAGGAACTTCCAAGTTTTTGATGTCAATTCATACTGGTTCCCAGTCTCGACCTGGTTCAGTTCATCCAAGTGCATGCGTTCCTGAGCACGTCCCCGGAACACGTGCGACGATTTCCCTGTCAACCAGATCTCATGCAGGTGCGACGGACATTTCCTTGCTGATCATCCAACAATGTTACCGCTGGCATCACATCTCGGCACACTACAATGCCTGAACACTGTCAGCGCGATGCCGCGCATCCGTCCGGGCTTCGCGACTCTCATTCTTACGTGCAACAATGATTGACATCAATGCGCGTCCCCCGTCCGGTGCCTTCGCAACGATTTGTCACAGCAATGGTCCACGGCCATACGATAACAGGAGGTAAAGTTGCAGTAGATCGTCTGCAAGATGAAAGTCAATCATGACCTGTAGCAACGCCCAGATCCGGCAAACGCGTTCTAAACCCTCTGCAAGCTTTAGACTTTCCGGCAGAGGAGACTGGTGCGGCCGTGGTTGATCTTCGAGGTGGAAATAAGGAAATGCGAACAGCTGGCTGCAGCTGTCGGCCGGGCGCTAATCACAAGCCTCTCCAATTATGCCCTCGACGGTACCCGACGTGTTCGAGCTAGCAGCCAGGAACGAAAACTTACACCATAAAATGTGGTTCTGGACAGAGCAGAGTAGAAATGATTAAGTAATTAAAGTTTACATAGTTTTGGCAAAGACCGGCTTTTTCGGAGAAGTCTCCAATCTCATCGTCATCTACAGCGTCCCCAGGACGTGCGATTCGTCTCTCCTCTACTGCTACTACAACGTTGGTGTATCAATCTTCCTGCTGTGTATGGAGCCACGGTGGTGTTCCGTTCGCTCTTTGTGCTTGCCCGCAAACCAGCAAGATTTTGTGCTCTTCAGGCCTGGAGCTTGCTCCGTAAGGAATCGGTCCGGCTGGAAGTGAAGTGGAAGCAGACCGAGCCAGAAATGGAGATGGAAGCGGAGTGGCTTGGTCACAAGGAGAAATCGAAGCGGAGCCAGCTCGCTTGATTTTCGAGACGGCCAGAACTGTATTCATCTTTCCCCATGCCCGCTGTGCATAACCACCAAACAACCCCAAGCCCTCCACTCGTCGTCGCTGAGAGATCTCCGGGGCGCTTGTGTGCGTGACAGAAAGTGGTATCGTCAGCGGCGAGTAAATGTCGTCATCGGAAGCACCACTGGTTGCGAACGGGATCCCAATAGTAACTTTGTCGGTGTGCTGCTGATGCTGCTGCTGCTACACTGATGTTAGTCGTGAGAGTTGTGCACGCAGTGGCAGCGAACATACGATGTTGCGAGGAAGAGCCGCCTCGATGACCTGATGTCACGGCGGCTATGCTAGGATTCGGTTGTGGTGGGCGTTCCGGGCTGGGAGAGATGTGCCGTCTATTTCGATTGCGACTGTCTCGATACCGAAAGACATGCCACAGCATCCAACGTATCACCCAGTTTTCCTCCTCAACTCGGTCGGTGTCGCGGCCTAGATCGTAGACTACTCGGGTCTCCGGGCGTGCCAGACGATATATTCGTAATATTTCGCGGTGCGTGACGGTTTCGCTGATTTGGGCATTGCTATATGGCGGTTCCACGTTTGTGTTGCCTCTGAGGGAAGGAACGAGGACGTCCTGAGATTCGGTCATGCGTCGCCGGCCTTCGACGGCTTCTTCCTGGACTTGAGGTGAGCAGTTGTCGAAATGGGTAGGTGTGTAGCAAATGTCACACGATAACCACATACCTTCATCATTGCGTATACTCGTCGGTGGAATTCATTTCGTTCGTCGAGGCCGAGACGCTCAAAAAATCGAGCTTTGGATTCGCTTTGGGCCAGAGCCGGTCGTGGAGGGGCCATGGGGACGTGGGAGGGTAGTGAGGTGGATGGCTCTCGACAACGGCGCACTATCGTTCGTCACCAGGCTCAAAGGGATCGGAGCTAAGCATCAGAGGGATGGGAGGGCTTTTTGTGTTATATGACAGGCGGCATCGCGTTGCAGCCCAATCGTTCTGCTATTCCAGTAAATTGCGGAACTCTGTGACGGGGGACGCACTTAACTTTGGAAGCTATAATACTCCCTAGCAGTCCACCCCAGCATTGTGGGCGGTAGGTGCAGGAGTCAGGCAGTTTGTCGCCTAGCGTAGGCCTGCAGGGCCGTTGCCGCAGACCTGCTCCTGCTAGGAGGTCGGGCTGACGCATGGCTGCAACGCATCAAGTACAGCGGAAAGTCAACTGCACGCCGCTGTCCGCGCGCTGGTTGCAGCCAGCAGACGGGCATGGAGCTGGCTGAAAAGGACCAATGCAACAACCGCGTCGCCGAGCCGAGCCTTGCTCTCTCAGACCTGCCTGCCCGTCTGCCCTTCCCTTCCCTTCCCTACCCATTGACGCTGCGCTGCGCTGCGCTACTGCAGCTCGGTGGTCGGAGGCCAGCCGCTCACGGTGTGTGTCCACATCCCTCGGGCAGGGCAGGGGAAGCTGGGTGTGCGTGGCAGTGATGCTGAAGGCCTCTGTGATGCGCGCGTGGAGTGGAGCCCGCCCGATCAACACGTCGCACCGTTGCACCACCACGCCGCCGCCGCTTCTTCACGCCCGCGCGACGAATGAGGCGCCAGCAGCCAGCGAATAACGGGTTGCGAGACTGCTTGCGGCCCTCCAACACGTCTCGGGATTGGATCAGTGGCCCTTGCGGAAGGCAAAAATCTAATCAGCTCATGCTAGTTTGCGGCTGCATATCTGCACTCGGTAAGTTTACTGCGATCCCACATGCACAACTGTACCTCTGGGCGCGCCAGGTGCTACTCGAGCTCCCACGACGACCGCGCGACGGCGGCGACGACACCGCCCGCGTCTGCCAATCTGGCGAGATCCGTCGTGGGCGCCGCGGCGACTCAGCGCGCGTGGTTGATTATTCGCTTGCGTCTTGGGCCTCCTCGCGTAGCTTTTCCACCTGACTTGCATGCGCGAACCGACACTCGGCTGCTGGAGCCGTGACGAGCGAAGATCAGCTGGAGATTCAACCATGTTTCAGGAACTGACTCTCCGCCCGTCGCCGCACCGCGACATGACATATGCCACACCGTGCGAGCTGTCCAGACGTGCCCAACTGGACCGTATGTATCATCGTCCGCCCGCTCGGCCCTCCTCGAAGCTCTGCTGCCGGCAACCTCGAACTGCTGAAGCACCAGGATCGCGCCCAGCATGTCGTCGCCGCCTTCGCAGCTGACCGCCCGTGTCCCATGCCTCTGGTCCGGGATCGTCGCGCAGAGTGTGCGTCCGCAGGCTGCAGCCGTAGCTCGCCGGGAGCTGGTCGTTCCAAACGCCATTGCCGGGATGCAACTCTAAATTGTGGGCCGCCTGCTCTGTCACGACGCCGCCGCTGTGGCTGATCCATCCACATCCACAAGACACATCCATGCCCTGCTCACCACCGGCCAAACAAGCACCCGCACAGCTGCAGCAGTCCATTGAGGTTCCCATGGTCGCACCTCCACGTCCCACGCACGTGGACGCCGGTGCACCATCGCCGTCGCACACGCCGTTCCGTCAGCGCCGCGGTGCCACAGCAGACGAGCGACGCACGAGAAGGGACGGGTTGCGCCAGATACGCAATAAGAAAACCACGTCTCCGGAGAGCGCTGCAAGAGGTATCATGTCTGGAAACGGACAGGGTGCCAGCGTTGCGGAAGCTAACTCACCGCAACTGACGCCTGGTGGCACCGCACCGCGACAGTGTAGTCCTCGCAACGCGATTTCCTGATAGGACATGGGAGGATTCGTGTGGGCACTCCGCGACTCATGGCCGCGCTGAGCTTGGAAGCTGCGGCAGGCATGCAATGACGTGCGGCAAGTCAAAGCAAACCCCGTCAAGAACAAGGTCTGGGCCAGCACACTCTCACATTCAAAACTGCAGAGCTGGACTCCAAATTTCGCGGATGCGTTCACACCTCCCTTGTCGCCGACTGCTGTTCCTGCAAGGTCTGCGAGCGTACTATTGTACAACATGGTCTGCCCGAGTCACACGATGAGCAAGTACCAGGTCACATCTGGACGATATCAGCATGTCGCATTCGACTCCCTCGACTCCACTGCCGAACACAGTCGTGAGCACCCGGATGGGCGTGCAGGCCTGCGCTTCTTCCAGCCGAACGGTTGAAGGCCCAACAAAATCCACTCTGCCACAATGAAAGCCCCTCGCATGTTTGCAATTGCAACAGCGAGTCGCACATCGCGATCTACGTTGCATTCGTTGGTGTCGGTGTTGTGTCGCTACCGTTCCGTACAGTCGGTTCACTGTACACCGAAAGGACGAGAGCTGTACCGATTGGGCATAATCCTGGCAAATTGTATTCGTGGTGCGGTGCGCATTTGGATACATACTGGTCCGTGGGATTTTGAGTAACCTGCGCGTGCAATTTGGTAATTCGATCGCATTGAAGTGGAGTTCATGTGAGGAATTTGTTCTTCACGGTGAATTGTTCGCAGACTGGACGTGCTCTTCTACTTGACATCTACGTCGTTGGATGAAGTGCTACTGATACTATCTGAGCAGACAAGGATGACCGCAAGACTGCAATGGCGAGCTGTTGTGCGAGAAGAGGGATGACTTCCGGAGCGGACAGCCGCTTCATGGCCGTACTTACCCTCTGCACGCTATCAGAACTCAAGTTGCTCAAAGGACCGAGACTGCCTACCGGATTCGTGCGCGAGATGCGTTCCAATTCCGTCAATAGTACCACGACGTACTACAGACCTCCCCCATCGCGTATTCCTATCCTGGTCAATTCAATTTGTCTATACGATGACGGTCGGTTCAATTCTTAGCGGAGCCGGGAAGTATTCACTCGAGGTACACTCTGCAAGCGCCATAACCAGAATTGACTTCCTGACTTGCAGCACGGGCGAAGCTACAATACTCTGGACTGCAGGGACCTGTGTTTCGGTGTGCTGCTCCGAGGCTCACTTCCTCAAAAGTTTTTCGGACTGCCGGTTCAACCGCTTGGCTTCATCTGGGCCTTCGGACAGAAGGCTTCATGTCCATCATATGAGAGCAGTAAACACAATGTCAATCTGATCTGACCTACTTACTGGCTCCTTGATGTGATGCCTATGCCCGTTTGACTTGTCATCAAATGCCGAGGTGTTGACAGTGCATTCTTGCCTGCGCCGAAATTGTGCGTTGTGGGCAGGTGCGGACACCGCGACACTTGCCTTGGAACGGCATCATATTTCTTGCAGCCACGTGGGGCTGGCGCTTTGGGCGAGGAAGGCAATACCGCTTTGCAAACAGCGAAACACAGTAGGTGGGATTTGAGGCGAGACTTCCTCCACGTTATCCACGAGGTTGGTTTCCGGCATTGCATTCCATTCGCTTATACCCGGCCCATCCATGAACTACAGTAGCATGCCTACGCTTGTATCTGCGCGATAATGGATTCAACAGGGCAGACAGAGTTTCTCTTGACATCTGCACCACAACCTACCGTGGTAACTTCGTCGCGCACCCCAGAACTCTTGCAAACTCGTTACCGGGACTTGGCTCATCGGTCAAGCTTCATTCATTACCCCAGCTGACTTGATATGGTTGTAGCAGGGTCGATACAAAACGAACATCGCGACTCGAGCTATATTGGGCTCATCGGACCCAACACCTAGCGATCATAGCTCTGTTTTTGACGCCGAAACCATCCAGACTGGCGAACAGACTTCAAATGAGTATTTGCTCACAGACCGCAGTGCAGGCACCAGGCTCTGCACCATTACCGAACGCAATAGCATTCGCACACTGAAAACGCTGCCGTCCGTTCGGACGTTCCAAGGACGAATCGCGTCCGTGGATCGGGGGTTGATCCTCCAAGACCTCGCCGAGACTGGGAATGTGCCACGTAGGCGGTGCTTTTCTGTCGACGATATTGTGAAGAGGGTTGTTGGGAGTTCTGTGGATCTGCCTGAAGTGCCTGAAAAGGCACGGCCACCGCAAGAACCTCCTTACCGCAGGAGAACACCCCCAGGCGTGCCCAGATGGCCAGGCGAGGTCGATTATGCCTCTGATACGCATGAGCGGCGACATTGGAGTGCCTATTTGACGAGTCTTCGATGGATGCGGCCGAATGCCGCTTCATCACGAACAGGACGCGAGACCGATGATGTTCGACAAAGGTCTCGCGGAAGACGATATTGGAGGCCGCCAGTAAGTGGGCATTCGACGCATCGCTTTGCGCAGTTGTCCTCGCACCCCTTCGTGGCTGCTCCAGATATGGATACATTCAGTCCCGCGCGGCGAGCACTGACATCCGTTGGCGAGTACAATGTTCCAGTCACGCCAAGCAGAGCTGCGGCCAAGGCAGCCCAGCGTTCGGCCGCGTTGCCCATAAATGTCAGATCAAATGCTCTAGCACGTCGGTCAACTAGGCTCACTGTGTCGTTATACCCAAGACACCACATCGAGCAGCCAACGCGACGTGAGATCTTGAATGTTTGCAGGCGCAAGTTCGCACGAGTCCGGGTCACTCGAGGCATCCTATCACCTCAACCGGTCAACCATCAGGCTCAGACTGCCTTCTCACTCGATGGATCCGAACCATACTTTCAACCCCGCCTTGTGCCGTTGGCCCCCAGGAACAACCAAAGTGACACAGCTACAGGATCACCGCTGACAAGGACCAACGCAATAGCACGAACAAGGTCACTTCCTCAACTACAAGAACCTCCCCCAATACCGACCCCTCATCGGATACCAGCAGACAGCACAGCGGTCGCACACGAAGTAGCTCTCAACCATCCCAGGCCGGTTCTGGCACATGCACACACCACTCCTGCCCAGATGCCATTCAGTGCCGATCCCGGCTGTCGCGCCTGGCTAGTGCATCAACGGAATCTGCGTGGCACGTGGCATCACCGCATAAGCAGAACCAAGTGCTGGAAATGCGCGGTAAGGTCAAAATTCAGCGACGCCCGATCAGACTAGAGAGTTGAATGGGCAAGACTCAAAGAAGCGCTGCAGTACACGTGCTTTTGTCGCTACAAGGGATACGACGACGAAGAAGATCCAGGCGGACAGCGTCCGAGCCAGGTTCAGGGGAGAAGGGCCAGGAGGAGGGAGCGCAGGAGGGTCTCTGCTGCTGCTGCGATGTCCGATTTGGCAGCGAGGCGCCGCGAATGAGTTCGGAGAGAAGCCCGGAATCGATGAAAGAATACTGATAGGTTGTTGTTGTTGGGTGCTTTGGATTGTCAGCATATCCTTTTTCCATGGTTTGCTTGACCTGGATACAGCCTACAGAAAATTCAACGCTAGCATGTGAGGGATTTTGTTGAGCGATTCGTTCTTGTGTCTAGCAGTAGCTCATGTTTCTTCTCACATCGACGACGACCCCAATGTCCTGTGATCACAAAATTTGAGCCTCCTCGGCTCCCTTTCCCTCATTCACCCTCGAGAAAGCCGCATCGGCGATGTATGTAATGCCTGAATGCCGCCATCCGCCTCGAAAATTTGCTTCAAAATTGCCTGATCCCAGCACTATGGCCCAGAGTCCCCTCTTCCGACCATGAAGGATCAACAAAGCAGCTTTTGCATTGCGTGCTGTCCACGCTCGCACGGATGTATGCAGTCGGTCGGCTCACTTCACCCAAGCGGGGATCGGCGCCGCAGTGGGAGGAAAGTGCATGAGGTCTTCCCTAAAAGTTTCCACATCTGAAAAGATGCGATTACCTCTTTTGGCAAATCGCGCGCTTCCGCGATGCACTGCAGTCTTTCGTTCCGAAGTGGTTGTCTAGAACGATGGTTGAAAATCTGTCAGTGTCTCAGCACGCGAAGCGCGCCGAGTTTAGATCGAATTTTGATCGTGATGACAGGCGGGTTGCAGGAAGGAGGTGGAAGGCAACATCCCTACAGTATGCAGGTAGCCGAAGACGTCAATGACTGTGATGGCTCATGCCAGCTGAGCCGCAAAAGGGCAACACAGGGCGATTGTGCTTCGGATTTTCCTCGTATACTGCTGGCACATTCTGGGAAGCATGCGACAGTTCTACTGGGAGCGCACCAACTCCTTGGGTGCCATCACAGTGGAGCAAAAAGAGTCGGCAGGACCTGCAAATGACTACACCATGGTGAAGTGATCGTTGCGTGGGATACGTTGTCCCTTTTCATATGCTACGCGAGCTATCGATTCGGCGAAGCCGAGCAGAGGACACTCTGAGCAGCTCATGCATTGGCCAGCAGAGGCAGCATTATCCCCAGATCCAATGCCGTCTGCTAGACGACAACGCCCATGGCAGCCTGATATCTCTCGAAAAGACCTGTGCCATTGCTGTCCGCGCGCACATCCACAGTCTTAGTAATCTCTTCGAGACCCACTTCGTTTGCCTCTTCAGCGAGAATGCGGCCCATCTCGATCATCGAGACCCTCTCTTCCAATGTGAGCTTCCGATCCGCATTGTTCATTGCCTCCAAGCCCGACCTCAGTCTCCTCATGACTGATTTGCCTCCATGTGAGTTTTTCCGACCAAGGTTCATGGTGACGACCGATGCGAAATCGCTGTATACTGCGCCTCCTGTCTCCCAGCCTTGTACACCATTGCCATGTTCTGGGAACCGGCGAAGGATGTCGACGAGCTCGTCGTAGTCTTCCTCGATCACCGCCGCTGGACCGATGGTTGAGATAAGCACGTCGTGAGCCTCGTCGAACAAGCCGGCGATCAGGAGATAACGAGCTTGCAGGGCAGGTTTCTTGAGTTCTGCTTTGGCGTGTAAAGCTTTCGCTTCAAAGAGCAAGTGCTCCGGAATCTTGAGATACGTTGTGAGCTGGTCGAAAACGTTCGTCTCAGTCATTTCATCGCCAGTTGAAGGATCAGGAATGTTGCCACCGTTGCGCATGATGACCTCCCTGACCATGGACTCTCTCTTGTTCGCATCAGTGAGGTGAAGTAGGACCCAGATCGCGGTGACGAATTTGTTGGCATACTCGAGCTCAGCGGCAAAATCGCGAGTGATTCTGTCAAGGATAGCATGATCGATGTAGTCGGCTCGCCCTTTTGCGTAAAGGATGATGGCAAGCTGCCACGCCAGTCGAGAGTCCGCAGGTGAGCCTGAGACCGTGTGGGGATCGAAGAGAGACGCAAGATCTGCTGGGTAGGCACGTGTGGTGGAGAAGAGGCGAAAAAGTCCGAACAGAGTGTCCTCCCGACCAGCGACCGAAGTCTCGGATGCGCCCTGATCGGTCCAGAAAGGCGTCGGGAGAGTCAGTTCGCGGCCGTTGTCAATATCATGGGCATATGCTTTCACGACTTGTTCCAGCGTGTCGTGACCTCCATAGAAAAGGCGCAAGGCAAAGCTCTGGGTCCAGTTAAGCTCGAAGCGCTCAGAGATACTGAGCTCTTTTACCCGATCCTCCTTGGCGCCATTCTTGCCGGCCACTGTGCAGACTTCTCCTGCCAGAATCGAGTACAGGGTCCTGACAGCATCAGACATCTCGCTCCAGTCATTGCGATTCCTCCAGATCTCAATTTGCTTCTTGATAAGGTCTCGGCTGTTTTCCGATCCAGGGAGTTGGGCAATCAACGCAGCCAGTCGGAAGTTTCTGCCCCTGGCCAACACTTCGGAGGCGGCAGTATGGTCGCCGCGAGTCAACAGATAGAGTGCTTTCTCTTCAGCCGATTTAGCTGCTGCGGCACTCTCAGTGCTGGTGGCTTCAACGATGCCCGCCCAAAACTCTTGGACCGCGTCTTTGCGCAGTCTGGGCTCGAATGCCAGGATCTGCTCGTCCGACATCCCATTCACGAGGTGTCCAGCACTAGTGCGGATTGACTCGAATAACAGAGCTGAGAGACGCCAGACGACCGACTCCACATCTGAAGATTTCTCTGCAAGTTGGGCAAAATCCACGTGTACTGAGTCGGGCCGGGCAACAGGGAAGCCATCGACGAACTCAGTGATCGTCAGCTGCTTTTGCAGTGACAATGTTTCCATATTGAGGTCGGCATTTGGCGCGAATCGAGCGAAGCGAATCTCTGTTCGTTCGCCGACCAGGGAACGCATTGCAGGTTCAAGCGGCCCACGGACCTCGGGGCTGGAGCCAGGGACAGCGTAAATGAGCGTGCCATTGTTGGCAAAATGGGGTTTCATACTGTCGTGAAAGGTGGCCTCGTTTTCATCGAGTTCGTGGCCGGCGGAGTGGCGAGGTTTCTTCGGGTAAGGGTTCTAATGAACGAATTTTCAGCTACCTACTATACAACACATGGTAGACGATCGCGGCAACTTTTTGCCGAGACCGCAGCAAGGTGTGACGCCGAACAGCAATGACATGCTCGTGAATGTTCAAAGTGCAGGGGTGTGGAAGTCATGAGTGTGTGGGGGATATGGGGGATAGTGTTTGGGATCGATCATACCTCAAAACCCTTGACACCAGTCGCACTTCTTGTAGTCGTCTTCTCCTGCGCCCAGAGCGAATTCATAAGATCCATGCTCGTCTTGAACGCCTGACTCCTGCCAAGGTCCGGCTTGCCTCCAAGTACGTTGCTGAAGCCGGCCTTCTCCACACTCTTCTGAGCAAGGTAACTCTGACCAAGTGCACTCTGTCCAAGCACACTTCGCTTGAATGGACTATCTGCAAAGTCATGTCCATCGTCGCGCAGCAGATTGCGCTGCACATCCTTCAACGCCTGTCGGTCGCGCTTGCGGGGGCTCATTGTTCGTTGAAGGTGCTCTTCCCACGTATCGTTGGCGAACTTGTCTGGACTGGCGAACGTCCGCGGAATGGGCGCTGTCGGCTTCAAGATTGATCGCAGCAGCTTAGGCTCTTCGGCATTGAAAGATCCTGGTAGCAGTTGTTCGGGCTCGGAATCCGACTCGGCCTGCGCATTTTCAGCAAAGTCGTCTGCGCCAGCGGTGTCAAGAGCCATACTGGAACCGTAGCGCTCAATCGCGGCAGGTGAAGGCGCTTGCACGGCACCACCTTGTGCCGCGAACAAGTCTTCATCCGCATCCTGTTCACCTAAGCCTCCTGACATATCGAAGTTGACCACGTTGTCAGTCGGGCTTCTCTCGTCATAGTCATCGATCATGTGCCTGCTAGCCTCTTCTTCGAACCCGCCGGGAATATGAGAGCTCCGCATGCTGGACTTCGATCGGTTCAATTTGAACTCAAAAGTGTCGTCAACTTCCCCATTGTTGCCAGACTCGAAGCTTTGCAGCGTGTCGTCCTGCGAGTCGCGAGGCAATGTGGCTGGCGGATCGCTCAGCTCGCTAGAATCTTGCTGCACGTCTTCCATGGCCTCGGTATCCTCGTCCTCGTCATCGTCAAGTCCATAGGTAGTGAAGTGATCAACGTCAAAGATCCAGGTGCCTGTGTCAGCATCGTAGTTCACGAATCTGGTGCCCTCCACGTTACGGAATCGCTTCACGTGCTTCTCGTATGCTGGTCCAGATTTCGCCAGGACAGCCTTCTTGCCTCCATGGCTGCGTGGCCAAGAGTTCTCGAGATAAATTCTGCTGGGCACATTGAGTGCCTGACCACGCGCAGGCTTCTCAGATTCCTTAGGATACACCGTCGCAGAACGGACCTTCAAGCGCACAATGGCCTTCGGATCGTCGCCCTCTTGTTCGTCGATGTCGTTCGGATCGAACAATTTGTCCAGGTCGACGTTGGTGAGATCGATTCCTTTGCCATTGTTTCGGAATTCGATCTTGCCAATACCCTCTCTCCCCACTGTGAACGTCTTCAGTTTAGAGAGCTGGGTTCGGGACATGTTCTTCAGATCCTTGATCCGCGGTTCAGTGAAGTAGTCGCCGATGTGGATGCCCTGAAGAGGCGTCTTCTCTGTTGGTCTCTTGGTCGATGGAGCGGATGCGGGACGATGAGGTTCAGTATCCTCGGGTATATCTGTAAGCGACTTCGCGCCATTGACCTGCTCCATCTCCGGCGCACTGTTCGTTTTGGCCTGCGATCGCGTTACACGGGGTGACTCTTCGTCGTCTTCGGTCTCAGTGCGCACAAGTGCGTTGCCAGCATTCGGGGTGGCTTCAGTCTGTCTTGCACCCGTCGCAGCTGAATTGTCGAAGCTGACCTTCTTCGCTAATCCAGGACTCTGCTGGTCTCCAATAGACTCTATTCGCTGGAGATTGCTACTCGTCGGTGGAGAGAAGAGGTCAGTGCGCAAGTTGCGGTCGATGGTGAGTTTCCGCATGCTGCCAGAGTTGAGGTAGCGACTAGAGGCACTGCCAGGTGCCGGACGGAGTAGACTGTCTCCTTCTCGAGAAGGTGTATCGCCACGAAGGTTATTCATGGACATACTCTTCGCGAGTCTGCTTGTCAGTGCACTGCCCAGACTGCCAGTCGGCTTCAGCAGACTACTAGCTTGCGGTGTGAGGCTGACGGAGTACGCGGAGCCTGGAGTGCCGTACGTCGAGTAAGAGAAGCCGTAGCCCCCGGTGCGGCCCATTGTGCTTGCCCTTGGCGTGTACATAGGCGAGTTTAGTCGGCTGCTGGACAACAGGCTTGGGGTCTTGGCCGGTGTTGGACGTGCGCCTGTCAGCGGGGTGGCCAATGGTCCAACAGGGGCGGAAGACTGTCCCAGTGAACTGAACAATTGATCGTTGCCGTACGGAGAGAGAGTCAAGCTCGCATGGAGCTGATTCTGTTGGTTGGGGTTCGCGCTCTGGCCGAGGCTCCCGAACAACGAGTTGTTGTTGGCGTTGCTCTGCTGGTTCGTAGAGCCGAAGAGGCTACTGCCCCCAGTGGCCTGCTGGTTATTGTTGTTCGCCATACCACCTCCGAAAAGACTATTTCCGGAGTTGTTGTTCGCTCCCCCAAAGAGACTGCCGGCTGGCTTGTTGTTGTTATTGCCAAACAGCGAGTTACCTCCTGCATTATTGTTGTTTGCGGCACCAAATAAGCCGCCTCCAGCGTTGTTTGTGCTCGTGTTATTGCCAAAAAGACCACCGCCAGCAGTATTGTTTGCTGGTGTGCTTCCGAACAGGCCACCAGTAGCTGGCTTGTTCTGGTTGTTGTTGCCGAACAGGCCGCCGCTTGTGTTGTTGGTGGTGGACGATCCGAACAAGCCACCAGACTGCTGCTGCTGATTATTGTTGTTGGCGCCAAAAAGTCCACCGCCCGTGCCGGTGGCAGCGGTATTGCTACCGAAAAGACCTCCGGCAGCGGGCTTCGCTTGGTTGTTATTGCCGAAGAGGCCGCCAGTATTGGCGCTGCCGCCGAAGGGGTTGCTGCTCTGCTGCTGCTGGTTGTTATTGTTACTGCCAAAGAGGCCACCACCAGTATTGGTATTGGTATTAGTGTTGCTGCCAAACAAGCCTCCACCCGTGGTGTTGTTGGTGGTTGATCCAAAACCGCCGGTATTTGTGGCAGTCTGGCCAAACCCACCAAACGCCGGCTTTGCCGCAGCAGTATTGTTCGCGCCAAACAGGCCGCCGCCGCTGGAAGTGTTGTTGGCGCCAAATCCAGTCGTAGTCGATGTTGTGTTGTTGTTGTTGGCGCCAAATAGACCGCCACCAGAGGTGGTGTTGTTGGTGCTGCCGAATCCACCAGTTGCTGCAGTTGTGGTGTTACCGAAGAGCCCACCCGCAGGCTTACTTTGTGATCCAAAGAGTCCTCCCCCCGTATTGCTGGCACCAAAGCTTGTGTTGGCCGCGGTGTTATTGTTGTTCGCACCGAATCCACCGAATCCGGTGGAAGCGTTGTTGGCAGTCGAGGTATTGCCGCCAAACAGTGAGGATCCGCTAGTCTGCGCAGTATTGTTGTTGCCCCCGAACAAGCTGCCACCAAAGCCAGTGCTTGTGCCAAAGCTGCCTGCTTGGCCGTTGCTGTTGCCGTATCGCCTTCCTTGAAGATAGTCCTCGACCCTCAACTCTTCGAAGCTCTTGTTCTGGTAAGGCTGCTGGAAAGTGATCGATTGGAAGTGCGAAGTCTGACTTGTGGCCGTGTCCTTCTCTTGGAAAGCTTGGAACGGTGTGCCAGCAGTTCCATTGTTGTTTTGTGCAGTAGCGGTGCTCGCACCGAAACCACCAAATCCACCAGTGCTGTTGTTCGTCGCACCAAAGCCTCCTGAGCCTGAGGCCGCGCCGCCGAAAGCCGAGGTCGTATTGTTGTTATTTGCTCCGAAGCCGGTGCTCGCGGTGTTGTTACCTCCAAATATGGACCCAGTATTGGTCGAGCCGAAGCCACCTGCCGGTTTGCTAGCTCCGAATAAACCTACGGTCCTGTTAGTCTCCGGAGTTTTCGCAACTCGCTGGCAGCGGTTCTGCGGGCCTCGAGTCGTCGTTTGTTCAAGGGTATTCTTACCTCCGCCAGAGCTGTTATTAGCCCCAAATCCAGTACTGGCAGTGTTGGTAGCGCCAAAGCCAGTGCCTCCACTGCCAAAGCCTCCGCCGGTGCTCGTGTTGTTACCAAACAAGCCGCCGCCTGAGGTGTTGGTGTTTGTACTGCCGAAGCCTGTAATCGGGGACTTAGTATGCGCTGCCGTTTGCGTATCTTGAGACTTCAACCCACCTCCACCACTTCCGAAACCACCAGCAGTAGCTGTGTTGGCGCCAAAAAGACCGCCTGAGGATGTGGTCTGTGTCGAGCCAAAACCGCCTGTGTTCGTGCTACCAAAGCCACCTCCGCCGCCGAAGGTGGAACTGGTGTTGCCAAAGCCACCGAAAGACATGGCCGCGGTCTCGTGGCAACTCAGACAATCTGGTAAATGCGCTCGCGCGCGGCAGCCGTGGTTCGAGGCGCTCTATGCGAGGGTCGAGTGGCTGGGGAAACGAGGATGAATCTGGCGGTGCGTTTGGAATTAGTCAAGTACGGGCGAGTCGAGCAACGGGCGATCGAAGTCTGCCGCTGTTGCGCAATTGTCGCTGCTGACAATGGCAAGTTCGATGGCACGGAGGGACGCTGAGAGGCGCGGGTTTTTCGTGATGGTGCGGCGTACCTGATGCGAAGGTCGAGCGGAGAATCAATCGTCACGCGCCATGCGACGGAGGGAACAAATGTCAATGAGAGGCGGCGCCGAAATGGCAGGTACTGGACAGAGAAGAGCGCGACTGTGGTGGTGTGCAGGAGCAGCAGAGGTAACGCGCGCTGTCTTCTCTCAGCCAAGAGGAAGCTTGGGACCCACTCGCGCTTTGCCGAAAGTGTGTTGCACGGACAGACTTCACTTGATGCACGAGACACACAACCGTTCGCACCAAACATGCACGTGAAAATTCAGAGAGGGACGCTGCAAGGTCTTGGGCTTGGTCGAGGTCGAAATTTTGGAGGTAGTGGTCGCGCTGAATCGCACAGCGAACAAGAATTGTTTACATATATTCTGGTGTTAGGCAGACAGTCAGGCAGCGACGAGACAGCTGCCTGCTGGGACGTCGCAAACAGTAGAGCTAGCAGAGACACCGTTTGTCGCATGCGCCTCTCCCACAAGTGATTCACATGAGCAGCGTCTATGTGCAAGATTCAACGCAGTCGCCGACAACACGATCCACGCATGGGAATAGTCATCACAGTCCCCAGTTCTCGCGCCAAGAATCGAGTGTCGAGTGACGACGTGATTCCGAGCGCGGGAGCAAGCCGTTCTGGCCTCTTGTGCCCTTGCCACGACGTACTTGCTGCGGTCTCACGGCCTCTTCTCCCAACACTCTTTCATCAGTACCCTCCTCCCCGTGCCTTGCGCACGCATAGCGTTTCCGTTTCCCTTTGGCATCTTTGCGTCGTTATTGTCTACTGTTTGCTGTGAGCCTGGTCTCACCACCGTGTTCAGGCGGCGATCCGCCGGAGCAGTCACCATGGCCTTTCAATCGACACCGATGCGTCTCCACTACATGGCCACCTCCGCCCGCACGACACCCTCCATCATGGCAGCCGCGCTGAGATTGCCAGCGGGACGTAATGCGGCGGCGCAATCGCAGAGGACAATGTCTTCCAGCAGCCGCACCGGTCAACTCATACCCTCCTCCGCCTCCCGATCCCTCTTCACGGCCACGAGATATCGACCAGCGACCTCTTACAACGTCTCAACGACCAGCTTTGTTGGCTTCAACCAGCAGCGCACCTTGTTTGGTAGCAGCTGGGGCTCGCAGACCAGTCAGAACCATCTTGCACATCTGGAGCAGATGGCTAACAGTCAACCCAACTCCGCCGCTGCTCAAAATGCTTTCTACCAGGCCCTTCTTCGCGCGAATATGCCAGAAATTCTTGTAGAGCGTCACAATACCGGAAGATATGCTTCGAATGCAGCAACAGAAGTCGCGTACAACAAGGCATTGCAAACATTGGGCGCAGCTTCGGTCGGACAAGGCGGTGTTGCGGGTGCATTCGGCGCGCAATCGGCAAGTGGACAGAATGGTGCTACAAGCAGCGAACAATTGCAGGCTGTTGGACAGGCTGTGTCCGCGAAATTCAAGGGAGGGAATGCTTCACTCTCGATGAAAGGATCTGGAGGACGAGCTGAGCCGCTCTATGTCGTGGTTGATGAAAGCCTCGGCAGCCAGATCTTCAAATGGGTCAAGTTCTTGTTGGTCTTCGGATTCGTCGCATACTGCTCTCTGGTTTTCTTCACGCTCGTTGTCGAAGCGACGGGTGTGCTCAAGAAAGTTGGTGGAGCAAGGGACACGCAGGCTAAGCCAGAGCTACAGAAGACTCGTTTCGACGATGTTCATGGCTGTGAAGAAGCAAAGGAAGAGCTGCAAGAGCTGGTCGAATTCTTGAAGGCCCCCGAATCATTCGCTACCCTAGGTGGTAAACTGCCAAAGGGGGTTTTACTCGTTGGTCCCCCGGGTACCGGAAAGACGCTCCTGGCTCGCGCTGTGGCAGGAGAGGCTCAAGTCCCCTTCTTCTACATGTCTGGATCCGAATTCGACGAGGTCTACGTTGGTGTCGGTGCTAAGCGGGTTCGTGACCTTTTCACTGCCGCTCGGTCAAAAAGCCCCGCCATCATCTTCATCGATGAGCTTGATGCGATAGGCAGTAAACGTCATGAGCGTGATGCCGCTTACGCTAAGCAAACTCTCAACCAGCTTCTGACTGAACTGGATGGATTTGATCAGACTTCTGGCGTGATCATTATTGGCGCAACCAATTTCCCTCAATCCCTCGATAAGGCCCTTACCCGCCCTGGACGCTTCGATCGAAATGTTGTCGTTCCTCTGCCAGATGTGCGTGGTCGAATTGCCATTCTCAAGCATCACTTGAAGAATATCAAGACTGATGGATCTGTCGATCCGGCCGAAGTTGCAAGAGGATGTCCTGGCTTTTCTGGCGCTGAACTTGAGAATGTTGTGAATCAGGCCGCTGTTCGCGCTTCCAAGCTGAAACAGTCTAAGGTGAGCATCGCGGATCTTGTCTGGGCCAAGGACAAAATTCTCATGGGCGCGGAACGTCGCTCTGCCGTTATTCAAGAAAAGGACAAGCTCATGACCGCATACCACGAGGGTGGGCACGCACTGGTTTGTATGCTCACACAAGCTGCCGTTCCGCTCTACAAAGCCACGATCATGCCCCGTGGCAATGCTCTTGGTGTCACGTTTATGTTGCCAGAGTTGGACAAGGTCAGCGAATCGAAGAAGGATTTGCTTGCTCGAATCGATGTCGCCATGGGAGGGAAGGTTGCAGAAGAGATAATCTATGGACCCGAAAATGTAACGACTGGTGCATCGAGCGACATCACCGGAGCCACCAATATCGCGAAACATATGGTCATGCGCGCTGGCATGAGCGAGGTGCTGGGCAACGTGGACCTCACCGAAGACTACGCAGAGCTGTCAAGCGAGACGAAACAGCAGATCGAGCATGAAGTGCGGCGTATCGTCGAGGAAGGCCGACAGCGTGCCCACAAGCTTTTGACGGAGAACCGAGAAGGTCTCGATCGTTTAGCCAAGGCATTGCTGGAGTACGAGACGCTTGATCGAGATGAAATTGAAAGGGTAGTCCGAGGCGAGAAGCTTACAGGAAAGATCAAGGTCGAATTCAACACGCCAGTGAAGTCTCCAGAAGGCAAAGGCACGACACCAGACATTGGACTCGGGCCTATACATCCTCCTGCGCCGGAAGGTGGCGAAGGAGGGCTAGGCGCGCCCCCTGTTGTCGGCGGTGGTGGAGCCGGGAGACCCTAGTATGAAGGGTGAAGAATCATTGATGGTATTCAAATGGTGAAGGAACAAAAAGGCTCAGTCAAGCGATATCATCGCCTAGAACCACGTGAGCAGTATCGCTGCTTACAGGGCATGCCGCTGCCGATCGCTCCGCCACGCACGTTTAGCATTCACCAGTGTGATCAATATGTGCGGCACACATGCCGGAACTCTCATTGAGGCGCGATAACAGCTGCTCTCTCGAGATCGAATCATTAGATGGTACAGCGACAGCGAGGAAGCAAGCGAGCATTTGTACATTTAGTCTTACGAATGAAACAAAACATGTTTACTTTGTGCAGTCATTGTCTTATCCACTACAGCTTGACTGCTTCGAGGCTCCGCGATCACATGCGAACTACCGACCAGTCGGTCGCTATTCCTTTATCTGCAAGGTAGGCGTCACCTCAGTCTTACCTGTTTACTTCTTGCTTTCATCAATTTTGATCTCCAGACATTCGATAACGAATAGAATGAGGCAAACGTGCACAGCACTCTGAGCAAGTGAAGCCGATCATCGTCAGAGACCACTTTCAGAGATACCGAGGCACGATTTCTGGGCCGGACCGACATACACTTCAATTGAGAAGCTCTTGCACATTCCTCACACCCTGCTTCTTCCTCCGGAACTACACGAGGAAAATTAAGATCACCAAAAATGCACGTCAAAGGCCGTACATTCATCATCACAGGCGGCGCATCCGGCCTCGGTCTCGCCACAGCAGAAGACCTGACAAAACATGGCGCCAACGTAGCAATCCTCGACATGAACCCCGAATCAGGCAACACCGTCGTCCAGAAACTAGGAGAAAAGCTGGCAAAATTCTTCGAAGTGGATGTTACAGATTCGGATTCTTTGAAGACAGCCATCGACGGCGCAGCAGATTGGGCCAAATCTTCTGGTAAACCTTTGGGAGGACTGGTTCCTGCTGCGGGCGTTGGACTCCCTGGGAAGCTTCTCGATAAGGACTTGAATCCGATTGAGATGAGTAAGATTGATTTTGTCATTGATATCAATCTGCGAGGAGTGTTGAATACGATTCGATTGACGCTTCCGCATTTGGCGAGGAATGAACCTTTGGCTCAGGATGGTGAGAGGGGTGTGATTGTGATGGTCTCTTCGTCTTCGGCGTTTGAGGGCCAAGTTGGACAGCTATCGTATGCTGCGACGAAGGGAGCGATCCGGAGTATGGCGCTGGTTTTGGCGAGAGATTTGGCTGGAAATGGAATTCGAGCACTGTCGATCGCGCCGTCCTTGTTTGAGACGAATATGTCGAAGCAGCTTCCGGACAAGGTGCAGACTGCGCTGAAGAGGCAGGCGGAGTATCCTAAGAGGTTGGGTAAGGCTGAGGAATTTGCCATGTTTGTCAGGCAGTGCATTGAGAACTCGTACATGAACGGCGAGTGTTATCGATTGGACGCGGCGACGAGGATGAGCGCCAGAATGTAATTGTAACTGGAAAACGTGGTCAAAGTTCCTTTGGAGCATTTGTAAATCAGGCCAACAGTATGAGCAATAGGTTTCCAGTAGTCTTATACGCGATCAAACTCAACGGCATCATCGAGCACCCAAGGATGGCGACCTAAAGGAAACTCCGTTCTTTGGACAACACAAGCCTGAGTGGCAGGATTTTGCGCTTTATCGACTGTGACTGGGTATCTCATAACAGCAAAACAATCTTTCTCTATCGCTTGCGTTGTCGGACCTTGAATTTTGTGCCGCTCTTGTTCACTCCACCAGCTGTGCCGTTCATTTTCGCGCGTTGTCGCTCGACCCCATCAAGTGCCGCACTCAGCTTCTCCTCCTGCTCTTCAAGCGCTTCAAGTTTTTTCCGATTGACTTCTATCGCATGTCTCTTCCGCCGGCGGGACTTCTTCTCTTCCGGTGTGAGTGTCTCCTCTGCTTCGCTGACTTTGTCGTCCTCTTCTCCGTCGCTGTCGAAATCATCCAGATCCATTTCCATGTCGTCTGCGTCCACCTGCTGACCACCTACTGGCCTTGCCGCCGCATTCTCGTCCTCATCATCACCAAACACAATTCGTCTATTACTAGGCTGCGGTGTGACACCAGTCTCAGCCAGCACCAGCTCTTCCTGTACCCTCTTCTTCTGATTCCGCGTCCTCTGCAGCTGTGTCCGAAGATACCCTGCGTCTTGTGTTTTCATCAGCCGCACGACATCCACATCCATCGCTCCCACTGCGCCTCCATTATTCGCCTCTCCTCTCTTGCTGATTCGAATCCCTCCTTTCGACGCATTGTTGACCATGGAGAAATAAAACTCATCCTCGTTTCGTTCGGCGGCTTTGCTCTGCAATGCTTTGATCTTTTTCGTCTTGGTCTTATGGTCTGCGGCGCGCAATTTGTAGTCTTTGCGCTTCTCGAGAAGACCCCATTTGGCGCGCTCAGTGGGTTGTGCGCGCTCGCGATGGTTTCTTCGCTGTACTGCGTTGCGTAATGAGGACATGGTGGCGTTGTGTGGTGGGACTGCAAGACACAGAGAAAGAGAGATCCAACTTTTGTGAAATCTAGAGTACGAATTAAGGTTTGGAGCGTGCATACTAAATCCGAGCGCTTATCGCCGGAGATTCAGAAGTTTGACCTCATGTCCAGAATTCAAGCTCAACATCGAACACAACAAAGCATCATGGCATCAAATCTAGTGCTACCAGGCGCTTCTCTTGGTGCAATTGATCAGAATGAAATCGGGACGGGAACACACATACACGGTCAAGATCTATACGCTTCGATTGCTGGACCTGTAAACTCCTCTAAAACAACAAAACCACCAACGACGTCCGTCCGGCGCACGACAGGCTCCCTTCTCCCGGAGGTCGGAAGCGTGATTCTTGGTCGAATCACACGAACGAACGCTCGACAAGCGAATGTGGCGATTCTTGCGCTTGGCAGCAATGGAGAACACAACGTCTCCTCTGATCCTTTCCCAGCTCTAATTCGACAGCAAGACATCCGAGCTACCGAAATCGACAAAGTCAAAGTCGCAGAGAGCTTTCGGGTTGGTGATATTGTGCGGGCTGTGGTCATCAGCTTGGGTGACGAGAGGAGTTACTATTTGAGTACTGCGAGGAATGAGTTTGGCGTCGTGATGGCAACGAGCGAGTGGGGTAATGCGATGTATCCGGTGTCGTGGAGAGAGTTCGAGGACCCGGAGATGGGTATCAGAGAGATGCGAAAAGTGGCCAAGCCTGTCTGAAGCAGCTGTTGTGTATTGCTTGAGGACATGCCGAATGCGGAGGGGATTTTGAGCGGATACGCGGCGTCGGGTGGTTTTCTGCGAGATTCGATTGCTCGGTGCCCGGAGAGTGGCTTCTTTCAAGGCACAACCCGCAGCATCGCCTCTCTCGCAGCTTTGATGCAGTGCAACACCAGTGGAGCCCAAGTCTCATACTCCGACCAGTTTGCCATGCATACCTGGTATGCGGTCTCGATCTCCTCCTCTGACGCGTCTTTCGCCACACCCAAGAAGTCCCACGGCTCATCCTTTCCTTGACTCTCCTTGGCAAAGCGTATACATCTGTCGAGAAGCTGTCGACCGATCGGCCGCTCATCCTCAAGTATCTCCTTCGCCCGCGACAGGCTTACCAGTGATCGATGACCGTATGAGGTTGGGTCGTCCGAGTCGATGTCCACCATAAGAAACCTGCTCGTGTACGCTTGATTGATCTGGTCGTTGGTGGCATTGAGTCCTAGGCCAAGGATCGAGTATGGCGTGGTCTTGTCGATCTTGCTGCTATCAAGATTCATGACCGCTGCCTTGCATTCTTGTTTGACTTCGGGCGTAGCTGTAAATGTTCTGCCGCCACAATGCACGCAAGGACAACCATTGCTATGGCCAAATTCAAGCCAGTGCTGGAAGTGTGTCCAAGCTTTTGGCAACGAGTCGAATCGTCTGCCAGAGGGGTGGCCATAAAGATCTAGTCTCCGTTAGAAGCATCCTCGACACAAAAAAACGTGGACTCGAGAACTTACACCGATCAACATGTCGTCTTCCGTCCGGATACTGTCGAGTCCTCTCCCAACCGGAGTAACCAGTGGGCAGTTGGTTCAGCTTGAAAGTGGTATCTTCTCGAGTCCCTCCAGCATGTTTGAACCACAACATAGCAAGATGGTGTCGGTAATGAGTGTCATCTCTGTGCAGAGACTGATTCGTTGGCGGAACATGGACACCGTCGCTGGTCGACCACACCGGGACAGTTACTTCGGACGTAGACATGGCGAATGTTTCTGTGCTGTACGGAGTCTGTGTCACCGTCTGCTAGTCGAAGCACTTTGTCGAAGCGGTGGGAATGTTGTCGGGCAAGCTTGAGTATAGCTGCACGAGAACATATCATCATAGCAAAGGAGAGTGAATACCTCGAAAAGGTGAATGGCGGGCATGATCGGTATAGGATTTCACGAAGCACATGAAAAATAGTGAATATATAGAAAAGAGGTGAATGATGAGCATATTCAGTGTAGGAATTCAAAACACATATGAAGGTCTCAAGCATGTGAAAATGATGGGTTCTGAGCAGTCATGGATATCGAATGCAAACATGACTTCTTCCTCAACTATATAACTGTGGTGCTACGTTTGCTGGGAAAATCTGAGTCGAGGAAGGTTACATAATGTCTGAGACACTCAGTTTGCACTTGTGGTGCTTTGGAATCGTTCAAGTATCTCCTTTCCAGAGTCTTTGTGCGTCTACAACATTCTCCATATGACCCTGTCGCCTGGCGGATGTCCGAACCGGTGTTTCGAGTCGAGCTCTCCTTCGATGAATGAGCAAATATTGGCCTAACAACGAGTTGAAAGATACCTTCAGTGCTAAGGATGCGCCGTCCAAGTCCGTGCAATACACGCTATGCGTCTAGGGCAGCTTGACAAGGAGCACACCCAATCTGAGTACACGAACGTGATGGAAAAGGAAGAAGACAGTGAACATTTCATCGTATGACATTCAGCTCGTACAATACTACAAGTACAAATTCCGATGCTAAGAGCCATACATATCATCATGAGCTCCTTAAGGGGTATCGTCAGTAACACCACGCCTTTGCACCGCAGCGCAGTCAACGCGAAAGCATTGGTGTAATAGCATCGGAAAGAGCAGCGCACGGCAGCGTGGCCGCGTCTCTAGTGGGGTCGTAAGGAAGAGGAGTAGTGCAGTGAAGCACTCCCCTCCATCAGCGCGCCATAGCCGTCACTGGTGGAGCCATGCGTTGCATGGGCTTGCCCTGGTAGACAGAGTGGCTTTTCTAAGCCTTCTCCTCGCCAGCTGGCTCAGCGTTCTCCACGCCGTTGGCCTGGCCTGCCTCCTCGCCTTGCTGCTGGGCGTGGGTCTTGAGGTACTCATCGTAGACGTTGAGAGCTTCCTGGACCTTCTCGCGGAGAGCGTCGTCGTTGGTGGTCAGACCAAGAAGCTCCTCGTTGTCCATCTCGAGAAGCATACCGGTGATCTTGCCGGCAAGCTCTGGCTGCTGAGCCTGAATCTTAGGGTACAGAGCCTCACCCAACATCTGCTTCTGCTGGGCTGGTGGTGCTTGCTGGAGGGTGGCAATGTCGAGGCCTGGTGCGCCAGGACCACGGTTTTGAGCACGGCCGCGCTGCTCTTGCTGACCGCCCATTGGACCTCCACGCTGAGATGGACCGCCGCGGCCGAAGCCTTGACCGGCTGGCATCTGTGGTGGCATACCGGGCATTCCGGGCATCATTGGCATGCCAGGCATTGGGCCGCCACGACCACGACCGCCCATAGCAGCCTGTTGAGCAGCCTGCATGAGCTGGGCGTATGCAGCTGGGTTGCCGTAGCCTTGCGGAAGACCGGCCATCTGAGGAGGGAAGCCATATGGCATCTGAGGCATCTGTGGAATGGCACCTGGGCCGCCACGACCACCTTGCTGAGGCATACCTGGGAAGCCACCACGACCGCCCTGCTGAGGCATCCCCTGCGGGAATGGCATCTGGCCACGACCGCCGCCTGGGAGCATCATGGGCTGGCCGTTTGGTCCGAGGACGAACTGTGGCTGCATGAATGCTTGTGGTGGGATGCCACCGGCGGTGGCCTGTTGCTGCATGCGGACCTGGTTGCGAGCTTGGATACTAGCCTCAAGCTGGCTCTTGCGGACCTCCTTACGCTGCGCCAGAGCCACATAAAGCGGCTTGCCGTGGATCATCTTCTGGTTCAGCTCGGTGACAGCCTTGGTAGCCTCGTCAGGGTTGGAGAAGCAGACGAAGCCGAAGCCCTTGCTCTTGCCAAGCACCTTCTTCTCGCCACCAATAGTAACAGTGTCGAGCTTCTTGGTGATCTCCTCGGTGTCCTCCTCCTTCTTGTCACCCTCCTCCTTCTTCTCCTCGCTGCTCTCGCCTTCCTCCTTCTTCTTCTCGTCGGAGCTCTCGACCTGGTCGGCTGGCGTGGTGTCGCGCATGACCTTGGCAGAAGTAATGGAACCGTACGACTCGAAGATCTTGCGGAGCTCCTCGTCATCAATGTCATCGGCCAAGTTCTTGACGTACAAGTTGACGCCCATGTACTTGGCGCTCTTCTCCTGGCGCTGAGCCTCGTACTGCTTACGCAGCTCCTCCTCGCGCTCGTGCTTCTTCTGCGCACGACCAACGTACAGCTTCTGAGTCTTGAAGTCGCTGTCGTTCAGCTCTTCGACAGCCTTGGCAGCATCCTCATGGCGAATGTAGTTCACAAAACCGAAACCGCGGACCTTGCCCTCTTGGTCACGCGCCAACGAAGCAGAGGTGATCTCGCCGTACTTCTCGAACAGCTCGCGGAATTCGTCGTCGGTAGTCTCAGTGTCGATGTTCTTGACGTAAATGTTGGTGAAGTTGGCCTTCATCTCCTCGAACTTGCTCATGCGGTCCTTCTTCGGGATGTGGTGGCCGACGAAGACCTTCTTCTCGTTCAGCAACATGCCGTTGACGCTCTTGATAGCAGCGTTGGCGGCCTCAGCGGTCTCGTAGTGCACGAATCCGTATCCGCGCGAGTTGCCCTGCTCGTCCTGAGCGACCTTGCAGGAGAGAATGTTGCCGAAAGCGGCGAAGGTGTCGTGAAGAGCCTTGTTATCGATAGCAGCATCCAAGTTCTTGATGAAAATGTTGCCGTGGCCGGTCTTGCGCAGAGCTGGGTCGCGCTGAGACCACATGATGCGGCATGGCTTGCCCTTGATCAAGGTGTAGTTCAGCTCCTCGAGCGCGCGCTCGCCATCAGCTCCGCTGTTGTAGTTGACATAGGCATATCCGAGTGAGCGGCGAGTGACGGCATCGCGGCAGACACGGATGGAGGCGACCTGACCGATGGAGGAGAACAGCTCAAAGAGCATGGCCTCGGTGACTGATGGGTCGAGCTCGCCCACGTAGAGCGAGGCGGAGTTCGGGTTGGCGGTTGGCGCGGCGGAGGATGGAGTCGCATCGTTCTCGCCGGCGGCAGGCACTGCGGTGTTGACCTGGGTGCCGTTGGCGGCGTCGGCTGGCGGGCTCGCGACCTGGCCAGCAGGCGAAGTCGAGTTCTGGACGTCAGACATGGCGGGCAGGACTGGCGATCTGCTGCGGGGTCAGAATGCGCAATGTGGTGACGCGCGAGGATGTGGTTGTGGTGTAGAGGTGGGAGGAAGCAGTATTGTTCTTGACTCTATTGCCAGCGCAACAAAGAAAAATGGAAGCGAGCGGAAGAGGACGTACGATGGTTCTCGGCCGGGAGTCGACGGTGGGAGAATACTGCGTGGTAAGTGTACTCGGAGCGGTCAAGCGACTGGACGAGCGCGGTCCTGAAGAAGAGAATTCGCGGTCAGCCAAATTTCGCTGTTGCTGTGGCCTCGCGCACGCGCGAGCGATAAGCGTCGAAGCAAGTGGTGCGAGTGCGTACAGTTTTTGCCGACTGGGTGAGAGCCGGGACGGATTTTCTGGATTTTCTGATTTTTTTGGTCCTGATATCCGAGCGAAGAGTGCAGCGAAGAGGCACACGGAGGGAGGTGTGCTGGAGTTGGGTGAGGGATGAAGAAGAGGAAGAAGCTGTGGCCGCGAATTCTCGGTCTCCTAGAAAAGTTCCTGCCAAAACCACACTTGGCGACCGCGCCGGAAGCGTCAACCGGCGGGCCGCGTCTCGCTTGTGAAAGCATAATCGACCGCACGAGACACAACGCATCCTTAGGCCACGCCCGTTGCGCTGTCGTCACTGGGCCACGAGGCCACCAGCAAACAGGTCTACGGCACTCTGCAAACATGCAGTCTCGGTCGTGGTCAAGCGAGTCTGCTGCAAGCTGCCTTCCTCAGGTTAACAGACATCAACAACGCCAACAAGACAGCAACTACCCGCACCATGGTCGACAGCAACAACGGGGTGACGGGAGCAGTGACGACTGTGACCGGCACGGTAAGCCATCCCACATGGCGGAACTCAGGGTTCTGACTCCCCTCATCGCCAGGTCGGAACGGTTGTCGGTGGTGTCAGTCGAACCGGTACGCGGTAGAGTCGAGCATATCCTCCGCAGCGCCCTCCAACTGATTCCGATGCACAGTCGGCGGTGTGGTCGGTGCTCTCGGCCGGGGCGTTGGCGACACAATCAACAACACCACAGGGACCAAAGCCGTCGGCGACGGTTTGCAAGGCATCACAAACGGTGTTGAAGATGGTGCGGCAAAGGTTGCCAAAGGCGTCGAAGACGGCAGCAAGGGCAAGAAAGTGTTTTGATTTGCTCTTTGGTCATATGTCGCCGCTTCCTCGATTGTCAAGCTTGGTCGGGTCTGGACCCTCCTACTTGATATCAAGACTGTGCAGCGGGCACGATTAGGACAATATTGTTGCGGATTGGGTGTATTCCGTTGTTAATATGCACACTATAGAATGAACTCCCCTTGTAATCGCGCAAAGTGCTCAGACAGCCACGCCTGAAATTCTCTCGTACATGGCGGCAAATGATAAACAATCGCTTGAACGCGTCTCACAAGAAACTCTCAGCATCACTCGTGGAGTTCATCGTCCAGTCCGCCGGTGTCCTCCAAATACATCGTCACCCTCTCCTTTACTTCCTTGAGCACATCTCCGATGGCTTCTTGCCACTGTCTCTCCACCTCGCCGACCTTGTCCTTCAAGTCTCGTGTGAGATAGTCTTCTGCTTCCCGTCTAGCTTGGAGCAACTCTGCTCGAACATCACTGTCGCTTGATCCTTCTGCGCCGCGTTCAATCTCCAGCAGGCGTAACCTTGATTTGGTCGTTCCAGTGCGTACCTCATGAAGAAGGCACAGCAAATTCGTTTGACTCTCGATGAATTGATATGCGCTCTTCTCCGCGTGACAAAGCAGGCTCAACAGGTACTGCAATGGGTGCTGATGGTATGATGGGTTCTCTTCGTATTCCTGGGGTGGGATTTGTACTTCAAACGACGACATTTGCATCGGAATGTGCTGGATGACCTCGAGCAAGCCAGGTGCAATGTCCCAAAACGACGAGAGTTGATCCTCAACGCCTCTAGATACATTGCTCTCGAGGATTGATTGCAGTTCTTCGAAACGTTTCAGGGACTCCTTGGCGAAGGCCGTCTGTCGTTCAACGCTGTCCTTCTTGAAGAACGACGTCGCTTCATCAATCTTTGGCTGCGCTTTCGAAATCCGGTAAGGCGTGAGGATCACCTCGGAATATTTATCGCTTCGCATTGCATGCAAATCGAACATCTCTTTGTGCAGCAGCTCTCTCGCCTCAAACATCCACTTCAGCAGAGTAAGCTTCTCCAAGCGCTCGGGATGCTGATCTCCTTCTTCGAGTGCACGATTGGGATCCGCAGAATGGTGTCCACTTTCAAGATCTGCTCGCAGCTGGCGAATGCTGTCGTTGGCTCTTTGGAGTCGGTCAGTGAGCAGCGTGTTTAGCGGATGCGACACGCTGTTCTCGAAGACCTCAAAGTTTGAACGCGCTGTGGCCTTGCCACGCTCAGCTTCTTCTACATCGAAATCAGCTTCACGTTTTGCCGCGTCTGCGAACGACATAGTCCCTTCGGCAATTTTGGCCTGTATTCCTGCCCGAAGGCTACCACGTCGCTTTTTTGCGGATTCCTGCTGCTCGCGGGTAAGGGCAAAGTCTTGATCGAGATAGGTGTCCTTGATCTTTTGTATCTCGCTGTGGTCTGACAGAACGCGGTGCTCCGTGCGCAAGTCCTGCAGAAGCGGGTGATTGTTGTTGACAGCTGGATGATGACGAGGGAATGGAGGCGGTAGCGTCACAAGCCGAGAAACGTCCAGTACGAGCATGCCAGGCGTAGAGATCCTGCGCTCTTGCGTGCGGTGAGGGGTCTGGATTGGCGTCTCGAGCTCTGCGTCGTGCCAACCTACTTTCTCAGGTGGATACTCGTTTGGCCCATAACCATATGCAGGTCTGCTGGACTCGGCAATCGATGCTTCTGGGGTGGCTTCACCACTTGCTTGAAGAGTTGCTGGATCAACGCCCATGTACTTTGTCTCTCGACGCGATTTCTCCATCCGGTCCGGTCGACCTATCGAGCCAGCACCAGATTGTGTGCCTTCCCACCACCTGCTAGCGGTACGGCCTCGCGAATCATTCTCATCAGGCGCAGTGCTGACGGCCATGCTAGGTATGGGTGACAGAGATGGCTTGAAGGAATCTGCCCATTGTCGTCCTTCGGTGCGCTCGAATCCTTCGCCAAAGTCTCCTACTGAGCCTGCATCAGTCGCGGGGGTAAAGTCCCCCATAGATGACGCCGAACTAGGCATGCCGTGTGCCGAATTCGGCACACTGTCTGATGCCCAAGCAGGGAGGCTAGGGTCGATCGAGGACATCGAGGTGCTCGGGGTTACAGCTCTGCGCCCGCCTTTGGAGTTGTAAGAACGCCACATGTCTCTCGTTAGATCAAGAATGTCGCCGGCCATCGCGTTGTATGCTGCGCTGTAGCGGTCCCGTCTTACTCGTGATTCGTGGACGATGAATGAAGCAAAGAGCTCGAGACGCTCTTCATCAGAGGTCGCTGCCGCTTCCTTCTCCACAAACGCGCGATGTCGGTCGATGGCTTGCAACCCAAATGCGTCCAGCTTCATCGGGGCCTTCGTCGATCCTGCGGAAGGAGGTCTTGCAGGGCTCAGAGGTGCAGGCATGCCTTCCTCGTTCGGTGTATGCAACAGATGAGAAATAGGCCGATCGCTTGCTGCGCTGCCCAAAGGTCTTGCGTGTTTCGAAGACGCAGCTGGCTGCTTGCCAACAGCAGGTGTATACGGAGGGGTGAGGACAGTACTGGCAAGCTTGGACGCGGAATGTGGCGTGCGTGTGGGCTGCCCTTGGGCCGAGGGTGAATCACCATGACCTGACGCGGTTCGCATATGTCCGCGACGTCTGCTGATAGAACCTTCTTCCGTGGCGAAAATGAGATTCGCAGGCCTGGAATTCTCGTCACCAGTTCCAAGGGCTGCACGACTCTGAGACCTGCGTTCCCTGATGCCCTGAGTACTGGTATCGCGCTGAGCGGGCCTGCGAGACAACGAGTTTTCTCGCTGTGCTCCAGTATCTATGCGCAGTGGCTGGGCTTCAGATGGTATCGGCATGTGCTGTTGCGGCATAGGCGGCTCGGGCTCAGTGCTGCGTTCGTCACGGTCGACCCAATCGGCGGGAGTGGGTGGTACAGGGCCGAGACTTGGTGCAGCCATGGCGCGTCTTTGTCGTGGTGCTTCAGACGCTCGCTCTGGTGCTGGACTGCTAGACCCAGAACCTCCAATGGAGCGATTCAAGCTTTGTGAACGCATCCCTGGGGGAGGCGCGCCAGCTGGAGGACCAGGTAAAGCCATTCCGGGTTGCCAGTGGTTGTCCGGTGACGCACGACCAACAGAGGTGGACGAGGACGCGATCGCTGAGCCACCCATGTAGACGTGACCTGTACTTGCTGCTCTTCTGGCCGCTGGCGGCCTTGCATCAACAATCACCTGTGCATTTTGCTGTGCTGGGTGGGGGTCTACGGCCGGTTGCTTTCCTCTAAACCCAGGCAGACTCATGAGTGCCCGTTGGCCAAGCCCAGAAGCAGATCGCTCGCGATGCCTTGATGATTGCTGCGATGGTGGAGGGGGAAAGCTGGCTTGAGCAGCTACTTGAGGTGAATTTGATACAGCGCGATCTGTCATTGGCGAACCAGTAAAGGCGTTGGGTTCTACGACTTGTGAAGTGATCATAGCACGCGAGCCATGGTCCGGCGTAGAAGTCGGTGACGGGGAATACGGTGGTGGCGGCGATGGCATAGCAGCTGGAATTCAGAATATTAGCTTGTCGCCGCCTGAAGTCACCAGCATACCACATTTCCATGCCGTTTCATCGCGCTCTATACTTCGTATGAGCACACGGTTCGACCTACCTTCCATTCCGGTAATGTTCGTGGTACTCATGGGCATCGCGCCATGCCGCTGCTGAAAGACCATCTGCGAGCCCGACACCTGCCCTCGGTTCCTCCATTGCTGTGGGTTGTAAGGCTCCATGCTCGGACTACGAGGCGGCGCGCCTGGTGTTGAAGGAGTCAGGCCACCATGGACTTGATTATTGAGTCCACTGGGTGTCCTCGGAGTATTATAAGCAAAGTGCGGCGACAAGTGGTTCGCAGAAGCAGGCGTCGAGGCCTGAGACGCAGTTCCACCCTGGGATCCCAAGAACTGTGTGGTTATTGATGGCACATAGGGACTCCTCTGGCCGTGTGTACGACCTGGTACGACTCCAGAAGACGCGGGCGGGCTGGGAAAAGGTCCAGCGCTACCTGGAGTGCCGCCGGGCGGGCCTGGAGGAGGAGGGTACTCATACTGCATCGCTCGAGCTCACGAGCGAGCGTATACCAGGTGGATCTTGAAACTAGCGGCAGTAGCGAGCTGTAGTCGGTGACCAGACGCGCAGTGCCGGGAGGCCTCAGCGAGTAGGCGAGCGCGTAGGCATAGGCAGTACAACTGCACGGATCTGGCTATGTCCTTTTGCGCATGAGGATTGCGTGACAAAGAGGGTGGCTGCACATTCAGTGCTGATCTAAGGTCGAGAAACATAGTCGGCCAGAGGTCGATGGCACATGCCATTGGCCAAGGAGGACAAGCCTCGTCTCATCCCCGCCAGGGTGCAAGAATAGCACACAAGTGTACGCTTGGAGCATATCTTTGTCGTCTCATTGGTATCGTCTTGTACCAACGTGAGTGCGGCTGCATGGAAGCGCGCCAATGGAGGGCACAGGAGGTGCGAGGGCGCTTAGGAAGGTTTCTGCAGCCGGTGCTCGGAACTTGTCACGGCCTTGGCAGCCTCTCTGACATGCGCGTTGGTGACTGCTACTGCGAGAGCAACAAACACATATGCAGTCAGAAAAGCTCGGCAGAGTGAGCCTTGCGGTCTCCAGCTTATGAAATCAGGCCTATATACAGACGATATGGATGCAAGCTCGCAGGCTCTCCTCACTGACCACCGCTGGAAGATGTGTCACAGCAGCAACCTTCCGTGTCTAATCCAGAGATACGCTTCAAGTCCTTCCGCGGCTACAACGAGCCTTGGACGTCCACCAGGATCTTTACATGCTTGTCCTTCTCGTTGATGAGAGCCAGGTACCCGTCCTTGACCAGCTTGTCCATCAGGATCTTGCTGGTGATCATACTGCTCGGTTTCAGCTTGCCCTCACCCAGAGAGTCGATTACACCCTGGAAATCTTTTGCTTGGTAGCCGAGGACTGCCTTGTAGTTGGCTTCTCGGAACACCAACCAATTCGGGTTGAATGGCACTTCTTTCTCCCAGATGGCCACATTGACGACAGTTCCTCGTGACCTGACAGCCTTGCAAGCTGTTTCCAAGGACTTGGGCACTCCGGCACAATCAAAGACAAGATCTGGACCGTTCAGGCCTCCACAGATCTCCAAACAAGTGCTCTCGATATCCACCTTTGTAGGATCCAAGACATGATGTGCTCCAAACTCTTTCGCAAAGTCCTGTCGCTTCTTTGCAACCTCGGCACAGATCACTGTCTTCGCCCCTCTTGCCAAAAGGACTTGCACGACAGCAAGCCCGATTGGACCTCCTCCAAAGACCAAACAGTTCGGCTCTTTCATATCTGCAATGGGGGAAGCGTCTACAGCATGCCACGCGACTGCGAGAGGCTCCACCAATGCTCCGATATCAAGGTCGACGTTGGATGGGAGTGGGAAGATGGCCTCCTGTGGGACGACCACAAACTCACTCATACCACCACCGCCTCCCGAAAGTCCAACAAACCCACCATTGGGACAAGCATTCTCGGCCTGGACTTTGCATGCACCGCAATGTCCGCAATAGATCGTCGGCTGCACGGCGACTTTGTCCCCAGCCTTGACCTTTGTAACACCCTTGCCAACTTCGGAGACGACGCCTGAAAATTCGTGGCCAATCGTAATAGGTATGCTTTCTTTCGTTACTGGATGCGGAGAGGTAGGCGAGAAGCTATGGTTCAATCAGCCCGCCATGACCTCGATCCGTCCATTGATACACTTACTTCGGCCCTCCCAGATATTCATGAAGATCTGTGCCACAGATTCCCACGTAAGCTGGCGCAACTTTGACTTGTCCCTCACCACATTCCGGCACATCTATGTCGTCCTTGATCTGGATGTCTTCCTTGCCGTAATATCTTGCTGCTTTCATGTTGGCGATGTTCTGTCCTATTCTTAGATGCTAAAGAGAGAGTATTCGGGAGCACAGACATGCAAATGTGAGGTATGAAGGGAAGAGGAGAGCTATATGAACCAGAATACGCTTGCCTTGCTGACCGAGTCACGCATCAGTCCAGCAATCGACCTACCGTTCGACCTTTGGCCCGAGACGAAGCTCAAGAGTTCGTTTCTCAAGTCAGGAGCATCATCCGGTGAGGGGCTCTGCGGCTTCCGGACGCGCGGGGTAAGTGAGCGACTCTAAGGTTCTGCTGGTGGCGATCACCAGATCGCAGACAATTGCCGTGATTGCAGCAGGAAGCTGCGAAAGAGATCTGTTGGTTTGGATGTCGAGGAAGGTTTGCGGGACGCATCTATATGTTGTGTCCATGTGGAGACCATCACAGTGCACCGGGAAGACGCTAGTGAACGTGCGGAGTTAACGGAATTAGGGGACAAAGCCCTGTCGTCCTATCCTGAACCTCATCGTCTTTGTCAATGCTGAGAATTGCACAAGTGCTGGAGACAGCGAGTCCCTAGTGTAAATCGTGTCGTTGCACAGGCTTCATGACGGTTTCGTCATTGGTGACGGATTTCCGCCCTTATCTCCAGGAGCCGAATCACGCTTGTGTCTACTTGAAGGACTGAAAGTTCACAGCCATTTCCTCGTTGGTTTACAGAAGAACCTCATCGCTCAGCATCAAACGCTAGCAACAAAAATGTCGAGCGAAGTCACTTTACCAAGGATCAAGTACCAGAACTTAGGAAGCAGCGGCCTGAAAGTGTCGAAAGTGATCCTTGGCTGTATGTCCTATGGCTCACCAAAATGGCAAGAATGGGTACTAGATGAGGAGAAGTAAATCGAGAAGCTCCCAGCAAACGACACAAAGCTGATGAATGTCAGGTCGCTACCACTGCTCAAGCATGCTTACGATTGCGGCATCAACACCTGGGACACTGCCGACGTCTACAGCAACGGTGTATCCGAGGAGATCGTTGGCAAAGCTCTCAAGGAATACAACATTCCTCGACCCAAAGTGGTCATACTCTCAAAGTGTTTCATGCGGTCGACGGGTGACGGGACTCAGCCGCCGATCGCTGCCGGTCTCGAGAACGATGGCGAGAACGTAAATCTGGTCGGCCTTTCCCGCAAGCATATCTTCGATGCAGTTGAGGCAAGTGTCAAGCGTTTGGGCACGTACATCGATGTACTTCAGATTCACCGCCTGGACCGAGCTACGCCAAAGAAGGAAATAATGCGGGCTCTCAATGATGTGATTGAGAAAGGATGGGTAAGGTATATCGGTGCTTCCACAATGTGGTGTTGGGAGTTCCAGGAACTCCAATGGATCGCAAAGACGAATGGCTGGCACGAATTCATCTCTATGCAAAACTACAACAATCTGATCTATCGCGAAGAAGAGCGCGAGATGATACCATACTGCAGAGCCACTGGTGTCGGGACAATACCTTGGTCGCCTGTCGCTCGCGGAGCACTGTGTAGACCGTGGGGCGAGCGTACCACGATTCGTGAGAAGACTGACGCCGCATTGAAAAGGCTGGTGCGAAGCAATGAGGACGCAGTGGACAAGACCATTATTGATCGCGTCGAGGAGGTGGCGAAGAGTCACGGGGTCTCCATGACTTGCATTGCTACATCTTGGTCCATCAAGCAAGGCCATTGTCCGATCATTGGGCTCAACAGTAAGGAGAGAATTGAGGAAGCAGTCAAGAACTCGGAGTTTCAGCTGAGTGACGAGGACGCGAAGTATCTAGAAGAGCCGTATAGGTCCAAGTCGGTCATCGGGCTTTGAGCAGACGGTGTGGCGCGCTTGCCGTAGAAGTGAATGGACATGTTCGAGATCGTACGCGTGACTGCCATGGCTACGCCTGAAGCTGATAAGAGCCGCGTCTGCCTGCACACTTTTGAATCACAACCTCTTCGACACACCGCATCAACGTGCTCGCATCTTCTCAACAATCGTTCCCGTCAACAAGAAGTCACTATAGCCGCAATGCCGACGAGTCGCATTGAGATGACGTGGGCAGTGCCCGTCAAGATTGAGCAGCTCGGTCCGCACCTCGAAGCCTACACAAGTCTGCAACCCGCCTTGAACACATTGCGACTTTGCAACCGCTTTGGTGCCGGACCAAAAGCAGCGATCACGAAACTGCCAATCGAGCTGATTCAGAACATCGAGCGGTACATGGTACAAGAGAAACAAGAAAAACTTGCTCCTGCTTGGACGCGAGAATTCCGCTGCTGGCAGAATCGATGCGTGCCCTTCGATCACGTTGACGACGAGGAGATACTTGACATCTACAATAACGGTGCGGAATGCGATTCAGACTGCTCGGACTGCGTCTGCTGTGGAACAGCATCGAGTGTGTCCAGGAAGGTGCGTGAATGGGTGGCAGAATATTTCGCGATGGCGGACTGGGATTACTGGCGCGAAGAACACGATCTTCGTAGTGAAGCGTGGCTTGATCGCGTTGGGCGTCCAACGCAAGTCAGTCGTGGGCGCTTTGACGGATTTTCCAGCATACTAATGAAGCATTTCGGGCTTCAAGTGTGGATTTCACATGTGCAGGAGTCGCGGGACCTGCACTACGTGGATGAGAGTACAGCGTACACGACCAAGGCGTACCTCCGCTTGCCGCAGCCTACAGCACTTCATCATCACTTCAAGCACCACTTTGTCGACTGCGACCTCGATCCTGAGAAACGACCTACTGAGGCTGGCGTTGCATCAGAGCTTTCGATGCCTCAAGCTCTTTCTGCTAAGCAGGCTGTGCGCTTCAAGCGTGCGTTCAACGCACTGAACATCGTCAACTTGTCGATGGACGAAGCTCCAGATTTGCCAAACGACCACGAAAGCGTACCAGGCGACACCGGATCAGGCGACACCCAGCACGTCCCACGGAATGCTGAAGTGAAGCCTAAGCTGACGCTGTTTGTTCGCAACGGCGACGACGACGACTGGTAAAGGGCCAAGGATGACAGATGTCGGGTCGTAGTTGCGAAGGGCTGCTTCGAGGACCAATACTTGCTCTCAACCATCGGGATCAGCGGCATGACAGCGCTATTTGATAAGATGGCGAAGATGCGCATTGGTGGCTTCTCGATCGGTCCGGGTGCTCCACAGCATCTCGCGGGCACAGTCTTCAGATGCCCAGGAAGAGTGGCATTTAGTAGTTTGGAATCAGAGGAGCGTCACGTTGCCCATTTCATCGCTAAAGCTCGTTCGTGTTTCGGTTGCAGAAGGATAGCTCGTGTCAGCTTGTTTTCGAAGGAGGATCGCGCCCAGTCCCTGCAACTCGAGTGATCTCGACAAATGTCGATGCCCCATCATGCAATACTGACAGACTAGCTGGTGCTCTCGCGTGCGAAAAATTGTGCTCAGCCTTTTGCGCCTGAGACTTCAATTTCTGTTCGTGGTCGAGCCTTGTTCAGCCCCTCGAGCAGCACACAAGCTTTACAGATGGCCTGCGAAGAGAGGTATCCGCACCTCTCGCACTGACCAAGTTTTTGCTTCGGAGGTGCGCCATCACGACCTTTCCGCGCTCCCTTCTTCTCCTGCTTCGTCCGGATCGGCACGGTCTGTAGTCCAGATTTGTCTCCGTTGGCAGGCATCCTGACCTCCACCTCTGTTCCATTCTCCACCGCCTCCTCATCTTGTCTCAACTTCTTTTCCATTTCAGCCATCTCTCCACCGCTCGATTTGCCATTGGCTGATCCGCAGCCCCCAGCCGCCTCATCTTCTGCACCCTTCGCCTCAGCGTTCTCCCCATCGCCGCAAGCTCCTCCGCAATTATCCTTAGCGTCTGGCACGAGCTTAGCCATATCGATCCCACTCCTCACGACGTCGAGTATACTCTCCGGCCGTATCCTTTCCAGATTCTTGATCAATGTTCTTGCACTGCCTCTGAACGCTTCCGGGCTGTAAATGCATTCTGTGCTGAAGTAGTCCAGCTTCTTGTGATGTGCATACAGCACAATCTCCTTCTCATAGGCATACATCAACGGCTTACTCCTCTTCACGTTCGTAAAGTTCACCTTTCCGTCCTTGCTTTTCGTGGCATTCGCAGAGGGTGTACTTGTAATGATACTCGTTGCTCTACTCAGTCGAGGAAGATCGCCTCGCAGTAGGTTCATGAGGACCGTCTCCGCAACATCATCTGCATTATGTCCTGTCACAACATGACCTACCCCAAGCATCGCAGCACCTCGATCCAGAGCTTGTCGTCGGAATACACCGCAGTATGTGCAATTGCCCTTCTTCCCAATCTGGGCCACAACTTGGTCCATCGACCAGCCATAGAGCTCTTGATAACTCACAATCTTGAGCGGCAGATCATACTGCTGCGCATGTCTCTTGACAGCCTCTAGACTATGATCTCGGTACCCTGTAATTCCTTCATCGATACTAAGAAGTACGAGATCGAGTTGCCAATTGTGGCGATCGTTGAGCGTTTTCAAGACCGAAGCCAGAACTGTGCTGTCTTTGCCACCAGATGCACCGATTGCGACTTTTTCGCCTGGCACGAACAGTTTCGACGATGTGACGGTCTCGGCCACTTCGGCCTCGAAAATTGCTATGAAGCAGGGCGCACATATTCGAGCGTGATTCTTCGGCCTGAGGATTTGTGCGCGTGCATCTTTGCAGATTTCGCACGTGGAGGGAGGCATGCTATCGGTCGTCTGGGTGGAAGCGCATCGAGGCAGAGTTCAACGAGCGTGTGACTGCGAAGTCCAGCGAAGCGAGGAAATAATGTGGGCGATGAGGCGGGCAGCGTGAGGCGGATAGTGGGAAGGTAGTCATATATTGATGCAGCCTTGGTTGAATATTTGATACATTAGTGGGGCTGTACCGAGAGCGGCATTTGCAGCGAGCTTGGGCTGTCGATCATCGTCATGTGCAGCGTTCACAGGCCGCAGGCATCCTCCATCACCTTCGCTGCTACACAATCGCGCCCCAAACACTGCTATTACTCCTCCAGCAGCCCACACGCCTTTCTCTTCCTCCTGACCGATATACACTGGATTTTCCCGCGACTGCAGCCCATTGCCAGCTTCTTCATCATGAACCGACTCTTTGGGGCAAAGAACACAGCCCCCAAACCATCCCTCAACGATGCCATAGGAAAGGTGGGTTGCACGGCGCGCTGCTTGCGATGAATAGCTGACGTGGTCCAGGTCGATACACGGATCGAGTCCATCGATGTTAAGCTGGCCAGATTGAACGCCGAGCTCGGCACATATCAGAAGCGACTGAGCACGATGCGCGATGGCCCGGGCAAGAACGCCATCAAGCAGAAGGCTATCAAGATTCTCCAGCAGCGCAAGATGTACGAGTCGCAAAAGGATCAGCTGCAACAGCAGAGCTGGAACATGGAACAAGCAGGCATGATGCAGGATAATCTGAAGAATACTATGGCCACGGTGGATGCGATGAAGACGACTCAGAAAGAGCTCAAGAAGCAGTACGGAAAGATCAATATCGACAAAATCGAGAAGTTACAAGACGAGATGGCAGATCTCATGGACATGGGCAATGACATCCAGGAGAGTATCAGCCGGAGTTACGACGTGCCGGAGGATGTGGACGAGGCCGAGCTGGACGCGGAATTAGAGGCTCTTGGGGAAGATGTGGAGTTCGGAGAGACTTACGGTGAAAGCGAGATGCCAGGTTTCCTGACTGAGAGCGCACCGCCCACTTTCATCGATGAGGCGCCGGAGCAAAAGGAAAAGCAAGCGGCCACATGAGCTTGACAGGATACTGGATGAAGCTACGATTCGCGATACCGGCCTTTACCTTCTGCAACGCGATTCGTCACAAAGGTCGTACCTCTGCCGATCAAAGACCTAGCTCGCATCGACCGCTGTGCTCGTGCTGGTCACGAAGGTCCATTGATTCGGGACCTCGGCAGACTTTATCTTGAGCTCATCAAAACACCATCTTGCCGGAAAGAGATCAGAATGCTGTCATCGTTGCTTGGGGTGTAACAAATCTCAAGGCCTTGCCTCATTTTTGATCTGTACACCTGAAGCTGGAACTTAAGGCCAAGACGTGGCGCCAAATCATGAATACCAGAAGCTTCTGATATCGTGGCACAGTCTCTGCGCAAGGCTGCCTGCATAGCGGCTTAGAAGGGCCCGCCTGAAATGACCGTGGCACGAAACAAAAGTCGGTCGGATGTGCCGAGCGATTTAGCTCACGCCGCCAGTCTCCTTCGCATGCGTGTTGGACGGGGAGCGGCAGCTTCTTTGCACACGTGTCAGACAGATCATGTAGACCAAATCGTGCGCTGGTCAAAGGCAATCGCGGACCTGCTTGGGAGCACGCAAGCGCTCGTTTGATCGCCCTGACCAGACCGAGCACGCGCACTATCTCAGTCCACCGTTCTGTTCACTCTACCATGATGCAAAACCCTCATGACGGCCTGACATTGTTTTGCGTAACAACCTCACAGCGCGGCGAGAACAAGCACGGAAAGCACATCATTTGCAGCCACCGAGTTCATAAGCACGGCAGGATTCATCTCAGCCTTATGGCGCACACGCGCATCTATCTTTACCTGCGCACATGAGAACTGCATGTGGCGTGTGGGGCAGTGTTCGCGGATCCTTCTATGGCTAGTCTCCGCCTCCACCAACTTCAGCTTCAGCTTACTACGCCTGCTGCGGAAAAACAAAGAATAAGCGGATTAGTAGCGCGCCCGCTTTCCTTCCCGCAGGCAGAGGCAGTGTCACCATTCCGACAACCAAAAATGGCCATGGTGGAGCTACAGCACGATCACACCACCTCTTGACGTAGACTCTCTGCTGCAGTCGTAGTATTCGGCTGACACGAGCTCTCCGCTTGGCGATGGCTAGCTGCGCACGCACGAACCCCTCTCTATACCACCTTTTGCGCAAATAGGTCGATGGCTGAATGCCGAAGGATGCGAAGTAACTATGTCCGTGAGAGCATAGCCTTGCTGGTCATGAGGAGGCACGGAATCGATTGAACAGTTGACAGTATATAGCGAACGAAGTTGTCCAGCATCTGCAGACTCCATCAACACATCTACCACAAGCTTCCACAACACAGCAACCATTTCCTTACAGTCAAATCTGTCGCTTATCTCAACTCAAACATCATAGTAATATACAACAAGATGCAGTACGCACTTACCTTCCTCGCGCTCGCGGCAGCTACCACATTCGCTCTCCCAACAGCAAAGCCTGCCGATGATGGCTCTTGGTACCCAGGCAAATACGAAGGCGGCAACACTGGCCTTGACGACGGCAAGTGGACGCCCGGCAAGTACGAAGGACCTGGCACCGGTTTCGACGATGGCAAATACCACCCATCAAAGCGCAACGACGATGGTAGCTGGTCGCCTGGCAAATATGAAGGCGGCAACACCGGCTTTGACGATGGAAAATGGTACCCAGGCAAATACGAAGGTGCGGGAACTGGTTTCGACGACGGAAAATATCACCCAAAGCGAGCCGATGACGGATCGTGGTATCCTGGCAAGTACGAAGGCGCTGGAACTCCATATTATGATGGCAAATGGTATCCGGGCAAGTACCCATCCAAGCGAAACGATGATGGTTCGTGGGCGCCAGGCAAATATGAGGGTGCCGGGACTCCATACGATGACGGAAAATGGTATCCTGGAAAGTACCCGTCGAAGCGCAATGATGACGGCTCGTGGGCACCAGGCAAATACGAAGGCGCTGGAACTCCATACGATGACGGAAAATGGTATCCTGGAAAGTACCCGTCGAAGCGCAATGATGACGGCTCGTGGGCACCAGGAAAGTACGAGGGTGAAGGGACTCCATACGACGATGGCAAATGGTACGAAGGAAAATACCCTGCCAAGCGCAACGATGATGGCTCTTGGGCTCCGGGAAAGTACGAAGGTGCTGGAACTCCCTACGACGATGGTAAATGGTACGAGGGCAAGTACCCCTCTAAGCGCAACGACGATGGTTCTTGGGCTCCAGGAAAATACGAGGGCGCGGGCACCGGATTCGACGATGGCAAGTGGGCGCCAGGAAAGTATGAGGGCGCTGGCACTGGCTTCGATGATGGGAAGTACCATGGCTAGGTTATGAGTTGGCGGATGATTTACAGGCGTCTTCGGTATGGGTAATCAAAACTGGGATAGATTGGATCGGTGAGGGAGATCTTCATGACAGTGACGGCAGCCATGGCTTGAGGAAATGTCTCTTGGGTCCTATAATCAGTACTATACTGTACAGAATCTAACCTTGTCAATACAGAGTGCAAAGGAGCGAATCATGCTTGATTTTGTGCATTCTGGTACATGAAGTCTGCTAAGTTCAGAGCAGTTCTTCCGAAATCTCTTGCCTCCTCACCATTACTTTCGCTTTCCCTCGCTCTACTCTCCGCCTAAAGCTTCCTAACATGAGTCCAGCGAGTCGCAAGGGTTCTTGAGGGCCTCCGGCTTGAGCAGTCTGAACAGATCATATTGCGCGCAGAACTCCCGAGACTTGAAGAACTTTCCATCGACGCTGCCAACGCGGAAGTTGAAGTAGAATTCGTCTGGGTTCGGGTCTCCAGAGCCTTGCTGTAGGCCAGCAGCCTCTGGGTTCGAGTACTTGTAGATGACGTCCAGGAAGCGAGTGTTGTCCTTGTTGAGGAAGACGTCGAAGACAGTGTCGCTTGTGGCGTTGTCGGCACGAGCGCAAGGAACACTCCAGTATCCATCGCTCTCTGGGTCCAGGTTCTGTCCTTGGCAGATGATATCTTCTGGGTTGGTAGCGTTGTTGTTGTTGGCGTCGTCCCAGCTGTAGACAGAGAGCTTGGTGTCTGTGAGGGTGGCGTTGAAGTACAAGCAGGCGTTGGCGCCAGCGAAGAAAGTGCTGGCCACCGCCAGGAGGGTTGCAGAGGCGGAACGCATTGTTGCTGTGGTTCGTGCGCGAGATTGCTGTTCTGGCCTGGTCGTGGTATATCGTAAGTGAGACGAAGAGTTTGAGCGAAAGTTTTGAGTTTGTGCTTTGTAAATGTATAGTAGAATAGCAGAACACAGCCTCCTCTGACGTGCAGGAAGAACGGCTTCTGTCGGTTTCGCAACACGTATTTAATCTTCTGCTTGTAGGGACGATCTGACATAACCTGGTTACCGTGCTCTCCGTACAAGGGATATGCTTCGCCCGGAATTGGCGCAGGCAGGGGGTCATTTCTTAGAGGAACAGGCCGCCACGAACGACCAATCTCATTCGGTCATCAACGTTCGTGCACTGCTATCGTTCCAAAGGCTTTTCTGCGGAAGTCGGTAAGGCCGAAAGTTTGCAGAAGAATGCCATGTTGTGCACCGATCATGCTGGCTTATGCTGTTGGACTACAGTAGCAAGACTGCTCAGTAGTGCTATGGCATACTCACCGTAGTAGCTACGGACTCAGCAGAGGCCGTGACGGTGACTCAAGCACGGTATGTTTCTTGATGAGTGTCGTCCAATGTTGTTGATGTGCTGTTTCTTGAGACGATCTTGACATGCGTAAAAGTGACAAGTACCTCTGGCATCCACCTTGGTGAAGACGCATGACTAGACTGCCATCCACGCGGCCGTGAACGGCACCCTAAGACATGCATTCGTGATCGTCCTTGGCGCTAGGGATGGTGATGTTCTTGATCAGTTAATGTTGCTTTACTTGGAATCTGTCCAGGTGTTGACTGAAACTGCCGACCAGGTTGTTGCCATCGCGGCTGATTGGACGCGCAACAGCACACCCGCCAGGCATCAACTCAGGCCAACACCAGTGCATGACTTCTGACGAGATGGCTCTGTGAAGCAATACCCCTTCTCCGTTGTTGGATGTGTTGATGAACAGCAATAAGTAGCAAGAACGACGCCAAGCTTGCCAGCTTTGCAGCTCAGCAGCAAGCTCTGGCCAAGCGGGCCTTTTTCGGCCGGCCAGCTGCACGCCTTACACGATACACGGGCAAGCTACATGTATATAGCTCGAGATTTGCTTCCAGTCATATTGTGACCTCATCTAAGACCTGATCAAATCGAACATCACCATGTCCGCAAACAAGAAAGTCATCCTCACCGAGAACGCTCCCCCGCCGCTTCCTGGCGTCCTGAGCCAAGCAATCGTCGCCAATGGCACAGTCTACTGCTCTGGATCAGTAGCTGTGGACCCGGCCACCGGCAAGCTTATCCAAGGCTCTGTGGCAGACCGTACCCACCAGTGCATCAAGAACTTGACTGCAGTATTGGAAGCTGCGGGAACGAATATCGAGAATGTGGTGAAAGTCAATGTCTTCCTCGATGATATGGCGAACTTCGCGGCCATGAATGAGGTTGGTGATAAGCTGTCAGTCCACGTGATAAGCAAATCCTGATGTTGTTTCCAGGTTTACAAGCAATATTGGGGCGAGAATAAGCCTTGCCGAACATGCGTGGCGGCGAAACAGCTTCCACTGGGCACAGACGTGGAGATTGAATGTATTGCAGTGCTGCCGTAAGTATGTCGTGTCGTTCATCTGCTATGGAAAGCTAGCTTTGAGCTCGAACTGACCCATTGTTACAGAGGAAACTCGAAGCTATAAAGATGTCTGCCCATAAATGCCATCATGCCGTAGACTCAATAAAAGTGAAAATTCAGTATCGTCCAGGCATGAACACATTTTCATCCAAATTTTCCCATTGACGCCGCGCTATGCCAACAAAACAGAATCAGGAGTGGTATGTGGTTGGTGGAGGATGTTTCGCAGGGTCGTTGTAGTATATCATCCCGCTCGACAAATGTCTGCTTTTGGAACGTTTGTGTATATGGGGCCTCCAAGACTTCGAGTTTGACTTTGACGGAGTATTCCCAGATGAAGAGGAGGGCCTGCCGGATGAGCTGCTTGGTCTAGAGCTCACTGGCGAAATCTTGTCCTTGATCTTGCGTAAGATGCTGGGAGACTTTTCTTGGAGGGACACGATCCTTCTATCAGCGTATGCAGCTTGTTGTGATTCTGCCACAGAAGGCTCATAGCCCAGCGAGTGGTTTATTCTGGAATCGGCTCTGCTCTGAGGTCTGCCTCGTGGGGTGCGTGGAATGTTCGGTTCGGGAGAGGCGTCCGAGACAACTCTTGGCGGAGCGAAGAAGTCAGCGGCCTCCTTGGTGCGCATCAGGAAATGTTGAGGCACGGGAGGGTGCTTGTTCGAGCCGCGTCGAGCTTTCATCGGTTGTGAAGTCGCTTCTGGAGAATCCCTACTGCCAGGGAAGAATTCTCGTGGCCTTGAACTTGATCGAGGGAGAGATTGCTCGGTGCGAGGACTACTCGTGCGCTCACGCGTCCTTGGCCTCGCGCGGTCGACCTCCAAATCTTTGAACGGCAGATGAGGCGAACTCTGACTTTGCATGCTTGCATGACGACTGAGGATTGGCACATCGTCGCTCTTTCTGGCTGCACGTGGCGCGCCAATATTGCTCTTGCGCTCGGCGTACAGCTGTGCAGACTTGTTCGTGATGTCTCCATATTCTGCTTCAAATTTCGATGGATCCACAGACAGATCTCCTTCCAGCCGTGACCTAGTATTCAAGAGTACGGAAACGCGCCGATCGTAGTCCCGTGTAATGTTCTGGAACTCCTCAGCGTGCTTCAGAGCTATTTGAGACTTGCGTTTTGTGATGCGTTTGTTGTAATCGTCGACCAGCTTTTGTTCAGCTGTACGAAGCGCGACAGCAGTATCCATAGGCAGGCTGGTCAGCATTGCCGAGCGTTCTGCCGGATCTTGAAAGTCTGCGCCATATTTCGCGATAAGTTTCTTGCGGTCTTTCACGAACTGAGCATGCTGTTCGGAGCTGATGATTTGCTCCATTGTGTCCTTGTCCTTCGCGAGTGCTGCGACTTTGGCGTTGTAATCTGCCTGCAGTTCGTCTTTGGCTCGTTGAAGTCCACTAACATGCTCATCGATCTTACGTGCGAACAAGGCCTCGTTGGCGCTGATCACACTGCCAAGCTCCGACAACTCTGCTCGGGCGTTATCGAGATAGTCTTCGAAAGAACGCGATTGCCATGCTGCCTCAACGTCCGCGCGAGCTTGTCTGACGCCTGGACTTAAAGGTGTCATTGGCCTTGACGAGCTCGTGTTGCGGCGTGCGGCTTTGATCGGCGTGAATGAAGCCATGTCTGCTTTGGGCTCGACGGGCATGTCCTCAGTCTGCACTAAGGCGTTTGAAGAGCTTCGTGAACTTTCTCTCGGCCTAGAACGTTGCTGCAGGAGCATCTCCAGCTCCTTGACCAGAAATTCATTCTGCCGTGAAACTTCGTTCTTTTCCTCCTGCTTCTTCTTGAGCATTGCTTGCATGGTCGAACGTTCTTCTTCAAGCGTGTTGACTTGTGCAACCAATTCCGCAACTTCTTCGCGAATCGCGACTGACGCTCGAGGCGTGGCAGAACCCCCAGAGTGCTTACGCTGCAATTCACGCAGCGATGACTGGACCTGCTCTAGTTGCGTCGTCAGATCGTCCTTCTCGCTGAGAAGAGCTGCGATCTGTTCCTCGTTGCCGGATTTGGCGTCTGCAATGCGCTTATCAGCAGTCACGAGCTGTTGACGGAGAGCAGCAAGAGATCGCTCGGCTTCAGCCTGGCCACTCATGGTAGCATCAAGTCTGGCCTGCAAAGCCTCGACTTCAGCTTTGTATGCGGCTTCTCGAGACGCTCCCTCAGTCTCTCGCTGCAGACGCGTACGTGCCTCAAAGTCGGCGAAACTGGCACGATGTTGCTCAGTGAGGCGTGCCATTTCTGTTCGCTGAGCTTCCAAGGTGCGAGCGCGCTCCCGTTTCAGAGCATCTTCGTGCGAGGCGAGAAGTCGATTACGGTCGCGTTCAGCGGCTTCCTTCGCCTCGTTCAACGCCAGCTCCAGATCTTTACGGTGAACACGCTCCAATTCCTGAAGCTGTGTTCCTGACGCCTTCTCAGCTGCTTGACGAATATGTGACATTGCATCTTGGTGACGCTTTTTGAGATTCCGGACTTCAGCCTGACTGCCAGACCGCGCCTTTTGGACTGCATTTTGAAGAGCGGTCTTGTGTTGCTCTTCAGCAGCTGCAGCCTTCTCGTCAGCCTCACGGTGAGCGTCATTGATTGCCTTCGATATTGCGTCTGCATGTAGTTGGTCCAACTCCTGAAGCTTTGAAGCAGCGGATGCATCGTTATTGGAAAGCAGCTCCGTCAAAGACTGTGCGTGTTCCGCCTGCAGTTCCTTCAGTTTGTTGGCCCACGCACTGTCGTGCTCTGCAATAGCCCTGGTGTGGCTGGTCTGTGCTTCATCAAGCTGCAACTTGAGTGTCGCCTGCAGTTCATCAACAGACTTGCGGTGCATACTTCTCGTAGCGTCGAGTTCTCCCTCAAGTGCAAGTCTGACACTCGCAAGCGCTTGTTCGTGCTCACTCCGAAGTCGTTCAAGCTCATGCTGTGCCTCTGAAAGTGCTTTGTCGTGCTCGAATTTCATCGTCGTGATTTCAACTTGGGCCTTTGCTGCTGCTTCTGCCAGCCTTGCCTCAAGTGTCGATCCGCCCTCGGCCCTCGCAATCTCCAGTGCTTTCACGTTGTCTTGACGTATCCTCTCAATGTCGTCCGCCGCGGCCTTCTTGCTCGCCTCAAACTCTTGCTCACGCTTACTCTGCCGTTCTGTGAGCGTTAACCGCAGGTCATCTAAGCGTTGTTGGTGCTGGCTGGCCAGTATCTTGAGCTGCTGATCATGTCCAGTCTGCAATTGGTGAAGAGACTCTCTATGCATGGACTCTGCAACTGCCTGCGCCTGAGTGTGCTCACTACGAAGATCCTCCAATTGCGACTCGCCTTTTTGACGCATCTCTACCAACTCGGCATGATGGTCCATTTCGCGATCGTGGTCCGATTTGTTGGATCGTTCATGCAGCCTAGCCATTTGTTCCTCGTGTTCCTGAGTGAGCTTCAAAATTGCAGCTTTATGGTCACGTTCCAGAGATTCATGTGCCGCGGCCTTGGTGGCATGGATGTGCGTGGAATGTTCAGACTTGATCATTTCAATCGCGTCACGGTGCTCCGCCTGAAGTTGAACGAGTTTTGCATCATGGGCAGCGACTGTCTGCTCGTGTCGAGTGGCCTCGTCAGTCAGACTAGCGTTGACAGCTTTCAATTCGGCGCTGTGCTTGGTTTTCATGTCTTCGAGGAGAGCATCATGGGCTGTTTGTGCCTTGCCCACGCGCGACAAGGCGTCTTCGACTTCCCGGCGCATTTGGTCCTTCTCCGATGCGTTCTTTGCTTGGAGATCCTCAGTTTCGGCTGCCCATTTGAGTCGAGCCTGCTGCAGCTCTTCAGCGTGGGCATCACGGATCTGTTGGGTCAATTTGTCGTGTTCGGCAATCAGTTCACGTTTCCCGCTCTCACCGTTCTCGCGACTTGCATTGATGGCCGACAAGTGCTCGGACCTCAGTCGGCTAAGATCTTCCTTCAGGTCACTCACGTCCTGCTCCTTGGCTTGCTGTTGTGCGTGATGCTGAGCTTTCAGGCTCTCAAGTTCATTGCTATGTTCCGCGCGCAGTTCCGCCAAGGCTTCTTCATGGGTTGCAGCAGCAGTTGTTGAGTAAGAGGTTGCCTCCTCGAGCTTTTCTCGCAGCTTTGCTTCTGCTTCCTCGTGCCTTGCCAGTGCTTTCTGTCGATCGTGCTCGTGTTCAGCGACCAAGTCAGCCAACGCCTTGCTATGGTCCGTGGACTTGCCCTCGAGTGCGGCTACGTGCTCGTCTTTTAGCCTCGCCACTGTCCTGTTGTGGCCCTCCTCAAGTTCTAATACTTTCCGTTCCGCCACGGTCGAAGCTGCACTAGATGCCTCGGTGTACTTCGCCACCAGCTGCTGTACTTCGGCCTCATGCTCAGACTTGACTGAGATCAAACTCTGCTCGTGAGCTGTCTGTTTCTCTTGCAGTTGTCGTTGCAATTCACAGATTTCCTGTTGGGTCCTCGTCTTTTCCTGCTGCATGGTCTCGGCATGCAAGGCATCGACACCAGCGAGACGTTTCTGACTGGCTTGTTCGGTCTCGCTGTTCTGCTGCTGCAAGACTTTGATCTTATCATGCGAGGAATATGCCTCCTTCTGCAGATCGTCACGTTGCTTGCGCAATTCATCTCGAACGATCTTCATCTCGTCCAACTCAGCGTTCTTGGTTCTGAGCTGTTCGGCGTGAGCAGCTTTGACACTATCTAGCTCCACCTGAGCTTCTTTCTGCACCAATTCGCGTTCAGTCCGCAGGCTAGTGAGGAGGTTCTGGGCGTGTTCTCTGCGAAGCTGATCCATTTGATCCGAGTGCTCAGCTTTGAGCTCCGCCTTCTCGTAAGCGTGCTGATCTTCGCTTTCCTTGAGTCTGGCAGCCTCTTCGGCACGGATACGCTCAAGTTCCTCTTCATGCATAGCTCTGAGCTCGTCAGCGGTTTTCGTGGCCTCCTTGTACTTGAGACCAAGGTCGACGGCGTGTTTTGTGGCCGTTTCGTGCTTGGCCTCGACTGCGCTTAGTTTCTGTTTTAGTTCCGTGCTCAGCTGTTCTTGTTGCGCCAATTCAGCATTTAAAGTATCGCAGCGACCGTGAGCCTGTTGGAGCTTCTCCTGCAAAGCCTTCTCAGCGTCAATACGCTCAGCAGTGAACTTCTCGAGGTATGCAGCAGCGTCTTTGTTCTCGCGTTCCAGCTTTGACAGCTTCGCGCTAGTATCCCGAAGTGAAGCCTCGACATCCGACTTGAGTGCGTGCAGTCGTAAGATCTCCTCCTGAGCAGACTTGTGCGCGACATCTGTGCTTCGCTTTTCGGTGCGGAGATCGTCAAAGGCCTTTGACTTCTCCTGCAAAGACCGCGCTCCATCTTCAATCTTCGCATTTAACTCTTCGACCCATTTTCGCGTTGCTTCAAGCTCATTGTTGAGCGAAGTCTTCTCCTTCGTCGCTCGTGTCAGCTGCGCTTTCGTGTCTCCAAGTTCGCCTTTGAGCCTCTCCTTTTCGCGAACGACATCAGCTTCTAGTTTGCCCGTCTCAGTGGCCAATTTCTCTAGCTCCGATTTAAGAAGATCTCGTTCTTCTACAAGATGATTTGTTCGCGCCTTGGCAATCTCCTTCTCCTCGGTCAAGCGATCCAGTCGCTCTTCCGCACTCTGCAAGACATGATCGCGATTGTCTCTCTCTTGTTTCAGCTCCTGCTCCAATTTCGCTTTCTCCGTCTGTAGTCTCTTTCGCTCGTCATTCAGTAAACGCTCCAGTCGGTCCTTGTCCTTTTGAAACGTCTCTTCCAAGTGCGCCTTCTCTAGATGCAAGGCATCTCTTTGCCCTGTCAACAGATCCACACGCTCTTCTGCGTTCTCCAGAAGGCTTTCGAACCTCTCTCTTTGAACCTCCAGGGCTTCATTCGCCTTCTCTAGCTCTTCGTCGCGCTCGTCGAGCACGCTTTCAACCTCACTCTCACTCTCAGCGCCAGGATCAATTTGGCTCGCCCTCCTGACCAGCGCATGCTCCTGTTCCTTCGCCTTCTCTGCAGCTTGTTGCTGTTCATACTTGATTCTCCTCTTCAGAGCATCGAGCTCGTGGAATATGTGCTCCTTCACCACAGGCTCCTGTTTCTTGTTCCTGAATACCACAGCGGTTATGCTACCAGAAATTTGCTGTCGGTTGCTTTCGGCACGCGTAATCAACCTCTTTATGTGCTCAATCTCTTGACTGATACTCCTCGGTCCTCCCACCACCGTCGAATGCGATGACTCTGGGCGCTCGGTAGAATCGCTCCATGCTCGCGAGGGCGGCCGAGAACTAACGTGAAAGGAGCCACTGGCTGAGCGCAAGATGCCAGAATCGTTCATCGTTCCAGTGCTTGACAGACTATAACCAAGCTGGTGATCTTGCCATCGTGGGTCGGCAATGCTACGTCTTGGGCGTCTATTTCGGAAGAATGCCTGTTCGCGCGGATGGCGGTCTGTATGGGTTACAAGTCCTTTCTAGCCCAAGAGGACAAGCCAATGCAGAACTGTCCAGCCCAATGCAGGATCCAAGCTAGTGAGTATGCAGAGTGACTACACGTCGGTTCATGCCGAGTCAGTTACGAAAGCATATCGCGCTGTCCAATAAACAAATGAGAATAGGGAGTGAAATGTGAAGAAGCTCGAGAATTGTGAAATGGGGTACTACCGGTTCTCAAGTGAGCAATCTATGACTATGACATGTTGAAGGTTGATGCAGGCATGTTCGTGGTGAGGCTGGGTAGCTGATGGATCTCTCCACTGCTGGGGCAAGACCCAGTCTCGGCGCGGTGCGTGCCTCCGACCTGACCTTGCCTGGCCATCTTCACCCGGCATATCGACATTATGTGCTGTCACTCAAGGCACTTGCACGCGCCGTCATTGAGTAAACTTGCGTTCAGCTGGCCGAACAACAACGCAAGCATTGCCCACCAACCTTTGCCTTGCTTTGGTCCAATCTTGGCTTGAACTGAACAAGTTTGCCAGCAGCAGGCTAGTCGCTTTCAAGCAAGGGCAAGATGACGGTGCTGCGCCCTCTGCGCAACTGAGTTGCATCGAACTGGTTTGGCTCTAGTAAAGTGCAAGTATGGCTCACAGCGATCGATCATTGGGAAAGTTCGATCCATTTGCTTTAAGAAAGTGATGTCAATGCACGAAGAGTACAATCGCAAAAGGTACAGTGTCGTCGAGGAACTTGATACGAGAGGAGCCTACACAGGTGCGATGATTTTTGCGGAACCGAGCGTCTTCGTGACTATGTGAATGCTTACTGCATTGACATTGTGCTTCAAGCCTGTCCCGCAGCCTGCCTCAGTGGCTACCTCCTAGAATCAGACTCGACAACAGACTCGTTCACGAGCTCGCTTTATGCAGGCACGCCAACGTATCTGCAGGATTGACAACAGACCTTTTCGTTCTGCAATGTGCATCGAGACGCTGAACTATCGGTCCCTGCCAAGCTGTAATACTTGCCAGCCGTTCCGATGTTCCCAATATCCGCGAAAAGTGAAGCATCGAAAGTGGCGGCTGTGGTGCGCATTGCCAGTAAATGGTGATGCTCAGATCTCTTTCATAGAGATGCCACGCCGCCAGCCTGTCCCTTCCGAATGCTGGTCATCGTGAAATGATATCCGCCCGCGTGCACTATGGCGACATGACCTGTGCGCCGTCCCAATGCTGTGGGTACCATGATCCCAATAAAAGTACATCCCTCCGACTCCATCGTCCGTGCTCTTGCCCGAGGCTATGAGTTGATAGCAGAGAAGCCACCTCCTCCGCAGGTAGCCTCAACTTCTGCAGATCTGTCTCCGTTCTCTTGTGCGTCCTTGACTCCCTCCGCTGTCTCTCCTCCTGCCTCGCCGTTCGCCTGGCTAGTGCCACTGGGTATGCCAGTAGGAGGTGGCCCATATGGGGAGCCATGTGGAAGGGCAGGCGCGGAGCCTTGACTGGGCAGGGTGCGTGCAGGAGCGGGGTCTACGTATGCGAATCGTCCATCTTCCAACATTGCGTTAGCATGGACCATTTGTCCATTGGGCCCTTGCACTAAAGGCGTTGGCGCAGTCGTTTGGGGTTCAGTTGACATACCGGCACCTGGCGGTGCGTACTGCACGTGTTGGAACGTGTTTGATGGTGCCGCCGCACCAGGCCCATGTGAGCTCGATTGTTGTCGCCGCCTCTTGTCTCGATATGGCCTGTCTGGAGGGGGAGTCTGCATTCCCTCGTCACCACTGCCATCGCTGCCGTCAATGTTCGGCTCTGCGCGCTTTCGAAGCTCGTCTAGCAAGAATGCTCTCTCCAAGCGCATCTTCATGATGGATCGGTCTAGTCGCATTCGTCTGATTTTGAGGTCATCATTGGCAGATTCGACTTCGTTGAGGCGGCGTTTCAACTGAATGCATTTGCGGTAGTAGGCTTTCTCAACACTTGGCGCAAGTGGTGTGCCTGGCGGCGGTTCTGCAGCACGTCAGTCGGCGTGTCTGTCGCGTACGCGAAGCTGAACACTGTACCTCCTGCAGGCATGGTAGGTTGTCAATGTAGCCCTGAGCGTGGTGTGTGATGTTTGACGAGCGTTTCGATGATGATATGGGTGTGCTTCGGTGCGCGAAGGTGTAAGTGATTATGGTTGCGTCGGCATGTGATGGAGGATCGTAGGTCCCCTGCCTAGCGCGTGTGGTATAGACCCACATCAGCTCCACTTCCCACCTTCGCACGTGCATAGCAAACACGACCTCGATGCGTCATCAACTGACCGGGCTTCCGCTCCCGCACGCCGGCCATCTGGCACCGTGCAACAGCCCATGGCTAGAGTCATCGCGAGCAACGCCTTTGACGCGTGGCTAATTTCACAGCATGATGCTCAAATCCCAGAATGAGGATGAGCACAAAGCCAAAACCGCAAGAAGCTGTCAATAAGCTGTCAATAAGTTGCACGGATCGAAATGTTCAAGTATCTTCGACAAATAGAGTGCATTGAGACAAAGCAACAGGAATTGAGATACCTATACCCTGACGGAGCTGAAAATGCAAGAACTTTACGCAACCATCGAAGAGACTGCTGTGGGCTTCGTCGCCTCTCTCGGAGACGAGGCTCGCGACAAATATCTAGCAGCTGACTTCGAAGCAACCTATGCACCCTTGCAAGACGAGATACCGCACGATATTCCGATTGGCGAGCTGGACAACCCGACTTATACGCACTACTTCAGCTCTCAACTTGACAGGCTATCCATCGAAGCCGACAAGCGCCTCTTGGACAGTGTCATCGACCCAAAGAAGCGCAAAGCTTGGCTGTGGTATCAGTTGGAACTTGAGAATGCCGAAGAGCTTTTGGGCGCTCCATTCGAGAAAGTTGTGATGGAAGTCATCTGGATGATGGAATTTACTGAGGATGGGAAGAAAATCATTCGGTGCAAGCAGTATCTCGATACTGTGGCGTGCGATACATTCTTCCCGGAACAAGCGCGTGCTGTAGAAGCCGCCCAGGAAAGCTTTCCAGCAACGGACTCGGATGCCGATGAGGCCGCGCATATCCAAGTGACCTCACTCACTACGACTGACGATGAGGACGCTGCCAACGACTTTCTGCAGGGACTGACAGTGTCGCGAAGCTGATCTAACCTCGCGGAAGGTTGATCATGTCCGCTGTGTTGTGTTGCCAATTTGTCTTGCACTTCGCACTGCACTCTTCAGGCAATACCACCGATTCGTAATTAGACAGTCGGCTGCGGAGATGTGCTCCAATTTTTTTGGCATGAATTCATGTGAGGCTCAGTATTCATTCGATTCCTTTCATTTTTGCACGAATTGTCATTCTTGGTTACGCTTTGTACTTTGAATGTGCCTGGCCGGATCTGGACACCACAAAGAACAAAGCCTTTGGCTTGATAGATCCCTGTGTCGATGGACCCACGGTACTCGAATATCCGCACAATATCACAAGTACACGAATACGAAATTGCCCTGAGCCAATGCCATGTCGCAAAACGCAGAATTCGATGCATTCCGAGAGCACCTTAAGTGGGCGCTAGAAACTGTCGACGGATACAACCTGCATTCCTATAGGCACGAAGCGGAGCAACGATGGGAGCAGTCAATCACTCCAGAAGACCGCACCCGCTTCGCAGAGTTGTCCAAGCAGGCAAAAGACGCCTTGGCCTATACTCTGGATGCTGATTCAATCTTACTGAATATGGAGGGGGATGGAGACTGGGAAGATGGAAAATGGCCAAACATGCTGACCTGGCCTGTTGTCGCCCTACACGACGAGCAAGTCAATGAGCTTCAGGCTTACATGCGGGTCCAAGAGAGCTATATGTTTTGCTTGCAGACAGTCAGTCGAATCTTCTCCGAGCTTACGTATGGATACGTCAAATACAAGTTGGACCACATCTTCAAGCGCATTTGGGATGATGTCGCAACATACAACGATTACATCGAGCTTTGGAATCCGCGCTTGCAAAGGCTCAAAGACTACTGCAGCAGTCCAGAATTTGTGGCTCGCATGGCGCCCTCTAGCGTGAAAAACACCAATTCCGTCTTCGTAGAGGCAGATGAGGGGAAGATCTGGACACAGGCGATAAACATTGCACCACTCAAGGGGAATAAACTATCTCTGTGGGTAGCATACAATCAAGCTGGTCGCCTCGTGGATCGATACGTTCTCAAGCGTGATGTGATAGAACCTGAAAACTACAGCAATTTGAGACACTGGATACAGGGAGACGATGGTATCTTCATACCAAGGGAGTTTCGGCTACAGAACAGGTGTTGGGAGAAAGATCAAGAGAGCTTCGTCCGAATCCGTCATTGTACCTGGAAACCCTGCACATTCGAGTACAAGATTTCATACTGTCCATTCGGCGACCTCATGGACCTCCAGAACCAATTCGATTCACCAGAACGGGTGCCAGAGCCTATACTCTGGTACATATTCGAAAAGCTCGCTCAACAATGCGTAGCAATGGAAGACTCGTATGGCAACCCCAGTGAGCGACAAATCGTACATCGGGACATCAAACCAGAAAATATATTCCTCGATCTTCCCAACCAAAACAATTTCCCAGCATACCCAGAAGCAAAATTAGCAGATTTCGGACTCGCAGTCGAGACATCTCAACACGACGACACGAATCCACATACCATGCAACACACCGGTACACCACCCTTCTTGGCCCCTGAGCAGAAAATAAACATCAAAGGCCGCGGACCGCACGGGCAAGTCCAACCTGAGAAAATCCTATCACACACGAACGTGTGGGCCATGGGCTTAGTGATGCTAGAATTCGTGAACGAAACTCCAATAGGTGATCAAAAACAGTACTATGGGGGCCGAGCAAGTTACTACGCTCCCGACCGGAGAGCAAGGGCAAGATACTCGTCGGAATTGTTGCGACTTATTTCACAGTGTTTAGATTTCTGGCCAGTTGGGCGAATACCGGCAAAAGGATTGCTTGCACGAATACTGGCTGACAGGCAGAGGGTTGCTGACGGGGTTGGGAATTATTGTCAAGCTGCGGCGAATGGGCAGCAGGTGGAGGGGGGAAGGCATGAATGGAGAAAAGGGCGAGAACGGTACAAGTTGATGATGGCTAATTGAATGGAAATGAACATTTGAGGAGGCAGGTCGTTTATTCGTTGTGGGGAGGGAATTCACTTCAGACGCTGTATCAAGCGCATTCATCATGCGGACTTGTCTTCGAAATACTTCAGATCGAGACCTTCCATCCTGCCATCGGCTCGCCAATCTTCCAAGATCTTCAGGAATGCCGGGGAGCCTCCACCATAACTCGCATTGCGAGCTCCTGTCTTGCTTGGAGTACCCTCATTATTGTAGTATCCGGGCGTGCATTCCTGCAAGAAGCTTGCTCTCAGAAGTGCCAGCTTCTCAATAGTCGCCACCCACTGATCCTCAGCCTCACGTGTCGGCTCCACTGTCCGAGCGTTCTTCTTCATGGCTTCTGAGACTACGTACGCAAGGTGTGTCGCCTGCTCTCCAGTGACGTGGACGAAGTTTGGAGTTAGAGCAGCTTGTACTATTGATACGAAGAAGCAATTTGGGAATCCTCGTGTCGTCCATCCGTGAAGGGTCGACGCGCCAGTAGACCAGCAGTCTGTGATTGTCTGACCGTCTCGACCATAGATCTCCATGTTGGTTCTGTGGCTCCAGTCCGTGGCCAATTCGAACCCTGTGGCGTAAATGATGCAGTCAATTTCAACTTCTTTACCGTTGGCCACGATTCCCTTCTCCGTGATGCGCTCAATTCCTAGTCCCTTGGTGTCGATTAGGTGAACATTGTCCTGATTGAATGCTTGGAGGTATTCGTCATGGAAGCATGGGCGTTTGCAAAGCTGGTTGTACCAGGGTTTGAGGCTGTCGGCGGTCTCCTTGTTCGTCACTACCGAGTCTGCACGCGCTCGCACCTCATTCATCTTTTCGAAATCGGCTAGTTGACGCTCTGCGGCTGCTTTCTCTGGGTCCGTGATGTCCGCAGCTCGTCTTGCGAGAAGTTTGTGTAGGATGTCAGTCCAGCCATCTTGAACGTGATCTTCTTCCACCACACCGCCATTGACGATGATGTTGAAATTGTCCATACGTTCCTTCTGCCAGCCGGGTTTCAGACTCGCGGCCCAATTTGGGTCTGTAGGACGGTTGCCTCGAACATCAATCGAAGAAGGAGTGCGCTGGAAGACGTAGAGCTCCTTGGCGTATTTGGCCACATTTGGCACAATTTGAACCGCTGTGGCGCCTGTACCAATTACTGCGACTCGCTTGTCGCCGAGCTTGTGCAGATCACCAGAATTATCACCGCCTGTGTAGTTGTAATCCCAACGAGAAGAATGGAAGCTATGGCCTTTGTAGTCTTCGATGCCCTTCACTCCAGGCAATTTGGGACGATGCAGTGGACCTGCAGCAGGAATGACGAAACGCGCTCGAATGTCATCCCCACGGCTCGTCTTGACTGACCATGTTGCCGAGTCCTCGTTCCAGTGCAGTTCATGTACTTCTGTTTGGAAAAGCGTGCGATCGTATAATCCATATTTACGGCCGATCATCTCAGAGTGTTTGAGAAGTTCTTTAGCTCGGGCGTACTTTTCTGTAGGCATATAGCCGAGCTCTTCGAGGAGCGGCATGTAGATGTACGATTCGATGTCGCATTGTGCTCCAGGATACCCTGCCTCTACGTTAGTAATCTTGCAGGATTTCTCAGGCAATGAGGAGTGCTTACGATTCCAGTACCAGGTGCCTCCAAAATCGCCAGCTTTTTCAATGAGACGAATGTTAGAGACACCTGCTTCGATCAGGCGCACTGCAACAAGTTGTGCGCCATACCCTCCACCTATGATCACCACGTCGTCGACTTCAGTGATTGGATCTCGTTCGAAGGGTTGACTCCACGGGTCTTTGAGGTAGCCTGAGAACTGGCCCTTCTCTTCGATGAGACGGTATTGATCAATGCCGCCGCCATGCTGGAGTCGTTTGTCGCGTTCCGCTATGTACTTTTCTTTCAACGCAACAGGATCGAAGGGCGGAGGAGCTGGCTCGACTTTGTCAAAGTCTGCTCCAAGATTACTACACACAGGTCAATAAGCACATTGCAAATCACAGCAGCGTTGAGACATACACTTGATTCGGCTGGGGGCCAAGGATGTCAACTTTATCTAGCACTTCTGCTGTTGCCATGGTGGACGGACTCAAATGCCTCAGTATCGATCTTAATCGGTCCAAGACCATATGCTAGCAGTATGGGTGGCGTCCTCGCTGTCCTAGGCTGGGCGTCGAGGGCGAAAAGGGAGAGAATGGGGTGCACAACTGGGTGATTGACTTGACAATCAGAAGGAATAGATTCAAATCGAGGAACCTGCTCACGTCGTCTAGTGTGCGTGCACAACTTGGGTTTTATGTTTGCAGGATGCTCGTATCAGGTCGCCGAGGCAGAGCTGGACTCAGACACCCCACCTGATGCAGCTGCGGCGAACGAGTGCGCGCAACGCGTGCAAGTGTAATAACGAATGCTTGCCATCCATGCTGCGAGCTATCCGGAGTGGCCGCTAAGCACGTTAACCAACGCGTCTGATTCGCGACATATTCGACTGAGTCGCACATTCTATCATGTCTCGCTCGTGGCTGAATTGTGCCGGCTCCATGTGGTGTTGCCTGGCCACTTCTGTTGTGCAATGCGGAGTGCTGCCACCCGCGTCGTGTCAATTCAAGCGACTCGCTCCGCACATTCTGCGAAATGCATCGTCTGGTCTGATCCTCCGCTTTGTGAAGCTGCACGTGAGAGACGATGCTGTCGATGCCGTCGGTACTGCCCTCCGACAGACCTCGTGCACGGAGTTGTGCACCGATATACCGCATCAGGAAGTCGCTACCCCAGCGTCAAGGTCGACGATAAGCTGGCTTGTTCAGTATGATCAATTTGTGCAGGACATGGAGCGCGACTGTTGATGACTGAACAGCGGATGGCAGAGTCGTAGTAAGTTGCGGGACAGAGGCAGGAGCGTGAGTTGTACTGTAGCAGCCTGAGGCATAGAGCATCACGTGATTGCCGTGAAACGCATCATCCGCCAGGCTACACCTAGCCTGCTTGCACGTCGCTTCAACACCACCACCTCCCATCCACCCCATCCCATCGTCCCTTCCGCAGCCCACGGAGGAGATCAGCAGCCATGACGGGCAAAAAGGAATCCCTTTTCCGGTCGCAGGAGATGACCCTGACGCAGCTCTATGTGGCCAACGAGATCGGGCGCGAGGTTGTCTCTGCTCTCGGAGAGCTGGGCGTGATGCAGTTCCGCGATGTACGAGAGTGGAGAATGCATGACAGTCTCACCTACTGACTATGAGTAGCTTAATCCCGAAACAACTGCCTTCCAGCGTACCTTTACTCAGGAGATTCGCCGCCTGGACAATGTCGAACGCCAGCTCAACTACTTCCGCTCGCAGATCGAGAAGAATAGCATTGAGATGCGTTCCATCTACGAATTCAGCAACACCTTTGCTGCGCCCTCCGCCTCGGAAATAGACGAGCTGGCAGACCGCAGCCAGAGCTTGGAGCAGCGCATTCAGAGCTTGAACGAGAGCTACGAGACCTTGAAAAAGCGCGAGACCGAGCTCACAGAGTGGCGATGGGTGCTGCGAGAGGCTGGCGGCTTTTTCGATCGTGCCCGTGGCCAGACTGAAGAGATTCGCCAGTCTATCGACTCGTCAGACGATGCGCCACTTCTGCGGGATGTTGAGAACGCCAACGGAAACGCCGAAGGTGGACAACAGAGCTTTAGTGTGATGAACATTGGCTTTGTTGCTGGAGTCATCCCTCGCGAGCGGATGGGTGCCTTTGAGCGTATCCTTTGGCGCACGCTGCGTGGCAATCTTTATATGAACCAGTCCGAGATCCCCGATGCTATTCTCGACCCAGAGAAGAATGAGGAGGTGCACAAGAATGTCTTTGTCATATTCGCGCACGGAAAGGAAATCATTGCGAAGATCAGGAAAATCTCGGAGAGCTTGGGCGCGGACATTTACAATGTGGACGAGAACAGTGAATTGCGTCGTGACCAGATCCACGAGGTGAACAGTCGATTGCAGGATTTGAGCAATGTTCTTGGAAATACGAAAAGGACTCTCGACGCAGAGCTCACACAAATCGGACGCTCTCTCGCTGCATGGATGATTGTGATCAAGAAGGAAAAGAGCGTTTACCAGACGCTGAATACCTTTTCCTACGATCCGGCACGCAAGACCTTGGTTGCAGAAGCATGGGCGCCGACCTCCAACCTCGGACTAATCAAGTCAACACTGCAAGATGTCAACGATCGCGCCGGCCTCACCGTGCCCACCATCGTCAACCAGATCAAGACTTCGAAGACACCGCCAACTTACAACAAGACAAACAAGTTCACCCTCGGATTCCAGACGATTATCGATGCCTATGGTACCGCAAAGTACACCGAGGTCAACCCAGGTCTGCCGACCATTGTTACCTTCCCGTTCCTGTTCGCTGTCATGTTTGGTGATTTTGGACATGGAGCCATCATGACTCTTGCCGCCGCTGCCATGATCTACTTCGAAAAACCACTGCAGCGTGGCAAGCAAGACGAGCTTTTCGGGATGGCTTTCTACGGTCGTTATATCATGCTCATGATGGGCATATTCTCTATGTATACCGGTTTGATCTATTGCGATGCTTTCTCCAAAGAGATTCCGTTGTTCAAGAGTATGTGGGAGTGGGACTTCCCGGAAAACTACAACTCCACGAAAGGAGGAACCGTCAGAGCGCATCGCGTTGAAGGCTACACATATCCGTTCGGCCTGGATTGGAGATGGCATGACACTGACAATGACCTGCTGTTCAGCAACAGCTACAAGATGAAGCTGTCCATCATCATGGGTTGGGCCCACATGACCTACTCTCTGTGCCTTTCATACATCAACGCCCGACACTTCAAGACTCCCATCGATATCTGGGGCAACTTTATTCCTGGCATGGTCTTCTTCCAAGGCATTTTCGGGTACCTCGTCCTGACAATTATCTGGAAGTGGGCAACAGATTGGTACGCCATCGGCCAACAACCACCTAACTTGTTGAACATGCTCATCTACATGTTCTTGTCACCGGGCACAGTCGAAGAGCCCCTGTACTCTGGACAAGGAGGAGTGCAGATTGTCTTGGTTCTCCTTGCTGTGGCCATGGTGCCGATAATGTTATTCTTGAAGCCCTTCTACCTCAGATGGGAGCACAACAAGGCACGCGCTCAAGGCTACCGTGGCATTGGCGAGACTACCACCATCAGTGCTTTGGACGACGAAGACGAGTCTGGCCACGCAAACGGGGACGCCGGTCGTCCCAGCTTCGCAGAGAGCGACCTCGATGGCGCTGTCATCACCCAGGACATCGGTCACGGTGAAGATCATGAGGAATTTGAATTCAGCGAAGTCATGATTCATCAGGTCATCCACACCATTGAGTTCTGCCTGAACTGTGTTTCTCACACAGCTTCTTATCTCCGTCTCTGGGCTCTGTCTTTGGCACATCAGCAGCTTTCCATCGTGCTGTGGACCATGACTCTCAAGAATGCATTCGGGTTCACAGGCGCAGTCGGCATTTTTGTCATCTTTGTTGCCTTTGTTTTCTGGTTTGCCCTCACAATTGCAGTGTTGGTTGTCATGGAGGGAACAAGTGCCATGTTGCATTCGCTCCGCTTGCATTGGGTCGAGGCCATGAGCAAGCACTTCATCGGCGAGGGTGTCGCGTTTGAGCCTTTCAGTTTCAAGGCGATGCTAGACGAAGAGCTGACAGAGTTGAAGTAGAGCAATGTTAGCTAGCTGTAGATCTACCTTGTACAAACATCAATTGCCGCCTGTCCATTCACTTCTGGCTCAAGCACACAGAGTACTGCTTTCCTGCGAGCATAGACCATCTCGGAACAATGCCGCTGCTAGTGCTGCGCAGTTGGCATCCGCGCCACGAGCCAGAGCTGCCAGACCCCTGAAGAGATCTATATTCGCCGAACCTTAAGGCCGCCGAACCTTGTTACTAACACAGACAGCGCAACACCGGCCTGAGATCTTTCTCGATTTCCCGACCGCGCAAACATGGCACCACACAACCGATGACCAGCAAGCAAATCGAGCATGAAGCGCGGCGCGGCGGCGTAGACGGATACAGCATGACTCGATTCCGCCACAGGCCTTTCATGCGAAAATAAGCACACCGGCAAGCACAGACTGGCGACTGTAATCAGAAGGCCATGGCGCGTCCAGCAAACTGCTCCGCGCTGATCAGGACTGGAGTGGCAACGAGCGCAGACACAGACATTGCTGGGACAGGAATCCTGGTTGCTTTCCTCCTTTCGGCCTGTCTGACTCTCAGTGCCGTGCTGTTCGCATATTTTACTGGCCTTGTCGATGACGGCCTCCTGCGTCCGGTCGACAGATTCGTTCTCAAAATTCCTTCGCGGGCCGCGCGATACCCAAGAGCACATGTCGCGCTGAGAAAAGCAATCCTCACACTCAGCGATCAACAAATCGTCACTGGAATCGCCATTCTTGGAGCGGGATTTTATGGTCTGCGGAACGGCACTATAAGTGTTTACCACTTCCAGATCGTCATATATCTGGCCTGGATGTCGAGTTCTGTTCACTTATCTGCCCTGACCATTCTACGACCATGGCTCTACCACCATCGCGGAGTCCTGGCGTGGAGACTCATAGGGATGTTGACGCTTCTGGCGATGCTGCTTGTGGCGTTAGTACCCACCGTGAGCAACAACTGGGCTGTGATAAGTGTCAGAGCCCCACTCCCGGGCCCGATTCCATACCCTGAGCTGCCACTGACGGCCTTCGGCGTGCCGGCGATATGTTTCTGGGGCACCACTTATAGCGACGGAGTGAACCCGGACTCTGTTTGGGCGTTTGTGGTGCTCTTCATTAGCTACCTGTGGAAGATGGGCGGGATTTTCATGCCGGTGAGGAACACGTTTGCAAATTACTTCCGCAATCCCATCGACTGTTTCTTCGAGGCGATTCTGGTTGGCATGGCCCGGAGCTACAATAGATTGGGTGGACGGCGACGGCTTTTTGCCTTCAGAATTGGACTGGCCATGTATTTGCCCGTTGTCACGGTACTAGAGACTCTTGGATCATTCAACGCAGCCCTATGGGTCAGTCTTCTGGGCCTCATCTTTGGATGCATGCAAATCATCATACCGCGTGAACTGGTACAAGACATCAACCCAGTACTGGCGCAGCAGGAGAACAAGATCGGATTTGGACAATTGATGCCTTTGATCCTTCTCATTCAACCTCTTGGATCTGTGTCGGAGCACATCTGGCTGAAAGCGGAAGACGATGAGCCGCTGTACCCGGATCCTTACAGCGCTTGTTTGGACATGTATCAAGAGGGAGGCGCGACGGTTGGCGACTCTCAGAAATATTTTCTGCAGTTCATGGCAACATACCAGACACCCCCGCGTACATCACAGGCGCCACAGCGGATTCAGTTGAAGGCATTTCTGTACAGCTCAAAGCTCTTTCATGCTATGGTCTGGGCGCTCCAAGCCGCCGTGGCTGCAATCTCTGTCCTCATATTCGTGGTCGACTATGAAACGATAGGGTTTACAACTTCTGGCAACTGGCTCTACATGGCCTTTGCTGCTGCAGGATGGCTTGCATCAGCACCGTTGATCGTGTTGCTACTGGCACCGTGGAGCAAGCTTGGGCGATATACTAAGCGTGAGAGAAGAGCATCGGCGAGTTCCCAGACAGAACCTCCGAAGAATCTCGAGGTCCTTCGACTGAAGGCGATGACTCAGCTTCGGAACAACAACCAGAGACCTAGCTCTTCAGTTGAGCAGTATATCCAGTACGAAGAAAGCTTATCTCGTAGCAAGTCGAGTCCATAGTTGAGTTTACAGGAAGTATGCACTGCTAGCAAGACTCAGCCTGTGCCTCCGTCGTAAATCTTGCCACGCGATTTGAATACCTCTACCAGCCTATTGGGCCATTTTTACGATCACGCAAAGAGGAACTCTAGTCTGAGAAACATCGAGCTTCATCTTTACCCTATCGATGAAGCCATCCCCATAATCCCCCGCCTCTCTTGCTCACCCAACACAATCCCAAACTCCTTCTCCAGCGCATCCACCCTCTCCTTCTCCGTCTTAAATTCCACCTCAATCTCCTTCTTCCCTAACACCCTCCTATACATTTTGCTTCCCATCATCACAGACTCCCCCACGATTTCGTCACCATCCTCCGACAAAATCCTCTTCACAACAAACACCATCCACGTGAAAAACGAAGTCGGACTCGTCGCCGTGAAAAAATTCATCGACTCAAAATCCGCCGGATGGAATTCCAAATTATCCGGAAAACAATACTGCGTCAGCCAAGGTCTCTCCGGACGGCTTCTGACTTCGTATATCCAGAGCTTGTTGTCACTTTCGTTCTCTGAAATCGTATCGAAACGTAATCGAACTTCTTGGCTAGGTGGTGTATTAAGATGGACTCTTCCACTTTCGAGTGGTAAAGGTTTCGTCGGGCCGCCACCACCAAACGCCACATCAACGTGATAGCGTACGTTTTGAATTGTGACGATGTTGATATGATGAGCGAATCCGAGGAAATGTACATCATCTGCGTTGTCGGCGTCTGGTGAGGCTGCGGAACTGACTCGGCCACTTGTAGAATAGAGCTGGAAACCCAGCGTGCGAAGAACTACGGAGAATAGGCAGTTCATTTCCATGCAGTAGCCTCCTCGTCCAGATTTCTTGGAAACGACTTTGTCGAAGAGGATTTGAGGATCGATGTCGACGACTTTGTTTCGGGCATACTGGAGTGCTAAGTTCTCGAATGGAATGTTCGCTAACGTGTATCGTTGAAGTGCAGAGAGGTATTCTAGGCCTTCTGGACCTTGGGCGATTGCGGTGCTTGCTGAACCTGACTCATGTCGGTGTTCGGCTGGAAGTTGGATGCGATCGTAGTATTGATGTATCTGATCTGGAGTGTAGGTGGGTTTGGGTGCCATGATGACGGGTTTCTGAGGTTTGCTGAAGTCTTGTGGGATATCGTTAGGTTGTAATAGCCTCTGGGCGACTGGTGTTCACTTGAAGTAGTTGTGGCGAAGATTTCTGGTGCACCGTCGTTTAGCCCATCCAGGCTATGGAACGATTCCGAAGCTCCAATGCTGATCTCGATATTTTGCAGCAACTCGAATATTGTGGGTGGCTCATTGAACCGCTATAAATTGTGCATACGACATACTTACTAATTCCTATACTGCTTGCGAATGTCGTAGTGTCAATACGCCATTCTTGCCCAACTCAAGTGACGATCGTTCCGCGTTACGGAATTTGGACCGCATCTGGCAATTTTTGAGCGAGACGACTTGGCATCGACCATGAGCATGGGCGCGGGCCGTGTCCACTGAAGAAGACAGGATCCAGAACTCGAAGATTGCATCGTCAGGCACATCGCAGCTTTGTCAAAGCAGACTGAGCAAGCTGGCTATCTAGCTACGTTTACGCAGGCGTCACTTGTGTTTAAGGGGAATCAAACCTTCCTGATGCTGTATATCTGCGCACATCAGGCATGACATCGGATCATGATGCCACCAAATTGATTTTGGTGAAGTTGTGGATGAAATATTCTCCCGTGTTGGTGTCCAGTGTTAGGTTGCTCGTGGTGACAGTGCCACCATTGAGCAGCGCACCGTTCTCAACGACGCCACCTCCAACGGGCCTCGACAAACGATTGGCGTTGTTCTCGACAGTGAAGTTGGCAAGCGAGACTTCGTAACCGTTGCGAGTCTGCAAATTTGGAGTGCCAAAGTATTGGGCCAGAACGTGTTCCTTCGAGATCTGCATCTCGTAGTAACCGCGGTAATAGCCCTCCTGCCATTGCAATTCGACGTTGTCGGCAACAAGCGCGCGGGATTGGTTGTTGCATTCCCAAAGCGTAGTATTGGCTCCGAAAGATGAGGTGCTTGAGACAGCAGTCCCAGCGAATTCGACTCCCAATGCGCCAGCACCTGTTTCAGAGTTATAGTCCTTTTCATCAAGCCAAACCAGGTCTGCGACCCAGTTGGCATGAGTATCTCCAGCCATGACAATGTTGTTGCCGATGTTGTTGTCGTAAAGTGTCTTGAGAGTGCGGTTCTTGTTGCTCATGTACCCATCCCAGGCATCGGTGTTGTAGGCCGTACCGAACCAAGAAGTGGAGTTGATAGTGCTGAAAACGATTTGAGATCCGATCAACCGCCAGGTAGCGCCACGAGATGCCGATTTCTTAAGCGAGTTGTAGAACCACTGAATTCTTGGAGTCAGTACAAGGCATGCATTATTGCCAATGTTCGCTTGTGATCTTCACGAGTTCGTAGTGCAACGGACAGGTGCGTATCCAACCTCCAGGCAGAGTCGGAGATCATGGCGCCTAATCGGGAGCAGTACTTACGTTCTCTTGAATCGATCCCATAAGCGTACGTCCGGCATCGTTCATAATTTCTGGAATATCTGTCGTACTATTAGCAAAGCTGTACATCCACTCTTCCAAATAACCGAATCGCCACTCACAATCCTCGTTCCAACCCAGATCAGTGATGCTACGATCATAATTGCGAGTGTCAAGAATAATCAAGTCGAACAAATTTCCAATGCTGAAGCTTCTCCAGATTCTGAGATTGTTATCCATGTCGACCTGGCGGATGGGCATCCACTCAAAGTATGCACGAACTGCGTTCATCTTTCGCTGGTCAACGCTGACTCGTCCGTTCTCCTCGAAAGACTCCTCGGTATTGTTAAGCCCTGAAGAACCGTCCCGGTATCCATTGTTGGAAATCTCGTGATCGTCCCAAGTCGGAATCCAAGGATACTTCGAGTGTGAAAGAAGTAGATCCTCGTCAGTTCGATAGGTTGCTAGCCGAGCGCGATAGTCGTACAATGTGAAAATTTCTCGCTCTGGTCGCACTGGACGTGCCTCTGAGCCTGTGCCATACTCGTACAAATAATCGCCAAGATGAATAACATAGTCGACGTTGTCTTTGCGCGCGCTGTTGCCATAGGCATTGAAGAAGCCCACAGGGAAGTTGGAGCAGGAGAAGACGGCAACGCCGACGTCTCCAACGTCCTGGTCTGCAGCAGGAGCAGTTTTTGTGCGACCCACTGGGCTTCTGTTGTCGCTGCCACATACTGTGAATTGATAGTAGTACCACGTGAAGGGTTCCAGATCCGTAGCTTCCACCTTAACAGTGTAGTCGATATCGGAGGATGTGTAGGCCTTGCCCTGGCTTACGGAATTCGTCATGTTCTCGCTACACGACACTGCCCACTCCACACATATTGGGTTCTTGGTGGCCTCTACGTATTGTTGAGTATCGTGATTATAGAGAGCTGCCGTGCCAGAAACGGTGACGTTGCTATCATCATTGTCCATGGTTGGACTGACTCGGGTCCTAACATTGAATCAGTATTCCAGTCTTCACCGCTCATGCCCATCGGGTGCCTTTTACCATAGAATAACACTGTCATGGTACGGATCGCCGGAGGCTACACCATGTGTGAAGCTTAGGATGCTGGCGTTCATGTACTGAGCATCTTCGTGTCTCTTCCTGACCTTGGGAAGCGAGATTCCCAGATTGTGATTGTGCGAAGGACTGCCATAGTTGACGTTGCCAGTCCAATCAGCGGAGACCACTGCGATGCTCGCGAGTAAAGCTGTACTCCGCAGCATGGTGACTACAATGGAATACAAGCAAGATAATTGACCCTCACCGCAATCAATTCTTACTTACTTTATAGCTGCTGTTTGTCTTATCACTCCGATCGTAGATCACTGACGTTGTTACTATTTGAGCCAAGCATGGAGCACTTCATCCGGCAAGGAAGCCTTTGAGAATCAGCCAACGATGCTGTCGTTCCTGAGCACGCTTCTCGCTTGCACCCAAGAAGCTGGTGCTTAGATGGGAGAAGTGAGTCTGGGCATTGCTTGGCTGAGGGGAGCTGACCAGTGAGGTATTAGCCATTATGCCACGCTGCCATGCGACTGCACGTTTCTTTGCTTTATGTTTCCACATGCGACAGTGTCGTATAAACTAGCGTGCATGCTAGAGGGTGAGTATGCCGTGCGGAAGCGGCTTGTCGTGCAACTGTGTCACGCGAGACCAAGGCAGAGCTGCTGCTGACTGACATTGGACTTTCCACTGCTTCTTTCGCGTCCTGGGTTACAACTTTGAAAGACACATTGGCACTCGCACTGCCATCCAGTTCTTCCAGATGTCAGTGATTGGATATGTCGGGGAATGACCGATGACTGAGGAAAAGTCCGATGGCAACAGCTTGAAAATGTGGTAGTGCCCTATTCGGGCGGGCTTCGAAGCGCTTCAGGGAATGGCATTCGCGAGAGACCAGCACTGACTCCGAGCTCAATGAAGGGCTGTCGAATCTGCTCGATTCCATGTGGTTTCCGCAGCAAATGATCATGTGCGTTGTGTTGTCGTTGCAATGCTTTTCGCAGTGAGAGGAAAGAAGTGAGATCATTGGCCGAGCTCCGGTTCTCGGGAGTATCCGGCATTGCCAGTCGGTCTTCCTGCTCCCATATACATACCACCACCTGCCATTGCGTACATCACCACTCCACTCCGACCGCGACACATCACCCATCATGCGTGCCACACTCGTCCGAAGGGCAGGGTACGTCTTCGAGCACCACGGTGGCGGTCCCGCGACCGCGCTACGCCCTCTGAGCCTCTCAATGGCGACTAACAGTCTTCCACAGAATGCCTCAATTCCCTGGCATGTACCGCAAGAACAACGTGCCAGCCTGGCAGCGCCTCCACCAGACTCACGATGGCGTCAGACAATGGAACAAGGTGCGTTGAGCAGGATTGTGGACCAGAGTGGGCGGGAAAGCGAGCGCGAAGAGCTTGGACAGCAAGAAGAGGGAGAGAAGAGAACATATGTTGGAGCAGAGACTAACCCGCTCTGCCAGGGCCCACGTGCCAAGTACATGCTCTACCCATACTACGGTCTCCTGATCGCGACTACTGCTGGTGAGTGCTGGATGATGGAGAATCGCGGAGAGTGTGGTTACTGACACACGTGACACAGCTTCTCAGTACATGATGTTCCGCATGGTCTTTGGCAAGAAGACATGGTTCTAGACGCGCCCGGGACCGCGCTGAGGAAGACTAGAAACGACATCGCTCCGGATAGGCAGTGCAAAGAAGTACGTGTATAGAGCAGCCAGTATCGGGGACTACGGATTTCTTTTGTGCTGAGAGAGTGCTGCACTACTACCCCATGTTTCCACGTCCCTCTATACCAGCATCGTGCCCTGTTTCCATGGGTTGCTTGATCGTCGTGTGAAGCGGCACACCACTCTGCATCTATCCTGGCTGTGCGCCCATGTTCCGATGACCTTTACTCCGGGGTATGATTCGGGCATCTCTTGTCGTAACTTCGTGAAAAAGAAAAAGAAAAGCTTTTGCTCAGCCGAACGACTCCGGTCCAGCGCCTGAGATCAGCAGCAATGAGCCAGTCACTTCTCCAAGGACTTCTTGATAGAAGAGAAGAAAGCGAACAGTGAGCCGCCCAATCTGTACGTCAGTTAGCAGATGCACACACGTATGGCAGCAATTGGAAAGCTTACGTAGGATGTCTCGGCTCGTGGCGTCTCGATGGCATCGGTCTCCCTACATCATCCTCAAAATGGTTGCGAAGTGAATGATGTGATTTGTGAGATCTCTTCGAACGGACGCTGGCTCGATCTCCGCTCACAGCACGATGTCTTTCGGACTTGTCATGACTTCTTCTGCCAGTATCTGGGTCTTCGCGTCGAGGTCGACGAGAGTGATAGCTCTTGCGTGAACGATCAGAGTCGGAAGCACGATGAGAATCCGAGCTCAGGCGAGGCCGATCCGATGCACCTCGACGATGAACCGGGGGCCCGTAGCCATCGATGGCTAGCGGTGGTTGATAGTCTGGGTTGCTTTGGTATATCTCAGGCCTTGGGGGATGATAGCTGTGAGTTGGTGACATAGTTCCGACTTCTGGTCTCATCGACGCTGAGCTTGCCTGTTGATGTGGAACGTTGTAACCTGGAGGAAGGTATCTACCAGACGCTGTGGAGCTTGCTCTTGATCTGTTACCGGGTGCTGGAGGCGGATACTGGGGATGCACGTAGGCCATATTGGGGTCCAAATATTGCGTTTCAGATACTGATCGTGAGCTTTCGGATCGAAACGCGGCACCGGGTCCTTATGTTCTGATGTATGTCAGGTGTGGCGATGTGGCTCAATGGCTCAATTCTAGCGAAGTTGGCCCACGGGTAATCGAGTGATGTCGACGGAGCGATGTAATCCAAGGATCTCCAGTACAAAGGCAACTCAAGATGGGGACGTTACTGGAAGACGCTTTGGCCTTCACGTTTCGACCATTTGTATCAAAAGAGTCTAAGGCAATAAGGTATTGCAGGCACTGTGACAGGTCAAGGGACAGGCTCAGCAGATTGCTCTTTGGTTCACAACGGCAGGCGCAGAGGCAAAGCTTCAGGCGGCTGACCAGCTCTGCCACTTTGTTCGACAACCAGAACCAAACAGATGTCATGCAGCAGTGTCCTGCGAACCGCTTCGGAGCCGACTGCGGGCTCGTTCCTGCAAGGCGAACATTCTTTGCATGCAAGCGAATGTGTACGCATGGTTCTGCGGGAGGCCACCACGTATGTACCCGCCAATGAGAGTTCATAGCTTCGCTCTGTGCGACAACCATCACCCACTGGCTATCACGCAGCCTCGAATTGATCCGACGCGGAAAGTGTCGTTGTGCTGTGATCTCGGGCTTCGATACAATCAACCATATTGCGTCACCAGGTAGCAAACTTCGTGTCAGGTGTCTGGTGCTGACTGCGATATCCCCGTTGGCTTCAAGTCCTGAATGTCGAAGCCGGTAGTCGGCAACTGGACCCATTCCGGATTCTGCCTCCCAAAAAGCTTGTTCTTCTGGATGTGATCATCGTAGTGGTCAGAGCAGGATCACTCTTGAACGAGAAGCGTTGCGGATGGCGGAATCCGACGGTCTCCATTCTGCAGCTGGTCGGTGCGTCATCTCTCTTGGCGGTTCGTCGCTCCGGCCTTGCACAGGGCTGTGAAGTGTGGCGTGGCGTGGCGGCACTTCTTCACGTGTCGGCCCTGATGTCGATCAGCAGAACGGCATTCGAAGACACTTCTTCATTGACCTTCTGGCCGCGATCACCATAGTGGCGTTTGCATGATATGGCGTGTCGGACACTGATCAGCCGCTTCAGCCACACGCCGACCTCAGCTGCGTAGTGCATCTGGCAACGAGCTGTGCACAAACAAGCCTTTTGGGTGTCTCCAGCACTGCCCGCTGCCCCGCTATCCAGTCGCTGCGTCACTTGGTCGCGCGTGTGCGTGACTCCGCCACATCCTTCGTCGTTGAAGTTGCTGTTGATGCCTCCGCTCTGCTCGCTGGACCATCGCTGCTGCATACTCTAGAGCCATTCACATCGACAGGAGCGACGCACTAAGACCAAAAGCGCACAGCTTCTCGCAGCTGCGCGCCCATCTCCACTTCCCAAATCATGTCATACCATCAAGGCTATGGCGCACCCTATCAACGTAAGCAGTCCGATCTGCAAGCTTCAAAAGAGGCGCAAGGCTGCCCGCACCAGACGTGGCCAGCAATAAAAGGGCGGCCCCGCTGACCTCTCCTCGCAGAGCATCCACAACCAGGAGGATACTATCAACAACCTGCAATGAACCAAGGATACGGACAACCACAAGGCTACGGCGCACCCCCGCCAGGACCTCCGCCCCCAGGAGGAGCACCACAACTGCCGCCGGGATGGACGTCTCAATTCGATCCTGCCAGCCAGCGCCAGTACTACATCAGCCCTACAGGTGCTAGCCAGTGGGATCCCCCGCCACCGCCGCAGCAAGGCTTTGGAGGCCCTCCCCCTGGGCCTCCTCCACCAGCACAGGGCGGATATGGCCAGCACCCGCAGCACCCACAGCAGCAGCCTCAGCCCGGAGGGTATCCTCAACAACCCTACGGCGGCGCTCCTTCTGAGCCTGCAGCGCTGCCATCACCGGGTTACGATTTGCGACAGAGATCGAACATGGATGTGACTCGAGCCGCGGATGACCTTCGAGCTGCCATGAAGGGCTTCGGCACGAACGAGACTAAGCTGATTCAAGTCCTCTCCTCTCTCGGCCCTCTTGAGATTGCATCTGTCAAACAAGTCTATACGCAACGACACAAGCGAGACTTGTTCAAAGATGTGCATTCAGAAACATCAGGCTACTTTCGCGAAGGCTGTGAAGCCATCATTCGCGGTCCATTAGAGCAAGACTGCTTCGTAATCTACGAGGCGCTCAAAGGCATGGGCACCAAGGAGAGTGCTTTGGACGATGTACTTCTTGCACGCACAAATGCAGACATGAATGCCATCAAGCAGCATTACAAGCAAATGTACGGCAAATCGCTCGAGTCTGCCGTCAAGGGCGATCTGAGCATGAAGACCGAACGAATGTTTGACATGGTGATGTCTGCACGACGCAACGAAGAGTCGACTCCTGTAATTCCTCAGCAGACTGATCAGGACGTCAAAGAAATCTACGGTGCTACCGAAGGCCGAGCTGGCGCGGATCAAATGACAGTCTGCTCCATCTTGACCTCTCGCAGCAACGGCCAAATCAGAGCCATTGTTCAAGCGTACCAGGCCAAATATCACCGCTCTCTCGAGAGCGTGATCAAAAAGGAGTTCTCCGGGCACATGGAAGATGCCTTACTCTTCATTGTCAATGCGGCCAACGATCCCGCCAAGCACGACGCAGACCTCCTAGAAGCTTCCATGGCAGGACTCGGAACCAAGGACCAGGCCCTCGTGCGGAGAATCGTCATGATCCACTGGGACAAGCAGCGACTGCAGCAATGCAAAGCCGCATACAAGCACTTTTACAAGAAGGATCTCGCGGCCAGAGTCCAGGGCGAGACGAGTGGAGATTACAAGAATCTCATGGTGGCATGTGTCTCGTGATGATGAATCCGGCTGCAGGGCCGAATTGGCTGACTTCTTTATCAGATTTTCCAGTGAGTGGGGGTGGGCGTTTAGGGATATGTGATACCCGCGAGGGAGGCAGTTTGGTGGGGGGACTTTCTCGAGAATTGGATTGCTGTGCACTTTACGACGCATACGAGTTTCTTTTGCTCTTGACCTCATTTTGCGCCAGCATTGCGTGTTCTTTTAGTCCGGCATTTTGACAGCAATGAATTTTCAGAGTGTTGATATGCTCACCTTTGTATGGAAGCATGCATCCCGCGCATTCATGGAATGTTTTGCTCGAAGCTTGTTCGCATGCATACATTATGGCAGTGCGTTTTGTCATGAGGACGTCAAATGCTGCTGAAAGCATGCATATGTCGGACTAATGAGCAACAGGACATTCTCGGTCTTATCACAGCTGCATCGGCATCACTGCTACCATTCCGAAGCCGTCGGGCCGTGCTCGGGTACACATGGCAGTGTGCCTTGCTAGATCCTACAACAAGACTGGGCGCAACTTCCACGGACAGTATACGCCTCTTGGTGAAAAGGGTATCTTGGTGGTTCACTGCAAGTGGTTCCGGAATTCCCACTATCTACTGCCACTTCCACTTCCTCTGCTCCTGCACAGTCGTTGGGTGCCTGAGGTCTTACAGCGCGAGCAGCACCAACGTGTTGATCGATAGATTCAGTTGTACTGTAACACGAGCTTTCGGGAACAATCGGCTTGAAAAAGGATGCCCTACCCAGAACAACCGAGCAAGATTATTCTCAGAGAAAGAATGAGAGAATTAGGAGTTCTCTCCGGCGGACCTGTTGCAGATAGCCACGTTGTAACTCCTCGAGATGGGATGTGAAGCAAAAGCCGCCACCCACACATGCACACAACACCGCGGACATGCTCGCTTAAACTTATTATCAGCGCATTGCTTGGAAGTAACAAAAGTGTGTTGCAGGACCACACCCTCCATGATCATGATCTACCGGTGAGTTCAGGAACGAAAGTAAGCGTGAGGGATGCGGATTACTTTTGACTACTGTACCTCGCTGGGATCCTTCACACGAGCCGCACGCTCCGAGCTCTCACACTGGGGTGGGTACCGATGCAGCGTCCCAAGCCTGTGACTCCTTGTCGATCTTTTGGGACTTGGGCGTAATCCTGGTCAACAGTAAAGGTCTAGACTCGTTAGCATCAACCGCTGCTTACGGGGTACCGTCATCCATTCTTATGGTGATAACAATGAGGAAGGCGCAGGAGCGACAACGCGAGGACGTGGAGTTGCTGCCCACAGGAGCAGGTAGGTCACGCGCTTGACCTAAGTCTGCATGTCTTGTCATCAGATTCTTGAGTGTGGGGGTCGGGGCCAGTGCAAGTCATTTTAGTCTCAAGCAGAGGGATGCTGTAGCCAGCTGAAAGCAACAAGTTCGTTGCCATAATCTAGTGTGATAATACTGCAATGCTTGCGAATGTCTCAAAAGCGCGCGGCGGCGTCATCGCATGGCGGCATTACTTCAGCGCGGTTCTGTATCCCTGCGCAACATTGTCGAGAGGAACGAGATGCAACTGAAAAAAAAGGAGCACGGAATTGCAGACCGAATTGCCTGCTTGCATCAAAGCATCCTCAGGTCAAATCGAGGGAAGCACTCGTTGGACCAACACGAGACACTGGGAAGACCAGTCGTACCTAGACGTATCGACTTCGTACATGTGTGCTTGACTGAGACGAGCTTGACACGTTAATCGAGTGAGTTGTGACATGCATTTCAAGTTTCGAGGCCAACAACGGGTTGGTCTTGGACTTGGTGATCCTGATTCGATCCCAGTGCATGGCAGTTTCCGAGCATGACGGCGCTCGATAGGCTTGGGTACCAAGGAGGTGAGCGATAAGCACGTTGCAGCAGTGCAACTTGAGAGTCTGTGAAGGAGTCGATCGTTGGTGTGCTGGATAAGACTGTGGCAAACTCTAGGAACGCGTGTGAGCAATTTGTTTGACAGGCTCTCAGCGTTTCTCGTTGTTGCGACACTGACTCCGAGCCTCGTTGCGAATCGCGTCGTGGTCGTTCCGATCCCGGTCGACCTGGTGGGAAGAAGGTGCTGCGGAAAAGGGTCGAAAAAGCAAAATGCATCGCGACCTGGTAAGTACTGTCCCGCCTGTACCTTTGAGCATGTCACGGCTGGAAGCCACGAGGAGAAGAAGTTGTCGTACAGAAGCCGCTTTCTCGGGGTTGCAAGCATAATATCGAGGCTGTGCAACGAATGGATCCCAGGCACAACATGAACCGTGAGACTTGACACCGGGCGGCATGGCGGCGTTCGATGTCCACCCTGAATGTTGGGAGAAGAGAGGTAGGGTAGATTGAGTTACGGTGGTGCATGAAACGCACCCGCACGGCTAGACTGCAGTCGGGAGACTTTGAATTCTCGAAGCAGCAGGGTACTTCAGCATTGCACGGCACGTAACCGCACGTCCGGCGCGCGCGACCATGGCAAAGCCGAAGGGTTGCACTGAATTCCCTCCGTCGCGTGCTTGTGGGCGTGCAGGAGCTGGTGGGGCGGTTGTTGGGCGTGAGGGAGGGTGAGAAGTCGTTGTTGTATGGACGGTCGGGCTGGCACAGCTTGAGCCGGGAACATCCTGCGGCGGTAGGGCGGAGCGAGAGGTACACAAGGCGACGCTGCCAGCAACTGCGCGCCGGGAAGGCATCGCCAGCAAGCAGGCAGGTAAGCGATTGCGCCTTACGGACACGACAGGTGGCATCCACGGCATCGCGCGGGCAGGTGCGGTCTGGCGAGGGAAGTCTCCCAGAAAGGCAGCAGCGACGACCGAGAAGGCGAGGTCACACTGCCTAGTTTTCTGTACGAGAGCAGCCAATAGCCTCGACGGCCGATGTCCTGTCAGAATCAGAGTTTGGGCCGGTCAGAGGAGGGGAGGCAACTCTAACGCAGGCCGCGTCTGGTGCGTGAGTGAGCATCGCTATGACTCTGCGGTGTCGGTGTTGGTGGATGCGATGTGCGCGAAGCGACGGGATGCGCGCATGCACCAGGCGCGGCGGCGGCATGGTTGTCTGGTGCAGGGGGCATCGTGGTGGCAGGCAGGATGACAACGGTGGCCGTCGCAGAACCACGATGCGCGCAGGCGTCGGGAACGTTGTCGCTGCTGCTGCTGCTGGCTACGCTGCTCCTCTGCGCTGCTCTGCCGACGAGGAGCCAGTGGCTCTTCATCCCCCCGATCCTAGCGCGGCGGGAGCGCGAGTTCTCTTCTCAGCGGCAGACCAATCGCCGGCGGCGCTGGCAACGAGGTGCAGCGCGGCGGAGTTGAGAGTGCGAGGGTGTCTCAGCTGGTGACTTGCGCTCGCGGGCAACCCCACAGCCCGCCGGGCACAATCAGCACATCTGTGGCGCAGGAACGGTGTGAGGGCAGCGCCATTGGCTGTAGGTGCCGGGTCACCTCGCTGGTCCCGTAGGTACGGTCAGCCTTTCGAGCTGTCCCGTCTCGCACACTTGATGCCCATGCACCGATGCACGCTTGCTTGCTTCTCGACTCTCGCTCGACCTGCGACGTGCCTGCCCATCTTTCCCTCTCTCTCGCACACCACATCGCTCCTCTTCGCACACCACCCGCCTCTCCTCCACCTCCACCACCACCACCTCGTCGTCCGCCCGCTGTCGCGCGTCTCGTCGCTTGCGCGCGCGCGCGCCCGCATCGCTATCATCGCCTTGTCTGCTGCCCGCCGAATCCGGCGACACCTCGCTTTGCTGCACGGCACGTCGCGTCTCCCTCCATCGCTCACGCCGTCCGTCGTCGCGCAACCCTTCTGCTCGCTTCGGTGTCGAGTCTGCGCATTCACTCCACTGCCCTCGCTGGTGTGCGCCCGACTCTGACCGCAGCGCTCGCAATCGTTACTCACGCTCCACTTCGCAGCTGTGGGCGGCCCCGGATCTGGCGCAGACCGCAAATCCCCGGACGGCCCAGGCACTGGCCGACTCATATGCCACGCTTTCCACCACACCATCCTCCATCGGCGCTGCAACGTGGTCCCGCCCCATCTACCTCGCTCTCACCTGATCTGAGCACTCGGCATCGTCTCGCCTTCGCCTCGTCTACCCGCGGGCACCACCAAGGCCGGCTGTCCGTGGCCTCCTCCGACTGCGTCGCATTGTGCGCCGACCACCTGTAGAGGCCGATGGGTGACCTCACCTCAAGCAACCACCAAATCCATAAGCCCGGCAGTGCTATGTACGCGGCAAACACTTTCAGTCCCAGCAGCACGTCTCCACCCACACCCGCGTTTCGCTCCGACATCTTCGCAAAGGCCTCCGGGTCCAGCTCCGGCCCGCTATACAGCACTTCGCCGACTGCAGAGCGCCACCCTGTTGATCGCGTTGGCATCATGCCTCCTCTCTCAGCTGCCGCAGATCCCTCCAGCTTCGCCTGGCATCAACGCCCTGCTCCCGCGATTCTGATTCGAAGGCTTCCACGTAACATAGGCATCGACGCAGTGAAGAGCATGCTGATCTTCGCTGTTGATCTGATTGACACTGAAATCGTTCGATCACCCTATCCGGACGACCACGGCTACGCGACAGCGCTTGCACGATTTCAAACGACGAACGGCGCCATCGAGGTGCAGCAAAAGTTGAACGGACGACCCAACACCGCCAAAGATGCCAACATGATTGTCGAACCGTACAGCACCACTTCAATCAGCGGAGTGTTCGAGAGGCGCAACACTATCGATGTAACTGCTTCTCGCACGCAAACGAGCTCTGCTTCTTCTGGACGCTCCAGGTACAACAACACGTTCCAACCCACGGAGCGAGTCTCCCCGCCTCTGCAGAGCGGAAGCTCGGGCACAAATGGAGACTTTCCCACCCCAGAGAACAGCGCACACTTCCAGAATCTGTTCTCTCCGCAGTCTCCGTTGGCCAATGGAGTTGACGGGAATCATCGCATCAGTGGCAAGTCGATGATCAACGACGACAACGCTGATGACGAAACTGGGGAGCTGCTCAAAGACCCCATCGCGTACGCAAAGAACGGCCAGCAAACCCGACGTGCGACTAACCCGGCCATTCCCGTCAGTCGCTTCGGCAGCCTGTCCATCAACAGTTCCAACGGCAACGGCAACGGCATTTCATCTCCCGTAAGCAACGGCTATGCGCCTCCACGTGCGAATGGCTCCATCTCTGGCGGCCCTGGGCAGATGCAGATGAGCAATGGTCACAGCAATGGTGCAAATGGCACTTACGTCTCCAACTACCCACGTCCGCAGTATCCAGCTGTGAATCCTGCCGATCAGAACCCTCCATGCAACACTCTCTACGTAGGTAATTTGCCTATTGACACTAATGAAGACGAACTCAAGGCCCTCTTCTCCAAGGTGCGAGGCTACAAGCGATTGTGTTTCAGGACCAAAGCAAATGGTCCCATGTGCTTTGTCGAATTCGAAGACATCAGCTTCGCAACCAAAGCTTTGCATGAGCTCTATGGTCATCCTCTCCACAACAGTACCAAGGGCGGTATCAGGCTGAGCTTCTCTAAAAACCCACTCGGTGTTCGTTCAGTCCAGCCGAATGGACTGGGCCCCTCTGCGGCAATGTCTCCGCAGGCAATGGCGCCTGGATTCCCTGGACTGCCAAACAACTTCAGTGCTGTCTCTGGCCCGCCCCCTGGACTAGGCTCTCCACCGGGACTTGGTCCCTCAGGCAATTATCGAGCAGGGCAGATGGGAATGGACGGCATGTTTGCTAACCCTTTTGGCATGACCAATCCTGAGTTTTTGCATCAGCTTGGTCCACGCAACTATTCTGGCGGTGTTCCTCAACCTCTGGGCGCAGGTACGTTCGGAAGGGAGGCTCCTGACGGATACAGCGACTTTCACCTCAGTCGATAAGGCGGCCCACATGGATTGTGTCCGTGCTCTACTGGCTACGAGGCGAATGTGGTGGAATTCATCCGCACGCCACTCGGTTTTCCTTTTTCTGGATTTGGATTTGCTTTACTCGTTACACGGCACGCGGGACATCTCTCTACACGACTTATAACGGTGGCGGATATTTGTTTGCTTCAATTATTTTTGCAAGATTCCCCCTTTGCGCGAGCACCATGACAAGAGCTCGGGATTCATTTGGCAGGCGTTGAAAGGGCGTGTGCTACACTTTCTCAAACAAACGAACTAGTCTTTACCATTAATGAAGACCACATGGCATGGGCAGAGCGATGGTGCGCTCCACACGAACAGCATAGCAATAGTATCATGGCGGCCTGGACGCACGGCGAACTCGAGGAGGTCCTTCATTAGCATGGCACAATCAGTCATTGAGGCATGGAAAGCGTACAAGCGCAATTGGAAACGAGCGGGAAAGGTATTGGAGACATGGAGAATATGAATCGTCTCGCAAACAGCAGGGTAAACTGTGTACAAGGAATGTGTCCGCTCAGGCGGAATGGGATGAGAATCTGGAAATATCCTTCTTCTGCTACTCAACTTGCACGACCGGGTTCGGATCATTCTTCTGCGAGCGATGGAAAAAACACTGGCGGGGGAAATGGGCGGTGAAAGAAAGCATCTTACTTTAGATAAACGCTTAGCGTGGCTTTAGTCGATACTGTAGTGTCAGTCGCATTTGTTGGAGGAACAGGCGAGGAAAAAGAACAAGTTGGCTTATTTCCGAATATTACATTGGATCGATTTGGACGACATTCTTTAACATTCCCGCTCCTCGAATTGCGCGCTCATATTGCGAACATTGATAGCGCATCCATCGATGTCACCCAGCCAAGAGGATGTGCTCTGTCAGAGTTGAGCGTGTATGCATCGTCATGCATATGCGGTCCGCGGATTCTACAACATCCTCCCGTCAAGCCCCAGGTCTGCAGAGAGCAAAGTATGTACAGTACTGCACAGCTGCGCGGAAGTGATTGCCATGACTAGCTGAAATCGCCATCGGCATACGCTACCCGTCCCGGAAAACTGGTCATTCGGCACACAAACCACACATCTTCATGCACTTAGGCGAAAGTATGCGAGCGCCTCCACACAGTGTGCAGCCTCCTCCTTCTCCTCGCTTTTCACTGACTTCGTATTTTTGCGGCAACACAAATGGTGTGGGAGCCAGTGAGAAGCTTAGGTTGATGTGATAGGACAGGGATGTTCTTGGACGAGCCCGCTTGTCGGTTAGTGCTTGGTTGCTTGGTGGTGGCGATTTCTGCGGCGATGCCGATGCCGATGTGATGTGTGGGTTGTGGGTGTGTGTGTGACCTCAGCCACATCTTGGGACACAGCAAAACGCTCTTCGCAGGTTATGTTCTCTTTTCCGACTTCCGAGCCGTGTGCGCTGATCTGGTTGGTGGTGGATCTTTGCGTGATTGGCGTAGGAGGAAAGTCTATATCGTTGCTGTGCGTGAGTGTAGTGTTCGCGGCTGGCCAAGGCTCAAGGCTGCGGGCGTGCTGTGAGATGTGGTTGCATGTGGCTCGGTGTAAGTGAGATCGTGATAGTGGTTGCTGGCGCAGCCGAGTACAGTGTTGACACAAACCATTTTTCTAAAGTACAGTTGACGACGATTCGTAGCCAAGATTTCCTTACCAGCATACACCAGACGACCAATAGCAACTGTAGCGCATAGTAGCTGTAGCCTTGCCGGATCATATGACCATTCATCTCCACAGACCGTAGGCGCCTTCTGTGAACTTCCACAGCTTCACAGTGCCATCTTCACTGCCGGTGGCATAAAGTCTTCCATCCGGGCTGAAACAGGTGGTCCATACCGGCCCGTGATGTCCTCTGCCAGTTTCCAACTCCCTCCCGGTCTCGAAATCCCAGACGTGTACCCAAGTGTCATTGGGACAGCCAGTCACAAATCGCTTCGCTTCGCCATTCAGCGCTACACTGGCCACTTCTCGCTCCGTGGCAATGTGCTTGATAAGCTGACCAGGACGTCCGCCATCGAAGAAGTAGATATTCTTGCCAGCCGCAACACTGATGATCCCATCTGGGTATCCTTCCAATCCCGAGTTCAGTTCACAAGAACCAGGCAAACCTTCAATGTCGTAACGTGCAATACAAGTTTGCGATCGCAGGTCCCACCAGCGGATCTTCTTGTCATCTGCGGCCGTGATGATGATGTTAATATCGCGCGACCAGATGATAGCCTTGATGGCACCTTGATGCTCGCCAGCTCCAATCTCATAGGAAGGAGGATCTGGGTTACAGGCGCTCGTTGGCGCTGAGCTCGCACCCGGCTCTTCACCAGGCGTCCGCAGATTACTGCTCGTCCCCGAGAGATCGAAGATGCGCAACTTCTTCTCCATGCCTCCCGTGGCCAAGACCTGTGGACGATCTTGCGGCGGGAAGGCCACGGCTCGCACGATGTGGTTGTGCTGGAGCGTGTGGAGGGTTTCTCCTGTGAAGGTGTCCCACACCTTTGCGGAAAAATCCGCGGATCCTGTGGCCGCCAGAGTCGCATCATCGGACAGCCGCGCACTCCAGACTGCACCTTTGTGGCCAATGAAGGTCCCAATCCAGTCTCCAGTCAGGCCGTCGCGGAGCATGGGGTTGTTGTCCTTGCATGCTGAGATCATGTAGAACTGCGAGGTCGAGCCCGAGCTCGGCAGCAGAGACGAGAAAGAGACATGTGTAATTGGTCTGGAGTGGCCATGGCATGTGAGAGGCACGATTTTGGTGATCTCTGAACAGGTGCGTCAGCGCTGTGGTCGTTGCTCGTTTGTGCACTCATCTGAAAAGCTCAAACCCGGATGGCCGATCTACACACCTGTTGTTATGCCAGTATCGTCTTGGCGTTTGAAGGCGAAGTCCATGGTGAAGAATGAGACGGCTGCTAGCTCAGACGAGGTGCTAGGTAGGCGTCGTCACGTTTGCACTTCTCACGGCGCTGTGATGTATTCCTTCGCGGCCGAAAATAGCCTCCAAGATGTTGGGCTTGCGCCGCGGTGATTTTTCTTTGTCTTTGTTTCGTGGCAGTCGTTAGTCGTAAAAGTCGTTAGTCCGGATGACCAGCAGTCCCGCACCACTCTCCAAAATGCTACAATGCCAGACGAAGGAACGAAGGAGGGGTGGTGGAGGAAGGGATCGCGGGACCGCGATGGGACTATAACAGCAATCGCGTATCACGACAGGAGTTTGAACGGGCAGCGAGGAGCAGATGAAAATGGCTAGCCTCTTGCGGCTCGTTTCCGAGTGAACCACACATCCATGCAATCGCAATCCACGGCCGTCTGGTGGTTTGCCTCACATCTGCAGAGGCGGCGACGAGCATAGTGATGCCCGAACAGCACGCGATATCACTCGGGCCGCTGCAGGCCTCGCTGGCCAGGAGTTGGGTGTAAAGGAGGCAGGAAAGAGTAATTAAAGCAAATCAACGCGTGAGCACGTGCGCTATGACGGCGCTATCGGTCGTCCAGCTCCTGCCTCTCTGTTGTTTCAGGTGTTGACAAGCTCCCGTCCAAACTGCCACCACCGCCGACTATGGCGGACCTGGACTCGACGACGCCCAGCAAATCGACACCGACGACGACGATCTAGCGGACCAACTCCGGACACTGGACATTGGACTGGACTGGATTCCCGGAACTTGGACACTCGCGACACAGCGCACTGCCAGGAGCGCCCCAGGCAACGACATCACAACGACGCCGCGACCGACTGCATTGCGCCGGCACGGTTCCGCCTGCACGCGCACGTCTCATACAGGAGGATGCGCCGATAGTGTCGCGCGCCCACGAGCAGCAGTATGTCGTCCTCACCGCTGCGACCCGGCGCCGATCTCAAGGAGCAACTGGAATGGTACAAGACGCAATATGCGCAACTCGAAACCGACCTTTCCGACTTTCAAGCCTCGAGCAAAGAGCTTGAGGAGCAGCTGGAGAAGGATGTAGAGGCGGCGGAAAAGAGTGAACGCAAATTCAAGGAGCAAGTCGAGAAGCTGAACTTCGAGGTCGACGAATGGAAGACCAAGCACAAGCAGGCCAAGGACGAGGCCAACAGGGCGCAGAATGCGCTACAGAAGGAGATCACGGCTATACGTGAAGAGAACCGCACACTGCAACTGAAACTACGAGATATTGAGGTAACGAATGATGATTATGAACGACAAGCACGGAACACGGAATTCGAGAAGGACGATTTGGAAAGCAAGTATAATGCCGCAATCGAGCGCGGCGTCTTGTTCGAGGAAACGATTAGGCAAGGAGAACAAGAAAGAGAAGGGTTACGAGTAGAGACTCAGCGACTGAGGGATGAGCTGGGAGATTTGAAGGTCGAGAACGAGATCACTTTGGAAAAGTTGCGCCTGGCCCAGCAGACAATTGAAGAACTCCGATCGAGCCGGCCATCGTCGCTGGCAGTGGGCAACCTACGAGCGCGAAGCCCAGGTAGCGAAGCCAGCGGTATGACACCTCTGTCTCCGACCGCATCGACTCCACCACCAAAATCTGACACTGCATCAGATGCGCCAACACCGCCTTCGCCACCATTGTCAGACGCACCTGTGACGGCGAGCCTGGACCAGAAGACCCCGGTGCCAATGAGAAAGAGATCACAGCTACCGGATCCAGGGCCAACGCCACGGCAATCACTCATGGGTTCGCGTGGTATTCCAAGGCATTCTCGAGGCCCGTCGTTTGCCTCAAGCACCAGCACGGCACTTTCTGGAACGATGAAGCCACCCAGCAGACCGAAGACACGGCCCAGCAATGCGCCGGACAGGTTGCCCCGCTCTGACTCGCTGTACCAGATCAGAGGACTCATCGGCAGGATGCAGAAGATTGAGGAGCGTGTGCATTCTGCTCGGTCGAAGCTGCCGGCTCCAGGAACACCTCGTGGGTCGCCGCGCGCTGGATCCGCGCTTGGCGACAATAGCATTCCGTCTTCGGTCACGGTCCGGCGCAGCAGCAAGCGGCCGAGTGCATCGACCGCATCGTCAGTTCTGCAGGAGGATGAAGGAGATGCTTCTTCACCTAGTGTCGGAGCACGGCGGGAAAGCCAAGTCAATCGCCTGTCATATGGCATACCGAGACCTGCATCGTCCATGTCACGCCGATCAGACGTCCCGGACCGGCCTCCATCAGCCATGGATCGCCCGCCGTCTGCAGCTGGCATGCGGCCTAGCAGCCGAGCGGCTGGAGCAAGACCCCCGAGTAGGACCGGCGCGCGCACTGAGCTCGGCCATTATTCGCGACCAACGACTGCGAGCGCAGCAGCCGCATCAACAAGGCCACGTTCTAGTATGGCCGGAAGCTATGGGATGAGCACGCCTCGTGGGCACAAGACTAGTTCCAGCATCGCTGAGGAGAGGAAGCAGGAAGCAGAGAGTGAGAGTTCGATGCTGTCGACGCCACCTAAGCGTAGAACGACACTCGATAGAAGCGGGCTGCCGACCCCGTCGGGCCTGCCTCAACCGTCATTTCTATCCAAAAGCGTAGGACCAGGGGCGAAGCCACCATCGACAAAACCCCGGACAAACACCATTTCGTCGCGTACAAGCAGCAAGTTCAGTCCACCGAAGAGCGATACTGACAGAATGCCACCGCCACGAAGACGCGAAACAGGAGATGTTGGAGAGACGTATTAGAAGGAAACTTGTGCACATGTACATTGCGGATTTGCAGTGGCTTAGCGGGAGTTGGCGGGGATACAGAATGGTTCTTAGGGCTGATGGAGGATTTCGGCTGCTTACTACTTCGCTTTTAGTCGCGGGTGACGTTGGACAGCTGGAAGTGTGTCGCGTAGGATTGTAGTGGTAGATGAGTGAGTCAAGAGGGCGATTGATTGTGTTTAGAGATACTCCCTTCGCAGACTGTGCTTCGCAAATATGAAATGAAGTGAACATATGCTAGTTCCGAGAAGTGGTCAAATGGTTTAAGTGCCGGGATCTGTCAACATGCATGCCAAGATGCCTGCACGACTGTGAGACACTGCGCCAATTGAAGGCTATTGGGGTTCTTCAGATCGAAGGCTGATCGAAGCCATTTTCTTATACTGTCACGATCGCGACGCCCTTGCCCGGGTTTTGTGTTGTGAAGCCCGATGAAACCAGTCGCGATGTGAATTTCAGCAACCCCGGATAGCGAGCGCGACACCCCGCCGGACATGTGTCGGGTTGTTTCCAACGCTACTGGACACTGACCATCGACACATGGCCACACCAGGACTCACAAACGTCTCACTTTGGCCACAGGACGGCTCACACATTGTCTAGAACAGGAACCGAAAGCGGAGAGCCGAGCGCGCGTGTGGGAGTGAGCAGCACAGGTGCGCTGACGGTTCTCGTCGAGGAAGTAAATGTGGTAAAAGAGGCTATTTTTGAGTTCAGTGTCCGGCGGCCGAAGCGCGCATCCATGCGACAATCGTGCCTCGTGGTGGATCCTCAGCCGCTCGCGAGATCCGGACACGATAGCGACGTTCCTTGCAGCGATTCTTGGGGCCGACGGAGGGGATGGTGGGTAAGATCATTTCGCGCTGCAGTCATGGCGGTGATGGTCGTGGGCATCGCGAGCGGTGGCTCTGCGGACTAAGTATGTCTGTGTCTGCGCGGGCTCAACGATGAGGGCGTTGTCTGAACGAGTTGAGAGTGATCGGTTGGTGCGACGAGTACCTGAGTACCTTGCAGGCCGCTGGGCCGCTGCACGGTGATGTCTCCCCAACCATGCGGAAGTAGGCATGCGCAGCGCTGGCGGGCAGGGTCTGTCTGCACTCCGCATGGGCGAGCTCTGCTCAACCCTCTGCCTGCTGGTACTCATCCGCAGCTGGTGTGGATGCGTTGTGGCTCAATGCAATTCACTTGTCCCCGAAACGCTGCTCGACACGCTGATAAGGCGCCGCGCAGGCCATTGCGCGCCGTGGGAGCTCATCCGTATCCGCCCGACGAGGCATTGCGCGCTGCAGCGTGGTGCTCTGGCAAAAAGTTCCAACGCGCTGACGGTCGGCGGAGTGGGAGCTGCAGCAGCGCTTAGCCACATCGGACATGGGGCCTCTGTTCAACGTGAGTCCCCATCGGGTGTCGTGGAAATTGTTGTAGAGCGCCGTGTCAACAGGCCGAGCAGCTGCTCATATAGCCAGCGGGCCTGCTGCTCGAGCAGATGCGCTCCTGCTCTGCTCTCCGACTGATCTCTCTTCCTGCCAAACTCGTCCGCATCGTCTCCCACTTCTACATCCTCCTATAGAGCAGCGAGCTTCCTACTCCTGCCACCGCCGCACTCCTCGAGTCGGTGTATAGACGACGCAGACCACTGCACGAATTCGGCCCAATTCACTTTCGGGCAAGCCTCGTTCTCGCTGCAGCTTTCGGCACTAGAACTCGCCTGGGGCCGATTGACGTCGTCACAAAAGCAGGGACGATTTCTCCATCCGAACGGTTGAGCTAGACAGAACACTTCTAAAACACAAGAGCACCTCTCGCCCCTGCTCTTTCATTGATCCCGCCATTGGACGTTACCGCGTCAGCGTTTCGGGCTTCAGCAACTGCCAACTCCCCGGCGACAGGCGTTTCTTGGGGCACTCGGGCATAGACTCTGCGGGAAAGCTCAGTTTGCCGCACTTTTCTCCAGCACCAATAATACAATCTCCCGTCCCGACAACACACCTCGAGGGACGACTGCGAACATGTCCGACGCAGTGGGCGGAGCCGCTAAGGTGAACGGCCACAGCAATGGCTTTCCCAGCGCCTACGCCGCCAAATACAACTTGGCTTCACATTTTATCGGCGGAAACGCACTGCCCACAGCACCGCCGAGCAAAGTGAAGGACTTTGTGGCAGCACACGACGGTCACACTGTCATCACCAATGTAAGTTTCCGGCGGAATGCCGAGTTTGGAGCTGAGAGACTCGAGCTCGGCTTTGGCCTGCAGCAAGCACGCGAGCTGACCACCTCCGCAGGTCCTGATTGCGAACAACGGTATTGCAGCTGTCAAGGAAATTCGATCGGTACGAAAATGGGCATACGAGACATTCGGCGACGAGCGGGCCATCCAGTTCACTGTGATGGCCACGCCCGAGGATTTGGCTGCCAATGCCGACTACATCAGAATGGCGGACCAGTACGTGGAAGTGCCCGGTGGCACGAACAACAACAACTACGCCAACGTGGAGCTCATTGTCGATGTTGCCGAGCGTATGAACGTACAAGCTGTGTGGGCAGGATGGTGAGTGATGAGAGCTGATTACAGCAACTCCTCCAGAAGGTGCTAATCATTTGTAGGGGACACGCATCCGAGAACCCAAAGCTGCCCGAGTCCCTCGCCGCGTCGCCGAAGAAGATCGTGTTCATCGGCCCTCCAGGATCTGCCATGCGCTCGCTCGGTGACAAAATCTCCTCGACTATAGTCGCACAACATGCGGGAGTGCCTTGCATTCCGTGGTCCGGTACGGGTGTTTCGGACGTCGAGGTGGATGACAACAACATTGTCACCGTGAAAGATGATACCTACATGAAGGGCTGCGTCACATCATGGCAAGAAGGTCTGGAGGCCGCGCGCAAGATCGGCTTCCCCGTCATGGTGAAGGCCTCGGAAGGAGGTGGTGGTAAGGGTATCCGAAAGGTCGACGACGAGACCAACTTCGAGTCGCTATACAAGGCTGCTGCCAGCGAGATTCCCGGCTCGCCCATCTTCGTCATGAAGTTGGCTGGCAACGCCAGACATTTGGAGGTGCAACTGATGGCTGATCAGTATGGCAACAACATTTCAATCTTCGGACGTGATTGTTCCGTTCAGCGACGACACCAGAAAATTATCGAAGAGGCTCCTGTCACCATTGCCAGCCAGAAGACCTTCCAGAAGATGGCAGACGCAGCTGTGTCGCTCGGTCGTCTCGTGGGATACGTGTCCGCAGGTACAGTGGAATACCTGTACTCGCATGCGGACGACAAGTTCTATTTCCTGGAGCTGAACCCACGTCTCCAAGTCGAGCATCCTACCACCGAGATGGTCTCTGGAGTCAACATTCCCGCCGCACAGCTCATGATCGCCATGGGTATCCCTCTTCACCGCATCCGTGACATTCGCTTGCTCTACGGTGCGGATCCTCACACGCAAACACAGATTGACTTCAACTTCGAGAAGGCCGACAGCGAGGGCAAGCAGAGACGACCACAGCCAAAGGGCCACTGCACAGCTTGCCGTATCACATCCGAAGATCCTGGCGAGGGCTTCAAGCCATCTTCCGGTACTATGCACGAACTGAACTTTCGATCCAGTTCAAACGTCTGGGGATACTTCTCTGTCGGTGCTGCATCCGCAATTCACAACTTCTCCGATTCGCAATTCGGTCACATCTTCGCTTACGGCGAGAGCCGACAAGCGTCGCGAAAGCACATGGTCGTGGCGTTGAAAGAGCTGAGCATTCGTGGTGACTTCAGGACAACAGTAGAGTACCTCGTGAAGCTGCTGGAGACTCCAGCTTTCGAGGAGAACACCATCACCACAGGATGGCTCGACGAGCTCATCAGCAAGAAATTGACTGCCGAGCGACCCGACCCTATGGTCGCAGTCATCTGTGGCTCTGTGACCAAGGCTCACATTGCGAGCGAAGCTTGCCTCGACGAGTACAAGAAGGGTTTGGACAAGGGTCAAACGCCAAGCAAGGAGATCTTGCGAACTGTCTTCCCCATTGAGTTCATCTACGAGGGATCGAAGTACAAGTTTACCGCAACCCGCTCGAGCAAGGACACCTACACTCTCTTTATCAATGGCAGCAAAGTCTCTGTCGGCATCCGTGCCCTTTCCGATGGCGGTCTCCTCGTACTGCTGGGCGGTCGCTCACACAATGTCTACTGGAAAGAAGAGGTCGGCGCTGTTCGCATGTCTGTGGACGGCAAGACCTGCCTGCTCGAACAGGAGAACGACCCGACACAGCTTAGAACGCCATCGCCGGGAAAGCTCGTCAAGTACACAATCGAGAACGGAGAGCACATCAAGAAGGGCCAAGCCTTTGCCGAAGTCGAGGTCATGAAGATGTACATGCCACTCATTGCACAGGAGGACGGTATTGTCAATCTCATCAAGCAGCCAGGCGCCACCTTGGCAGCTGGTGACATTCTTGGTGTTCTCCAGCTCGACGATCCTACCAAGGTCAAGAGCGCGCAGCCATTCTTGGGTCAACTCCCAGATGTCGGACCCTCAGTCGTGCTCGGAAACAAGCCACCGCAGCGATACGTGTACTTGCGCCAGATTGTCGAGTCCATACTGCAGGGCTTCGATAACTCCGTGGTCATGAAGTCGACGCTCAACGAGCTTATCTCTGTGCTTCGCAACCCAGAGCTTCCATATGGCGAATGGACCGCGCAGGCCTCTGCCCTGCACTCCCGCATGCCGCAAAAGCTGGATGCTGCTTTCGAAGACCTTGTCAAGCGTGCTCACGCGCGCCAATCGGAGTTCCCTGCGAAGCAGCTCAGCAAGACTCTTGAACGCTTCTTGGCTGAAATGTCTGCTGGTGATGCGGAGCTCCTCCGCGGCCAAGTTTCACCTCTGACCGACATCCTCAAGAACTATACCGACGGTCTCAAGGTGCACGAGTTCCAGGTTATCAGCGAGCTTCTCCAGCAGTATTACGACATCGAGAGCATTTTCTCAGCCCGGCAAAACCGCGATGAGGAAGTCATCCTTCAGCTCCGTGACGCAAACAAGGACAAGACCGCCGATGTTGTTCTTACCGTGCTGTCACACACCCGATACAACGCAAAGAACTCGCTCCTCATCGAGCTTCTTCAGAGGTATCGACCAAATCAGCCAGGTGTCGGCAATGTGGCCAAGTATCTGCGTCCAGCGCTGCAGAAGCTCGCTGAGCTTGAGGGACGAGCCACCGCGAAGGTTGCACTCAAAGCTCGTGAGCTTTTGATCCAATGTGCCATGCCATCGCTCGAAGAGCGCACACAGCAGATGGAACACATTCTCCGCTCTGCCGTGCTCGAATCTCGTTACGGCGAGAGCGGCTGGGACCACCGGGAGCCAAACTTCGAGGTCATCAAGGAGGTCGTCGATTCCAAGTACACTGTCTTTGATGTGCTTCCGCAATTCTTCGGCCACCAGGATCCTTGGGTGTCGTTGGCAGCACTCGAAGTCTACACGCGTCGTGCGTACCGTGCATACCAGCTTAAGACGATCGATTACCTGTCTGAGGGCGACGCGCCATTCGTCCTTGCTTGGGACTTCGCTCTGAGGAAGGTTGGAGAGGCTGAATTTGGTCTCCCAGTAGAATCTTCTCACCCGTCCACTCCAGGCACACCTGCGGAAGGCTTCGGTCGCGTGCACTCCATCAGTGATATGAGCTACATTGGCCGCCAAGCGGGTGGCGGCGGTGAGCCAAACCGTCGTGGTGCTGTCGTCCCAGTGTCTTTCATCGACGAAGCCGACGAGGCATTGATGAAGGCGCTCGAGGCATTCCCACTCGCGAAGGGAGCAAAGACCAAGGCTGACCAAGGTGGCCTCATGGCCGATCTCTCCAAGAGACGTGCACCACAAGTCCCACCACCGGAGAACCCCAATGAAGAGCTTACTGCGGTATGCAATGTGGCCGTCCGCGATGCCGAGAGCGTTGACGACAAGGATATTATGTCTCGTCTCCTACCTATCGTCAAGGAATACAAGGAGGAGCTTCTTGCTCGTCGTGTGCGCCGCCTGACATTCATCTGTGGTCACAAGGATGGTACCTATCCCGGCTACTACACTTTCCGTGGACCTACCTATGAGGAAGACAGCTCTATTCGTCACATCGAGCCTGCTCTTGCCTTCCAGCTTGAGTTGGGGCGTCTTGCGAAGTTCAACATCAAGCCGGTGTTCACTGAGAACCGCAACATCCACATGTACGAGGCCATCGGCAAGGGTGTTGAGACTGACAAGCGGTACTTTACTAGAGCCACTGTCAGGCCTGGCCAATTGCGTGACGAGATGCCAACTGCTGAGTACATGATCTCTGAAGCCGACCGCTTGATGACCGATATTCTGGATGCTATGGAGATCGTGGGCAACAACGGCTCAGACATGAACCACATCTTCATCAACTTCTCTGCTGTCTTCCCGCTCGATCCCAAGGAGGTCGAAGACGCACTTGGAAGCTTCCTTGATCGCTTCGGCAGCCGTGCCTGGAGACTTCGTGTTACTGGTGCTGAGATTCGCCTGGTCTGCACCAACCCACAGACCGGTGCACCATACCCAATGCGCGTCAACATCACCAACACATCTGGATACATCGTGCAGGTCGAACTGTACGAAGAGCGCAAGTCCGAGAAGACGAACGAGTGGCTCTTCCACTCCATCGGCGGCACCACCAAGATTGGCTCCATGCACTTGCGTCCAGTCAGCACTCCTTACGAGACCAAGGGTGCTCTGCAGCCGAAGCGATACAAGGCTCATATCATGGGCACTCAGTACGTGTACGACTTCCCAGAGCTCTTCCGCCAAGCCATTGAGAACTCCTGGAACGCCATCTCCGCGCAGCACCCAGCCATGCGTGACAAGCAGCCAGTGAAGGGCGAGTGCATTGAGTACAGTGAGCTCGTTATGGACGACTCCGATAATCTTGCAGAGGTCAATCGCGAGCCTGGTGCCAACAACATCGGAATGGTTGGCTGGCTCATCACTGCGAAGACTCCTGAGTACCCACGTGGACGTCGCTTCATCATCATCGCCAACGACATTACGCACAAGATCGGTTCTTTTGGCCCTCAAGAGGATCGCTTCTTCCACAAGTGCTCCGAGTTGGCTCGCAAGCTGGGCATTCCACGTTTGTACTTGTCAGCTAACTCTGGTGCTCGCATTGGTATGGCTGAAGAGCTCATCCCACACTTCTCTGTTGCCTGGAAGGATCCAAGCAAGCAAGAGGCCGGTTTCGACTACCTCTACTTGACTCCAGAGAAGAAAGCTCGCTTCGAGGACGGTGCTCTGAAGCACGTCATCACCGAGCAGATCACTGTTGGCAACGAGGTCCGACACAAGATCACCACTATCGTTGGTGCTGAGGATGGTCTCGGTGTGGAGTGTCTGAAGGGATCTGGGCTCATCGCTGGTGAGACCGCGCGTGCATACGAGGACATCTTCACATGCACACTCGTCACTTGCCGTTCGGTGGGTATCGGTGCCTACCTCGTCCGTCTCGGACAGCGTGCCATTCAGATCGAGGGCCAGCCAATCATCCTTACTGGTGCTCCTGCCATCAACAAGCTCCTGGGTCGCGAAGTCTACACTTCCAACTTGCAGCTTGGTGGCACTCAGATCATGTACAAGAACGGGGTCTCGCACATGACTGCCAGCGATGATTTCGAGGGTGTCTCGAAGATGGTCAAGTGGCTATCCTTCGTGCCTGAGAAGAAGGGCGCTCCAGTGCCAATTTCACCATCGGCGGATACCTGGGATCGTGAGATCACCTTCTACCCACCACAAAAGGCCCCATACGATGTGCGCCACCTCATCGCAGGACAAGACTCTGATGAGGGCTTCAAGTCTGGTCTGTTCGACAAGGGCTCTTTCGAGGAGGCTCTTGGTGGCTGGGCTCGTACTGTCGTAGTCGGTCGCGCTCGCCTTGGTGGTATTCCAATTGGTGTCATCGGTGTTGAGACTCGCTCAGTTGAGAACGTTTCTCCTGCGGACCCAGCCAACCCAGACTCTATTGAACAGATCACCAACGAAGCTGGTGGTGTCTGGTACCCCAACAGTGCTTTCAAGACTGCCCAGGCCATCCAGGACTTCAACAATGGTGAGCAATTGCCACTCATGATCCTCGCCAACTGGCGTGGTTTCTCTGGTGGTCAGCGCGACATGTACAACGAGGTCCTCAAGTACGGCTCGTACATCGTTGACGCCCTCGTCAAGTACGAGCAGCCGGTCTTCGTCTACATTCCACCATTCGGCGAGCTTCGTGGTGGTTCATGGGTCGTCGTCGACCCAACCATCAACCCACAGATGATGGAAATGTACGCTGATGAGGAGGCTCGTGGTGGTGTCCTCGAACCAGAAGGCATTGTTGGCATCAAGTACCGCAAGGAGCGTCAACTCGAGACCATGGCTCGTCTGGACCCAGAGTACGCTCAGCTTAAGAGCCAGATTGCGGACAAGAGCTTGTCTGCTGAGCAGCAGAACGAGATCCGCAAGAAGATGACTGAGCGTGAGGAGAGACTTCTTCCAGTCTATCTGCAGATTTCTCTGCAATACGCCGACCTACACGACCGTGCAGGCCGCATGAAGGCCAAGGATACCATCCGCATGCCACTCGTGTGGTCCGAGGCTCGCCGCTTCTTCTACTGGCGTCTGCGCCGCCGTTTGAACGAGGAGCACATCCTCAAGCGTCTTGCCAGCACGCAAGCTAAGGAGTTGTTCAACCGCGCCAACAGCATCAAGACTCTCGAGTCCTGGTCCGGCGTGTCTAACTACAGCACCGACGACCAGGCTGTTGCAGTGTGGTTCGAGGAGAACCGCAAGACCGTCGCCGACAAGATTGAGGCTCTCAGGGCTGATGCGATTGCCTACGACGTTGCCTCTCTGTTGCGCAGCCACAAGAATGGCGGATTGAAGGGTGTGGCGCAGGTGCTTGGCATGTTGCCTGTTGAAGAGAAGGAGGAGGTGCTCAAGTGGCTTTCCAAGTCATAGAGAAGAAGAGGGATGGAAATGAATGATGATGATCAGGACTCACGTGTCGGCACTTAGATACCCTTCGCGTTTGATGATTGAGAGGCGTTTTGTTGCGCATAGTGGATTTTAGCGGAATTCGTTTGCAACGGCTGTGATATAGAGATATTATATTGTACAAGTTCGTTTCTTACCTTGATGCTCGTCTTGCTGCATTCGGCTGCATCTTGTTGCGCCTTCGTGTATGAATGCATGTGGTATAACACAACAAAAGAGGAAAAGCGTCCCGTCACTGAGAAACGCAATGACTTCGTAGCAGTCAGGTATTTATGACTGACTGGCGGTACTATGCTCAACCCGCTCGCTGAATGCAACAAAATGCACCAGAGCAGAAACGCCAATCTACTATGCTCCCAAATGCAACCCTCCCGACCTCGCGTACGAGGCCGTTTGCAAAAATCCACCTGAACGCCTTGCTTCTTGAGGTTACTCAGGGCCAACAAGTCCACCCTGAAGCCTCCGACCAAAACCACGAAAGCACGCCTGGAATCAACATTACACACCATGCCTCTATGCAATCGTTCTTGTCCGTGCTCCCATCGATCCAAGAACATGCTCGCTTTTGCTATCCCTTTCCCATTGTTTCTGTCCCTGAAACGCCAGCACAGATCGCAGAACAGATCGATCCTTGCTCAGTCATCATCACTATCATCGTCCTCGTCCTGATCAAGAGCTTCCATGGCTTCTTTGATGAACGGTGCGGCCTGAATACTTCGTTAGCATGACCCCAAAACTTTGCATACTATATTTATGCTCACCTTCACATCAAGATTGAGCGCCGTCGTGAAAGCACGCAAAGCCTCGCCCTTCTCCTGAAGACCCTTGTAGCACTTGCCCAGTAAGAACCACACATTCGCCTCGTCAGGCGCCTGATCACGCAAGATTTCCAGCTCGTCCAGTGCCTGCGGGTAGTATTTCATATGCATCAAAACTCTTGCTTTCTTGAATCTCGCAAGGGCAGAAGAAGGAGCGAGTTCCAGAGCCTTGGTATAATTCGCCAGCGCACCCTTCTTATTCCGCATACGTTCCAGTACGACACCGATACAGACCAGCAAAGTACTGTTGGTGGGATTGATGGCAGCAGCTTTCCTGTAGTGGATTTCTGCGTCCTCATTCTTGCCCATGCGCTCGAAGCACTTGCCAAGGCCGTACCAACCATTGTAGTGTCGGAAGTCGATTGCGACAGCGCGTCTGAAAGCGGTGACAGCGGAGTCGAAGGCCTCATTGGCGATGTATTCGTGGCCCATCAGCGTCCAAGCATATGTGAAGCTCTCGTCGAGTTGCGTCGCACGTTTGAAGGCGCTAATGGCCTGATCATGCTCGCGAGCAAGGGAAAAGGCATTGCCGACAGCCACCCATGTCTGCGGTGCATCGAAATGGTTGTCGCGCAGAACGCGGCACAGCATGGCCAAAGCAGTTTCCTTCTTCAGGTGCCAGAGAACGGTGGAGTAAATCTCCATGTCTTCAATGCGTGAAGGCTGCATCTTGATCAACTTCGCGAAGCATTCTTCAGCAGCCTTGTAGTCCTGTTGTTCGTGATAAGCCTTTCCTAGCTGTGCCAGCACCCACGGGGTTTCGCGCTGCGCAGAAGGGAGAGAGCGGAATGCCATGACCGCGTCCTCCAGCTGGAAGGTAGCCGCGCCCTGGAAGCCTACCGCCAGCTGCCGGAAATTGTCAAGTAACGAAGACATGGCCCGCCGCTCGGCTTTCAATTCTTCTTCTGAGGGTGCAGGGGGGAGCTTCAGCTGCACCACAGCAGACGGGGCTGGGGGCAGAACGGCGCCACGGTCCATGGTTCTGCTGAGGGTGCGCTTCTCCTTCTCCTTTTCTCGATCATCCGAGGGCATAATCTTTCTGTTGCCACTAACGACGCGACCAACCTGTGGACCGGTCCTACCTTTCGTGCCCGTGGCTGCTTTCGCGGTGCGAGATGCTCTATCAGCTCGCGCGGCAGCTGTAGATGCAGTGTCTGCCGTGGAACGTGTAGTCCTGGTCGATGTAGCCTGCGTAAACAGCCGATTGCTCCTTCTCGGCGGACCCGAGTCTGTAGTGGATGGTGGCGGCGCGCCAGATGCCGTGCGCTTTTGCCCGCCAGCGCTTGGCTTTCGAGGAGCTTGCTGGAGCTCTTCCGCAGGATCCTGAGAAACAGTGCCCGCTCGCTGTGAGGGCCGGGCGCGATCCTCGAACTGCTGTCCTGGCCGCGGACGCCGTACAGGTGCCGCTGGGGGGTCCACAAACACGTCGCTCTCTTCGGTGGGGAAGTCATCATCCGCCATCACGATATTACCGGTCGGCGTATCCCATTCCGAAAGTACTGGCCGTACTGCATTTCCTGCCGTAAGCTTACCCTTGATCCTCCCAAACGCATCCTCAGATCCAGCCTTGCTCCCAAGCACGAACGGATCGTCCATAAAACTACCCACAGGGAAGCTGGGCTGAGAAGCAAGCGGGAGCCGGGAATCTTTGTCCACATAGATAGATGCACTTTCCGAGCCTTCTGAGATCCCAGGAAGGTCTCCTGCAGCCTTAAACATGTTCTCTGTCTTCAGATCTGCGCCGATTTTGCACAGGCCGTCGAATGCATCCCAGGTGAAAGCGTTGAGCTTATGCGCCTCCAGGTACGCATCACCCGCTTTGACATAGTTGGCATTCGCTCGATGTAGATGACCCAACAGGGTCAGCACAGCAGGAGCGTCTGGCGTATGCCGCCGTGTGGTCTCCGAATGTTTTTGCCAATCATTTCTCCCTGCCCATTGCGCGCGTGACTTCTCGAGGGCAGTCACACCTTCCGAATAGCGTCCCAGATGTAATGATGATTGCGCAAACACGTAGGCGCATCCCAAGTGGCGACCTGTGGAACCGAACTTGGTCGCAAAGTCGAAGGCTGCCTTGTAGCGGCAGGAGCGGTAGTAGGTCAAAGCGAGTAGGTGCGCGGCATCGGGATTCCGTGGCTCGAGAGCATGCAGGCGCCCGGCGAGGAAATTTGCGTTGTCGAGGAGGTCGTTATCGAGTTGATAGTAGATCAGCTGCTTCAGCTGGGAAACAGCGATGCCCGTGGACGGCGACATGGCGCGCGGTGGCAAGAAAGGCTATGGATGCAGAAGGGGTCGGAGCCTGAATGTGGTGCATTGAGCATGCGTCGCGCAGCACGCAGTCGAAGGTCGTGTCGTGTCTCAAGTCAGGCGTAGAGTGCCGCGCCGGGCGTGTCGAAGAAGACGGTGGGAGGAGGAGCAGCAGCAGGGAAAGGTCTATGGCGCGCAAGATTAGTGTACTGCCGAGAAGCGAATCATGGCAGCGGAAAGTAGGCAGGCAAGCAGGCAGGCAGCGGTCGGTGGGCCACGAGGCAATGCGTGCTCGCCGTTGCGCTGTTTGTTGCTACGGGAGGAAGTGACGACTTTGTTTATGCGCCCGCCCCGGAAAGCACGAGCCAGCCACCGCCAAGACCGATGCACCGGCATGCATTACATTGCTTCTACTGCACTGCTGCTCCTACTCACGCGACAACCCCAACTGAGCGCATTCCGCTGATCGAACCACCGCCATGGCCAAAGTGAGTGTTGACACCCCGGCTCTGCACAACACGGCATTGACAAAACTCCACAGAAAGCATTGAAAACACAAGCACAGTCCAATGCGGCCACGCTGAACCGCACCCATCAAATCTCCCTGGGCATCAATGCTCTGTATCTGGTCCTGAGCCTGTTGGTCTTCCGTCGACGGAATCTCTTCCTTTACTTCCTGTTCAATGCTCCCGCACTCATCATCGAATTCTGGTTCGAGCGCATTGCTCGTCCTACCTATGTCGATGGAGAGCTGAAGCGAGCTGGCGAGGACCTCGATGCCAAAGGACTGACTGAGTTCATGTGGGATGTGCTGTATTGGACGTGGGGTACCGTTGCCCTCGTTTCTCTGGTTGGGGACTACGGGTGGTGGGTTTACGCCGTCGTCCCGTTGTACAGCATCTGGAGCGCATGGACCACGTACAGTGGATTCAAGACTGGAATGGGAGGCATGATGCCCGGTGGTGCGACCGAACCTGCGGCTACACAGGGCGGGCAGAGTAAGCGACAAGCTAAGCTGGAGAAGAGAGGAGGCCAGAAAGTGCAGTACCGGTGAGGCGCGGAGGGCACTCAGCTGAGGTAGGTAGGCTGCTATCATCACTTCCTACCAAATTTGTATGGCTCCGACGTCATTTCAAAAGGTCCGCTGCTACATGGCTAAAACCATCCTCCTGGATACCCACCTGCGCCTGGCATCTGCATGCCCATGAACTGATTTAAGGCATTGTCGTACCACAGTTGGTCAGCCATCGCACCTCTCTCACCTCCATATGCCGACTCATACAACCATGAACCTTCTGGGCCATAGCGTTGGAGGTTGTTCGCCAGGGCTTGCTCCTCGCGATGGTAGATCCCCGAGTGGAATCGCGGATCCTGTAACCCACGATAGAATGGAAGACGTGCATCAGAAGAGAAGCGTCGACCACGAGAACCTGGCCACGGTTGCATGTTGTAGATTGTCCTGGATTATCGTGAGAATGATTCTGGACTTTTCTCTGGGGCTGATTCGGTCTGGAATTCGTGCTGTGGATGAGAGACGGTCGAGCTGATGGATCAGCCGCTATATATGGCTTTTTTCCAAAGCACATTCACGGCATTGGAAAGTGTAGCGCGGGATGGTATGCTGGAGGACGAATTCAAAAGCCGACTCGCCACCTCTACTCGCATCGTTCACAGCTTCGAGAACAATATGCTTCACAATACTTGATGCTCTGGGTACTATTGTATCGTGCAGTGGCTCTGATCATCAGCGATGCATTGCCCTCAATCCTCACTACTTTCCGTGAAGGTAATTGCACGACGACTAGACGTACTATCTAATGTAGAGGTCTTCTCCAAGATCCCGTTCAATCATGATCTGCTTCTACTCCACCAACTTATTGCACAACCAAAACACGCAGCCCATTGAGCAGTAATGTCTTGGTAAGTCTGGCCAGGCACCCGCGGTCAACCGATACCCTCCATGCCACAAGGCTACTACGGACCTGACGATGGCTCCTTTCGAGGGCACAATCACGTCGTGACGATGAACGAAGTGAACAAACTCCGCGCAAGCGGACAACCTTCAGGGTGGGTGGGCCATCCTGGGGCTGAAAGAACGTGGACGCAAGATGCGAGGAACACATTCATTGGAATGCAGAGGCCACAAGGGGGCGTCTATCCTGGTGGATGGTTTTAGATAAGCTGTTTAGTGCGAAGCAACGCTCGAAACTGGCGAACGAATCGATTGTGATTGCAAATATGCGCATGCTCTTCATCGAGGACTTCAACAACTTGTGATATTGCGCTGTGAGAAGTGTATCTGAGCCCGGGGACGGCATGACACCGAGGTCGATCACCACGGGCAGGACAGGATCTCGCCGCATCCTGTACACGACAGCGTGAATAGTGTGAGCCCTATACTAAAGATAGCTTTCAATCTCTCCTCTGCTCTGCCATTCGACACTTCGTAAAACGTCTAGCAACCCCTAACAACACCATTTTCCAAACTCTCACTCTTCCAAACTCACCGCATCTCCCTCAGCAACGATGATGCCCCATCACGGCTCAGGCTACATCGGGCCTCACGACTATTCGGTCCAGGCCGTCAAGGCTTCCAGCGAGGCAATTGGCGACAGTCAGTCAATCGCGACGTAGCCCGCGCTTCTGGTCCACCAAGTGGCTGGGTTGGCAATCCTCGCTCGGAAGCATTTTGGTTGATTGGAGCGAATAACTAATTTTCGAGTATTCAGCAGCCTCAGGGTGGGATGTACCCTGGCGGGTACTATGGATAGAGAGGCAGTTAGGGCGTTGTTCTTGAGTTCGTAGGAGTACAATATCGTGTTGACCTGAATGGGGTCTCCTCAACTGACGTATCATGGTGATGTTCATCTGTCGTGAACGTTTTTGAAAGTGGTGGCCAAACAGTGGCAACATTTATCGCCACGGGCGTAACAGAATAACGCCGGAGTCCTGTACTCAATGTAGTGAAGAGCGAGAGCGTTCCACTACACATACTCCTTCGGCGCTCTGTTTCTGCTCCACCTTGCAACACTATCTAGCAGCCCCTGACAACGTTGTCCCCCGCACTCTCGCATTCCTCAAACTCAACGCGACCCTCTGTCAATCAGCAACCATGATGCCTCGCAAGGGATCAACCTATAGCGGACCCCACGATTACTCTTATCCAGGCCGAAAAGGTTTTCTGCAAGACAGCTGGCGTGCTGGCCTCGATCGCGAGATAACTCGTGCTTCTGGTCCACCAAGTGGCTGGTCGGGTAGCCCTCGTGCAGAATCGATCTGGCTGTTGGACGCGCATAAATCTTTCGAGAAAATGAACAAGCCGAAGGGGGGAATGTATCCTGGTGGATACTACGGGTAGGTAGTTGGGAGTCATCGGTGAGCATGTAGGAATATGATAGTGTCCTGAACCAGCTTCGGTGGATCTGTGCTTCTTTCTCAGATTCATTTCTCTATTCTGACGACAATTTTGCCCCTCGTCCGGCCGGATTTGAGCTCCACGAATGCGGCTTTGGCGTCTTCGAGGTCATAAGTTTTTGTGATCACGGGCTTCAGCTTGCCCTCTGCAATCCATTGCGCAAGTTGGGCATAGTCTTCCGCCTTCGTGACACGCCGCAAGAATTCTGCCTTGCGTGGTACGCCACCGAGCCAAATGGGCAGATACATCATCTTCCACATCTCAGACCAAAATGCCCAAGTCAACGTCGCAGCAATGGTGATGTATCGGCCTTCGGGCTTGAGATATGCTGATGATTTCCAGAAGATGGCAGGGGTACCGGCACAGTCTACCAAGAGATCATATTGCGTTCCTTGTCGTGTCATCTGAGCTGTGACATCGGTGTTGCGATAGTCGATGACCTCGTCCGCTCCCAGTTGTTTGCACAGCTCGACATTTGCAGAAGAGCACGTTGTCGTAACATAACATCCTAGTGCTTTGGCGATCTGGATTGCGAAAGTACCGGTCCCGCCGCTGCCGCCATTGATGAGAACTTTGTTGCCGGTTTGTACGTTTGGTGCTAGGCATTGATACGCCGTGAGCCCAGCGACTCCTAGCGTTGCTCCATCTTGGAATGATACTGCATCAGGGAGCTTGACGACATTTTCGACACCTTGAACAAGAACATATTCAGCCAAGGAGCCGAACAGCGGAGGATCGCTACGCCCAAAGACGCGGTCTCCAGGATTGAGGTTGGGAAGATTGGTCGATACGATCGTTCCCCCGAAGTCGCCACATGGAATGAATGGTCTTTGCTTGATGTTCAGAGTGCTGTAGATGGATGATTCTGGCAGCTTGTAGTCCACTGGATTGGGAGAGCCGTATGCCACTTTCACCAACGCTGAGTCTGCAGGAAGAGACGCTGCTTCTGCAGGTAGTGATGCGTCTGAAGTGTAGCGGATGTCCTTATCGATGCCTTTCGTCTGGTCGCTACATTGTGAGGCTCGCATGGATTGAGGAAGGGATGCCATTGTTGGTGAATTCATGAACTGCGAGTGAGCTGTCTGGTCAAATCGGACGTATCTGAAAGCTGCCTGCTGTGCAAAAAATTCTACCACGTGCTAATTGTCGCGGCTGGTAAGCCTTTGTCAGTTCCATGCAACCACTGTACCTCGGCCGTGTGACAAGCGTTCTGTGATCCGCGAGCATGTGCAGTCAGGCAGGAAGCAAAGTGGAGGATGGAGAGATTGATCGTGCCGTTCGCCGTCGGAGGAACTTGCGGCGGTGTTCAACAGCACGCTGAACAGTGTCAGAGGGATCCACTGCTCACATCCAGCACAATTGCACCATGCTAAGCCGCAAATGTTCACCGATACTCTGGCCACGAGAGGGAACAGCTGATGAAGTGAAGTGAGCTGAGGTGAGAGCCGTGGTGGTGGGAGGAAGGCGCTCGGGCCACCTGAAAGTGGGTCCTCAGAACGCGACGCGGTCGCGTACTTCGATCGCAACACTGATTGATGCGACAACATTTGCGACCGATCGTCGACGACTCTTCACAACACAGCGTCGAGCTGGTTGACACTTCGGGCGTGCGCTGTTGAGCGCCTTCAACACTCCCACGATGTATATCAAGCAGATCATCATCCAAGGCTTCAAGTCCTACAAGGACCAAACGGTGATCGAGCCATTCTCTCCCAAACACAATGTCATCGTCGGGCGCAATGGCTCTGGCAAGAGTAACTTCTTCGCCGCAATTCGATTTGTGCTCAGCGACAAGTACACGCAACTTGGTCGCGAGGAGCGACAAGGACTCCTCCACGAAGGCACCGGCTCAGCCGTGATGAGTGCTTACGTCGAACTCATCTTCGACAACAGCGATGAGCGATTTCCGACAAACACCCCCGAAGTAATCTTGCGGCGAACTATTGGGCAAAAGAAGGACGAATACAGCTTGAACCGGAAAAATACCACCAAGCAGGAAGTGCTGAGTCTGCTCGAGAGTGCCGGCTTCAGTCGCAGTAATCCGTACTACATTGTGCCTCAAGGCAGAGTGACGGCGATCACGAACATGAAAGATCAGGAGCGACTGAATATGTTGAAAGAAGTGGCGGGTACTGGTGTCTACGAGAGCAGAAGAGCAGAGTCATTCAAGATCATGGAAGAGACCAAGCAGAAGCGGGCCAAGATTGACGATTTGCTTGAGCATATTCGTGGCAGACTAGGAGAGCTTGAAGAAGAGAAGGAAGAGCTGCGACAATTCCAGGAAAAGGACCGCGAGCGAAGGTGTCTTGAGTACACGATTCACCACAAGGAGCAAGAGCGACTGGAAGAACAAATCGCACGAATTGACGACGATCGCGATGGCGGAATGGAGCAAAACGAAGAGAACCGCGACAACCTGAAAGCCGCTGAACAACAGATGGACGCGATCGAAGCCGAAATCACCAGCCTCCAAGGCAAGATGAAGCTGCTTGCGCAGGAGCAATTACAATACAAGGAGGAGCGTGTTGACATATCGCGAAGTAAGGCACAGATCGAATCGGAGGTACAAGCTATGCAAGACAATCAAGCAACGGCTCAGCAGGCGCAGGATCAACGTGCGAGTGAGCTGCGCAATGTGCAGAAACAAATCAAGAAGCATGAATCCGAACTTGCTCAATTGTTGCCGCAGTATCAAGCGAAGAAAGATGAGAACAAAGCTATCCAGCAGCAAATCAACGATGCCAACGCCACAGTCCAACGTCTGTATGCCAAACAAGGACGCCACAACCAATTCCGCACCAAGAAAGAGCGCGACGATTGGATGAAGCAGGAAATCGCCTCAATCAATGAAAGTCTTGCCACAAGAAAAGCTATCCGCATGCAGACCGAAGAAGATATCAGCGATTTCGAGTCGCAAATCTCACAATTGGAAGCTGACATTGGCGAATTGCGACATCGAATCGAGAATCGTGGCGACGAGCAACAAAATATTTCTTCAGAGGTCCAGCAGGCGAAGGATGCGGCGGAACAGCTCCAGGATCAACGTCGAGAGCTCTGGCGAGAAGAGGCCAAGCTCGGAACTGTCATTGACAATGCACAAGCGGAATACGACAAGGCCGAGAGGGGCTTGGGCGGCATAATGGACAGCAATACCGCTCGTGGTCTCGCATCAGTCCGGCGTATCGTCGCGAAGCAAGAGATAGAGGGCGCGTATGGCCCTCTCGGAGAACTTTTCGATTGCAATCCAAAGTACAAGACTGCAGTGGAGGTCACTGCAGGTGCTTCCTTGTTCCACTATGTCGTTGACACTGACGAGACTGCCGAAAAGCTCATCAAAGTCCTTCAGCACGAGAAAGGTGGGCGAGTGACCTTTACACCACTCAACAGGATCAAAGCACGACCAGCCGATGTTCCGAAGGCCAGCGATGCGGTCCCATTGATCAGCAAACTGAAGTACAATCCGGAGTTCGAAAGTGCGATGCAGCAAGTCTTTGGCAAGACTATCGTATGCCCAAACCTCCAGGTTGCAGCTCAATATGCCCGCAGTCACTCGGTCAGTGCTATCACCCCTGACGGAGATCGATCGGACAAGAAGGGTGCGCTCACAGGTGGATATTATGACACAAAACGCTCTCGCATTGACTGCATGAAGCGGCTCGTCACCGCACGCGCCGAGCTCGAACGCGTCAGTGGCCGAAAAGATGAGATTCGGCAAGAGCTCGAGAAGCTTGACCAAAAAGTCACCAAAGCTCGGACTAACTATCAGAAGATCGAGCAAAAGCGAGAGCAGCTTGAAGGAGGCTACGGTCCGCTTCGAGATGAGCTAAGACGTAAGGAGCAAGATTTGAACAAGCGACGTGACGAGCTTGAGAGCAAGCAACGCTCATTTGAGAACCTCGACTCTTTATTGGGTGCTCTCAGCACCCAGCTCAGTAGCTATCAGACCGAGTTGCAGGCAGACTTTAAGAAAGCACTGAGCAACCAAGAAGAGCAGGAGCTGAATACAGCGAATGGCCAGCTACCTGATTTGAGGAAGCAATATGCAGAGCTTGGCCGCCAACTGGCAGACTTGGAGGTTCAGAAGAGGAATCTTGAGGACATCCTGAACGTCAATCTTCGACCTCGACTATACGAACTACAAGGCGCAGATCTGGATGCTAATGCCGATAGTACCGGCAAGGTCAATGCCAGGCTGACGGATCGAAGCAGCGATCTCAAGCGAGCCACCAAGACGCTGAACAGTATCGACAAGAAGCTGCAAGAGATCGAGGGCTCGATTGAGAGTGCTCAGGAAGAATTGCAAAGCCTAGAGGCGAAGCGCACTGAGCAGCAAGCGGAACTAGAGAAGCTTGAACAAGCCATTCGTCGTCACCAGAACAGAATTGAAAAGGGTGCTGAGAGGCGGGGACAATTCCAGTCACTCTTGAACCAAGAGCTTGCAACCATTCGCAATCTGGGCGTGCTGCCGGAGGCTGCATTTACACCGCAATATGCGAACCTCAGCTCTGACAACGCAACGAAGCGCCTGCGCAAGACACAAGAAGCTCTCAAGAAGTACGGCCACGTCAACAAGAAAGCCTTCGAGCAGTTTGCACAATTTGAGCGTCAACGTGAGGAGCTCGAGAAGCGTCGTCGCGATCTAGACAACAGTGACAACTCCATCAAGGAGCTCATTGACGTCCTTGACCAGCGGAAAGATGAGGCCATCGAACGAACTTTCCGACAGGTCAGCAAGGAGTTTCACACCATTTTTGAAAAGCTCGTGCCGGCTGGTATGGGCAGGTTGATCATACAGCGTCGCAGCGATCGCCAGGCAAATGGAGGCGCAGAAGACGACAGTGACGATGAAGAAGGGCGCGAAAAGGACAGCGTGGAGAACTACATCGGCATTGGTATTTCTGTCTCCTTCAACTCTAAGCACGACGAGCAGCAACGCATCCAACAGCTGTCCGGAGGGCAAAAGTCGCTGTGCGCTCTGGCGCTTGTGTTTGCCATTCAGGCTTCAGATCCTGCACCTTTCTACCTCTTCGACGAGATTGATGCCAATCTGGACGCACAGTACCGGACGGCGGTGGCCCAGCTTCTGCAAGAATCAAGTCAGACTGGGCAATTCATCTGCACTACGTTCAGGCCGGAAATGTTACACGTTGCCGAGAAGTGCTACGGTGTCAGCTATCTGAACAAGGCCAGTAGTATCGATGTCGTCTCGAAAGAACAGGCGTTGGACTTTGTCGAGGGACAAATTAGTGGGAAGTAGACATGCTCACGACGAGCAGGGAGGTAACGCCGACATGGCAAGGTCTTTCGCGCGAACAATGCTTTATCGTTGGTGGAGCGGTCAGATGATGTTTCTGTGCGTGATGAAACGGATGCCTTTGGCAGGAACGTCGATACCCGTATGTATTATGTCGAAATGCTACGCAATAATGCAACTATCTGTGCTTTACATCCCCAAGTCAGCTTGTGGTACTACGACTCGCAGTCAAATTGTACTGAGATGTGTATGTGTGGGTCAGGGCTCTCTTTGATCACGCATGTAGCTCAGAATCCAATAGATTTGGCACAGCGACTGGTGAGTTGTCCAGTGTCCGGCGGGTTGCTTCCAGAATGGAGCGACCACGAACGGACGCTTTGCGGACTTTGGTTTGCATCATGTGAGTTGTGGGCAAGGATGATGGAGCTTACCTGGAAGACCGATGTCGAAATGGAACTCTTGAAAGGGGTTATCCGTTTGGAGAGGAACATTCAAGACCTCCAGAGCTCTGGTGTATGATTGGTGCGATAACAACTCGCGCTAGCCGATAGCCCCAACTTCGAGTCGACTCGAATCCGACTCGGCTTCGAATCGTTTGTCGTGCAACCGCTGGCTTTTTCTGCCAGGTTCTGCTTGGCGCCAGCGCACGGCCTTTGTCGGCTTTGCGAGTTGTTCCGACGTGCATCGTGCCTCCTGACCTCACGGCAGCCAGTGAGCATTTTGAAGGGGTAACAGCTTTCTCATAGCGTTGCATTATCACGCCTACACTTACTCTTCGGGCTCACTGTGGCCTTGTTCGCAAAACGCCCGCTCTCAATGCTGGTCCACTACACACGCCATAGCTTTCCCCAGATGGAGCAAACTCTGGGTTTCGCGGTGAGGATTGAAAAGATTTTTCCCGTGCTCTGTCCTGTCGGGTCTTGATAAGGACCATTCACTTTCCTTGCATCTCTTGATAGAGTTATTTTCTTTCCGGAATCTAGTCAGACTCTACTACTACTCAAGCATAGATCACGCTCCCATACACATGTCTCCAAGGCCATCAACCTCGTCATCATCCAGAATGCCGGACATGTCGTCCGGGATATACAGGCTGCTGTCCTTCGTGTCAGCAAACAGAAGATCGTACTTGAGCGGATCCAGAGGGACGAGTACACCGACAAACAGTTCAAATGAGCCTCAGATCCTTCTCGTTGTCGCCGGCGGCACGATCTGCATGCAAGACTCCGAAGACGGCTTGGTGACATCGAAACTTTTCCTCGACGAATGCTTGCGACACAATCCTACATACGACGACGGCACACCGGTATTATCTACGAAAGTTACGAACGAGCACGGCAAATTGATCGAGGCCCCGACACTTCGACTACCAAGAGACCGAAACGGCGAGAATGTGCGCTGTTCTGTGCTCGAATTCGATCCTCTACTGGACAGCTCAACCGCTCATGCTCCAACCTGGAATCAATTGGCACAGACTATCCGAGCCAACGAAGACAATTTCGATGCATTCGTAATCTGCCACGGCACAGACACATTAGGATACACTTCCGCCGCACTCTCCTTCATGCTGATGGACAACCTCCAAAAGACCGTAGTCCTAACCGGCGCCCAACGAAGCATGTTCTTCGCCGACTCCGACGGATCCGACAACCTCCTAGGCTCCATCGTCCTCGCGTCACACCTCAAAATCCCCGAAGTCTGCGTCTACTTTGGCCACAAACTCCTACGGGGAACACGAATCACAAAGATCAGCGCAAGTTCCTACTCTGGCTTCGAAAGCCCCAACGCCGGCCCCTTAGCCACAGTCTCTGAGACCGGAATCGTAGTCCACTGGGATAATCTGCTCCACGACCCACCGCCACAAGTCGGAAAAGCAGTCCCCGTCATGGACTCGTCCAAAGTCGTCGTTATCAAAGTCTGGCCAGGGATCACCTCCCAAATCATCGAAGCCATTCTCTCCCCGAAAACAATCCAAGGCGTAGTACTCGAAACCTTTGGCGCGGGAAATATGCCTTTGGCAATAATCCCCGCCCTCTCAGCCGCCGTTCAACGCGGCGTCGTAATCGTCAACGTCACGCAATGTCTTCACGGTAGCGTGAGCGATTCCTATGAACCTGCGCGAAAGCTCGTCGAAGCTGGGATACAACTTGGACACGATATGACAACGGAAGCAGCATACACGAAGTTAGTGTATCTTCTGTCATCGAAAGGCGCAACGCCGGAGAATGTGGCAAAGGACATTTCGCAGAATATTCGAGGAGAATTGACGCCTCCGAGTGAGCATTTGAGTGGTGGGCCGATGAGTATTGCGCAGCTGCCGATCCGGTATGAGAGGACGATGCCCGGACATGTGAAAGTGGACCATGGAACGCACCATCAGTTTCACCTGGGGCATTTTTGAAGAACGCTTCGCTGGATATGAAGTCCCGCCAAAGCACATCTTGAACGTCGCGTGTGGAGGCTGAGGTCAGGAATTGAAATATACTCAGACCACAAAGCTTCCTCAGCTCGGGATATGCTACCGATCATAAGAAGTATCTTGCAATACAGATGGCCGCAATTGGAAAGGCTATAAGCGTACGCCAGACGACGGAGCGCGCAGGGAAAGTCTTGAAGAGCACATGATTCGGACTGTAGTAGCCAGTCGTGGCAAGCGAGATGCGGCCCCGCAAAGTGACCTTCACACTGCACTAGTACAACGTACAGTCCTGCAAGCGATAGCAAACGGCACGAGATCATGATAGTCACGAAAATGGAAAGACCTACCTGAACAAATGCACTTCGATTCTGTTTCATTTGTGACTGCATACTGTTCTCTACCCGAAGGCCAGTCTGCGCTGACCCTTCTCAGGTTGTCCGACGCCGGTGCTGCCAGGTCTCCCTCGCCCTTTCCCCTTTGCTTTCGACGATGAGGCAGGCTTTGCCAAAGGGACGGGCTTAGGTGGAGGTCTGCTAGGACTCGTTTGTCTTTGTAGGTCCTGTGCGAAATGAAAGTCTTCGTGCTCGGTGCGACCCGCTGTCGATATTCTCTTGTTGCAACGATCACATGTGTACAGATCATCGGAGTCTTGTTCTTCCTCATCAAGGGCAGCGGGTGCGGGAGAGTCGTGCCCGCGTGCCCAGAGAGGAATGCTATCATCAGCCTGTGCTGAAGTAGGAATGTCCCGGAGATCCTCCTCCTTGATGTTGATGTGAGTGCCTTGTGAGGGAGTGATGCGCTCTTCATCGTCGTCCTCCACATCACTGCCCCAGCTATTGTACTTGTGTGCAAACACGGTTGGCGTCCCACCAACTTTGATGCGCCGCTTCTTCTTGGAAGGGCCTTTTTCTAAAGATTCTTCGCGATGAAGGGTAGCAGCTTGCATAGCCCGGGCCTCCTCACCGCGGACCAGAAAGCCATTGATGCCCATGTTGCCAGTAACACCATCCTCAAAGCCGCCCACTTGCACGGACAGATTGGCGCACGGCCAAGCTCTCCCGTCAACAATGACTTGCGCCAGCAGATTCTTGGCCAAGTCGAACAAAATTTCTTCTGATATAGTCTTGCCCATCGGGATTGGGCCAGACTTGCTTCGTGTCTGCTGACCTTGCCGGTGATGTATGCTGATGGTCTTCGGTCGTCGCTTGTTCTCGAGCACGCCCTCCTCGACTAGGCGACCAAAGATGTCTGCAACGAAGATTCGCAACCACTTGCATGCTACCTCAAAACTGTTGATCGATGGTCTGAACGACTTCGCAGACAGCATAGACTTGATCTGTGTTCGTGGATTGACCTCGCTGTTGTCTTCGCCTCGCAAGACATCGTAAAGCCAGGATCCGGTATCGTCGCCAAGCTGCTTCTTCAATTGCTCGATCGGGACCGGCAGAAGCTCAGCGACAGTATCCGTGTTGAAGGCAGCAACAACCTGATCGCCCAACTTGCCGCCCAGATTCCGGATTTTGGTAAATTTGTAGCCAGATAGAAAGTGCTGAACCGCTCGATTTCGAATCACAGTCTGTGAGTTGGGCTTCTTGTGACCGGAGCCCAGTTTTGCGAGCATCTTGTTTCTGCTGACACCCGCAGACATCGTGTACTTCAGCTCTTTGAACACTGCAGCTCGCACGTCTCTCACAATCTCGGACGCGACCAGCATTACGATATCGTCCCAATCCGGATCGTCCTCCTCGGTATGCTTCTCATCCAGGTCTACGAGCGCATCTGCTTTCCAATCCAACACAGTCGTAGGCGGCTTGGGCAGCGGTTCCGAAGGATCATCATACGGCGGTGGCCCCTTCAACTCCGGATACCTCTCCAACAAGATACCATGCACCTGCGCAGACAAGTCCAAGAACACCTCATCAATACTCGCTTTCTCCACTCTCTGCTTATCCGTAGGCAAAGTTTCCTTGATACACTTCAAAATCTTCCTGCTCTCGATCCGATATGGATCCAAGCTGACCTTCCTGACGGCAATTTCTTTGAACGCATCGTCTGCATATTCCCACTTCGCATTCCCCTCTTTCCAAGTCGCAACATGCTGACATATGATGTCTGGACATTTCTCTTTCGCCTCGGTGATGGTAACGTGGCGGTTTAGACCGTATGCTCGGGCGGGATAGTTGATGGCGATCAGACCTTGCCACTGCTGCACCGCAAGAGGCTGGTCTTTGTCCACGCCCAATCGGACCATCTCACATTGTGCGTAGAATGCATCCAGATCGATATGCGCTATCACGCGCAGAGGACAGTTGGTGGCAGAATGGGCAAGTGTAGACAAGTGCTTCCATGTGAACTTGCTGCGTCGAGCCCGGTGCGTATTGGGAGAAATGGGCGAGGAGATGAAGTTCTGTGAGGACATGGTCGTGTCCTTCGCCGTGTCATGTTATCGCATGCTGGGGTGCCGGTTCGCATAAAAGTGTCAAGAAACAGTCTGCATGTGGTGGGAAGCGCGTGTCGTGTCGCGGCGCGCGTCAAAGTGGATGACGTCGCTCTCAGCGTGGAGGTGAATCGAGGACAACCAACGGCAGATCGAAGGGAACATGAACAAAGCAATAGTCAATTTCTATTCAATTGCATACACGCTCCCGCCCAAGCATTCGTTGCTGTACCATAGTCTTCACTTCACTCTTAACTCCGCCTGCTGCTCAATGCTTTCGTTACTTCGTAGGCTGCTTGCTTTTCTGTCGTGCCTGTTTCTATTTCCTTCCCAGGGTTTCGCTATGATCTTGCAACGCTCGTGACCGCTTCGCTTGAACGCTGTCTCTCTCAATGCATATATGGTACCGCGCTGCTCAATCTCGGAATCACTAGCGTCGGTATCTTCGACCATCACGGTCAATGATATATTCTCGTTCGTAGATGCGCTCGTCGTAGACAGATCTTGGTGGAGCTGGAATCGGAGGAGGTGGGGGCAAGGCCTTCATTGGAAGTCTTTCTCGCTCTTCTCTTTGCCACTGGATCTCTCGAATTCGTTCGCGACGCTCGCGCTTGATGTCTTCCGTAATCTCAACGAGGCGAAGAACATCCTCCTGTACAATTGTCAGCTGTTTGCCAGGAGCGATCCACTCCGATGGTTTACTCACGTATTTTAGGTACTCCATGACATAAAAGTGATCGTCGCTCTCTTCAAATTCATATCCCATCTCGTCGATAGCCTCTTTGATTACCAAGTCCTTGGTCACCTCAGTCCACATCTTATCTCGCTTCTTTTGTCGGGGCCTGTCATCGCCACCAGTACGACGGTCCATAGTGATCCTAATCTCTTCTTTGGTGTCCCTGCGCTCTTCACGAGGCGGCGCCGGAGCTGGGGCCGGAGCTGGCAGTGGTGGCGGTGACGCGTAACCGTTACCATAAGGCGACTCGTACACGCGATCACCGGAGATGAACTTCCCGCGCCTCTCGCCATTGTAGCGCTGCCAGGTGATCTCTTGCGCACCACCGCCAACACCGTCCATACGCACTCTTTCAGTTCCGGGAGGCACATCCACGAGGCTCCAGTCTCTGGTCGCGCCGTTCCAGGCTTCACCGGGGTATGCTCGAGAGGCGATTTTGCGATTGTAGTATTCTGCCTCCTCGTCAAGTTCGTCGTCGTATCGGCGATGATCACGAGAGGGCGAGCGGCGGCGGGTGGAAACACTCATGGACCGCTTGTGGTCTACACTGACCGAACGCTTGCACTCAACTGCGCGATCCTCACGCTCCCAGTTGTCCTTCTCAATGTGGATATCCTCTTCGTAGGCCTTGCCGTTACGGGTGCCTTTGCGTCGAATCTCGATTTCAAGATTCTCTTCTTTGGTTTCTGGTGGTGGACTCGGTGGCGCAGGAGCAGGTGGTGGCGGGGGTGGAGTTGGCGAGCGAGCGCGCTCTACGCCGTGATCAATATGTCGGTGGTGGGTGATGACTTCTTGAATGATTGGCGGCCTGTAAATTGGTTCCAACGGCGGTGGAGGCGGGGGCGAGGGCTCTGGCGTTGGCTCTCGAGGCGGTTCAGGTTCCGGCTCCGGCTCTGGCGACGGTGATCGCTCTTTCGTGCGGCGGATGATGATCTCCTCTTTCTCGTAATCACGCGGGGGTGGAGGCGATGGGGTTCGAGGCCTCCGAACGACCCACTCCTCTTCTTTCCTTGCGACTAGCTGATGTCGGCTAACTGAACGGTGTCGTGGAGGAGGAGCGCTGCTCTCCCGAATATCGATTTCTTCGAATTTCGCTCGTCCTCTGCCAGGCGGCGAGCGACGCTCTCGAAAGATGATCTCCTCTCGTTCCACATCCCCTCGCTCACTTCGAGGAGGCCGAGGAGCTGGCGAGAATCGCTCACGTATGTCAATCTCCTCGCGTTCGACTCGTGACCGACTAGGCGCAGCACTGCGTTCGCGCTCTCGAATGTCAATCTCCGTCTTCTCAACAGTCTTGGGCGGAGGTGCTGGTCGATCACCACCGCCTCGTCTGAAGCGAATCTCTTCCACGGGCGGAGGATCGCTCCGAGAGGCTTGTGAGCGGGCTTCATGCTCCTCACGGCTGATCTTGATGTCGATTTCTTCCTTCTCGCTCACTCGCTCACGTGGAGGCGGGCGTGATCGGGTACGTTCGCGATAAATGATCTCCTCTTTCTCCTCCGCCTGGCTGGCAGGATAGGGTGGAGCTCGCTCTCGCTCGCGCTCACGATACACGATCTTTGTCTCTTCTTCCGTCGCAGCTGGAGGGGGACGACTTCGTGCCGACTCTACGCTTCGTCTTCTGCGTGACACTCTGCTATAGTTGTCATCCTCGCGACGCTCCTCGCGCACCACGAGAGGTCCTGCTGAGGACTTGCCGTAGTCTTCTCGCAAGAAGTCCGGCTGGCGGGGTGCACGGCGCTCGCTGAGGACCGAATCTCGTTCCTTGACCACAGTCTCCGGGCGGTATCGGCGTTCGTCTGGGTAGCGTTCACGAGTGATGTCTACTTCCAGGTCATCGTAATCGCGGTCCCGCCGGGGTCTTCTGTAGAAGTCGCTTTGGGAGTCATCGTAACGGTCGGCTACGGGATACTCTCGAGGATGCCGTGACATGGTGACGAGCAGCTATCGGCCGTTAAAATGGTATGTAGTGAGAGAGAGTTTGGTTGATATGCACAGTCGGAGAGGCCAACAGGTTCTGGAGCAAGGCCAGGTGCGCGTGGACTGGCAGTGGCCTGCAGCGCGTTCCGCTGCTGCTGCTGCTGTGTCAGGTGAGCTCAGCTGGTGCAGCGGCGTTCGCCAGAGTGGTGCAGTGGAGCAGCTGCGAATGCGGGCAGACAAACGACAGGAAGAATGTGCAACCGTGGCTCGCGATGGCAGCGGCGGTGGGCGGAGGGAGAGTTGCAGCGCACGACGACGAAGAAACGGTGCAGTGCAGCGGGTTCGACCGCATCATTTCTGTTGCTCTCACCTGCTGGCTCCGCTGGCTGGACGTCGTGAATTGGTGGAGGGATCAGCCTGCTTCACCATCTGGACAGCTGGGTATATGATGTAATGCTGCAGGAGTGAATGGGCACCATTGATTGATTTTCTTGCACCGGACGCTGCAGCGCGCGCGGCTGGGCAGCAGCAGCAGCACATGCGCGAAGCTTTGTTGCCTGAACTGCTGTGGTGAACAAGCGTGATGGAGAGATGACTGCGTCGCGTGTGAGTCCCGCCGCTCGCAGCCCAGGCCATGTCATGCCCGCCCGCCCTCTGCACTCTGCACACACTGTCGAAACTCTCGCCGCTGCAGACCAGCGCAGCCGCGTGCCACCCACAACCTTGACCTGTTTGCGAGCGCGGACGGAGTTGGGGGGATGAGGCCGTGTTCCGCTCTGCCCGCCCGCCCGTCGTTGGGCGAGATGGGCCTCGTGCGCAGCCTTCACATGAACCAGACATCCTGGTCCGTCATCGCGACGAGTGCGCGCGGACAGCCGAACCAACCTCCTTCCATCACTGCTGCCACTGCACAGTGACGTCTCGGACAATTGCTGCCATCTTGTTTGGCGGCACTTGTCTCTGCCATTCCCGAACATGACCACGCGTTCGATCCGCGACCCCTGGTGAAGACGTGCAGCGCAGCACGTTACATATCCAGGTTGCCCATACCTCGGGAGGTAGCAGCGAGTAGAAACTCTGCCCAATTCCAAACAACGCATCGCATCACTCCCGTCCTTTGCATCAGAGTTCACCGGCAAGTTGACGCGGAGGATGGCGACAAGCATTTTGCTTGACCTGCGACTCAGTTGGCTGGTGTCGCATGACAAGAAAAGTGTGCCTTCGACGTGCGATATCCTCATCTGCCTCTGAGGATCAACAGTGCGTGGCGGAGCTTCACAATGTTGAGTTGCTGCTTTTGATCACCGCACGTGAGTCACGAGGCCTCAGCCTCCATCCAGCAGGTCAAATTCACTGGTAGTGTGAGTGGTGTATTTCCATTGCTTGTCTCGCGACTGCCGTTCAACCAGAGAGGGGCGAAACCGCTTGTCACAGAATCACGATTGACGATTTTTCGTAACCATGCCAAGACGCGGAGCAAAATCAAACGAGTTGTTGGAACTGGACGGGCGAACATGTAAGTGTGGTCGAGATACTCCGGCAGTCTTGACCACAGCTACTGCACCAACACGTCGTGGTCGCAGTTGTGCTGTGGGAACAGCTGAAACACAGTGACGAACCCAAGACACGTACTTACTTGCTGCGCCTGATTCTAGTGGAAGGAGGAGGCCAGCTTCTTCGTATCGCGTTCTGCTTATCAGCACTCACTGGCACCCCAGTCCATATACACGACATAAGAGGAGGCAGAAGCGGTGGCGGCGGATTGAAACCACAACATCTAGCATGTGTCCAATGGCTTGCGCAAGCATGCAATGCTCGTGTCTCCGGCGCAGGCAAGGGAAGCAAGACACTTACCTTCACGCCTGGAACTATCGAGAGTGAACTGCCAGCAGTATTCAAGAAGATGTCCAAGAATGACGATGGCCAATTCTACGAATGTCATCTTGATATCGGCACCGCGGGCAGTACTGGGCTCGCCCTCCAGGCCATACTACCTTTCGTTCTGTTCACGCACCTCCCCACTGAATCTCCCATTTATCTGCGTATAAGTGGAGGCACCAATGTTTCTGGCTCGCCGTCGTACGAATATATCAAGTATGTGCTTCTACCGACATTGAGGTCCATCGGCTTTCCAGAGATCGAATCAGTACTGGCAAAGCGTGGATGGAGCCAGGGCGGTACAAGTATAGGCAACTTCACACTCAAGATTCCTCCTCGGTCGGATATCGCCCTACCCGCATTCAAACATCGACCACAAGATCTCGAAATCAAGCCAATGGAGCCGAGCAATCTCCGTGCAATCTTTATTGGGCCAGCGAGCTGTCATGAGCACTTCCGCAAGGTGCTTCTTCCCGCCGTCTCGCATCACTTTGGAGACTCCATGTTATCCGACATAGGCTCGAAAGCCTCAAACAAGCTCGTCATCGAATGCGAGAATAGTCAGCATGACAAACGAATGTATTTCATACTCGTCGCGACTGTTCCATGCTCAGAAGGCCAAGGTTCATATACAATCGGCAGAGACTGGCTTTACCAGCGCAAAATCTCAAGTCATCAACGAGCAACAACAGAAATGGTCGAGAAGGTTACGAACGATCTTGCAAACGAATGGGCTTCTGGTGCTTGGGTCGATGAGCACATGCGCGACCAATTGGTCATCTTTCAGGCTTTGGCGAAGGGACGATCTGAGGTCTTCGCGGGTTGGGATCTAGATGAGAGTGAGCAATTGAGGGAGCCCAGTCTGCATGCAAGGACAGCTGAATGGGTTGCGAAGCAACTGCTTGGCGTGACGTTCGATGTTGAGGGCAGCTGCGAGGGTGTTGGCTTCGATGGGAGTAGGCGCGATGAGGCGGGACTGGCTGCTGGAGTTGCGGGTCTTGATCTGGGTTGAGCTTAATGTGTACAGGCGAAGTCTCAGGCCTATGAATGTATGGCAACTCCTTGAATGTTCAGGCTCGAGGTGAGGCTTAGTTGCAATCCCCAGCTGCATGCACACTGCACAGCTTCGGGTGGCATTCATCTAGATGGTAGCAATTGTTGCACTCAGCACTTTCATGGTGCCCTCGTACGATCTCAGGTCACAAGATCGCAGATGGAGAGGCCGAGACCGCGGAATCATTGGTGCCCAGTCTATTCTGGTGCTCCTACCGGCATGAAGACCAGCATCTTCGGTCTTCCACATTCGGTGGTACGAGGGTCAGCAGGCAACCTGGTGATGCCGATGCCGATCGCTCGGAGCATCGCCGTCGTTGCTTTGGGTGCCTCCAATGGACTGCAGAGCACAAGCCAGTTCATACGGCGGTTCAAATTCGAGTGCGACTTGAAAATCGTTGCAACGGCATGCAAGTGGTAAATATTTTGGAGAACTTTACAACTCCGCGAAACTTGACGCGTGCCAGCCTAAGCTCGAATGGGGATCCCACCTGTCGGGGCTCGACGGTCCGCACCCTTGTCTCGAAGTCTGTCCCTGCATCGATCTAGCCAAGGCTAGCTCATTGAGGCTCTCGTGAGTAAGCTACGTCAAAGCTCCAGGTGGTCGAGAAAATGTTGAACAGATCAGCGCGCATGCTGTTGAGGGGAGCTCGTTAGTCCGCAGTCGAGTAGGGAAAAGAACCAATCCGTCCAGCGCAGCATCTCCACGCCTTCTCGCTAATCCATCTTATCATACGTTTGCGAAACAGCGGTGGAGCTCGCAGCTCGACTTACATCATATACGGGCGCCCAGTCCCTGGAGTGCGTGTCGACGTCAAGGTGAGCTTCATTTTCTGATCTTTCTGTATTCGCGTACCCACGACTTCTCTTCTCCCTGCCAATAATCAAACTTCTTCACTCTTCACTTCTGTCTCAACATCAGCTGAGAGACTTCATCTAATTCCCACTTGCAGCCGTCAAAATGTTCAAACACAATCTCCTGAGGCAAATCTCAAGAGCTTCCACCACCGCAGCTCGCCCACCAACTGCTGCAGCTCTGACGCGGCAAACTACTCGAGGCATCCGCATCACACCCACTGTCAAGCGGGCAGACGATGCCACAAAGGACAAACATGACGAGTACTCGACTGCGGGAAAGCCTGGTGCTTTCGCCCACGAGGGAGAGTTCTCGCGAACAGATAACACGATTCGTGTAGAATACCCAGAAGAGGACAATCTCCCAAGCTCTCAGCCAGTCCAAGGACGTGGCGGTTTCCACTTCAAGAGAACGCTCGAGTCTTTCAGTTTGGAGGGCCGAACGGGAGTGGTTACCGGTGGAGCTCGAGGTCTTGGTCTCGTCATGAGCCAGGCATTGGTGATCAGTGGCGCCAACATTGCCATTGTTGATTTGAACAGTATGTCAAGATCTGCAAACCAGTCAGCACACGTGCGATACTGACTGATACTTTCCAATAGAGGAGGAAGGCGAGAAGCAAGCGAAGCTTCTCATGGAGACCTTCAGAAAAGAGAACCCAGGTGCGACCGACAAGGACGTACCCAAGGTGACAGCCCATTACTGCGATGTCTCATCACCAGACTCCGTCAACGCCGCCATGGCCGAGATCCTCGAATCCCACGGCCAAGTCGACCACCTCGTCACTTCCGCCGGTTTCACGGAGAACTATGATGCGATCGAGTACCCGCACGATCGCATGCAAAAGCTGTGGGGAGTCAACGTGGATGGTACATACTTGTGGTCCTGCGCTGTTGCGAAGCACTTGATGGCTCGCCAGGCCAAGGGCAGTGTTGTCATGATTGGCAGCATGAGTGGAGCTATTGTCAACGTGCCACAGCCGCAAGCACCATACAACGCGGCGAAGGCCGCTGTGCGACACTTGGCTAGCTCGCTTGCCGTTGAGTGGGCTCATGCTGGTATCCGCGTGAACTGCATTAGCCCTGGATACATGCTTACGGCACTGTGAGTAACGTTTTGACGAATATCGTGAAAACTGAGCTGACATATTGGGTAGCACCAAGAAGATTCTCGACGATAACCCAGAGCTCGCACAGAAGTGGACCAGTTTGATTCCACAGGGTAAGATGGGTCGCCCAGAAGACCTCATGGGCGCTGTCACTTTCCTGCTGTCAGACGCTGCTGGATACGTGACTGGCGCTGATCTCCGTGTCGATGGTGGCTACACTGTCACTTAAGCGACAGCTTGGTGTATCATAATCGGGAAGCGTGGCATCGACAAAATGCATAGCTTGAAGAAAACGATAGAAGAAGGCGAATGTGCGATAGAGAACGGCATGCCAGCAGGCAGGTTGCAATAGGCGTTCGGCGTGTAGCGATATTTGAATTTGAGCTCTCAACGAGCGTATGCTCTATTAGAAAGTTTTGCATCACGCAAAACACAGCAGGTCCACGCCTTCGCACGAGCATGACTGAAAACCCCCATCGAACTAGTAGTACATCCTCGTCGCTCTCACATCAGGATTGACCTCCTCCAACTCCACACTATCCCTCAATCCCTCCATCAACGGCAATATCCCCCTCATATAACTCTCCTCATCAACGAACTCCTTCGGCTCCCTCGCCTCAAGCCAAAATCTCTCTCCAACGCCATCAAACTCCCAGCTCCACCACGTCTTCTCCAAGTTCGGCGACGCCCTATCATACCTTTCCGCATGATCGATTTTCAACATCAACCCCACCAACCGGTTGAACCAAGACCTAAAACTCCCTTTCACCATCGCGTTATTCTTCACGAATACTAGACTTTTAACACCTTGTAGACCTCGTAAAAGTTTGACGACATCGGATGTGTAATCGAACATGTAATGCCATGAACTGGAGCGTTGGAGGATAATTGTTAGGGTTTCAAGTTTGAGGGATTGGATTCCGAAAGGATGGTCGTTCCATTCTGAGAGTTTGCGGAAATGGCGTTTGTCTGCTACGAAAGCTAGAGATCGGATGGAGGAGATTTGTTTGGTGTGGAGTAACGTTGTTAATCGTGAAGGTACATCGCAGAATGGGTTCGAGACCAGGAAGGGAGTGTGGTTGAAGGCTAGGAGGCTTGCGTCTTGGTACCAGGTCCGACAGACGAGGAGTGGTACGAGTTGGTGGCTGGATTTGTAGGTTTCGTCCATGCAAATGTTTCCGGCAGAGGTTTTGGTGAGTGAGCTGGTTTTGGAGTTGGTGCTGAAGACGTATTCGAGAATTGTGGTTCTGATCTCGGCGGGGAGGGCGGAGAAAGTTGAGGTTGGACGTTTGTCCTGTAAGTTGGCCATGCTGGTCGATGGCCTTCTGAACTCGGTTCAAGGTCCGTGAAGCTGATTGTGGGCTGTAGAGCATGCGTAGTGCTAAAGCATACCAAGTCTGCCCCACGCCTCGGACCCTTTGAGCTTTCGAGTTCAAGTCGCCACTGTGGGTGCGGGGCAGGAATAGTCCAATTGAAGTATGCGAACGTGGTCAAAGTATAGAGATAATAAATGCTCCAAGACGTTTCCTATCTATGCGCCTTCCAGCATACCATAGAATCAGACAATACTCTTACAATACTCACCGCGAGCTCAGATCTTCCACTCCTTCAATTCCTCCTCAGTCCACTCCCACAACTGCTTCTCAAGCTCAGGATCGTTACCCTTCTTTGTCGTCGTGCCCTTCTTGGCCACTGGCATGTAGAATGTGCCCGTCTGAACTTGCCGCTCACCATCACCAAGCGGTGCAGTCGCAGCCCATTGCTGGTTCCAGGCACACATCTCAGCTGGAATCATGATGGGGTAGCTCGTCGCGTACACGAACATCTTTTGTGGCAAACTGAGGCCTCCCACCAAGCCAGTTGCGCTTACTCCGGGATGAATCGAAACACTTGTGATCTGTGGATAATGCTTCGCGTACGCGCGTGCGTAAACGAGATTCGCCAGCTTCGACTGAGCATAGCGGATCCAGGGCCCAACTGAACCTTGCATTCCGCAAGGCACAATATCCTCATGCTTGGTTTTCAGCTTTGCAAAATCGATTCCCTTGGGATTGTGTCCTTTGTGTCCGAGTGAGGTGTCCCAGACTACTCGTACATCTCTGCTTTCTGGTCGCTCAGCAGTCTGAAGCAGGAGAGGAGTCAGAAGCTTGACAAGTAATGCGTGACCCATATGGTTGGTGCCAAACTGCAGTTCGTAGCCGTCTTCGGTGAGGCCAGGCGGATGAGCCATGATGCCGGCATTTGCCATGAGAATATCGAGTCGCTGGGTTCTCGAAACCAAATCTTTGGCGGCTTTCTCAATTGACGCGAATGATGCGAGGTCGCATTTGATGAAAGTCACCGACGCGGTTGGACTTGCTGCTTTTGCCAGTCTGATCGTCTCCTCCGCTGATGGCTGCGAGCGTCCAGTGAAGTAGATGTGCGCTGCATCGTGTTTCGCAAACGACACCACTGTCTCACGACCTAGCCCACCAGTTCCACCAGTGATGAGGATGACCTTGCCTGCTAGACTTGGAATCTCCTTCTCGGCGTCGAAGACTGGTTTGCGGAATATGTCGAGCGCCATTGTTTCGGTGTTATTGTCTTTTTGCTGATGAGAATGTGATTGATGTGATGGCAGGCGGGAGTGAACTGGGTTGTCCTGTCTGTACTTGAGAGAGGTATCGACTTCGAATGTGCCGCTCACCTGTCACATCGTGACGCCGAACTTATACCTACAGCTCCTAGTCGCACAGCATTGGGTGCGGTATTCACGAATTGTGCAGATTATGTCACTGCCAGGCAGACACAATCGGCGCTCGAGGATGTTGGACCGATGGCTCTTGCACAAAGAAGAGAGGGAAGCGGCTGTGCGCGTGTTGTCCAATCAACGCTCCTGCCAAGTGGCGAGATGTTCCGGCGTCTGGACTTTGGCCGTGTCTTTCGTCCGGACTGGCCTGGACAACGGACATCACCATCTTACAAGTTCTCGTCCCCCTCCGCTGCCCTAACACCACGGGGCAGGATTCCACAATGCGCAGCTGCGTGCCTCCGAGGGCCCAGATGCCCAAGAACCATGTGACGGACGCCCGACATCATCGATGAATATATGTCGCGGTTCTGCCGTGTCTGGACTCGAGCTCTGCATCTATCTGTTACACGGCACGACGAGAGAGCATCAGTCACGCGTGTGGGCCCGACAATTCGCTTGAGAATTGTCAGTCTCGACTAGGATGCATAGCGAGAGGCGAGTAATGCTCCTCCTTTTACTTGAGTATTGATTCTTTTCCTTTCATTCCAGTCCTCGTACACCACGCAATGAGCTTGCGGCACACTTGAACATGACGATGGACACAGGAACCACGAACATCACCGAACTTCCTGCCGAGGTCAGACTACTGATATATGAGCAAGTCTTGCAAGATGATGCTTCGGTGTCTGTGGAGTGCTTTGAAGATGGCACAATCACGACACGGAGTTCTTGGGCCTTACTATTGGTCTGCCGATTGTTTCGACGTGAACTTGGCCCAATGATGCCGAGACCTTCTTGCGTTCCGTTCCACTTCTCCAATGTGAACAGAGGCTCGGTATGGCAATGGTGCCAACGCATGGGCCCAACAAGACTGAGCCAGATGCGAAGATGGACAATGAGTGGGGCAGGCGTGTGTTTGACTGGGTGGGATGAAGCGTAAGTCGGCAGGCACCTTTGATTGATAGAGCCTGGCTTACATTATCTGCAGCACAAGGAGAATAGGCGAAGCACCGTTGTGCTTTCGATCAGTTACTCTGGACCTGAACTGTGGCTTCGAAGGCCCTGATCATGATGGAGATCATCAAGCAAAGCATTCCGAGAACACGACTCTTGGCTGTTCTCCGCGGAGCTGGTCGAGTCTCAGAGCAGTCGTTGGTGGCTGCTATTGTAGTCGAGGATGCCTGGGCTGTCGCTACTGTACTCAAGTCGTTGCTGTGGGACAGGTATCGAAGATGCAATGGAGTGCTGATGACACGCCGCTTGCGACCACTCAATTACTGGTGAACCTCGTCAACACCATCACACGAAACCTGTCCGAATGTCTGTGCCCGCAAGGCTGTGGCATAGAGGGTTGCAATCAGCACAGAGGCGAGCTGAATCCTGGCGCATCCACGGATCCCTTACTGCAGCTGCTGAGGCTGCGAGACTACAATGAGCGATACCTGGTGGAATGAGTTGAGAACACTCCCATGGTCTGCGTCATGATGGTTCTGAAGGTTTCGTTCATGCTTCTATCTATCTTACAGAAGCGCGCTTTGTCTTGTGAGTGGGACTGGCCTTGACAGTCGCCTCTTTAACACTCTGGCCGTGAGTTGAGCAGAAGCAGACTTACGCAGCCCAAGTCCTGCTGCCCTTCAAGAACTCATCAAACCACGCAACTGCCTGCAAGAAAGCAGCTTCCTTGGCGTATTTCACCTCTGGCTTGCTGGTATCTGCTCGGACTGCAAACCCGTGCTCGACACCACTGTAGAGCGAGATTTGATATGGAATAGTGTGCTCCTTGAGAAGATCCTCAGTCTCCCGCCTCTTCTCAGCTGGGAAGATTTGATCGGTTTCAGCAGCAGCGATGCTGAAAGGACCAGCCAGCGCTTTGATCTCGTCTGCGTCAACGAACGAAGGGTGTGCGACGTAGCCGACATCGACGCCCTTGCCCTTGGCCTGGTACCGAGCAACATACTTAGCTCCAAAGCAATAGCCCACAGCTCCCAGCTTCTTAACACCATATTCCTCCTTGAGAGCCTTGATGACCTTCTCGACGATAGGGTCGACTTGCTTTGGAGTGTGACCACCGCTTGGACCGGACGTCGTGAGCCACTTCATGATGTCGAAGTCGTCTGGTCTGTTGAGCGGGATCGGGTCGCCCTCAAAGAGGTCAGGCATGGCAACAAAGTAGCCATTTGCGGCGAATTGGTCGGCGATGAGCTGGGCGTTGACGAAGTCGTGACCAATCACGTCAGTGAGAATGAGGATTGCGGTGTCGGTCTGCTTCGACTCTGGGTAGGCAAAGTATGTGTCGACTAGACATCGTCTTTATCAGCACGAAGAATGCATTGTTTTCATAGGGAGATCCTTACTGCCACCGGCGTTCTTCTTGGAGCCTGTTGGAGTGCCTTCGTGCTTGACACCAATGGTGCAGCATTTGCCAGGTGGGTTGGAAGCCATTATGAGAAGAGCGTGAAGAATGTGTTGTAATTGTTCGGTTAGTTCTCACGAAGAGGTACAAGAAACAGCTCAGCTCAACAGACGTGGCGCTACCAGCTATTAGTACTCACCCAAAGACCGGAGCTCTAACCACAAAATTCTACTAACCACGCCGTCAAGCCCTGAAGAACTTTGGCTGGCTCGAGATGCTGCAAGCTTCTGTCATCATCGTTGCCGATGGCATGCCCCACCTATGTCTCGAGCCGCCCCTCATTCGCACACGCAAGTCCTTATCCGAGCACAGGCGAGCAACAGCCCACTTCCGACTCTCCAACCAGCTTGCAAATGACAGACGCGTAATCAAGCTTTGCAGTTAAGCTTGAATCCGACGCCATTTGCACGGGTTATGAGTTGATTGAAAAGCACTGCGACGATGTGATCGTGTTATCCATGTTCAATTGGCCATGGAAGTACTGTACCTGTCTGCATCGCGGAATAAAGCTTCGCCAGCGCCGGGGAGTTTATGGACTTTAGCTGTTCTGTTTCCTCGGAATTACCGACACGAGGGCGAGATTTAGCAATGCTGGCGGTGACTTTCCGCTGATACGGTAATGCACTGGATGAGCTCAATCATTCAGAACTGTGTTCGTTGTACATACTATGCTACACATTATGCGGGTGATTAGTCTTACTTCTATCATTAAGTATGGGGTATCATGGTTTCTCGCTGCTCCTGCACGGCTTTCACTTTCCTCGGCAATACTCTTCTATCACCTTGATGAGTCTTGCTCGATGATCTTTTCGCACGTAGACATCTCCATGATCGTGGCCTTGCCACCAGATAGTCTCCAACCCCGAGCCGCGCCATGGCTTCGAAGTGGCCACATCAGTAGGCTCCAACTCCATCGTCTTCCTCCCTTGTCCGTCCTTCGTGATGACAGGATCAGACTTGGTACCATTCTCCAGGTATGCTCGCACTGCCTTCGCATTCAAAATGAGATCGTCCGATGAAATGGAAGCTGTGAATCGCATGCCATGATTCTCGATCAAATGATCAATCTGGTCACGCCAGAGCACGTTCTCAGTCCAGAAGAAGTGACGTCCCAAAGTGTGTGCAATTTGTGGATCTTTGGAGGCAAAGTACCAGAGAAGCCACTCAGGCGCACGTACCGGTGGTCGGCAAGTAAAGTTGTAAGCCACATCGGGCATATGCAGCATGCAAGTGACTGGATCAACGAGCAGTGTGCCGGAGATGCGTGGAGATAGATTCTTGTCGCGAAGGATCTGTGCGCTCAGAATGGTTCCGTATGAATGCGCACCCAGGACAAAGCGGCCTTCACCGAAGTGGTGATTGATGACGGTGGTGAGCTGCGCGAGGAGTTCAGTCCTTGTGGGAATAGATTCTGTCAGGCGGGAGGAGATTTGTAGGACTTCCAACGCGAGGATTCCCACTTGATCGTCCTCACCGCGTCCGTCGTTCAGGTCATGGTTGAGCTCATCCAAAAAGGTCACAGAGGGCAGAAGTCCAATCCCAATGCCGTGGACATACACAACAGGAAGACGAGACTTCGACGTGTGCTCGCGCAAGAAATACGAAAGTTTGGAAGCCACAGAGGTCTTGCGTGTGAGAAATGCCGCAGGTCGCGGTGGGAAGACTGCCAATGCCTTCCAAAACGTTCGCCGGTAGTAGGTGTAGCCTTTGAGGTACAGCAGCAACAGTGTGAAGGTGTCGGCCAGCATGATCAAGCTGTACCACATCAGGCTCCTGGGCTCGATCTCGATGGGATCCAGCGTCAGGCGCAAACTGCGCGCTTTGCCCGGGCCTTTCTGGAATGGTTGCGGCATCATGATTGCCATCTTGTTCATGTACTCCTCAATCTCCGCGTTGTCTCCATCTTTCTCGCTTGCCAGTTCTGCACGCCCTTCCCAAAAACTCCAATCCACAAACTTACGCAGCTCTTCTCTTCCGATGTCTTCGACCCTTGCGCCTCGAAACCATCCACTCAGAAACGAGATCGGATCATGGATCTCTCGCTGGCATTTATTGAACAAGTCCTGTCGTTCCTGGCGCGTCTTGACTGGAGGATGTATCGCTTCCTTCTGTATGTGCCGTTTATACCATAAGAAGAAGATGTAGAACAATGCTTCCGGCAGACATATTCTCCACATCCACGTCCTGTGCAGGTAGTCCTCGAATCCTAGACTCCATGCTGGCCATTGACTCGCGACCAGACTCCAGGCAACATATCCCAAGCAGAACGGCGCGTAAGATTGGAAAAAGGTGATGATGCTGCGAATGATGAATCGGTTGGTCGGGCTGTCCGTAAGCATTTTTCTCTCAAGCATGCGCTGTAAGACTGAGACTGCAATCGCGATCCACCCTACCGCGTGCGCTCTCCTCCAACATTACATATATCGGTGTAAGAAGCATGATGTAGTTGAGCACGTTGCGCCAACGCAGCGTTTCGCGTTTCCGCTAGTATCCGAGGCTGCTGCTTTTAGTGAAATTACCAGGCGGCGAGCAGGGACGACTGGAAGAGCGAGGCTCATCTCGACCAGGTGCGCGGATCGGCTGAGCTGGGGACTTGCCAAGGATCGATCGAGATCTCAACGGATGGTCTACCATGTTGCCATAGATGTGTAGACATCACCTTCAATGTTTCGTGCAAGAAGAGTGTTGTGAATACAAGAGCAGCTTGAATGAGCTCTGTCTCTAAGGTACTTGTGCTACGCCGACGCAATGCTCAATGGCGAAGGATGCAGTCCCCTGCACAACGGTAAGCTGGTGCCTGACAAATGCACCTCCTCCTGCAGTAATAAGGTCGGTACGACGAAGAATAAGGTACAGTCTGACATTTGCCTCACATTCACGATACGACAGCAAACGACAGCAGAACAGCTCTCGACCAGATCGATCATGGCCAGCGCATCTCCCAAGGACAACTCAAGCACAACCTTCCCTCTAGGAACCAACTCGCCCAAAACAAACAAATGCCACCTCCTCTCCCTCCCAGCAGAACTCCGCACCAAAATCTACGAAGAAGCTCTCTCTCCCACCAACACCCTCCACCTAACCTCAACGAAAACCAAACGCCACGCAACACTCCCAATTCTCGCACCATCACTCCTCGCAACAAACCACCAAATCAACCAAGAATGCTCTTCCCTCCTCTACTCCAACAACGAAATCTGCATAATAATCGACGCCCACGACACCTGCTGGCCCATAATATCCGAAACTCGCCTTCCACAATCTGTTCTCGAGAAACTACAACACGTTTTTCTCATTCTAGATTGCACTGCCTCTTTTCGAGCAGATTACGAGGATGTGGATTTTACTGCTTTGGAAGCGTTGAAGAGTCTCAAGACTTTACGTTTGGCTGTTGTTTATGATAGTTCTAGTGGATTGGGAGAAATCTACGAGGAATTCAATCCTTTGACAGAGATTTTGAGCAGAATCCCGGCGAGTACGAGGATTCTGTGTGGCGTCGAAGAAGATAGCCCGCAGGAGAAGTATCTTGCAGCGGCAGTGCGAAAGAAGAAGATGCCAGTGACGCAATGGAGGAATGGGAATGGGAATCTTAGGAACACGTTTGAAGATCGAGCTATCAGTGTTATTGAACAGCAGCCGTTGGAAGCTGCAGTAGTAGCGGTGGAAGAGGACGTGCGTGGCACTAAGCTTGGAGCTCACAGTGATGTGTTCTCTGCATACCGTGCTGATCAAGGAACTGTGACGTTCCGTAGTGCTGTATAAGCTGGGTCTGCCTGCCATTTCAGCAGAGTCATTTGTGTGACTTGCTGCACAGCCGTAACAACATATGGTTCTCCTCCACGACAAACGTCAACGACAACAGCTACCACCCGATGCTTGCAAGTCTACTTGCCGAGAGGTCAATCCAGTAAGCTCTCCTCCTGCGACCAGTCCTTCTTTGCTGGTTGCTTCTCATGACGAAACGTCTCCTTCCACTTTTGGCGCTTCGCTTTGCCTGCTGAAATGCTGCCGGAGCTGGACGAGTCATCAGCTGCGCCATCGAGACCAAGTTTCGGCTTTTGGGTGCTCTGCAAGGCACGGGAGGGCGTGACTGTCGAGGTACTGCCTGAGTCAACGGACAAATTCTCAACATCGGTCTGAATGGCGGCAAGATTGCGTGTCGCCACGCCTGTGTCGTCAATTTCGATCAAAGTCGCCTTTGGCTTCGGAAGCTGCGAATATGGCACATACGCATCGACTGCCTGTTGGTATTCGTTCTGTGCAGCCACTGCAAATGTCTTCCACGACTCGGAATCTCCTGAGCTCGACGTCGCACGCGAACCGTCCGACAATTGCCCAGCCGACGACTTCTTGACTACAGCTGTCAGTTGCGAGCCTGCATTCGCAGTAGGCGGTTCTCGACATTTGGTGCAATTGACAATGCTGTGGTCGAAGGGATGGCATTTGCACGGGCATGGATGGCCGCAGGGAAGTTGATCTTGACAGTCGATTGTGCATCCGCCATTGATCTTCTCCCAGTCCTCTGGTGAGTCGATGATCACTTTGGTCTCGTGTCTTTGGCAATGTATCGGGAAGTGCTCATCGAAACGCTGAGGATGGACCTTGGGAATGTCTTCGGGCCGCGCGACCTCCCGACCGGCCATATGTTGCATCACCTGGGTCCAAGTCTTGGGTTTTCGCAGCTTGCCTCCATCTTGACGCTCGTATCGCTTCTTGGATTTCACTTTAGCGTAAGAGCTCTCGACGTTATGAAGCAGTCTGGCGTTGCCGAAGATGTAGAATCCGCATTGAGCCCGAGAAAGCGCAACACAAACGCGATTGTCGACAGAAAGAAAGCCAATCTGGTAGTTTTCGTTGGATCGTGCCAGACTTAAGAGAACAATCTTGTTCTCCTCACCTTGGTAAGAGTCGACGGTCACGACGGCGAATCTGTAATCTCTCAGGGAGACGCGAGCTCGCAACTCTGCAAGAATTTTCTTGCGCTGGCCGTTGTAGAATGTGAGAATGGTAATATCCTCAGCTTGGACACCGTTGTAGCAGAGGTATTCGACGAATCCCGCAATCATACGTGCTTCATCTTCGTTGTAACAAGACATCATGTCGTCTCGACTCTCTCGCCAAGCATGGGTGAACCAGAATGAGTTCACCCCTCCCATGCCAGGTACACTGGGACGATGCTTAGGGTCGGAGACTGATGGATGGTCTTCGATGAGGTCACCATAGATCGGAGCAAGGATACGACGCACTTCTGGAATCATGCGACGTTGTTTTCGTAGTGTTGAGTATTCGAGCTTGTTGTTGACCATGCGCTCGAACAGCGAAACGTTGAGATACCACGGCTCGTCTTCATGCTCGTTCACATGCGTATGCGGTCGAAGCTGCAGATGATCACCTACAAGAATGAGATGCTGGAGTGACGGCATACAGGCGACCGTGACCGGAGCCTCCAAGGTCTCAGCTGCTTCTTCAATGAGAACGACTCTTGGCTGAAGCGCAGATAGGAGGCCACGGTATTTGCCGAGACCTGTCGTTGTCATGCCAATGATCTTTTGTCTCTTGAGAATGGGCTCGTCCATCTCGAACTGGCCGATCCGACGCTTTCGGGCTTCATCATTCATCTTCTTGGCCAAGTCACGGATACTTGGAAGGATGTACTTCTTCAGGGCAGACTGCAGATATCGATAGACAGCACCTCTGGCGGCCTCCGGAATCTTCCACATATCCTGCTGCTTGAGAAATTCTTCGGCTTTGTGGTCGAGCCCAGGTGCTTTACGGCAGGTAAAGTTGTCTGCGATGTCGTAGTATGGGCCATAGAGTTTGTCAAACTCTTCTTCTTCCTGTGCCGCGTTCTCAGCTTCCTCCTCGCGCAGGCGTTCTTGTTCCAAATCAGCCTCCTCGTGATCAAAACCATGTTCATTGCTGGTCTGCTTGGGGTTCACCGGGATCAATTTCGAGCCGAGCCAGACCGTGAAAGGCGAGTACGTTTCGTTCGAAATGGTTTTGGTGCTTTGCACCCAACGAGACGCGCCCTCTTGAAGCGAGTCGGCCTGCGCCTCCGTCAATATCTTGCAGCTCTCGAGTAGTCGGTGGTCCAAAGGCTTTTTGCCAGGCTGTAATGCTGTGAGCAGCAGAGGAAGCTGCTTCTGTAGCCTGTGTAGGCTTGCACGGGCCTTCGTGTACAATGACCCGGCTGGTGGATTCTCCGAAGTCTCCTTTCGTACGTTGAACAAGACGCGCTTCTTCACCACGTCTTTGTCCTTGCTTCTACCACCAAGGCGCACGAAATCAGTCTCGAACGTGGCAACGTGACGCAAGAACTGGTCGATAGCGTGATTTGTTTGGCATGCCACAAGAATTGGTGGATCGCCAGGTTGCCAATTCTCAAGCATGACCTTGACGGCCTTCACAGAGACGTGTGTCTTGCCAGTTCCTGGAGGACCTTGAACAATCGCGAGGCGCTTGGTTAGTATACGCCGGAGTGCCTCAAGCTGAGAGCTGTCGAGCTGACTCTGCGGATCGTGAGGCCATGAGCTCACAACATCAACGTTTTCGTACGATTTCTCCTTGTTGCCATCGAGCACCGCAGCCAGGTTGAGGTGTGGGTGCTCCGTGATGTACTTCGGGGGCGATATCGTGGGCTGCGCAGAGAGGATGTGTTCCGAGAGCGGGAAGGGCTCACGCATCATGCGCTGCAAAGCAAGTAGAGTGTGGCGGTTCGCCTCGTAGAGTCCTGATTTGTCTTCGATCATCAACCACTCTATAGCTGGGTCGATTTCAAGATCGTCGGCAGATGCAAAGAAAAGGTCCAACTCCGGCGGGTCGAACTTCAGGTATTCTAGTGGCCGTGCTGCAACAGTGGCCACAATGGCCTTGGACTTGAACTTGTCATCCGCCGGCGTAAGCACTACCAGGCCACCAGCAATTAATCGCTTGGACTGCTCCCACAGAATCATCTTGCCAGCACGTCGTGTGCTGAAGGTAATTCTGTGAGCCAGTCCTCGAGTCGAAGCAGTAACTCCGCAGATGTGCACCTTGAAACGCTGTTAGCGGATGTGGTCGAAAGGAGCATCGCAATACAATCCCCACCTTTTCATAGATGCCGATCTTGCCATTGTACGAGTCCTCGACAGCATCGGGGCATATGCGCATTCTTGTGACCGCTTCGCGGAGGCCGCGAATGGCATCTTCGCGGTAAAGCTCGTACTGCGTAGACAAGTATTCCTCCTTCGATTCCCACGCGCCAAATGGTCGGTTCGGCTCGAGTTCAACGACATCAGAGGATGAGTTGTTGTCGTCGTCGTGATCCATGACTTCTGCTGAGGTCGGCAGTTCCGGCTTGGACAACCAACCAGGCCCATGGACTGATTTCTCGAAGTACTTCGCAACGCGAGGATTCAGTTTGAACGGCATGATGCGCTCAGCTGCCGCGTCGTCGGGCGCCGGGGCTTGCTTCTTAGGGCGCTTGGAGAAGCGCTCCTCCAGATGCTCGTTCATGACGCCTGCAAGGAGAAATCGATGTCAATGAGCATGCCTTCAAGTGCTGATGTATATGTTGGTGCTGTCGAATTTGGACGTGGTCACGAGGCGGGGCGCCGGCATTGGCTGCCTGTGCAGACGCGTTTGGAAGGAAGGTGCTACGAAGGGGGCACTGACCGGGTGGAAGGCGCTCTCGGCACGAACGCTGCCAGATGCACTGAGGGTTCGGTGCCCTTGGCGGCGTGGTAGGCGAAAGACAGATGGAGACAGGCTTGTGAGGTTGTGGTCGTCCAAGTTGGACTGAGCAGACCGCCCGCGAGCAAGCGGCCAGACGCTGTAGCTTGTGTTGTCGAAGCTGTAGACAAACATGCAAGCAAACGCACTTCGCGCATCGGCTTCACGCTGCCCTGTCGCGTTGGGCGTGCTTTGGCAAATTCCAGCCATTGTGGACGACTGCTGCTGTTTGATGAGGGCGGGTAAGTGGCTTTGCACAGAATGGAAGCTCAGAATCAAAGATGTCAATTGGTGCGACATTGGTCACATTGCCAAATCATTCCACCCTACCTGCACGAAATGCTCACTTCCATCGTCACTGACGGTTTGCTGCAGCAGCCAACGTGTCGATGCTCGCTCCAAATGTCCATTGCATGCCGTGGACTACATCTCGAGCAGTCTGATCATCAAAGGCTTTGTCACATCTCTGAGTGCTGAGCGATGGCCTTGCCGACGTGCCCATACTTCACACAACCTGGAGTGAGATGTGAAGGTGAAGTGAATTGCAAACGCGAGCGACGCGACTCGTTCTCGCGTTCCAAGACTTTTTAGCTCCCGCGCCTCCCGCGCGCCAATGTGCGACCTTAATTCACAGGGGTCCGACAATTCTGGAGAATCTAGCGGTCGCCGGTAGATTGAAGGCATTGGGAGCTCGTAGTGCGTCCCGCCAGAATGCCACTTTTCTGTGCTGTCCTTCCCTTATAACACCTGCCTGCCACGCACTCCAGCTGACGACGAAGACGAGGTCGGGGTCTGGCGTGCAGAGGGTTCATCCTCGGTGCTGATCGAACGAGCATCTCGCCATTGACTTTTCGCTGCGATAAATCCAAAACCCGCCCACGACCTAGACCTGCGACAGTACACTGCTTACCTGCGCCCGAGCGCAGGACCCCCCTCGACCGCCATGACACAACAACACCTGGAGGCTGGCTCCTCTGCCCTCTACGCTCGATTCCCTGAACTCGACCACACTCCGCCGCCGCAGAAAGAATGGCCCATTGACGAAGTGTCGGTGTGCGCCAGCCCAGGCGACTTCACAGCTCCTGCCCCTCGATCACGAAGGAGGACATGGAGTGCCGTGCCAGACCAGGAGAGTTTGGGCAGTGCGCTCAGGAAGGCAATCATGGAACACCAGCTCGGCTTGTCTCTGAACTTTGTTCTGCTGCTGGGCATGACATACGCATTGTTCCCTAGCCTTCGGGGAAATATCAAAGCTTGCTTCATACTGTCGTATGCAGCAGAAGACTCAAGATTGTATGGACAAGGCCTGCGGGATATGTATCTGGTAGCGAGCTGCATCATCTATTTCACGGGTTTGCGAGCATTCATGCTGGACTATGTCCTCATGCCCATGGCTGCTGCATGTGGTATTGGAAGAAAGAAGGGTCGAGTTCGATTTGCTGAACAAGCTTATATGCTGGTGTACTATACCGTATACTGGTTCTGGGGTCTGGCCGTCTTTGTTCAGGATACACCAAGCGGTATCACCAACGTCAATGATTTGCTTGTGTCGCTATGGAGGGACTTTCCGAGGTTGCTCATGCCTGCCGGCATCAAGCTGTACTACTTGACACAATTCGCCTTCTGGATCCAGCAGATCATCGTCATACATTTGGAAGAGCGCAGGAAGGACCACTACCAGATGCTCACGCATCACTTTGTGACAGTTGGCTTGATGGGTGGCAGCTATGGATACAGACAGTGGCGCGTGGGCAACGCGATCCTGGTCTGCATGGACATTGTTGATCTCGTGCTTCCTTTAGCTAAGATCCTGCGCTACCTGGGCATGCAAATGGCCTGCGACTGCGCCTTTGGACTGTTTGTCATCACATGGATCGGTGCAAGACATATTTGCTACATTGCGATATGCTGGAGCATCTACGCGCATGTCAATGTCGTGACTATGCCATATGGAGTGTATTCCACAATCACTGGAGAACGCATATCGACAGACGGCGGCGAAACCATCATGGACAACCTATTGCAGCCAATGCTCCGACCAGAAGCGAAGACTTTTGCATTCAATGCCAACATAAGATGGTGGTTCCTCGGCTTACTCGGAGCACTACAACTAATCACCCTTGCATGGCTCGTGATGATCATGCGGGTTGTCATTCGTGTGATCCGAGGGCAAGGTGCCGACGACACACGCAGCGATGATGAAGGCGAAGACGAAGATGTGGACCCCATTCCTCCACAACCTTCCGACCACACAGCACCATTAGAAGCTGAGAAACCACGATTCATTGAAGTCGAAGCAAGCACAGAAGACCACAGTTGGCCAGCACGCAAAGTCACAGCAAATGGGAAGAGGAAATCAAAGGGCATCTCAAGTGGCCTCAATCTGGGAGAGCACAAGGAGATATTGAACAGGATCGGCTGTTTGAGCGAGGAGCAATTAGCTCGCGAAAGAGAGGCACGAAACGGTAGCGCCAGTCCAAGACCAGGCAGCGCTAGTTTGCGATAGATGTGGGTCATGTAAGATAGATGCCGCACATGTGGAGTTTCTGTGCGTCTAAAGGTGTTTGAATGCGGAGGCGCTGAAAAAGCTTGAGATTAAAGCAGGATATACCCAATCCAATGAGCATTTTGGTAAAGGTGCTGGTCAACCGTATATTCAAGTGCCTTCACTGTTGCTCATGCTACTTGTACGCCACGTGGTAACACCTGTCTCACTGCCATCTTGTATGCATTGCCACATACAGTAGCACAGTGTGCAGCGTGCAGTGTGCAAAGCCGAAGTGTCTGGAGTGGATGTAGTGAAGGGAGAAACAAATGAAACAAACCATGCGCGAGCATACTGAGTATGCATGCATGCTCCTTACTATGGTCTCGTCGGTCAATATGCTTCAGCGGATGGGCAAAAGCACGAGTAGAAAGACAAAAGGCAAAAAAGAAGCGAATGCGTTCACAATCGCATACTCGTATGCATTGTACTTTCGTCGAGATTTGAACTCGAGACCTTCAGTGTGTTAGACTGACGTGATGACCACCTACACCACGAAAGCGACATTGGCTCGACCTCTGATGAGATGCGCATGAAGAAGAAGTGTTTTGCACGCTATTATGTAGCCTGGTGGACAGCGTGGCTGCTAGTGGTGCTAGTGGACCCACCTTGGTGATTGTCGCCGAGGTCTGGCCATGGAAGCAGACAGCATTGATGTTTGGGACGCTGTGACGGCGATGGTTACAAGTGCTGGTAGTTCTTTGCGAAATCGTTTTCGTCTTGGAGCTTGGTGGGAGAACAGCGGTCAGTGTAGCAGCTGTATTGAACGACGAGTTTCAACGTCCATCGAAGCCGGCATTCGGGGCCTTGGTGCCGGATATGGCATTGAAGATAGCCAGGGACCGACTTGTCGCGTAGGCATTCCATCCACATCACCGAAGAAGGCGGTCGAAGGCAGTCATGATGTCCTGCCACTGCGCTTCGTGCTGAGACTTCCATGCCTGAACCTCAGCCACTCCAGCAAGGTCTTCTTGCATTCGAGCTGCATTCGTGGTACCACAAAGCACCTGCACATTGCCAAGACCCAGGACCAGGCTGTATAGAGCAACTTCTCTGCTGACGCTCGCCTGATCTCGGAGGCTAACCACGGGCTCAGATTTGAGGAGGTGAGGATTTGCGGTCAGCGTCCAGAATGATTGATATACGATCCCCTTGCTTTGACAGTACGTTCGCAGACTGCGGTCGTAGCCCGTGTCTCTGTAGAACCGGTTCTGTAAAATAGATGGCTTGACATCTGCGGAGTCATATAGCGCTTGGAGCAATTTGAGATCATAGCAATTGGATATGCCGAGCGTTCGCACATGCTCCGGCACATGTGTCTCCATAGCTTTCCATGCTTGGAGAGTCTGCGAAGTGGTTGGGAATGGCGAGTGGAGAACTAGACAATCGACATAAGGTTTTTCTCCGCCATCATGCTCGGTATGTCGGAGGTTCAGTAGGGATGAAGCTACTGATGAATTGACCTGATTGGCGATACTGTCTTGAGGATCATAAGGCACTCCTGCCTTCAGATCTTGTCCATTGATGGATGTGAATTTGGTCTGGAGGTAGAGATCTTCGCGCTTGAACTGCTCTTCGTGCAGTGCCGCGCGAATTCCCGCACCGACCAAATGCTCTTGGTAATGCTTTGGCTGAGCTGCCGTATCGACACCTCGGAACCCTAATAAGAGAGCTTGCTTCACCAGCTCTTTCGTGTGGTCTTTCTTCCATGCGGTCCCGTAAAGAAGGCTGGGAAGCTTGACCGCTTTCGTGGTGGCCATGACTGATCTTGACACGATGGTGATGCCTCGAGGCACAATCCTGCAGGTTTCTGTGACAAGGTAATCGTTGAAACAGGTCGATGGAGTCAAAGTGTGGTTGACGACCATCACCGAATGTCGTCACGAGCTGGGATTTGATTGGCGTGCCTCGAAATTTGACCCCCTGTCATCAATTTGCGGTAACGATCTCCGTTCTCAGATCCGAACCCTCACGTCGCCCATCGTCTCTTGACTTCACCTTGTGCACGCTACGCTGTTGGTGGCGTTTGACTGCCTGCTCGTGTGCTATTTCCGACTCATGGCGTGACTCGCGCATTTGGGGAGACGGCTTTGCAGCATACATTTAGACCTCGAAAACGACGACATGATAGCACGTTTCAAACTTCAAGCCACTGGGCGAAAATACGCATCCTGCTGCAGCATGCCTGCATACCCCGTCAAGCCGACATTCACGCTCTGCGCAGTGCAGGCATCATGTTGCGAAAATCCGTCAGCAGCGTATGTTGGCGCAGTATGGCTGGCTTGACAAGCTGCGAACTCGGTTTGGCAAAGAAGTGTCTGGTATAGACCGGGATCAATGGTCGAAGATAATAACGAACTGACGAACTGTACGGCGAACTCCAGATCTCCAGCCACTGAGGAGGCAGCCTGCCGCGGACTGCCGGCATCTTGTTTGACCTCCGGCTTCGCCTGACAGTCCCTACACGCGGACAGGACCACTGTGGAGGCGCAGAAGCGTCATCCCGAAGACTGTCGCCATCGAAAACTGGGAAGTGGTTGGCACGACAAGTCAGCACGGATACGAAGTTGAGCTCTCCTACTCGCAAAATCTTATGTTGACCTGGTATGCCCTGCTGGAATTTGGCCTGAAAATCTGCAGGGCCCGCCTCTCAAACATTCACCCCGGCAGGACCCTCTCGATCACCAATGCCCATGTGGAGATCGGACGTCTGCGGCTGGTTGCGTGATGAAATGCGCGAGGCTACGCCAAACCGCGACTTCAGGGTAAATTGCAGCTTAACGACTGGCCGGTATCAAATCATGTGGCTAAGTTTGTTGCAGAATGCGGCCATGGCTCTTTTCTACGTCAATGGTACCGACCAGCCCTCTCTCGGCCACCTGCATTCATCCTCTAGCGCGAGACCACAGCACGCCAGAAGCTTATAGGCCCTGCTTCGCTCATGTTCAACAACAACACTCCTTCCGGGCTCTCACACCGGGCATCGTCAGAGCTATTAGGAGATCTCGACAACACCAGTACAAGCGGCAGCTACCCATTGCGATCATTCGCAGACTACTCACGACACAATATGGCTCAACCAGGCGAGCAAGTGCCTGATACTCAGAAACATCCACTGCAGCCACAAAGTCCAGGCGCTGAGGATGTCACTTCAGAAGATGATGTGAAGGGATTCAGAGGCCCAGCTACCTTTGGCAGCATTCGAGGCGGAGATCGACCTCGCACTGCAGGACGAGATCGTTCCCACAGTAACACCTCCAAGTGGGAGCAGACCCAGCCTCCTCGGCTAGAGTTCGACTTCAATGAAGAGGAAACCGCAAGTCAAGCCCCACAACGACGACCTTCAAGACAACAGATCATGCGATATGGTCCTCCAGAAGAGTATGGATACAACGATCGCCCATACTGGCCACGTCCTCCGTACGACTACGGAACACCGGTTCGTCCACCTCCATCAGCGATGGGCGGCGACTATTGGGGCGAAGATCCGTCATACTACAATCGACCATACCCACGACGAATGAGCTCCGTTCGAGAGTCTGACGAGTGGCGATCAGCGGCTGGCGGTGGAAGAGGGCCGCCTGGTCCCCCCAGGCGACGGTTTACACCCTACGATGACGACCCATCAGAGTGGAACGATGACGATGAGAGACCACTTCGTCACCGACATCACCGAAGGGCGGGAGGTCAACCGCCGTCCTCCAAGAGTCCTCCACCGGAGGTCATCATGCGCCTGCCATTCACTGAATGGATGAATCGGTCAGCCAAAGCTCGTATGCCACCTATGCTCCACACAGAATGAATAGCACTGACAATGATCGCAGACTTTGTCGCAGCACTAGGCGAGTTCATGGGAACGACGATGTTCTTGTTCTTCGCGTTCGCCGGGACACAAGTCGCGAACATCGGTGCAGGTGATAATGAGAACCAAACGACAACCAACGCCTCGACTGGATTCAGTCCAATCGTGCTGATGTACATCTCGCTCTCTTTCGGCTTCAGTCTGATGGTGAACGTCTGGATCTTCTTCCGTATCTCGGGTGGACTGTAAGTGTTTCCTTGGTGCATGATTCGACGTCGACTAACGCCGCACAGGTTCAATCCCGCCGTGACACTCGCCATGATGATTGTCAAGGGCGTTGGCATAGTGAGAGGTGTTCTCCTCATCGCTTCCCAGATCCTTGGCGCCATCTTCGGGTCATACATTGTCTCAGTTCTGTTCCCGACAACATTCAACGTGCGGACGACATTGTCGGATGGCACTTCCGTCGCTCGTGGTGTTTTTGTAAGTTACCCCTGCTGCTTGGATGCCTAGGCACTCGCTAACATCACGCAGATCGAGGCGCTACTGACCGCAGAACTGGTTTTCACAATCTACATGTTGGCCAACGAAAAGCACAAGGCCACGTTCATGGCGCCCGTTGGTATCGGTCTCGCACTATTCGTGGCAGAGCTGATTGGTGTCTACTACACTGGTGGAAGTCTGAACCCAGCCCGGTCCTTCGGGCCATGCGTCGTCTCCGGAGTCTGGGACCCAGAGCACTGGATTTATTGTAAGTCATAGAAGCCGCTAGAATGCTACGAGCACACGCTGACATTTCCACAGGGGTCGGTCCAGCCGCAGGAGCTCTCTTAGCATGGGCATTCTATCGCCTGATCAAGATGCTCGAATACGAGATGGCCAATCCGGGACAAGAATCTGCCAGCAAGGAAGAGGCGGCTGAGGAAGCAGAAGAGATGACGCCGAAGAAGGAAGTTGTATAGTTCAAGGACATTGGCATCACAGGGGGCGGTTGAGCATGAGCATCGAGCACGAAAGCTGAACTCCCACGAGTCTATCAAAATTAATGAACAATGACCAACTCTAGTACATAGTAGATACCATTTGCATCAGATGGCGCATCGGATCATGGCGTGTGGTATCTCACATAGCACGGAGGGGTTAAAATCACTCATCACGTTGTACACTTTCTTGTGCGACGAGTCATTCCAATTATTGCATCAATCACATAACGCTATCTGACTGACTGAAGACTTTGCTACAACTTCGCATCCGCGTGAAACTGACACATCTCGTCATGTCGGTGAATCTGACGCGCGTGTTCCATCTCTCCATGCCCCTGACTCAAGAGCAATAGACCTGAAGAGCCAGTCGATTGACCATGACTCGTGAACGACTGTATGGTAGGCACAAAAGCGACAATGTATAGCTGTAAGCGAACAACTCATGCTTGGGCGTCACACTTGCGTGTGAAACTCCATGCTTGGCGAACGATCGAGAGTGATTGAGAAGCACGATCATGCAGCGACCGTTTTCTGCTTCACTTCAGATCTTACATCATGTCCACCTCGTATCGCCAACACTGGAAGTGTCCAATGCTGGGCTTGTCTCTGAGAGAAGAATGGCGAAGATCTGGTTGCTATCGCATGAGCTGATAGCCTCAACGAGGTTTTGTACTTGACAAGACATGCTCACATCTTGTTGAAGCGTCTCAAGTCATGTAGAAAGCGTCCCAAAGGCCTGCTATCCTTCCCTCCCACGCCTTGAAGGTCGCGCGCGCAAAGACATCTCCAGGAGAGACGGGACCTCTCAGCGCTCTGGTATCTCTTCTCCCTGTGCGACCCCTTTTCATGCTCGGCTTCACCACAATATCCGACCATAATTCAGTCTGCTTCAAGTCCTGTTGCAGACCATCTATCCTCCTGACCCCTTCTTCGAGTTCCAGCATCCGCCCCACGATACCATTGACCGCCACTCGAATTTCATGAACGACCTTCGCCATTTTAATCCTGCTATCCTCGTCCATAGACGCTGAAATTTTACAGGCAAGGTCGGGGAATGTCCGAAGGGTGTCTTGCCAGCAGTCGAAGAAGTCGTCATCATCCCAAGCACATATCTCGACTCCAAACTGCTGATGGGCAAGTCGACAAAGAGGATCATTCAGTGTCACAAATCGGCAGCCCATCGGAATGTTGTGGTAGCGGAATCCTATGTCAAGGTATCGATTGACAGCGAGTGAGAAGTAAGTTTTGCTCTTCGCTATGGCTTCATTGACGCGCTTGGCCCACTCTACCCCTGAAATGTCTTCGCATTCTGCGGCGTCGCATGCGGTATTTGAACGTCGCTGTGAGTCTGTCGGTGTTGATAAGAGCCCCTCGATCGAGTAGTCATCCTCCTCATAGAAATTGTATGGGTGTTGCGAGACGATCTTGAAATGTAAACATTGGTATGTAACGAGCTCATAACTCATGTCGCGTTCGTTCGGCTCTGGACCCTCTTGTGCCGCTGGTCACGGAGCTGGTATTCTGCTTGAAGCGGGCGTATCGATTGGCACGTATTCGTTGTGCAAGTCAGAGTCGCGGCGCGTGGACGTGCATTGTCGCCAGCGAAGCGCTTGACCGTTGTGAGTCTAAAGATAAGCAAACAATGCGGTAGATGCAGCGAGAACAATCTCTTTGTGGGTCTCCGAACGCACAAAGATTCGCGACCAGGCGCGATTCTTTGTTTTGCTTTCGATCAAAACTCGAGGGTCGAATCTTCCGGCAGGCAAGGACAACTCATAACCCGCACTGCAGCTTCCACCAGCATTCTGACAATCTTCAGGGACAGCACCAGCAGCATGGGCGCAACTCGAGCTGCTTCGAGTACCGAAGCTCAGGTGATCGCCGTCATATCATCTGTGGTAATTATCCTGGTCGTTGTCGTCCTCATCCTCATCGGTAGGCGGTGGTGGAAGAAGAGAGAGCAACGAGCAGAGGAGCTGGCCTCCTCGAGCGCAGAACCATTCGCATTGCGGAAGAGATCGCTGACACCAGACCTAGAATCCGGGATACCACCTCCCCTTCCTCCTCCGGCCCCAGCTTTGATTATGAGAGAGGTCTAAGCCTCATAAGTTTGTAGCCGCCCATTCTTGCCGTGCTGGATGTGCTTACCTATCTTCATAGCGCGTCTTCGCAAATCTATACCATATATACTTGTCCCCTATTTCCTGCATTTCCTTTCCTTTTATTAGGAATGGCCATATCTACGGCATTCGCAGGAATGTGCCCTCAACCTGCAGCATGCAAACGCACTGAATGTGATAGATCTATCTTTTCGCCGTGAATTAGCAAATTGTGCTGATAGGTACACTCTTGTGTTGGACATGGATGCCATGAGTCTGATGCTGATCTTCTTTATCTAGAGAAGACGTCTCACAATACGATGAAAGAACAGCGATACCTTTCCAGGTTTTGCGCATACCTGTTGCAACCGTTACAGCGGGCCGTGGTGAGGAATGAAGTGAGAAAGAACCGCTAGCGGACACGTTTGGCCATCCCAGGGGCCATAGACGTACGTTTCCTGTGCCTTTCACGATTGGTAATGTTCAACACTCAGTGGAAGCTGACAACACACACACTGTGAGAAGATATGAGCTTGGTCAAGGGTGATTCCAAATAGTGCCAACAAACCTGATGTGAGCAAGGTAGGTGCGAATTTCCCCTTCCGCTTTCCTTAGTAATTCGCCACTTAGTAACCCACCACCAACCCAAGGAAGTCGCAATACAACCATCGTAACACTTTTGGCAAACGAGTTTATTTTTACCATAGCTCAGCGGTGCCGATGGCCTTTGCACATCCAGAAAGACATGGCGGCTGAAAATGCTTGGGCACCGCCTAGAGGGGATGCCATATATATATATATATATGTGTGTGTTCATCTGGTGTTCTGTTCAAGTCATATTGCACAACAGCTTCTGAATCGACGAGATCACAGAGCCACAAGCCCTCATACCAAGGAGTCCGGACTCTCCATCACCATGAGATTCTACCACACTATCATCTTCCTCCTCGCCGCGCTTGCCCAAAGTGCTCCAGTTATCAAGTAAGTGAAGCAAGTGGCAGCTTTAGCCCATCTTCCACCTCTCAACGATCTCAAAAGAGTGCACCACAAATGAGGAGTTCTAACCATCTCTCAAAGCACCACCCCAACAAATCTGGACGACTTGTCCACCAACAATCTAGCCCCACGCCAAAAAACAGACAAGAATATCAGCAACGGAGCTATGGGCCAGAATAGAATCCCATGTAACCAGAAGATGGGTAGCGGTGGCAACTGCAAGAACGCAGGCGGAAATACTGGTAACCCGTATAATAGGGGTTGTTCAAAGATTGAACATTGTCGTAAGGGGGGCCGCCGTCAAAGGTCAGTAACTCCTTAGAGTCCACTCCGTAGACGTAGTGTCCAGTAGCGAATGGATTGGCTTTTCTTTCGCTTCAGGAGTACGCACTGCATGCGATCACTTCCTACTACTCTCACGGATTGAGCGTCTGCGTGAGTCGTAGCCAAGCCTCCGTTCATGATAGACATGGCTGCCTTCGAGTGTGTCCAGTCTGGATCGTCCCAGAAGGCACATCTCGACTGTTGGCCAGAGGAGAACGGAAGCACAGGTACTTGAGCGGCTGCTGTGAGAACGAATGTGATACGGAAAGCTCCCGGAGGCACACAGCTTTTCTACTGTAGACTCGACAAATAAAAGTTTCCCCTTCTGGCCTTTTCACTAAACCATTCTTTAGTAACATGTCTACACCTCAGGGTAGTAGCATGTGAAGACATCATCACAAACAAGTTTCACAATTCATACTTCCCACTGAGCTCACCTTGTCGTCACACTATGTGATGGTAGCCAGGAGAGCAGCTCATGCAGTTGAACAGCAGTATATACATATACGCGTGCATATCCAGCAATCACCTCAAGCTACATCCCATCGAGAGCCTGAACAACAACCACAAAGATCACATTCCAAGATTTCATCTTCATCCATCCATACGGCCACCATGAAGACCCAATCCGCTCTCATCCTCTTATCTGCAGCACTCTCCTTCAGTGCACCAATCAAGTAAGCAACACCAAGCCAACGCTCTCCAACGCCTTCTCAATCCATACACCACACACCCTACTCACCTCCCAAAAGTAGCAACCCAGAAAAGAACAACAACGCCATCAATGCCGCCAGAACTCTAGAACAACGTCAAGACAGCGTCATCAGCAACCCAGCCATGGGACGCAACAGAGTTCCCTGTTCGCGCCCAATGGGAAGCCACGGCAACTGCGAAGGAGCAGCAAATTCCGGCAATGGCTATCATACGCCTTGCGAGAATTCACTTCGATGTCGACATGACGGCTCTCATTCCTGATCGGAAGCAAATGACTTCAGCCACAATGCCGGCCAGTGTGACGATGATTTTTCTTCTTCAACTTTGACTATCAGGATTGACGATTTCTTGTGATTGCCATGTTTCGCCGAGTTGCACGTTGGCGGGTCGAAAAAAAAAGCAGGATCGTATCGTCGATTTTTGATTTTTCGTCGGCAGCTTCTGAAAGTGACTCTGTAGTTGGAACTATTCGTCTCAAGTAACCTTTTTCGCAGCGTCACTTCATTTCATTTCTGCCATCGGCAGAGGAAACCATGCAAACGATGATATCTAAGTCCACTTAGCGTCAGTGCCAGAAGTACTTGCTTCAGGTGTGGGCTTCTCTTGCTTACGGAAGCGATCTCAGCTCGGAGGAACACAGAAGAAGCCTACAATGCCCAGAGTGCATCAACAATCTTTTGTATCATTTCTTCTAGTCATGCCAGGATATGCCACGAATGCTTCGAGGATGGAGAAATCAAAGGATCCTCTCCTCATGCTCTCTCATACAAGTAGCAGCAGAATGCACACATCTCTCCTCCCTTCATTCAACTTTCCAGTCCTTCCATAGTCCCCCTTTGCATCCAATACACTTTCGTGTTACTACGCCACACTTCGGTATCCATTGCATCTCTGTGTCTCGACAACAACAAACAGGATGTCGCCCTCCGGGAGCGCCATCCACGAGCCTGGTTTTGACTCCATCACCAAGCCCCATCTCCAACGCCATCATCCCAAAATTCGCCCGAATGCTGGTATTGCAATAATCGAAGAAGAGAAAATCAGGACCTTTTTTCAAAATGCGCGCGCTCGCTTGCTGGCTTTCAATCAACAACATTCAAAATGCATAATCGTGCTGGCAGATATTTCGCGAGCATCAATCCGTTCTTCGTCATGACGCTTTGAACGAAGACGGCTGGCTATCGGTTTTGCTGCCCGGTGGCACGTCGCCATTGCTGATCTCGAGACATCGCCTGGCAAGTGCCACGACTTCGCCTTCGCCGTCTTCGCTATCCTCGCCTTCGTCCTCGGATTCGACCTGCTTTTCGCTAATCTCTCGGACCATGTTCATGACATCTTCGGATTTCGTGATGACGTCTGTCAGCTTCTGATCGCCAGACTCGAGCAATTGGAGGAGGGTCCAGATCGCGATGTGTTGGAATGTTGGATCACCAGAGGCCAAGAAGCGGTTGAGGTAGCCATGAATACCACCTTGTGGCTCTTTCCACGAGGTAAGGAACAGCGAGTAGTCACCAACTAGATATCGTCAGCATCACCCATTGTGTGCAAAGCACAGCAGCACTCACCTTTACTGCTCAGGTTACCCAAAGCCGCCGCACTGTTCCCCTGCACTTCTATACTTTCGCTTTCGGTAAGTGGGATGAGGACATCAAACACGCCAAGATCCAACAGCTGGGGTTTGAGTTCGTCTGACAGGGCAAGCACAGCAATGGCGGCCGTCATTTCTGATTGCACGCTGAGCGGCACATCCAACACCAACTCCTTACATTTCTGCACGGCACCAGCTTGCAGCACTAGTTGCTTGTTGCGATCCGACGAAGCAGCGAGGTTTCGTAGTGTCGAAATTGCATGACATTGAATCTCTTCGTTGTCAGTGGAGCCGAGCAGGTCGACAAGCGGTTTGAGAAAGCCAGCATCGATGATCGGCGACTCGTTCATGGGGTGTATGCTGATGTTCCGTATGCAAGCAACTGCTGATAAGATCAGGGGGAGGTAGCTGCTCTGTAGTAATCCAAGTAATGGCGGTAGTCCTCCGGCTCGTACAATTTCCAATTGATACTTTTCATCACTGGCCAGATTCCTGAGCGCGAGAGCGGCCTGGCATTGCACTTTCGGCGCCTGACCTTTCATCAAGTGCACCAGGCTTTGCACCAGCTTCGGTTCTGTTTGCGCCAATCGTTTACGGTTCGTGCTGTCCACCGCAATATTGCTGAGAGCTGTCGTGCAGTAGTACTGCACATCGGTATCGGTGCTACTCAGCAAGCTGACAAGCACGGGTATAGCACCCGCCGAAACGAGCTGTTGTCGGTTGTCGTCTGAATGTGTCATGTTGAGTAGAGCTCCCGTCGCATTTCGCTGCACCCTCATATCCTTGCTCTTTGCCAATCTTGTCAGCGGCGCAAGTGCTCCAGATCGTGCGATGCGGGCTTTGTTCTCCTCGTGTGTGGCTAGATTCGTTATACAGCCGACAGCGTTGCACTGCACTTCGACGTTCGGGCTGTTCATTTGTCGTATTAGTGGCGTCAGGCCTCCGAGCGAGACGATGAGGGTCTTATTCTGGCCTGTGAGTCGCTTAGCGGCGTGTTCTGATATGAGGACGTGCGGCACAAAGCATACCATCTACGGCGAGATTGCCCAGCGCGGCCGAGGCAGCACGTTGGACCTCGATGTCGGGGCTCTCGAGTAGGAACAGGATAGGCTCGAGGGTCGATCGATCTACCGGCCGCACATCTGTCGAGCATCCCAGTCAGCATGTCCTACCACCGCAGCTCACGATATGCTAGCACATGCCTCTTTCGGTAATCTCAGCAAAGGTCAAGCTGGCGCTCCGTTGTAAGTCGATATTTTGGCTGTATACCAAGGTAGATAATGCATCGAGAGGCGGTCCGCTGAAGAAGTCGGTTTCTGCTCGCTGTTGATCGCCTACGTCAGCATGTGCATGTGTCTGGCGGTCGAGCCTGGCGTTGCGGTGAGAGGCGTCGGGCGTACATTGTCGAGGAAGCTGAGAAGGTCGGCGACGGCCTCTCGTTCCGTGTCTGCGAGGACATTGTCGTAGTCGACCTTGGAGCGACCTGTCTGCTGTCAGTCACGGCTCGCGCTACCATGGCGGTGGGTGGAGGATGCGTGGTGGATGGCGTACTTCCGCAACATGAAAAGATCCTGCGACACAAGTCGGCCATGATCTGATGCCTCAGCGCGGCGGCCGGGCGGAGGTGGATGGCGAGCAAGCAGGTGAAGCGTCGGCGGCGGCGGTGGCTTTCGACGGAGCTAAGGTATCCAGGCACGTCGTGGTGCTAAATGCGCGGTCATGTGAAGGTAGATCGGAATGATGCTTTGAACAGCCGGGGACAAGATCACAGTGCGCGCACCAGCAGCAGCACACATTCACGGCGCGTCGCAGAGGGCGGTGGACGTGTGCTATGCGGCGAGGCGAGGTTGGGATGGGGTGGTGGTGTTGGCGGCAAGGCCGTCTTGCCCATCACGATCGTCGCTCAACACGCGGAAGCTGCCTCTTTGCGCTTCTTCGCGCGGTGGTGTGGAGCCCGGCGCCCGTGCTCACACAACTGCTTCACGCTTCGCTTCGCCATCTCACGAAGACCAGCCAGCAACCACGAGCGGGACCTACGATGCTGCATGCTGCACACATATATACCTCATGGCACGAGGCAGACCATCTCCGCCGATGACTGCCCGTGCCTGCGGGCTGCGCGTGCTGTCTGCGATGCGATGTATTCATTTATACACCACGCCATGGCCTCGCTATCGCCTAACGCCGCTGGCATTGCCGTCGTCATCAGTCTCACATCAAGCCACTGCGTTCAAAGGTATGGCCTGAACGCATTACTCGCATGTACCGCATGTCATTGTGCTCCTTCGACGTGCTGCATGGCAGTACCGCTTCCACTGCCGCTCATTAGCATCTCCACTGAGCCATTTTCCTCGACGACACAGCCACTGCCCACCCTCCAAATCTGCTATAGGCGCTATGTCCCTGCTAGTAAGTTGGTTGGAGTGTTAAGGATAGATTGTGGTAGGTTATCTCGCCGTCTTCACGGGAGATCATCGAACAGCGAAAAGCCTGTTGCGCCTTCAAGGTTCTCCGAGTGGTGGCCACGGCTACAGCACGTATGGTCGCGTTCATGTCGGCAAAGCGTGCAACTGCACTAGCATATGAAGGACCGTAAGAATGGGGGAGTTGCTACCGTCTCACTTCACTTCGGACCTTCAAAAGCTCAACTTGGCATGCACACCAAGCCTTGGCCGCAGAATAGACCGGGAGCTCGAGCTGTCGCTGCAGCCACCGCACAGGGTTGCGCGACCTTCGCATGTGATCGATCTCAGTGCCACTGCTGCAGCCTCATCGCCTGTGCGATGACTTCGGTCACCGTTGACTTTCGTGATGAGGCAGCGCTGGCTAAACGAATGACCCGTCGGTGCACGAAACCTTGCCAGGCAATGAACCGACGTGGCCATCATCATGTCATCCCGGCGTCCCCCAGAGCCTCTCAAAGATATCGGGAATGAGGGCCAGCGGCAACCGTGGCACAATGTCGTAGGTTCTACCAGGGCGGGCATCGCAATGAACGCATACCAATGCTAGCGAGCACACCCTGGCGATCGCTTCTTTCCCCCACTTGCACTGGTGAAGCACCACGTAGCTCGAGTGATTCCAAAGATGAGCAGTCGAAGGGAGTATGGATCGCCCACTGCATGTCTGCACACGACGAGCTAGCTGGCAGCCTGGTAGGAGTGCAGCGTGCGCTCTGGGCTGGGCGAACGACAGCTCCCGATGACTGTACGAATGCAGCGGCAGTGGTAGGTTTTGCGGCTCGGAAGGCTGCGATGAGTGCAGCGCGGGTAGCGAATGGGCAGCTCCCAAACGCGGAGAACAGGGTGGAGTAGCGGCGCAGGGCCAGATCGACGCCGTGTGCTCGTTTTGCGCGGAACCTTGTTGAGCTTGTCGCTGCTGGGCCGGGGCTTTCACGCTTCTTTCATGTCCTACCACAAAAGCGTAGCAGCTGGGGCTGTGTCAAAGCCTCCATTCTTGGCTGCAGACTGGGCACCGTAGTTTATGACCACACATCCGTCAGATCACGGCCTGATCTGAGAGCCCGTCGCATGCCCCTCTTCGGTACCTCCCCTTCCCTTCGTCTCGCTGAACACGCCTACCAGACATATTGACGGCGGCCTCCTGTGCGGTGGCCGGTCGCTCTTGCTCTCGACCACCAAAGCACCTTCCCATCTGTCCCTTTGACTGCCACCGCCACTGCCCATCCATCGCATATTGCGCCTGCTGCCTCTGCCTCCCCACGCCGCACGCACGCCGACCCCCCGGTTTCTTGGTGCTGCTTCGTCCTTGGCCCCACCCTGCACCAGCGCGCAGCCAGACCCGCCGTTTATGGCCGCCTACGAAATCAGCAAACATTTCAGTGGTCTCCGCGTTCAAACTGCACGCCGCAAGGGCCGACCAGATCCCTTCGCAACGGGCTTCGAAGATGATAGCGACGACGACTTCCGGAAGAGCAGACCAAAGACCAAGGCGCCGGTGCCGGCTAAGCCGTCGCCCATAGCACCTCGCGTCTCCTCCCCGACCAAGTCGCCTCCCGTAGCCGCGAAGCCTCAAAACCTCGACGACGACGATAACTTTCTGCTGGAAGTCAGCGCGCAAAAGAAGGCTGACCGCCGGCCGTCGCCCGCCCCACCGAACCCAAAGACCGCCGCTCAGCGCTTGGTCGACCGAAGTGGCCGCCGCGGTTCACTGCCTGGAGCACTTCCATCCAACACAAAGAAGGCTGCGGTCCTCGCCGCTGGCCCGTTGGCATACCTCGACGACAGTGACGAGGAGGACAACATATCGTATCCCTCGAACCGCACCGCTCGTCAGCAGAGTCCCGCTCCGCGGAAGACTTCGGAAGACGGTATCGGACGCTCCGCCACCCCCAGTGGTCAACGCAACTCTCAGCCATCTGTCGACAGGTCTATCGTAGTCCCCCGCCATACCGTCGCATCGCCCTTCGCTGGAACTGTGAGTATCTGCTGTCATCACGTGATCTCATCGAAACGCTCGCGCTAACCCCAGGTCTCAGAAATATTTGCAGGACAGCGATTCCGACTCCGACGAGGAAGCCGTAGCATCCCGAAAGGGGAGTGCTGAGGAGATTGACCCCCTTCCTGAAAACAAGAAGCATCACGAGGTACAGCGCGTCGACAAAGGAAAGATACAGAATGGGGGCGGCGTTTCCTGGCGAGCCTTCTCGGCCGGCCGTGCGGAGCAGCGGAATGCTGAGCTCGAGACTCTCACAGCAAATTTCAGAAAGCGCGGCCGCAGCATCCAATTCAACCCAACAGCGAGAACCGACGATGGCCGACAAATCACACTCGCTCCAGGCGTCGACAGGAGTGGACCGCTTCTCGGCCGAAAGCCTGGGCAAACTCGAGCAAAGTCTCCCCCAAGACGTGCCGCAGACACGAAACACAGCTTCGAGGAGGATGAGATGGCTGATCGGGAATTCGGAGGACCCGTCCGAACTTACGACCCAACTGTCTGGAAGACGAACCCCTTCAGTGGTGAGTGCAGCGCGTAGGATGTGTTGCGACGATCATACCAACGCGTGACGTGTAGGAGAACCTGTGCGACGAACCAGTGACGGGACCGGGCAGAGCCCGGATACCATTCTCAAACGACTTGACTCCGCAAACGATAGCATCCCTGACATCCGCATCGACAATGTCGCCTAGTCATGATCTCAACGGCCCCTCTCCTATCACATCTCCAGACAGCATGACTCGAATGCTTTCATCCATCGACTCCATTACCAAACTGACAGTATCACCTCAAACGATACCCGAGGGCAGAACTGTGGATCACGCTATGCTCGAGTCGCCTGTAATGTCGCCCATGACAGAGGACTACGATCCGCTGAGCAGGAATTCGAGTATGCGTTCTATGCGTTCCCGCCGAGTCCCGACATCACGGCGGTCATCACGGCGTTCAAACTCCGCCAATACTTCGGTCAGTCCAGCGCATGCTTTCCTTGCAAACTGGGGTCGAGGCGATGCCGAAGACAATCCACCTGAGCCAAAACCTGACGACGAAGGTCAAGCGATTGGACTCAATAACGAGTACATCATCGGACGGACCATCAGCCGTGGCGGATTTGGCGTAGTCAAGGAAGTACACTCTCTCGATGATCACGGCCATCGCACCGTGAAAGCGGTCAAGATAGTGCGTAAATCCATCACTGGCGCAAACGAGATGGAAAACGAAAAGGCGCAACAAGAGATTGAGCATGAAGTCTCCATTTGGCGCTATCTGAACCACCGTCATGTCTTACCTCTGCATGCAGTGTACGAGACTGACTATGCCACGTTTTGTGTCATGGATCTTAATGTGGGTGGGACGTTGTTCGACTTAGTAAGAAAGTCTCGCCAACATGCTGCTCGTAACGATGGTCGCAAAGGCTTGGCACCTCCTCTCGCCAAACGTTACGCATACCAGCTCGCGTGCGCCCTGCGTTACCTGCATGAAGATATTCGCGTCTGCCATCGCGACGTGAAGTTGGAAAATTGCCTCGTCGACATGGCCGGACCTGACTCGGAGACACTTGGCGGAAACTTGCGCCTTTGCGATTTCGGTCTTGCCGATTTCTTGCACAGTGAAGCTCCAGACGACGGATCGCGAACACCTCAGCGAGTGTCGTCACATCGATCACTCTCGAACGACATGCCCTTGCCAACGGCTTCTTCGGTGATTGGCACACTCGAATACGCGTCACCTAAAGGATTGCTGGTAAATCGAAAGCTGTATGAGACCGCAGGCGACGTGTGGGCCTTTGGCGTCGTCGTATACGCACTTTGCACTGGACATCTGCCCTTCCGACACACCATGCCTAGCAAAACTGTGGAGATGATTCTTCGCGCCGACTGGGACGAAGATGCACTGCGACACGCCGCCGCCGGTGGCGAAGAGGTCATGGACCTCGTCCGAGGATGCCTGGAAAAAGACATCGATATTCGATTCACAATTAGCGACGCCCTTCGCAGCCCATGGTTCGAAGGATGTCGCGAGGCGGACGAAGAAGTGGCCGCCACTGCTTCGGTGTGGGGCTGAAACTTCTTTGGCCTCACCACCACCACCACTTCTGATGTACAACACCCAACGACATGCATTCAACAACATTCTATGGACATATTACGATTTGATGACAGCGGAAACGAATCAGATGAAACCAAGTCAGTTTCGATGTATTTTTGCGGCGCTCTTGTTCTTCTTTTCACGCGTTGCATGGAGGACTGCGAAGGCATAGGGTTGGAAATTTGCGGCAGTTCAGGACCATTTTTGGCACGGATACCCAGGGTGCGGCGCACTTGTTATTCTCTACTTACTCCAATTCGTACGTTGAAGAAATATCACTGTACACCTTTTCAGCTCAAAGTTCGCGTTGGCTGCTTACTCGTGTCCCTGTCCCCATGAGTGTGGGTCATCCTTAAGTTTATGCTTACTTTGAGCCGTGGGTGCGCAACTCATGCTGGTACCAGAGATATGGGACCACAAGGGTCTTGATGGCATTTTGTGTAGTATATATCTTACACTCACCTATCCCAGGTGTGCTACATTCACAGACAGTAACTTGCAGCCTCTCGAAGTCAACACCCAAGTCAAAGCTGTTCATCAACAATGCCTTTCATCCCACAGCACAGAAGCCTCACCACCCGTGAGCGCGAGGCCATCCTCGAATTCAAAGAATCTCACCATGACGACTCCGCACCGGACCTCCTGGTGAACATGAACGATCGCTTCCTCGGTTCGTCGGATCCTGGAGTCAACAACAACGACAAGAAGGTGAATCAAATCACCTATTTTCCTGCTTATACGCAAGGCGTTGCGCTCTTTAATGGGTTTCAAGCGAATGTGCAGCTTGTCCCAAGAGGACTTGGTCCCCTTGTGGGCGACTACAAGCCTGATGAGAGGGTGGCTTGGTTGGGGTTTGGGGCGATTGTGATTCTGGTTGGGGGTTGGGTGGTCAAGCGCTTCTGGGGAAAGAAGCAGAAGAAGATGATGCGGGAGGGCGGAGAGGATAGGGGGTTGCATTTGGCCTGAGCATGGAGGCATATGGCTTGAGTGACTGACTTGTTTCGCGGCTGTGGCGTTCGGTGGAGAATTTTAGAAGGTAGAGCACGATTGATTCTGGCAGAGCGGCTCAGCTCACCGTCCGGTTCTCTGCTAGTTGTGATGCTTCGATGCTTCTGGAGGTAGCCATCGAGGCGTGGGATTATTGTATGATACTTAGAGTGATTATTCGAACTTCGACCCAGGTGTCCCAATTATACGTCAATCGTGTAAATCCCTCTCTAATGTAACCTCCGGCTTGTCTATGCGATAAAGCGTCTTGGCAGTGTTGAAGTATGCTTCATATTCCACCTCCTCAATACCTTCACCTGGTGGTAGATCGTAATGATAGTGACCACCACGGTTGCTCCCATCTGTCGTAAAGCAATGTGTATGCTCCATCCTCAGGCCGAGCTTTTTGCCAGGGTCTGCTGAGTGGAAGACCGACAGGCAGACGATAGGGGCTTCGAAGTCGTGGTAAGTCAACCAGTCGTTCAGTTGCTTTGCATCCGGGAAAGGAGGGCCATTCTTTGCCTCAAACCCAGGCATGACGTGAAAATGTGCTTTGCCCTTCTTGAGCAGGAACATGCCTCCAATGCTGATCGGTCGCTCATCTCCATACTTTTCAGCCAGTGCGCGACGTATGCACTCAGTGAAACTCTTTTGTTCGCCTTTTCTGGACCGAGCTGTGACTTTCAGCACATCCCCAGGAGCTCCATTTGATCCGTACAAGTTCATCATCAGTGCGCAATCACAAGACGGACTTGGCGCACAGATAGCAGCATGCTTGCCTTCCGCACCGTCGAACTTGGTGTAGTACGTCAAGTTCTTGACCTTGTCAAAGTTGTCCTGCCAGCTGAGATTGGGGGCTAATTCTGAATTGACGCCAACGTGATGGAAAGGTCCTGCTCCCGCACCAAGTAGTTGTCCTTGCTTCGAGTCCATCTGCATCTCCTGAGCAATCTTCAGCATGTCGTACTTGCATTCCAGACGAGGTTCAGGGAATAGATTCGGCTGGCCTCCAATGTCTGCGACTTTCTCGTTGCCGTACAGACCTTCTGTGGCTAGGAAGTAGGGAGCTTGGCGAAGATCTGGACATGGTGATACGCTGACTTTGGCTTCTGAGAAGTTGGCGCTAAGTGCTGGAGCGATCACATCTGCCAGCTCGGAAAGAGAAGGAGGCGATAGCTTGTGCTGTGTTGTTTGCATCTTTCGAGCTGTGAACTGCCTGGCTAGTCCACTCAACCTGTGCATCAAGGAATAACGTGTTCTTGCTTGGCGCGTAATCCGGAAAGACGGTCATATGGGCAAAGAGGAAGATGACCACTGTTGAACTTAGTGGAAAAAGAAATCTGGTGTTCTTTCTTCCGATCGTCAATGTTGAATGCGGCTTCCTCTAGTCAGGTGAAGTTGGAGCAGCCAGTTGCCCGAGCTCAGCTCTGTTTCGGTGACTGCTGTCCCAGCACGTTCGGAAACATTTGCTCAATCAGTAGGCACCGCAGTGTCGCCAAAGTCATACCATGACATCTCATGCAGCAGAACTGCATCTCTCCCTCGGGCCCCCACTAAACCCCTCACCGTCTGCTCTCCAATGTTGGAGACTTCGGCCAACTTTCCATCGGCTCGAGACACTTTCACTTCGAGTGCCTCGTGGCGAGGCTGTCAGACGTCACTCAAATATGTAAATGTAAGTGCTCCATGCCATTTGAGTGTTACTAGCTTACTGTACGGAATCAATTCACATATCTGCCCCAAAAATTATTTGGCGAGAATGACTTCCAACTTCCCAATCTACCCAGACCTGTCCGGCAAAGTCGCCCTCATCACAGGCATTGGCCAAGTCGGCATCCCCAACTCTCCAACCTGGGGCAACGGAGCAGCAGCCGCCCGAGTCCTCGCCCACAGCGGCGTTAAAATCGTAGGCTGCGATATCAACCTCTCAGCAGCCGAATACACCAAAGCAAGACTCCTCAAAGACAACTCCAACACAATTTGCGACGTCCTCAAAGTCGACGTAACAAACCCGGACGACATCGCCGCTTTCGTCCAAACAGCGATTACCAAACATGGCAAAATCGACATCTTGTACAATAATGTCGGAATGACAGCCCCAGGAGATCCAGCTACGATGTCCGACGAAGCCTGGCAGAGACAAATCGATCTCAATCTCAATAGTGTTTTCCGCTGCTGTCGACTCGTCTTACCGATTATGGAAAAACAAGGCTCGGGCGTGATAATCAATAACGCCTCCATCACTGCTTTACGTTATATCGGCAAACCTCAGATCGCTTATGCCACTTCCAAAGCAGCTGTGGTACAATTCACGAAAGCTACAGCTTGCATGTACGCTTCCAAGGGTATAAGATTGAATTGTGTCATTCCGGGCTTGATGTACACGCCGCTGGTGGAGAGTTTAGAAATGAGTGAGAAAGAGGAAGATCGGGAAGTTGCGAGGAAGATCACACAGCATAATGTTCCTATGGGATTGATGGGTGATGGACATGATGTGGCGAATGCGGTTGCGTTTTTGTCGAGTTCGGCGGCGAAGTATATTACTGCGCAGTCTTTGATTGTTGATGGTGGGATTACGGAGTCTACGGGTACTGGTGGAGTTGCAGCTTAGAGTAGATCACAGTCGTCCAAAACTATTGGTAGACTACTTGTGCTCCGGTCGATGGAAATGTTGTCCTGTTTCATTTGTTGGGATCCCGCTTGACGGCACCGTGGCCATCATCAGCTGGGTCCAATGGCTTCTGTCCCTCCGCCTCGACATGCTGTCTCTTGATGTGGTCTGGTTCCTCTTTTGGTCTTTTCATGTTCTCCTGGCTAGGCTGAGATTCTTCTTGGATTCCCATGCCGCCTTCCTCAGGATTCGACACTGGGTTCGCCGCTGTGGGCTTCGTTTCTGCACCGATGTTCTCTAAGCCACGGGCGGAGTTCACCTGACTGCCTTCGCCGCTAGTCGATGGGGAATCGCGAACGTTGGTGGCGTTGGGCTCTACACGTGTTGTGGCTCCTCGAGAGGGTTCATTGGCGTATGTGCGGCAGAATGGAACTAGCGAGCACTTCTTTAGTAGGTTGTTTGTGTTGTCAATGTAATGAGAGATACCGTACTTGGCGACCGCTTTTTCGCAAGGTTTATGGCTGCTCGACGCGGAGCGGCGTGTTTAAGAAGAGCCGACATGGTGTGATGATAGCTGCGGTGTGTTTATTGGAACAAGAGCTGGTAGCAGTATAAGTTCAAGCCTCGAGGCTGTGGAGTTGATATGGTACAGGGATGCTTTCGGATGTGACGTGCGATGCGGTCAACACTCGTCCGACGAAGACAAACATCATTCTTACCTTGACGAAGGGCAGATGCATGGGCGTGTCGAGAAAGCATTGCTGCATGTCTGACTTCGTGGTTCATGGTACATAGTCGCAGCTCTCTTCGATTCAGAGCTTGCAAATACAAGTAGAGACTGCACAACACTTTTCACCGCGTCCGGACGAGATCGCTGATCGATCGCAAGGACGAGTAAAGCAGGCGGTCGCATGGATCAACTAATGTCTCTTGAACAGCTTCAATACGCCTCTCAATGTTTGATGTGCCATCAACTGAGCAGGCGGCACTCTTGGCCCAACATAACCTTTGATCGGCGGTTCCCACATGGCATTGGCGCCATTGTTCAGCGCGTGTTCAATCTCATCCAGCTCAAACCATTTGGCTTCTTCAAGTTCGCTCTCCGGATAGGTAATATCTTCACCGCCCTCGATGCATTGTCCCATAGCGCCGATCAACAGCGTGGAAGGATATGGCCAAGGCTGAGAAGAGTGTATCTGGACATGGCCGAGCCTGACCCCCGTTTCCTCGAACGCTTCCCGTCTAGTTGCGACCTCCAGAGATTCTCCTGGCTCGACAAAACCAGACAGACAGCTGAAGTAGTTCTCTGGCCATCGCTTCCCACGGCCCAGAAGGATGCGCTTCGCATCGGCTGAGATGGGAGCTATCACAACAGTGGGATCTGTGCGAGGGAAAGCTTGGTTGTGCAGACCAGTTCGGGTAGGACATGCCCTTCGAGAAACACCTGCATCGGCTGGAGGGCAGACGATTTTGGATCCGCCGTGCGTCGACAAGGTCTTGCCACCACAAGCACCGCAGAAGCGATTTCTGGTGTTCCAATCCAGTAGAGATCGCGCATGACTGAGGATCGAGGAATCGTCACGGTTGAGCTTCAGGTCGACTCGTGTGGGTACATGAGTTCTTCCTTGCTCAGTCTGCTTGGCTTTGAAGTTGTCGTAGTAGGAAGATGAGACATCAAGAGCGAAGTACGGAACTCCGTGATACATGCCGAGCGTGACGGCGGGCGTCTTACATCCGGCTTCAAGGTCCAGTCCGAGAAAGATCAGTCGTGGACGATGCTCGGCCGGGTCAAAGCTCTGAATCTGCGCCTTTTCGTCTTTCGCGAAAGGTTCGCCAATGAGATCTTTAACGTCTTCATAGCCCACATACGTAAAATTGCCGTCGGGATCGCGCAACGCGTTCAGCTCATTGAATGTGAGGTATTTCGCGCTGGGATGTTTTGAGGCCTTCTCCAGCAAGTCGTATTGGGTACGTAGGAAGGCAAGTCGGTCGATCTTCCCATTGGAGAAGTAGGCATTATTGCCCAGGCCAAAGACCTCAGTCAGAGTCGTCGGTGCCATGTTGCTCAATGTTCAGAAGCAAGCGGACGGAGCGCAGCGGATTTATGGATGCATTGCGGCTCCCAAGTGACCCCGCTTGGTTGTTGCCAATTCGGGAGGCGGTTTCGCGAATGCATGCTCGCGCCTTTCCATCGTCACAGGCTGTCGTCTCCATCGTGATGGTCACCTGGAGTTATCAAGCGTATATTCGCGCCGAGCCTGGCACTGTACAGGATAGATGGAGAGCTCTGATGCCATGCGAGCCAGCATGAAAGGCAAGTGCGGCGACTTCGGGAAAGCGCACGGACTCAACCTCGCGACGTGAAGTGTCCCACCTTCGGGCAGCTTGAATGTCAATGGACTTTCTACGCCTTCCATCGACTCTACGCCGCAGCATCCTGAACCACCCCTCGATCAGACATGTCATTCTTCGCCATGTCTCAACAACAGCATCTCCAGCCGCAGTGGACACCTCCACCCCACCAACCCTCCTCAAAATCTCCCCCGAAACGTTGAACTCCTACACAATCTCCAACCCTCCCACCCCAAGCGACCTCATCCTCGCCCGCTCCTTCTTCACAAAACACCACCCCGAAATCCTCTATAGCTCCCCTCACTTCCGCTCCCTCCCACCCTCTCCTTTCCCCGAAGTCGCCTTCCTCGGCCGCTCCAACGTCGGAAAATCCTCCCTCCTCAACGCCCTCTTCGGCCGTCCCCACAGCGACATCGCCCGCGTCTCCAAAAAACCAGGCAAAACCCGGACAATCAACGCATTCGGCGTCGGCGGTTCAGGCCTCATAAACCCCAGACCCAAATCCCCCGCCCGAGACAGCACAGGCCAAGAACTCAACCCCAAAGCCGAAACGTGGAAACGATGGGGTCGAGGAGGTTTGCTGGTCGTTGATATGCCAGGCTACGGATCCGGGAGTCGAGAAGAATGGGGAGGGGAAATTATGAAGTACTTGGAGAATCGGAAACAATTACGCAGGACGTATGTGCTTGTGGATGCCGAGCATGGGTTGAAGAGGACGGATGTGCAGTTGTTGGTGCATTTGAGGAAACAGGGCATTGCGCATCAAGTGGTGCTGTCGAAGGTTGATAAGATTTTGTATCCAGATTCGAAGTTTCCGGGGCCCTTAAAGGTGCATAATGGATTGACGAAACTGCGAAGCAGATGCATGGAAATGAGAGAAGAGCTGGATGAGGCTGCTGCAGAAGAGGGTGTGAGAGGAAGGATGGGGGACTTAATGTGTTGTAGCTCGGAGAAGAGTTTGGATGAAAAGAATAAGACGAAGAGGATTGGGATCGATGAGTTGCGGTGGTCGATCTTGACAGCCTGTGGGTTGGAGAAGTCTCTTGACCTGAAGCGAGCGGTAGATGTCAAAATTCTGGAGGCAGAGGATTTTCAGGACAAGGAGGAGAAACAGCAGTTCACTCCGATGTAGTAACGGAATGTGCAGCCGGATGCTTGCTTCCCCCTCGTGCCATCCAGATCGGTCGTTTCAGAACAGTGCCCAATGACCGAGTCTCATCTGGCCAACGGACTGAGACACTCACAAGCTGAACCTAGGACTCATCATTAGGCAAGCTTGATGTGTCCACCACTGGACCCTCTCAAATCAGTTTCAAGAGCAATTGTGGTTACATTTGCAGCTATCTGAACGATATACAACTACTGCATCCACGCCCTTGTTGCTTCCAATCATTGATTGATGTCAAGACATCATTTCCATTCCCAAACTCAAATAACAAAGGAGAATCTCAAAGGAGTGTGGTGACCAACAAAGACCACATGTGATCGCGAGAAGTCGTATTGGGACGAGCACCGCATGGTGCGTTGCCGTGTCGCGTTGTCGGCGTATTGGCGGGAACTGCACGCTTAGACGTACCAAGTAGTCTCTTGCAGTCTTGGGTGAACGCCTCCAGTCCACTCATCGTCGCCACCATCGCTGACGGAAACGTCGCTGGCATTATTCTCTGCCAGCTTGCTGAAGAGGTACGAGCGGCCGCGCTCGCAAAGCAGATCAGCGTAGTAGGCGGGAGGGCAGATGGAGACCGCCTTGGTGGCCCTGTTGAACAGGTAACACAAGTGATGCGTGAACTGTTCCAAAGCATCGGCGCTGAAGGAGATGTCATCTTTGATCACGACGTAGTGCGCCGGGCGTGCGGTGCCCTGCAGACCTTGATGAGCCTGCAAGTAGAACTCGCGAACGATTTTGCCAACGATTCCGCGATCAACGACTGTGCCAGGCTGCGGATTCCAGGAGCGCTGGTCCGCATCTTCTTTGCGGGTGGGATAAAACCTGGTGTGATGTCGCTTGCCGACGATTATGATGGCGATCTTGGGCCACTTCTTCTTGTCTCCGTAGCGTTTCTCAAACACCTTCTCGAATGAGGGCAGCTCGATATCCAGGACTTGGTGGTACTGGCCCTCCGAGACACCATCGCGGTACACAACAATTTGGGTGGGCAGTTTCTGGTTTCTCTTGACCCATAGGTTCAAGCGCTCGTTGAACATCTCCTCTAGATGATCCTTGTTCGTCTTGTCGTCCACGCCTCCGACCATCTCCTTTCTACCAGTCTGCGCCCGGATGCTTCCCGGCCACTGGAACATCCTGGAGTCCACACTTGCCACGACACAGGCAATGCTCGGTGCGCCATCAACACTACCAGGGGCTGGATGCGTAACGTCGATACCCACTAGCATGGTATTGTTATCGATCGGAGCGCTAACAGTGTTCAGGACGCTGTGAGATACACCGCCGCCCTTGAGGTTGAATTTGAGGGCAAGATTTCCAAAGTACATTTGCTGCCCCTTGTCATTTTCCAGTTTGGAGCCGACGGAGCAGATGGTTCCGATACCGTGCTCAACGTCTCCAAAAAGTTTGATACGCGCGTAGAGCCAGCGATCCGCTTCGGGTAGGACTATAAAGAGCATGTCAACTCTGTTTGCTTCTGCCTTTTCAAAGGCACTCTTCAGCATCTTGTCATTGGCAGGGCGATTCATCACGTTCAATGGAGCCAACGTTATCTGGAAGGTGGGGCCTCGTTCTCCCATCTGAATGTTGTAGCCTTTCAGCGACTCTGCGAGCTTCTTGATCGTCTCGTCAGGTGGACCCCTCATCGCTTGACCTCGATTGCCTTGGCTATTGATGACCAGCACTTGCCAGCGGTTGAATTTGCCCGGCTTATCGAATCTGGCACCCCTAAGGTTCCACGCTCCGTTCGAAGTGGAGGCATTGCTGCTGCCATACTTCACGGTTGGAGAAGGGAGGATCCTGCCTGGCACGGTGATCATCTCGGTGCCTACTCTGAAGCCGAATGGTTGCACAGAGTCGGATTGTGGGTCGCCACTGGGATTGGCCAAGCGTAACAAACGCAGGCCATTTCCAGGATTGCCCGCCACGCCTGCAATGGACATGGCATTCAGGTTCGGGGCACGCGCCGCAAATCGCAGCATTTCAGACGTTTGGTTTCCGCTCAACAGTCGGCGATAGGCTTGACCAGGGGTAATCCAGCACAATTCCACAGGGAGATACTGAGGGTCGGCCCTCGTACCGACGTTCAGAACAGGGACATTGGGGTTCCTGAGCGTGATTCCATGCTGCTGCTTGAAGTATTGTGCCACTGTGACTTCGCGAGCTTGTGCATTCGGTATCGATCGATCGACATAGCTGAATTTCACCTCGTTGGCATTGCCGAATCGCTTGACACGGATACTGTTGATAGATTTGGCGAATCCTACAATCGTCTTCGTCTTCTTCATGAACGGCTGTTGTTGCCCATCTTTGACGTATCGCGCCTCTACTTTGAGCATGCGCACGAAAGCTTCGAGCTGTTCAAGGTTGCTTTGGGGAACAATCACATTGAGGAGATGCTGCGCCTTGAAGAAGGCCCCGCTCGTGACGTTGATGTTGACCAAAAGCCGCGAGATAGTAGGCCGAACCGAGGAGAAGTAGCCTCGCAGAGCCTCGAGGGTTTCATCGAGGTCTTTGTATTCTACCCCGGGATGTCCGTTGTAGGGGTAAAAATTGTTGCTCCCTACACTGCGGACATTGGCCATCTCGTTCGGTGTCTTGGCGACAATGATGTTCAGAAGCTGGATTAGATCAACACGACCTGCGTACAAAGCACCGGAAGAAGTGCTTTGGAGGAAGTCGATCATTTGTCGCAGGCTGAACGAGTCCACGTAACGAATCTTGAAGTGAAACGTGTTGCGGTCCCGGGCTCTTCTGACGAAGTCAGGGACTTGCTCACCCTGAGTTGCCTGCGGGCTCGCGCCGTCTTCTGATGGTAGAGTCACCTTCATCTCTTCGCCCTTGTGCATTTTGTCAAGATCAAGCTTATCAGTTGTGACCAGGATAGTAGCATAGTCGGTGGCCCACTTCACTTGGGAGAAGGCGTGATGCTTGAATATCTCGTTGAAAAGACGTCGAAGCTTGGGCTTGCTGACACTCGTCTCGCGGATATTAACCGCGTAGCGGTACAGCGGAACCTCGGGCTGTTTGGCTTCGTATGCTGTGGTGATTTTAAAATAGTTGGTCCGAAGTACAATGGGCTTGCCTTTGGTACCGAATCCTGGGCGGCCAGGAAAGCCATCGATGATTTTTCCCTTGGTTTGGAGTGCGAGCGCGTCCTCGGCGGCTGTGATGCTTGCATCGGGAGCTGCGACAGGCGCAGACTCGCTGTATCCATGTCAGCACTACAGATCCCACACTCTGCCTTCGCGAGACTCACAGATAGATGCCTGGGAATTCTCGTGGCCCACCTCCGCCACCGCCCCCACGACCACCTCTGAAGGCCATCTGCGAGGATTGGCCTCTGCCAGGAGGTCCACCACGGCCTCCTCTGAAATCGCCACGACCGCGGTCACTTTGAAAGCCGCCGCGGCCTTGGCCACCTTGGAAGTCGCCACGGCCTTGACCTCCCCCTCTCCCTCCTCTGTCACCACCACGCTGGCCGCCGCCGCCGCCTCGATCGCCACGGCCTCCGCCGCGACCACCGCGTTGTGGTTGATTGCCGGACATGGCGCCTTACGTATCGAATGCCGATGTAAGGAGCTGTTCAATGGAAGTCAGATGTGACTGAGAGACGCAGGCCAGGTTTGGCGAGACTCACCTTATGTGTCCGAATGAATGGCTCAGTGAGATCTTGTCTCACAAACTCGGTGAGAAGCAAACAGGATAGATTGCTCTCTGTGGGATGGACTTGAGTTACACCATCGACAGCGATGGTATGAGATCTGGTAAAGATCGTGCTGATGTTGTTGGGTAGAATGATGCTTGTGTATTTGTGGCGACTAGAAAGTGTCAGCAATTAGGCATGCCGCTTGAAGTCACTTGAATGTCATTTTACAGTGAGCGGTCAGCAGATGCGAATTGAATTCTGCTGTTTTTACTTGCTCGCCACAAGTGAAGGTCGGAAAGATGCTGGTATCAGTGTTGCGAAAGGATGATGAGCGTGGAATGTGATGGATCGCAAAAGAGCAGCGGGAAGGCAACGGAGACGCAGTGCAACGCGACAAGGCAGCAGATCAAGACTTTCCAAAGCTCGCCGTCCTCATCGCGGCTCCTGCTGGGGAGCTGTTGTCGTGCCTGCGGCTTTCCACAGCACGCGAGTATCCAAAGGTGCAGTGGCGACGCGGGGTGGTGGAAGGCACAGGCGGGAGCAGAAGCAGAAGGGAAAGTGGGAGCATGACGACGTGTTTCTTTCGCGACAGGCGGTAAAGGGCCCGCATCTCCGCTTTTCGACCAGGCATCCTGCATTGAACTCTCTCCCACGACAATCCCAGCACATCTGCCTTTGTCCTGTCTTTTCGCTGTTTTCGCCGAGTATCTGGTGCCTGCTCTTCGCTTTGTTGGTGTCGACCTGTTCTTCCGCACGGTAAGGATACGCGTCGTGTCCACGCGTAGACGCGTTCTGCAACGGAACAGCTCCCAAGCCACTTCTGCCCCCGTCCCCGTCCCCGTCCCCATCGGTGCTCCGACGTGCTTGCTTGCAACATATCAGCAACGCGTCGAGCGCGTCTCTCTTCAGCCTGCGTTGCCTGGGGCGTGCATGGCATCCACTGCCTCCTCTCGTGCGGCCTGCGAGTCATCTGTCACACCCGCATCGACGGCCGCTGAGACACATGCGGCCGTGTGACGCGCTGAACAATGCAGATGCTCAGCCCGTGTACCACCACCACCAAAGCTGCCCACGACACGACGCACCGCACCTGAACGCCATCATCCTTTGACATGGCACGCCGCGCTCCTTTCCGCCCTGCGCCAAATCGGACAAGCCACGCGGCAACGTCGTGTCCTTGTCGTTGTCGACCTAGAAACGAACACCGTCTACCGGCTGTTCCCTTCATCGCGCCCAACGTTGCAGAAAACAGCCTGATCCAGATTTTCCATGTCATGCCATGTGCATGCACCTGCTGGCGAAGACTGCGCACTGACAAACGTAGGCATTTCAGACTTCCTACGCATAGCATGAACTGGACTGCTGCGACTCACGAACGAATCAGTTCGTCATCTGCGGCTTTGCGCATGACCGGGACACCGGCCGAAGCAGAACCTCAGCCCAACACACCGAATGTGGATGTCTACGCAGAGCATAGGCGGCTTGCCATTCCAACACCGCCAACGATGCAACGGGCAATGTATCTGTCATCAAGAATACTGGCACAGTGACTATCGGCACGCTGATCCGAGGACTTGACTGGCAGCATATCAGCCCGCTGAACAACACCCTCTCGTGTGCTCCCCATGCCTGCGCGCTCGATCGCAGACTTGTAACGATGCCGGCATGATAGAAGTGAACACCCGACCTTAGAGCCGTAGTACCTTCAGGTCCTGTGACACCAGCGAATCGATGGCTCCGTTCCAACGGGTCGACACCCTTTAGGACATGCTACATTCCAACGTCGCCTCAACTTCCCGTTACCTGGGGGAACTTGCTATCCATCGGCTCCAGGGCCCACGGGTTGCACATGTCAGACGACGACAGCCTTGCCCGCCGAGAGCTTGGTAACTATGCCATTGTTACACTCGTCGTCTTCGAGACAGAACATTCCACCCTCGGCCAAGTCCTTGGGCACAGTCAAGCGCCGCCGGTGCCCTGAAGAAGACCTCGTGCTGCCTGTGGAGACTCTGTGCTAAAGAACACCTTTGCCCTATTCGACGATATCACGCTCACCCTCCGATCACTACTGATCACCTCCACTTTCTACACATACGTCTGAGACTGTCTCCAAACCGACATCCACACCAGCACTTGTCCTCGTCGAACGCAGGTATCAAAGAAACAGCTTTGCATGTGCGCAGTGCAACGAGGCTTTCGGGCCATTGTATGAGCATCGCACTGAGAATCCAAAGTATTGAAATAAGCTCACAATTCTGCTCCTCGAATTTCTCCCAGGCAAATTTGCACACACTGACAACGCAGATTATTCCTCCGTCATGGGAGGACACCGTTCGCACGGTCGAGCGCCTCTATTTCTTTCGCTGATCACTTTGCACCAGGCTTTACTCTGCTCAGCAGCACCGCATCATACAGGTGAGTGTACGAAGATGTCTGGTATTTGTGGCATACTAAAGCCTGCCTAAGGTTCGCCACCACTGGCACGCGATATTCCTGATGTGGTCACCATCACCAGTACCTGTTCTGAAGACAGAACCCGTCCCAAGGCCTCGCACGATTTTCGCTTCCAAGGACATCCGAAACCAGGTGGCGCAATCATCTATCAGATAGGCGATGGACAGTGAGTGCGCTCGATTTCGGTCCACATCGAAATTTCACGAAGCTGATGCCGGGGCAGAATTCAAGCACCGGGACCTGGGCATGCTTTTCCACCGACTCACTTTGTTACCACTACAAAGCAACCTAGCATTCCGACAAGCAGCTCCAGTATTGTGGCGCGTGATGCTACCACGAACTCGACCACATTTGTATCCAGCACTCAGATATCCCACGAGGCAACGGGCTCCTTCTCAACCAGTGTCTCGGACGTCTCTCTGACAAGACTCACCACATCTGCCGTCCAGAGTGCTACGCTACCGGGTCCCACAAGCACATCGGGCAGCATCAACAGCGTCCTTCAGACATCTTTACAGCCCTCTACTCCACCGTTTCCTACGTCGATCGGGTCGAGTGATATCTCGATTGTCAATCCGTCTACATTACCTAGTCCATCGTCGACATCAGTCGTGGGAACATTGTCTGCCAGTGACATTTTTCGACCTATCGGTACTGGTGCTCCTCTTGTCCCCGACGCACCTAAAGATCATCCTTGTCCAAGGATTGGCATTCAGCCGCAAAGTCGCAGACTGCAGACAAACAAGTTCTACTCTGCCCTGTTCTTGAACGAACAAAAGTCGCCTGTTTTCACTTTCCCCTACTCTGTTCAGTGGGCAAAGGGCGAGGGCCAGCTGCAGAGTTGGGGCTTTGTGGTCTCCCATACCGAGCCAGAGCAGTGGGCGAGAGCTGATGGCCAACCAGGAAAGGATGCTGGGCAGTGGGCATTCTTCGGAGCCCCAGTGGGCGTAGAGTATATCATCCTCTCAGCTAGCGAGCTTGTGGTCAACAGTGCAAATATGACTCCGGGTCTTACTACCGACACGCTTGAATGGGGATCGGTCAAGGCCAATCTATTTCCACCAGAGTGGATGACGCCTGTCATGACACTTCCTCTGCTACAGGGCTCGGCCTACATCACTGCAGAATATCACTGGGGCAAGCCTCTGATCCAGTCAAGCGTCGGCTTCAAGAACCTCACCTTCGCCGGAGCGCTGCCGAACAATCTTACGCACAAGTATGTGGCCTACTTGCACAACAATCACAAGTGGCTCATCTACATCACGCCCCTCGACCCATCATATGAGGTCAATCGCTTTGATCTGGACGGAAGAGGAAGCTCCATCAACGGGCCATCTCTATTTAACGGCGTCATCCAAGTCGCAAAAGTGCCGCGAGCAGATGGCGCTGCAACGCTGAACGTGCGAGACATTGCGAGTCCGGAGACAGACCCCGAACTTATTTATGATCAATCTGCTGGCACATATCCTATCGGAGTCAACATAACTGGGACCGTCGACGGAAAGACTGGAAGCTACACTTTGTCATGGACGAAGAATGGGACTCAAGATCAAGATCTCCTCATGTTCGCCCTGCCTCACCACACCGAGTCAATGAGTTATCCCGACCAGAATGGACTCACGAACTTGCAACTGAGAACAACAACGAAAGGCATGGCCACTGCTGTTAAAGGCGATTCATGGACAATGACAGAGAAGGACTTGCCCATCGAAATGGGATTCTCACCCTGGACACCAAAAGTAGGGAATGTTGACAAATATTCTGACCCAGTGTTGGAGGCAGTGGAGAGGCTTGGTGCAGATGACATTCGTGAGGACATTCTTGGTCAGACCAACGTAAGCAGTGCATATTACGATGGCAAAGCGCTTGCAAAGTTCGCTGCCATTTGCTATGCTCTGCATGACGTTGTTGGAAATGATACATTAGCACTCTCTGGGCTTCAGCCTCTGAAACAAGCCTTTGGCCATCATCTCGAGAACAGGCAAAGGTGGCCTTGGGTCTACGATGATAGCTGGGGCGGCGTGGTCAGTGTTGCTTCTTACGAGACTAACAATCCTCTGGAAGACTTTGGCAACCCATACTACAACGACCACCATTTCCACTATGGTTACTTCGTCTACGCTGCTGCAGTCATTGGATATCTCGACCCGGAATGGCTGGCCAACTCAACGAACACAGACTGGGTCAACATGCTCGTTAGGGACTACGCTGGCTCAGACCTCGACGATCCTTACTTTCCCTTCTCGAGGGCTTTCGACTGGTACCACGGACACTCCTGGGCCGCAGGCCTCCTAGACTCCAGCGATGGCAAAAATCAAGAAAGTTCCTCCGAGGACACCATGGCCAGTTATGCGATCAAAATGTGGGGCTCCGTGACTGGTGACCAGTACATGGAAGCTCGCGGTAATCTCATGCTCGCAATCCAGAAGCGCAGCTTCGCAGACTACTACCTCTACTCCTCCGACAACGACGTCCAACCGCCCAAATTCATCGGAAACAAAGCTGCAGGAATCCTCTTCGAGAACAAAATCGATCATACAACATACTTTGGGGCGAATCCGGAATACATTCAAGGCATTCATATGCTTCCTCTGCTGCCTTTCAGCACGTATATCCGAGACTCGAAGTTTGTGTGTGAAGAGTGGGACGCATATTTTCGGGATCCGAATGTTATCGGCGCAGTTTCGGGCGGATGGCGAGGGATTCTTATGGCGAATTATGCCATGTGCAATACCACGACGGCGAGAGAGGCGTACGGCTTCTTTACGTCCGAGGATTTTGATGCGAGCTATTTGGACGGCGGCGCGAGTAAGAGTTGGTATACGGCTTTTGTGGCTGCTTTGGTTGATGGAGTCATTGTTTGAGTTGAAAAGAGGAGGCGTTGAGTAAGTATCTGAATATGAGTGGAGTACTACTAACATACAGGCGCAAGGCTTAGGCAGGACATGTTTGGCTGCTCATGAATACACTGCAGCTGCAGCTTACGACGGCGTTTGGACAGATTGATAAACGGAAGGACATGATACCAATCAGGGGCGCTGGGATAGACGGCTCGGCAGACTTGACGAACTTACGACACCACCATATAATTATCCTTGTATGAATTATGAGCAACGAGAAATTGCATTTGGTACATTTTGCGCATTCTACACGCCGTTTTCCTTTGCTGTGATTGATCGTGATTTTGGCATGGAATCGTCGTCCTTCATTGGTCGCAGCTGTGCCTGGGACTAGTTCATGTTTGTCTTGGCTCCCGTGCACGGTTCAGCAGACCAAGCTGCCGCAAGCATGAATGAGATTCAGAAACAGCTCACGCTTCTCGTCAGCTCAACACACTCCCACAGCAACCAAGTCGCGGCTCTGCAATACTGTCATGTTGCACCTTCCACTGTGCTCCATTCTGGATCACCGAGCTGGTGATGGCCGCTAGCAATGATGCTAATCCCTTGCTTTTTCTGACGACTTCAACCGGGGCAGCACCCAGCGGCCGGAACGCAAGAGCTCATTCTCGAGCGGCAAGCGCAAAGCGATCGAATCCTGCAGCAGCTCATTATGGATCTTTTACTACTTTCGCAGTGGACAAGAAGTATAAATCTGGATCGAAAGAAGACAGCGGTTCTGCGAGGAGCACCGAAAGTTCTTCTCAGAAAGCTTCCCAAGTGAAGCGACGGAAGATTGCGCCAGATGGCGATGTTATCTTGAGCCGAGCCTCTGATAGCACAAGATTGATCTCTTTTCGCCAACAAGAACACCTCGGATCTCTACTGCCCCCGCTGCGAATCCTAGCTACGCATTTTTCGAATGGATGCACGCCTTTGCCACCGAATGTCGATTTGGACAACGTACTGAAAGTAGCAGCATTTCACATTCGCCGAAAGGCTGCTCAACTTCTAGAATCTGAGCCGGAGCGAGCACTAGATGCGCTTCGGTGTCGGCAATGGTGTTCCGTACCGGCCACGATGGCATCCCTGGGCCGCAGTCCGTACCTCGATGGAGCTATCGCATGCGTAGTTTCGAAGGTTCAGCAAGTGGTTTCGGGAGCACCCAGCGAGCAGCGTATCTTGATCTGCTATACGGACGCGCTGCATCTCCTTCGGGCCGCAGTGCAAGATTCTGCTACCCACGAGAGGGTTGACATCCTCGCCGCCTCTCAATTGTTAGCGGTGTACGAGATGCTTGACTCTCCTACTTCTTCAGCATGGCCTAGCCATATCGCCGGAGTTGCCGCAATGTCGAAGCTGCATGCCACGCGACAACACGGCATCCTGACCTCCGAACAAGCAGCACCGATGTTCGTCGAAGCTCTTCTCAACGACGATGATAGCTTCTTCGAAAGCAAGCAATGGAAAGCTCTACTGCAAATCCTTACAAACAAGCAATCTCTCAATCCCCAGTCCACGGGGGAAACTCTTTCCTGCTTTCGCTCCCTTCGCATCCTCTTCGCAGACTGGAAATCCGCCTCTCAGATCTCACTCGGCTGGGAAGTGAGGTTCAATCTGCTCGCTCAAGCTCATGAGCTCCGAGCACATTTCAAGAATGTCGTTTTCCGGAACGAACATCGCTTCATGACGCGGCAGCAAATCAGCAAAGGATGCGATGTTCTCGGGTTGTGTCTCGTGAGCATCATGATGCTCGATCGACTGATCTTGACACTGCGGCAGACGAGTACGTGGCAAGGGCACAATCTGGAGATTGACACGCAAGAGCTATGTACGCAAGTTATCAGACATGAGTTGGACACTGCGGAAGCTTTTCCTGCGAAGGATCTATTGAGAGCGTTCCAGAAGCAACATGATTATCCGTTACTGGAGTATGACAGTTGAGGGATATTGGATCATTGAGAGGGTGGAGGCAAGGTCTCCGAAAATATGAGAGCCACGCCGCTGGGCGTATATATCGCTAACTTTCATACATGAATAAATCATTAGCCGCATGCGTAGCAGTACATCACATCTTTGACTTCCTGCCCGACTTCACTCCCTCCACCGGTGCTCCACTAAGTAGAAAGTCGGGATACTCGAATCCCTTTCCCTCTGTTGCACCGCTCACTCTCCACTGTCCACCATCAACGACCAAAATATTGCCATTGACGTAGCTTCCTGCCTCAGAGAACAAATATACCGTAGCATCCGCAATCTCCTTCACTTCTCCCCATCTCCCCACAGGAATGCTCTTCGCACTCTTCTTCGCACTCTCCGGATCCGATCTCGAAAGTCTCGTCATCCCCTCCGTACCTCGAATCGGACCCGGTGTAATCACATTGCTCGTGATCCCATAAGGCCCATACTCAATCGAAACGCTGTGTGAAATCTGATCCACAGCCGCCTTCGCCGCCATAGCATGCGCCTGCAACGGAAACCCCTTGAAATGGAACGTCGCAGAAATAAACACCATCCTCCCTCCCGTCCCTCCAACTTTGCCCGTCGCTTTTCCGGTGTTAGGATACTTCCTCGCCGACTCCACCAAATACGGCAGCACAGCTTTCGCAGTATGATACGACCCCAACGTATCAATCTCCATAACCGTCCTGAAAGCATTCGGACTCAATTGACTCATCGGAGCCAAAAAGTTCCCTGCCGCTCCTGCGATTGCGAAGTCTATCCCACCGAGCTCTTTTGCGCAGCGGTCAGCTGCTTCTTTTAATGCGACGGCGTTGCGGACGTCGACGTTGCCTTGGCCGATGACGCGGGAGCCTGGACGAGCGGATTCGAGGTCTTTGGCCATGGATTCGGTTTTTTCGACATTGCGGCCGATGATGTAGGCGTTTCCGCCTAGGGCCACGAAGGCGCGGACTTGGATCGAGCAGATGCTGCCGGCTCCGCCGGTGCAGAAGAGGACTTTGTCTTTGAAGATTCCGTCGCGCCAGACGTCGGAGATGTATTCTTCGCGGGGAACGGGCATGGTGAAGGTCGATGGGGTTGAGGTATGTAGTAGAGGAATGGAGGATAGGATAGTTGTGTCTCGAGAGGTTTGGAGTGGTACTATATGGTAAGAGCGACTGCCGAGGGAAGCTGTTTATACGGCCGTATTGTGAAGGAGCGGGATTGAGCGCAGTAAGGACAATGAGATTATTGGCTCACGATCTGACTTGATGCTGGCCTACAAGTACTTATGCTTGCATGTGCTTGTAATAAAGGCAGAGGTCTAGGATTAGTATTCACCTGGACCGCCGAGGGTCGATGATGCCGACAGGTACTTACTGTAAGTGGTCGTAGCCGAACTCTGTGCCCTATACACTACGGAGGCCTAAAAGTAGCTATCTCGATCCGCGTCGAACTTGACATGTCAAGACAACTAGGACAGTTGTAATTGTGATATTGGCTGTCTTGGGATGAGAGCTCTCTGGGACGTCAAATGTATACGCTGCTTCACGATCAATGCTGTTTTTATCCCACGCAATGATCGCAAAGCAGCTGGCGAAACATCTATTGGGTGGCTGAGGGGACACTATAAGTTCAATCAAATTCCAAGCAATGCTAACCAAAATTCCATTGAACTGTCATAGAAGAAGACCGTTGTTAGGGGACGGCCTCTTCTCACAGGACGGCACAACCTGTAGTTGCGAATCATTGCTCCCTCCATAACTCATGTCAAAATCGAGCATAAGTGAAGTTCCAAGCATGTCCATTGCACCAATAGACGCTCTTCGTAGCTTGCTTACGATAATGAGGAGATACTGTAGCCACTTCGGGCCGCCACATTGCATCAGAAGCTCCATGGCGGAGACGACGTCAACACGACCTGTTCATTCACATCCACGCGACCACCACCACCGCGCATCAAACTTCACAACCGCGACTGACGCAAATCACTCGCAACCATGCCGTCCGCCGTCGCGCTCTGCAAATTCGTAGGCACAATCAGCTTAGGCCTCCTCACGGTACCCGTCCCGCCACCAACCCAACCGCAACCGCCCAGCTAACACACTCATCTCCAGGGCGTCTCCTACACCCTCTCCACACAATCACTACCCAGTCTTCTGACTCTTCCCTCCGCGAAACCCGCCGCTTACACACTCAACCAAACGACACGACTCTCAACACTTCATATCCGAGCTCTCTCGACCATTTCCACGATCTCGCTGATCACAGCTTTCGCGCTTTCTCCTCCGAGGATTAAGCACCCGTATCTCATCTGGACTGCGATCGTAGCCACAGCGAGCGGAGTGTTGAATTTGGCGATGGACAAGGGATTGAAGTCGAGAGTTATCAAGGATGAAGTGGGAGAGGTGAATGGAGAGGAGATTGAGAAGAGCGCGAGGGATCAGCAGTACCTGGAATTCGTGAGGACTTTGATTGCTGGGACGGGGTTCACGATGGGTGTGGTGGGACTTTGGGGTGACGGAGCGTAGAGAGTCACGTAATGGATGAGAGAGGCGAGGGAGAGGCCTGGTCTGGAGCAAGGAAAGCTCAGATGGAGGGCAGCATGAATGCAAAGTGAAATGATAGCATGGAAACACTAGACGGCCGTCGTGTGACGGAGCGACAGAAGCCGGAATTACTTCCCATCTCCGATTAGAACTATATGGACACTTTTTCTGCTCTGTGTATTTGCGAGCAAGCATCGCTTATTTATTGTCATTGAGATACAACTTCACTTGTGCTGTAAGTGTCGCCGAATCGAATAAACGCCCTCCTGGGCCATGCTGAATCTGCAGGTCCTCCGCAGCCTGTGCATCTGCGGCTAGCATCGTGAGCACATCAAGGCCCAAACTTCCTCGCTCAGGTTGCTTTCACGTAGCCTGTGAAGGTAGGTGGTCAGCACACAAAGACCTCTGGTGGTATTAGCCGTCGAACTTACTGGCATCGATCTTGGAAATCTGCGGCAAAGCCAATCGCACTTTATTCCTATACAACACCGGATTGGCTCTTTGCAACGGGTTGCCCTCAAGGTACACCTCTTCGAGTTTCTCCTTATCTTTCAGTACTCTTTCCACTTCCTGGAAGCTTTCGATCTGGCAATTGCTCGCCCATACATTCTCCAGATCCTTCAGGTCTTCTAGTCCTTTGAGCGACGTGATAGGATTCGTTTGGAAATCGAGTATTTCCAATTTTGTGCACGCTCGCACCGGCTCGAGAGACTCGATCTTGTTGTCCGATACATACAACTCTGTGATCTGTGGTATTGTTTCGATTCCGTTGAGCGATGTGAGACGATTCGCTTGAATACTCAACGAACGCAGATTTGTCAGCGTGCTGAGTCCTTTGAGCTCCGTTATCCTGTTCTGCCCGAGCCACAGACTTGTGAGGTTTGTCAACGTCTCCAGTCCTTCAATCTCTTTGATTCGATTTGCTCCCAACTCAAGGTATGTGAGTCTCGTGAGCGTTTCTAGCCCTTCGATCTTCGATATTCGGTTTTGCACGAAGTAAAGGTGATCGAGATTGGTCAACGTCGAAATTCGCTTTATGTGCTTCAGCTTGTTGTATGACAGATCGAGTGTCGTGAGCGCCGTGTATTCTTCTAGGCCATCGATGTGCTTGATCAAATTGTCGTATAATTCCAGCTCTTCCAAATTCTTGCATGTATCAGGCAGCTCGATTTTCTGAATCTGGTTCTGTCGTAGGCATAGTCGTTTGAGTCGCTGGAAACGTTCGAGGTGTAGAGCTGCCATGGAGGTGATTCTAGAGTGCAGAAGCTCGATCTCCTGCAACCTGGGTATTAGTGAAATTCGAGATCACATTAGAGAGTTCGTACATACCTCCACGTCTGGGCTTTCGCCCGCGAGCAAGTCTTCGTCGGCATCGATCTGGTCTACTGGAGGTGCATCCTCATCTGAGTAGTCCGAATCCTCTAAAGCTTTTGGGTTTGCCAGTGTGGCCTGCTTTCCCACTCGTAACTTGCCATCCCAGCCCGACTTGCTCTTCGGCGTGCTTGATTTGGACGAAGTGCCGTTTGTGTCTGCAGCCTCGTTGTTGCCAGATGACGTACTCGCGTTCGTCGCGTCTGCGAGGACGTGGGGGTGGGAGTCGGGCCCGTGAGGAGTTTCTTGCGAATCTGACATGGTGTGAGGAGTGGTATACTTGGTATTGTACTTTCGAAGCTTTCAGCAGAACTTCGGCACGCGATGTGACTGATTGTCCTTGTGCATTAGCTGCAGAAGGCGTGGTTTGGCGGGGCAGCGGCACGGGCGGAGCTGGGACCGGTTGGTGGCGGTGCGCCAAGCATCCAGTCCATGTTGCATGTGGACCTCCTTCTCTTTCCTTGACATCCTCAACTCACACAATCCCAGGTCCAATACGGGAGTATGTACACATTTGCCGACTTAGTCGTCATAGCGACTTAATATGCTGCATTCTCTTGCTCAAGGAACGACAACTTAAGATACTCCTCGCCACACCAGGACCAAACTCGACTTTGGAATTTAATCATGGGCCGTGTTTTTCCACCGACCTGACCAAGACGAAGCCATGGGACGAAGCGACTGCCATGAGCCTGGACCCGACCAGCTGTGAAGCGGATCATTGCTCGTGTTCCGTGACCGTCTGCTCACGTTCAGGTGGGTATCACCGGCGCACGACTGACTGATCACGAAGTGACGAAACAAAGACAGTTGTGGCACTTTGCGTTGCTGCAGCTGTGCCTTCTCAGACCGCTGCTTATCGCAAGCATCGGAATCCTTTGCTCTGGCTGCGGTACCTGCAGGAGCAATATCCTCCCCAGCCACGGCGAGCACTATTCTCCCCAACTTACCACCGACCAAGCCGAGTCGCCCTTGGCTGCATCGGAATTGTGGTGGTATATCTACACGATCGGCTCACATACAGTCTGACCTTTCTTGCGCTGGAGCAGAGATTTCCACAGGAGTACAATATTCACATCCGGGCAGGAGCGAAAATGCATATTCAGCTCCAGCTGATCCTGTAACGGATTGAAATATCGTCTTCCATATTCATCATGGATCGCACATTCCGGGCTTCGGGGTAACACAAGGCCCCCGCCACAAGATCTGCGCTGACCCGTGTGTGCCTTCAACGAACCTGATTTAAACATGCAGTATTGCTCTGTGAAAAGCCTACAACATTAGAGCTCCGAGTAGAATTATCGGCAGATATGATTTTTCCCTTACGGAATTCACTGCTCACGTCAGACTCTAGCAGCATCAAAGACGCATCCTCCTCAGAATCGACACTCTGCACGTACGAAAATGCGAGACATAGAAAAGCGCCATGTAAAACCTCTCTGATCCAAAAGTACCAGCATTCTTGGTTGTTAGCCGAAGGTCATTGTCAGTATGACAAAATACATGCCACTTCAGTGATCAGCAAAGCACGCGCATAGTGCTGCCATGCTGCGACCACATGTCCGGAGGTCACGGACCATAACTCATGCAGTGCTCACACTTCCTCAGCTACTTCGCCGCGTTGAATTGCACGCGTCCCTGTTCACGCTGCTGGTACGAACGCTGCGCGACGAGAACTCCTGCAGTCGCATGCTGCCCTCTCCACAGCTCGTTTGAGGCCATATCGCCTGTTCTACTGCATAGCAACATGTCAGGTGGGATTCAAGCATCGATTGTCAGGTCCAGCTTCATAAATAATCATAGTCGGATCTGGAGCAGCACGGCATTACTGAATGCAAGATTGATATGGCAGGTCCGAGGCCGGGTCAAACGATCCGCATTGCTACTCGAAAGAAATCGTGCTTAGGAAGCGTGGCAGCACCAACACCTGAAGATCGCTGGCATGTTCGTTCCTCTGCTACGCAAGAAGCTTCCACTGCAGAAAGGCACCACTGCCAGACATCATCCTGCCAGCCTGCTGAGCAACAAGCCAACGCTGGGCTAGACTGTGGCATGGTCTGAATTTGTTGAGCGAGTACAAATAACGATTGAGTCTCCTCATGCCTCTTCTCTCCACCCAACAGCATTTCTGACTCTACGGATACAGAACGCTTCGCTCGTTTCGTGGTATTACCTTGCAAGACCGACAATTCATCTTTCTCGTACATTGAGCGCTGCCCTAGTCCTGCCATGATGAGCTTGAAGCATCTCGTATTCCTGCTCTGCGCTTCACATGCAATCGCATCACCATGGAACAGGCATGAACAACGTGGCGTGCCTCACGGTCCTCCGGCGTACGGCGAAGACGATGGCTCGTCGAGCACCCCGAGGCCCACTCATTGGAGCGGCACAACCATTACCCATCCCACTCTGCCCTCCTCACCCTACGTCCCATCAGCTCACACTTCTCGCCCAGCGAGCCCACCGCCCAATTACGGCCCCGTGTCATCGTCAACATGCGAAACATGGACACTGACCTTACCCGCTGGGCCTGTGAGCACGGTGACAGAATACTCGACCAAGACGCTCCCTGGCCAGCCTTCCACACATACCGAGACCCAGACTGCCCCTGGTACCACTGTCACATCGAAAATCTACTCCACTGTCACCAAGTATCAAACCACTGGGCAGAACGCTTCAACGATTTACCAGCACACAACAATTTACAGTTCAACGACTGCATGGGAATACAGCTATCTTACCAAGACTTCAACAACGACTTGTACTAAAAGCATCACGACTTCTCTGCCGGGTGCTACTGTCACAGAAAAGTCTGTGCAGCCGGCTTCGACCATCACCCAGTGGCGTACCGTGTCTGGTCCCACCAGAATTGTCACTGTCGAAGAGACTGAACTCGAGTACTCGACCGTTTACAACACGCATACATCGACTGAGACGAAGGTTGTCACAGCCCCAGGTAAGTGTGGAAACTTGGACGGCGATGTCTCAGCTTAGACTGATCTGAACAGGCACGACGACCACCTACTACTCAACGGTCCTTGGTGGACCAGTCGAGACTCAGTACATCACTCAGACTTTGGCAGCAAGCACCAAATACTCTACTGCCACTGTTACTGCCAAGCAGGTGTCTACAGTTGTAGTGACATCGAGAGTCCCGGCGGGCCCAGCGGCAACGGTTGGTTGCCAACTTACCACGTAGATCGATGGCTACTGACTACATCGGGTATAGGTAACAGTCGTTATTCCAACTCAGACTTCTTACATCACCCAGTCGTTCACCAAGGACTATACTACAACAGTAGCTCGCTCTTATCTTGTCATTTATCTTCCATGCTGACCCACAATCCAGATCACATCATACGCCGCTCCAGCGACCGTCGCGGAGACTATAACAAGCCACAGCGTGTCGATCGAGACTTGCTACAAAACGTTGCCTCCTGCCACCATCACTAGCACATCTTGGCAAGCTGCCTCGACAGTAACCAGCTATCAGACTATCACTTCCGATTTCATTTCTACCATCACGTGAGTGATGCTAGGTACAATTTTGATCAAGTTCTAATAGATTCCAGCTCTTTTGTTGCACCGACTACCATCATATCCTACTGGACTAGCACTCTCCCGGCTCAGACGTCTACATCTACTGTCTACGAGGTCGTCACCAAGCCTGTCTACGAGACTACCACCAAGACCCTTGCACCGTCCACGATCGTATCAACCGAAGGTAAAGCCAAGTCTTGCGTCTTACTACCGTTTTGTCCGGACTAACACTTAGTAGTGGTAACTTTGACGAAGCCGATAGTGACCGTCGTTACCGAGACTGTAGCACCATCCACTTTGACCTCTACAAAGAGTACATTATTCTCCTGTTATATGCAACGCAGAGCACAGCTAACGACTTCTAGCTGAGAAATACACGATCCCGGTCACGGCAGTCACGACGAAGACGCTCGCTCCATCAACGGTCACAATCGAGGAAACGGAAACACGCACCAGATTTGTAGGTTTGATCTACCAAACAATGAATATGCTCTGCTAACTGCCGAGAAAGATAACCGACCACCGAACAGCGACAGAAGAGTTTACGATCACTAAATTTTCCACAGCTCCTGGTACAACTTACGTCCACACAACGACAGATACAGACAACTTTACATTTGTTACGACAAGATACAAGCCGACCACAGTCACAGTTGAAGCTTCTTGCGGGCCAAAACCAACACACCATCCTCACAGTTCCACAGAGACAATTGTGCGTGTATTCGCTAAATCGTAGCTCTACGCAAGAGTCGCTGACGTTCTCGTAGACGTACTATCCTCCTCCAAAAACCTACACGACCACATGCACCGTAACAGCTGGCCAAACAAAGCCTCCGAAAACTGTGACCGAAAGTGCTACGTTGACAATCACAACTTCCGGGTTTCCACACAGCCCCAAGACCACGACTGTTACCAGTAGCTATGTGGTGACTTACACAGTTCCTGCGAGCTCAGCAAGAACGATCACTAGGACTGTCACGGAAGCAGCAACCTGTTCGACAACAGCTTGGCCCACGCATCCGCCGGGAGGATATGGTCCGGGCTACGATACTAGCTCGTGGATCTATCCTACTCAGAGCGCGTACTCGGAAAGTGGAAGTATTCCAGCGAAGCATGGACCTGGTGGAAATCATTGGGACGAGAAAAGTGACAATAATGCCAAGAAGAACGATGTTTGAAGAATGACAACTAGTGACCACGGCGACGATTGACGAAGTTTACGAGGGATGACACCAATTCAAAATCAGGGGTGTGGACTTGGATGTGAACAGAATCGATAATCTTTTCTTCTGAAATTCCACATCAATATCTAATGCAGTCTGATAGATTCATTCAGCACTCGAGATGAGCTAGGATATCTTCGCAATATGACATGTAATCTGAAAGTATCGCCAGTGTCTCGCGGTAAAGAGATGTGCGCGACTCGGTGGTGTCCGAGCACTATATTCGACCTTCCAAGTAAGGCCGTAGAGGGTGTCCAAGACTCTCTTTCTGTATCTGCAACGCAATAAACTGCGAATAAAATCTCGAAGAGCGAACTTCTCCCCCGCCGTAGTAGAGATGGGGATCTGGTAAGAACATCGTGTCAGCGATATAAGACATTTTACGGGCATGATAAAGGAGGAGGGACAACTCACGACCGGCAAATTTCGCGTAGGCTCTCGTCTCTCCTTCCGAATCCGGACCAGAAAATTCATCCATACGGCCAGCGACTTCAGACCCTACTATCTCCGCAGCATCTTTCCTAAAATCATGATCAAAGCCCGTAGCGAGCACGATCAGATCCGCTTTGATCTCTGTCCCGTCTTCAAATCGGACTCCCTCTTTCGTCAAACCTTGTATCGCGCCCTGTCTGACTTTGATCTCTCCATCAACAATCCGCTTGCAGGATCCAACATCGATATAATGTCCACCGAAACGAACAGAGAGATTCGTGAGTAAATCACCAAACCGATCGACCCTAAAACCAGCCTGTTCGAGGTCATCGAAACGTTTCGAATTCTGCTTGACGAGGAAGTGAATATTTCGATTGACTAGTTCTCGCGCAATTTTGTTTGGCATTGTGGCTTCCTGCCGATCTGCTACGTGGGCGGGCTTGTCGAGATTGTAGTTCCTCCCATGGCTCATGGCGAGCCATTCTCCTGGTAGGATGAAGGTAGGGTTGCGTTGTACCATAGTAACATCCATTTTGAGATCGGCCATGTCTTCGGCTACATCGTGAGCGGTATTGGCTGTGCCGATGACGATGCCACGTTTGCCTTCGAAACCTTTAGGGTTGTGATAGTTGACGGAATGGATGATTGTGCCTTGGAAATTGCTGGCTTTGATCGCTCCTTGAGATGCCCAACTTGGAGAAACGGGAGTCTTTGCACCTGGACCGATGCAGAGAACCAGGTTTCTGGCTTTCCATAATTGATTTCCGTCTGTTATGAACCACATTTCGCCCGTGGTATCCCACTTCGCGTTCTGGATGTGAGTCCCAGCTTGTATGTTCAGGCCGTACTTGATCGACCAGTCTTTATAAGCCGCAGCGATGCGCTTTGCAGGAAGTAAATTGGGATCGGTCTCAGTAAAAGTGCGTCCAAAGGGAAGATTGCCATATTCTCTGATCGTATGCCACTTGGCAGAATCGTACCTGTGCCCCCATGAGTCTCCAATCTGTGGTCTATTGTCGAAAAGGATGTTCGAAATGTTCAATGCAGTCAGTCGTCCTGCTACGCCGAGCCCGCCATGTCCGCCACCTATGATGGCCGCCTCGTAGACGGAATGGTCACCATTGCTTCCAGGAACTAGGTTTGGTGTGCTGATATTGTCCGGGTGCCCACGCCCTTCGTAGTTCTCAAGCCATGTTCGCAACATCCAGATCTTCCATGTACCATCTGTGTCTCGCATGACTGAAACAATGCCCGCGCCATTGCCGACGAGTCCCTCATCCCTTGTCGTGAACGAGATGTCGAATTCTAGCCAGCTAGAGGGAGGATCAGGAATTTGAACTTTTCTTGCTTTCGCTCCTACCACCAAACGGAAGTCTGAGCGTTTTTTGCTAGCACTGAGCTTCGACAATGTGCGTAACACGTCTTCGGCCGAGTGAAATGTCCGGAAAGTGTCAGTAAAGGACAGAATATCCCGCCAGATAGTGAAGGTCATCAGGTCATGCTTATCCAAGTTGTTCAATCTCGCAATTATGTTCTGGCCGATTTCAGCATAGTCAGCATCCTCAGGCACTGTAGCTTCGGGAAGCTGTCCTGGAATGTCATCGAATTTTGTTAAGGCGCTGCGCATGGCGTCGGATTCAATATGACTGTGTCATTGACAATTGACTACTACATTGGCTGCACTGTATTTATAGTTAGAACCTTGAGGCAAGACGTTTCCATCGTTGCGATTGAGCTCCGTGCGGACGTAGAAGCTGCCGTGATGACTTGAGTTTCGGCACGGACTCTGTGATTTCCATTCGGATGGCACTGTCTGCTGGCGCCGACTCGCCCATTATAAAGGAGTAGTGTCCCGCCGTCGATCAGAAAAGGTGCCGTGACAAGCTGCCGTTGTCCTCAAGTCTCAGGACCCCGCATGGGTTAATGTTGCCTAACATGTTCGCAGACGCAAACCCTTCTCGGGTGCTGACGTGCATAGGGCCAATTCCAAGGCATGAAGCAGCACCGGACATAAGAGGTCTCGTTCGCTTTCTCAGCCTGCTCAAGGCATAAGGAAACGAAGGGGCATATGAGGCGGTTGGTGGTGCGGAGTGAAGTGGAGGAAGTACGGAGAAGCGGGGGAAAGTTGAGGCTGAATGTGCCCCGCCACAAGCCCCACCAGTTGCCGACGGCGTCTGCGTGTGTGCATGTCGTCGGTCGTTCAGTCCCCGACACGAAGTCCCTCCAGCTGTCGGCTGAATGCACAGGCACTCGGTGGGGCCCAGCATCACGACAAGACATGGCCGAGTATAGCGATGCATTGGCGGGCCTCATCACTCTGGCTCCCATTTTCACATATCTCACATTCTCATTCTCGCTCCTTTAGCATTCCATAACGCATCACCACTACCACCACCATGCCTCTCGACAAACTCTCCGACAACCGGGCAGTCCAAATGCTCAACAAAGCTGCGGAGGGCAAATATGGCGTTCTCGGAGTCGTATCCTACAACCTCGAGACTATCGTAGCTGTCATTCGAGCAGCCGAGAAGAAACGATCACCAGTTCAGATCCTCCTCTTCCCATGGGCTCTCAAGTACTCCCCACTCTTCGTCGATCTCGCGGCCAATGCTGCCCGGAAAGCTTCAGTTCCTGTAACAGTACACATGGATCATGCACAAGATCCGGAGATTATCAAAGTCGCGGCGAAGATGAAGGCTGCAGATGGGACACCTTCGTTCGATTCTATTATGGTTGACATGAGCCATTACGAGAAAGAGGAAAATTTGGCCAAGACGAAAGAGTTGGTTGCTTTGTGTCATGCTCAGGGGATCTCGACAGAGGCTGAACCGGGACGCATTGAGGGCGGAGAGGATGGTGTGCAAGATACAGCAGAGCTCGAGGGAATGATGACCACGGAAGAGGAGGTAGACGATTTCATTGCAACCGGCATCGACTTTTTGGCGCCTGCGTTTGGAAATGTGCATGGAGATTATCATGGTGTGGAAAATATTCACCTAGACTACGACAGGTGAGTAAAATCGTTTTCTCCGGGTGGATTGCGTTGACTAACAACAATTGCAGGCTTGAGACGATATACAAGAAGGCTGCGGGCAGAGTTCAAATTGTTCTCCACGGAACTAACGAATTCCCTCCTGATATCATGGCGAAGTGCATTGAGCGTGGAGTCACTCGCATCAACGTCAACAAGTTGGTACTTGAGAACTACAACCAATATACAGCCGATAATTGGGGCAAAGTCCCTTTGACGCAAAGCATGGAGAAGGGCACAGATCTGATCCAAGAATTGACCGAAAAGTGGATGGATGCTATTGGAAGCACAGGCAAGGCCTAGATTCGCTAACGATTCCACGATAGAAATAGACGACAAAGGAAATTCGCCGGAACACTTCCCAAATCTCAGTTCTGTGTTGGTGGCTATCAATGATACTCAATCAACACCAACTACTTCTTCAGACTGTTCGCAAAATCCTGCACAGCATCCTTAAAACTCTCATCCCTCACATACCCCAACCCCAGCGCCTTACTAACATCAAACGTGATCGGCCAACTATCCAACATAGCCTTAATCTCCGGACTCGCCTTCTCCCTCTTCACCAACTTCACTGCCTCCTCCCCACCAACCTCTCTCAGCGCATCCAACATATCCTTCACCGTATTCGTAACCCCCGGCAGCAACACCTGTCGAATATGCGAAGGCATACAATCTGTCTCCAACGACAAAGTATGAATCAAATTCTTGACCAAAGTCCTAGGAGAACACAACCAAGCCTTGAAATCATCATCGCAAGGGAGGATGGATTCTTTGCCTTGGAGTGGTTCGCGGATTATGCCGCTCATCCATGATGATGCGGCTTGGGTGGGTTGACCTGGACGGACGCTGATGGAGGGGAAGCGGAGGGAGAAACCGTTGATGTAGCCGCGACGGGTGTAATCATTGATCAGATATTCGATCATGGCTTTTTGGGTTCCGTAGGATCCTTGAGGTGTTGGGACTGTAGCTTCCGAAGGTTGTTCAGGGAGTGGTTGGCCGAAGATGGCAGTCGAAGAAGCGTAGATGACTTGGAGTCCAGGCTGAGTTTTGCGGATCGCTTCGAGGAGATTGAGCGTTGAATGGAGGTTTACGCGGTAGCCTAGGCCGAAGTTCTCTTCTGAGCCGGCGGACATGATACCATGAAAAACGTATGCAGCATCAAGTTTCTGGGAGAGGACGGCGTTTGGGTCCTCGTAAAGATCAGCTTTGATTGTTGTGGCGTTCTCTTGGTTCTTTGCTGCTGACGGGACGGGAGGGTCGAAAATGTCTGCGAGAATGACTTTGTGACCATCGTTGAGGAGGTGCTCGGCGAGGAGTTGACCAACGAAACCGCCAGCACCTGTGATAAGGATCGTCTTAGACATTGTGATTGAGTTACTGGTTCACTTCTGGACTTGACTGCACTTGTGGTCTGAGGAAGGATCTCGAGCCAGAATTGCGGATGAATAGATTAAAGCAGAAGACAACTACCGCATTAGACTTGGACAACTTGGACGACCCCAAGCACCCCCAAGGCGCGATGGTGGGGCACAGACTCGCGTCGCACAATGCGAGGTCGTGCCCACATGGCAGCTCATCGTGAGCTCGACGGGCAAACAGCGGCCGAGAGACGGTCATTCCGCCAAGCGCGGCAATTGTCGGGGACTGAACAGAACGCAGGTCCCGTACAGCAGGTATCCCGAGCTTCACATGACAAAGCTCCAATAATCATGTCCTTCTCATCAACCATTCAGCTTCATATCGTTCCTTCACAGGCCATAGTTAAGGCTTACTTGGGCTTGATATGACGTCCACGGGGCAATGCTTTTCACCGCATCTTTTGCAGTGAGCACATGTGCGTGGTCTCAAGAACGAGCTGAGTACATCAATGTCAATGTTGATGGAGCATCATGATTTCCAGCCTTGAGTGAAGCCATGCAGCTTATCGATCAGCACCGGACCCCAGGCGCCAATCTCTCTGTCGATCATCTCTGAGAAGAACCTGACAGCATCTTCTTCACTTACGTCCAGCTTGAATCTTTCCTCGACCTTTCTCACGGCCTGGTCTCCAAATATGGCAAGGCCAGGAATACCCGCATCCTGCATGAGAGCGAACAGGTTAAGAATCAGACTGCTTTGTCGACGCAAAGTGGTATAGGCCGTGAAGCAGTACTGTCTAAAGGTGTCGAACTGGCTCTCACTGGATGCTGCGCCAGCAGTACCGCCACCCATGCCCTCAATCATTTCGCGAGATAGCTTCATTAGAGGTGCCATGGGCTTGGGGTCGCGTCCAAGAATATAGCCAAAGTCGATGTGGAGGAAGTGGCCGTCCTCTGTCAGCAGCAGATTGTCAAGGTGGCGATCGCCCACTCCTAGTAGGTAGGTCACCACGCAATATCCTGCAACAGACTTGACGTAATTGTCCATTGCATCTTTGCGGACGCCAAGGACAGATTCAGCGCCAGACAAAGGCGGGTTGTGAGTTTTGAGGAAGCCGAGTATAGAGCTGTTGTACTTTGGGTCCTGTAAGATGTCTGACACTGGCTTCGAAGCAATGAATTGGACGGCGCCGGCCATTGTGGATGTGGCTAGTGTTCGGTACGGTGTCAGTTTCAGGTCGAGATTTTCTTTACGAAGGAGGCGATCCATGAGTGCGATGATTTGCAGGACCAGCTGATCCTGACGCAGGTCGTCGCCCGACTTGAAAATGAACGGGTATGTTTCTCCCTTGTCCGTTTTCACTTTCAGCAGCAATGGCAGCAAGGAGGACTTGAAAACATTACAATCATCGGGTATGATGCCAACAGCCTTGACATCTGGGTCGAGTGGCAGCGGCAGCGGAGGGTCAAGGTTGAGAAGTTCGTTCCTCGGGTCGGCCAGTGCCCTCTTCAGGTGCTCAATCTTCCGCAATCGATCACCTTTGCCCGATTGTACATCTTTGCTGATCTTGCTGATAACAGTGATGAGTTCGCCTTGTCGCAGTAGCACTTTACGTCGTGCTTTGCCTTCAGGAGTCGACTCAAGCTCCTTTTGAAAGTCAAAGCTCACCCGCGCAAACAGCTTTCTGTTGGCGGCCGCAGAATGATCCTCGTCTCCAAGGTCCAATTCTACCATCAGATACCAATGTAGGAAGTTACCGAGTTTCAGGTTCGCTGCTGAGCGGGCGATCAAAAATGAAGCGAGAGAAGAGTCGCTCTCGTCCTCTTCCCGCGATCGTGCTGGCTCGAATTTCAAGGCTTGGACAAGTTGCAAGAGATAGAGCAATAGCTCTTCGTCATCGGCCTTGCGCAGGCGATCCACTGCGTAGGCACGCACTGACGGATTGCGTACACTGGGGCCCAGTAGCTCGAGCGCATCGTCGACATCGATCTCAGCCCATTTTGGCAGCAATGCAATGGCATTTTGAGTCTCGGTTGGCTCGTTCCAATTTACGGATTTGACTAGCTTTGTCAGAGCACGCTTATCCCGTGTCAAGTGATGTCGGAAGCGCCAAACTTCGTCCTTCTCCTTGTCAGTCAGGTCGACTGTTGGCCCGTGGGACATGATACGGTTAAGGAAGTCGCGCATTTTCGGATTCGGTTTCAGGTCGCGATCCAGAGCATGTTGCTGGTTACGGATAAGCCTGCGGTGCTTTGTCTCCGCGGGATTGTCGGCGTATCCTAATTCGGGATCATAGACACTGATCAAATTTCCACCGCCATCCGTGTCGCTCAATCCATCTGAGTGGATACCAGGCCCAAGTTGAACCTCAGGAGGAGGCTTGAAGTTGACGCCCGTGGCATTTGGCACTAGCGGTGCCTGTATGGACGAGATTGGCGGAGGAGCATACTCGTAATCAGCAAACACAATGGGGTGATCAAATCGTGGGAATTCGATATACAGATAGAAGGTGCCGTCCACGTGGTCTGGGTCCCCTTCGGCACACCGCCCCTCGGTAGACTCTCCATTAGCAGTGCCATTAGGTGATGAATGTCGATGTCGTGGTTTCATGGAGTCCTTGATCTGCTGTCTCTCTAGTTTCTCGACTTGTCGAAACACCATTTGGTCGAGCCATCGATTTTCCGAGATCTCGCCCATCTCATGGTTCTTCATAAGTGCGACAAGACGTTCGAGCTCGGCATCTCTGCGACCTTGTTTCTCGCTGACGATGACAGGCTCCTCTGGCTGATTGCGGCGACCGCGCTTGCGTGGCTCTAGCCAAGGAGTGGACGTATCGGAGAAGCCGTCCGCAGCTTTGTGCCTCCATATCTTGCACTTCTGCCGACCTGTCCTTAGTGTCCCATCGTCATCGAATAGTGAGATCGTGGTGCCTCCAAAAGGGATATGGTGGCTTTTGTCGCCGCCCTTCGGATTGATTGGCGACAAATCCCACACGGTGATGGCCAGCTGGGTGTTGACAGGCAAACTGCTGTAGTCGATGGGCAACGACAGCCACTGGTTCCAGACCCGTGCATTACGGAAGTGCCGGTAGGGTGTCTGAGCATGGACCGTCAAGGGCTTGGAGTCGCAGTAGGGCGTGACAGTGATGTACAGCTCGGAGTGCGGACTGAGGTTGCTGCCTCGATGGCGGAGGTCAGGCCGCTTCAACAGCGTCGAATATGGCAAAGGTTTCTCAAAGCCTTCAAGGCGGCTCCTAGATCATTTTAGCATTGCACTGTTCACTTTGCTGCATGCAGGCAAACCCACACCTTCACTCCGACCGGTACATCCAGCTGCGATGAGCTGGCGAACGTGAAGGGTTCCATCGGGGAAGACGGCGACATTCAGCGCGTGGTCTCCATGTGGCGGAGGGATATTATATAACAAACGGAGCTGCTCACGTGCGCCGGCAATCGTGGTGATCGGTGTGGTGTGGTGAGACAGGTCGGTGGCTGACGATCTGGTCGACAAGCTGCGCGCCCAGGCCACCGCGTCCCTGACGTCGCGTCGAACTTTCGGCCGTCGCGACCAGGACGAGCGCATTCACTCACGACGAGCCCCCAAGACCACGAACTTATTCGCATCACCGCCTTGACATCGACTTTGACGCACCTATCCTCGCCACACATACACACTCACAATCGCTGCGACAGAGACACGTCGAATCGCGTGAGGTGTGTCCGCCAGCAAGCGTATCGCGTCGCGCGGCCTCCACCCGATATCCACTTCAGCAGAGCCAGCGGCACAGTCGACATCACAGCTGACACATTCTCATGACGCGCCATGGCTCGCTTGAACAATAGGCCGTCTACTGTAGCGAATTCGCGCGCGACAACTATTGCTAAATCTCCAACACCGGGCCAAGAAAACCGAGATCCCACCATGCGACGCGACAAGGGCAAAGGACGCGCCTCGGAGTCGTCGAGAACGAGCTTACCCACGCCCTCATCCGACGATACCGAACGCGCGCGTGGACAGAAGCGAAAGAGGACACATTTCGCCATGACACAAGAGGCGGACATACCAGAGGACCAGGACCCAGAGGATGTGAAATTCACGCGATACTATGATCCCAATCAAAATGCAGACCAGCGGCGTCAGGTCAAGCGCAAGTCGCGCGCCATGTATCGCAAACTCCATGGTATGTTTGGGTTACGCCTGATGAGCCAAACTATAGACTGACCACGCACAACAGAGGAGCGCGATGAACTTCTGCGCGGCAATGGCGGTGGCATCAAAGAGGCACTCGATGTCGCGAACCAAAACTTTAAGAGTGTCAAGCAGACATCGGATGCAACCATGGACGCCAGGTATCTCGTCGATCTCTCGGCAATGGCGAAGAAAAAAGCCGCAAGCATGATTCTCGGCGACTCTAGCGCTGGAATGGATGTGGACCTCTTCCTGAACAGATGCGTCTTCTTCATGAAAAACCGGCATGCCTTTGGCATCGATGAAGACGAGGCCGCGTTCCAAGCTACACAGCGGCAAACACAAACCCAACGACCCCGACGAGATCTCGAGGACGAAGATGACGATGACGATGGAGTAGATCTTGATTGGGAGGTTATGGGCCGACATGCTTGCTTTCCCTTCAACAGACGGCCTGCTTGTCCGTCATTTCTGTTGGGACCTCTTTCCGTGGAGAAGAAAGTCCGAGCGCAAACACAACGCAGAGCGAGACAAACGAAGGACACTGGGCCCGCCAAAAATGTCGAGCGAATCGGAAAAGAGGACATGGCAGCTGCCGATCCAAATGCTTTGACGACACAATGCAAAGCAATCTCGAAGCATCTCAGAAGACATTGCGAAAAGGCACAAAATGCTGCAGCACGGATTGAAGCAGAAGAAGGGCCCATGGACGAAGATCGCGCCGAGGAGTTTTGCAAGCAGTACAAAGTCACAGAGACTGGTGCACCGTCGCTGTTCGAATATGTCATCAATCCCCACAGCTTCGGCCAGACCGTGGAAAACTTATTCTATGTGTCTTTCCTGATCAAGGAGGGCAATGCAGGAATTGTGAAAGACAGGCATGGACTGCCAACATTATGTGAGAATATCCTCCTCTCTAGTTTTGATGGAAGCTAATAACAGCGCCAGCACCCACCGTAGCACGAACAGTGGAACAGCAGCGTATCGACAAGACGACGAAGAATCAATCCGTCTTCTCGCTGGATTACGCCACGTGGGAGAAGCTTATCAAGGCTTTTGATATCACTGAGCCAATGATTTCACACCGAAGCGAAGACCAACCGACTCAAGTCACGGGAAATGGTTGGTACGCATAAGTTTGGTGTCCGCAGGTCGATTTGCTCGGCAGCCTGCTCTTCATTTGCAGTCTCGCACGATGATGTTTTTGCATTATATCAACGCTCGATACCCTTTTAAGCGAAGACACAGCTTTTGTTCATTGAAGCTCGCAGTGCCACATCTGACGCATGGGCATGTTTCGGGACTACCGTTCTGTGCCATCCCTTGACAACGCATCACTAACTGTATTGTAGGCATGCGTGAAAACACATCTCGAGCTCGCTATTCTCATCCTACCATGCTTTGTGCATCTTGGCAACCAGACGTGTCATCTGCTTGAAACAGATGTCTGCAGATACGTGAAAGAAGCGTGAACGCCACATGGATCTCACGGAGTGGCCAATTGATGCAGGTCGTGACGAGGCTTCTCTTTGCCATTCTGAAAGCTTCGCATATTCTTGTACGAAGCGCCAGAGCAGCCACTGCAACGAGAGCATTCCTCCCGTTCGATTCTTGTTTCGGCAACCGCGAATTGATGAAGATTCTCCCAAAGATCGGTACACTAGACTCGCATCTCCATCTGCTCAAACTCCAGACAATCCGACTGGTGGATCTAAGATCCTTCCCACGTTCTCCCTCCAAGCTAGCCAGAAGTAGAAAACGAGAAGCCAAGGCGATCCACAAGCGTAGGGCTGTGCGGATGACAATAATAATCGTTGGCAGAGCCACTTGGTCGGGACGCATCTTGCTTGCAGAACTTTACCTGCTTGCTTGCAGATGCTTGCCCCTTCGTTTACCTGTTCGGGCGTCTGCCAATGTCCTCTTCCTCTGACAAGGTCATCAAGCGCCATACTGCTCCTGGCTACCACGTGTTCTCGGTCAGAACTGTTGGAAGCAATGGATCGGACGATGTCAAGCCGTACACGACGCGGAAGTCTCACAGGAAGTCCCGATTGGGCTGTGGAGCGTGTAAGCTGAAACGGGTGAAGGTGTGTGTGTTTTTTCCTCTTATCGCAAGAAAAGCGAAAGTCTAGCCGAAGCCCTGAATGTAAGGCTGAACGATTGTACTTGGACTACAGTGCGATGAGAAGCGACCTGTTTGTGGTCGCTGTGCAAAATCGAACTCAACATGCGACTACCAAGCCCCTGCTCCTCGTGTGGTAACGAAGAAGAGTACCGGCTCTACCACCTCGCCAACAAGCCCAACAAGCCCTGCCACATCAGCTCCCACTCCAACAATACCGATCCCAAGGTCCATGGAACAAGGCTCCCGAGACATACACCTCCTAAAACACTATGACAGGTTGACAAGTGAGCCCACGGACACCATCACATGCTCAGATCTCCTTGTCGGCAACCAAAGCCGTGAGTATCGCACGGCTGTATTGCGATTAGCCCAAGAGGTCTGCACAGAACAACATAGCATAACCTCTTACACAGCATGTCCATCCCCGCTAACCGTCGTCGCAATCATAGCATTCGTACCTCTTGCATGGAATCCTTTCGATAGCCTGCCTTCACCTAGATCACCACGAGGTAACTGGCTACCGCATCCCGAAACTCTCCCATTTCCAAGTCTCTCTGGGAGACTTTCAGAATGCAATCAACAAACCCATAACCCAGAACGAAGCGGACCCAATTCTCCTCACCTCAATGATGATCAATATGCAATATTTCTGCTACATTGACAGCATCGATCCCAAAGACTCCTGGGTATTCTCCGGCTCACCTTCACGTTTGGATTGGTTATCGATGCAAATGGCTCTGACGCCTTTGGTCCACAGTACCTCCAAATTCGCCGGAGAAAGTATGTTACGACCTGTATGGGCTTACGCTGCGTATGAGAGGGATGCGAGTAGGGGCTTGCCAACGGAAATGCTACGTCTTTGTGGTGTGCATGAACGCGCGAGGAATTTGCATCGGAATCCTTATTGGCATGCTTTGCAGTCTTTGGCGCCGTTGATGTTGGAGAGGCGGTCGACTGATAAGTTGATCAAGTACCTGTCTTGCTTATGCGGGTTCAATAAGAGGTTTTTGGCGAGGGCTCAGGTTAATGATCATGCTGCGTTGCTGATCTTGGCGTATTGGTTTGGGCTGATGTGTCATGTGGATTTCTGGTGGTGCAAGAGGCGGGTGCGAAGGGATACGACTGCGCTTTGCATGTATTTGGAGGCTCATGGTGATGACAGGGTGAGGTCGCTTCTGGACTTTCCGGCCAAGGCTTGTGGGTACTGGCTGGCGGACGGTACTCTTCCACTTACTGCTGGCCCTGCTGCTCGACATGAGGACTTGCGCCTTTACAAACCAGAGGCTTGGCCCAAGTGAGGCTCCGGACTCTTTTAGCTGTCTTCGAGAACTCGGTTGTGGAAAACCGAACTGTCCACACCTTCCCGCACACGGATGGCTTTCGAGTATGGTCTCACTCGCATTAGAGCAACAGCACGGAAAGTATGTCGTCGAGATGTTGTAATGCAGGCAGCGCACAGTAGCACTGTCCTGGAAGATTATCATCGCTTGGAAGTCCGTAACGTGGAAACTCGGGCTGCAACCAAATACGATAGCGCCTTACCAATTGGCATTCTCGAAGAAATAAAAAAGCACGGTGTCAACTTTAGAGAGGGCAATTCGAATGATTCTATTGCGTTTCCTCGACAGGGAGAAATCTTTAAAGGTAGAAGCGGAAAGACCAGGAGAGCAGCAGTGTCGCAGGATCAGTGTGTAGCTCGCCCTAATCGTAATATCTTGTGTGTAGAAGCCTTCCTACACTTCTCTAAGCCTGTCGGTACATTTACAGCTCACCATGCGCCACTGGAAGTGCAATCAATTGCTTGTAGAGCTCGAGAGGAATCGTGATGTTTTGGCTCACGACGCCCTCGAGACCATTGCTTGTTGCAACATCCGGGTTTGGATAGTAGTACGACGCAATCGCGATGATAACATAGACGACCTAGACGATTATTAGCACAAGGAATTGATGAGACCAAAGAATGAGAGTGACTCACCACCAGTAAGCTCCCTTCGAGCCAATTGCTCTCCTGATCGCGCAAGAAGTTGCCGACCACGAGAATGGAGAGCACAAGGAGAACGATCATAAAGATTTCGAAGTTGAGATCCATTGGCTTTCCGAGCGCCCAGCCAACGAGCACAACCAGAGGTGCGTTGAACAGTGCCGTCTGGATCGAGGGACCGATGCAGTGATACAGTGCCACATTAATGACGCCATCCCAAGCCTCATCGATAGACGTGAGATGCTCAGCTGCCTTCTCAACCAATGGAAGCAGGATCAGGCCAAGGAACTGGTCTGGTACGCCGCTCTCGACCACAGGCTCGATCTGAGCGACGAGAATGACTAGAAGGATGACGACGAACACAATGGCAATTGCGATTGCAACAAGGGCCTCGGCTATCAAAAGTAGTCAGTAGGAGGTACAAAGATGTCTGAGACAGGTCTTTCGCGAGTTGAAGAAGCCCTCTAGCGACCACACTTACTCATGGTGAGTTTCGGCTTGGCCATATCCTCGTGGTGGTCTGCATCCGCGTGCTCGTCTTGCTCGATGACCTCGTCGAAGATGGAATGCGCCGAGGTACAGCTATACAGCAGGTACAATCCGTAGGCAATGATGAGAATTATGGATGTGTACTGGCTGATTCGGAGGATGTCGTTCTCAAGGGTATCCCGCGTGAAATGTTCGTGAAGTGCTGATACGGTCTCGGACTTGAGTGCTGAGTAGAATGCCGATGGAATCAAGAGACCAAATGCTGCGACGAGGAGTAGCCCGCTGCCGACTTCCGAGACAACAGAGTGGAACTTCTGGTTCTGAGTGTGCTTTCGTATGCCAGCGGCAACAAAGCACAAACCCAAGCAAAGCAGCAGATTGGTGAGGATTGAGCCCAGAATGGCGGCCTGAATGATCGGGATCAGATTTCCTTCATCTCCATTGCCCTCGCCTTCTCCATCTTGCGGTTCGTGCTTGACGATCAAGATAACGAAGAGCGCGATTTCGACAATGGAGCCGAATGTCGTTTCGATCAGGATACCCGCCACTTTGGGCATCTTTCTTGCGAATTCCTGTCCTGCAAAACCGAGCAGGTTTGCAGCGGGGATCATGGCCAGATATGATGTTGCGAAAATCCAGAGATGGGCGTCCGTGACATAGTTGAGCACGATGGCCACGATCACGAATGGCCAGAGAAGGTTCACAGCCGACGACACGCGGCTCGAGGAGCGTGCGACGATGGAGAGGAATTGTGCAGGATGGAAGCCATGGCGTCCACTCTCGCCTTCATGAGCTGTTACTTGCCCATCAGTACAGTCTTTCAGGAGAAGTCAGCCTCATGGAAAGCTTACCAATGCCATCAGCAAATGTGTGAGTTACGCGGTGACTCGAGTTGTGTGTAGACAGTAAAGGTGCATGCTCCCCATTCCCATGGCTTCCATGCTGTCCTCCGGCCATGATTGGACTGCTGCGTTGGTTCGCTTGTCTCTTTATGTGGAGGTCGATGGTGAAGAGGCAAGAGCTGGGAAGCTGTCCCCAGGTGTCGGGCTCACGCCAAGCAGCCTCGTTTCTTGGATGCTTGGCTTAACGTCTTCCCACTTTTCCTGATGGTAAACACCTATGGCGAACCGCATCTCAACATCGATCGAGCGCTGTGTTTCCCTGCTTGAAATGTCGGCTCAGGCCGCCGTTTGGGAGCCTTAAGGAAATGGCACATGCCTCCGGGGTCATCCGAAGCAGAATACAGGGAGCGCGGCGCCTAGATCTCTTCATCCTGGAGTTTATCCGGTGTGCCGTGGTCTCATATTCTCGTCAGATCGATGCCCTCGACGGTGCCGTAGGCCTCGAAGAGCCAGTCCCCGTCCTTGTTGCGCCACCATACTGACTTGCTCACAAACTGCCGCACAATTTCCTTGTCATATGGAGGATGGGCAGGCCCCCGCAATTCGTAAAAAGCAAAGTTCGTCGCAAAATCGCCTTTCACGCTGGTCTGCGACTCTATCAAGGTTGCTTGCGCGTGATCTGCGAAGGCGGATTTTACTCCTTTCCACCAGTTGACGTATTCTTGCAAGCTATCGAACCTGCTCGGTCCAGAGAGGTGAACGTCGACATGGAAAGCTGGCGAAGCCCATGACCAGGGAGGTTTGGACACATCGAACTGGTGATTGTTGATGGCGAGGATGATGTCTTCTTGTCGTGAGTTGATAATGTCTTCGATGGCGGCTAGCTCGGCGGACTTTGCAGTGGGTGGTTCAGAGCGAGCACTCTGGGTCATCATGGATGTGCGACTGCATTGACTGCATCGATGTGAGGGCGAGTAGGGAGAAGTTGCGGTGGACAGCAAAGGGCCGCGGAGAGTCATGTAGTGCATTCGTATTGCCTCGTAGCTTGAATGGGCAACCTTGCTGAGCTCTGTCGACGCTTCGAGCGAATGTTGTGAGCGTGCACCCCTGAGGCAGCGGAGCTCCATCAGCCTTAACCGGCGCTTGGTCCCAGATCATGGCTTTAGTGCGATGAGGGCTTGTCTCGGCGGTGTTGATGGCAGAGTAATAATTCTGTACGACGGCATCCGAATAATGTGAGACGGAAGTGCAATAAGCGCAAAAGTAGTGGGACAACAATGATGTCAGCCGTCTGAAGCATTCCGTTGCGGCAACACTCCTAACATCGACATTGCAAAAAGTGTATCACGATGCCATGGGGACATTGACCGCCAGCGTACCCCGGCTGGCACAGCACTGCGAGCACAAGCTTCCCACCAGCTGCATGCTATGGGATGCGCACTGTTGTGCCTGTATAGACGAACGCCCACATAGCACTTCGTATCGAACGTACATTGACGGCGTCGGCTTCGTCGCCCGCGGCTTACGGTGGCAGCGATACTGCAGCAGCTGTCGAGCCTATTGGGACCATCGCGTTGCCGCATCTGGCCTGCGCCCCGACGAGACTCGCATACCAGAGCGACCAGACCAGGCCGATTTCCTTGCGCGGTGGTATGAGTTCTATCAGGGCTATAGGCTGGTGAGCAAGGATGATGGCAGCGAGGAGCAAGTGGCCGTCCTGGGCGAGCCCTTGCGCGAAGTGTCGCCTGGGGTGCTGCCGCGAACGCTGGAAGAGCTGAGGGCCGGACGAGAACGCAGCGAAATGGAAGAGCGCGAGCGGACGGAGGCCATCAGGCAGAGACAGGAGCGGGATGCCGTGCGGCAGGAGGCGCCGGCAGGACCATCGCTCGAGGAGACGCTCGATCAGCTGTTGCAGGCGGCGAGCGTGGAAGAGGCAGACACCGCGCAGACTCCTGCTGCACCGAGCCCTGAGCACCGGGTGGAGCGTCTCAGCGAGCCACATGCGGCTCCGCGACAACAGGTTCAGGCACAATCAGTCGTCCCGGCCGGAACGCGGAATCGAGAATATCAGGCACGACGCATTGCGGCCCTGCGTCGCGAGCTGCACCGCATGAGGAGCGGTATCGAGAGGGTCATTTCGGGTCTGCGCGACTTGGGCGAAGACGTGCCAGACCATGGCGATGCATCCGACCGACTGTCAGATCTGGGACGAACACTCGATAACATTGCAGGCTCGGCACCGCAAGACGTCGCGGATCGTGCGCTTGCGAGCGTCAATGCTCTCCCCGAAGGCGCGGCCACGACGCAAACTGATCGTGCGTTCGCCAACTTGCAGGCTCGTGTAGATGAGGCCAGACAGCACGTAGACGAAGCACGAAGGAACCGTGATCAAGCTGCCACCGAACTGGACGTGGCCGAGAGAGACTTGCGATCCTCGCAGTCACGACTGAGGCAGCTGCAGAGCGAGCAGCGAACGGCAGAAAACTACACGCGCATCTTCGGCACTCGCGAAGAAATGGCTGCTCAAGGCGAGCAATATCAGAGCCCGATCGGTGGCATGTTTGAGAGAGCCTACGAACGCTTTCGCACCGCCGAAGACGTACGCAGGGAGGAACGCACACTCAGGCAAGTGCTCGCGGACGAAGAAAGGGCGGGTGGCGAAGACGTCGCGAGCCGTCTGGCAGAATTGGAGGCACGCGAGCGAGACGTCTGGGGCGTGCCTCATCCGCCTGGATCGCAGCAAGATCGCAGGATCTTGCGTCAGATCACGATCACCCAGGATAGAAACTCCACCTCGCAGGCACCAACATCGAGCAGTCAGCGTATCAGAGATTCAGAGAGCGGCCTAGAGCCCCGGGGTGAAGAGGTCGCGCTGGAGCAGTACTATAGCTTGCTTCGCCGCCAAGGGTGGAATAGCGAAGCACGCGCGGCTGAGCCTGTAGAGCTTGAAGCTCCAAGCAACGAAGCGCCAGGGGATCTACCGGAACTCCCGGCGGATACTACTATCACAGTCGTGGGAGGGCCACCAGGTCAGTCGCTCGACCCTGAGCCTCATGTCAGCAATGATCGCGGCCTCGACAGCATCTTTGTTCTCACAGCACTATCGAACAACGAATCATTACGCTCAAACTTGCTTGGAAACCCCACCGTGAGCTACATCGAGCACCTTCTGGGGCAAGTGCGAGGAAACAGCTTGAGCCACTCGGATCGAGAGACTATTGAGGGCTACTTAGAAGACAGTAATGTCATCTGGGGAAGTGGATTGCCTGCTGAAAGACTACGCCGACGCCGTCAACGTGGAGAGACCGTCAGCTTCAACGAGATGGCCCACGAGATCGCTGCTAGTGGCACTATCATTGTGCACGATGTCGAGCTCATGGCCGGTGCTTTTCAAACGAGCTCACACATCAGACGACGTTCCGGCACGACCCTTTCCGAGCAGCTACGAATGCTGTACAGACTGCAAAGGGGCGAGCGCACTTCTGAGGATCGAGCAGTCTTGGTGCGCATGCTGCAAAACGAGTCGACCTTTGCTCGCGCCAAGCACGTAGTTGAAGAACAATCAACTCCATCCGCCGCGTCTGGCAACGCAGCTGAGCTGAACCGAGCACGTCAGCAGACAGCACGCGAGGGTGACCACTCTCGAACGGAACTGGATGCTCAAAGAAGAGCGACGCAGACTCTCGCACTTGCAGCAGGAAGAGTCGCAATGCAAGCCACTCCAGCTGAATTGATAGAACGTATGGCCAACCGCGACGAGGCTACAAGAGCAGCCTATGAACGCCTGCAAGCGAATGGCTTTGCACCGACAGCCATTGACGGGCGCCCGATAGGCCAGACCTATCGCCCTCTAAGCATCGATGACTTCCTCGGTGGCCGTTCTGACTCCGATACAGATTCGGACGATGAAGCAAAAGGACTCGATGCCAGGAACACAGGACGTCCTACAGAGCCACTGGCCGAAGAAGAATTGAACGTGAAGCTCGATTGCCAAGTCTGTTATACACAACTTGCGGACATTGCATGTCTTCCTTGCGGCCACTTGGTAATGTGCCAATGGTGCAGCGACCAGCACTCTCCCACTATGCCGCACGACCGAACACGCCCACGGCGAGCGGCGGCATGTCCTGTCTGTCGAAAGCAAATTCGACAAAAAGTTCGAGTATTCAGACCTTGAAGTCATGATGAGATACGACGTAAGGATCAAGACTCGTAGTGCGAAATTTGAGCGTTCATGCTCTTGGAAATAAAAGCCGACAGTGGGGGACGCTGTTGACTGTAGATACCCAATAATACAACTGATCTTCCATTACACAACGTATCCTCTCTCGGAATGCCTCCTCCGGACACATCTACCACCTTTTGCCAATCTCCTCAGCCTCCCCAGCAACGTTGGCTGACCTCCCTCCCCTTTAAAGAGACCACCTCACTCAAAATTGGGTATGCTGCGAGGCCCTATTCTGCTGCTCTTTAATCCTATCACTCCGCCTCCGCAATTTCTCTTCTTGTCTTGCCAACTTTTGCCGATCTGTCAAATCTTTCCGCAGCTGTTCGTTCTTCGACAGTCGCTGCTTGCGAGCTCTCTTCTTGGAGAAGGACATTATGTCTTTGTAGATGGAGTTGAAATTTATTTGTTGAAGAATGCTCTTTGCACTGATGTTTTCGATGCTCTTGGTTTGTAAATTTTGGTCCTGTGTGATCAGATGAACTCTAGACTGTGATGATCAGCGATTTCGTGCAACACTATATACCAGCACCGTCGTGATTTCTAGAAGGTGAGCTTCGAGCCCAGCCTCGTTCTGTAGCAAGGATGCCATGTCTGAGTGGCATCGTTTCTTGAGTCACACGCGGACCCTTAGGCGTCATTAGAACCTGACTACGTCAACTATGCCCGTGAATTCGATCAAAGAGGTAAATGGAAAGTTGGCATAGCCATGAGAGAGCTATGTTGTCGTGAACTTTATCGTATTCTTCGTAGTGTTGATCTATAGTGACATTCCTGTCGATCGCAGGATTTCTACAAGCAGACATCTTGGTCTTTCCACAACAATCTATACGCGACAGGCAAATGCTCATCCTATGTCTGTTTATGCGAAGATTGGAACGTCGATGCCGTACTATGCGAGTGTTAGCTTTGCCCAACTTCTCCAGCGTATGAATTGCACTCACGTTGAGAGGGTTGTTGAATCGTAGACCCTTGTCGAGGTCAGAGATCTGCTTGATCTCATCCTCAGAGAGATCGAAGCTGGTAACGTCCAAGTTTTGTGCCAGGCGCTCCTGGTTGTTGCTCTTTGGGATAACAGCAATGCCACGTTGCGTAGCCCAACGCAGCAGCACTTGCGCTGGCGACTTTCCGTGCTTGTCCGCAATGCTCTTGATCGATGAGTGGTCGAACAGAAGTGGGGTGTCCTTGGCCTTTTGCATGTTGAGCTCGAGGAATGACTGAGGACCGAATGAAGAGTATGCGGTCACTGCAATGTTTCGGCTCTTGCACAAGTTGAGGAGGTCTTGCTGCACAAGATATGGGTGGTGCTCGATCTGGAGGGTGTGTGGCAAGGTCTTGGCGTAGCGTTCAACATCAAGAAGAAGTCCGCCATTGTAGTTCGAAATACCGATGGCCTTGATCAGACCCTCATCGTACAGCTCTTCCATGGCGTGGTAGGTCTCTTCGAGCGGTGCCTTGCTCAGCGAGAGCTTGTCGTTCTCGTCGAAGAATCCTGGTGGGTAGCGGACTGAAGGGTCGACGTACTTGAGGGCAATTGGGAAGTGAATGATGTACAGGTCGAAGTAGTCGATGCCCCAGTCTGCAAGCTGCTTCTTCGCAATTGGCTTCACGCGCTCCTTGTCGTGGAAGGAGTTCCACAGCTTGGAAACGATGAAGAGCTCCTCACGCTTCACGAGTCCATCCTTGATAGCGCGTGCCACTCCCTGGCCGGCCTCCACCTCGTTGCCGTAGTCGCAGGCGCCATCGAACAAGCGGTAGCCAGTCTTGATGGCGTTGTAGACCTGATCAGCGCAGGTGTCGTTGTTCACCTTCCAGAGACCGAAGCCGACAAGTGGCATCTACTGCAATGTCAGTACTGTTTCCAATCTGCCCGTTCTTGCCATCGAGGACCGACCTCTTTGCCATTGCTCAGCTTAACAGTGGGAGAAGGCATCTTGGAATATGGCCTCGTTGATAAATGGGAATTAATCAGTTGAAGTCGAGGAAGGGCTGGAGCTCTGGATGGCGTGATCGCTGGTAGATGGGAGCTGCGAGAACTGAACAGAGCAGTTGTTCTGAGCGAAAAGGTCAGTTTGGTTGCACGAATAGCTTGTCGCGTGGCGGTCCTAACCTTCTTATAGCTTGCATTGCCCGGAGCAAGAGTGTGGCACCCAAGAGGCCCGGCGGCTCTGCGGTGCCTCTGGGCTATTTGTTTGCTCGGGGCACTAACATTTTTGCCAGAATGCAGTGCAACAGCTTGCCTCTGAACTTCGTCATTGGAGGGGCTAAAGCGTTCGGCAGTCGCGACGTGGAGGGCAAGTTCGGGGGCTCCACTCAATAAGCATTGGCGCGGCTAAATTGCTCTCTGAATCAAACATACATGCAGGGCAGGCCGCAGCACATCACGCAACAATGTCCACGAGCCGGCGGAATCCTCGCGTGCGGCTGCCCATGCGGAATGAGCGTGTGGGATGTCATCGCGAGCGCCTCATACAACGAAGCCATCCTCGGTCCGCTGGGATATGTGGGATCGAACTGAACGGTGCATCTGTAGTCATAACTGAATAGGATAAGCCTCCCCTAGAGACCCAACATGTGATTTACAAAGTGCTGAGGGCTCAATATCGAACCGACTGGATCTGGGACCAGACTTTTCCTCTCGAGCTCCGCGGTTCAGACCTTCGTCCGTCTGTCAATGGCCTCATAACAACGAGCCACATGGCCTCTTCCAACGCCATACTTTTCTTCGCACCTCGCAACCGACTGCTATGCAGGAGAATAGTGAACCATCTGGTATATTTGATAAAGTGAAATGCCTTCTACGACGAGAATCGCTTGGTGAACTTCGCGATAACTGCAAAAAGATCAGTATTTGCCAGCGATTCAGTGGCTGCTAAAAGTCTCTTACTGTGCAATGCGACCACGGAGATGATGAAACCGATCGAAAGGACCATAACGACAAAGGGGTCGACCTTGAGTCCTGGCGATTCGTCCGTGTACAGTCCTGTTCCGCATATTAGCACTCATTCATCTGACCACCAGCACCGCGCTATGGTGTGACGTGTGTACAGAAGGGTTGTGGCCACGTACTCAACATGGTGCTGCTGCTGCCACCTGCTCCCGCGGCTCTTGTGCTTGCTGGTCGGGCATTGGCGATCTTATCGGCTCTATCTGCGGCAGCCTTCCTCCTGATCGCGGTCGCTGGTCCACCTGGGGCTTTAGGTGAGGCTGCTCGTGCGGTCGTGGAGCCAGTGGTCGGGTTGGAGTTGATCGGGGATGAAGGTCGTGGCGAAGACTGAAGAGGCAGTGATGTTAGTATTGATTAGTCTTTGCCGATGGTCTGTATCGTGTGCTCAAAGTATGCGCTACAACTGGCGCGGGCGAGTCGCGTGCATCGCGGTTCATTTGCGCAGGCTCAAGTTGTGAAGCCGTATGGGGGTCCTCAGAGACACTCACCATTGTAGGCGGTTGCGTCGCAAAGCGATCTCAACGACGTGTACGACGGGCTGGAGCGACTCAATTCGAAGAAGTGGTGCGTGTCGAGTTGGTGAATGTTGGAAATATCTCGTGTTGTGCACACTCGCGGTTGAAGGAGAGGACACGATAGCTTCGGCTGGACTGCACATTTGGCGGCAGAGCCGCATTCTTGGCTCCGAGCTGGAGAGGGTTCAGCGCTAGTCCTGGTTCACGTCTCACTTCCAGTCTGTCGACTTCGATACAAGCACATTTCGACGATCACTCAGCAATCACATGTCGCGCCACAAGAACCTGACTTTGGCTGTATCTCAGCTATCACTGCAAAGATATTACTTGCAAACCCGCCCAAGATGTGAGAATATGTTTTCAAGCAACCCGAATGCCTAAACACCTCCCCAAGCCGTCCTCCGTCCACTACGCATAGTGCGCATCCAATATGTACCAAAGGGATATCTTCTGCTAAGCCATGCCAACGATGCCCAGCCACAACACCAAACCGCGCCAAATCAAAGCATGCAACGATTCACTCCCCGAGCGTTTGCTCCCGAATGGCCCCGAAAAAATGCTGACAACCATAGAGCACCACAAATTTTGCACCTTCAGACCCAGGACACCATATTCCACATGCCATGAATGCAGCAACAAGAGAAACTCCGCCGCTAACCCATCGTCAACTTCTGTTGTTTTCAGCTGTTGTGAGCTCATTTCTTCGTGTGAGATATTCAGCCCCATACGGACGGCTGAACAGAAAGGTTTTTGCTGCCGGGACCCCACGTCCCACTGCTGCTGCCCCAATTTCCGAGGCCGCTTGCACTCTCCTTGCTGAGGGAGGGATTAGAGGCTGCCGAGGTCGAGCGTTGATCATTCCCCGTGTTTGCTGGCCTGTTGTCGCTGGCGTTGAAGCCGTAGCTGAGCGAGGAAGGCGTGAGCGGCGTTGTGGATCGCTTTCCGAGTCCAGGAGCTTGCGCTGGCCTCGTACCGATAGGAGCAACGCCGGCTGCGCTGCCTTTAGACACACCAGTGAGTGGTGGCGACTCGCCCGGCGAGGAAGTCGAAGTCCGGCTACTCTGTTGTGCATCGTTTAGCAAACCGAATTGCTGAACAGGTGGATTCGAGACAGGAGATGCAGTACTTTCAGCGCGATCACGCGGCGGCATTTGCACTGATCCATCTGCTCCGCTCTGAGCTTGCCCAAACGGATCGAATGCCAATGGAGAAGGTCCGCGCCCAGCACTCGATGTGCGTGCGTCCTGCGAAGGCGCTCTGGTTCCGTCTGCGTTGTACAGGCTGGAGCCTTCGCCATACAAGGCACGATGTTGACGAGCGATTAGTTCACGGCGATCTTCTTCGCTCATGGTTGCAGGACTAAGGGATCGATCCTGCGCTTGCTGCTTGCCGCCTGTGCTCCGTGTCAGCGAGATCTCTGCGCACAGTCGACTTGCCTGACTCACTCCTATTGTACTGCTGCTCCTGATGGTAATTTCGAAGCTCGCGCTCGCGCTGCGCAGCCATCCTACGCTTGGCCTGCAACATCTGCTCGGCTTCACTCGGCTGTCTTCCTGGAAATCTCTGGCCGGCATAGTAGCCTTGCAGTCCCGCAGAGCCCGGGCGATCGTTGCTGAACTCGCTGCTCACGGACTGGTGCCGTGATGGGGTTCCGCCCAGCCTCGGGTCACCACCATATTCAAAGGGGCGGGCTGGTGTTGGCATGCTCTCCCTTCGCCCCGGCCCTCCAGCCGCGGCCATCACTGGCGTGGGCAACCACTTGCCGCTTTTGATCAAATTGTCCGTTGCCCGCTCAATCTCTTCGAATTGCGACGCGAACGCATTGGCATCGGACTGGTGCGACATGGCGGATCCGGAGGCGGAGCGTGAAGGAGGTGCTTGCTGTTCCCATGAAGGCTGGCGACCCGGCGCGGCCCAGGAGCTCTCGCTGTTGTCGTAGAATGACATGGTCGTCCAGAAATGTTCGTAGAAGGACGGATCGGATTAGGGTATTTGGATCCGTATCGAATGCAGGGAATAGATGTATCGAGTTTTCTTGAACTGTGTGCACACGCAATCAGAACCGTACCTCCACACGTTCCTCCCTCCCCAGTCGTCCCCCGAAATCGCGCGTGCTGGTGGTGGGAATGCCGCGGGTAAATGGCGAGATCAGAGTCTGAATGTAGCCGGCTGGCGGACGGAGGGTCGCGAGCGCAAATTCTAGGGTGTTGTACGACGTTGGGGCAGACAATGCAGAGCGTACCTTCTACGACGTGGGCGGACGGGCGGAATGGGCACGAGAAAGGAGCGACTCACGCGGCGCAACAACGACGGAGGAGGAGAGAGACTCGGCAGAAGCAGGCAGAGGCAAAGGGCCTTTGAGAAAGCAAATTGAGCTCCGCTCTGCCTTCGGGCCCTTGGAGGCCGTCTTCTCTCGGCGCGTCTACAGTGTCGATTAATTTCCGGGCCACCAACGCCTCCACTGTTTCTCACTCGACCCGTCACATCTTGTATGGCGATGTGCTGCCCGTCAACGTCGCCAGTGCGAATGGGCGCGGTGGATGCCCGAGGCACGTCTGCGTACCGTGTGCAGCAGTGGCCCGTCGACGACATCGCTGCTCGTCTGGTATCCATGTCTGCTGCCGCGACACGGGCCCCATTCTCACGTCCCTCCACGCCGCAAACCTCCCTAGCAGCAAAGCTTGACCCCCAGCAGCGCCGTTCGCTGCTGCGGACAGAAGCCGCGGTCTGTTGCGCACGCCCCGCTGGACCTCACAGTGCGATCCGCGGTATTCACCAGCCATCTGCGGCAACCACGAGCGACGACATGCCCGCGCGCGCGCTGCGTGGACAGTGAGAGCGACTCCAACGCATCTCGAAATACATGACGCCCGCGATATGCCCACCATCATCTGCAGCTGTTCGATAGCTTCATCGACCCCGCGCACGATGAGCTTTTCCATGAGTAGATGCGATGACCAATCCGCAACACCATATTCACCGGGCTACGACGACAATGGAAGAGGAACACGCTGCGCACCTTGCAGGAGCTACCACTCGGCACCAGCGCGGCGATACGTACGATGCCCGGCGGCCGCATCACATGCACTGTCGAGAGCAGGTCAGGTAGCAGTGCATGCAAGTAGCACGCGTGCATCGTGCATGCTGCTTGTGTCTGCCGTACGTCGACCTGCCGATCACTCGTCTCCTCCTGTACACCAGATGCGGTGGTACAGCAGCCGACAGTCATCCGTATTCTTAGATCCATATTGACACTGCTTTGACTGCTCACCAACAAATCACGCCCTAACGCGAGGTCCAGATCCTCAGCGAGACGTCAGGATGCCTCAAACACTAATTCATCGTACTCGCGCAACTTAGCAGCCCTCACGTGTGCGGCAACTCCTCCGCCTGATCAGAAGATGTGTGCATACTCAACCCGTCTTCGAACAGCCCTTGGTGGGCTCGAGTAGGCGGCAATGCTTGCTCGGTGATGAAACGAGGAGCAGCATTCGCAAATCCTGCTTTTCTCCTCGTTTAGTTATTGATACACAATCAAGCGCTCGACGGGATGCCTTACATTCTTGCACGGCAAGGAGGATCGTGATTGAGGATCACGCGTTTCGGGCCTGCGACACACTGTCTCACACGCGACCTTTCGCTTGGACTACGTGTAACAACATCATGTCGGTCAAGGGACGACGTCCAACAGGTACGAGCATTCACTCTCATGTCTTAAGAAAGCCACGCCCCGTGCTTCGTGCGCGAGCGCGTAAGTTCAACACATTCTCCTTTATCACATTGAAGCTTGTCTCGAAATGATCTCCTATATGGTGAACAAGCAATACCGGCTTCTTCAACAGATCTACTGCCGCTGGCGATATCTCCTTGACCAGCTGAGCTCCAACAGCTCATCGCATACCGAAGAGGAGCCTCGAACAACCAAATCGAAGACCATGTACCGAGTCGGTCTCGCGGACCTACCGCCGGAGTTGCTTCTCGAAGTCATATCCTATCTTCCGGCCTCCTCGCTCATTTCTTTCAAACTCTCGAGCAAGCAAATGTACCTCTCCACGCCAGATCCGCCAGCCAACTGGTTGAAGACTGCGACCGACTGTCAAAGAATCGCAGCATATCGTGCCACACGCGAACGGAAAGAATTCCTTGGCGGTCGGAGGAGATGCGTGCATTGTGGCATTGTGGCACCAGTTCGTCGCTTCATTGGAGATGCTCCGTTGTGCAAGTGGCATCAAGCGCGATTCATGAGCAGCTCAATCCCTCAACATATGGAGAGCTCGCTCAAGATTCGACTGCTACTTTTGACCAGAGAAAAGGAAGAGGCGGTGTGGATACCGATCAGGAGAATCTATTGTGCACATGAGCGGGAGACCATTGGCTGGCACATGTCCAAATGCTCATGCAACTGCGACAGCTGTGGACACTTCGAAGTCGAGTGCTTGGTCAGACTGTCGCCGAGCATGGACACACCCCAAATCTCAGAACCCACGGGAGATGGCAAAAGCGTTTCTGAGGAGCACTGGCATGCAGCAAGGTCAGGATGGGCGGCGAGAATATATCCACGAGAAATACTGGGCGAACCGCTGGCGGCATACAAGAAATTGGTGCCGATAATGCATTTGGAATCTCATTAAATCGTTGAGCTTGGGTATCATTTCACATCAAACCATCGGTGTCCCGAACGCCAGATTCCTCGACCTATGCGCTTTCCAGTCTCGCCTTTTCGTCGCTATATGGTGCCATTGATGGCTCGGGACTGCGACGCGGCTTCTCATCGACAGATCTGAACGTCGACCTCGTGGTTGTCCTTTCTCCTCTTCTCTCAAGCTCTTTCCCGAATTTCCGCATCGTGAAGGCCAAAGAACATTGTGCTCCGGTGAGGCATATCACCAATCCGATAAGCACAATTTGCACAGCGCTGAGAGCTGCGCGACATCTCTTTCTATTGCTGGTTTGCCAGAGGTATTCTTTCTGATATCGAACAGACGTCACGATGTCGTGTCTGAAGTTTCGAGGGCTCCATGTCGGATCGTAGCTTGCCGTGCAGACATTATGGTCGTAGAAGGCTTCGAAGAAGAATTGCAGGATGAGCAGGCGAACTATCGCAGCTACGAAGGTGTCCAGCAGGAGGAAGTGCGCGAATGAGGTCGTGAGAGCGGATCGCTTCTAACATTGATAGATCAGCTAGATATTCCTTGTGCAACTGCTATCCCAGCGATGTATACTTACTGTCACTATGCCGAACAATCCGAGCACACTCAATGCACTTCCTGCCCATGCATAGAGCTGGATGCTGAGGCCAATATACAGAGGATCGTCAGGTAGGTACGTGCATGAGAATCCAACCAGCACATTGTACACCAACGATACAATGGCAATCGTCACTGGGAAGCACCTGGTGGTACTACAATCCAGTCAGTATCTCTGCTCACGCGACTCTCATGTGCCACACCACAGAACACCACAAAGCTGTTGCTAGGAATGGGCACATGGGGACAGGCACACCGACCTCTCGGAACCAGGATGATGACGCCCCGCCATCTGTCTCGTCAAGCTTCACGCGAGTCCCGGTGCCAGCCGGACAATGCTTCGACTGCTCACACGTCCAAACAGATAGGTATCGGCTCAAGGTGAAAGACAGCAGCACACAACGTGCTCGCAGAGCATGACGATAATAAGAGGAAGAGAGGAAGAGCAGGAAGAAAGTAAGACCATGAATCCACCCTGGTATACTAAACGGAATGATGTCCAGATGACAAACTCTGATCAAGCAGAAACCGTTCGATGCAAAACACCGCGCTGCACTGTGCTGGCCTGCGCGCCTGCCTTGCTTGGGTCCACGACTTCTCGTTATGCAAGAGTGCCAGAGACAAACACTACTCTAAAGTCCGGTTTCCCGCGCTTCCGCCAGATCCGAAAGGCGGTCGAGCGACGCTGCAAGGCTGGCGGTCGGTGCGTGAAGAGAGCCGGGCGTTGATCCAACATGCTCTGATTGGACATTGACTTATCGAAAAAACGGTGACGTTCGCTGCAAGTTGTACTGGTGCATAGTGATCCACTTCTGATGACTGCATCTGGTCGCTGTGCTCACACCGTAGATGTTGGTCGTTTCATGCGATCAGACTTTGCGCAGAAGCACAACGGGCCTCGGACGGGACGCGATAGCTTCATGACATGATTGCGACTCTGTTGACAGTACAATTATCGACGCAAGGCGTTGTATTCGCGCTTCCCGCAACGACCGAAGGGATCGTAAGATGTCGAATGCATTCCTTTGCATACACACAAGCCTTTTCGGTTCGGATTCACGCGCCACGGCATCGCGTGAGCTATTATGTCAGCACTGTAAATCCACTCGTACACTGCAGGCCCCTCCAGATCTTCCGCGGAGCGAGCATCGATGGCTCGATGATTGCGCGACGTTCATGGAAAGCATTGCGCTTGCGATGATCAGCGATGCCGGACTATGTTCTAAAGGTGTTGGACTACTTCATCCAAACCTTCTCCTGAGTGACACCCTTGCTCCATCTACAGTACGAGCCATGGAGCAATTGCTCGGCCGAAGCTCGTTTGATTGGGTCTAGCCTATTAAGTAATCACAACAGCCAAGCCTTGAGTTCTCATAGTAGCGGTCCATGGGGATCTCAGAGGTGCTGATACACTTTGCCATGGCTCACGATCTCGCGGTCGAACGATAGCCTGATGCAATATCACAATCGTCAGACCGATCATGACAAACGCGAACATGTGGTCCTTTCCTCATAATTAGAGCCTTGGTTCTTAGGCGACCGGCGTGCTTTGTGCACACGCATGCCCACCCGGGCTTGGTATTAGCCGGAATCCGTAGCCAAAGCACTTATTCAATCGGATCGTCTTCCTCCCGTCACCAGTTCAGCGTCTTAGGGTCTCCAACCTCATTCTTCGCCCACAATCCATCGTCGCATTCGCTCTGTTTGTGCCTCATGCGCCACAATTGAGTCGAATATCGTTCTCTTCGCGTCTTCGATGGTGTCGGCTCCACGAGAATCCTGAAAAAGGCTTCGGCGCGACGAGATTATGCTGTGTCGCCATTCAGGTTTGTGTGGTAGCTCATGTGGTAAACAGTGTGTCTTCCTCGCGTAGGTATTCTCCCGCATCTGCTTGTCTGAATAGCACTATGCCGGTGGGGTCCAGCTTTCTCGCCTCTGCAGTACTCCTGGCAGTAACTCCAAAGCCCTACACACAGTCAGCGAGGCCAGTTCCCAACCAAGAAACTTTGACGCATTTTTTGCACTCACCAAAGGCGTATCATTCATGCTCAATACCACGGCACCTGCATGTTCTGGCGCGTCTTCACTCCATCGCCCGACGTGGGCTTTTACGACGTGTCCTCCATACAGAAATGGCATCTCTCCGTTCTGCTTCACCCATACCTTGTATCTTGCGTGCGGTGCGATCACGTCCAAAGCTGTGATGTGCAGTCTGAATTTTCCAGTCTTGGTGAACTTGCCCAAGCAGGTACCCAAGCTCAGAAGGGAGTCGCGAGCGACAGAGGTAGCGAGGTTGGCGATCGATTCGCGAACGTAGTAGACTCGGTCTTTTTGCACTCGAAAAACGTAGCGGTCGGTGGTTTTCCCGTTCGTGACAGTGTCGGTGATCAGGTTATTGAGCGACTTGCCAGTGTAGTTGGCGAGCTTCTCAAAGAGCGTCTTCGTTTCGGTGTCGGTAAGAGGTCGCATGATGGCGGACTGGGATTGGCGTTCCGTATGCTATGGAGTAGAAGTGCGAACCATGCGGAGCTCCTTCTCAAGAAGTTTTAGATAAGGTTTGTGATAAGGCTTAGCGTGGCAGCCTCGGGACGAGGGTCTTAGAAGTTTTCGGGCTGGCCTTGAAGCTCCGTCCGGCGCATACATCCTGAACCTGGAATAATGGCTGAGCGGGCGACAAAGAGGAGGCGCCTGAGCCCGGACAGCGAACGTAATGGGGCTCCAGGCTTCGCCAAATACGACCTCGAACAGGACTATGCAGAGCGGCTTGCGAAGAGGAAGCAGAAGGACAAGAAGCGCGATAAGCTGCTGGTCAAGACGCAAGATGGGCGTGTAGTGGAAAATCCCCGCGTGGACGAGCAGCAAGAAGACAAGAGCGACGAGGACAGCTTCATGGCCAGCGATGATGAGGACAGCGGAGTTGTCGCTGATGTGCAACCTGCACAAGCACCAAAGAAGCCTGCACTACCGGTCAAAGAACAGATTCGTCTGGCAAAGGAGGAGCTCGCGAAAACTGCTCAAGCTATCAGTGAAGACCCAGAGGAGCATATTGGACAGCTGGGTGCATTAGCAGAGCTCGCACAATCGGACAACATCAAGATAAAGAAGCTGGCCCTGGCAACACAACTGGCCGTTTTCAAGGACATTATTCCTGGTTACAGGATTAGACCAATGTCAGAAAAGGACCTCATGGGAAAGCTCTCCAAAGATGTGAAGAAGTTGCGGTCGTTTGAGCAAGGACTGCTCAGTGGCTACAAGAATTATATCTCCACATTACAACATTTGGCGACTGGTAAAACGAGCAAGACTGTCAGCCAACAAGATGCGCAGGGTCTTGCCACAGTAGCCATATCTTGCGCTTGCACTCTTCTCACCAACGTGCCGCACTTCAACAATCGCGGTGATCTTATCGGAATTCTGGTGAAGAAGCTTGCTGGTCGAAATGTCACTTCGGATTTCGTCAAATGCCGAGAGGCAATAGAACAGCTATTTCGAGACGATGAGGAAGGGCATGCATCGCTGGACGTGGTATCGCAACTGACCACAATGATGAAGAAACGCAACTATTCGATACATGAAACCGTCCTCAACACATTTCTGCACCTACGCCTGCTGAACGAGTTCTCGCAAAAAGGGGCGCCGAACAGGATTGACAAGCGTGAAGACGAAGGCCCCAAACCAAAATTCAAGAAGGAGTTCAGAACAAAACGAGAACGGAAGATCATGAAGGAGAGGAAACAAGTTGAGAAGGAGATGAAGGAGGCAGACGCGACAGTTTCTTACGAAGAAAAGGACAAAAACCAAGCTGAGACCCTCAAGCTGGTCTTCATCGCATACTTCCGCATCTTGAAAGAGAGGATCCAACATCTGATGGGCGCCGTCCTCGAAGGTCTTGCAAAATACGCCCATCTTATCAATCAGGACTTCTTCGGTGACGTGCTCGAAGCTCTCAAGGACCTGATCAACGATGCCGAAGCCGCCCTTCAACCGTCGGAAGACGACACAGCAGAAGACGAAGAAGACATCGATGACGCGGAAAGACGAAATGCCACACGGGAGAGCCTACTCTGCATCATCACCGCTTTCGCCCTCCTCCAAGGTCAGATCGATGTCGTCAAATCCGCCAATTCCCTCTCTCTCGACCTCTCATTCTTCATCCGCCAACTGTACCGTACTCTAATCCCACTATCCATGGACCTCGACATCGAACTCTCGGCCAAAAAGGCCCATTTGAGCGATCCCAATGGTCTCCACGTACCCACGACCTCCTCTACTGATACCAAAATCAACGTATCAACAACAGCCGTTCTCCTCCTGCGTTCACTTCAAAGTGTCCTCGTCCCACCCATCAACACGAAGAATGTTCCGCCAGTACGCGTGGCAGCGTTTGTGAAACAACTCGAAATGCTGTCTCTGCATCTACCCCAGAAGAGCGCGATCACAGTCCAAGAGCTCCTCAAGAGCGTGACTAAAACACATGGCAAGAAAATTGCTGCGTTGTGGTACACTGAGGAAAGAAAAGGCGACGGAGTGTTTGATGCCTTGGGTCAGGAAGTGGAAAGCAGTAATCCGTTTGCAAGTACGGTATGGGAAGGGGAACTGTTACGGCACCATTTCGATCCCAAAGTCAGAGAGGCTGTAAAGGTGATTGAGACGAATGTCAAAGAGGCGAGAGCATGATTGGATAGATACGAATAGTAGCCTATCTGTGACGATTTTCGCAGGCTGTATTGCATGACTGTTCGGACGGAGTTTTTGGTACCATTTTCTCGTTGCTGGCAGTAGCCATGAAAACTTCCCAGACCTCCGCAGAGTTGGGAGTGCTACTAGGAAGTATCTGCATTTACGAGTTCGCTTGAGCTTGTGTTCCTCAATATATGCCGTGCGCTGACGTTGTGCCGAGAGTCTCCGCGGCCATCTGTCCCCTCATCATGAGGAATTGCGTGTCTTTACAGTATCTCGGAGATCTCAAGTCCTACCGGAAATCATGCGAGAAGAATGCTCTAAAATCTAGGGCCTGGGCGCCACCGTCTCTGAGTGACTCTCGCGCCTCGTTGCCGCTTGTGTCGCATGTGAACTACCGCTTCGCTCAATTAGTTTCTCGGCTCCAATCACCGATCCACTCGAGGTCTTTGTCTCCGTTGGCAAAGTCCCAGCCCACGATGACCTTGTTCTGACTACAAGCAATGATCCGGCGAGCATCAAATTGCAGCTTGAAGACGCGATTCGATTCGGAACGATGCCCGTGCGCGTGTCCATGGTGGTGATGATGATGGCCGTGATGATGGTGATGTTGGGGGGCCGCAGCTTGCGCCGGCGCTTGCTGTGCTGCGCCATTGACAGTCGCGGGTCCTGCAGCGCCTGCCGTACCATTATGTGCCGGACCCGGTGCATTGGCTCCCACGTGCGTCTGTTGTGTATTCGGCGGCGCAACATTCGTGGTGGGGGCACCCTGCGCAACCTCCGCGTGGGACGTGACAGTGGGGGCTTGGGAGGCGCCCGCATGCCCTTGAGCACTCTGTTGACTAGCCACGATCTGAAGCTGCTGATTCAAGTTGGCTTGCGCAGCGGCAACAGCAGTCATTTGCGACTGCGGTAACACGGAGGCATTTGTGACTGCCGGATCGCTAAGCGCGGCATTCGCCAGCGCGAGGTTGTTATGCGCTTGCTGCAGGATCATATGGGCTTGATGGGCAGCATTGGCTGCTTGCGCTGGCTGAATGCCTTGCGCAGCAGGATTGGCCATGTTGAGAGGTGCGCCATTGACAGTCACTCCAACGTTGACTCTGACGCGATTGTTGCCGCTGCCGATCGTCATAGATCCTTGGTGCAGGCGAACGTTGGGCCTCCACTTGCCAGCTTTGTTGGGATCGCGCTTCCAAATGATGATGGTCTCGTCGTAGGATCCGGAAACAATCTTGGACCACCTGCTGCCTCCTCCGCCAGGTGGAATTTTGGTGCCATAGCTTAGCATATCTGACGGGCGACTCGAGCCAGCATTGCGCTGTCTCCGGATGCGCGACGGTTCGACCGGTTGCTTGCCTTCGTCGAGAGCTTTCAGGAACTTGCGGTCTGCCTCCTTTGCCTCCTCTGCAAGCTCTTCATTGGTGACGGTGTCCATGTCTCCGAAGCGCGCCTGGACGGTGCGTACGAGATTATTGTGGCCGTCGAGGCAGGCAACCTCTGCTGTCGTATCATAATCGAATATGCGGACGGAATTGTCAGAGGATCCACTGACGATCCGGCGACCATCGAATTGGACACACGCAATGCCCTTAGTATGTCCTGTATATGACTTGCGATGGCTGGGCCCTTCTTTCATGGAGTGTATGTCCCACGACTTGATGGTGCGGTCTCCGGATGCGGACACAATGATATTATCATTGATCTGGACTGCATTGACTGCAGCCTGGTGGCCGTAAAGGGTATCCAGAAGAGTAAAAGGGGGTAAAGATGCAGGCCCGTCTGCAAATAGTGGTAGCACACGAGCAGGGATGATAGGGTCGGTGTTGGTGATTTCATGTCGGTTCCAAATCTTGATGGTCTTATCCTTGGAGCAAGTGATGAGGTACCGATCGTCAAAACGCAAGTTTAAGACGCTCTCGGTATGAGGCGCCGTCATCTTGCGCAAGATCTCGCCAGTAGAGAAGCGCCAGACAATGACATAATTGTCGCTGCCTCCGCTGACGATGATGTCGTGCTTTTCATCCGTTCGTGCGTCGAACTGCAAGCAGAGCACGCTGGCTTCGTGACCCTTGAGTTCAGGAATGCGCAATCGCTGGGTGTTCAGGTGCCAACAGCGAATGGTCTTGTCACGAGAACCGGAGACCAGGTCGTTGCCCGCATGCTGGATGGTGTAGACACATTCTCTATGCCCCTCGTACTCGTGATCAGGGTGCGGTAGACGAAAGGTTGTGTACTTTCCCGCGTCCCAATTGCTCTCTAATCTGCGACGCTGCTTGTAGAGCCACGGCCAACTGACCTTGGCCGGGTTTTTTGTGCTGCCTTTCGTGAATACCGATGGACTGACCACGAGATCATGGGCATCGTCAGGAGCGCTCCCATCCGATGGCTTATGCTCGATGCGACTGTCAATCGACGTCGCATCTGTAGAGCTAGACGCCCGAGAAGGGGCTGATTCTGCCAATTCAACTTCACTAGTGGCTTCGACGCCTTCCATATTGGTATCTGCCTCGGAACCTGTCACTTCAGCGGCTTTGCTGACGGATGCCTCTCCATGTTGCGCCCGCTGTGTTTCATCTTCACTGAAAGCCTCGTTCCGGGCCCTCTTCCGACTGCCATGACGCTCAAGTAAAGAGCCTGGTCGAGTGGTATGCAGTTTGTGCTGCGCGTGCTCCACTCCTCTTCTCCGTGCCAACTGCTCTGGTTCATCCAACTTCGATCGTTCCAGAACCCACCCCTCACGTTCGAAACTGTGGCGCCACAGCTCTTCATCCTGTGTCCGCTTTCGCCATGGACGGGACACGGTCGATGCCGTGAGGAGGTCGCGCGGGGATAGGTGCGAGAATATTTCCAAAATCAATTCATTAGGAAGATAGTGCACAGGGTCAAAGTAGACAAGAGAGCCGATTGTCTTGTGCAACACAAGCAGGTCGGCGGTTGACAGACTAGCAGCAAGCGTCTGAATGAGGCCTGACAGAAGTCAGTCAGCGCATCGCCGTTGGCGCAACGAATGACGTACCAAATTTCTGGGATGGAGATAATGTCAAGGCCAGTGTGCTGATGTGCTCGAGATGCGCGTTGCTGCCGATAACGAGGCCGTTGGACTCGTCCATGGAATCGTCGCCGTGCTGACTGTGGGCGTCTTCTGAGAAGCCCTCGTCGAGCTGTATGGGCGAGCGAGCCATGTTGTAGTGGTTTGTGTGGTCCATGGCGCAAACCTGCGGCGAAGTCGTGTTTATCAGTGCGCGCGGGGTGAGATTGAAGGTGAGGTCGGCGCCGGTGGGGACAGGGAGCTGCTCAGTCGCAGGGCGCGGCGCGGCGCGATGCGATGCCGACAGCGGTGGTGAATGGAGGCGGCGGCGGCGACGGTGGTGTGCGCATGGACTGTGAGGCAGAGGCAGAGCACGAGGCAACGTGACGCAGGTCGAGCTGGGTTGCGCCTTCCACAGGCCGTCGGTCGGGTCGGGTGTCGCGCGCACGGGCGGCGGACGGCACGGGCACGGGCGCAGTGCGACGAGTTCGAGTTCGGTCGGCAGCACTCTCGCCCAGCAACAGTGTCATGGGCAGGCCGGCACGCGAGCAGCACTCGACGACAAGCGCAGGAGAGGCGCGGGTGAAGTGTGCGGTGCGGTGCTGCTGAAACCGCCCTGCGCTCGTGGTGAAACACAGGCCGCCGCGCGCGTGATTGGCCGCTCTGCTGCACCTGGAAGCAGCAGAAGCAGACGCGGTGGCAGCTTTGTTCTCGTCGCTGTCGTCCTCCACGCCACTTCTTGTCTGCGCTCCCCTCGCTCACACAAACCGCACGCCTTGCCTTGCCTTGTCCCTTGCCTGCGAACGCTTGCCCCCGCCTGCGACCCGGTCGAAAGTCTCGCGCACGGCACAGCACCAGCACCAGCACCAGACCAGCTTCGCGGCGCGCATCCGCACCAGGATCTCCTAGAGGCAGGCCGGTTGGGCAGGTAGACAGCAACCTTGGCGCTCTGGCACTAGCAGCAGCCTGTGTGTTGCTGCCCCTAATTCATTGATTCATCTCTCCCCTGGTCCCGCCCGCTATCGCTACCTGCTACCAGTACGTGCTGCTGGCTGCCACTGCTGCTGCTCCCACTTGCACCGCACGCACTCGCCACCCGCCTGTGCAGCACCACCCCTCCGTCGCCCGCAGCCGGCTCCGCTGCTATGCTGTCCGCCGCGTAGAGCGACAGCGACATGGAAATCGCGTCGCATGCCCACTTCCGAGCCCTTACTGCCCCGTTCTCGACCCCAGGAGCCGCCCCCGACCACGCGAAACAGCAACACCACCCCAACATGAGCGCCGACGCTGCGCAAAGCCAACTGCTGCAGTCGCAGGCGCATACCGGATCCAACTACAGCATCCAGTCGCAGCTCACCAACCGCAGCAGCGGTGCGACCCAGGACACCGCGCACTCGACCCTCTTCACGCCCCCGCCTATGCCAACCAATGCCTCCAACCTCTCCACCGCCAGCATGTCTACCCCGAACGGCAGCTCAGATGTCGTGCGGACGGACAATATCATGAACTCGGTCGCCGACGCTAGCAGCTCGCTGTTCCAAATATGTGTCGCGCTCCGCCGACGTCTCTTGGGTGTGCCTGGCTTCAGTGAGTCCTTGGCCGAGGAGGAGGAAGAGGCCGACGACGACACTGACCCTGTGACGCTGCTATGGAGGACATTCCGCCGAGGCTATCCCCTCATGCTGCTGTACAACGAGCTACGACCACAGCAGCCGCTGGCCATGCCGCAGGGTGTGAAGGAAGAGAAGAAGGCAAAGGCTGCCACTTTCAAATTCATCCAGGCCTGCATGAATGATCTGGGAATGCATAGCGAAGAGCTCTTCATCATTACCGACTTGTATGGCGACGACACGACCGGATTCGTCAAAGTAGCCCGGGTGGTGAATCGAGTACTGGACGTGCTGGTCCAACGTGGTCTTGTCGAGGATGTACGGCCCACGGCGTCGGACTTCGAAGAAGCTGAGAAAGGCATGAAGCGCACCCAACGGCAACACATCATCGCGGAACTAGTCAGTTCCGAAAGGACCTACGTTCAGCATCTTGAATTGCTACAAGCGTTCAAGCACTTGGTGGAAGAAAAAGGTGTGATTCCCGGCGACGCTGTGCACGACATCTTTCTCAACCTGAACTCACTGTTGGACTTTCAACGACGCTTCTTGATTCGCGTTGAACAGACAAACTATTTGCCAGAAGAGGAACAGAACTGGGGCAAGCTATTCCTGCTTTACTGCGAGGCTTTCAAAGTGTACGAGCCTTACATTGCAAATCAACGCAAGTGTGAGAAAACTGTCATTGCTGAATTCGGCAAGCTCAGAGAAGCGGGCGGCAGTATAGAAATGCGCCAAATGGTTGAGTCGCCAACAGCACTTCATTCATTCTTGATGAAGCCTTTCCAGAGATTGACAAAATACCCACTTCTTTTGGAACAGCTGCATAAGAAGGGCGATTTGGATGAAGAGCGAAAGCAGGACCTCATGAACGGCATGCAAGCAGCGACCTCGGTTCTCAACAGCACAAATCGAGCAGTCGACCAGGAAGAAAAGCGGGAGGCCGTCCAGGAGCTCAAGCATAGAGTCGAGGATTGGAAGGGGCACCGCGTCGAAGGTTTTGGTGAACTGTTGCTCTATGGAACTTTTACCGTCTTGAAAAGTGAGAACCTTGCTAATGGCAAGGATGGTGAACGGCAGGTGAGTCGTCTTTGGGCTCTGTTCGCTGCTTTGCTTGAGCAAATCCGAAGAACAGAACCACAACCGCATGACACTGTGTTCTAGCTAACGCTTCCCAGTATCACGTCTACCTTTTCGAAACTATCCTGCTGTGCTGCAAGAACATTGACCCTAGCAAACCCAAGAACAAACTTTCGAATAAGCCAATGGTTGACAACAAGGGCAAGCCAAAGCTCCAGCTCAAGGGCCGAATCTTTATGCAAAACGTGACAGATCTCGTGTCTCTGGCCAAACCAGGTATGCAGTCGTCCTCGGCCCTGATGGTTAAGAGTGATGACCGGGTATGTTCAAGAATTGGCTAATTTGCTCTGAATTGCAGGCTCATACACATGTCAGATTTTCTGGAAAGGTGACCCCAGCATCGAAAATTTCATTATAAGGTTCACCACCGAGGAAACCTTGCGAAAGTGGGCACAACAGATCGAAGTACAACGCCGACGGTACCGAGAGCGAGCATCGACTACCCGCAACAGCGATAGTAGCACTCGCGGCGGCACGAGCGCCACCGAATTCACGTTTATGCAGAATCAAGCGCTCGAGAATCCATACAAGGAAGCCATCGATGAGGACGACGACGAAGACGATGCCGAGACCGCCGTAGGCAGCGGGCATTGGTCAGGGTCGGGAGGTTATCCAAGTGGTCTATCTCAAAGTCGGAATGGGAGCTCAAGTTCCCTGCGGTCAAGAAGCACGACCGGGGAGAGTTCTGTCTCCAATCTGTCAGGCTCAACGGCGCGAGTACCACCGCCGCGTCTGCCGTCTGGCACGATGCAGGGACCGCTGTCTTTGCGCACAAGAGAACTTCAACAAGCAGCACAGTCCCCGGGCGGCCAAGCTGGCATGGACAGCTACTTTTCGCCTACAGACTCCCCGATGTCATCAATGTCTGCCCGCACGAGTACAAGCTCAGGTATGTATTCGTTCCCGAGGCAAAATATGCCCGCCAATGGGTATTACGAGGAGGGACATGGCGCGACGCGCTTCACTGCCCCTGCAATGGGTCGTCAGCCGCCAAATGGCTATGGACCTGCGGCACGCGTTCCATCAACCGGCCGACCAGGACCGGCTGGTATGCACAGCTCGATGCAAATGCCCGGTCCCAGAAATCGATCCGCTAGCAGTCCCGATATCCACAACGGCCAACGCATGCAACCGAGGGGCGCAGGCCACCCGCCTCTGCCCGAGATGCCTGCTCCGTATTCGAATCCGAACCGAAGCCAAAACAACTCATCAGCATATCCCGAGGGCATCCCAGAGCGAGGCTCACCTCAGATGCTACGGGAGCGACAGTCATCCAATGCCGATCAGACGTCGCCAGTAGAATACAATTATCCACCTCGGCCCGGCATGATGCAGCACGCCAGCGCAAGAGCGATGGCACCCGGAAGCACCAGACCTCCGATGGGAGGCCCCGGTCCTGCCGGGTTCGTGCCACCCACACCAGTTGATGAAGAGGGCTCGAAACCAACTCCAGCTCAGTTGAAAGTGCGGGTCATCTGTCCCGCAGCAGGGCAGACCCTGACATTGGTCGTATCGACCAATATCAGCTATCAGACCCTGAAGGATCGCATTGATGCGAAGCTTCAACGATCAACCAATCTGAGCCTAGGCGATCGAGGTCCTAAGGAGAACCATGTGAAGCTCAAGTACCTCGACGAGGAAGATCTCGTGAGTATGCAGAGCGACGAAGATGTACAGACGGCCTTCGAAACGTGGAAGGAGCAGCGCGGCGAAGGTATCGGAGGGCTTGGCGAGGTTGAACTCTACTGCCAGAGATGAGCCTACAGTCAGCAATCATTGGGCATCAAGCGATGCCAGGTGATGCTATCAGCAAATTCCACGGAACCCCATGCGGTTGCGACCGAGTGCGGCGGAGGTGTGCGGCGAAAGCACGTCGCCTTATCTGCCACCAAAATCGACAGGGCGACGGCTCTCATCATGTGCAAGCCCGCCAGAGAAGCCTCGGCTCCAGGCCATAACATCGCGCATGCTTAGGGAACAGCTACATTCGGGTCCCATAACGAATGCCCTTCGCTGGGTGTGGTAAGGTCAGAAGCCTCTTGCCAGTCGCGTTGTGCGATTCGATGCGACGTTGGGGTTCAAAGCCACGCTCATACTCGGCGAACATACTATGTATTACGCTGCTGCCCGAGGATCCGGATCCTTAGCGTCGACACTACAGTGGCCAGACACGGGCAGCCTCGCGTCCAGGAGACAGCAGATTGCTAGTCCCCATGAAGGCTTTTGCGAAGGCCACGATGTCATGATTGTTGTGTCTGTGAGGGCGAATGAGTTCGTGAAGCGAGAAGATGCCGATTCTTGAGAAGAGGTTAGCGGCATGAGGACGTTTGATTCTTGTGCGAATGGAGAATGGCCTCTGGCCTGTGGCATGTAGCTTTTGTAGCTGAAGCAAAGCAAAGGAGTTGATAAGAACGACACGTGCAGTTACTCGCGTTCACCATTGCGGCAGCGGCATGTTTCCGCCCGAGCTTCTACCTTACAGCTCAACTTCCAGTTGCAACTTATTAGCCGACCTCGATCAGCTCACACACCACCAACTCCCATTGCCGTCATGGCATCCAACAATATGGCCCGTCGCCTGTTGGCCCTTCCACCGCCTCTTCGAACACTCGCGCTCCAACGCTCCCACGCCGTTTCCGCCACGCACTCTGCAAACGTCACCCCATTGCGCTCATACGCCACATACAACACTAATGCCTCTGCTGCACCTTCCTCATCCTCGCAAAGCTCCGTCAATGCGACCGAGGTCTCTCACTTTAACACCCTCGCCTCATCATGGTGGGATCCACACGGGTCTTCGCGACTCCTACATCTCATGAACCCATTGCGACACCAATTCATCCGAAAATGTCTCTCCCGCGACCTCGATTATCCGGAGATACAAAATGGGCAAAAGAAACTGAAATTCCTTGACATCGGCTGCGGAGGGGGCATCTTCGCTGAGAGTGCTGCGAGGTCATCTATGACGAAGAGTGTCCTTGCGATCGATCCTACGCCAGAATGCATTCGAGTCGCGAAGGGGCATGCCAGACAGGATCCTTTGTTACTCGAGCCAGGAAGGCTGACGTATAAGAATATTGCGATCGAGGAGCTTCCATTTCCGGAGAACGAAGAGGAGGGGTTTGATGTCATAAGTGTGTTTGAGGTGATTGAGCACATTCAAAAGCCGGCGCCGTTTTTGGAGAATGTGTTGAGGCATTTGAAGCCTGGAGGATGGCTTGTGGGGAGTACGATTGCGAGGACGGGGACGAGTTGGTTTACGACTAAGTTTGTTGCTGAGGAGGTTCTGAGGATGGTGCCGAGGGGGACACATGATTGGAGTCAGTATATCAATCCTGGTGAAATGCGGGAATGGGCGAGGGGGAGGCAGGAGTTGGACGTCCTGGTGGGTGGCGATGGGTGGCAACAGATGGGTGTGGTGTATGTGCCGGGTCTGGGCTGGAAGGTCGTGGATGGGAGTGAAGATTGGGGGAATTATTTCTTTGGTGTGAGGAAGGCTGGGAAGGCGGAGGTGTAGAATGCTTCTGCTGGAAAGCCGGTCTTCAACACATTCAGGAAGATTGGTCTACGACCGAGACTTTTGGCACCATGGGAGAGCTACACTCATGCTCTGCGACAAATGAGCAGGACTTATCATAACGACGCCCGGCGGAAGTCGTCTGGTAATGACAACACGCCTATTCCCGATCCATATCGAAGCTGGCTTTACGTGCGAACACCATTTTACCGGGATCCATACTGGGCTCGAGAAACAATGCCACCCTACATCCGCATTGACGCCGCGATCCTGGTCGGGCTGTTCAGGGCTTGGAAACATGCATCGAATGGATTTTGGTGGGGCATCATGTGCCTTTACCTAATCTTGGAAGTACTGGACCTGATCAATGCCCGCCTGTTTGGCAGACCGATATGGGATGGTTGTGAGATGTGCCGCACCGTCATTGAAGTGGTGCAATCGGCTTACACTTGGATGTTTGTCAAATGCGTGGAAGTCTGGCTGTGGTGGAAGCAGCGACAGGCATGAAGTCGGTGAGGGTATATGCCTTAGTCTCACTCTCGGATCGTCTATCGCCAGCTCGAAGCAGGTCAGAAACTGCTTGACAGGGTTTGGAAGACATATGGAGATCAAGAATCTCGAGCTTCTCGAGGATAGCAGAGTCAGGGACGCATCTTCAGACAGGAAACAAGAACTCAACAGGTCGCGTGGAACTGGTCCCGTCCGTTGTGGCTAAATACTCTACGATTGCGCAGATCCTTTAGTATGCCAGCGCGGCAGAAGAAGCCATGAAACAGAGCACGTAATATATTGTCCCACCCATGCCATTTTGCCATTCCACCCTGCCTACCTGGTCATCTACAAGGCAGGGTCTAATACGGCCAATGCTATCATCCACCAGAACGCCTGCCGCTAGAACGCTATCACAAACATGATACTGTGACAAGCAGACCGTCCGCCGGTCATGCTCTCGTATATCTTCAAGCCCCACCTTTTCCGTTCCTTCCCTTTTTCTGCTCCGGCTCCAGGCCAACCGCGGAATCTGCTTTCCTCTTGCGACCAGAGCCAGACTGGGCCTTTTCCAACACTGCTGCTGCGGCTTCGCCTTTGCCTTCTCCGGACAGCATGTCGTTGAAAGATTCCAGGAAAGAAGCCTTCTCAGCCCCGGTGATACCAGCTTCTGCTAGCCTCTGTGCCAAAATCGCTTTCAGTGTATCCGGATCGAAGTCAATATCGCCTCCTTCTGTTCCTTCCTCTTCATCGCTTTCCCACTCTTCTTCTTCCTCCTCCCCATCTTGAAGTTCAGCTGCGTCTGTCGGGGCTTCTTCGGCCTCTTCAACCTCTTCTTCACCATTTTCGTCAGGCGCCTCCTCGTAGGCAGCCTTCGCCATGGCAGCGGGCATTCGCTTGGTCTTCACCAAACCATCGGCATCTTTGAATCTTTCTCGCCAATCAGGCAACAATGCGAACGTCTTTGCACTCTTCACTGTAGGAGCTGTGCGACTCTGGGCATCCTGACGCGCAGATCTGCTACGAAAAATTACAGGCTGGGCCTCGCGGGCAATCGGTGCAATTTTCTGTCTCTTGCTGGAGGGTGTCGATTCGATATTCCGCTTGCGCTTAGCGCCAGTCCGAGTGGGTTTTGTGACCCTGCTCGGACGGACATGTGCAGCTCTGGGATCTGCGGCGTCCCAGTATGGATCCTCGCCATATTCGAGGTCTTCTTGGTAGCCATAAAAGTCGAACTCGTAGCTCTCCATTGCGATTTCCGCCGAGGTGCCCATGTATCCAGGATCGGGAATTGCATTCTCTGCTAACTCGTCCTGCCAGTGTCTTAGCGCGCATTTGATGGTCTGCGAGGACTGCTCCCGAGAGAAAGGCACAAGCGGCAAGTCGCAGTCGGGGGAGTGCGGATACATACTGCCAAGTCGTACTCGTCTTCGACATATATCCAATCGTTGTCCATGTCCAGGTAGTCGCCATCGTCGAAGTCGTCCATGGCTGCTCGTCCGCGCGCAAAGCGTGGGATAATGCCGTGTTAAGTATGTGCAGTTGATGCAAATGCAAGCAAAGCCCAGACGCAGTGGCCCATGCGCGCAAACCAAACACGGTGACGGGGTGGTGCGAGTGTTGGATTCGTGGATGCGCGGGAAGTGAGCTGGAAGGACTGGAGCTGGAAGAGCTGTGAGGTGGACGTGCAGCCTCGAGGGCAGCAGCGTCATGCAGGGCGCCGCATCATTGGCCACGGAACATCTCACCTGCGACTTGCGATGGAGGCAGAGGCGAGAGCAGAGCGTGCTGGCGGCGGTCCTACGACGTGCTGCTCGCCCAGCTGCTGCAGCGCGTGGAGATTGTCCCAGACAACCACCACCACGTCGTTGTCGCCAGCCCTCCGCACCAAATATTTAGACAAACGCGTCCCGGGCACGCGCAGGGTTGGGGCCATCCATTTGCGGAGGCTCGCGAACCCAGAACCGGCCGAGGGTAGCCGACAGCTCGGCTCAAGACCACCATTGCTCTTGACTTCACGCGAGCATGTAAAAGCCTCTGTTGGCCTCGTGCAAAGGTCTGGTCGCCTTGCACAATTTTCACCAGTATGCGCTCCATCACCAGATCACGCGCCGTCAGGCCGTCTACAACACTGCCACAACAAGTGCGGAGATGGCAATCCACATCAACAGAGTCTCCCGAGCCATTGAAGTCGATCCTCATAGCAAATCGTGGTGAAATCGCCCTGCGCGTTGGTCGAACAGCAGCACAGTACGGCATCAGGATGACGACATTATATACAGACCCAGATCGCCACAGTCAACACGCGTTGAGCTCTCCTTTCGCTGTCAATTTAGGCTCCACGGACCAATATCTCAATGGCTCGCGAATCATCGAAGTTGCAAAAGAGAACGGCTGTCAAGCTATCCACCCCGGCTATGGCTTCTTGTCTGAAAATGCAGACTTTGCCAAAGCATGCACTGACGCTGGCATCAAGTTTATTGGGCCACCTCACAAGGCCATCGAAGCCATGGGCGACAAGTCTCGAAGCAAGGAGATCATGACCGAAGCTGGTGTGCCATGTATTCCAGGCTACCACGGCACCAACCAGGATCCTAAGTTTCTGGAGGCAGAGGCTGATAAGATGGGCTACCCGGTCCTGATTAAAGCTGTCAAGGGTGGCGGTGGAAAAGGCATGCGCATCGTGATGAAACAGGACGAATTCCAACAACAGCTTGATTCTGCCAAGAGCGAAGCCAGATCAAGTTTCGGAGACGATGTGATGCTTGTTGAGAAATACATCACGACACCGCGACACATTGAAGTGCAGGTCTTCGCGGACAGGCATGGCAATTGTGTTGCGCTGGGTGAACGTGATTGCAGTATTCAACGACGACACCAGAAAGTCTTGGAAGAATCTCCAGCGCCCAATCTGGCCGAGGAAATCAGGCAGGATCTGTGGGAAAAGGCAAGGCAAGCGGCGCTGGCAGTTGGCTACGAAGGCGCTGGAACAGTCGAATTTATCTTTGACAACGACTCTGGCGAATTCTTCTTCATGGAAATGAACACGAGACTCCAGGTCGAGCATCCTGTGTCGGAAATGGTTTCTGGGCAAGATCTTGTACGATGGCAAATTCTCGTCGCTGAGGGCGGCAAGCTCCCATTGACTCAAGCAGAAGTTCACGAAAGGATCAAGGCAGGCGGCCACGCGATCGAAGCTCGTATCTATGCCGAGGACCCAAGCATGAACTTTATACCGTCGACTGGTAAACTACTCCACCTGCGAACACCACCAATCACCGAATCTATCCGAATTGATGCCGGCTTTGTGGAGGGTGACGAAGTGTCAAGTCACTATGATCCCATGATCTCGAAGCTCATCGTACATGGTCCGGACAGGAAGGCTGCGCTCCAAAAGATGGTAGCTGCACTGGAAGAGTATGAAGTTGCAGGTCCCATCACGAACATCGACTTCGTCAAGAAATGCTGTCAAAGTCCGGACTTCATCGCTGGAGAGGTCGAGACTGGCTACATTCCCAAGCACGCTGATGAGTTGTTTGCGAAGCGACAGATACCACACGAAGTCTATGCTCAGGCAGCTATCGGTCTATACGAAGCTGAACAAGCACATCGCGGTACTCCCACCGCCCCTGTACAACCATTGCAAAGCATTGGCTTTGGCTTCGCACCGCAACCCCGAGAATTCAAGCTTGTGGAAACATCGTCAGACCCACAAGTTACCAACGAGCCCGTTGCTGTAAGAGTTCTCAAGACCTCACCAGAAACATACAACGTCACAGTCAACAACGACTCTTACACCACCACATCACGATATACTCCGTCTTCTGCAACAGGTGGCTCTTTGTCGTCATTCTACCCTCACATCCGTCTCTCAACAACTATAATTCGAGATCCTGAAACCAACCAGCTCACACTCTTCCAACAAGGCTCCCAATACCGCCTTCACCTGGCAATTCCTGCATTCCTGCAAGCTGCTCTTGGTATGAAATCAACAGAAAACTCTGTACTCGCACCGATGCCATGCAAAGTACTCAGAGTAGAAGTCAAAGAGGGCCAGGAAGTCAAGAAGAACCAAGCCTTGGTCATCATTGAAAGTATGAAGATGGAGACCGTGATCAGGAGTCCGCAGGACGGAAAAGTGAGCAAGGTCGTGCATAAAGCTGGCGACATGTGTAAAGCTGGCACTGCACTCGTGGAATTCGAAGGCGCTGAAGAGCAATGAGGCGATTGCAAGATCAAAAAGTGGTTATGAAATGTATGTTATAGTAGCAACGATTAAATGAGCATGATCGATCTCACTTCGCGAGATAGGCGCGTTTACAATGTCAGAGAGAACGATCTTACGCCAAGAATGATGTTCGACACGATTCATGCATCAACGTGTCAATCTGACGCACTACAAGACTTGGGACATCAAACTATGTCCCGTGTTTCGATAGATCACAAAAACATGGATCAAATTGCGCCAGAACGGCATGGTGCCTTCTCCCACGCTCGAGGCAGCAACCATCCAAGAAGTCTATTGCGAAATGTTTACGTTGTAGCATGGTTGCGGATACGACACTTGCACCTGAACGACCAGCCGCATACGGGGAAACGAATCATCACATCCGGCCAACTCAAAGCCTTCTATTGCGCGGTTGTGGTTCTCCTGTTGAAGGGTATTCAGATCGAATCCTGATTCAATTCCATGGGGTTCAGCGCGTCATTGAAAATCTGCTTGGAGATGTTGTTGACGACAGTTTGCATCACCGGCCAGACATTGACGAAAGGCACATGGGATCCTAGACAATTATATAGCAGCTGCCAACAGTCCAGATTATTCACACAGAACCTCAGCACATTCCACCATCTGCCAAACATTAATTACACTTACAATCATGTCTACCGTCGAAGATAAGAGCAATATCGCCTCCGGCCACAAGGCCAATCTTAGTAACCCAAGTAGGACTAGCCAACTCCCCAGAACGATCTCAGCATCACTGACAGTCGTCAGACACCTCCGAAGAATCCAAAGAGAATAGCAGGAAAGAGCTTGAGCGTCTTGGCGGAGAGGATGCCTTCTACGGCAAGCAGGGAGATGATGCTCCAGGCGCTGGTCTCGGCGGCAATCAGCAGATTCTCGGAGGGCACAAAGCTACATTGAGCAATCCTAGTATGTTGATTTGTGACGAATAGGATGATGATTCGTCTTCCGTGCTAACGTCGCACAGATACTTCTGAAGAGGCCAAGGAGCACAGTCGCAAAATTCTTGATGAGGCCGGCGAGCAGCATGAGCCTAGGTCCTAGACACCTTAGCATAGCGATGAAATATGAACGCTCTCCATGAATCGAATATCTTCTCTTTGCTCGCAAAGGGCCGATGAGGTCGTTGTCAGTCCATTGCTGATCACGTTTCTTCGTTTCACAGACCTGATCCCGCAGGGTCCAGTGACATCAGCGAGGCGCGTTGATCGTTCGCGACGTGTGATGTAACCAATGCCTCGATCAACACAAATGTCGTCTCCTTTCTGCCTGCCCTCTGGTCGAACCTTGACATTCTTGACACTTTTGACCCATTGATTCCTCATTATTGACCACCAAACCCCATTGCCAAGATGGTCTTATCAGAACGCAACCCAAACGTCGATGCAGCATTAGCTCGCGCCGACAATGCAGCAACAGAGCTGATCAAGAGCAACGACGAGAACGTTCGTCAGAAGAAGCCACCTAAATCATCGAAGTCAGCAAAGTCGTCCAAGTCTTCCTCCTCTCCCCAACCCAAGAGCAAGAAAGCCCAACCCAAAGGTCCCACAGCCGCAGACCTCTCCACCATCAACCTCCCTGGCGAAGAAGACGAAACAGTCCCCATCTACCTCACAGCCGCCGACGTCCGCAAACAAATCAAACAATACCTCTCCCACACCAAAATCGCCAAAACAGCTTTCGCGCGCGAACTCAACGAACTCATGCCCGAAACCAAAATCGAAGTCCGTCAAATGGATCGTTTCCTCAAAGCTACAGGACCGAAAGGTGCAGGACATAATCCCGTGTTTTATGCAGGTTATGTGTTCTTCGAGAAGAAACGAATCCGAGATGGGAAGAAGATGACGGCGAAGAGGGAGGAGATGGAGAAGATTTGGAAGAAGAGTGGAGGAGTTCCGAGGAATTCGCCGGGTTATGTGTTTTGTGTGAAGGGGGATAAGCCGTGGATTGATACGTATGGACGGGAGGGGATTTGGAGTCAGAAGACTGGGAATAGTGTGGTGAAGCAATATTGAATGCGCAGCTTGGGCGATCGATGTGCTTTATGCGATGATGATTTATGGAGGAATGATGTTGGTAATCATGTACTATTAGGATGACTTCTTGTCAGCACGGTCTCGCGTCCTTCACGACTTTTCAAACTCGCCTCAATATGCTGTGAACAAAACGACTGGAACTGTATAGAAATCGAGGCCAGAGACGATGGACGCGCACTCCATCGGGACGCATCTTCCTGTGACTTACCATCCGCAACTCAGCAACAGCACTTACTCACAGAAACATGTTTCCGTTACCAGGTTATGGTGGCTTGAGTCCAATCCCTGCTTATGTGCCTACCCGCATGGGTCAAGGTCGCGCAGAAGACCTAATGGACTTCCGCATGCACAAGGCACTCGAGTCGCAGTATGGAGTGAATTACGCCAGCGATCCCATGGCGACGGTGGCCTGGCATGGTGGATGGGGCCAAGCAGGCCCGACTGTAGCTGATAACTGGCGGAATCAGTGGAGTATGTGCGGTCTTGAACATTGAATCCCAGCACTTAGTTCTATTTCCTGCCATTGCTGGGCATAGGGCGCTGGTATGATCAACATGCTAACTCTGTCCATCTCTTTTAGTGGGGATGCAGAACCCAACGAGCAGGGCCGGCATGAGAGGCATGTATCCAGGAGGCTATTTCTAGGGCGCAGAGTAAGTACGGGTGTAGCGTTGACGGGCGACCAGTGGCACATCGGTAGCGTAGCATATTAGTGCGAATGCAAGAAGAAATTCTCCAGCGACCGTGCAACTTCAATCGCTATTTGGGTATTCTGAACTATACATCGTGATCAGCAGTATCTCATGGCTCGCATGCGTTTTAGGCATTACTTTTTGGCGGGCCTCGCCAAGATATATCTCCACTACCTCCGCTTCTTGGACTTCGTGGTTTTGCCAGTCCAAGCATTCACAAAATCAATCTTCTCCTCGATACCCAGGCCCAAAGTTTTGACGCGACCAAGCCGAGCGAGCTGGTCCACAATAACATCAAGCACCTTTTGTTCCGATTCTGTTGGCTCGCCATGCGCTGCAGAAGTTTCTGCCGCTTTCAAGCTGTCGAAGAAATTAGTGTCATAGCCACTTTGCTGGCGCGGCCGTGCTTCCCTGCTGCCATTCTCGTCTCGCTGTACTTGGGCAATAGTAAGGGGTAATCCGACGCGCACACGTATGCAGTGAGTCTGCCGAGAGCTGAGTTTCCACAGGAATCGTAAGGCTTCAGTCCAGCCTGGAATCGGTGTTACTATATCCGATGGGGTGTACTTGAGCGAGACTGGAAAGATGCTGGTAGCCCGTCCGGCGGACAAGAGCGAAGGAGTCGGGCGTAATATGCCTCGCCCGTTGCTGGTCGTACCCTCCGGGAACACAACGAAAGTCCTGCTAGGATTGTCCGCCATGAGCCGGGACAGCTCGATGCTGCCCTCCGAAGATGGGTTCAGAACAAAGCATGATAGCACCGCAGAGACGAGGGAGACTGCCTTGACTTTGGTCGTTCCTTGAAAGCTTTGCACAAAAATAGGATCGAAGATGGCTGCCAAGTAGACGATATCGATGGGTGATGTGTACGAAGCCGCGATGATCGAGCCGGGAGTCGGAAGCTTGGCTAGAGTTTTCCCCAAGGAGCTGAGTACATGTCAGCTACCAGGCCCACGTGGCGTGACATTGGTGGCATGATAGAAGCTCACCCTCGGTGTACTCCATCAACTCGGATGTCGACGAACCAGATTCCTGGAACTCCGATAATGCACCATAAATTGGCTTTGCGTAGGATACTTCCAGCCGGCGCCCATTGGACAATCAGAAGCCAGACAGCCCAAGCGAATATAAAAAACGGCAGCCTCAAGAAGAACAGGAACTACAGTGCAGGAATTTAGTCTTCTCTCGTTCTTGTAGAAGGACACTTGGTGCTGACAAACCACATGATACGGCGCAATCAGCGGATTGCTGGATGGAGGCGCAACCGGGAAGAATGGTGCGATTCCACTGCCTTTGTCTCGATATTGACCATACTTCTCCATGGTGCTGGGCCTTGAATTCGCGTGGTCGTGTGTTTCGCGGTCGTAGAAGTGTTCGACCAGGCAGGCGGACGATCAAGATGTCAGGCGCGTGAGGTCGAACATTGAAGAAGGAAAGAAGGCTAAATAAAGTGCCGAAGTGGTGATGGGGCTGGCTCTTCACATGCGGCGCATGCACTTGCTTCAGCGCCCTAGCGAAGTCCAGATGCCAATGATGCCGCCGTCTGACGGGAAAGTGAGAACGGGCGATAGACGTCTCTTTCATGTGACGATTTTGACGAACGCCTGAATTCCTCTGTGACGCACTCGCTTGCGGAATCGGCTGTCGGGACCCTGATTGCAGCCTCAGGCAGAGTCGCAGACTTTCCGAAACTCTGCCGCGAGCACCCATGTTGTGTTTTGGTCCACAGCTTCCCATAGCGACCCGTGCGGCGACATTCGAATCTAATGCAACTTACTTACACAGTTGCCTGACGTACCAGGCGGTCCATCGACCGCGCGTCCCACCCGTTCAATGCGAAGATGGAGGCGCTCGAAAACACCAGACCCTCGGGATTGAAGCCTCCCAGCAAACTACCCGCCTTCGCTGGCACACGCGCCCTTCAAGAAACGACACTGAGCGAGCAAAATGCGCGTACGGCGGACGGAGCCAGTGGGATTGGCAGTTCGATGCGACCGCCTAGTACCATCGTCCCGAGCAAGCACAAAGTCAGCAACTGTACGTGACGCGATAGGAGGAGATATGTACAACTCGGCTGACTTCAAGCAGTGCCCGAGCCGCCCATGAAGCGTAAGACGCTCGCGGAGCGTGCTGGCGAGCCTGCGAACACTCTGCGCAACAAGCCCAGCATATCGAGTGGCTTCGGAACGCGACCGACAACGAGCGGCGCAAATTCTTATCGCACTCCGGCGAGCATCCCATCGGCGACGGGCAGTCTTCGAGGATTGCGTCCGCCGAGTCGGCAGGCCAATGGCTTCGGACCTGGAACACGCACGAACAGCAACTACAGCGTCACCAAAACACCCGCACCACAATACGACGAAGACGACGATGGAGATGGGACACTTTCCTCACGCAAAGGTACTCCAGTGCTTTCCTTCCATTCGAATGCGCTACATGTCCAAAAGACTCGCATGAAGAGCAATCTACACGTCCAACAACATGAATCGCAGTCCCAGTCTGCGAGGGCCAAGTCTCAACACTATGGTTCATACTTTCCGAGCATTGGCGATGACAGCAGCGACGGCAGCTCCGTGGCCACGTCACGCAATAGCTCGGCTTCTTCAGTCTCAGCACCACCACAGCACATACCGATCACCAAAGGAGGGCCTGTTGGTGCCAGTGAACCCTCTCGCGAAGTATCACTCAGCACAGCTTTCAATACTCTATCCCTTACCCCCAAACCCCGTTCTTCACTGCGGCATCGTCCTTCGCTTGAGCGTATCAAGGAAGAGCTATCGCCGTCGAAGATTCCCAAATTCGCCTGCGTTGCAAACACTTCCCTTCGTAACACGCAGTCTGCCCAGCAATTGCGCTCCCCTTCCCCAAACAAACACAGCATATCGGCAGCTGGCCTTCAAACACCGCTCACGGTGACAAAGACCAAGCGCAGAGAACAAATGCCTATTTTCTTGACGAAAGAGAAGCTGACCCCTATCAAAGGAGGCTGGGATACCGTCGACCGACTCGATCATATGGAAAGGATGTTCCAGAAGCTCAAAGGCGAAATGGACAGCGCGAATGGCGCGAAAGACTCGATCGAAACGTCTTTGGAGATTTTCAAGACTCGATGCGCCGAGCTTGAGAAAGAGAAGAATGAGTTGAAATCAGATCTCAGAATCACTTCGACCGATCTCGAACGGACGCGAAACGAACTTCACACGACCTCGACCGATCTGCGACAAGTGCGACGAGACCACGAGCGTGAAATGCTGGACGTGGAGAGGAAGCATGAACGCGAGCTTGCAGATCTGCGACTCAAGCAAGAAAAGCAGGAGATTCAATTTGAACGAGAAAGAGAAAGGTCAGCCGACAAATTCAGGAGGGAGATGGAAGAAGCGCGCAGAACGTGGGAACGGCAACAGAGTGATAAAGAGGCGGATCTCACGTCGCAGAGTTGGGAGGAGATGGCGCAGCTCAGAGCAGATCACGAGAAAGAGAAGGCAGCACTGCAGAAAGACCTGGACGAGCTTCGTCAGGCAGGAGAGAGTAGAGCGACCGAGTCCGCGTCAGAGGTTCAGCAGCTGCGCGATTCTTCTGCAGACTTGCAAAAGCAGCTTGAGGCTAGTAAAGCCACCGAGATCACTTTGAGGAGTCGGATATCTGCTTTCGAGGCCAGGGTTGCCGCACTGGAGCAGGAGAGGAACACTTTGGTCGAAAAGGCGAAGTTCTTAGAGGGCAACCAGGAAGCGCAGAGTCTCGAGTTCACCAGCATGCATGGTAAATTGGAAGAAGCTATTGCGCAGAAGAACGAAGTTGTCGAGACGCTCCGTAAGGAGGAGGTTCTACGGCGGAAATTAAACAACACGATCCTGGAGTTGCGGGGCAACATTCGTGTGTTCGTCCGGACCAGGCCCTTACTGAATGGAGAAGACGATCCAGCCAAGGTCGAATACCTCGATCAAGACTCATTGGAGGGTTGCAAAGAAATGATTGTACACGCACCCGCAACACAGTCCGCTATGGGGACGGCACGAAACGAAAAGCACCCCTATGTATTCGATCGAATATTCACCCCTGGGACTCCGAACGAAGATGTCTTCGCTGAATGCCAAGACCTGATACAATCTGTTGTCGATGGCTATAATGTCAGCATCCTGTCTTATGGTCAGACAGGCAGCGGCAAGACGTACGGTATGACTGGACCTAGAGGCATCATACCAAGCGCGATCAAAATGCTACTCTCCGAGATGCAGCGCCTGAAGTCCAAGGGTTGGGAATACGCAGTGGAAGCCAACTTCGTTGAAGTGTACAACGAGACTTTGAACGATTTGCTCGGCGATGCGAAGTCTTGGGATGAAGGTGATGGCGTTACCACGGCCTCGCGTGGCAAGACGAAAGAAAAGCATGAGATCCATCATGATCCCGCCACGGGGAAGACATCCGTATCCAACTTGACAACGATAGGCTTATGGCCGCCGCCTTCTGATGACGGCAGTTGGCCTCCCGCTGCACCTGTGGATGGCGAAGAAGTGGACTCCTCCACCAGTTCGTACACTGAGAAGGCCGTCGAGAACCTACTCAATACTGCGTCGAGTAACAGACGGGTGGCCGCCACCAAAGCCAACGAGCGCAGTTCTCGAAGCCACAGCGTGTTTATGCTAACGCTCAAGGGCTCCTGCGCAGCGACTGGCGAAAGTAGCGAAGGAGTCCTCAATCTCGTCGACTTGGCAGGAAGTGAGCGTTTGAAGCAATCCGGTGCTGAAGGCAGCCGCCGAAAAGAGACACAAGCAATCAACAAATCTCTGTCGTCGCTCGGGGATGTCATCGCGGCACTCGGCAGCAAGACGAGCAGTGAGGCCCATATTCCGTACAGGAACAGCAAGGTGAGTGCAACTCCCCGGTCGCGTGAGCCTTACATGTGTCGAAGCTAACTCGTAATCAGCTAACTTATCTTCTCCAATCTTCTCTCGGCGGCAGCACAGCAGGCAAATCATCGCGTACGCTAATGCTGCTGCATCTCAGTCCATTGCAGGCTCATTGGCAAGAGAGTAAGAGCAGTCTGAGCTTTGGCACCAAAGTACATGGAGCGCACATTGGAACAGCCAAGAAGCGATAAGTTGCGGATTGGACTCCGCTGGCGGGATGGACTTTTGTCGACACTGCATATTATGATGAGAACAAGACTTTGTGATACCATTGACGAAATTGCTTTATGAGCAAGAGCTAGCAGCACGGCATTGGGCCAGATTATACACCTGTTGTGCGATTCACTTTTCGTTCGATCAGAAACCTGCCACCATGGCACCACCTTCGTTGACATGCCCTCAACATGAACGTGTTCCAAGTACAAGACCGCCCGAAGGGTCTGACATTTGGCTCGAACGCTGCGAGTAAGTCTGTCCATTAGTGACGCATTTCGTCAAGTGTGCGGGTCAAACGAATCCACAACGTTTTACGCGCTGCAGCAACTATCGCTGATGAAGGCGTGTCTCAAGAGGCAACCGGACCAAAGAAGAAATGACGACCAAAGTCAAACATCGCAACACCAGACATGATACAGGCGCTTGCTGAATTGTTTACGAAGTTCAAAATAGATAGCGCCGTTTGTACATAGTATCAGCATATGAGTTGTGAATGCACCCGGAGTGGGACAACTTCTGTTGCACAAGCGGCTGTTTCATAAAGGCCAGAATTGGAGCAGGCGGCTACTCCTGACACGCGAGGCCGAACGCGAGCACTCCACCACGGCGACTCGCCTGGACCCTTTGCACAAAGACGGCACAAGCTACAGACATAGCAAGACGACACAATGCGTAGCGTACTGACCGGAGATGCGCAATGCTCTACGCGAAATCTCATCACTGTCACGTTCCCACGCAACCAAAGTACACCGCTCCTCGAAGGGCCACGAAGGCGTGAAGCTTTGCACTTCCGCTGAGGATATGCTGGGTGGATGATCGACTTTCCCAAGCCAGGTCCAGCAGAGACGATCATGCACAAACTCCAGCCCGCCGCGTGAGGGTGAAGTCGAATGGGGGCGGAGATGAACCAGCGGGTCTTTGTGCGACGAGTTGGAGTTGGAGGCTTGCCGTGTCTTGCTCGAGAGAGATTCGCAATTTGACGTATCACTATTACGAGGCTGCACACATGTGTTGGACAGGACCACAAGCAATTGCGCAAGGCTTGGGGTAGAATGTGCACATGCAGGTTTCGGACGACAGCTGCAACCCAAAGGCTAAGTGATAGACTTGCACACGATGATTGGGACGGCGCGACGGTCGAGACGGCTCCAGTACATGTGATGCCACGACCAGTAGGAACACGTTTTGGCATGCGACGACCTGTCTCACTCAGGAGGTCGGCAGTGGACGTTATGAAGAAATGGTGGCCGAGAAGCTTTTAGAGTTCTAACCTTTCGGTTCGTCCCATGCTTTGCGACTCCCTTCGAGGTCACCCACTCGCCTGAGATGTTCGCCCAGCGACGATCACTCCGCCGACCTGACAGCTCCCTGCCGTGATGGGGGCCATGTTCTACTTCAGGCACGCGTCCACGACTCGAGACGCGTGCATGCCGTTGTGCGCCCCGCGGGCTGGCAAACGCGCTGCAGTCACCACTGTTTGCCACACTCACGCAGAGGCAGTGGGCCGCGATTGAGTCGCTCGGCCAGTGGATACCAATATACCGCGCTGCGAGCAAGCGGCACGAGATGACTGGCGGTCAGAGAGCATGGCATCGACTGCGGAGGACGTGTTGTCCTCGCCTGCGACAGAGTATACGTCTCGCTATCTGATACGCGCGATCACCAGCTGCCAGCAGGCCCCAGGCCACCAGATCCCCAGCAGGTCACGTCGTCGACCCCAGAGATACGCATCCAGTGCGCGTGTCACAAGGTGCTGGAGACGGCCCAAGGTGGCAGCGTGGAGATCTGCTAGTCGCAGTCCGGCGCAGACCCCTCGCGTTACAATCTTCGGTACAGATTCTTTGTCGACCACGGACGGTGAGACGTCAGGGCTGGCGACCGCTGCGTCCTTGCGGCGAGCGAGGCATGCCTGCGCCTGCGGGTGGTTTGGCGACGCGCTGCGACGAGCAATTCTCGCTCGAGAGCCTATCGACCCTGCCAGCGTCTACGATGGCCGTGGGCTTCCTAACGTGAAACGCGCGCAGGCCGTGGCGCTCTGCACGTAATGACTGAAACAAGCGGGCAGCGTGTGCTGTCAAATTACTCGCTCGGAGCTTTGGTGGCGACGCGCCTTGGCCCTCAGCTGGTTGGCGATCCCGGCCAATCATGCGCGCACCACGTCCCTGTGGGTCACATACCAAAAACCCAACCTGCCGCGCCAGCGACCTCCTGCATTGAGTATCAGTGGCAGGAAATGGCGGAGTATCTAATAAAGCGCGCCGCTCGTCAGGCGTCGTTCTCCAGCACTCCTCACCACAAACGATCTGTACCGATCGCTCGCCCTCTCGCCGACACCTAATACACCACTCGCCAGTTTCACTCCTCCCCAGCTTGCAGGGAAACGCCACGCTGCACTGAACCTCTTCCCGCCGTCAGGTACAGCATAGCCATCGCAGCCTTGTGCAGCCATCAGTACCACACGACCTGCCAACGGCCGATTGGAATTTTTCGATATATCTAGCACCTAGTCCGCTGGCCGGACCGAATTATAATCTTTGCACGCTTCGTCGTCCCGGTTTTTGCCCGAAACCAAAAAGTACCCTACACCGCTGGATCCTGGCCCACCTAGATCTCTTCCCATCTGCCTAATAATCTTGGTCTTCGAGCTCTTGCCAGGCTGCAACTCGATCCTAATCACCATTGTCGCCAACGAGCTCACGAGCTCTTCATTGTCTGGTCGACTTCGTCGTGTGAATTGCCCATTGTGATAGGCATCCATCACTCGACCTCACGATACCTATTGTTACTATCTACAATAGGCAGAAGCCCACTCACCTCGACGATATAACATCGTCAGTTTCGCGATCAATCGCCACTGGGATCATCGACAACACCGGAAATTTGGATCCAGCAACGGCATACCAAACGACGCAACGATCATGGCATACTCACCCGCAACACCCGAGCAGAATGCTGCCGCGATGCAACATTTCATCTACCTGCCCGTGTCGCAAGACATGATCAGCTATCTTGCTATCAAGGCAGCACAAGTCATTCGATGCGAAGGCAGCCAGCCAGTCTCGACAAACAACAAGGCTCTCCCACCCACACCTCCAACCACCCCTCCGCAACAACAGCAAAACGCCGCCTACTTCGAGCCAGCTCTTCCGTCATTGGAACTGTTTATCACGGCCCTCGTGGAGAGGTCACATGTGCAAGTCCCGACGCTAATGACGTCCCTGGTCTATCTTGGCAGACTACAACAGCGTCTGCCTCCGGTCGCCAAGGGTATGCGATGTACCGCGCACCGCATCTTCCTCGCCGCTCTTATCCTTGCCGCGAAGAACCTCAACGACTCCTCGCCGAAGAACAAGCACTGGGCTCGTTATACGGCCGTACGAGGCTTCGACAACTTCGGCTTCAGCCTGACGGAAGTCAACCTCATGGAGAAGCAGCTTCTGGGCTTGCTTGAGTGGGACTTGAGGGTCACCGAAGACGACCTCTACTACCATCTCGAGCCTTTCCTTGCTCCGATCCGATCATATCAGATTCGCCAGGCAGAGAAGCAGCGCCAGCGTGAGGAACTGGCCGCATATGAGCAGCGCCAGCTCATCTTTGCAGCCCAACAACAAAGTCGGGCAGCAATGGAAGCTTCCCGCTACTACGAATCTCCTAGGTCGATGGGCCAGTACTCACATCAGCAAGCGATGTACTATCCTGGCTCGTCGAACTCCTCATCTCGACTCCCATCGAGAACGCCTTCGCTGTCTCCGCCAACTCGAAGCCACTCGGCTGCCTCATCCGTGTCCGCTGACTCTTACGCTTGCTCATCGTCCCCCGCTAGCCTCATGTCTTCATACAATGAGCCCAGCACTGAGCTTCAATATAAGCAAGCGCGACCGATCATCAGCCATAGCTTGCCACTCGAACACACGGACATGCCAGCAAAGAAACAAAAAGCCAACATCTTTTCGCGGTTTCTCCCGTCCACACTAACACGCCCAACCATCACTGGCCACTAGTCCGATCAACAAACGAAACGTTTTCTGACCGTACTTTATTTCAACACTCTTTATTATGTTTCTCAAACACCACGAGGCAGGACCGGGCGAGATTGGTGGCATTATCGGAGATTAACAGACGATAACGGACGGCATCAGAGAGAAGCGAAGCGAGCTTAAAGCATGGTTTCACGAATTGATGACAACAAATTGCATGGCAAGGGAGCTGGGAACACGAGCTGGCTCGTCCAATGAGCGCTTTCTTGGTTTAATCAGCATTATACCACTTTGAATGCATTGCAAATGGCGCGAGGGGCGGCATGGGGGTGGGAAAACAAAATTTTCGCCACCGATCTGGACTGGCATTGACGGGAAGGAAGTCTTTACTGTTTGCTGTAGAGATATTAGATGATGAGGACTACTACTGCTACTGCATTGGATTGTGACGCTCGCTTGGATAGGAGAGTGATCAAGCAGGCGGTTGATTAGGCAGAAGATAGAAGTGACAATGAATCGCCCTCTTCGGCGAATTCGAAATTTGCTACTTGGTACCCTTTGTTCCAGATCTTGTTAGCCGATGTTGAAGCGATGATGATGAGGTGGCCCCCTTGCATATCTTCAGACGCAACTCCGCATGTTCACAATTCGTATAACGTCATGTTATAGTTTCGATGCGATATAGGTTGAAGTTCGTGTCGGAGATAGTTCGCAGGGTCGTGAGGGTGCAGAAAGCTTGCTGCCACTGCGTTACTTTACAAAGTCTGAATATGGTTCATGCAAGCCATTTCTCTCATACGAGTCGTGAGTCTTGCTCGCTGGAGCATTGGACGTTTCATTACTACCGAAGAGTTGCCTCGGGTCCGCTATATTGACAATCTAGGACATCGAACAATGCATCGTGCGATAGACAATTCTCTCGACAGTATGGTGACGTAGCGGGGGAGGACTCTCGATCGCAGCGTAAGCGCTCTTTCAGCAGCGTGCATTTCACGATCTTATGGCTGTGAAGCTACATATTGCGTTTCTAGGTAGTAGTCGATTCGATCGCAACGTCACCAGCTTACAAGTCCCTTCTCTCGATCGAAGCCACCGCGCAGCTGGCGCTCTGGTTTGACAACTTTGCCTTGCAGTACTGTATACCTCACCACATTCTCGCAATCCTCCGGTCGTATCCGGGCAAGCCAAATACATTGTGCAGCTTCCCCTTCAATCTCGTTTGCGGTGCCGTTGATCTGCTGCTGCACACTTCGTCGCGGTTCGGCTCGACGATATACCATCATGTTTGCACTGTATTTGTGGCCGCCGACATGTGAGATGAAGTAAATTCCCACACCGCCGGGTCGTTCGTCGTGAAGATCTCTGTAGAGTCCAAGAGGTCGGAGGTGGCGTTCAAGTTCTTTGCGAAGGAGTGGTGCGGATTGGCCGCAGCGGGCATCGCGTGTTGCTTGCGAGCAGAGCAGGATAATGTACTTGTGGGGACAGGCGCGGAGAGAAAGGCCAGCAGGAAGGTCCCTTGGGGGAGATGGCAGAGGAGTGTGTGGCGCATCACCATTGCCCTCTTCCTTTGCAGAGCCATTAGAATCGTTGGTCTCCTCAGAATCGAGCGGCATTGTCGCAGTCGGAGCAGTGTTTATGACACTCTGAATCAGCTCCGGGACATGCTTTGGCGTGACATTCTCGACGTAGGTGAAAGAAGGCATAAGCAACACTGTCGTCGGTCGATCGATGCCATACGGTCCAACGTGATTGCCTGAGATGTCCGGTGGTGGGATGTTGCTGGCACTCAGCATCAATTTCCCTCCTTTCACCTTGTCTATGTGCTCGCCCACGGCCTCCATGACACTCCCTTTGACATCTTCCACTGACCGCACCCAGTCTGTCTCGCCAGTCGCCACGATTAGGTGTCTGGCAAAGCCACTTATAAACCCGTAAAGCTCGTCTTCCTCGTCAATGGCGAATTTCCTCGGGTACGCTATCGAGCAGCTCGCGCAGTCGTGCAGGCATTCGTCGCCGTCGATCTCGGGTGTGGTTCGTGGAAAAAGAGCGTCTGCGGCTTTGGCAGTGTAGAAGCCATCATCTCGCAGCTTAATGGCATCGTCGCCGCGGCCTGACGTGACCCTGCGATAAATGGAACGAAGCATGCCGCCTGGTGACATATTTCGAAGCGGGCGGGTTATCAATCTTATAAGATCCGCGGCGCTAATTCCGCGGGGTTGCCGTTGACGCGATGACTTGTAAACGCGGCTGGTCGGGAAACCACGAAGCGCGACGCGATTGCTGCCTGCGAAGAACACAGAAACTCCAAGTCCAATTGCAATAATGTGTCCCGAGACTCATTCACCTGCTGCTGACGAATGTGCGAACCAAGAGTGTATGCTATCGACCTCACTACATGTACCTCTCGGACTCTCGTAACTCCGAGTCCACCAAATCCGACCCCCGAACGACGTGTAAAACAGGCAAGCGTGGTTTCCAGCAAACATCGAAGCAATACGACAGCTGGCAGCACCAGAATGGCGTGTGCGCGGCACGACCACGGCTATGTCAAGGCGTGTCATCTTTCTGGCCGGAGCGCCTGATTCGTCCGCAATAGACTGGTCGCAGTGGTTAGAGCGAAACAACGACGATACAATATGTCTCCGCATCCGGCGATATCTTGGAATCGCGAATCGTGGAGACGACAACTCGTTGTATACTCTGACACAAGCAACGGCATCTCGTCCCATTGCAAAGTGGCGACACGTGCCCCTCAACGAGGACGCTGAATTTGAGAAGCAACCAGAAGCAACACAATTTTTGTCTTTCAACAATGCATCAAAAGGACAGTCCGACCAAGAGCATGTACAGTTCCTCGAGTACTCGTTGGCCGCACTACAGAACCTCGACTCTTCGCAGATTGCCTCAGAGCCCCTGGACTATTCCACACACGATGAGACCACTTTTGTGAGTGACCTTTCCTTCAATTCAGACATTACGACATCACTTCCGACGACGGCTTCGACCTCAACGAATGCCTCCGACGAGCATCAGCAACAAATTGTGAACTTTGCAGGATACATCACAGACTTGAAGCGTGTACCGACAGCACGCCATCTTGACTCTATACACCCGCAGACCATGACTATCAATATTCTGGCAAGTGTCATCTCAATTCAAACACGACGCACGGTAAGGCTGCGCAAACGTGCTGCCGAGATGGATATCGTTGAAGTTCTAGTCGGCGATGAGACTAGAGCTGGCTTCAATATCAGCTTCTGGTTGCCGCCAGCGGATAGTCAACGCTCAAACGCTCCTTCCAGGTTTGAGGAACGCTTCAGTCTCAAAGCAATCCTCGATGAGATGAGAATTGGTGACTTGCTCTTGATCTCGAACATTGCTCTCGGCACATTCAGAAGCAATGTATATGGCCAGAGCCTCAGCAAGAGGATCACGAGGAACAACACTTCTATTTTGAAATTGTCAAAGGACATCGTCGGTCTTTCAGCACCGTCCATGGCCAAGCTGGCAAGAGTGCGGGATTGGAGCAGCAATTTCGTGGGGAACAAGACAGGGACGAAACGTGTTGCTTCGCCAGACTCAACCCAATTCGGCCACCGGAAAAGAAATTCGCTCTTGCCACCTGATACCCAGCCAGGTGGGCATTGAGCCACGATGAAAGAGAAGCAGATGCAGTACCAGTCACAGTGGCAAGCAGATAGGACAACAGTAGTAATGGACAGAATTGCATTTGCTTCAGTCCCTATTTCACAGAATATACAGACGTCAATCGTGACGGAAGACCGCCACCATATATAATACAAGTTGGGTATCTTGATTCGAATTGAAAGGCACGCTCGAGGCGCGCATTGTATGTCGCGGCCGCTTGCGCCTTCCGAGAAAGTTTCGAAGACGATGGTCCCGCCAACAGCACTCCAAACCCAGACCTCAGTGCATCCTACTACTCCTCACCTTGGTCTGCAAACAGTCCTGACCGCCTCCGAGCTCTGCCCAGGCATTCAGGACCTCCTCGCCAGCAGAAGTGATGCTCAGCATGCTGGCTCGTGAATCGAGCACCGAGTCTACGGTGTTCAATCTTGGCAGCGGGTCTCGAGACTTTTGCTTGCCCGGTGCATTCTCATTTTTGATGATTTCGATTTGGTGTACTCCGCCATGTGCTGATGCGGGTCGAAGATCGGTGGAAGAGGCCGTGCGAGGCCAGTCGTATTGAGGGGTCTGAGGAGAGACTGTTGGGTGCTGGACGCTAACACGCGAAGCAGCGTTGATTAGATTGGCGAAAGGTGAGGCTGAGTTGACAGAAAGACGAGGCGGATCTTGAGCAGTAAGTTGAGGTTGCGAGGTCGACTTCAGAAGCTCGCGTTCAGATCCAGGGACATACGGCTTTGGTGGAAGGAGGACCATGTCGTGCTGTGCAAGATCTGCCGGCAGCGGGTGTGGTGAATGTGGAGGGCATGGCCGAGAATAATGGTGGCCACTGAAGCATGAAACTGGAGATCTGTCTCGCGGCTCATCATGGAGCGAAGAACAGGATGGCTTGTGTGTGAGTGTGCTCACGGTGAATTGAGAGCCAGAGCGCGAATGGTACACGTTGCGTTCGGGACTCCTGGGTGGCAGAGGAGGGATTGCGCCCTGGACCTCCTCCATCACTGGTGAAGGGGGCACGCTGGAAGGTTGGCGAACGGTATGCCGTCGCATTGTCTTCATGCCAGAATTCAGTGGAGGCACAGCGCCTTTGCTCGAAATGAATTGTTTGACTCTCAGACGAACAGATTCCGTTTCACAGTCGTCTGCTGAGAAATAGCCAGACTTGTCAGCAGCGCTGTCTGTAGGCTGAGTCGAGGTTGCGGGAGAATACCGAGTGGCTGGTAAGACTTCGCCACTGGGAGCTCTCGGTTTTCGCTGCTCGTTGGGTGAAGGTGGATGCGAAGACAGGGGCGCCGGAGGTCGCGACATGTCGAGAAATCTTTCCATCTGAAAGCGATCATCCACCTGCTCCTTGCGAATGGCGCTTAGTTGCCGACGCAATTCGGTCTCCTGAGTTGGGGTTTGTGACGAGGTACTAGTGAGTTCGCTCGCGCGGTTCTGTTCGACACTCTCCTTCTTTTTCAAATGCTTCAAAGCACGCTCCTCTGCGGTTGCTGTGCGCTTGGCCAGCCGTTGTTGCTCCGTTCGCAGTGCCAGCTGATAACCCTCTGTGAAAGACATCTGCTGCATCGCCACTCGTTTCTGCCGCATGAGGTCCAGTAGCATCTTCTCTTCTTCCGTAATCGCGACCATGTGTAGAGCATCTTGAGGAGAACGATCAGCGGCGTCTTGGTACGAAGTGCCTGAGCTCCGCGTCTCCGTGGTCATTCCAGTGTTGCTTGTCTCTGTCGTTCCTGTCGTACAAGCTGATTCCAGGCTCAACCCATTCAGGCGTCGCAAAGCAATAGGATCGGCGGTAACTTGGTAGGATGGACGTCGCTGGGCTTGAGATGGCAGCGGCGGTGGCACATCACGTCGATGGACTTCTGGTGAAGACGATGATGAGCGGGCGGAGCTGCGTTTACTGTCTTCTTGGTGGCTGATACGAGATCCGTTGAGTTGCGTCGGCCTCGACACCCGGACAACGTCTAACGCAGATGCACTTGCAATCATGATGTTGCGGTCGTCGAAAATGCTATCCCGAATGGCAGGTAGATTTCCGCGTCCCGTGCCTCCGCCCTCCGTTTCGCTGTCGTATTCATCCGACTCCTCCTCGTCATCCTCCTCTTCAAATTCTGACTCGGTCAAAGATAGAATGCTCTCCTGGTCAAGTGTGGATGCGGCAAGTCTCGGCTGAGTATGATGTCGCCGGCTGCCCAAATGCGATGACTGAATGCTGTCAGATCTGCTTGAACGGCTCGTGCGATTCAATTTTGCTCGCTCCAATGCGCTCTCCACACTCTGCGGAGGCGGGTGATGGGAATCATGAGGTGTGCGTGGCCCGCTGACGGATTTCTCGCTCGCCCGTGACATGTGGCGATGGGGTCCACTGTACGCAGGCGGAAGGACGTCGTCGCCAGGTAGCTCTTGCGGCTCGGGCTTTTCAACGTCGTCGTCGAGATCCTCCTCATCATCATCGTCGTCCAGATATGCATCGAACCAGTTTTGAATGCCTTTCGGAGGCCGACGTACGTTGGTCTTGTGCTGATCGAGGATATCTTCATCGAATGGCCTGCTCGCACGGGCACTCGTTGCACTAGTGCCGGGCCTCGAGCTGGTGGGAGTTTTCAACTTCTTCAGCTTGCGGTCAGACGCGTTGGAGAAATGAAAGTCGGTCATGTCTGATGGAGATTGCGAAGGCCGTGATTGTGAGGGAATCGGTGGAGCAGACGACTTTGGCTGAGGAAACAAGTGCACCAGATCTAGCGCCCGCGAGTTGGACTTCGCCTTGGTCGACGACCGCCGAACTTTGGTGGCCCGTTGGTGTCTATCGTCGCCCAGATCTGGTGCACTGGGCAGCCGGTGAAGCGAAGGTGGATCGGCAACGTTGTCAAAAATGGTAGGCGCGGGACTGCGAGGCGCCATGTCCCCCGTTACAGAGGTTTGTTGCGACATGTAATATGGATGACGGCCAGGGATGGCGTACGCGGGACGCGCTGCAGCAGACGGTTCCCAGCGTGAGTGAGGCAAGGTTGTGCCGTTTGAGGTGGAATGCAGCGGATTAGGTTGGCCAGCGTAGGGATAGGCATCATCAGGAGAGTAAGGACTCCATGGGCCACATGGCTGCGGCCCTGCTCGTGTAGGGGAGAAGGAGTCTTGCATTCGCGTAAAGATCTCGAGCGCCTTGTCCTCGTCGTCCTCGTTGAACGAGGCATCGAAGTCGCCGTGTCCTCTCAGGACGGCGGCGCTTTTTGAAGAGCGAAGGCTGCGGACGTTGGTGCCGACCAGCTGGGAAGCCTTGAGGCCCGTCTTCGCCGTCCCGATCTGGATGACAATGTCGGCATCGTTGACGTTGTTACTGGGACGAATTTGCTGCGAACCACGTCTGATGAAGCGCATCCTGGCCCCAGGATATTGGGTACTCGTCCGGAAGGGTAGGGCTTTCCGGCGCCACAGCCGCCCTCTTCAGCCCAGCTTCCACCGTTGCTTCTGCGCCTCGCGGTCGTGCGTCTGCTGGAGGAGGAGGAACAGCTGCAGAGCGGCACGCGTCCTTTGATGTCGAGGTGAAGGAGGACCGGTGGCCGTCGCGCGCAGGCGATCGCGCGCCAGAACGAGCGAAGACGTTCGTAGCAGGCCGGCGACCGGATTTGCGCGAGGCCAACGTCGCTGATTTGGCATGGGATCGTCAGCCGGCGGGCTGCCGATGAATTAAAGTCGTCGCGCCCATACCAGCAGCCAGCGGGCCAGCAGGCAGGCCTCTGTGGCCCCCAGAGCACAGTGCGTCAGGCCCTAGAGGCGAGCACGGCGCTTTGCCTGCCACGCAACCCGTGGGCACGCAGGGAAGGGCTCTGTTGGGCAGCGCGCGCCTTCACACACATCCACGGCCGCGTCTTGATGAATTTCCCGTTCTGTCTTACTTGCTGACGGCCGCGGATCAGCCATTCGACGAGGTGATCGCGCAGCTCCACTGACTAAGACCAGACATCCTCCGCACGCTCCGGACCACAGCTGCCGTGGTGCCAGCGGCAGTCTAGCAAGGCAAGCCAAGGCAGCTGAGCGAGCGGCGGCAAAGGCAGTCCAGGCGACACAGGAGCGCATCCATGCTGGACGGCCTCCTCTTGACAAAGTCCGACGTCGACTGACAGCATCTCCGGAGGGATGCCCTGCTGTGCGTCTCTGCCCGGTCCCAGTCACGCTTTCGCCAGCCCCGGATCGCTGCTCCGCTTACTATGCCTGGTGCCGAGCGCACCTTTATACGGCCAGTGCTGCCTCGAAACCGCATCGGCAATTTCTCAATCGTTCGCTGGAAGGCCGAGTGTGCATTTCTTGAAACTTGCCACATACATAACCGGGCAGGCGCGGCCATTGACGGAGTGGTTCGCGAGGCGGCGAACGACCTCGCGACCCTCGCGCTCATGCCGTCTACATCTCGTCAAGATGACCCGATCCAGACACTGGTTCGTGCTCTGCCAGCCATTTAATCCTGGTCCAATCCAATCGCGTGCATTTCCCACAAAGGCAAATCACATTCTCGGCCTTGGTACGAGGAACGACCAAGCCTTTACGCAAGAACAAGAACGTCCTTCGTCGACGAAACTGTGACTTGCCTCGACAATTTGGGAAGCCACGACGCGCAAATGCACTCTTCAGGTCTCATGTAGAGTGAAGTCCCGGTGCACTGCTCGATTCCCATCAAGGCTGTGATGCCTGTCAGAACTCCGACGGCAGGGATCTCCAAATTCGCACTCATTTTTGTTTCGCAATGCAGCACTGGCCACTTCACAACGGAGATCAAGATGAATGTCGACCGAGCAACGAATGTTCGCCAAACGGCCAAAGAAACAGCACTTGCAGATGCTCCAGCTTCACAATCCAAACACACACACACGTCAACCCATTCATGAATTCTCGCAGGATCTGTTGACGCGCGAGTTCCCTGGTAAGATAATCCCAAGGGTAAAAAGGGGTCGACCAACCAAATAGCTCGTGAAATCCCTTTTCTCATCAAATCACCAGTAAAATGCACGCTCAGTACCGTAAGTGAAAGATGAGAAAGTGTGCGATACTGCTGGCCTCTAGTCTTCGGAGACGGAGACGGGATCAAACACCGACATGATGTGCTTTGAGTCCGTGAAGACAGGATCGTCTCCAGGAACAATCTCCACAAAGCTGTAACGTGCATGGTATGCATGCTGGTCCAGCCTCCAGGACAGTGCTCTTCCCGCCAGCATCCAAAACTCTGAATTCCAGCCTGGAAGCCTCGTCATCCACAAAAATCCCGCCAGGAAACTCGCAACTAGGGCTACAATGCATACGGAAGTGTGTTGGCCGTCACGCAAAAGGAAATATTTCACTCACCAAGGCAGACAAATCCCTGATCACAACCTCTTACCCCTTTATGTGCACGAACCTGATGTGTACCCCAAATTGTTCCAGATCGGTCCAGCAGGCGGGGAAAGTCCTTGACATCAGCGCGGCTCGTTGACACGGGAGCATCGTTCTGCTTTCGGCTGGAGGCAATAGCAAGCAGTCCTTGGTGACAATCCGCATCGCAGCCTATCGTTGGCCGTTCCGTTGTAATGGGATCGAGTATGAGCACGCGTGCCACACGTGGCGGGCTTGCAAGTTTTTCTCGCCCTGGTCTGGCACGATGCAACTGCTCATTTGCACGAAATAAACACGCGTGACACCTTTGGTGAGACTCTTCAAGCTATTGGTCATAGCAAGCTACACTAGTGAATTGAGCAGCTATGTGAATCGCTGAATCTCTTCACTTGCACCTACTTTCGAGGGCAGAGGCATATCCACTTGCAGTTTCCACCAGGCCTCTCGAGCGGCAAGTTCGTTTCTGCGCTTATACCATTTCCCTCTTGCTTCGCTTTTCACGCGGTCTTCGAACGGAAGCGCGAAGCGTGAGCTGTAGGCAAACCAATACCTCTCTTCTCTCCTTGCTCATGTGATTCCTGCTGACTTTTGGAAACGCATCGCTCGGTGCCAGCACAGTCCTAGTCTGCCTGGTAAGCCACGCACCCACTGTGCTCCAGCAGTGACAGCACCCGAGAGCTGTTTGCCAACCTCTCCCACGACTCTCTCATCTTCAATGTGGAGCGATCACGACTCCAGGCACACGCAGCACGGAACTGCTCTTGCGTGAAGAGGCCAAGCGCATGCTTGTTGACGGTACTGGCCACGATCAACTCAAACACAGACTGTGGCAGCTGGGTTGGAACAGTCGAATCGCGGAAAGCCATCATGCCTCCCTTTCTCTCAATCATGTCCTCCTGCCAGCGCACAAAACGCTCCGGATTGTCATCGCGCACCACGAGACCGTCCATCTTCTGAGTCACGGCCGGCAAGTCGCTGCCTTCACTAAAAGCGCCCTTGCGATGTGGCTTGAAGATCATCCTCGGGGTGGTTGGCATGTTGGAGACGTCGGTGATCGCAAATTCCGGCTGACCAGGCATTGCGCTTGTGTTAACAGTGAGTGTCTGTGCATATGTGCCTTGACGAGCACCGTGGTTGCCATTGCGCGATGATTGCGGTGGGTCGTATTCGTCGTTTAGCTGCGATGATCCGGAGTTTGATGTCTTGCAACCTGTGTCCGATTTGTAGTACGTGCCTCGGTGAATTCTGTAGCGGTTGAGGACCGTGGACGAAGATATGATGCGCAGAGCGGCGCGCCACAGCTCGACTTGGGAGACACCAGAATTGGCTATGATGTGGCGCTGGAGTTTCATGCGCAGACTCTCGACCTCTGAAAAGCCGTGCTCGCCTTCGTTCGCAGCAGTGTTAGAACGCACACTTGCTCGACGATGACCTGCGCGTGCACGCAAGACTGACTTGCTGTCTTCAGGAGAGTATTCTAGCGTACTGCCGTCGTCGAGCATCATCTGTTTACGCAAAATCTCAGTCTTCTTCAGCAGGAGCAGACCATCTTTGCCCAGCGCGGTCTCCTGTGCGTCCCAGTCGAGCCCAGTAGAGGCGGAGTCTTGGGCATAAGTTCGAATGCCAGAGCTTGCGGGCGCAGCATTGACTGCATCAATAAGCTGAATCGGGTAGTAGTGATCCTCGAGGACGTAGGACAGCCACAAGGCGCCAGCATCCGTGAGACCGACGTTGTTCAGGGTGATGTACGGGATACCACGCAATCCGCATCTGCGCTTCACGAATCCGCCTTTTGCCATAGCATCGCTGAAAGCCGCACTAGTCGGCGTGCCAGCTGTCTCGTGGTCCTCTTCCATGTTAAGGGAGCGGACAGAAGCGCCGCCACCAAACAGCACTGGGTCGATACTTGGCTCATGGCAATGCACTTTCGCCAAGATCTCCATTGCTCGTGCGCCCAGATTGACATTGCCAGAGAGATCAAGACGTCTGAGCTTGAGACAATCCTTGAAAGATCGAAGAAACAGCTCCCATTCGTCGGCTTGTTGGTCCGTCTCCACTCGGATGGTGTTGTCAGCGAGATTGAGTGTCTTGAGGGTCAAGTGAGCGGCCTTGATGACCGGAGCGAGCTGCGCCAGCGTGGTTGTAGTGATACCGTTGTCACTGATGTTGAGATCTTCCAGCAGAACCGATGCGCCAGTGACCTGCTTGGTTAAAGCGGCAGCCATTTTCGCGGCCATCGCGCAAGCGCCTTCATCGCCAAGCTGCTTCGCCGGAGCCTTGATATCCAGGTAGTGCACCACTTCCTCGCCAAGCGCGCTGTAGTTCAGGCTACTGACATTGCTGCCAATGCTGGACTTGCGCGCCTTTACCACCTGCTTCTCTACATCTTTGGCTACCTTGTCTACCTCCTTTTCCACATCTCTGCCAATAATGCCGCCCAACTTCTCGCCGCTGTTTGGTCTGTTCGAGTAGTCGAACTTGTTTGACTTACCCATGGTGGTTGTTGGCGACGACTCGATGTCGGTGCCGACGTCGACGAAATCGGTCTCGAGGGACAAAGCACTGCTGTCCAGTGAACGCGCAGTGCGAGGCTTGATGCTAGTGGAGAGCGACAGAGCACTGCAGACTCTTCTCAAGCCGCGATCAATGATGTCGCGGTGCTTCATCGGTGAGTGACCGCGTTTGGCGGCGGGTGTGTGTGTGGATGTTTTTGGAACAAACGTGCGAGGAAGCGCGCAACTGCACTTTTCCGTCACCAATGCTTCAAACATCGGAAGGGGCTCTCGGCAAGACGCGCACTCCCGCCGCTCTATTCACCTAGCAGCCGCCGAATAGGCAGCTCTTGTTTGCCCGTTTACTTAAGGTTGCAGCTTGAGTCCAACGCGTGGCCTGCATCTGAGCGCTGATGTCAATCGAAGACTCCAGCCCGCTTGTGATACACCTGACCCATTCCCCTACTGGTGCTGTGTCCGCGTACTCCGCAGCGCTGGCGACAACGCAAACCAATGGCCCCTATGCCCATAGATCAAGTGAACGCCTCGCTGTACCCATGCCCTCCACAAAGATTTCACAAAAAGATCATTCATTCATTTCGCCATCCCATCACAGAACCCCATGGGGGGCTCAGCGGTCCGTACCCATACTCATCCGCAGAAGTGAATCGTGGTGGATCGGATGCATACTATGCATCCTTGATGCGCACCGTACTGTCCACCAGCAAAGGGAACGTCTGAGCGAATCTGGTCCCGAGACTCCAATTATTCAGATCACGTAAATGATGCTCGAATGCTGGATTCAATTCGAGCGTCGCTCCATCGTTGCCCGATCTTAGCAACACACAGTCGTGAGGAAGCGGCCAGTTCAGAGACAAGGTTGTGGTGTAGGGGACAAAGAAGTCCTCAAACTTTACTTCACCTTCGCGTAGCGCAATCTGTGAGCGCATGTACGGCCTGTCGTATCGTCAGCAGCAAGACTCGTGCAACACAGTCTGAAGCTCAGATTCGTACCAAGGAAGATAGTCTGCCCATGCAACATGAGCTTTCTCCAGCTGCACCGCAGTCGGACGACACCACTCCGGTAGGCGCTCATAGCATTTTTCGCAGGGACAGATGAGCCAGCGCAAGACCAGGAACATGATGTAAAGCACAGCAACTTTCTCCGGTAGCTGTGCAACGTCGGGAAATTTGGAGAGGATGTCGATCAGAAGTGCGGAAACCTGGTGGCACTCGGAACGTCGACTACCATCACCAGGATCGACCATTGCTGCGAATGCCGGATAGTCGGGGCCTATAGCCTCTTGCATGGATGTACCGTCTTGCATCATCTTTCTGCGGCTTCGAAAGGCATCGAGGAGCAATGAGTCTAGAGGACACGAAGGGGGCCCTTGATTGGTAATGCGAGCGTAAACGGGCAAATCTGGTGATCGCGAAGGTTGATAGGATTCTGTTGGTGGCGAGGCAGTGGTTTCGTGGGACTGCTGAGCATTGTCCAACACATAGCTGAGTCCCAAGCGATCCCCGTTGCTGTGATGGTGCGGCTGTGCTGAGGTTTGCCTACGTTGTTCATATCGTCCCTCGTTCGGCGACTGAGAGTAACGTTGGTGCACTGCGCTCCGGCCAGCTTCAGAATCTCCATTGTGATACGCAGAGCCACCTGAATCGGTCGAGTGGCCGGCGGTTGGTGTCTGCCCTGAAGACTCCGTGCCCGGAGATCTCAGTTGTGGATGTAAATTAGAATTCTGTTGTGGTTGTTCGCTGTACCGATGTCCTTGATCCTGTGGGTAGCCTGAATTATTGAGCGCGGTCAGCGGCGGCAGAGGACTCTGCTGTGCCGTCAAAGCCGCGAGCTCTATATCGTCGTCTGTGAGTAAGGATGGATCGATTAGTTGCTCAAATGTGAACGTACCATTAAGGCTGGGATGTGGTTGCTGTGACGCTGCTCCTGCTATGCCTGCCACTGCACCCAGACGTCGACGCAGCTCTTCGCATTCCGCCAGTGCCCTGTCCCTCTCCTGTACTACGCGCTGCAGGTCTTGGAAGGGCTGCTGGCTTTCCAGTTCTCTGATCCTACGCTCGAGGCTCTCGATGGTATTCCGCGTCCGTTCTCTGATTGCTCTCTGTGCCTCTCTGTCGTTCGCCCGCTTCTTCGCTAATTGCTCGGGCGTCAGATTTGCGACGCCTCTGCTCCCTGGCGCGCCGGTTGCGCGTCGCTTGCGTGAATTCGTGGCATTTGGAGTGGGGATGTGATCTTGCGACAAGGCTGCTGCTGCCGTTGCTGTCGCCGCTGCGTTGGCGGCATCGCCAGCGCCATGTGTTTGCGGTCCATGTGAAGCGTATGGAGGCGATGGACCTATCGGCTGCTCCATGTCGTGGAAGCTGGGAGCGTGTCTTGTCATGCAACCTCGGTGACAGAGTGGAAAATGAATCAGTCTCAATCTCGAAAAGTGGGCCCGGCCAGCGCAAGAGCACCGAGCCTATTTGGCAGGAAAAGGGTGAAGCACGAATATTGTGTGCAGCACCAACTCGCTGGCCGCGTAAATTGCGTAGAATAGTAGAAGCATGGATGCGCGGAGCACTGCCCTTACATTGTTGTGTCGCGGCCAGAGTTGTTGCGGGCCTGCCGCCATACATGGACGTGACTCAGGCCCTCGAGTCCGCTTCGAACTCTGCCATGAGCTTGGGCCTGGTCCTCACGTTGTATGTCCAACTCCAGAGTGCACGTCGGCGATGAGCTACAGTAGGAGCGTGCTTATCCGACAAAGACCTCGCCATCCACCGAAAGCCCTGTTGCCGTATGCATGGCAGTGCGCGTCTTCGTAAAGAGGATCATCAGCGGGATTTGCGTTTTGTCCGCGAAAGCTAGCATGACTCGAGCTGCACCACTCTCGATGATAGAGATCAGAGAGCAGCAGCAACGTGGGCTGGTGGCAAGTCGAGCTCCAAAGCATTGTGCCGGCTTGCGAGACGCGAAGGCAGCTTTCGCTAGCATTGCGGCAGTGCAATACACTTGCCAGAAACTGTTGAGGTAGTCCTCGTCCATTGCCGTGCATTGCTTCACTGTGAGCTGACAAGCGTGCACAGCGCTTGTCGTGCTCTGCTACGAGTATCGTGTCTATTGCAAGACCGCCTGAGGCCACGATTTACACATACATCATCAGCCTTTGACACATGGAGCTACAGTAGCTGTGTAGTCAATTTGACGACCGTGTTCATGCGCGAGCTGCAATCGTGCAATCCCTGTTGTGCCACGTGCTGGCGTCTGCTAGCGTATTCTCCAGATGAAGCTTCGCGCGTGAACTGCAGCTGTTCCATCTATCACTGCCTCGCTCTACAGAGGACCATCTCCCGGTGCAAGGTTCGTGACGATGGCTTCTCGACCCGCACCTTCTACGAAACGAACTTCAGCTGCTGTGCCAGCCGAGCTGTTCACCAGACCGCCTTGCAAGATCCATCCTTCGGCCGTGGTCTCAGAGAAAGCGCAAATCACCGGAACGCACACAGTGGAACTGTGTGAGGACAGCGTTTTGCATCCGCACTCCAAGATCAAGGCAGAGCGTGGCATCGTATACATTGGCAAACGCACAATCATATGCGGGGCTACCACGGTCGGAGTGCTAGAAGGAGAAGGCAATGTCATCGTTGGAGATGAAGTGACAATCGAGGCCGGCGCCGTTGTTGAGGCTAAGAGTGTCGGCGATGGCACTGTGATAGAGGCGAAGGCGAAGATTGGTAGAGGCGCCGTGATCGGAAAGGTACCACAAGAGCGACGCCTCATGCGATTTGACTGCTGACATTGGAGAAGCATTGCAAGATCACACCATTGTCAGAAATTTCTGCGGATGAACAGCTACCTGACTACACTATCGTCTATGGCGACAATCAGCGACGACACGACCACACTATGGCCGACAATGCCGAAGTCCGCGACGCGCAGCGCAAAGGCCAAGTCCTCCATATCGAAACGCTGCAAAAGCTCATCCCCAACGCGTCGCGTAAGTGGACATGAGCGGAGCGTCAGACCGCATTGCAGATCATGCAGTCGTGACCGTCTACTCATTCGAAAAAGCCTTCTCGCCCCATTCAAAGCCATACCGATGCCAGTACTCCGGAATGCCGTCCCCTTTCACTTCTCTCGGCGTCCATGAGAGTGTCTTGTCGTTGTCGACAGAGCAGACAGTGATCATGTCGACATAACCTCTAAGAACACCGGTGTTTACGATCTGACCAACAATGCTCCCTAAAGCATACAGCATAGTTTCCGGATTGGTCTCTCGATCGGAAAGGGACATGTAGTGGTCATCATCGTACTGGCGTGCGACGTCCTCGCGGCTTTCCAGGTTGATCATTAGCTCCTCGAGGTGCATTTTGGCTGGAAGGCGATACTCGGGGTCGAATCTGGGTCCGCAGTGGAGAATGAAATTTAATGTCTGATAAAGACCGCTCGTGATGCCACTAGTGATCGGTCAGTGTCATCTGAAATCTCAGTTCGAAGCTATGCAGTCTGGATATGTCTGTGGAGGACGAGCTGCACATAGCTCCTAGAACGAGATAGGGAATATGTCTTCGAAAGATCGAGACACTTACTGCGGACCCCCATCACCCCACGACTGAAACCCTCTCTTGGTATCATAGCTGGCCTGCAGGATGCGGACTTGATGCGGCGGACAGGGAATGCGCTGCCATGTGGTGTGTCCCAACGCCATGCCTCCTCGTTTTCCTTCGAGATCCAGAGACCAAGTAGTAGTTTGAGGATTTTCCGAGAACGACTTCTCGTTCATGACTGATTGCATTTCGCAAGCGAGGTCCTTGCAAGTGAGCATGATGCTTAGCCAGGGAACGATGAGGTCTGCATCACCGTCGACCTCCGGTACACTCCGAAAGCCATGCTCCTGTGTATGGGTATCTCGCCAGCCATTTAGAATCGTGCACTGCAGGTCCAAGGCGAAAACGTGCCGATATATCTCCAATCGCAACTCTCTGGGCAGACCCAAGAGACTTGCTTGGCTTGTCGATCTCGTGTCCATCACATCCATAGTCCGCACGACACCAGTTGGGATAGCTCTGCGCCTATGTATGGATCTGTCTAAGGCACCTGGAAACGGATGTGCACTGACAACTTGACGACTGCTGTTCTCAGCTCGGAGCTCGGAGCGTCATTGAGGGGTCGGCCCGATTGAGACATCCGACTCCCACGGCCGCTTATCTGCAGAACACGCATCCTCCGATGTTCAGATTGAGATGCAATAGGCCCACTGTGTCGACTTTGTCAATCGATGCAGGATCCTCGGAGCCATGTCACAGTCGATGGAATTCACGAAGACACTGCTTCCGAACGAAGCTGGAGTCATTAATGTCATATGCGTGGAGACTCGCTGCTTTGCACCTGGTTCCCAAGCCTGCATGCGTTTTTGAGTGCAATGTTGGCGAGGATGGTGCTCCGAGGCGCTGGAGAAGTGATCTCTTGAACTATTGAGGCCCAGCAATTTCGTCACTGCTCGAGAAGCGCTCAACTCTAGCAATAGAGCATTGCCGGCTCACATCTAGCCTCACCGCTACGTTTGCTGGCTTGAGTTGCACTCAACTAGATGTGGATCCAGAATTCAGGTGACAGGTGCTGCGTTTCCCACATGGATCAAACACGGACGGTCAAGAGCTGTCCTCATGCACATGCGCAGGCTTTGCAGCGGGGAATAGTGTGACGCGCCTCGAAGTGAAGCACGGCCTTGCTGAGACGTTCGAGATTTGTTACACCGCCCAATGTTGCATGTCTTGGCCAGCCGCGAGCGCGAAAGCAGAGCGCGCGAGTTCAATGGCATTGTGCCTCAATTGACCATATGTGCAAGGCAAGGATTCCAATTCGCTAGCAGCGACGAACTGTCGGTCAAGGCGTCACTAGTTCGATCTTGCCCGCGATTCTCACTTTCCAGCGAAGAGCGGAAGTAAGGGCCGCGCCTTCTTACCCCACCACGCGGAAGTGTGACAGGGGTCCAGTGCCCCACCAAGGCAAGAGGCAACAGCTCATCAAGAATTAATTCCAAGATTCCTTTTCTTCCACCAACACATCAAACAAACCTCCACTTCCACTTCCACTTCCTCTCTCCAACACACACAACCAACCGTCACTGCAACCGCACGCAATTTGCAATCCACACAACCAACAACCTCAATCTCATCAAACCCACACCGTCGTCAACATGGGCAAGGTACGTCACTAACCCCAGCTTTTTGTCGCCGGCGGCGAGCATCTTCTCCACGTCGTACCATTGGCAGACTCCACGCTCTTCACACGTTTTCCCCGTCTAGCGAGCCTGCGACAGGGCAGTTGGAACCGCACTATTCCCAACGGCACCTCATCGGCGCTCCCAAACACGCCAATGGCATTCAGCTGACTCGTGCCTTCCTCAGGTCAAGTACATCCTCCTCGACTGCGACAACACCCTTTGCCAGTCCGAGCGTCTGGCCTTCGAGGCATGTGCCGACCTCACCAACGAGGTGCTCAAGAAGTACAACGTCGATGCCAGCTACACCACCGACAGCCTCCTTGAGGATTTCGTCGGCCACAACTTCCGCAACATGCTCGTCGGCCTTCAGAAGAAGCACAACTTCTCCATGCCACAGGATGAGGTCGACAAGTACGTCGACATGGAGCTCGGCCGTGTCACTGCCAAGCTCTCCGAGAAGTGTGTCGAGTGCCCTGGCGTTACCGAGCAGCTCGAGTGGGCCAAGGCTCAGGGCTACCCAATGTCTGTCGTGTCGACTTCTGCCAAGCCACGCGTTGTTGCATCTCTCGAGAAGTGCAACCTGATGCGCTTCTTCTCGGTATGGCCATCGCCACCTGAACAGTAGATCTCGTTGACTGACAGCTGTGACAGGATGAGCTCGTCTTCTCTGCCGCCACTTCTATGCCAGACGGCCCATCATCCAAGCCAGACCCCAAGATCTACTTGTACGCCTGCAAGCAGCTCGGCGTCAAGCCAGAAGAGTGCCTCACCGTTGAGGACTCCAAGTCCGGTGCCACCGCTGGCATGCGTGCTGGTATTCCACTGATCGGCTACGTGGGCATCTACGGTCTCGAGGAAGGTGCCGAGAAGGAGAAGCAGATGGAGAAGACGCTGACTGAAGTCACCAAGGCTGACTTCATCATGCACGACTGGAAGGAGTTCCCAGAGGCTGTGAAGCACATCGAGTCGAAGCTCAACAACTGAGTGGAGGACATGGAGTGACTGTTCTCTCACGAGACAGCACTATTTCTGATTGCATTGACTTGAGCGAACCTGCAGCCACGAGGCTCCATCGAGTAGCGTACTCGAACCAGAAAGCGACGACATAGACAAAGAATTGAGCCAGGCGCTCGATACTGTAATGCGTATCACTCTTTCGCCTACCGTTCCCCGTGATTGGTTATTAAGTACTGTCCTGCTACGATGTGGACGCGAATGCGACTTGGCAGATTGATCCTCCGATTCCTGCCTCGGGACGCGTTAGGCAGAAACGCGCTAGCGGCGTTGCCAAGACATATCTAGCAGGAGGACCAGCCCATAAAGATCCTACGCAGGTACTATAGCTCAGCCCTCAATATCTCTTGCTCCAGGCCTGGGAATATCAAAAAATTCAGTCAGTTTGAATCCGAACATGTCATCAACGTTGCTGGCTGCAGATCCTGCGGCACTTCGAACGAGCAGCCGAAAGCGTCCCCATATCTCTTACATCGAGGATGAACACTTCGACGAAGACGGCATTGACGCAGATGAAACAACTCAGACTGAGGACATCTACGACTATGAAGACGAAGACGACGGCACTTACGGCAAGAAGGTACGTTTGTTTGCGTTGATCGACGGGCTCGAGCAACATGTCAATTTACCTTCCTGCATGCTTATCCAAACACTGCTCGTGACTTCATGATTGCAAGGGTCGCGCCTGTCTCGTTCGACCGCTTGCTGGGAGTTCTCCATAACTCACATATTACAGCGTACCTCCAAAACCAAAAGGGCAAAAGTCGCCAGAGCATTCGCAAAGCCGAGAAAGGATAAGAAAGTCAAGCCATTCCACTTCTTGGACCTCTCCGCCGAGCTGCGCAACCGAATCTACGAGTTTGCTCTGATCGAGCCCGGCGAGCTGACCTTGGTAGCTCGAACGAAGAATTATCGACGAGGCATTGTTCGTGGCGCAATTGACGTAGCTGAAACCTCTCGGCATTATGGTAAGAAGTATCGTTATCGGTACTATGACTGGAGGTCCGAAGGACATGACAAAGACGAAAGCGAGGAGCCGAAGAATGATGAACGCTCTTTGATCCCGAACCTGCTCGCAGTCAATAGACAGATCTGTGAAGAGGCGAGCAGCTACCTATACAAGCAGGAACTGATACTTGAGGATACGCATGCACTGCTTATCTTTCTCGCCTGTGTTGGGCCATCGAATCGAGAACTTTTGACCGACGTGACTATCCGTGGATGGGGAGTTGGTAAGTACAGTTTGCTGGTGAAAGAGTGATAGCAACTGACAAGATTCAGGCAGAGGCACCATGAAAGGCTACAATTTCGCTGCGCTCACCATGCTCCAAGGTTGCACCAATCTGCAGTCTTTGCGTTTCGAGTGCAGCCTGGACAGGTATCTTGATTCAGTAAGCCTTGCTCGCCAGATCTATCGCGACGGCGTCTTCTTCCTTGAGGCCATTGGGGATGCGCAGGGCCGTCATGATGCCGCTGTGGACGTGGTGCAACTCGGTGACTGGCACTTCGACCCCAGCAAGCGTAATGGATGGTATGGAAAGCAGACGGGCGAGTCAGCAGAAGTTATAGCGCAGAAGCGGCGTAACGAGTTTGAAGCGGAGCTAAAGAGGCTGTTGGCCAGGGGTGCTAGGCGTTGAGTCAAGCGTTTGTCATGCGTTGATACGCAAGAAGGGAGGCGGCCTACACGTCTTGAATTGTTGTTCTCATTCCTGTACAAACCTGTATGCAGAATGACCGAGCTGCAAGGTTTTGACAGGATATTGATGCTTGGTCGGAACTCGATAAGGCTGCAGAAACAACGTTGTTCTGCGCATGCGCGTGAACCCAAGCTCAGGCTTACCGTCAAGCATAACATAGCTTTCTTCCGCTATTTCGACTTGCTTAGAGGACGTTCCGTTCCAATACTATTCGATGGAAGCGTGCTGGCAAGATGTTGATGTAATGAATGATCGGGAGTGGTAAACCAAAAGTCGGCAAGACGAGGTTCATTCCACGAAAGCTCCAGCCACTTCCACGCTTGCTCCGCAAAGACACCTGACCTCTTCCGGTTCCACAATGCTCTCCCTCTGCCCACAACATCATGCTCGCCTCCGGCTTTACTAATGCCCCCATTTCGCGGCTTCTCGTCATTGGCACCGTACTCGCATCTTTCCTCGCGACGCTGACTGACACAAAATACTACTTCTGGATCGACGTCCGCCCGCACCTGTTCGACTACCACCAATTCTGGCGACTATTCACATGGCAGCTATGCTACACCAACAGCACCGAAGTGCTCTTCGCAGCCATGACACTCTACAATCTACGAGTCATTGAACGACTCTGGGGCAGCAGGAAATTCGCCGTACGTCCTGTACTCTGTCCCACGCAAGTCAGTTCCATCGCTGACAGGTAAGATGAATTCTAGTCTTTCATTCTATCCACTTTCATCTACAATACTCTCCTCCCGCCGATTCTCCTCGCTGCTGTTATTCGGCCTTTGAGCTTCGGAAAGATTAATTACTTACCTGCTGGCCCGACCCCGATCGTCTTTGCGCTTTTGGCGCAGTATCACGCTGCGATTCCGCATATTTACAAATATCGCATTTCAACGTCGACGAACAATAACGCGGCCGAGGAGTCGGGTTTGATGCTCACGTCGAAGGTCACGTCGTACCTTATGCCTTTGCAGCTTGCGCTGTCGCAACTTCCTGGATCGGCGCTTGCGGCTGGTGTTGGGTGGATTGTGGGGTTTGCGTACAGGAGGGAGATCTTGCCTGGTGCTGCGAAGTGGAGAGCACCTGCTTGGCTGGTGGGTGGAAGCGATCAAAGAGAACGATATGAGCATTTGAGACGGAGAATGGAGGGCGAGGCTGGAAGAGCTACGGGAGTGGATACGGATGCAGGACAGCAGGCTAGGAGGAGAGGTGTGCTGGGAGGACTGGCTGATCAGTTCAGAGGAGCTTTCTGAGCGCGTTGAATGGGACACATCTTGCGGCATCGATAGGAAGTTCTGCGTTGAGACGCCATAGGTGAAATATAAAGCACTACAAATCCATTTTTGGCATCTGTTCCTGCAAGAACAGTAGCATTCGTCCTGGCAGTCTTGTTCTATTCTGCAGTCTAACTCTATTGATCCATTTGCCCACATCTAAGCCCACATGGCGCGGAACTTAACAGTGAACTCAGCATGCAGCTTTTGGAAAGCTTTCAGTACGTTCTTCAATCCCTCTCCGCCCTCACCATCCCAGGCACTGTTTGCCAGCTCTTGTGCAAGAGCCTCGGCCTCCTCGCCGACAGAGTGCTCCAGCGCAGCCTGGACATCGTCTTCGTCTTCGCTTCCAGCCAAGTCCTCCCAGCTGTCTGCGTTCTTCGCTTGCTTCTTGGTCGGCGCTGCTGGCCTGCCAGTGCTGGTTGCGGTGCGATCGACGAGACCGACAGCACTGTCTCCGCCAACGCTTGGACCAGAGACGGTACTCTCAGTCTCAGTCGCTGCAACCTTGTCATCCTCTGCCTCTTCGTGAGCATCCATGTTTCCCATGACCTCGAGCATGTCCAGATCGGTGGCTTCGCTGATCTTCATGAAATTCATGAGGCTGGTGATGATGGTCGCCAAAACAAGGGAGAAATCGTTCAGGAGGAACCAAATGTCCGAACGAGAAACGCGGTTGGCACGTTCGATTGTGTGCACATCTCCGTGCTTGAAGAAGTCCAACAGATAGGCGTTCAATGGCACTTCTAGCTCCTCTGGGTAGACATCCATATGCGGAATTACAGCTTCCTCGAGGAACACGCCATCTCGGACCGTGTGGCAGAGATCGTGGATGTTCTCAAACTCATCACCAGCTCCGGACAGTGCGACGAAAGATGATCTTAAACGAGAAGGTGGCAGCGAAGGGATGCTCGCTGGTGCTGAAGATCCATCTGGGCCCGCGTTAATACCTGATAGAGGCAGTTTGCGGTCTTCGTCCTTGATGTGCTGATCGACGAAGGTCGCAACATATCCGCGGTAGACGGACAGCGTCTGCTTGTTGTGTTCCACCAAGATGTCGGACGCGGATTTTGGCATCGACGGCAGGAAGACGACAGACGATGATGGCTTCACGACCTTCTTACGGTACTCTTCATCAGACTGTCGACATTCGATCCGCCCGAAAAGATGAGATAGCACGAGCATCAAGGATTCCAGTGTGCCTTTCTCATTCTTTTCCACCTCAGCGCAGAGCTCGTGGAAGTAGCCTAGGTACGTGTTAGATATGAAGTAAGACAGGGGATATGGTGTTGGACTTACCTTCTTTGAGGAGAGCATGGAAAGCAAAAGACGAGTTCTCTGTGAAGTACAAGTGCGACACGAGTCCAGCAAAGTTCAGAGGCGCGCCGTCGTTTCCGAGCAGTTGTTGGCGTCGTAGATACTCAATCGAGAATCGGAGATGGTGCATCGTCTGCTCTTTGAATGACTTGCCACCCATGTACATACGTGGCTGCGATAACAGAGCATTGATAGCGCTGTTGGCATATTTGGAGCCCTTCGATTCGTGCAACAAGGTAAACAGACGCAGTACCAGAGTAGTCGTCAGCGGGAAATGACCGTTGAGATCTGGCAGACGAGAACTGAGCAGTCTGCAGACCTTCTGGCGAGAAACACCTTGGAAGACCACATTTCCAAGCAAGTCGAATCCACGTCGACCTGCTCGTCCTGCACACTGGCGGTAGTTGAGGGCCGTCAAGAAGACTGAATCGCCGGAGAATACTACAGTCTTGCACGGCATGTTGATACCCAGCGCGAGTGTTCCGGTCGCGATGATTACTCTCAAGAATCCTTTGCGGAACAAGATTTCGACAATCTGGCGGAGCTTTCTGTTGAGACCGGCATGATGGACACCGATTCCACGATAAAGAGCTTCAATGAAGAACTCGGGAACCTCGCGACGTCGCAGTTGACGCACTAAGATCTCAAGGTCGGACTTCAACACTTTCGTGTAATCTGCAAAATGGTAGTTCTCCGAGGGAGCGTCGGGATCGAATGACTCCCACTTGGATACTCCGTCATCAGTTCCGTCGCGTTCGAGGTCGTTCTTGGAGCCCTTCTCGTCTCCTTCCCCCTGCAACTTTGTCTTCTTCGCGGTGGCTTTGGCGTTGCGGGCGGTGTTCTTGGCCTTAATCTTCTTGTACTCCTCGAAGCGCTCGAGTGTCTTTGCCCACTTTGGACCGCTCTTGACTTGCTTCTCCTCAGCTGTTTGCAGCTGGCCCACAACTTCTTTGCAAATCCGTTCGCACTCATGACGGTCGTAATTGAAGAAGATCGCGGGGATTGCGTCCTGCTCGTGGAGACGGCACAGGAGTGCTAGAGTCGACGAGGCAGGACGATCTTCCTCGATCCGCGTCAATGCACCAGTGTCTGTCTGCTCGGGATCAGTCGCAAAGACCTCTTCGCGAGCTTCGTTCCGGAACTCTTGCCCCAGTTCTTGCACAACTTTATCATATGGCGAACTTGGATCGTTCAGCCAATCGCTGAGAAGGTTCTTCAAGTCTTTCTCCCAGTTCAGGATATCAATCTTGCGAGAGACCTCCGGCAAGGCCTTAGCCGGCCCCAGAGCGGCAGGTACCTTGTGCTTCTCAGTCTCAAACTTGGTCATTGCTTTCCACAACGTGAAGCAATCACGTGGCTCGAGTGAAAGATCTTTGGGAATGCCACGAGATTTATCCATCAGTCCTGCAACAGGATGAATGAAGCTGAATCCAGTGAGGCCTTCGAGACCAAGAGACCCGAATGCTCTCTTCGCAGGAATTCCGTGGAAGCCGAACTTCTTGGGTGGGACATAGAAGTACTTGCGCAGGTCAGAGTAACGGTATGGATGGTGCACTGTCACCAGCTCCTTCCCAATCGCTTGCTGTGTGGTTGCAAGCCAGTCGCTGAACTCCTTCGGATTGCCAACGGTGGCCGACAGTGCGATGATGGGGCATGGTGCCATCAAAAGCAGCTGCTCCCAAACAACTCCATCCTCGGCTTGTCCGATAGAATGAATCTCATCGAAAATGATACGCTTGACACGCGATGACCACGTGTTGGCGTGAGCTGGGGATAGAAGCATGATCTGAAGTACATGAGGTACCGTGACAAGAACCTGACAACCCACTGGGTTGTTGATTCTGTAGTCTCTAGTGTGGATGGCCCAGACGGACTTGCCACCATACTTGAATTTCTTGGAGTATCGTGCCTGTACTTCTGCGGCAATTTGATTCACGAGCGCTTTTGTCGGGGCGACGTACACGAGTACGCCGTCGTCGTCCGCCTCGAGGACCTTTCGCATGGCGTAGAAGGAGATGAATGTTTTACCAGCAGATGTGGGAGCAACAACAAAGGCAGATTTGTCAGCGTCAATGGTGTCTAGCACAGTGCGCTGCCAGCCATCAGGCTTGAAATCGACACGGTGGTCAGATTTTGAATCGAAAGAGCGCTCAAGGTAAGGTCCACACTCGATCAACTGGAATTCGCGCGATGGCAGCTCGACTGCGAGACCATCTGATTTGCCAGAAAGCGCGAATGTGAAAGCCAACTTCCTGTCGACTGAGCCCTCTGTGTAGGCCGGAAGTGGTGGGAGGTTAAGACTTGTTCGTGTCAATTCCAGGTTCTTCGCGATTGTCTTTGACAATACTCCATGCTGCGCGATACGGCGGCAGTGATCCCAGATCAAGGCAGCAACTTGTGCTCTGCTTTTCTTTTCGCCACGGCGGCATGCATCTGTCCAGAAGTGAAGGAGATTGCTAACGAGATAAAGCTCGCCTTCAGCCCCAAATACTTCCCTCCAAGCCGGCTGGATGTTGGTAAGGTACTCTTTCGCCTTGCGGTAACGTCCCCGAGGATCTTTGTCCGCCTCGAAGCCCTTGCAAGAGACCTGCCACGCAGCATGGATCTTGTCGCTTGCATTCTCGTCCTTCTTAGCTTTTGCTGCCGCGATGTTGTTGAGCATTGCTTGCTTGCCGGCGTTCTTCTGAGCAGTCTTGCCACCCTTCTTCCCTCCAGACTTGCCCTTGCTCTGCACCGAGCTCGTGCTGTCAGTGTCGGAGTCTGCTGGCGAAGCAGTGCCACTCTTGATTGGAGCCTGTTTGACAGCACCGACGATAATGGTCTCGGGTTCCAAGCTTTTCCCTACCGCGTTGGTCAGGGAAGCTGCGTACGTGCGCATCTCAGCCATAAACAGCTGGTTTCTGCGATCCTCGCGAGCCTTCTTCCGGGCTTCCTTGGTATCTGTTGGTGCAACAGCCACAGGTTTGGCGGCGATTGGCTTCTTGTAATTGTGCCAATGGGTGACCTCGCGGAAGATCCTCTGGGCTTGAGCACTGCCTGGTGATTCTGCTGATGTAGTCTTAATCTTAACCAAGTCGAGATGCTTGTCGAAGATCTGATTGGAAAATGGCAGAACCCTTACAGTCTTCTCTGCCGGTGTCTCTTGGGCTGGTATGGACTTTACATCAGCCGACTCGGATGGCACAGCGCTGGTGTCTATCTCTGCCTGTTGCGAGATGGCATGAAGGGCCGCCAGAAGCTCGTCAAGCGTACGCTTCACCTCAGGCGTGACCTGTGGCTTGGAGTTTGCCACGTTCAAGAATAAGCGCCCGTCGATGAAGTCGAATATGTCCACCGCATTGTCGCTCCCCTTCAGATCGTCGAAGCTCGCACTGTTTAAAATGGCTTCAGCAGTAGCTGACAAGCCATTGAGGAAGTCCTGTAACTCATCGTTCGCACCGCTCACTTGCACACGGCGTCCTGATATCGGGAGATGCTCAAGAAGAGCAGTGTGAAGCAGGAAAGTGGCGCCAAGACGAGCAGCAATCCCAACGTCCACGTTGGCATTCTCACGAAACATGCTTGCAATCGTCAACACTGCCAAACACTGTCTATGCGACAGACGAGTCGATTGTGACCGAAGTTTCTCCAGGTCTGCTGTCACATCCAGTTGTGGCAGGCTGGAGCTGTCAGGGGTGAACTGAAGCCCACTTTTGGCAAGTTTCGCTGTGCGTCTCCCTGTCTCTAGCACCATGGTCATGACTTTGGTATCGCGCCATTCAAGTCCATTGACCAGTGCCACGTTGTAACCCCGTCCGATGAAAGACAGAATCATCTGCCGCAGCGCAACTCTGTGAGCTTTTGGTGAGGGCGAGTCCAAATCGTCTACATTTCGATTGGACTTGCGGTCAACGGCTCGTGCTCCATCGTGCGCCATCAAGAAGTACGGAGATGTTTCTTTGAGGTAGTCAATGAAAGTGGGCGAGTTCCAAGAATCGAAAACATCGATATGAATGTCTGGGTGGACTCTTGCAATGTTGGCTTGCAGGTGGCGAATCACGGCCGCCCTTGTCAGATAAAACCGGCTGGCGGTCGCTTCATCTGCGAGCGGAGGAAGGCAGAGCTTCCTATTGCTGTCGAAGAATATGATGTTGAAATTGCACTTCCTCTTGACCAATTGGTGAAGGAAATGTTCCACGTTGTAGACTGCATGCAGAAGTTGCAAGCCAGGAGAAAAGTCCAGCTTCTCGTCATCCAAACATCTCCGCAGTATCGAGTCGCCTTCGATCAGGAACAGCTCATCTCCAGCATAGTCACCAACCAGGTCGACTCGTCGAGATTGCAGCTTGCGGTACAGCGGTAGAGTCTCCGTTCCATCATTCTCGACTTTGGGCTTGGCAGAGGATTCGTCGGCTTCTTCTTCCTCTTCCGACTCTACACTTGAAGACTCTTCATCGCTGGTGACATCAGTACTTGTCCCATTTTCGTGTTTGGGGTCTTCAGCGGAGATCTGCTCTTTCACATCGCCCCGCGGGGCGCCCACTTGAGCACTCATCCTGGCGAACGTCCGATATTCGTTCGAATTTAGTGCGTCGCCTTCATCAAAACTTCCTGCCGCTCGATCAACGAATAGCCGAGCAGATTCTGTGTTGAGGTGTGTCGGCTGTGTAGCTCCGAAAATGGCAATGTTGTTGTATGGAAGTTCGTTCGAATCTGTGGGTCAAACGCAGTTGGGATGACGATTAGCGCCAAGACTCACTCACTTTACCCTTGTCCTGCGATAACGATAACGCCTCGAATGATATAGCACATGGTGGTCTGGGAGGGACGAGACAGATGGTCTTACTGAGCAAATTTCGCTACACAAATGACCGCTATATGAATATTGTACATGCATGCTATCAATATCTTGCTGGTGCGCCTTGACCGCGCGCGGTTCAAAGCGTGAGAAACCGCATCATTCAGACCAATCACCGTTGAACGCTTTCTATTAGCTTCGAACTCGTGAGAGGACGGAATGCTGTAGACATGATGTTCACGTCTCCTTGCACGGTTTGCCACGACTCCACGAATAGTAGAAGTGTGAGCACTTGCTGATTGCGCCAATGCATAAAGCTTTGATGACTGCTATGTGCAGTCAGTTCCTTCGATTTCCTTAGCCCGTTCATTGCTGCAGCTGCTCGTCAGAAGCCTTTGCTGTGCTCGATGGCCTGCGAACAGCGAAGTTATAAGCTCCAGAGCTTCTTGTCATGTTTTAGCGTCTCCATCATGGTATAGTTTGGGCTTGTCGAATGGACTCTACCCATGCGACTGTCCCTGGCCTACGGCGTACAAGGGCTCCAGAATACGCCAGCTCCATTCCGCGATGCCGTCAACTTGTCGAACATCCCGAACCCACTCCAACATGCACGAAACTGTACTCGTAATGTCGTCGCGGTTGACGTGCTCATCGCATACGCGCCTGAGGCACTCATTCTCAGTGGTCATTCGTAATATGAGCAAGATACCCATGAAATTCTGGGTCCATGCAAAAAGGTGCGGTACCAGGCGCTTCTTGTTCTTCGGTGGTGCCATGGCCATGGGCCACAAGAGGGATGCTCTGATTGCTAGACCGCAATAGTTGGCGTCTTCCTCGGTCATCAGTTCTGGAAAGTGTAATGCCTTGTATACAAAAGGTCGATACATCATGAAGCGCGCGTAGTAGAACCGAGTCCGCAGCTGGGCTGTGACGAGATCAAGGTTGTATTTGTGACCTATTGGAACTGGGCCTTGGTCGGGACTAAAAAGCGGTTCGTTGGGTCTTCGTCCGGCGATATCGATATTTGGGAAGTCCAGTTGCTCGGTATCCTGCCACTGCAATGGTCGCGGCAGCAGCGAGCGCCACGACTCAAGCTGACGGGCCATTTCTCGGATGACCGTTACTGGAGGCCCGCCATAATCATCTGAAGACTCGGATTGTGTCGATGATGCTGCTCATGATTAGTGATTGCCTACCGCGCTTTGCCTTCGCATCACTCACATTCGTGGATTACTTCGTGGATCCGGGATATCAGTCTCCGCAAAGCGATCATGGCAAGAAAGTGGTATTGAAAATGCGACCGATCTCTGTCTTCATATGTTGAGGCGCCGCTAGTGTGCACGGGAAATCCTGGAGTGTGCATGTCCTGGCCCTCGGTAAAGTAGGGCAAGGGAACAACGTCTTCGAAGGTCTGGATGCCACTCTGGGGAAGATCAAGGTCCAAGTGATAGAGATCCTCGCTAAGGACACAAGTCCAGTATGCCCTTTTCACCAGATCTCCGTAATGAGACTGCCAATCGATAGTCTCGCACTTGAGAAGCACCTGACATGCCATGGACGCAGTCACTGTCGATCGCCAGAAGTCGAGATGCTTCGCGGTGGCTTCATAATATGTGCCTTGCAGGAGTAGGATTTGCACATTCTCTAGCGACATCTGTGTGGCCACAAAGCCAAGTCTACGTCGCGCCTCATTGAAAATCTCCAGGCCAGGGGGCCGCTCAGCAGTGCCACCACGGAATCCGCTTGGAGTACCGTTGACCATGCTGATCGGTCGCTCAAAGACACCCTCGGATGCGACTTGTCCCAATGCCAGAACTAGCAACGCAAGAACGCTGCTCGATTCTCCATCTGCAAAACCGCGTTGCAGAATGGGATTGATGATTCCCGACATGAACGTGTCCCGGTTCAGCACTGGTGCCAAAACATTAAAGGTATTAAAATATGCGTCGCAGTACTCTTGAATGCGCGGGGGCGTCAAAGCATGAAAGGCTACTCGAGGGGGCTTGCTCTGCCCGCCAGCAGGGTCTTGTACATAGTAGCTTTGTAGACCCGGCTCTGCGGGAAGAGGGTCTTGGTGGCTCCTCATTTCTTGTTTGATAAACCACTGAGTGCCTTCCTGGAGCACGTATTGCAGGTCGGACGCCGCGCTGATGCCAGAGTTGACAAGGTGTATGTACACGCTAGGCCAAAGTATGATCTTGTGGGGCACCGTTAGATGATGGTAGCCTTGCTGCAGTTCGGTGGGAAATCTCGGCGTGGTCTGTTCATTGCCACTTTGATACTGTCGTGAAGATGTTGCCGGAGTACTGGTTGCAGCTCCGTGGCTTGATACATTAGTTTCTGGCGTACTGGATCCTGTTGAACCCAGGGCGAGATTATCGAACTTGTTCTCCAATCTCGTCAGGGTGTCGAGAATGTGGACCATTGTCTTGTCCTTCCTGTCCAGCTTTGATCAGCGCATTTTCTTCGTCGAGCGGAGCCGCTCCTCTTGAACACTATGCGGTCACATACTTCGTTGGGAGCGGCTCTCTGTAGACGCATTCGACATTGAGCCTGCGGCACAGACCACCTAGAGGGCGTAAGCTATTTCGTATGCTCTGGGCTTCGAGTCACCCGTCGGCTGTGGGTGTCCTACGCACACTTGGGGCGCGCTTCGTCACATTTGCTCTTCCTGGTGAGGCGTTAGTTGCACAGCGCTGTGTTGCTGCCGGCTGATCACTCATACCTGTTCCGACACGTTTGACACGCTTGGGCTGCAATCACGGCCCTTTCGCGTCGATGCGCACTCTCTGCGAAGCCGTGAGGCGATGTGGAAGCCATGGCGGGATCTGGCTGTTGCGAGTCCATCGAATCGCAAGGTGCACAATTTGCTTGTCGCGCGCGCGCTGAGAGAGTGGGTCGGATCGAGCATCTGGCGTTCTGAAAAGTTATCTGGTGCAGTCGCCACCAAGCATCGCCCGCATGTTGAACCTCCGCCTCGACGGCGCGACGCTGACACCGACAATCTCGCCCGCCTGCCTGCCTGCCGTGCTATTTGTGCCTCGTGCTATCAGTCGCGTGGCGTGTCTTCCAGCGGAACGACGATCTGTTCCGGCGTTGAGTTGTGCGACACCACGTCAATCGGCCCCGTCTCTGAAGATTGACGTTGTTCTTGGCGCCCATGGGAATGACCAGGTTCGGCGCTTGCTCCGTTGACAAGCCGAAGCTTCCTCAGTGATCTCGATCGTCGCAAACCTGGCCGCTCATCCTCAGAACGTGCTTGATGCCGGTGAATAGCGTGTCGGCCCGACGTTCGGAAGTGGTTGGAAGCTGCAAACGATCCCGAATGTAGCAGTTGCTGCAGACGGTCGTCGCTGACGAGGTGCTGCGTCGATTTCGTGTGGCGTCACGTGCTCGCGCGATTCGCTGCGCGGTCCAGCGCGTCTTCCTCATCGACGCTTCCGTCCGCAGACGACATCTCAGCATCGCGTCTGCCGCGAAAAGATGCTGCATCAGGCCCGCCATGACCACGGCCGTGTATCGCAGCAGTCCGGCAATGTCGTTGCCGCTGACACAGAACACTGCGCCTGTTTTAGAATTCAACTGTCTCTACACGCAGTAAGTCGCCCCGTGGACACCCGACTTGTCCGACGTACTGATCACGTCTCTCAGTGATGCTCACAAGAAGCGACGCAAATGGCAAGATGGCTTCCTCCGCTTTCATACCTTCAACAAACGTGTCATGGTCTACGATATCCCGCGGAATTTCATCGGAGACGTGCACTGGGCGGGCTATGAGGCGGTACAGGATGGTGATGAGATCACGCTGCAGCAGGGCGGCGTGCTGGTTCAAGTGGGGGAGAGCGTTGGCCAGACGCAGACCGATTTGACAGAGCTGAGGAAGAGTAAAAGCAAGACTAAAGGGCCATCATCATCTTCATCGCCAGTAAGAGCGGCGCAAATGGCGAGAACGCAGTCCACCACAGGCCTGCAGAGAACCAGTGCACAAGCACCACTGAAGCACAAATCATTGAACACACTTCTCGGGACTTCGAGAGGACCGATCGGCAAGGCGCAGCTACCCACTAAATCTCCATTCGAGGAGAGGCATGCTCGTATGGAGAACGAAGAGTGGGAGAATGGTCGAGCACCCAAGCGCTCCCGGGTTGAGATTGAGACACGACCCAACGCCAGTGAAACACCCAGGGGTTCTTGGAAAGGAGAAAGTCAGGCTCCGTTGTGGGCAAGGACCGCTGATGCCGCAAAACGAAAAGCGCAAACATCTACGCACGAGAATTACCAACAGTCGGGCACGAAGGAAGTGATCGATCTATCGTCCGACGCGCCAACACAGGACGATCACCAGCCAGGATTCTCAGATGACATGCTTGAGAGGTCTCCGATGCCTCCGTCAAAGGCGCGTCTCAACACAGACCATGATGCACCTGTGCGATCTAGCTCACCCGCCTTTCAAGTACAGGAGCTGGCATCCGACCGCAACCGCAAAGCGGCTGACAAACAGACGGGCCCTGACATGGATCGGCGTAGTGCAGGGGACGATCGTACAGAGCAACACAAGAAAGCCATAGGAAAAGTGGCGGCTGAGAGCCCGTCAGCACAGCGGCGACAGAAGGTTCCATCTGGTACGCAACACGATGTTGTGGATAACACGTCCATAGATACGACATTTCTTCCCAAGCAGATTGCCAGCACAGGACATGGTCAAACTCTCCGTCTGAGCAGCACTGGACGAAGAAAGAGAACGTTGTTGTGCCACGACCAGCTAATGAAACCCGCTAGAGAGGCTTCAACAACGACTGCAGAAGCCAACTCGCCATCGTCTTTGAGTCAAACTACTCACGATGATCAAATCGACCGGGGGTCCACACTGCGCGACAAGGTTGAGGCTCGACTTGCGCAGATCAACGCCAAAAGGAAGGTATCGAAACGGTCCAGGGTAACTGAACGGCACGTTGACAGCCGTCCAAACGACTTGAGAAAGGGTACTGGTCACACGGTTGACAGCAGCATCGAAATGCAAGAGGAACCTGTTCTAGAATCTGCTGACGACGGGAATATCTCGGGAACTGGGCAAGACCGTGAGACGTCTGCAACAAGATTGGCGCGTCTAGACGGCCTCATGCTACCGCCGGCAGCCCCTCGACCGGCAATCGTACATAAGCCACAGCCTGAGGTATCTCGTGGAGGATCAGTATCGCCCGCGAAGGAGACGAGAACGCTACGACGAGTGTTGTCCGATACAGCACAACCTACCAAGCCGAAAAGAATACCAGGTGCCCCGGTGCGGTACACGCCATCCCCTACGAGGAGGTCGCGCGAAAGCACCCCAGCATCTGGATCTCGCGACCGGCAGACAACGCCAGTACCAGCGGGAGGCAAACCGACCAAAGCTGCTCGCTCGACTCCTGATAGAACTGCCTACAGGAAGAAGGGGCCGCTGCAGAAATGCGTGAGCTTAAACATGACGTCGAATGGCACATCGACGGTCATCCTGAGCAAACCATTTCACGCACCAGGCAAGGCAAATCCAACGTTGAAGCGTACCGAGGAGCCGAAAGATCTGGGGCCATGGAGTCGAGAGGCCTTTGACTTGTTCACTTGGCGGCCACCCGGTTGGAATGAAGATGCTTGGTGCCTGGGAGAGGAAGAAGGCTCGAAAAATGCTAGAACGGGAGAAATAGCATCGGAGACACGCGCGGATGCCGCACCTCCACCTGGCTTGAGTGGTGGTACAGCTCTGCCCATGTTTGGGAGACCTGTGGTGTAGTGCGCTCATGAACGACAGATACCCAACAAAGTTACGAATGCATGTGACCTGTACACAGATATAGAAACATAGACACATGAACCCTTAGACGCTCGTTGGAAGAATTTACATACGCAACAATGAAAAAGAAACTTGTGACAGATGTTCAGACAAGTCAGTCTGCATTATTCAATGGTATCTTCAGTTTTGCTACCTGGCCTGCATCAGTGGCTCGATGTCCACAAGCATGCCTGGAGCATAATGTACAGTGCTTTTAGTCTGCGGCAACGATAGCACGGAGCTCTTATGTGAGGGCGATTCTCTGATCGTTCCATCAGCTCAATGCGCCCATTATGATCTCTTTCGTACAGCGCAGGTTTTTCTTGTTTCGCCCCGTCCGCAGATGCAATGCCGATCATGGAAGCATCATAGAAAAGACAGACACATGAAACGACCCGTTGCTCTCAATCGATGGTAGAAGCCTATCAACGCTCGCAATGTATTTCTTGTGCAGGCCACACGCATGCAGTGATGTCGCTTTTCTCCGTATCGCCAATAGTTCTTCAACGTTCAATGCGGTATTCTTACACGACGAGTTCGTCTCCGAGTGCGCCTTTGCGATGAATCCTGTCTGGTTCGAAAGTCCTTGCGGTGAAAGGTTCCCTGGATGCGAGAATGCTGGTTTTTCGAGATGAGATCTCTGGTGTCCTAGCTCATTTGGACCTCATCCTCGTACTTGTAAGGAATTCTGCGCTCCTTTCTGCTCTTCTTGATTCTGTTGCGATCGCCCTTTGGCCCAGTAGGCACAACCGGCTCATCGTCGTATTCACGACCACGCTTGCCCAGGGAAGAGCGCGAGTCGTTGGTCGACTGTCTGCGTTGAGCCTCCTTGGCTTCGCGGTCTTGCTGTGCGCGTGCGCGTTCTTCAGCATAGGGATCTGCACCTGCAGACTCGGTGGCAGCACTTCCACGTCGATCACTGCGCTCACGGTGAAACGTTGAAGGAGGTGCCACGCCATCCTTCTTGTTCTTGGTCGAGCCTTTGATCTTGAAGCCGAGCTCATCCGAAGGTGGCTCGATGACGGGACGCGGGCGGTCGCGTTCACGATCATGCCGGGATGAGCGCGACGATCGATCCTTCTTGCTGTCCTCATACTCGTAGTCGTCTTCGCGACGGGAGCCCTTGCGGCTACTGCGGCTGTCCTTGTAATCGTCGTACTTGTCATCGCGTCGGCTCTTGCGACGCGAGTAATGATCGTCATCGTAGTCTTTCGTGGGTGATTTGGAGCGGTGTCGGCGTGATCGATGTCGGTCTTTGCTCCGATCACGATGCGAGCGTGAAGAACGATGCTCATCGTCCTTGTCACGGTGGCGGCGCCGTGAGCCATCGTCCTCTCGCGACTCTGATCGTGACCGGTGCTTGCGGGAACCGCTATCTTCGTCACGGTCTTCTTCCTCATACTTCCTCTCACGGTCCTTGCGCTCGCGACGCTTGCGCTCCTTGCGACGGGCATACGCTTCATCGTCTTCGTAGTCATCCTCGACATCACGCTCTCGGTCGTCCCTGCTGCGATATTTGGATCCTGACCGAGAGACTGATCGATCACGCGCGTCAATGTCACGTTCATTCGAGATATCATGCCGGGAGTGCTCGATTGAGCGTGCCTGAGAGTCTGAACGCTGAGGAGCAGGTGGGTTTGTGCTCGCAGGTTTTGGCAGGCTAGCTCGGCTGACCCAGCCAGTATTTGGGAGACCTTGACGCAACGCCTTGGGACCAGTCGGTGCATTGACTGGTGGAGCAGGCTTAGGAGTCAACTCGGTACTATCAGTGCCTCTGCCTTGGTATCCGCCATAGCCTGATCCGCTCCGCCCTCTGAAACCTCCACGACCACTTGAGATGGCATGATCTTGTTGACCGTACTGTGCGGCTTCGTCGAAGTTGCCGTATGAAGGATCTGCCACCACGACGCTCTCCATTCTGACACCATCGCCAGGTAGTGCCTGTCCGGCTCCTTCCAAAGTTGCCCCTTCGTCGTGATCCGCACCAAGCTGAGTAGCGTCTGTAGCCACTGGTGAGTTTCTAGTGGCACATAAAGACGCAAAAGGAGGCTTACCTTGTGTATTTGGCGCAGCGCCATCGTCGTTCTGCTCAAGATTCTCGCCTGCGGCATTAGTATCGTTCTCTGCGTGGTTAGTATCCTCGGGCTCCTGGATTCCATTTGCAGCTTGTTCATTCACATTGTCTCTCGACTCGGCGGAAGCTCCGTTTGGACCACCCATTGCGTCGTATGTTGGAGAGCCTCTGCGCCGGTTGGCTAGCTCTGTGGTGTTTGCTCCGCTCTGCTGTCGCGCTCCGCTAGGGCCTGTGGGCGCGTTGGGAGGGAAGTCGGACTGCTGACCACCGTACTGCTGCTGCTGAAATCCATATCCGCCGCGGCCGCGGCCAAAGTTACCACGGGCGCCCCTACCGAAGCCGCCGCGACCGCCTCGGTAGCCACGATCATAGGAAAAGTTTTGCCGTGGACCGTTTCCGAAATTCTGTGATTGCATATAGTTGCCTTGATTCGGGAAGAACCCAGGTCCATTCATGCCACCGAAACTGCCCATGCCCGACATGTCGCCCATTCCCATGCCGTTCATGCCCATCATAGCACTCATATCTCCCATGCCGCCAAAGCCTCCATTGAAGATCATGGATGGATCCATGCCCATGCCCATGCCTGGCATGCCTGCCCGAGGTATAAGCCGTCGCCGCTGCCGCGCCGTAGGAGGAGAGTAGAAAGAAAAGGTGGACCTACCCATCATGTTTGGCATTCCCATGCCCATCATACCCATCATCGGATTGAAGCCATTCATGCCCATATTCGCGAAGTTGGCGTTGCCAAAGGCAGCCATGTTTTGATCGAAGCCGCCGAAGCCTTGCTGTTGGTTCATAGGCATGTTCTGACTCACCATTTGTTCGCCATTGGCCTCCTCCTCGTACTGCTCGTGCTCTTGGTCTTGTCCCTGTTGCTGCTGCTCCTCGTTGTCTGGCCGTTCAGTGGTAATTACAACGTCGTCATCGTCGGATTCGTCATCGTCTTCTTCGTCTTGCCCGCCATCAGCAGCGTTGACCTCTGTGTGCTCCAGATCGCCGTTCGCCTCAGCCTCGCCCTGCATATGATCAGCACTTCCTGACTTGTCTTGCACCACTGATCTTACCTGAGGAGCATCTCCAGGTGCCGGCTCACCATCGGCGCCGGCTTCCTGGACTTCAGCAGGAGCTACTGCGGGCTCGTTGTCGGCAGCAGGTGTTGGTGTTGCCTCGACCGCTGGCGCAGGCGTTGCCTCTTTGGCCGCGATCGGCTTGAGTGTGTCCCCGGTGATGTCCATTCCTTGCTTTCCGGCTTGAGTCTTGAGAAAGATCTTGATGGTCGTGCGGTGATTGTTGGCCTTTTTCGCGGTCTCCATTTTGAAAGGAGTGTGGCCGCATACTGGGCACTCGGATGGGTCGAGGTTCTCTTTGCCTGTTCCATGTCAGACATGCCTCGGCCGTGTTCAGCGCACACTCGGGACCTACAATTACCGCAGATGTCGCTGTCGCAACACTCAACCCTGAATGCGAAGAGAGCCATCTTGTCACAAACGGCGCAACGGAGCTTCGCGGGAATGGACGCGACCTCGAACGTGCTGCCTGCAGGTTAGCGACCGTCGATACAGACTCGAAGTGCGTTGAGACATTGACTGACCCTGCGAACTCGATCGCGGCGCCGGTCAACGCCATTTTGGCGGTAGTGGAGGGTGTTGCGCAAAGGGAAGCGGGTGGTGGTGACAGCGGAGGTGCTGCTATCGCAGACAGCAGCCGCAGCTTAAGCTTGCGATGGAGATGTCGCTGTCCTCATCGGTGGCGGGCGCGCGATGAGGGCGGCGGGTAAGAATGCCGGCGGCGTATGCGGCTGGCCGTCAGAGATGTCGACGTCGTGAAGAGGTTGCGGCGATGGCAGGGCGGTCGCTGATGTCGTGCCTTGCGCTTGATAGCCACGCGACTGCCATCTTTTCCAAAGACTACATGACTCAGCAAGCGGCGCCCGGCTCCTCCCGCTCCGCCGATGCTCCGAATGCCGATGACTTCACCAGCAGTGACGATTGTGCTACCATTGGAGTGCACACTTTCAGAACAACGAAAGGTTGAGACCGAGATCAGCTCCTAAGTGATTGTCGTTTATTCTGCAGCTGCCAGACCACCAGTTCTGGCCAGCGACATACATCATGTGCCTCTCGGCGCATTGACTACGTCAGCATGGTCGAGTTGGATCCCGAGGCGCCAATGTTTCTAGCTTTGTTCCAGCGCTTCCAACATCACCTTCTTCCACATGCCCGCCTATAGACATAGACTCGGGAGACAAACAAAGCGATGATTCTGGGCCAAATAGCATGGGTCGATTGCATCGCCTTCCTCCTCTTCTTGGCCCCGCAACTTCTCATCCAGATCGGCTTCTTCCAGACAGCAATATGCGGCATCAAGGCCTTGCCGTTTCTGTGTAAGCCAAGCTAGTCTTCCCGGGCCAGTCACTCCACAAACTGACAGCGGAAACAGTGATCAGAATGCCCATACAGCTCGTGCGTGAGCGTTACTTCACTCCGAGAAAGCAGCGATCTCCGTTCGTCCAGCGTGCCACTTTATTCCAGGACCTCGTGATCAGATGCGTGAGATATGCATTCTCGGACATCCCAGCAGCTATTGGCAAAGTATTCTTCTCGAAATGGGTGGCTCTGCCATTTATGCGCTTTCGTATGCTGCGACATGGCATATTGAGAAAGCCCATCTACTGGCGTGAAGTCAATCGAGATGGCTTGAAAGGGATCTATGCTGTTGTGGATGCATCGCGCAAGCCAGACATAATGCTATACTACTGTCATGGTACGTGACCGACGACGATTCTTGTCTTGCATACTGACCGTACTAGGTGGAGGCTTCTCAATGGGCTCTTCATACTTCTATCTCGAGTTCTTGCTTGTCTGGTTGACCCTTCTCAAGGAAGCCGGTTATCAAAACCCAGCGCTTTTCGCCCTAGAGTACACTTTGGTACCTGAAGCCACTTATCCAACGCAAGTCCAGGAAGCTCTAGCTGGCTATAAGTACGTGCTTTCGACAGTCGACGATCCTTCGCAGATAGTGGTCAGCGGAGACTCTGCAGGAGCGACACTCGTACTGAGCCTAATGCTGTGTGTTTCTGGCTACTCCTCGCTCAAGAATAAGATGCCGGGGCTGGCCGTCATCATCTCTCCTTGGGCGACAATCATCTCACCGAAGAACCAGAACACGCCCTCTGACTACCTCAACGCTGACAGCCTTCATCTGTATGGAACACAATACATTGGCAAGAACGGGTCTCAAGATAATGCTCTGGTCTCACCGGGACGCTGCGACGATCTAAGTTGGTGGCGACGCGCATCTCCGAGTAAAGGCTGGTATTTCATCTACGCTTCCGAGGAGGTCTTCGCACCAGAAGCGAAAGATCTAATCGCAAAACTGAACAAAGCCGAGGTGCGAGTGGACGAATACGAAGAGTATGGCTGGATCCATGCCTGGCCCGTGGTGAAGCTGTTCCTGTGCAACAAACAAGAAGAGCGCCAGCATGGGTTGAGGAAAATTGTGGACGTTATCGCATCCCGCATAGAGCCAAGAAAAGCGTCATGAATAAATTTGTTGGTACAGCAAGAACAAAGCTAATGTACAGTGTGGTCAAATGTTTCATTGCCTCACTCACTTGTCTTTCTTGCGCAGCAGTGCTTCGATTATTCCAACGGCCTTTGGATCGTCTTTTGCCCAACGCTCCCATCCTGACGCGTTCCCACCCCCGAAGAGCCTGTCTTCTTTGTACCTCAGCCAGCGGTGAAACGGATCGTCATTATCCTTGCAGTCGTTCGTTGAAGGTGCTTCTTCGGTCGAGGAAGGTAGCTTGCGTCTGCATGGGCAAGTGTATCTTGGAGCAGCCAATGATGATGAATCTTGGAGTTGGGCTGCACAGCCCTCAGTACTATGTTCGGTCAGCACCAATGCAGGTCCTAAAGCTGCGGCAGCTTATAAAACCCGGTTCGCGTAGCTAACTTTTTGGCCGCAGGATAGCTGGACATGCTCTCTGTTGAAGAGTTCCGCCGCCACTTGCTTGTGAAAGTTTTGTTACGTTACCGAAGGCAGGGAGAGTTGGGATGTCTGTCCATGGAGTCCGAGACGGAATGACATGGCCCTTTCACGAATGGGTCACTGCCTGACTCTTATCTCTCCTTGACAAACGCCGAGGCGATGACATTGATCATGGGGTCACGGCAGGACAGATTTCAGCCGCAATGGCCGGTAGGTCTCTGTTTGAGCAATGCAACAACGGAATTGACTCCTGCCAATGGGATAGTATCCGTCGTGGGCGAGAAGCATTAGTAGCACTGGCGGCGGAAAACCAGTGCCGAATGCATCTTCACGATCGAGATCTGAAGAGCACGATTTGTATTCTACTGAATCCGTTGCCACAATCCAGCGAACAGAAACGTGCATACACAGGTTCTCCCTGACATTGCAGACTATGTGACTCCCACCAGTGGGTCGCAGCATGCACAGGACCAGGTATAAGTCTCTCAGTAACTGTCTTGATGCAGTGATTGCTCCAGCATCGACCCGGAAACCACCAGGTTGGATCGGCACGCGCCAGGCGCCGTGTGGCAGTCACGCGGCTCCGCAGTCTGCACCTTGACGAGGGCAGCGAGGCGGCAATTGGACTGACGCTACATCAACGGTGCGTTTGTCCTGTCATCAGAGGCCTAGGCTTCTCCATGAGTGGCAAACCACGGCAAGACCCTAATCTGTCGCCCTCATCCCGTCTCTCATGGGGCTCGCAATGCCTGCGTGGAGGGGATTCAATAGTCACAAGATCAAGATTGCGAGCGCAAGGCTGCGCTAGATGGGCACCGCCAATGCTACGAGCCGCGTCGCAGCACGCCACCATTTGATACCATTGGGCAATATGCGCTGACAGCTCACCTTGTAGTAGCTCTTGCCGCGGTATGTCAGAGATAAATGTTCTGGCAGTATATGACCACGAATGACTTCCGCGCCATATGCATGACCACCAGCCAAGCCCTCCCAGTTGCCTTCTGAACGGGTGAAGTCGCCCATCAACAGATCACAGGATGTAGATCGTGCCCGGAGTCGCGCGCGAACCAGACCAGATGTATCTTAAAAATGACCTCGAGAGGACTTCATCAATTCATGCAATTCATGTACTCGTACAAACTATCATGCCGTAAGCGCACTGCTCGCGCCTAATATACACATACCCGCAAAAGCCCCAATGAAGCACAAATGCTTCGAATGTGTCAAATCCAAACTCTCCGCAAACAATTGTAACCCAACACTCGTCATGATGCCAGCCGTGATGGCAAACATGGCGCCGTAGCCACTCTCGGAGGGAGCCCAATTGCTCTTGCCGGCGAGCTTGAACCACACAGCTGCAACGCCTGCTCCAAGTGGTTGTGAAAGGCCTCCAAGGACAAATGATATCACCATGGCCTTGAATCGATTGTTGATGGCCAGGTATAAGGGAAGAGCCATGGCGAAGCCTTCTGTGATGTTGTGCATGAAAAGCGCTAAGAATACGGAAACTCCAAGGTTGGGGTTGGCGTGGTTCGTGGCGTAGGTAATAAAGCCCTCCGGAAGCTTATGGAGGGCGATGGCTATTGAAGTCTGGAGTCCGATGTTCATGAATGCATTTGTAGGGACGTGGTGGTGATGATGCTCAGGTTGTTCTTCGTTGGTCGTTGAGTTGTCATGAGAATTTGTTTTGTGCAGATGGTCGTCTCCAACCGCAATTGTTGCCGAGCTGTTATCTGAAGGCCCATCGCTGTTGTGATGGTCGTGTTCGGAGTCGGCTGCTCCCTCGGCCCTTGCTCGCGTCTGTGGTCTTTGCAGCGGCTCCTCTGCTATGCCTTGGAGCAAAGGCGTTGACTCTGTGGCCGTGGCGCTCTTGATCACCGCTGGGCGGTGTGCACCTCCTCTGACCTTGGGAAGTTTGAGACCGCCGGCAGCAGCTACGGTCTTAAAGCAATTGGCTTGGCAGGGATCGCTGTAGCCGAAACAAGGGCCATCGCATTCGCATTCAGCATCCTTCCCAGATGTCAATTTCGAGACACTTGAAGTGAGACGAGCCTGTAAAGTCGGCCTGCGCTCGGCATCGTCGGCTGAGATTAAAGGCTTCATGAGATGTTCAGACTCCGCCGTCGTGGCCTGTGAGAGTGAAGATTGGTGACTACTGAAGTATGACGACGACTTGTGCGTTTCTTGCATTTGCAGGCCCCTGGAGGAAGCCTTGTGGGATTTCTTTCTCGATGAATCGTTCAAGGAGTCGGCGTGTTGCTCGTGCTGGTGGCCGTTGCCGTGCTGATGATGACTGTGGTCACCACCACCCTCCTTGTGGGCCTCTTCATCTTCGTGTTCGTGTTCGCAGTCGACGACATTGTGCGGCACACAGTGGTGCATCAGTCTGGAAACCACCTGAATGCCAATCACACCACCGGCGAAACATGCGATCAGAATCCAGGAAGCCTCTTTTGGCGTGAAGCCGCCTTTCATCAGCGATGACTTGGCCGACGGCAGCATGTTGTAGAGGGCGGAAAACAACTGTGGCCTGTCAGCTTGCACGGAATAATGCTGACGCGATTGGCCTGTCCTACCATGACGCCAAAGCTCAGACTTAGGGACGTGGAGAGGAAGGCATCGCTGTCTTGTATCCTCCAGCCTTTCTTTCCCGGAAACTGGCGAACGAGAATATCGATACAGATGAATGAGGCTCCGAATATGCAAGCTGTGAATTTGTGCATTAGCTTGGTCGTCTGTATATGACAGAAGCGGATGCCATGCAACGTACCCACGCCACTCAGGCCGGACATGATCCACCCCCGGTCATCGTTGGACAAAGGCATGATGGCATGCGGTCTTCACGATGGTTTTCCAGCCAGGACTTGGCCTTGCTCCGACTAAGGACGTAGAGTTTGGATAGCAGCTGTCGGACGTCGCAGGAAATGGCCGATCACGTCTTGTTTCGAGTCGCTTCGTGAAGTGTCCTGGCACCGCCACACCCACGTCCTTTGTCAAGCCACAGGCCAACAGTGCACAAAGCCGCAGGTGGCCGGTCTGAGAAATGCGTTTGCAGGAAGCAGATGCCCGTCCTGGGGGTGGAAGAGGAGGAAATGGATGTCGACACACGACGGCAGACGGCGTGCAGGTGATGAGAAGGAGCTGCCCAGTGCACGGGAGCAGGTGATGAATGGACGGGTGGATCTTGGCTTGGGCGAGTGTTGACCTTGATGGTCGTTTTCACGCCCGCCCGTCCTGCTCTCTCCCACGCGCGCGAATCGAGCCGCCCACCGCCGCCCGATGATGACTTGCGTCTGTAATCAAATTTTGGTACAGGGTGGGGCCCCGTTGCCAGTGACGTGATGCACAACTTGTGCTGCGCGTATCGCGGTGACTGCTGAGACAGGACTGCACAATATCACTCAATTATCACCCGCACTGACTGCAACACAACATGGCTGCTCCCAACGGCCACGCAGACCAACTGCTGAAGCGTCCGCTGTACGGTTGGTCACTGCGCTCCTGGCCATGACGATTGCACCTGCTGACCGCCATGCGATTAGTCTTCGACTTGCCGGATGAGATCCTGTATACGCTGCAGCTCAAGTCCCAGCCCACCGCCGGTGCCGAACCAGAACTGACAACACCACCGCCTGCGACACCTGCCTCGCCCTCCCTCACCGCCACCGAAAACCAGGAAGGTGCCCCGTCGAAAGCCACATCATGCGCTCTCTGTGGCCTGAGCTTCGCCAGCCTGCTGGAGCAGCGCAGCCACATCCGTTCAGACTTGCATGGATACAATATCAAGCAGAAACAGCGGAATAAGAAGCCAGTGAGCGAGGCTGAATTCGAGCAGCTGGTGGGCCAACTCGATGAGAGCATATCAGGCTCTGATACATCAGATACTGAGGATGACGAAGATGACAAGCACGAGTCAACCCTGAGCGCACTGCTAAAGAGACAGGCGAAGATCACAGATGGGGATGCTGATGACGCCCCAACACTGAAGCGCAAGAGGGGCTCAGGGAAGCCGCCCGTGATATGGTTCTCGTCGTCGAAGCTGCCTTCGAACACCTCGCTAGGAGTTTACAGATCGATATTCACGTCAAAGGAACAGGATCAGGAAGACAAACTTCTGGATGTTATCAAACGGAAGCAACTTGCACCAAAGCCGCAACCTTCACATCAGAAGAAGCAGCAGAGCAAAGATGAGGAGGAAGATGGAGGCGTCGCTTTGCCAGCTTCGATGATCCAGAGGGGAACGAGCGCCGATGGACCCCACTACTTTCTTTGCATGATCGGGGGTGGCCATTTTGCTGCCATGGTAGTGTCACTCACGCCCAAGCTTACCAAGAAAGCCGGGATTGAAGATCGATCAGCAACAGTCATTGCACACAAGACTTTCCACCGCTACACGACGAGACGGAAACAAGGTGGCTCACAATCTGCGAACGACAATGCGAAAGGGAATGCCCACTCTGCCGGCTCTAGCATTCGGCGATATAATGAATCTGCACTTATCCAGGAGGTGCGAGATCTGCTGGCCGAGTGGAAGCCGCTCATCGATACCTCAGAGCTATTATTCATCAGAGCTTCAGGGACCACGAATCGGCGGACTTTGTTTGGCCCGTATGAGGAACAAGTGCTGAACTCCCGCGATGATCGCATCAGAGGCTTCCCGTTCAACACACGACGCGCGACGCAATCTGAACTCATGCGAGCCTTCGTCGAATTAACAAGAGTCAAAGTCAGTGAAGTCGACGAGGCTGCTCTTGCGAGGCAGGCTGAGGAAGAAAACGCCAAAGCTACTGCGAAGGCTGAAGCTTTGGCTAACAGCAAAAATCATGCACCCAAAGCCGCCAAGATCTCGAAGGAAGATGAAGAGGCAGCGCTGCACACGCAACAAATTCAAGCACTCATACGCCGGTCGAAAGCCCCTGGGCTGCTCTCATATATGCAGTCCAACAAACTCAGTCCAGATCTCCGATTTGTTCCCGCTGAACAGAACCACCACGCACCTACGCCGCTTCATCTAGCCGCTGCCTCCAACAGTCCAGCTTGTTTATCTACTCTATTGATCAAGCTAGGCGCTGATCCCACAACACGAAACGAGGATGGCAAATCGGCATTCGATATTGCAGGCGATCGTGCAACTCGTGATGCTTTTCGGCTCGCCCGCGCACAGCTGGGCGAGGATAAATGGTCCTGGGATGACGCAGGCGTAGCAGCGGCTTTATCGCAGGCGGAGGCCCAAGCTCGTGCAGCTCGTGAGAAGGAAGAGAAGGCCACAGAAGATGCTGCAGAGAAGCAGAGAAGGCAGGCTGAGATCGAGCGTCTACGTAAGGAGGACATGCAGAAACACAACGATCAACAAGAGAAGAAATTCGGGAAAGGTCACATGCTAGCCAAACCGCAATTGACTGCGGAAGAACGACGAGCGGAGGAAGCCAGAGGAATGACCGACGAAATGCGGATGAAACTCGAGCGTGAGAAGAGAGCCAGAGCCGCTGAAGAGCGGATGAAGCGCTTGACTGGAAAGTAATACAAAATTCGAAGATGCGGCCACCCACCATATCTATTCTCGTGTTCGATCTGGACTCAGCAATGTCGTTGACTGATCGCCAGCGCATGCAAAAGATCTCTAACAGACCGCTCACAGTACCGGCGAAGGCGCGGACACCACGGACCAAGACGCGAAGTTGCTCTTGTTCATGGTACCCTAGTGATTCTATTTACGATTTACGATCCGAAAGCTTCTTCAATGCTTTGCCACACTTACCCCCGACATGGCCGGCCCACTCCACGCCACTACACAAGTAAACTCTCACGTCATTGTTCATTCACAAGCCTGCATATTGCCTGATACGGCAGGAAGATCACTAATGGAAGTTGAGTTGTCGGCGCAATATACGATAAACACGACGGTACACTGCGGCTAGGGCAGACTACAGTCTCGTCCAAGCGAGATACGAATGTTATCAGAATAGCCCTCGTGAAGGTACATCGTCATGGAGAAGCACTCAGCCAGTGTACTTAAGAAGCATCGTCTGGCGCATTCGAGTAGCACAAAACAACAGATCCTACATACAGAGCACAGCAACAGCATCTTGCACATTTTCCAGCTCCCACTCAACCAGCAAAACCAGCAAAATGAAATTCCTCGCCGCCGCAGCAGCCACCAGCACCCTCTTCACCAGCGCCCTCGCAGCCCCAGGTGCCTGCCGTAACAACTACTCACCCCCACCACCCAACGACACCGACGGCTCCGTCTTCCAAATCAAAGACTTCAGCGTCCGTAAACTCAACGGCAAAGACATCTCCAACGTCTCCTTCCGCATCCTCGCCACCAATGGCGGAACACTAGATTTCCAATGCATCCCTTACAACCCTGCAACCGATGCCGCAACGACGAATTTCGTTCCAGGACAAGTCTACTTCTGCGGCAAAGATAGCAGTTTGAGCTTCAGTTATACTCCGAAGCACGACGATCAGAAGCAGAACGAACTTTGGCTGTGGCAGACGATTACGCAGGAACAGGTCTATGCTGGACATGTGGATTTTGATGATCCGATTTGTAGGGCTGGAGGGGCAGGGCGGGATGATTTGATTTGTGATGTTCCGCAAATTGTGGATTTGTTTGTTACGGTGGAGAAGGCTTCCTAGTGAGAGGTGTTTGCATGGAGGAGCGTTTGTGTGGTAGACAATGTTGTTTGGTTTAGCGAGACTTTTTGAATAGATGTATAGATGAGTAACGACTATCCGTGTACCCTTGTCACCTTTGACAACTGGCCTGCATACCAGATTTGAGCTTCTTCAAATCTCAATATGATATTGGAAATATTTTCTGCCGGCCCTGTTCCAGAATATGAATGGCCTGTAGCTACTTGCTTCAGTAGCTTGGCCGGATTTCCAACTCCGGACCTTGAACTGCAGTTTGAACTTTCAAGCACGCTGATCTGAAGGCGATATCATCAGATCTGCGGAAAAAGTCGTGATGGATATCGGTCGGGCAGAGTGAAGAGAGACGGATACGATCGCTTGGATCTTTCCTCTGGTGGGCCTAATGTACTTCAAGGTAGTAAGACGTGCTGAAACCTGGTCGGTCCAGTTGGCGAGACAGTCGCAGCACACCGGCTGGGTTCCCAGGACATGGCCTATAATGCCTGCATGGTGGATTCTATCCTCGCATGCTTCAGTCTGCGTTGCCAGCTCGTCTTGCTTTCGCTCTCTCACTTGCAGCTCGCTTGCCCGCTTTTCGTGCTTGGCTGAGACTGCTCGATGGCATCTTCATCTTGTATTGCTCTAGTGCACTCTCGGAGACTTCATCGAGCGTGAACGTTCCCAGGTGACCATTCCTCCATCGTTGAATCATCCATAGGGACGTGCTCTCCAGGTCTGGCTCTCCTCCCTTCATCAACCTGCCAGTCTTCCTTGCCATTGCATCGAGCAGCTGCATGGCGTCATTGGTAGGCTCAGAGTACTCTTTGTACACCGTCGGGTCATGCAAATTAACGTGATAAAGAAGATAGTCGGCCAGGTTGAACGGAGGGACAACTGTGTCTTTCACGCTTCCACAAAGCGCCAACTTCAGCATAGCATCGGAATCAGGCACGTATGGCATGAAGACACCAGGTGTATCCAGCATGTACACGCCGCCAACACCTGTTTCGTCTGCCTCCACGATCTTGACGCCTGTCCCTATCTTCCTCGTAACTCCAGGCTGGGCTCCAGTATGCGCAACTTTGCCTTTATTCACGCCCTCTCGGCGCAGTGCATTCAGCAGCGAGGACTTTCCCACGTTCGGCATGCCCACGACCATCAGGTACGAGCCCGTCAAGCTCCCTCGATTGCGGTTCGCATCCTTGATCGCATCCAGAATAACACGCACATCTTTACGATCTTTGTGATTGGAGAAGATGATTTTAGAAGGACGATGCCATTCACGAATCAAGTCGTGTCTCTACATACCGTGATCAGCTATCTACTCCCACTGATCGTATGCACAATATATCACTTTCTGCCTACTTTCTTGTCGTCGGGTGTGCCCGTACTCCCTAGATCTTTCTTCGTGTATACGATCATCCGCTCCCGCCCTGCCAAGCTGTCCTCGAACATGGGATTGCGCGACGTGAGTGGGATGCGATAGTCGCGGCACTCGATGATGTGGTCGATTTGTGAAAGCATCGTCTTCATCTTCGCGAGTCCGGCGGCATGATGTCCGAGGTAGTACGAGCGTGGGAGCGACTCGAGCGTCGGAAAGACGGTGCGCGGCACGAAAGTTGTCATGACTAGCCTCTGTCCGGAGACATATTATGCTCAGGTCTGAGGAGGCGATGTTGTTGATGCGAATGTGGTATAGATCCAGGCGCAGGAAGTAAGCGGAGTACGAAGCAGTCAAGCAAGCATTTCTTGGCGACAGCATTGGACTTCGTCGTGATCGCGTCACCATAACAAAGACCTACATGTACATGCACCTGCTAACTTCTCATGACAACATTCCCTCCGCATTTGGACGCAGATTGGATAACAGCGACTATACTTCTGGACGCATGTAATCGCGGCTATGGAATTTGGCCAGCGCTCACTTGACGCGTACAGAGCATGCTATATGGACCTCACATGAGACATCGAATGCTCGACCTACGCAATGCACTCTTGCAAAAATCTGCGCTGATTGTGTGATATGCGTTTCGTTCTATCTTGGACTACTCATCATGGCGGATCATGATTCGACTCTTGGTTCCTCACCTCCATCGAACAGCCGAGACCAATTTACAAGAGAAAGGCCGTCTCTGGACCTCAGTGCATTCCCACCGATTTACCTGGGCGCAACACACTTTGACACCGAGGACTTGCATGAATTCGAGGAGGAACTCGATCGAGCTCACGCTGTCCTTACGTATTCTATCGACGAAGCCGAGATTGTACTGAGCAGAGCGGTCAAAACAGCTCGCATCAAGCTCGATCTACGATCGAAAGGTCTTCATACCGAGGAGGTGCAGGCCAAACCGACGGTGCCAGCGCTGCCATCGCACGATAGTGCATATGAGTCACAGTCCACTCCGAGGAAGCGTAAGCGTGATGAGCTCGAGGCTGTGCAACAAGGCAAGCCTGACCCCATACTCATCGAAGACTCCAGCACCGAGTCTGAAGCCGAGCATGGCCTCAAGAGCCAGCCAATGGCGACTCAAAAGTCTGCGCGTGCTCGTGTGGTGGCAGACCTTCCGAAACAGCTAGAATCGTCCCAAGAACGAATTGTCAAAGTTGTACGTACCGACTGGTTCAACAAATCGAGATCTGCTGGTCGACCACTTCCAATAGAGGGCTACATCACATACATTGGTCGCGTAGTTCAAGCCCCGGACAACGAAGTAACTAAAACATATGCATCGTACCGAAAGCTACCCGGTGGCGGTGCAGGGAAGCTCTCCGTCTCGATGCAGGATGCAGCTGCAAAGCCTGCATTGTCCAGCAGTGACCTCTTACAACGAGCTCGCGAGGATGCGCCCAAATCGCAGATAGCGAGAGATCGCTTCGGGCGTCGGAAGTACCACTATCCAAACACCAAGACACCATCTGCGAACCCAGCAAGCTGGGAGGCGGGTCACGGAACACAACCCGAATATGCACATCTGCTGCATGAGACAACCACAGAACATGAGGGATATTCGAGTGATCTTCCTGAGGCTCCGGAGTGGGTCAAAGCACACGTTAAGTACGCATGCCAACGACTAACACCGAAGGATAATTGCAACCATGATTTCATCAATTTACTGGAGGAGATCAAACTTGCGAGGCTGTTGACCAATGATGAGATTGGAGTGCGAGCTTATGCTACCTCCATCGCAGCATTGCGCGCATATACGTACAAACTCAGTAACCCGAAAGAGGTCTTGCGTTTGCCTGGCTGCGATGCGAAGATTGCCAACTTGTGGATCGAATGGAAGAATACGGGGAAGATCAAAGCTGTCGAAGATGCCCGGGCGGATGAAGATTTGAAGATACTGAAGCTTTTCTGGAATATTTGGGGCGTCGGTGTCACGACTGCTCGCGAGTTCTATTTTGACAAAGGGGTTCGTGGGATCAACAGTGTCACATGTTCTGCGGCACGCTTTTCGCGAAGGCATATATACTGACAGGACAACAGTGGCGTGAGATCGATGATATTGTCGAGTATGGCTGGTCAACATTGCAGCGCGTGCAGCAGATTGGCGTGAAATACTATGATGAGTTCCTGGACCTGATCCCACGTGCCGAGGTTGAAAGCATTTGCAAGGTCATCCACCGGCATGCTGTCACAGTGCGAGACGATGGAATCCAGTCCATGATCGTCGGCGGATACCGGCGAGGGAAAGAAGCCTGTGGGGACGTTGACATTGTCATATCGCATCCAGACGAAGCCGCGACGCACAACATCGTCGAGGACATTGTGGCTAGTCTGGAGGAGGAAGGCTGGATCACGCATACACTGACGCTTTCGCTGAACAATTCGAAGCGTGGTCAACAGACCCTTCCTTTCCGCTCCGACGGTGGTGGGCACGGATTTGACACGCTGGACAAGGCATTAGTCGTGTGGCAAGACCCAATTTGGCCTACCAAAGATGATGATCTGGCCTCGAATCCCAAGGCGAAGAATCCAAATATTCATCGCCGGGTGGACATCATTATCGCGCCCTGGCGAACTGCTGGTTGCGCAGTGGTCGGTTGGAGTGGCGCGACAACATTTGAACGTGATCTGCGACGTTATGCGAAGAACGTCAAGGGCTGGAAGTTCGACAGCTCGGGAGTTCGAGATCGTGGGAGTGGCGAGGTCATCGATCTCGAAGGCTATTATGGACATGGTGGGGAGGAAGGAGCGGCGGGGCGGGCGAAAACGCTCGAAGAGGCGGAGCGGAGAGTGTTTAAAGGTTTCGGGCTGGAGTATCGAGCGCCGACCGAACGATGTACGAATTAGCTAAGTACACTGTGTGAATAGTATTCATAGTAACAACATGCCACCCTCCTGTCTCACGCTCACTGTGCTCCTTGCCAGCCAGCGCAGCCAGCGGCAGCCATGCATAATGCACTAGTTACTGTACGCGCCGGACCGGGTCCGCGCTACGTGTCAGACCATTTTGAATGTCCCCTGCTCCTGCCTTTCCGCCGTGTGTTGCTGCCTTCCCACGACAGACGATCAAGTGCGGGAAGGTGATCGGTATCGATGAAGGGAAGCACGCCTGCCGTGTAAATGTTCATCATCGCCGGATCTGCAGGCCAAACCGGGGACAGCGGGATTGCAGCCCGGCTTACAGCGTTGCACGACACTCTTTCGCAGGCGCTGCACGCACGCGACGTTAGCGAGCCTGCTTCCTGCTCTCCCACGCGGTGGCCGAGCTCGGCATTGCCGCGCCTGCCTTCACCCACGCTGGTTCGTCATCGGACGTATTAGGAGGCTGTCGCCCGCGCCTTTCTGCAGCTGATCAACGCCCGCCTTGGTTCCCAAACTGTCCGCAGCAGCACGCAGAAGGATCGCAAGCGGGCGGCGTGGCCAATCCTGGCGCGCGTGCAGAGAGCCACCCAAGACGTCCCTATTCTGCTCGCTGCGCGCCCCAATTTTGTGTGACTCGGTCGCACCTGACCTGGCCTGGCCGGCGGCGGGCTGTCATTTGATGCGGCATGCACACGTGCAAGGGTTCTACATATATGTCGTCGGTCCGCAGTAGCACGATTCGGCTCCACCAATTCTTTTGCGTGTCTTATTAGATCGTCCGGACGCTCCATCAGATAATGATAAGATCTTCTGGGCGGAGGCATACTTCGCACCGTAGCCATGCCCAACTACGGCACCCTTCTCCCTTCCGCACCGCGCACGACTGATGGTGGCGGCGACGACGACGTTGAACAGGCTGCTGCCTCGGCCGCTCACACGCCGAGCTCCTCCGTCATCGCTCCCTCGTACAAGCGAGAGCAGCAGAACAGCGACATCCACGCCCAGTCCGAGGCCGACAGACGATCCATCATGTCCGAACGCAGTCACGAATCCGGACAGGCGGGTGTCAAGCGCCTGGAGGCCATCTCGACGACATGGTCCAAACTAGGCCTGTACATGGCCTACCTGGGCGTGGCACTGCTGGCGTATGCGACGTCATTAGAAGGCCAAACAACCACGAACCTTACCATCTACGCAACGAGCGCCTTCAAGTCACATTCGATGGTCTCCACGGTGCTGGTCATCCAGGGAGTTGTGCTGTCTGTCGTCAAACCACCTATGGCCAAGGTCGCTGATGTCTTCGGCCGGTTCGAAGCATTCACCCTATCCATTCTTTTCTACCTAGCAGGCTTCATCCAGCAAGCAGCTTCCGACACCGTTGTGACATATGCAGCGGCACAAATATTCTATTCAGCAGGACAGACTGGGCTCCAGATCTTGATTCAAGTATTCATCGCCGACACGAGTGACCTGGTCAACCGAGCGTTGTGCTCCACCATCCCAGACATCCCTTTCTTAGTCAACGTCTGGTTAGGCCCAGCAATCGCAGAAGCGGTGTTGAAAAATCTGAGCTGGCGATGGGGCTACGGCATATGGACGGTTGTCCTGCCAGTGGCATTCTTGCCGCTCGCTCTCGCTCTGATTGTGAATCAGCGAAAAGCCGCCCTGCGAGGCATCTTGCCTGAATCACCATTTCAAGGCGAGTCTGCGTGGGAGATCGTCAAAACACTCTGGTTCGAGATGGACTTCTTTGGCCTGTTCCTCATCTGCGTTGCTTTCACCCTCATATTGATTCCCTTGACCCTCGCATCGAAAGCTGGCTGGAGCAATCCAAACTTGGTCACAATGCTCGTGGTCGGTGCCGCATGCCTGATAGCTATTCCTTTCTGGGAGCGCAACAAGACGCTTGCTCCTCATGCATTCTTTCCTCGATCATTCTGGAGAAACCGCACCCTCCTATGTGGACTTGGACTGTCCTTTTTCTACTTCAGTAAGTCTCATCATACCTAAACTCAATCGCTCCCGCTGACATTGCATAGTGGCATTCTATCTCTCAGTCTATCCTTATTTCCAGTCATACCTATTGGTCGTCCAGGATCTTCCTCTTGCCAAAGCTGGCCGAATTGTACAGACCTTCACATTCACATCGACCGTAACGGCCATCATCGTTTCGATCTCCATCAAATACACCAAATCCTACAAGAAATTCATGGTCGCGGGCACCATCTTGTATGCTATCGGTTTGGCCTTGATGATCCGATACAGGACGGAAGAATCAACACCAGCCATGATCGTTGGTACGCAGATCTTCCTTGGTGTGGGTGGCAGTCTGACCCACGTACCTGCGCAGCTTGGCGTGCAGGCGTCAGCCAGTCACTCGGAAGTGGCTGCAGCGACTGCGCTGTTCTTGACTTTCTTGGAAATCGGAGGAGCTGTCGGGAGCGGGATATCCGGCGCCATCTGGACGTCAAATGTTCCGAAGAAGTTGGCACTTTATCTGCCACCGGAGACCAAGGACATGGCTGATGAGATCTACGGAAACATCACGCTCGCATCACGAGGTTGGCCCATGGGCAGCCCAACGCGAGACGCGATCAATCTTGCTTATCAGGAGACGATGACGAAAATACTGACTGTTGCGGTATTCGTGGCGCTGCCGTGCATCGTTCTGGCCTTCATGATGCACGACTACAAGCTGGATGAAATTGATCAAGGAGTCAAGGGCGTTGTCATTGGTGCCACACAAGACGGCACCGAATATGGCGGCGAGGAATTCGCAGGACCGTCAACGACCAGGCTGATGCGTACATCAGGCGAGTATGAGGAAGCAGACGACGACGACGACGGCTCAGAGGAGTCACAGAACTCAAGAACCAGGCTCATAAGAAAATCCTCATGAGATTTTCGCGGATAGATAGATGACGATGCATTTGTTGGGAACTAGAAGGCGTGATCGGATGGGGAGCACGGTAGACGATGCTGTTGAAATTGGCTGCATCTTGCATACTGGTTGCACTGCAAGCGAGCATTTGGCATTTTTTGGGGCACTAGGGACAGCATAGAGGCAAGGAAAGGCGTTCTTCGGCGATTAGGGGATGACTGAATGGGCGCAAAACCACTAGCGAAGTGTTCTAGATACCCTATCACAGTGATGTTCCGACCTAAGTGCGACAGATCACTGTTTCACGTTCGCTCTTTTCTGCTGCCCCGGCCCTGTTCTAGGCGTGTGTGGAGATGCACCAAACCTGTCAAAGCGTGGTCGGCGGGCAGCAGGCTCTGCTGGTATTGTGCTAAGCGCGCACGCTGCACGTCGCCTATTGCACTCCGTCCTACTCTGCACATGCTCTTGGTATCTTGAAGAACACACTGTTGGAGTTGTACGTGTCTCGTGGATGAAATAGCGCGCTGCGACTAGTCCTCCTTCGCTATAGCACAGACAGCCCGCCGCCCACCTCTCCTTCTCGCGCCGACCGACCGCTGATCTGAGCTCTGCGCCGCCATTGTGACAGCTCTCTTCCCTTTCACGTGTCAAGCCAACCGACCGACCGTGTTTCGCGCCACCACAGCGCCTGCTGCTGTGCGCTTTGTGTCACGCTTGACACGTACCATATCGAACATACTCGGGCCCCAGCCGAGGAGACGTACGACCGTCGATACTGCGCTGCCGCGACCGCCCCAACTCTCGCACCGAATCTCGACTCTCACTTCCAACTTCCCTCGCTTCCCCTCGCTCGGCCACGTACTCCCAGACCGCAACATACCATTTCGCTGCGACAGGCGCGCGCTCCACATCAGTTGCTGCGGAATCCGGACCCGCTGAGCCAAGGAGGTCGACTAGGTCAGGCGGCATAATCGACAAACAGACGGCTCCAGACACGTGAGAGAGAGCACGAGAGGCAATCAGCAAGTCCAGAACCTGTGCACAGGAGGTCAGAATGGTGGTTGCTACGATAAAGTATGCCATTCCCGTTTCCTTTCAGAACAATATCTATTCCTCATGGATTCATGGACTGCCGCACTTCCGTGGCGCGGACGAGTACTTTGCGGTGAACGCGACAGGCTTGTGAGGCCGATCAAGAGCAAGTTGCGGCTCGCGGGACCATCAGTGGCCCACGCGAGATTGTTGAAAGATGGCGGAAGGGTACCTCTCAAGTTGTGGCATTGCAAGATTGGGTAGAAGCATTCGCTGACCAGCTATTTACTAGGTGCGTTGTGGTCGGTGACGGTGCTGTGGGCAAGACATGCTTGCTCATAAGCTATACGACGAACAAGTTCCCGTCTGAATATGTGCCCACAGTTTTCGACAACTATGCGGTGACGGTAATGTACGTGGTCTGCAGCGCTTCCTCGCCTGAACCGCATTGACAGCTGTGTAGGATTGGGGACGAACCATATACCCTTGGACTCTTTGATACTGCCGGACAAGAAGATTACGACCGCTTACGACCGCTCTCATACCCGCAGACTGACGTCTTCTTGGTCTGCTTCTCCGTCACCTCGCCCGCTTCATTTGAGAACGTCCGAGAAAAGTGGTTCCCTGAAGTTCACCATCACTGCCCGGGAGTGCCTTGTTTGATCGTCGGCACACAAACAGATCTGAGAGACGACCCTCAAGTCCGAGAGAAGCTTGCAAAGCAAAAGATGCAGCCTGTGCGGAAAGAAGACGGCGAGCGAATGGCTAAGGACCTGGGCGCCGTCAAGTACGTCGAATGCTCAGCTCTCACTCAATTCAAATTGAAGGACGTATTCGACGAGGCGATTGTGGCAGCGCTAGAGCCACCCGCTGTGAAGAAGCCAAAGCGTAAGATTGAGCCGTCCCTGGTATCTACCATGTTCGTCTTTGAAGCCCTGCTAAAATCAGTACAGGAAAGGGTAAAGGTTGCATATTGCTATAGCCTCGCGGCTTGTCTGATGCGATGCGAATGCCATGTACCTTCACGTGAATACACCATGCGGGTTGTCTCAGATAGACAACACCTTTTTCACTTCTTTGCGGACAATACCAGAGTTGGGCGCGTGGAGTTGAAATGGAGCACTGTTTTCTTCAGGTCTACACAAGGCACACAAATCCAGGTTATATGCCTTCTTTTTAAAACTTCCCATTTTCACTTTGATGTTGCGTCAGAGAGTGTGCTGGCTTTGATCTGTCTGATTGGTTTGACTGCTGATTTTGCTGTGGTCCAACGACCCCTGAATTGCACAGGTCAGTACCGCTTCTGGAAGCAAGTTGGGCGTGTAGAGGCTGATTGATCCACTTCATGGAAGATGCAGCGATTAGCCTTCGGTTTCATGCACGTCGACTGTTTGCCATCCAGGCCGCCGCGCCACTCTTTCTTCACAATGTGCAAGTGAAGCGTAACTTAAGCTCGATGTGTCCAGCGCCTTCCTTCTTCGAGCCACCAGCTGTATGGCAGGGCACGTCTTGCGCGAACCATCAATGATGTCGGAACGCAGCGCGACTGTGTTGATATTTGCTTCATGAAGCACAGCCGGGACCATGATAGAAACGCTGTCCGCTGGGCTCACTTGTTTCGAGAGCCGCAACGATGCCTCTATGAAGCGCATTGTTGTCACCCAAGCCATGTCAAACACTCTGCGCAGGACGGCCACCGCTCTTGCGCCGATGGTGGCAGGCGCGCTGCGGTCCCAGCACTTCACTTCACATTACTGCATGAGCGTTGTGAAGATGATATCTAGTGAAGGCTCACTTGAGGAGGTATGTAAACGCCTTCGCGCTCGCAGCTCTCTTCTTCCTCGACATGCCACTTATATAGTAAGTTTTTGTCGACTCCCCTGGCGCCGCCTCGAATCTTTGGCTAATGTGTTGCTAGGTCGTGCTTTGCTCGTTTTGGTGATTTCACCAATCACCAAAACAGTCGCTGACATGAGTGGCAGACGTCAATCCGGCTGGAGCTCCCACTCCGCGAAATCACCATCGCTCGCGACCATCTCCGAGATGGAACCGCCAGAAGGCGCCCCAGCACAGCGTCCATCCGAACGAACGTCAGAAGAGACACCCACACCTGAACAGCGGCAACTCAAGCGAGAGCGGTACCAGCTCGCGGGCAACGCGTTCGCGCAACAAGAATTTGCCCGTCGCCAAATGACACCCCCGACTGTCATTCATCCAGCTTTCCGCCCGGGCTTCAACCTTCTTGACACCACTCAGCCGCTTCCAGAACTCGACCCGTCCGAGCGACTGCCGCACGCAGAAGAGTCGCCGACGATGAGGTCGCAGTTCCCGATGAGCTCGCTCGAGACCGACCGGGCCGCCACTTCAGGGCAGATGCACCGCGAGTCCACGCAAACAACACTGGCTCAGTTCATGCTCAACCCGCCTGAGATCGATCTGGGCACCACTCCAGAGCACACCCCAGTGCCGACTCAACGCGAATGGCTCGAAACTCGAGACAACCTCGAGCTGCACGGCGGTCAGCAGCAACACATCCCTGTCATCAAGCACACGCCCAAGTCGACGGCTGAAGAGTTTGCCTCCGCCGTCAGCACCATCTCCCAGAATGAAGTTCCAACAGAGCCGCACACGCCAGGACCTAAGAGTCCAAAGAAGACCACCTTCCTCGAACGCGTAACCAAGTGGACAGCTCGCCGCACTCAGACGCAATTGCAGAAGCAAAAGAGCGATGCTGGTCAGGCCCCTGACTTGCCTTTGCCGCCAAAAGCGCGCGCAGTGCTACAGTAAGTGAACCTCAACACTGCCGCGCTATTGTACTCACATACCTCCCAGGCACCCACCACCTGCTCGTGGCCTCGGCCGCTCACCATCCAAGACCAAGTCGTTCTTCTCGAGAAGACGCTCAGACGCCAACGAATTGCCAAAGCCAGAGCCAGTCCGTGCCGCCACTTCGCTGGGTCATCGCACACCGCGAAGTGTCCATTTTGCCACGCCTGAGCCTAGTGCCCCACAGAGCCGTCATGTCTCAGGCTCGTCCACTGCTCAGCGCACATCTAATCTGGGTCGTTCGCAGAGTCTGAAGTACATCGACAACGCCGTCCCACCTACTCCACCCGCGAAAGACACGCCGCCCGACGAGCCGCCGATTCGCAACATGGTTCAACAACGACCAGCTTTTGCATACGAGACTCCAATCAAGCCACGCGAATACACAAGCTCGGGCAGACTGAGTCCGAGTCGCATTGGCAGCAACAGCAGTCGAGGAGCTGCGAAACTCGTCACACAGCCTAGCATGTTCTCGCTACGTGCCTCGGTCGTGCCGGGAGCAATGGATCAAGCAGAGCTGGACGATGCGAATTCGCGTATTGGTGGACTAGGAATCGAGGGCTTCAGCATGCCCCACGAAACACGTCGCGGCAGTTACACTGCTGCATACAGCCCCAGCGTCTACTCTCCAGACGACTTTCGCAGATCCGCGGCACAGTTCCCTGAGCGTGCGGCCACAATGTCCACAACTCAACAGCCCGGCCACCTAATATCCTCACTGCGCACTCCGAGAGAAGTAGACCGCCTCGAACAGATGCGGCAGCGTGGCTCTCCTCATACTGCACAGAGCAGCGATTCTCACATGGGCACCATATCTATGGTGTATCCCGACTTGGCGAAAGACCCATCCATTGCTTCCTTCATGAATATGGAGCCACCGCCGTCTCCATCACCACAGCCTGGCATGACCGATCGTGCTTTCGATGAGGTCGAGAAGATGCTCAATACCAAAGACCAGCAGCGGACGGCCAACTTGAACGTGACTCCAAAGGCAGGACTCAGAGGCAGAGCGAGCACTTCTACACGCCATGTATCTGAAGACTCCAAGGACGGTCTATTCGCTATACCAGTGGAGCGTCCTCAGTCCTTCGATGAGACTATCCCACCAGCATTCAGCTCAAAAGCAGTGGCCCACAGCACGCTCAACAGACAACAAACTGTCGCATCTTCACCAATGGCACATCATCTTAGTGCGGTACCGTCTCCGCTTCGCAACAGTGATGGACAGGTCTATCTGCCACAGACGACCTTCTCGCCGCCGAAGCCACGCTCACGCAAGGAATCGCACCTGACAGCTACTGTACCACAGATTGAGGAAAAGGCGTCCAGCGAGACCTTGCTGTCGCCATACGACCCACCATGGACTCCAGGCGGTCGCCCAAAGCCCAAAGAAGACATCTTCAAGAACAAGCCGGCTCTTGCTGCAAGCACTGGTGATGAGCTGGTCGTCCGTCAGTCGCCGCCGGTGGGTGGCATGCGCTGGTCGAACGAAGCACCAGCTACTCCCGGAGATCCACGCAAGCAGTCCACTCGTCGCAAAGCATCGGCGTTTGAGTCACCATGGAAAGTGGCGACCACCGCCTCAGAGCCACAGGCTCCGGACAAGCCGCTTCCTGAGGACCCTGACGATTTTCACGATCTAGACGACTTGATTGAGATGATTACTGAGCGAGACTCCGCCATCCAAGACCTGCAGACCGAAATGAAGTATGAGAACACTCGCCTGCACCAACGCCTTGCCTCATTGGAGATCAAGGACCGTGAGAAGAAGCATGGCAGCAGAAAGATCAGCAGTGCCGTGCAGGACGAGCACAAGTCTAGCAGAGCCGGAAAGCAATCAGCCAGAGTTGATGACACCAAGGCGAAGCGCATCTCTACCTCTTTTGCGCACGAGTATTATCAAAACCAGACCAAGACAGGTCCAACCTCGCCGGCAGACAGCGTACCGATGAGTGAGCGTTCGACGATCATCTTGACGCCAAACATGCCTCAGCTAGGGGCGATTCCAGACCTTCCTCGGCCACAGGAAGTCCCACGCGAGGATTCTCCAACTCTGCCGCCTGGATCTCCGAATCCGGTTGCAACACCACCAGTCAAGAAGGCATCGGAGTCTACTCCTGTCTCGCCTTCGTCCGCAAATACCGACACGAGATACAACGACCTCATGGCTGTGATGCAGCAACAACAGGCGATGATGCTGCAAATGATGCAAGAAATCAAGGACTTGAAGCGTTCTGGCCAGGGTTCAGAGAACTAGGCATGAAATTGGGAAATTGAGATTGAGAAGAAAAAGCAGGAAATCAGAGAAAAGGTTGGGTGGGTCAGGATAACAGGAGTTTTGGGGCTTTGTCTCGCGTTTCACAGTGCACTCAGAGCCATTGAGTAGCACCACGCCGAGTTTTCTGGCATGCATTGATTTTGGAGAAAAGGAGGTCCGGCATAGCACGCTCGCAGTTTCAGCGTCGCTCCACGCCGTTTGATAGGCCCCTTCCTGGCGTTTTAGTGATTGAGGGATACCCAGAGAGCGACCAACATTGATTGTTGGTGTAGTTACCTCTCTAGCAATAAGGATCAGTGCACTCTTCTTCCAAAGTCCTCACTCGCTTTTCAAGGGCCGCATTTCTTCGTCTCTCGGCAATTAACTGTGCTTGAAGCCACTGAATGACGACTTCGTCTGTGTCGTCTGCCTCATCCATTTCTGGAGCGACCTCCATATCCTCATATCCTGAGTGAAAGGCTGATTCGTTCCACCCGCCATCTTGGCCCTGACCCCGTTGTGCGCCTTCTCCATTCTCCAAATTCTCTGCGCATCGTGGTGTCTTGCCCCAGTCATTTTCTCCGTAATCAACAGGAGCCCAAGAACGCATACACCGCGAGTTTCGTAGAGAATCGTAGAAGTCGTCCAGATCTGGCGGAGTCTTGACTTCGAATCTATTAGGCTTATCTCGCGATTCAAAAACAGAACCTCCCTTGAATCGATCAAGTGGTCGTCGAAAAGTATCGTACGGCTCGCCAAAATTGCGACGCTGCGGGCTCATTACTGGGCGCACATGCGTGTTCCAGTCCTCTTGTGAGAGGCTTCGAAAGATTTGAGGGCTCTTGCAATAGCAATGTCGAATCGTGTGTTTGGTGCAACGTGGTCGGGTGTTTCGTTGGCTCGCGTCGATGACACTGTCCACTCTGTGTTGAGATTCTGGAGAATGCCAGTGGTCTTGATGATTGTTCTCGCTGTAGGTTGATTCGCTTTTGTCGCGGCTTCTCATCTTTGCTGCTTGTAGTGAACCGGTTTGTGTGAGTCTTGGCGAGCCATTCGAGTCGGCGACGACTCGTCTTCTGTTGTGCATCTTTCGTGTTCGAGTCGGAGTTCGAGCTGGCGTAATGAGTGACAAGTTGAAAGCATTGTGGAAGCAAGCAAAGCATTTCAGGTAATAACATGCAGAGAGCATGGCCTGTGTGATAGTCAAGTGAGCATAATTGTCAAAGCTCACCTACGGTAAAGGTCCACTTCGCATGAAAACACATCAGGCAATGGGCCTGATGTGCAAAGATGTGAATCTGTGTCCTTTCCTCTTCGATCTTACGACTACATTATGCTTCAATTCATGCATTTCGGCGCTAGTCGGAGCGGCCAAGTTCGCTTTGAGCGGTCAGTTGACTCACTGGGCCGGCCGTGACGTACGGAACAACACATTCTTACAATTGAGATGATTATGTGAGTTCGGGCAGTTTCTCTCATAGCTAGATAGCAATCCCTTGCGGTGACACAGAGAAATGGATGCTGAGGCGTCCGTCTGGCACGCTAGGTCCTCACGTGGATCTCTTCTCGAAGCAGAGCTGGGACCATCTTACTCTTGGCCGTCGTCTCGAGAGCGTCTCCGCAATTGCGCGAAACCAGAGGTGCAGTTTTGAGCGGACGAGGGTGAGGTCAGTTTATGCATGCTCGGAAAGCGGTGGAACAACACCCTGATGGTCGGACTTGTTTCCGCGAGCCTTCGGATTGGCCAATTCTTGCGTGCTTCTGGAGTGCACCTTCCAGGCCGAAACTCCGCCCATATCAATCTTCGGCCTCATCTTCCACCTCTCTTTCCTACTCCAGGCCCCATATGACCTTCAAGATTGCTCATCTGCCCGTGGACGACTCAAGCATGGCTTCCTCCTGCCCGAACGAGATCGTCAAGCCTGGACCCACCTGAGCTGCCTCCTCCACAAGCTGACCTGTCCCATTGAGGATATTCCTTTCCGCCTACGCGCTGCGACGCCCGTTGGCCATGACAAACCATGGTGCATGCCCGCGACGCCTCGCTGAGGGGTACACGAAGGCAAAGTCAGGTCCCAGCAAGCGCCGTGTAGAGCGATCGCACGAATAGCATACAAGAGTAGGTCCAGCTCGTCTAGATTGATTCTCTCCTTCTCAAGAGCAACAGCCTCGTCAACAAACGTGAGAAATCTCAGAGCATATCCCTTTCCGTTTATACCAAAAGAACACTCACTATTACCAACTATTCACCCAATTATTGAACCTGAAAACCCTCGTCTCATCTGCAATCATGGCCAAAGGATCCTGCATGTGCGGTGCTATCAACTACGAATACACGGGTGAACCAGCAGTCACCGCATTGTGCCATTGTGTAGATTGCCAGAAGTGGACAGGCGCAGGTATGCACCTCAAGCGTGTGAAACGAGCCTCAAGAGATCTTGACCCACTAACACGAACATCAAGCCTACACCTCGAACGTCGTCGTCCCTCGCGGTAACTTCAATGTGACCAAAGGCTCTCCAAAGGACTACGATGCCGTTGGAGCATCAGGAAAGATCAACAAACATTGGTTTTGTTCCACTTGCGGCTCTTCGCTGTACACGGAGCTGGAGATCATGCCAGACGTCACCTGTATCAAGTCTGGCGGCCTCGATGGCGGAGCTGCAGACCATAAGATTGCCGTGGAGTTCTACAACAAAGATCGTTTGAGCTATACCAAGCCAGTTGAGGGCGCGGACCAGAAGCCCGAGTTCTCCTAATTTCGAGGGCGACGGATGAAGAAAGAGAAATTGAGATAGTAATGGTGTCATTCATGATCTTTCCTCCCATGACATTCCCCTTCCCACAGCTGCAATATACACATACATGAAACATGTACCTCAAAGTGAAGATGCAGGTAGTAATAACTGCAGCCCTTTCCATCCTCTGAAATTTTGGACTTCTGCGGAACTGAAGCGTGCTCACTCGAGCCGTGGCCTAGTGACAACATTCCCATGGAATACAATACAACGCGACAAACGCCTTCGCCATGCGTCCAACAGCGTCTCATGCTTGAGCACTGCATGCATCGAAAAGAGAAGACACAGATTACTTTCTCCCGCTGGTCATCTCACCATATCGTCCACGTTCTCTCGTGGTATCATACGCTTGCAGCACTCTCGCCTGCGATTCATCGGTTTGCGAGAAAGCATACCCACGTTGTTTGCGCATGCGTTGAACCTGGCGAACTTTTCGAATAGCTTTTTGAAATTGTTCCATTCTGTTGAAAAGCGATTGGTCAGCAATGTTCTTGAATGGATGTTAGCATGAGGCACGTACCTGGGCCGATAATCTTGTATATTGTATTTCTGAATCTCCTGCACATGATGATATGCCTGAGGATAGTACATCCTCTTAGCATACTTCCAAGCAAAGTCTCGAAGCAAGCAGAGGGCGGGCAGGATGACCAAGGACATCAACCAGAAGTCAGGATCTGTCAAAAGTACAGGCAGCACATTCTTGTATTCTGTCGAGAAGCCAAGCATAGGAGCCACAGTGGCGTAGACTGGCAGGAAGATGAACCAAATGGCCAGAGACCCGGGGATCGCGATGACGGTATACTTGGTCCAGATGTTCGTGATCAGTGCGGCTTTGCCCAGGACTGTGACCAAGCCAGCTGTGTAAAGTGAAGTTCCCCATACCCAGTGACCCGCGATCTTGCCGTCCGAGAGCACTCCGTCACGCCAATAAATTGCTTGACTGACGAAGTAGAGAATCAGCGAGTGGTAGAAGCCATTCCCGACCCAGGACCAGAAGTTGTGTGTTCGGAAGAAGACTCCTTTCTGCGTGAGCTGGTAAAGCTGAGGATACCGGTCGAGCAGTCGAGCATTGACGAACTGATCGAAAATTCCGAGAACGAAGGGCGGTAGAGCGGTGAAGATGACGTTGAAGAAGGACAGCGTCCAGGACTCGTAGATGACTTGACCTGAGAAGGCGTTCTGGAACGAGTACCAGAATTGCGTGATGAACAGTGCTGTGTTCTTGTAGTAGAAGTACAAGATGACTTTGCTGATGCGTTGGTACGACCACGCGCCATGTACGAGAAGCAACTTTCGAAGGAAACGGAATTGGGCGATGGAGACATCTGCTGACCGCGCAGCCTGCAAACCTTCCATGCCGGAGATACCGATACCAATGTGCGCAGCTTGAATCATTGACACATCGTTCGCACCATCGCCAATGGCGAGGAGGATTGCCTTAAGGTGACGCTTGACGAGCTTCACGACCAATGCCTTTTGCAGTGGTGATACACGGCAGCAAATGACGGCTTTGCACATGACGGCAAGATCGAGGAACATCTTCTCGAGGTCTTTCTCGAGCGCGTACGTTAACGACTTGCCGTCGATGACCAAGGCAAGCGTTTCCAGCTCAACGCCTCCGGCACGTTGCGAATTGATGGCATCCAGCTTCTTCTGTATGTTGTTCCTCGTATCAGCCGCGTTCTCCTCGTTGATGATCAATAGGGTCATATCTTCGCTGATGAGCTTGCAAGACATGCCGATGTTGATGGCGGTCTCTTGTCTGTCGCCAGTTAAAACCCACACTTTGATGCCGGCAGTTTGCAGTGTGTGGATAGTGTCTGGAACGCCATCTTGCAGCTTGTCCTCGATGGCGGTCGCGCCAAGTAAGGTGAAATCGTGCTCAATGATCTCTGCAGCCTTGTCAAGCTCTTCGGCTCGATTACCGCTGACAGTAGTCTGGGCGGTGTTGAATACATCCCACCACTCCCGAAACTCCGATTCTGGGATCTCACGCATCGCCAGACACAGCGTTCGCAAACCCTCGGCGGCATACTCTTCCAGGTGGAGGAGCGTTCGCTCAACCATTTCATCTCGCTGGCCAAGGCGCTCCAGGATCACGGTATCGGCTCCTTTGGTGTAACATCGAATCTTGCCATCTGGGCATCGATAGATACAGCTCATTCGTTTTCTCGTCGAGTTGAACTCACAAACAGCGAGTAATTCGTAGTCGTATTGCTCGCCGCCAACTTCGATTGTGACGACTTTCGGTTTTCGGGCCACAAACTTGTAGCCAAGCTCAACCGCGCCCTCGACAAGAGCGCCTTCGTCAGGTGAAGCGGCCTGATACTTGATCTGGCCGGGCTTGTCTCCCTTCACTTCTGGAATCACAGTATGGCAGGTAGCAAGTAAGCTGAGAAATTGGTGAATATTCTCTGTGAGCTCACCACCTCTTCGATGTTGTTCCAGGGCCTTGAAGTCATAAATGCCATTGCCACCCTCTTCGCCTTCGACCACTCTTCGGTCTTCAGGAACATCTCCAGCGTATTGAAAACCTCCAATACTAGCCTGTCGAAACTCCATCATATTGCAAGTCAAAGTGCCAGTCTTGTCCGAGAAGATATACTCAACCTGCCCAAGCTCTTCTACCAAAGAACTCGTCCTGCAGTTTGCTGGGGTGTCATTCACGGGGTAGTAGATGTCAAGATCACTGCTGATCAAGAAAGCCTGGTAGTATTTGATGATTTCGACAGTCACAAAAAGCGAGATAGGCACCAAGTTGGAGTATAAAATCCAGTATGTGAAAATGTCGCTGAAAAATTGCTGCGCAGGGTTCGTGTCGCCATATGATAGGAACCACAGGTTCTTGCCAATTGTCTGTCGGATCACGATATCACCGACTGAGGAGATGACGGACAGTATGATCAGCACACCACCAAGCATGAGAATTTGCGAATTGACGCGATGCTCGACATTCGTTCGCTTGATGGGTGTTGCTGTGGCGTTCCGCATCAACTTCGTTTCGTGCCCAGTGAAGACGACGACACCTTGAATCCATGGAGTATTCCTGAGAGTGGCGCCACGGAGCAACAGCTGATCAGGCTGAAGAGGCAACTCTTTCTCGCCTCCTCCAGATTGTACCGTCAAAGTTGCTTCATATGTGTATAGACTGCTGTTCGGCTGCTCACTGCGTACACGGCCGCCCAATCTGGCAAGCTCTGAGGCGGAGACCAGACCAGCAGTCTCCGGAATTCCTTGTTTGATCTTGAGATTGGTTTCGCCATCCAAATTCGCAGTTTCAATGTAGCAAAGAGCCTCAGGCTCCGAGGACGCAAGAAGTACGATATCTGCAGGAAACGGTTCTTCCGATTCCACTCGAATGATGTCGCCAACTTTGACGTCTATCCATCGGACGTCTTGGAAACTCGTGCCCCGCAATACACGTGCAGGGCTTTTGTTCAGTTCTCTATCCTGTGATCGTCGTCTGTTATCTTCGACCGCTTCTTTGATAGCGGAGACCAATAAGACTATGCCGAGCGGAACGATTGTGGTGTAGCGATTCGTGGGACTGATGTTGGGGATCTGCTGTAAAATGGCCGTGAACAAGAAGAACAAATTCGCATACTTGCTGAATTGCTCAAACAAGAACTTGGGAAGGAAGGTCACGGCGTTGTATTTCGTCGTCGAAACGTGGTTATCAGCCCATTTGTTTGCCGCATTTGCAGGAGGGTTGTTGAGATGTATGATTCGCGGTCCAAGCGTCGAGGGATCGACCTTCTTCGTGAATCCGGGCAGGCCAAATTTGAACTTGGATCCTGGTGTCGTCCGCTCTCCAGGTGGCCCAGCAGTGCTCGTGGTATCTCCTCGCGCTCTTTGTTCCGTCAATGGCAGGTCCATCTCACTGTACTCGGGCCCCATCCCCAAAGTGTTCTTAACCCTCCCCATTATGCCTCCCCCCAAGCTCATGATGCTGTTGCGATTCCGATGTTTCCCCTGTCCATGTTGTATGGGGATCGCATCTTCGTCTATACCACCCCCGGCTGCGTAGTATCCTCCTGGTACCGAAGCTGTGTCGGAGAAGCGGTCGTCTGCATCAGAATATCTCTGATAGTTGTTCAGTCCTGAGGTCTGCGATAGGTTGCGTCCCTGATGGCCCAACGTGGGCGGCGAGCCCAGGCCTGAGGGGTTGTACCCCGGTCCACCAGGCAGCGTGGAGGCAGATTGCATCCCTCGAGTGCCCACGAAGTCATCGTGCGACGTGCTGATGCGGCCGTGAGTGTCGTAGTCGTGGAGAATGCGCTCGTCGGTCACGGGAGGGCGCTGTCCGCTGCTATAGTATGGCCCATCGTTGGGGTCGCCCAGGCCCAGCAGGTCGTCGTCGTCCTGACTTTGGCCCCGGTTGCCATGGTGGGCGGGCCTGCCAGCCATTGTCGGGCGCAGGCTCTACTGGCCGGCCAGGAAGGTGTGCCCGTTATTGATCGACCATCAGCGACCGCGTGCCTGGCGCGCACTTGTCCTTGGAGCAGAGACCGGCAGGCAGAAGGACGAGAAGTGGTGCGGTATGCGCTCGAGCTGAGCGCAGTGGTGGCCTGAGGGCTAGGGTGTGAGGATGCTTTCAGGGTCGGCCGGTCGGCGGAGGAGCGAGCGTGGTGCCAATCGTGGTTCGTACAGAGTGGTATTCAACGATTGTGTGGCAATCCTGCCTCGTGCGGCTCGTCTATTCCTGGCACTGTGTTGACGGCGGGTGCGCAGTCGCTCTCGCAGGCGTGATCCGTGAATTGCACGTCGTGTTCATCAACGTAAGCTCTCCGCAGTAGCGTGATGGCGCAGTCCTGGATGGACCGCCAAGACTACACGGACAAGCCACTCGAAGGTCTCCGTTCCTCTGCACGTGTCGACTCCGAAACGTCCAACACCGACCGGCTGATACAACGAAGCCGATATACCATCATGCTACCTCTCACGAACCGAGTAATGCTCCGGCGATTCCACAATATCCACCAGAGGAGAACGTTCTTGGGACTGCAGCGCACTCCACCGCCACCACCGAAGACCATGGCGCTACTTGTACTGCAAGGCCTTGGAATCGTCCTGCTCGCGGATTATGCCATTGCCTCAGTCACTGGAGAAGCGACTACCGTCCGATCCGTGGCCCAGAGTGCGGGCTACTGGCAAGATGCGCCGCCTTTCAAGCAGACGCATGGGCAGAAGAAAGTAGTGGAGCAGGAGGACGTCTAATACGACGCATCGTGGTGTTTCGCTTCATTGGTCAAGAGCTGAACATGACATCTATGCGATTATTGATATATGCATCACAGCATCTGCTGGGGGAGCAGCAGGGCAGCAGGGCAGCCCTCCAGCGCCGTGCAATCTTCGAGTCCTCCGCGACCACTACGAGCACTGTTGGGGCAGGTTTTCAGCTTCATATGGGTGTCTTGACATGGATGTGCTATCTTACGGATGCAGACGCAAACGAAGAGGTTGGGGAGCCATGGCGACCTTCTCGAGCAGCGACTTGGAGCACATGTTACTCTGCGAGTGCAGGAATCTCGCACGCAACCTGTCACAGGATTAAGAGCGGCGTTCTCTCTAGCTTGGGCATGAAGCACGATGCCCGTGCGAACGATCGGTCACGACGTGGTCAATGGGACTTACAACTACCTCGCTTGGAACCACATCTTTCCAGGGAATTGGGAAGCCAGCACCAAGGCCACAGTGTCATTCCAAGTAATCGCCAAAGAACTTCCTTTTATCCGAGCGCTCAGAGGGCTTTCACCTCGGGCGAGGCTGTGCCATAGAGACTGCTCTGAAACGCAACTACTATCCGCTGCTGACTTTGGGTCATGTCCCTGTGCTGGCGACGTGGCCGTTGATGCGAAGCCGACACGACGAGAAGTGCCGTTCTGGCCACTGCATCAGGACCAGGAAGCATTCCTATCATCGCCGACAAGACTCCAATCCGAAAATCGCACATTGCTCTTTGCGGTTGATAAGCCGTTCGAAAGAGGAGCGGCACGCACGAAATCGAGATGTGTTGGTCGCTGTGTGGAGATAGACCCCAGTCTCCTGCCTCTTCCGTGATTTCTCGTTGACTCTGCGCTACTTGTACAGCTTGGTCTAGACATTGCTCCGATCGACATGAGCGGCAATGCCTGCTAGCCCCTGCTGCCATCTGCTGCAATCTGCACAACGAGAATACAGTGCGCCGAGGCCACAGCGGCAGGTCGTGCATACAGCGGCAGCCCACGATTTTGCACGTAGCCGTGAGAAGGCTCTTGCTCATCACAAGGCGAAACCCGGGTGCTGGCACTATAGTTCTGCGCAATTTCCATCTGGTCGGTATTCAAACTAGTTCGCAAACTGCTGAGAAATCCCGAGGCCTTTGCAGATCTTTCCTATCTGGCAGGTGGGATCGGAAGAAGCTTGATCGAGTACGCAACTCTTCATTGGTGGCCTTCAACATTACATACGCCGTGCGTACTGCAGAGAAGATGATCTATGCTGTGCATGTCCAGGGGAAAAATCGGATGTGAGCAGCAGAGCATATGCAGCCTCCGTGTCTGCACATGTACCACAAGATGTAGCATGCGCGCGATGTATGAACAAAAATTGCCGAGCTAGATTCGAAGTATCGCTCACAGCTTCACAGACCGCCCTTGACTGATGATTTGATGACAGGACGTGCGTGCCCGTCCTTCGACGGGTCGCGTTGCATTGCTAGGAGAAGGCCCGTCTTCTTCACACCATTATAGGCTGATTTATCGCCCCGGCCGTAAAGATACCGCGTGTCTTGGGGAAATCTCATCTCAAAGACGGCAGGGACGGCAGTAGATCTACGAATGCTTCAAACCTCGCAAACTTCGCACACCTCTGATCGACCATTTTCATGGGCAAGTACAGGCGACGTGCCGTTTTCGCGGCACACACGGGTCGTCGAAGACGCGCCGGGGGCGTCGCGCGGAACAATCCTTCGAGCTCGTCATGACTCGAGTCCAGCAAACATCGCCCGAAGGTCTGGGTCCTAGTTCTTGGTGGAAATAACGAGGCACAGAGGTATGGGAGAGACGGACGGCACAATACGCTTGAGGCTTCAAGCCTTCGCAGACTAGCAAGTGACGTTCTCACATTGTGCCGTGCTCTACTACGTCGCAAATGGCAAGCACAGAAGTGGTAGAACGGCTAGCTTCCAAATCATAAGAACGCCTCACGATTTTGCGATCTGATCATCAGTGGCGTTTGTGGTATGCCAGGGTTGCTGCAGCCTGCAGGCAGGAGGCAGACTCTCTGTTCTGTCCGAATGGCGATACGATGTTCTTGTTACGACGCTTGGCAGTCAGTTAATTTATTTGGCTTCTGTCGCAGAAGAGTCCACCCATGCGCTCACGTGGAACAGGGAATTGATTCGCGTGTGCGCGCACGAGGTAGCGTTGTTTTATGAAACGGCCCAAACGCTGTGATGAATGGTGACGAACTTTCTGCAGCAGAGGGGTACGAGCGTTACATTCGCAGGACGTCAGAGCAACGCAGTGCAGTGGTGATGAAGATGCACTGCGCTTCACATGCTTGACCAGGATGACCCATGAGCGTAGTCGTGCCGAAGGCACGCTTCTGTTGCTCGATTTGACATCACACCGAGGGGTATGTGTCAACGTCCGAAGGGTGAAGAACTGAAGATGGCAAAGCTGTGGACGCGAAGGATTTCGGGGAATGGCAGCTCGTGCGTCCTGGCTTGCATAAACACTTCGGCTCCTTGAAGTTTGATCGATGCCGTCCCGTGCGCATCTGTGGACTACGAAGGTTTGACATAGCGTGCTCGTGAAGCCACTAGAAGTGAAGCGTACCAGATTCGAAGCTCGTCAAAAAACGTGAGCATGTCGCCAGAGCGGCAGCGGGAGGCACAGCATGATTGCCCAACCGTTGAGGAACCGCTCGATCAAATGTCGATCAGCATCAACTCCACTTTGCGCAGATACGGCGCTATGTGTGACAAGTCTCTGGGCATTCCGCTAGAATTTGATCAGAAGAACGAAAGAAAGAAGTCCAGCTTCCATGTGAGAACACGAACACGCCGCGAGATCCCACGTGCTGCTCGGCAGGGCGACTTGCCTGTTTAGCTTCTGCGTATGCAGAGATGGAGCACCTTGGGCCCCAAGCTTATGCATGAGGACTCCGAGCTGCACATTCGGAACCATACATGCTGTGGCCTACAATACGCAGGTACGAGGCAGCAAGTCCGGCCTTTTGGTGATGAGAAAGATCATCATCTTCTGCGTTGCGATGGCTGATGACCGTCTCAAGCGTACATAGGGTACATCGCGCATCTCCCGGCGTTCCCGGTGGCCGTCTGAGCCACTTCGTCACTCCAAGCTTATACTGATGGACAGTGATTTGATGCTTCGTAGGCTTCAGCACTGCAACGAAGTGACAGGCGGCCGGAGTTGCAGCCGTAGGAGCAATGATCAGCACTTCGTGGTTACCGCTCGCCCAGTGCTGACATTGTTGGGACTTTTGCTCATCAACATCGCCATCGCAAGAAATGTGGCATCGAGGGAAGAGTCGACAGGTGGCTGCTGGTGGAACACTGGAATGTCGTGGTCAATTGCTCGGAGTGGATTCCGGTCGTCATCCCATGCACAGGATCTGGACCTTACGGCGATGAGGATGCAGCGAGACTAGAGTGTGTGGAAGCAGAATCTCAGATTCCTTCCTGCCATTGCGTTCGCAGTCAGTGGCCTAGAACTTTACATAGAGTGCCGCCGATGTTCGGACGTGATGAGTTTGCAGAGCAGAAGATATATGAAGAATTTTCTTGGAGCAGGCGGCCATTTTATTGGTAAGATAGGTGTTTTGGCCTGGAACAAGAGTGTTTTGAGTAGCGATTTTGATCATACCATCGTGTCGGTCAAACACGATGCTGGACTCTAGGCTCTCGGTTTTGGCGGAAGAAGAGTTTGCGCTGTGCATCATTGTTTGCAGGACGGCAGAGGATAGGGGGATCTACCGGACCGACAGTATTTCAGCAATACGTCTGGGATGATGATGGAGCTCATCTCATCATCCACCGGAGCGCTGATCGCACGGTAAAGTGCGGATGAGTAGCGCCACTCGACGTGAGTGCTCTCAGTCGTCGCAGCAGTATTGGTGCTTGGCAGGGCAATCTTTGATAGTGGCGTGCGGGTATCCCTGAGTGCGCCATCTCTGCCGTCGCCGTCGATGGTGAAGGATGCACGGGATGGAGTGAGACTCGGGCGAGGTGCTCTGCCACTCCACAACAATCGTTACAGGAACGTGGCAGCTGGGCTGAGGACTAGCAACGAATGCAGGCTAGACAGTGATCAAACCCACGACGGCCAAGCGTGTCGCGGTTCTGCAATGTTGGGGTCAAGCTTGGAGCGATGTGTTTTCGTGATGCGTCCGCTCGAGCACGGTCGCACTTGCTGTGCTTGCCCAGCGCAGATGGCCGCTCTGTCCACGCGTGGTTTCACGCCTGCCCGCCGCCGCGCATCGCACCTTCCGCTCGTCGTCACCATGTCGTCCACAATATAACCACAAGCCGGCGCGTGCAGTGCAGTGACAGCCATCAACATGGAGCTGCAACGCTGCACGAGCGTCGGCAGATAGCCGCGTGCCGAGAGGTGCCAATGGCATGGACACATGCCTGCCACACCGCAGCAGAGGCACGAACGACGGCGAACCACGGCGCTGGGCGGCGTCTGTCGTGAAGGCGGCCATTCAGCTCCCATCCCACGCATCAGCAGACGCGTCGACGATGCAGTGCGACGGGCGTGTCCCGGGCGGTGGGAGCGCTCACGCTCATCTCACGGAGCCCGATTGATGAGGAGCGACGGGGTGGCCCACGGACAAAATGCGGCCGTGTGGACTGATCAGCGGCAATACCAAGGGCGGCCCATGCACGCGCTGTTCTTCGTTTGCTCCCGCGACATGCACCGAGCTTTCGCTGCAGGCGTGGATCGAGCTAGTCGTCCGGGCGAGGGCAAGCGTGTGCCTCTCGGCCATCGCTTGCCTCTGCCTTGTGCTGCTGGCGCGCGTCGTAGCTTTGCGCAGCATCTTCGCCGGGCTAGCCTGTCCGGACGAGATCGCTGGCCATGTCGAACGTGGCAGCCATGCTGCGCTCCAGGTCATATTGCGGCGCTGCTCTGGCAAGCACGCAGCATGCGGCACAGCGGCCTTTTTCTCAGTCTGCACTCTGATCCGAGTCCACTCTCTCGCGTGCCAGACAGGGTTGTCGCCTGGTGTCTGAGGGCTACTGCCACTCTAATTTAGAGCATGACACTACGCGAACCACTTTCACACGGACGAACAGACCCCTTGGGCGCGGAGCTCTTATGTCTTCATCGCCGCATCAGGTCGCCTGGCGCGCGCAGCACGCAAACTTTGATGCGGCGGAACAACAACGGTCCAAGAGGGAATACTACTCGAAGAAGACTGTTCAGAACCTAATTGCCACTGGCCTGGTCGCCCCAAACTCGATACCGGCCCCGGCCAGCAAGAAGCGAACAACTGCCGGCCTGGTCGGCACCAGCGTCAATGAGATAGGTACGAAACATCCCCAGTGATCTGTCTTGCGCCATCACCACCGCGACTCTCAATGTGGCAGCATTGAAGGCTGACTGTAGCTTGTTGTCTTAGCACCACCCCGGCGAAGCAAAGTCTACCAGGTGCTTCCCTCGCGCTGGCTAAATTTGGACCAACAGTCAATCCGCTCGTTCAAGAAGCACACCTCAAGCTCCAGCAGCAGCAGCACCATCGCCGGTGCTCCACCGGCTCCGACGTCGAGGCAGTCGCTGCGCGTGGAAGACAGCGACCGCAGCTCGCGTGCTAACACTCCACTGCCTCGTCCCACCGACATGTTGGGCACCAAGGGTACCAATCGACGCGAAAGAACCTTTGTGGGCACGGTCTGCGCCGCCTGCGAGGAGCCTCTGGAGCATATTCTGCGCGGGGAGCGCATCCTGCAACTTTCATGTGGCCACGTCGCCCACGAGGCTTGCTTCCACGAGTTCATCAAGGAGTTCGAAATCCAGAACTGCCCTTCATGTGACCAGCCATTGGGGTACGACAACAACCGAAGCGCCAACGTCGACTTCGACAACTTGAACAAACTCGTGCAAACCACTCAAACGCCCGACCCGAGAGAGCATGCCCATGATGCCGCATCAAAACCGTTACCTGTGCCGAGAGAACTCGATCAGTACCAGCGGCCCGAAACGGCAACAACGGCACCTCAAAGCGTTCCACGATCGAGACCCTCGCGAGAAGACCTCATCTCGAGCCCATCTCAATCAGCAAATGCTCGATTTGAGCAACATGCTATCGCACAACAACCTCGAGCCAGGCGCGCGAGTGGCGAGACCGGTGCTGCATCGAGCGGCTACGCAGAAAGTCAACCACTTAGTTGGAGGCGGCACGAATATGACGTTCAGTCAATGGAAGCATCTGTGGCCAGCCCTCGACACATGAGCAGCAATCCCATGCCGCCACCACTTGTTACCGTGCGCAGCGAATTTCCCACGCTCACCAAATCGCGCCACCAGCAGAGTCTAACATGCTTGGTGACGGTGGAGGTTACCGATGGCCAATGGCACACGCACACGCGTGAGAATGAGCTCCCGGACCGCGCATTGTCCACACGAGAGGGAAGCATCAAGCCAACCCCTCGATTGCGGCCCATTTCAGACCAAAGCAGAGCCGTGGATAGCGTGCTCGAAGACAGCGCTTTATTCAAGGCTAGAGAAGACCTTTTTCGACGCGTTGATAACTGGCACGGCTTAGAATTTGGCAAGTTCGGCAAATTACTACTGCACGATATTATCCAAGTGGGCAAAGATCGGCAGACTTGGCAGGAACTTGAATGCTTTCTCTTTGCTGAGATGTTGATTTGTGTCAAGGAGAAGAAGATCTTGTCGAACGAGAGTCAGTCGTGGAATGATCCAGAACGAGGGGCGTTGAAATCATGCTGCACCTTGAAAGGATCAATCTTGGTGAAGAAGCATTTGAGCCACGTCGAAACGTCATTCGAGCGCGATGTGCTCACACTACAGTTGACAGTCGCCGAACTTCCAGTGTTCCATCTGCGCTTCCGCAACTCTAATCTGCTGGACACATGGCGGAGATCTCTGGACGACATCATCCATCCTGTGCCAGCGCCGTCGACGCATCACGAATTCGAGCCGGCATCGTCAGAAGAGGACGAATATCATCCCAAGCGATTGCAGCGGGTGTCGTCGATTCAATCATCACATGGTGGTCGATCCCAAGGCACAGCGCCCACCGAATACAGTAATTCGCGCAGCGATGGCCGAGCACTTCCACTGGAAAGAACCTCATTACATGTACCCATTGATCTTGTTCTTGTGGTGCCAGTAACGCCTTCTATGCAGGGGCTGAAGGTGAATCTCCTGCGCGATGCGCTACGATTCCTGGTGTCGAGTCTAGGCGAGCAGGATCGCATAGGCCTGGTTACCTTCGGCTCCAGCAGTGGCGCCGCTCCCCTCGTCGGCATGACTACAAGGAGTTGGAACGGATGGGCAAAGGCTATCGATTCCATCCGCCCCGTTGGAGTGAAGAACATCCGCGCGGATGTGGTCGATGGAGCTAACGTTGCCGTGGATCTACTTATGCAACGCAGGACTCGCAATCAGCTCTCACATGTTCTTGTCATCAGCGACTCGTCCACTTCAGACCATGACAGTGTCGACTTCGTTGTCTCGCGAGCAGAAGCCGCCAAGATCTCGATTCATTCGTTCGGTCTGGGCCTGACGCACAAACCAGACACCATGGTCGCCATGTCTACTAAGACCAAAGCAAGCTACACATACGTCAAGGACTGGATGATGCTGCGGGAGTGCTTGGCGGGCTGCTTGGGCTCTCTTCAGAGCACATCTCACCAGAATGTCAAGGTCAGACTGCGCCTTCCTGAAGGTTCTCCGGCCAAATTTGTCAAGATCAGTGGCGCACTCCAGATCACGAAGCGCGCCACAGGTCGAGATGCGGAAGCTTCGCTTGGTGATCTGCGCGTTGGAGACAAGCGCGACATCTTGGTACAGCTTGCTATTCAACCTGACACGTCTACACCCGACTCTATACCTACGGATCCGTGGGAAAACATGATCTCGGGACTCGAGGCGCTGGGCCCAATGGAAAGCGAAGAATCTCGGCCAATGTCTGTGGAAGAGCTTCCACTCCTGCAAGCCGACCTCACCTGGAATGACATCCTTCGTGACGGCATTATGTCGCAGTCTCCGCGACCTTCGCTGCTTGCAATCACCATGCTGCCTACCTCGTCTAGAAAGAGCTCTATTAAGCCTTCGACGCCTCCTATTCCTCCCCACCCCCTTGTGGTGCAACGGCGGATGGAGCTACTCACATCTGACATGCTCTCACGTGCCCTTGGCCTTGTCGCTCGAGGTCAGAATGATCGCGCACATCATCTGCTTGCAGAGACGCGATCAATTCTCAAAGGCCTTGGCAAAGGTGGCCTTCCCCCGCTGCCAACGCCTCCACCTACTGGCGCTCTGCCCGCCACACCACGGCAAATAGATTCCGCAAGGAGCTCCCCTCGCGAATCAGGCGTCTCATTGACAGCTTCGGGGCGACGCTCGCCTTCCCCCCCAATGAGAGATCCGCAAAGTCCCATCAGTTCTGGAGGAAGCATTGACCGAGCAACCATGACTGCATTGGACTCGGAACTCGAATCGAGCCTGGAGTGGATCTGTCATCCCACCGTATTTGGGCGTGACACCCGTAAATCCGTCCTCCAAGCCATCGGAGTCATCAGCTCCCAACGTGGCTACACTTTCCGAACCCCATCGGAAATCCTCTGGGCACAACGAGTACCAGGAATACGATCACTCGCGGATCGCAGTCGCGACTGGCGCGAGGCTGGCGAGGACGAAGCTCTTGTGGAAGTTTCGGAGCCGAACACTTCTACCGGTTCTTTTCAACACTATCGCTAAAGATACCCCTTTCACAGTTACTGCCCCCAAGGGCGGGACATGATGACTTTACGACCCCAAACGTGATACACATATATCCTTCTTACACGTGAGCATGGAACTCTGCCACTTTTAACGTCAAGCTCGCCTATTGAGGCTCTCGAGCCGTGGATATTGAATATTTCTCTTATGTATAGCTGGGCGAGAAGAATGACAATTGGGCCAACTGGGATGTACAGCACCGCATTAGTTTTGGCCGGAATTCTTGTGTGACGATACTGTGAGCTGAGAAGATAAGATATGGTTGTGCTTTTAGAACGTGATACCATATTGTGTTGAATCTGAATGTCGATATTGCTCTGTCATTTTACTACTCGTCTCATTGTGTCTCCTGTGTTTATACCTTATCGTTCCCTGCGGAAAAGTCTGAGCGACAAGTAAAAGCTCCGCGAAGTTCTGGCAGAATTGTCGTGGCTAGAGACTATCTACTCAAGTAGCAGTGATTGCAAGTGTGGAATTGGAGGAGTTCGAACAGCAGTGTTCAACGTGTCTTTCATTCGAGACGAGCTCGCGATTATGCGGGTCTATGCTATGCTGTTGGGCTTCGATGATGCGTGAAGGCTGATATTGCAGTCTTCCACGCACCGTGCATGTGTCGATCGTTTCACTCCTCGTTACGTTCAGCGTATGAAAGGAATCTTGGTTCCGGTCTTCTTTCTGTACTCGATGTACTTGTCGCCGAAGAAGCTGACTAAGAACTTCTCTTCGCCTGCCAAATTGTTAGTCCAGGCGTGGTGATTTTGAAATCGTCAGTGCCTACCTTGAATACGTCTAGAGAAGAATTGCCACAAAACGATGATGTATCCCACCAAACAGACCTTATTGCCGACCAAGAATTGCGTTCCGATGGCCCACCAGAAGAAGCCAAAGTAGCTAGGATGTCTGAAGATGGAGTACAAGCCATGAGTTACAAGCTTGTGGTGCTCTTTGTGCTCCCTTGCGATTACATGGTTGAAGCTTGGTCCGGCCTGTGCCATCGCCAGGCTTCGGACGAGCTGCCCGACAAAGATCAAAGCAATGCCCAGAGCGATTGTGAGAGGGTTGGCGAATGTCTGGCCATATTGGGGGAAGAATCGACTGACGATCAACTCCAATGTCGCACATCCATGAGCGGCTTGGTAGGCTCTGCCATTGTTGAACAGCAGGAAGCTTTCCGCTCGTAGTGCTGGAGTGTTGTATCGAGCAGTGGTGAAGTACTCCAAGAAATGGAAGAGCGCGAGACTCGTCGCGAAGGCTGGAAGACGCCACCAAGCGGAGCCTAAGACGATTGATGTGATCGTCCCTGATATGCCAGCAGCAAAGACAGTTCCCAGGAAGAAAGCTTGAACCCCTATGTAGGAGAGGTCGCGTGTGCCTCCTGGAAAGAGAGAGTCGTCCATGGGCAAAGGCGCTGTATCGACCGCTTCGTCCTCCCAGTCCGTGTCCGGGATGTCATCTTCTACGGGCTTCGAGTCGCCGACATTACTGTGTGAGGTAGATGGCAATGCTGGACCTGCCGAAGTTGCGGTTGAAGGAGCCGAGATGTGACCGTTGGCGCTGCTGGCTGCCGCGGAGTTGGATGCCGAAAGGCGGGCCATGGTGGTTTTCTTATATTACCTGTCGGGCAAGTGGTGCTGGGGTCGGTGGAAGTAAATCGTACGCATGCTGGAAGTCGCAGTGATAAGAAGAGTCATACAGCAGCGTCTTTCATGCGCTGGCTCGTTTCGTCTGTATCCGGTCATCTGCTTTCTTGACGTGCACAATCCTAAGAGCAAGGCAAACTTGACAGGGAAGTTCGGCTTTTGGCGCGCCGTTAAGCGAGCTTTGCTCGTGCCTGCTTTGTTCACCTTTTTGACTTGCACATCAACATCTTCACTTATGCACGTGTGATTGTTGAACGTGCTAGAAGTCGCGATCTTCAGCGCAATGTACGAGGCCGTGGTCGCTGGAACGGGACCGCAGCAATGCCGTCCATCGAGGAGGCGAAAAGGCAAGTCAAAGCTGGGCTGAAGAGCCAGCAACGGCACGAAGTAGATCACGACGCAGTACTCGCCAGTCTATGGGATGAGATCGACCAACACAACGAACACAAATCAGAGTCTTACGTGCCAGAGCGACATCGCGAGCGCCATCGAAGCAGTGAGGATGGCTCTGGACGCAAGACATCCAAGTTCCGCTTCAAGGACGGGGCCGAGCCCAGAAAGCGAAGACACCGATCGCGAGATGGAGAGCGTCGAACGCATCGCAAGCACAGGAGAGAGCGACACGATGAAGCACATTTGAATGGAGAGGCAGCACACCCATTTCCGCGAGAGCCAACGAATCCTGATCGCGACGCAAATGGCAATGCAAATGCTGCCTTTCAAGAATCTCTCTTCGACGCGCTCGCGGACGACGAGGGCGCTGCATATTGGGAGAGCGTCTACAGCCAGCCCATTCACGTCTTCCCGCGCCCCAGCGTGGCCAATGCCCGAGGCGAGTTGGAAGAGATGAACGATGAAGAATATGCGGCCTATGTGCAAACCAAGATGTGGGAGAAGAACAATCCTCATATTGTGCTTGAGCGCGAGCAGAAGGAAAAGCAACGAAAGGAACAAGAAGAGGAGAAGACACGACAACGAGAGGAGTTTATCCGGCGCAAGCAGAGAGCAGCCTGGGAACGTGCTCAACACGACGGGGCGAAGCAATTCGTAGGCGTGGGCGACGACTACGATTACGTCTTCGACTTCGACGATAGGAAGGGCAGTGCATCGAAGCGTACCTCTGAAAGGGCTGTGCGCTCCCAAGAGTATGCTGATTCGTGGAAGCGATATTTGGCTGCCTGGGATACGCTTAAGCATGAGCTACTGAAGGGCGATGACGGCTCCGGACAACAGGCTGATGCAAGGCCTCCCTCTAAGCGGATCCCCTGGCCGGTATTGGCGTCGAAACCAGTGATAAAGCCGAACATTGAAGAGTTCATGCGCAATATACCTTTGGATCCAGATGGTCGAAGTAAGGAGCAGCAGCTCAAAGGTGAGCGTGTGAGATGGCATCCCGACAAAGTGCAGCAACGCTTCCGAGGACAGGTCGATGAAGGCACGATGAAGATTGTGACGGGGGTCTTCCAAGTCGTAGACGGATTGCTCGAAGCAGAGCGCAAGGCTTAGATTGAGCGCAGCAACTGCAACATCAGAGATGTGGCACAGCATGATCTATAATAACAACTTCTACCGCACGTAGCTTACTGTTCCTGAATTTCTACCGTTGCTGACGTGTCCCTGACACTGTGCAGGACAGCATCAGCGCAGCCCGGGCAACAGAGGCCTCGTAGACCTTGTCCCAAACGCAGCGTGAAAACTGCTTCAGCAGACGCTTAGTGATCATGCGGGACACATCGGGCTCTCTTCGTATAGCAATGAGCGAAATGGCTCCGCAAAGCCCCACGGCGTTGAGAGTGGACCGGTGGATGCGCGCACAGCGCGGAGGTCTTGCTCATGAAGAGACAGGATTGCGAGCAAATTTCCAGCGTGACTCGCAAATGCGTTCTTCTGAGGGGACAAAGATACGCCGAGCGCGACGTCGAATGATCGCCGGCTGGCGCTTCCAGTAGCGAGAGTGACTGACAAGCAAGACCCAGCCCGCGCTCACCGCGCGCGGCGGCGCAGCACAACATGAGAGAAGCATAGATCTAAAGTGCTTACACTGTATACCAGGGACGGAGAATGCGAGGAGGCGGCGAAAATGCACAGCATAGCCGGGCGTGTCGCTTTCACGGTTTCGCGCACCGGGATCGTGTTCCTGCGTGCGATGCTTGAGAGGCACAATGACGACGCGCTGTGGGCTGTGCAGCTCTCTCTGTTGTGTCCGCCATCCTTCGTGCTTCACAGTCTCCTTGTCGCGGCGATTGTGACTGGTGGATCGAAAATCTGCCAACGCTTTTGTCGCAGGCTGTTACGGTGGCCTCATGATAATCCTGGAGCGAGCTAACTTTCAGGGTATTTCCGCTGATTTCCCCGTGGTGTAGCATAGTCGCTGAGATCTATTGCCCGGGCGAGGGGCAGCAGCCAAGAGATGCGGCACGTTGCAGCTCTCGGGCGACGATTGGTACAGTACGTCGATGGTCGCGTGAACGGAGGCGTTGAGCAACGGTCCTTCTGAAGGATCGCGCCGACTGAACATGGCGGTTTTCTTTTGCTCCAGCAGCTGCCCGCTTTCAAAAGGGCAGAGGCTAAGGTAAGAGTGCCGGGTCGACGCGTGGAGGTGGAACTGTTTTGCGGAACTCAATTGGCTCGCGTCTGGAGTTGCAGGGCTCGATCTCGACCAAGCGCGGAAGCTGCGACCTTCACCTTTTAGCGAGACTCGGTGCATGGATTCACCCTCACCCCCCTTGGCAACCCGATGATGTACGAAGAAGGCGCAGTACGCTTCCGACTACACTTGTGTAGCTAGCTGCCCTCGCCTCGCCCTCGCCGCCCTACGTGTTTTCCTTCATGCATACCAGGTCCAGGCATCCGCGTCCGACAGCGCTTGTTACAGGTCCGAAGTACAAGTGCATCGCACGCTCAGCATCTTCCACCCACAGCTTCTTGGTCGCACTACCATGGTCGTCCTCATAACCTATTGACTCAGCTACGCATATCGACGGTACCGCACAATACGAGCCCGGCATTCCTTTGTCGTCGCTTTGTTCACCCTGGTTCTCTAGCTCCTGGAACGCGAGCACTGGCGACGCTGGCTACGGAAAGGCACTCGGGGGACAACCTGCCAGTATGGCAGCGAAAGATGGAGCGGAGGAGGCGCTGTTATACCGCGAGCAATCTGGCAGCAGTACAGAATACGACTCAGATACCGAGTATGAGCTGGACGACTACAATGGCATTGGCTCAATCATAGCGATCGCAAGGAGACGGACGCCGAAGTGGTGGAGGTCAAGACATCGACGGAGAGGCTCTGGTCCGCTGTTCCACGCGCCCCGGCGGCGACGGTCACCTTTGTGCAGATTGGTGCAGCTCATCGCACTCTTTCCTTATCTGATATTCGGACTTCTGTTGATCGCTGGTGTCTTCTTTCCAGGATACTCACATCCGCCCATGCGCTACCAGGAATTGCGCGATCGGGTCCTAGTGTACGGCCAATCTGCCAACATCCACAACGAGAAGATCTTCATCGCAGCGAGTTTATACGACCAGGAGGGCGAAGTAGTATCAGGCGAATGGGGGCAATCGGTACTGCACCTGATCAATATTCTTGGACCGCAGAACGTCTTCTTGAGCATATACGAGAATGATCCGGATCCTATGGCGAAGGCGGCGCTCGAATTATTCTCGAAGAACGTGACCTGCGCAAAATCCATTGTCGCTGAGACACTAGATCTTAGCAAGCTTCACCACGTCCCTACACCGGATGGCACAAAACGACTGAAGAGGATCGAGTTCTTAGCGGACGTTCGAAATCGCGCACTGCGGCCTCTGGAGGATGCAAACTCAGTAGCACACAGCACTCGATACGATAAGCTGTTGTACCTCAACGACGTAGTCTTCGATCCGGTCGATGCGGCGAACTTGCTGTTCTCGACTAACGCAAACGAGCTCACTGGCAGGACACAATATCGGGCAGCTTGTGCAACTGACTTCATTATGCCATTCAAATTTTACGACACATTTGCGACGCGAGATCTGGAAGGCTACGACATGGGAGTGCCTTTCTATCCCTGGTTCTCTGGAGCTGGTAAAGCGGAGAGTAGGAGAGATGTGCTTGAGCAGAAGGATGCTGTCAGAGTTAAGAGTTGCTGGGGAGGTATGGTGGCATTCGAAGCGAAGTGGTTCCAGATGGATTTGCACACTCTCGCGGGCGACAATGTCCTCCCTGCTCGGCTACCGAAAACTCAGCCAGCACATCTGAGCTATCATCCTGACCCGCGGGACGCTAGTCATGAAGTCCTGCACATCGACACGTTCAACTCCTCGTTACGGTTCCGGGCGGAGCACGATACTTACTGGGATGGGTCAGAATGTTGCTTGATCCATGCCGACCTCACAGCGATGGACCCGGCCTCTTTACCCGTCAATGAAACTGGGATTTACATGAACCCATATATTCGAGTCGCGTACTCGAGCTCAGTATTGCCTTGGCTGCATTTCGTCAAGAGATTTGAGCGCCTCTATACACCGATTCACACTATTGTGGACTGGATAGCCAGACGACCGTCCTTCAACCCACGGCAATTCCAAGAACCTGGCGCCGAAGTGATTGACAAAGTGTGGACCTGGGACGCAGAAAGTCTGGCCGCCATCCGCAACGGCACCGATAAATCACATTCTAGCCTCACCGGGACATACAAAGAAGTAAAACGCACTGCTCTTCCCGGAGGCTTCTGTGGAGCGAGGAAGATGCTGTACATCAACGAGGATCCCTCCAATGGTCTGGGAAAGTGGGCGTCGGAGAAATTGCCGCCTGTGGGATGACCGATGCGATCTGATTTATTTGCTTGCGTTTTAGCGTGGTGCACTCCTGTCTTGTTGACAGTTGGAGCGGAATTTCGTGTTTGCATTGCTGATCCCAAGTGCTGGAGAGACAGCTGTGAGTGATTGTTCAAAACATCTGGGTACGGCCGTTCAGCATTAAAAAGGTGTTAACTGGATGTGACGAGTGTGAAGTAGCATAGGAGCTTCTTTGTCGATACTTTCTATCAAACTCTCAGGAGCCAAATGGCAGGAGTCGTTGTTCAAGTCTCGACAACAAATGCCATAATGATCGATACCTCTGACAATCGAGAGCTGTCAACGTGAGCTTGTTCCACGTTCATGCATCCCTGCAGGATTCTGTGTCGTGATTGGGCAGCAGGCAACGCGCTTTCCTCACGCGCGCGTTTGGCTCATGTTGCTGCGAAAGTGTGGGAGCCTGTGATCGCAGCCGTGATAGACATAAGGACAACGAGCATCGCACCGCTTCTGCATGTCAGCTTCCACTATGTCCAAGGCCACTCTTGCTATTGTAGCGGGTGCGAGCGCTGCAGTCGGAGCAGCCACGACAGCAGCCATCTACGGCATCAGCAGACCAAAAGAGACCGTAACAAACACAATTGCAACATCGACAACTACTTCCACAACATCGAAGACTGCACCACCTCCTCCGTCCCCGATCCCACCGATTCCACAGCGCGACGACCCGAGACACCCAGTGCTGCCTCCTGTCGACCCTGCCGGTGTCTTTCAATACGGCTTTCCCGGACCCGTCTCAGATATCCGCAATGCTCCCTCGCTAACAAGTTCGTACAATCGCGCAACACGAAACCCACACTGGGTCGCAGAGCACATCACACCTCAATCTCTTCTCATCCAGAATGGTGATCGTCGGCACAGCCAGTTCACAGAAGATGCATCGATTCCCGAAAAATTTCGAGCAAAGCTGAAAGACTACTTCCGATCAGGGTACGATCGCGGACACCAAGTCCCTGCCGCAGATGCCAAATGGAGTCAAGAGGCTATGGACGGTACATTCGCACTGTCAAATATGTGCCCGCAGGTCGGAGAGGGCTTCAATCGGGACTACTGGGCACATTTTGAGGACTTCTGTAGGAGATTGACGTCGTATTATCCTAGTGTGCGAATCATCACAGGACCTCTGTACCTGCCGAAGCGGGATCCTGTTGATCAGAAGTGGAAGGTCAGCTATGAAGTTGTGGGACACCCGCCGAATGTGGCTGTGCCGACGCACTTCTACAAGATTATTTTTGCAGAGGATGGGAAAGCTGGAGGGAAAGTGAGCTTGGGAGCTTTCGTCTTGCCCAACGATAAGATTCCGAACGACAAGCCGCTGGCAGACTTTGAGGTCCCGATCGAGGCGGTTGAGAGGGCAAGCGGGCTGGAATTTGCAAGTCTGTTGCCGCCGGCGAGGAGGAAGCAGTTGTGCAAGGAAGTGAGCTGTAGTGTCATCATCAAGGAGTACGCGGAAAGGCAGAAGGCTTTCACGAAGAGTCCTGCACAAATCCAACCCAACCCTGCGCAACCACCAGCGCATACACCTTGGGGTTCGAGATGATGGAAGAGCAAGGTTGAGCAAATGTTTTGAGCATCTTTTGTTGCTGCTTACTGAGCAATCTGCTGCGATTGAGCGAAGCTTTGTGATATTATACAACCCGCGAATCATCTATGCTCACGCATAGTCCTGTTGTACACTATGTGCAAATGTATTGTTGCGCCCTTTTCTCTTCTCTTCCATGCGTACACTTTCTGCACAATTTCCACGTCGCCGGCCCACTCTTTTACAATGCTCTTTTTGACTCGGCCTGAAGCAGCCCTCCTCCTCATTCCGCACTCAAATATGCTCGCCCTCTCTCATCTCATCTCGTCTCTCATACCCCAGCAAACTGATTTCCCTGTCCCACTTGCCTCTGCACATGTCCAAGATATTGTTGCGACACGACATTCCATGATGACATGTACTTTTCCATGCAGGCTGTGTAGCAGGTTCGCTCTCCGCTGGATAGAGAAGTGCCGGGCTTGGGGACGCAGCGCTCGAAGCAGTGCTCGTTGACTTTCTATCAAATGTGTCAGGATCGCAAGAGGCTAATAGAGGATATGGGGTTACACACCTCCACAAGCGCTCGTGCATTTGCAAGAGCGACTTGTTGTCGGACTTGTTCCATGATCTGTTGTTTTGCGTCGGCCATGATTTCGATAGATGGGTCGCGGGGTGTTGGAGAAGGATTTGAGTGTGTATGTACAGGCGTAGGCAAGTCGTTGGTGTGGTGGTCGGTCAGTGGTTCATGATGTCGAGTCCATCGGAAGTGAAAGATGCTCGCCGATCGGGGATTTCTCGGCGCTGGTCAAGTGAAGCGTGTTTCGTCACGACTGCAGCAACTCTCCTTCCGTCTATCACAGAAGCGCCTGGCTGATGTCAGTCATTATTTTGTTCCAAATTCCAGATCGACCATCTGCGAGGTAGGTGAAGCGAGGTCATCCACGGCGCTTGAGCCCTCGCATCGAAGTGACGACTCGCCTTCTTAATATTCTTTGGTGAACGAGCAGCCACTTATGCAGCAGGGACGTTTGCTTGCTCTTTCAACTCGCGCGCTTTCGTCCTCAAGTCCAAAACTACTTCTCTCAAAACAGATACGCCACCTCGTCTATTGCTCGACACTCAGACACATTCAACGAGAACACATTTACAGAAAGCAACACTTTCGAGGCCGACTGTACTCAAGCATGTCTACGAACGATGAGAAGCCACGCGCGCCTTTTATTGTACGATTCTACGGAAACGAGGCCGAGCGCGACGGCAACGATCGCACGCTTGACGAGATTTTGAGCTTCGACGATTACGATTTGGAGGGCCACCATGATTTCATCCAAGTGATCTTTCCAGTATGTTGCAAATCCCTTCCCTTCTCGGAGTTTTGCTGAAGCTAACTATATCGCAGCTCCCTGAGCGCTCGCCAATCAACCCAGGTGCACCAGTGATCACTAAAGCCGTCCGCGATGCCTTCCTGCAACAAGAGCTTCTCCGCAGCAATCTCTTCCGAGCCTTCGCTCGCATGGCAAGCTTCTACGCCTTCGATGTGTCTGGCACGAAAGAGGACCCCACTCTGGAACCAAAAGAGAATTTCGTAAAGCTGGCTCGACAGACGTGGCTCACACGTATGGATCACAACCACCTCCGCATCACACGCATCATTCGCTGTATGCGCATCCTGGGACTCGATACGGCTGCAGCCAATTTCTACGATGCTCTTCGCGAGAATGAAGGTGGGAAGGTATCTGAGAGAAGCCTGATGTATTGGGATCGTGCTGTGAGGCGTCCACTTCACCTATCGCCGGACGAGTCGAACCAGGCTGCAATGGGCGTTGAGTGGTTGAGAGAAGATGATGCATCGTGAGAGGCATGAGTCTTGGGACACTACCTTTCACTTTTTCGACTTTTGAGAGGACGGGATTGTTGATTCGCTGGTGGATCTTGCCATTGGGCCTTGACTCCTTGAACCGCGGGAACTGTGCATCTATACCACGTGGAACGTTGCGAGTTACATGGTACTCAAGTCCTCTCCTCGATCGTTTTTCCAATATTGCCTAGCACCGCTCAGGTAGTCACTCAAAGAATATAGGGAAGGCATTTCGTCACCGCGATTAGAGTCGCAGGGCTTGCATATCGCAATTCTGCCAGGGCACGTTCCTTTGCCTCATGTTCACAAAGCTTGAGGGGACAGCAGTGTAAGTCTCAGGTCCGTTCTCTCGTCGTCTGGCTCAACGTCATGTAGCTGCCAAGCGTGGGATGGCAGCGAGCATATCACATCTTACAAGGATTGATGCACGTGGTGTGGAATGGGAGTTCTAGAGTTGGCGCCAGCGATTTCATTTTGTCTCTGCTAAAGTAAAGTAAAACAAGTTAAAATAAGACCGCGGTCTTGAGTGAGGGCAAGAAAGTAAAGAAGCCAAATTGTATTGTACAAAAGCTTGGCCGCCAGTGAGAAGGGGTATCAAGCTCGAATGCCAATGTGTTGCATGCAGGCCCATTTGTTTACAGGTCGTTCCGTGGGTCCTTGGTAGAGCTCAATGCAGTCTTCTCGTCATGCTTTATGTTAGGGTATCGTGCCGTGTGCTATAGTCCGTTATCCGTGAGCCATTATCATGCAGAGTGTTGATGCCTCGGGTGACATTAGGGCAAAGTCGAGGCCGAGCTGAGCGAGCTCGACGTCGAACTTTTGCTTCTACTGCTTGCAGAGTTGCGGTACCGTTTATGATGGGAAGTCGAATTGTTGGCTGAGTGACGAGCACCGCGCCGGTCCGCGGGAGTGGCAGCATTCTCGAGATTGTTCGGCAAACAGCAAGCAGGCTTCTCGATGGTTGGGCCAAGTTCGTACTTCCCGACAAGAGCGCTGTATGCGAATCGTGTGAGAAGAGCGACCTCGATAATCTGAAAGCAAGCAGATCCAACGAAGACGAAGCGTGGGTGTCGATGTCTTAAAGCCCAGAAGGTCCAAGCTACCGCTGAGCAAAGCAGCACGAATATAGATGTGGTGATTTCGGTCATGCTGACTCGGCGGATCCTGAGCACGGCGGCTGTTGCTTGCTCCACGACCGAGATGATGAAGGTGGTGTAGATCACGATAGACTTAGCTATCATCTCCAGTAGCAGGCTTTTGTCCATTGCTCCTACCTGGGCGCCGATGAGAAGACCAGCAACACATGCTGCCGGCCAGTACCAGTGGTGTACGAAACTGAGATGCCAGAGTCTGGTGAGTGCGTGTTTGACAAGAGTGGGTTTAGCTCGGCCGTTGATCTCGTTCTCGTCAATATCCAAGGGTTGGGTGGAGTGAATGGAAAACGGCCGGTGGCACGCTCCATGAGCGGCTGCCGAGTTGTCCGCCTGCTCTGCAATGTCTTCCAGCGCTGTGTCGGGCATTGAGCTGGTTTTGCGTAACTAGGTCGGACGCACGACAGGTCTCTGCTCGGGTAGAAAGGTGACACGGGTATCAGAGCGGGTACAGTTGCCGAATTTCGTCAAGGCCGTTATGATGCTCTGCGTAAATGAATGCCTTGAATTGAATCCAACGATTGAAAGTAGCGCGAAGATGGTAAGGACCGTGTAATAATGAACGAGCAGTCGAGCAGAGAGACAGAGAGAGGACGACAGAGACTTACAAGCCGGGAAGCGCCCCTGAGAGCGACTGCCGTCGTGTGCACGCGCCTCCAAGCATTCATATGGTGCTCAGGTGTCAATCGCGAGGTCTCTTTGACGGGTGTTTCATGTCAGCGCGAGCAGCGGCAGTGACAAAGTGCCGCGCTCTCTGTGGCCATTAGTGGGAGAAACCTATCCGGGAATTGTGCAAGTCACGACGGTATGGTGCCGTGATGGTCCTGTCTCTGGTCCGCATCATGGCCAGATCGCGACATACACTACCCATCGATGTTGCGGAAGCATTCAAGCTTCAGACCAGGATCGCATTCCTGGTGTGCGAGTCCCGCGGGTGTGGAATAGACTCGTCGAGTACATAGTACCTGCAGTAGTGCAGGAAAGTGACCGGGGTCAATAATATTTGCCTACCCAAAGGCAACCTTCGTCGTCATTGTCGCGGCGTCATGCAACTCGCACTTGAGACTCATGCCGGTATCTTTGCGCTGCGCCCCCAGTGCATCGAGGTTGTAGCTCACGGCGTTCTTGCACAGAATGCTCTCAGGTAGACCCAGGTACTTTGGTCCTTGAAGAAGTCTGATCTGCTATGTGCCTGAGCACAAGGCGCGGACGCGTAGACCTTCGTCGTATCGAGAATCGATGGTAGCTTCGTCGTGGGCCGAAATGAAAGGGGCTGTGCTGTGTGACAGCCGCGCTCGCGAGATAGCCTTTCCAGCGTAAGGCTGCGGAAGGGCGATCCGTGGCAATGAGGCCGCAAGCTGCGAACCTGGCTCGAGAGCTGGCGGTGAGACTGGAGTGTGTGTTGCGAGTGGGCCGCAGGGAGCCTGCCATCTCGAGCTTCCGAGCCGATGAAGTAGGCACCTCGAATGGATTTCCATTCATTTCCCATAGTCCGTGCGAAATGCAAGCTCGTCTCATGAAACAGCTTCCACCGTGCAATTCAGGCCTGGGGAGCTTGAAGGTATGGCTCTATTGGCTGGCAGCACCAGCTGCATATGTCCGCTCGGTGGTGTGACTGCGTTTGGCTGAGCAGGTCTGGGGATCGATCGGCGTCCTGAGCGCTGTGACGAGTCTTGAGGCGGGAATCAGCAGTCCAATCGTGTAGCTTGGGGGCGCGTTCCTGCAGAGCTGTGCAGCACCGGGAGATTCGAGGATTGGCAGAGGCCGCCCTCTGCAGCTCGCTTCTCTTCTACCTTCGCCGTGGCTTGCAGCAAATCGCACATGTCTGTGCTCAGGACGATGGTGTGGGATGTATTGGAGCTAATGCAATGGATACGGAGGCTTCTCATTGTCGACGAGCCTTGCTGTCCCGTCGGTCTTGTGATGCCACGATTGTGGACAATTTTCACTCTCCAGTCAAGAGGCCAGTCGTGCCGCCAGCCATCGGGTGCTTGGCCACCTTCAGCTGTCGCAGCGTGTATCTTGCAACATCGCGCACTTCATTCGCTGCTTCGTTGTCTTTGCAGAGCTGAATATGCCCGATGTCTTCTGATGAGTGGGAGAGGTGTAGTGTAAATGTTCGGAGCAGCAGATTCAGTGGCCCGCTTAAACTCCCGCAAGGGTTGCCGCGTTGGGCCTGGTTTGTGATCCGCGGATCACGCCGCTTGCTCCTGTCCTATGTTCCACGCGAGTAGTTGGCTGAATCGAAGTCGTTTCTCCTCCGTATACATACAGCATGGGCGGGCGTCAAGATTCTTCGTGGGTTCTGCCCGCGTGCATTTCTTTGCTATGTTACAAGACCTCGTCGCGGCCAGCAACCGGCGCCACTGAGACCGCACAATCACGAGCGGAGCAATTCATCGTGCTGGTTGCTCAACCTCCCACCGGCCACATCTGCTAGCAAATGATACAACTTGAAATCCCGCGTTGCATATTTGCGCTGTCATGTGGCTGCTGAACATTGAAACCGGGCTGGTCGAAGGGCTGAATGAGCCCCCCAAAAATCTCCGTTATGCGATTTCTTCGCATAGGTGGTCTGACGATGCAACAAACTATGAATATCGGTTCTCAACATCAGAGCAATGTGGACTCGAGCGAATGTCCTGGCCAGGATCACTTGGAGCGCATGGGACGTACGATCCTTTGCAGCAACTGCTTCCCGCCGCAAAGGAGCCCTCTTTCTTCTCACACCGCGGAGGAACGCGGCAGGTGAGAGAGAGACCGCCAGATCATGCCCGAAGGAAATTAATTCCATCTGAACCGTGTGCTGGCCATCACCACAACTCGTCCAAGATACAGCAACCGGCGGCGAGACTATCATGCCAGATTCAGGCCTCTGTCGAAACCCAACGGCCGGACAGCTTCTCGAGCAAGCGCAAGTCTTGCGATGTCAGTAACGGGGGCGAGAAGGCGTGCAAATTGAAGCGCATATCGCCGCCGAAAGCAGATACTTGGGATCGAGGACTCGGGATCGGGTCGCAGTCTGGAACATTATTTTCTGCGGGCAGCATAGGTGAAGTTCTCGAAAGCGATAGATATCGCGAACGCAGCGAGCAAGCCCAACCTAGTATTGTCCCACTTCAGGGTGCTGAGAGCATTCAGAAGCGCGACTCCGTCATATCCTCCTGCGAAGACGAACCAACCATTGATCCCGGATTGTTAGTGGCCCAGTCAAGGGCATATGTCTCTCGACATGACAACACTCAGCAGCTCGCGTTCGAGTCTCCTCCACGACAGGATATCACAACTAGCAAGCGCTTCAGTTGTGCCGCCTGTGGACATCCATGCGCGACCGAAAAAGCTCTCGAAGATCACGCAGACTTCCACGACCACCGCGCGTTTAAGTGCACTGAAGAACCCGGGTGCACGCACTCATGCCATCGGCGAGCTCTGCTAGATCGACACATCGCTTATCACAAGGCCCCCAAATCATATGAATGCGAGTTCTGCGACGACCACCGCGACATGGACGCCTTTAAGCGCTTAGACGCGTGGGATCAACACATGAAACGCAAACACCGTGCAGAATGGGAAAAACAGCTTGTAAAGCATTGTCCATATGCGGACTGCGAATACGCGAAATCGGGTTTCCGATTCGCAAGCAGAGTGTCATATCGCAGTCACATGGCGAACGTGCATGGAGAAGGGAAATCTGACTGTCCTTTTGGCAAAGAGGGAAAATGCAAAAGGGTAGGGAAGAATGGTTTCAAACGAGCCAGAGATCTAGAGGAGCACATCAAGAATGTTCATGGCTCAGTGTCAGCGCAGCCAAGCCAGTCGGACAGACTTGAAGATGATATACTTCCGCCATGCAACATCTTCTAAGCGGCTGTGTACATACTCAAACAACATTTGCTAATCGTCACGAAATATGCCAGTGTGATCACTCTGATGTCCGCACTTGACTCATTAGTTAGAGAATCGGTCTTTGGAACAGAACATGGAACATTGAAAAAATGAAAAAGAGAAGTTTTGTTTAATGGTTTTTATTGTCAGCTAATCCAAAGGCATAGCCATGGTGGGTGTTTAGGTTATCTTGTCAGCTAATCTCAACGGCATAGCTTTGCTTTTGCTTGTCAATTTCCGGCTAATCACATCGGTATAGCCATTGTGTTGCTAGGGTCTCGGCTAGTCAGAACGGTGTAGCAGAGTCTTACTTCTCAGGTACTGCTGGCAACGGCACAAGCTCAGATAGTGTTGTTTGTGTTGGGGGGGGGGGGGGGGGGGGGGGGGGTTTGATGATGCGTCACCACAAGTTAGAGTGAGGGACTCTAGTTGCGGTAGTCCTTCTTCGGTCCGTTGTACTGCTTGTACACCGGTGCGGCTCCGTCACCACCGGCATCCTTGGAAGCCTTGATGGCGGCGGCTGGGTTCTTCTTGTGCAGGCCACGACAGGTGTATTTGGCTGGGTGCTTTCCGCAGAAGAAGCATAGCTCCTGGAAGTGACGACGGTCATACTCTGCCCGGCTTGTCTTGCCATCGTCGTCGGCCGGCAAGGGCTCCGTGGACTTGTTGAGAGCCATCTTCTCGGCCCACTTGGTGGTCTTCGATACTTCAGGAGTGATGAATTGATCTGCCTCCTCAGCAGTGATCTCGGTCGTAGGGCCTTGTGCGTTCATGTTAAAGCGTGGCGCCATTTTGTCGGAGTGGTTGTTGGTTGTTGGAAGGTTGTGTGTGTGGGAGAATCAGCGGTTGTGGTTGTGGTTGTGGTTGTGGTTGTGGTTGCGGTTGCGGTTGTAGCTGTTGCTGTCTGGTGGTGGTTTTGCTTTCTCGTTCTTTGGTGAGGATCGAAAGTAGAGGGCGAGAGAGGTCCTTAAGAATGGCAACCGACGGTGCTGCAAGTACACGACGGTTGTGAATGGTGTTCACTTCTGGCAGTACAAAGGCTTTGTACGTATTGGATAATGCGTATATGATTCGCTAAAGCTGAATATAGTGAATGATCGAAAGTCACCCATGTTCAAAGAGTGCTGAGAACAAAGCGTCTGTAGTGACTTTCGCAGTCAACGCGGCTTCACGAACCACATCAAGCCAGTAATGCTGACAGGCCGACAAACTGCATCGAAAGCCATGCATATTGCGACAATGCTTTTCTTGACTGGCCGTGCTTCCGGATAAACATTTTCTCCAATGACTGTATAGGAAGCAGAAAGGTACTGTTCAGTGCTTTGATTCGGTCCTTCCAGTCGTGTCCAATGGTAGTGCATCATGTTGGGTGAGGATTGGCTGGTGGGTGTAGAGATCCGTCAAGCTAGTCGTTGGACTGTATTTGAGGAGCAGATGGCATGAGCTATGCGAGTGGCCGGTGATTGCGCGCCTGTCTGGAGCCTGAGACTGTCTTTGGTTGCTCGTGAAGCATGATCATAATCGTGCTCCAAGACCGACTGCTTTGGACAATGAAGGTGGTGGGCAGAAAAAGAGACCTGATGTCGTAGAGTGTCGTCGCCTAAGGCTTTGTCTCACGCCACCACGACCCCGGTCACGCCTTGGCAGAACAGCGGTGGAGGGAAATTGCAATCGCTGTTCGGCAGCCGACATTCTGAGCTCGTCGACGACATCCAGCAGAGACATCCGGCAAAGACATGGCGCGTCAAGAGTCTGGGCCAGCGCATGTGTTCCAGCCCGACGCCACCGAGTGATCGAACTTCCAGCAGAGCTTGGCCGCAGCAAGCAGCCAAAGCTGTCGGCGACTGGGCGAGCGAGACCTCCAGCAAAGAACTGCGACAGCTCACGAAGCAGGCACCACGGCTCCCTGGCAGGTGACTTTGGCGTAGTTGCTCGGATCTGACTCCAGAATATAATAGCAATCGTTTGCGGTTCCAGAGCACTGGCAAGATGATCAGCGATCCATACACTTCCGCTTCACAAGATCAAAGACGTACAAACTTGTCGCAATTGCAATTCCAGCCTTGGAAGCTCCCAGATTTGCTGTAGCAGAAGCCACAGTTCGTCCTCACATTGCCCGTCGATTTACAGGACCTCCATTGTGTGTCTGGTCGATACTGCTGAGTCAAGCCAAATGCCGTGGGCGGGCTCTGATCCGCTGCCAAAGCACATGCGATGAGAGACACGAAGAGCAGGCGTAGAGACGACATGTTTGATTCTGGTGATGCGACAGCGAGTGTGAAGAAGCGACAGCTGACGGGTATGCAGAAGGCGATGTCTTCACGAAGAAGTGCTGGACGATTCTTGGAACAGTACCCGTGCCGTTTGTCAATCGTATTATGCAGTCACCTCGCCGCACTAGGCGTTTAGTCGAACCATAAACCCAGCTGTAACGGCATGCTCCTGTAGGATCGATACCTCGGGTGGCATGAGCTATCCAAATTTGGAATGCCTCTTCGTATACCACAGTCGGTGAAACCGGAAACGATCTGAAGATCTCACTTCTACAACTCATCATCGGATGCGACAGGGTGCCTCAATTTTCAAGTCACAAGCATCGCATCAAGAAAAGTCGCCGCGAAGCTTCCACGATTATAGCCAGAGCATTTCTCCGCAATCAGATCGACCGCGTGGCTGGCAAGAAGCTTGACAAAGAAAGAGCTGCGCGCTCCAGAGCTAGCCGACTGGGCGCCAAGAAACGTCCAGCCGCTCTGCCTCGAGCATTCGCTGCGCCCCGCGTGGTGGAGGGGAACACGAGAGCATGCCGACAGGCTCTGCAGCCCGGCGATGACCATCATGGCGCCTGGATTTTAATGTGGTAGGTTCAGAATGTCTCTCGTCGTCCCAGTCCACATTCTTTTGACATTCTCAAGTCCATCAACGAAACGTGGAAAGGCAAGGCGAGTTGAGGATGAAGCTGCCTACTCTGTTGGCCGCACCGCTGGTGGCGCAACTATGTCATGCGATTGACCTGAACCTGGACGACCCGAATTCCATCAAAGATGCTGCCAAAACAGCGGCGCAAGGCATGATGAAGTGGTATACTGGAAATAGTGCGCCGGGAGGTATTCCAGGTCTACTACCAGGACCATATTACTGGTGGGAGGCAGGCGCAATGTTCGGAGCCATGATTGACTACTGGTATTACACTGGCGATGACACTTGGAACGATATCACGAAAGAAGCGCTGCTCTTCCAAGTTGGTCCCGGTGACAGTTACATGCCTCCAAATCAGAGTAAATCTCTAGGCAATGATGATCAAGTGAGTCCTGCCATCTCTGGACATGTTGTGACGAATCAACCCTCTATCGTGCGCAATCTTGTGCCATCATCCTGTGCGACAAGTTCAATGCGACATAATACAAGCACATACTGATCTCTTAATTACAGGCGTTCTGGGGCATTGCAGCAATGACGGCGGCAGAGGTGAATTTTCCAAACCCGGATCCTGATGAGCCTCAATGGCTCGCGCTGGCGCAAGCTGTGTACAACACCCAATTGGAGCGTTGGGATACCGCAACCTGCGACGGAGGCCTGCGGTGGCAGATCTTCCCGCTTAATACAGGGTACGACTACAAGAACGCCATTTCAAACGGCTGTTATTTCAATCTCGCCGCACGCCTGGCTCTGTACACAGGAAACGCTAGTTATTTGGCTGAAGCAGAGAAGACTTGGGACTGGATGGTCGGACCTGTTGGCATGATCAGTAAGGAGTATTACGTCTACGATGGTTCCGATGCAGACCTGGGTTGTACTGAGCTCAGTCACTTGCAATGGTCTTACAACGCTGGCGTCTTTCTATATGGTGCCGCTGTGATGTGGAATGTGGTAAGCAGAGCTCGGACATGTCATTGTGATCAACAGTACTGACCATCAAACACTAGACTGAAGGGGATACACAGACCAAATGGAGAACGCGAACAGAGGGTCTGTTAGATGCAGCTATCGCAATCTTCTTCCAGAACGAGACCATGATTGAAGTCGCTTGCGAACGAGGCGCCAATTGCAACATTGATCAACAGACCTTCAAAGCGTACCTCTCTAGATGGATGGCAGCCTCGGTCAAGGTAGCACCCTGGACGCATGACAAGATCATGCCTCTAATCAGGAAATCAGCGTTAGCTGCTGCCAAGTCGGTACGTTATTTCTCCCATGACTATCTATAACAGAGTCTTCAACATGAAGCTGACAATGGTTTTATCTAGTGCACTGGAGGCGACGACGGAACGACTTGCGGAACTGACTGGCTCGTAGGCGAATGGGATGGGGCCTTCGGTGTCGGACAACAGATGAACGCTCTTGAAGTGATTCAGTCGAACATGATCGATGCAGTCAGCGGACCGCTCGGTAATGGCACTGGCGCGACGTCTGTAGGAGATGTCAATGCCGGGACAGGCGGCAACGAGCCGTACACAGTGCCTGGCATCATCACCACTGCAGATCGAGCCGGCGCTTGGGTCTTGACTGTCTTGGTCGTTGGCGGTCTAAGCGGTACCTTTTTCTGGATGGTGGTGTGATCGACCTCTGCCAATTGGCGGCAGAAGCAACCTATGAAGGCGGCGCTGGATGCATCAGCTGTACTGTCTTTGATGCAAGGTTCTTGCAGGACACGTAACACCATGTTGTGGCCTCTTCTCGTCCGGAAAATGGTCAAGACGCTGGAACAGCTCTAGACCTCCAGGCTACGTGCGATCGATTGCGCGTTGACTATTCTGGCGACAGTAGCGACCAAGCTCTACCATGAGCATTATCTGCATTTCGAAAAAGCACGAAAGACAACGAAGATTATTGCGAGTTTGGAAGGAGATCCGCATCGACGGCACAACTTTGGTGCTTTGCATCATATGTCTCCACGGGCCGGCTCTCAGTCGATCGCATGTGGACTACAAGGCCGAAATCCAGCACTCGTAGCAGACGACCAGTGCCATTATTAGACTGAGTCGACATTGGCACAATAATTGTGCATTTTGGAAGCATCACGATAAGAGTCCATTGCTGATGCATGTCTGAAGTCTCACGACTAAAAGTGATTATGACCTCGATGTAAGAATAGCTGCAAGCAATCGGTCAGAAGATATCAAGAATAAAAATTTGGTACTCGAATCCAGAACATTCCCAGCATAGAAAGAGAACACGCTGCACGTTTCACTTCTCAGAAACATGCTTTGTGTTGCAACCCCCGTCATGCAAAACAAAATAGTTTCTAATTTGGTGCTGTCTCGAACGACTACTGACAAGACACAGCCAGCACATCACGACGCGAGCAACAATGCGATCAGAGAACTAGGCTTCTACCCTCCTCGATCGGACAAACCACATTGTTTGCTTCCACACAGTGTACCTTCTAGCGAGCTAGGGAAAGCCATGTTTGCCAGCATACTCATCACAGGCTGTGTGTTCCAGCATCGAGACAGGAGCAAAAGGAAGCGCAGGTCTGCATCCTTCCTCTTTCCTCGACGCTTCCATCCTCGCAGTGCATATTTCACAAGAGCGAACAGCCGCCAGATTGATCGGGAGTGGAAAAATATCACTCAGATCATTCAACGATCGAGAAGCCGGTATTCTCATCGCCCACGACCTCCTCCATATCCGAACAGAAGAATGACGGCCCAGAGAATATCTCTGCGCCGCCTCGCACGAGCCATTAGACGACGACTGCCTTTCCACCGTGCTCACATCTCACCACTGCGTCCTGAACAGGCAGCACCGCCGCAGCAGCCAACACCAAGTTTCACCAGCAGCAAAGAGCAAGAAGATACCGCCCAACGTCGCAATGCAATCGCACCACCAGAGCAAGATGAACATCCCATGCACTCTCCATCTTCCTCCTCCTATTCCATTACGAACTCGTCACTTTCTCTCTCATCTCCTCCTTCAGCAACAACAGCAGTAACTCTGTCCACTCCGTCACTCGTGTCAACTCCATCGACATTACCGACCCCAAGAACCGCAACGACCCCAACAAGCCCTACCTCCACAAACACTTCTCCTCCCGACTCACCCGACCTCGAAGACAACATCCCTCCAACGCTTGGCTTGTTACACCTCCTCAATCCGTACATCTATGATCCATTCTTCAGGGATGATGGACAATCGCGCCGTCCTTCGATTCATGATGTGATTTTGATGTGCAGAGCTGGACATGCAGCGCAGGAGAGGAGAAGACGAAGATGAGAGAAAATGTTAGGTGGGGGAGAGGAAGGGTGCTCAGAAAGATGGAGGGCGTGTATTCGACAAGCAAAGCTTGGAGGAAGAGACAAGGTCTTGACGGGAAGGTGAGGAATTGCTTCGGCTGGGGCACTCAGAGCTCGTTCATGTTCTCCATGCCCTGTTGCGAGGTCGCCAGTAGTCCTGCAAAAGGCATGCCATAAACCTGCAATCTCTCGTATCACTCAATGAAAGCGCTAAATGGGTATCTCGTCTCTTACACTGCCTAGTTCTCATACATGCTCACCAATCAGACAATTCATTCCCCAGCTTTTTTCGATGGCGTCGAGCTCTTGCTTCCACTCCCACCACTCTTGTTCAATAGACTTTGGAAGTACTCTTCCAACTTATCCACATCAAGCGGAGCCTTGCTCTCCGGGCTCTTCATACCACTTCCAGGTGTCTCCTTACTACCGCTGGCATCGATTCTATTCCCGCCGGGCCCTCTCGGCTTGGGAGTATGGGTTCTCGTGCTGGAAGGAGGGCTCATCGGGCCATCACCATTATCTCTCGTCTGTGGTCGTTTGAGGGCGTTGATAGCTGCTTCAGCCGTAATGGTATCGTAGCTCACACCACCTACATTGAACGACACTTCGCCAAGTTCGCTCAAAGCGCCCGTGGACTCGCCTGCTGGAAGGCCTCCAACGCGAGTTGAGCTGCCTGATAGTCCTGTGTGGGATACACCCGAATTGTGCCCCTTCGACTCCCGTTCACGGTCTTGAGCTTCGAGTTGTTGGAGATGCTCTCGCATCTCAGCCAAAAACCTCTGATCAGGTTTGGTGACTACCTCGATTTGAGGTGGCTTTGGTGCTTTGTGTGCTTGAGGATCGAGAACTCTTCTCTCATAAGATTGCACAGCAGATGGCAGCATCTTGGAAGGGGACATCGGTTCTGCCATGTCGTCGGCATCTTCGAGGACCGGAGAGCTTTCGTAGACTTCTGCGCCGCCGCTGGCTGCTTTCTCTGCTGATTTCGAATCCTCCGTCGGCGGTGAAGCGTGTGATTTTGGAGAAGGTGGAGGCTGTAGATCGGCCAGCCACCCATTGACAATATCCTCAGGAGAGAAGGTCTCACTCAGGGTTCGAATGAAGGCAGGACTATCCCATCCAGCAGGAATTACAATGGCCATGCGATCCATAAATTCGTGCTTGACAGCAAGCTCCTCCTTCTTCTCAGCAGCGGACCCGGAGCGGGTTCTCTTCGGGCTCAGTGTCGCGAGATCTAGTCCGATCGAATTGAAAACGACCTTTTGAGGTTCACTCAATGGACTTCCGGGCGGCTGTGGTGGTGCAGCAGAAGTGGTGTATATCAGTGCACTCAGGGGGTGTAAAGGCAGTATCACGGTCCGTAAGCACTGTGAAATGTAGTCAAAGTCCTCCTCTTTATAGCCCTCTTTGAACAGCTCTTCTTGTGCCTCGGTGTGCTGTGCTACCACCGTTATAGACAGTTGAGCCTCTTTCAATATGTCCAGTGGGTCCGTTGCAGGTATACCCGGTTGCAATAGTGCCTGGGCGAGTAATTGTAGCCAGCGTTTCAATTGCACTAAGAACTTCCACGGTTCCTTCCAATTTAACAGTATGCACACTCCCGGAAGTCGAGGTCCCTCCTTGGTGGTCTCTTCACTCTCGTTCTGCTCAGCGTCTGGTGACTCTCCTTCTGAATGTCTCTTGCCCTGCAACAGCCCTCTCAGTGTCCCGGCATATTCCTCTGTCGGCTCTGGCAATGTATGCACTTCCAGACGAGAGACTTCCTCCGACTCCGCTCCAAGGACCTGTACACCAGTTCCACTCTGTTGTGGTGGAGAATACAGCGTCACATGTCCATAGCCATACGCGTACTTGTTGCTTAATCGCAGTTCTCCTTTCGGTTTCTGTTGCCGTTTGTCCTGGTTTCTCGTCGGAGGTTGAGCAGGAGGTGGTCGAGCAAGACTTTGGATGAAGGAGCGTTGGTCGTCAGGCGATCCTCCACAGACAACTAATTCCCGATGTTGCACGGCTTGTGTTCGATTCCTGGCTTGGGCGTCTCGGGTTTGGCGGAGGAGATTCGACCAGATGTCGGTACGCTGCTCTTTCTTGCGCTTTGGCTGTCGTTCGACCATCGACATGGGACGAGACATTGTTGTGGTGGCCATGCTGTGAGTCGTAAGTCTGTCTCGCCGACTTTCACGGAGAACGCGTGAGCTTGCCTGCCACTTGCACATGTAAACGCGCCAGTCACGTGCAGCAACCGGCGAACTCGTTCACCTCCGTCCGACATCTCGAGGGACAGAGTATCGCATTGCTGCCACCACACCAGACAATTACACATCCACCATGGTTCTCCGACTCCGCCTCGCGCGCGTATCCACGCCCACAGGTGCAAAGCGCCACGCTCCTTTCTATAACATCGTCCTCGCGCAAGACAAGACCGCCCGCGACTCCAAACCCATGGAAGTCCTGGGCACATACGACCCCATACCCAAACTCCCCGTTGGCGCCGAACCTGGTCAAAAGAAACAAAAAGACATCAAAATCGACGTTAGCAGAGCAAAGTACTGGTTGGGAGTCGGAGCGCAACCTAGCGATACAGTTTGGAGGTTATTGAGCATGGTAAGTCCTGATTACAGACATCTTTGACTATGGATTGCACATGAAAGCTAACTTCAGTAAAATATACAGATCGGTCTCCTCGAGCCACGATATCTCCCCTCAGGCCCCCAGACCCTCAAAGCCGCACGCTTCCCAACACATTTACCAAGAGAAGACAGACAACAGCAACAACAAGATAATTTGGAACGTATAAGGAAACGCATCGCGCCGTTCAGGTCAGGCAACGGACCAGTATCACAGGCAGTCGAGGATCTAAAGGCTTCGAGAACAATAGTGGAAGAAGCTGCGCCAGCAAGCAACACCAGTCCCGTGAATCCGAATGCGGTTTGAAGGGACAGGGGCCCAACGAGAGGAGGAAGATTCCTGTGAGAACTGGGCCAAACGTCCGCTTCTCCAAGACATAGCAGCGCTCTTCTTGTCGAAGAGTTGGAGGCAAGCCGAGAGCCGCAACGTATGATTATACTCTGACCGAGTGCCTGCCAGAAATATCTGGTATTGGAGCACATGGAGGTCACAGCGAGCCAAGAATCGAAAGGCAGAATATGCCGCCGCAGGCTGCCAACTGCACAGGAAATCGTACATATCCGCATGAGCAACGTGTGATGATAGTCGAAAGCTGCAATGCACAGCCACAGAGAGCCAAAAATGCGCGAGCAAAATTGTTGTTGATCTGGAGTGGACAAATGACCAATATGTAAAATATATTACTTTCTGCGATACGGCAAACTAGCTAAGTGGGTACTCGTCTGGGTATTGCTGTCTTTTACATCCACTATTCGCACTTGCTCGCCTCCAAACAACGCTCTCGAAAAGCCAAGATACATATGAAACAGGATCTGAAGTGGTATCTGTTTGCTGCAGAATAGTCTGTGCCGTCTGAAGTCGTGGAGGAGTGAAATCACCACGCCAGACGCTGGCAGACAATGGTGATAGCGCAGTTATGCGGGGGAATCCACCATCTGTCCAGGCTTCTAGTGCTGTGCGCCGGCGTCGGTCTCGTCATCCTCGTGGACACTTGGCTGGATCGGAGTGTGTTCGCGTCCCATTCGGCTTTCGAGCTCCTTCAATTGCGATTCGCGAGCAAGCAGCTCTTGCCTCTTCTCGTTGATCTCACGCTGCACCTTGATCTCAATCTCACGCAGCTTCTCCTCTTCACGGCGCAGCTGCTCCTCCTTGAGACGGACAGATTGAGAGGCGAGCGACTGTGGGTCAAGGCTGTCGCTCTCAGTGGTGATGCCAGATGCCTCGTTGGCGCTCGCAACGCTCTTGGAAAGCTTCTCGGTACGGTAGTTCTCGTAGAGGAAGTCATGTGTGATCTCCTTCAAATCCGCCAAGTGAGAATGCAGCAGGGCAGATCGAATCGCCAAAAAGTCGCTATGCTTGGGATTCTCCACCTCGACCACACCCCACGGGTATTGACGAGCGCGAACACGACGTCCATCGATCTCAATCACGTCCTCGGATCCAACGATGGCAAACGGCATCAGTCCCCGCAGCTCTGCGTTCTCCTCAACTGTATCCTCATCGTCCTCTTCGATATCGTATGGGAAGTTGTACACTGGAATGCGGTAGTGCTCGATGTCCTCCATGATCAGCTTTTTGCTCTCGGCGACCTCATACTGTGTCAGCGAATCGGCCTTGCCGATCACGGGGATAACGTTGACGCGGGGACTGAGACGGCGCATGAGTTCGATGTCGAGCTCGCGGAGACCGTGACCTGAATCATTATTAGCTTGCGCTACTGCAAAGCACGCTGGTTCGACACACCTGTAGGCTGGATGAAGTAGAGGAGCACGTGGACTCTGTTGTCGCGGAATCGAGGATTACGCTTGATTCTGCTCTCCTCAGCCAGAATGTCATCGTACTGCCTCTCCAAGAAAGACACTATCTCGTGGAAAGACGCCTCGTTGTCGATGCTATCGCCAAAGCCGGGCGTATCAACGATGGTCAACGACACTCGGGTGCCTTCCTCATCCAGCTCCAATTCCACAGTCACAGGCTTGATCTTGACGCCCTCCTCAATGTGCGCAGTAGTCGGGTCATCGGCATCCATGGGTTGCAGGACTTGCTTCCCGCACAGAGTGTTGACGAAGGTCGTTCGGCCTGTGCCGGAGGCACCACAGACCATCAGGCAGAACTGAATACCCTTCTTGACATTCTTCTTGCGGCGCAGCTTGATGTGGGAGGTGGAGGTAGACATGTTGGTGCTAGCGGGCGAGTTCGAGCGCCAGGAGGCTATCCTGAGCGGTTGTTCTCGGAGGAGCGAGAGAGATGTTCAGGAGGATGGAGCTGATAATGCCACTGTCAGCTACTGCATGGGATATGCAATGATGGAGAGCGCGGAGCTGCACATGTGTTGGAATTGCGGTCGACGTGGCTCCACCGCCCTCCCCCGAATTGCGCGGCCATTGGATTTGGGGTACAACTCACATTTGCTCTCGCGACCAATGCGCAATGGCAAAACAGACGAATCCGAGTCAGACCGCTGGGTAGTGGTATGAGACAGCAGGAGACGATGTGTGAAAGCAGACGAGCAAGCGAACGGGCAACTGCTGTGGACCGCGCGAATGCTGGGGGGAGCAGGCAAAGGGAAGTCGCGCAAAGGGGGCTCGCACAGGGATCGCGCTTGGCAGCGGCGGGTGCTGCCGCCGCCATCCATTTTCGCGGTCTGGGGCAAGCACTAACAGCTTCGTTTGTCCGTGCGTCCTTCACGCGTGCATGTGATGTCTTTCTTGTCCATCACCTGCGACTTCGTCTTCAAACTTCAACTTCACACTCCTTCACCGCCGAACCAGATAAACGCCCGAGCGCGTCGACAACCACCTTGCCGTTGCCTGTCAAGATTGCCGTTCCGCGCCCGATTTGCCATCGAACCTGCCAAGATCCGCCGGACCTTGTCGATATGGCAAATAGTCTAACAGTCTGATACATAGGCCGCAAGCAAGCATTGCTGAAATCGAAGCTTCGCAAAGAGTCAAAACTCCAGAACACGTCGACGAGCCCGCCATGAATACGCGTGAAGCTATCCAGCCGTCGAACACTCCGAATGTACTCTCCATTTCATACTCGACATCACGCAGGCGATTCATGGCTGGCCTAAGCGATGGCTTTCGCGCGTTCCGTACAGACAATTGCTTCTTCACACGCCGGGCGGACTTTCCGCCTCACGGTGCCACAGCGATTGTAGAAGCTCTGGACGACAGATGGTTTGCTTTCGTAGCCAAGAACAAGTCTCAGGACGCAAGTCCCAACATTTATGTGTGGTATGATGCCGTGCTCGGCCAAGAGACGAAGAGACACGATCTTCACGAGCCAATCAAAGGCTTGCGACTGGGGTACTCATGGTCGGCCGTCGTACTCAAAGAGAGAACAATAGTGTTCATGTACCAGGAGCTGCAACACAAGGCACGCACATCAGCGCAAGGCGACGGCAGTGGCTCTGATCAGACTAAGGTGGTGCATGACGCTAAATTCGTTGCGCCGAACAAGGCGCACTCGCTCTACCGAACTTCAGCGAACCCGTACGGACTTGCAGCACTCTGCGACGACCTGCTAGTGCTACCTGCAGAAAGCACAGGGCAAGTACAACTAATCACACTGGCTGAGAAGGGTACATGTCCGAAGCGGGTGCTTAAAGCACACAACTCCGCCCTCCGGTGCATGGCACTCTCGTCCGATGGTTCACTCCTGGCAACCACAAGCGAGCAAGGGACGCTGATACGTGTCTGGAGCACGAAAACGACAGATCAATTGGCTGAGTTCCGCCGCGGTATGGACCACTCAGTCATCTATAGCTTGGCGTTCAGCCCGGGCAACAGATTCGTAGCATCGACGAGTGACAAAGGCACGCTTCACGTCTTCGACCTGCACCCAAAGGATCCGGCAGAAGCTGCGAATACGGCACAAGAGCGTGAAGCTGAGCAGAAGAAACATCGTAAAGCTCCATCTTACGCTCACCATCGCCTGTCTGGAGGCACCGGCTTTGACCATGATTCACTCTCGGGCATGTCTGGAGGTCTAGGATCTCCGGCGCCATCCACCGCCATTGGTGGAGGTCCCGGAACTGGCTATCATGGCAGTGTTCAGGAATATTATGGCCTTCGGGCTCCACCAACGTCGGCTTCGCCTCCTGCACGAGATGCCGCCGTCTCGGCAATGGCAGCGCTCAAGCTCAGCCCATTTATGCCCAGAGCAGTCCGCGACGTACGCAGTGTTGCTTCCGCACCCTTCTACACTGGCACAGATCCGCCGCACTGGCAAGGAGGCCCAGAGCATATCTGGACAGTCACACCAAACGGCACGAAAAAGCGCGTCACGAACCCAGTGTTGCCTCTTCCAAATGACCCGAGTGGGCGACCACCAAAAGGAATATTGGCTTTCCAGCCTGCCGCCGAAGGCCACAACGACGATAACGGTGTTTCCTTGTACGTGATCGGTGGAGGAAGTGACGCTCGCTGGGAGCTGTTCGACTTGCTGCCGATGGCACCCGGCGAGTCGAATTCAGGAGGTGGATGGGCTTTGTTGAACCGAGGATTCAGAAGATACCTCACACGTCAGTTTGCGGACTGATGGAGCGATGACGGATCACGGATCACGGATTACGAATTATGGATGGCGGATGACGGATGACTTGGAGAAGACCTTTTCAGCGATGGTGTTCTGGAGTTTGAGAGACAACGGTTCTCTTATGCATTGGCATTGGGCCGGAGTACCACCGAAACATGCCCATAAAGTTGAAACGCGCGAGATCTGCTGGTGCTGAAATATGGGTACAGGCGCTCTACGCAAGACAGTCGTAGAGTCTGGACCACAGTTCCCGCATCATCCGTATGAACAATTGCGTCGCCTATAAGGGAGCCTTTCGCTCTATGGCACTTTCCTCTCTTGAACATACCTCAACAATTGTTTCCTGGCGAAACGATTGAGTACATTCCTCAGATTCTGCTCTTTACCCATCACGTCTTGCAACCCATTCAGAACATCAAAATGCAATTCACTTTTGTCACAGCGTTGGCGGCCACACTGGCATGTACCGTCACAGCAACCCTTGATCCGGCTCTTTCCCACTCCGAAGGACAACGCCCAACAAAATACAACTGTGATTTCACCAAGAAATCCATAGCGATCCAAGCAGCTGAGTGCTCTCACAACACGCGTACACACGAGAAACAGACGTTCGCTGTCTTTGTTACCGATCATCAGTATGATGACAACCATGGGTGAGCAGTCCCTCTTGCATGCACCCGACTTCAATCATTATTCGAGATGATGTGCACCTGTGCCTTCTTGTAACAACTGCTAACATTTCCCAGTGCTCCATACGGCAATTGCTCCGCATACACTTGCGAGCCTCCTGCGACGCCTGGACAAATGAAGGACGATGAGGATTACTGGACGTTCTTCTGGGAGGAGGGGTACGGTGCTGAGGATGGAGAGGGTGTAGGATGTATCAAGGATCCGAACACTGGAGAGTGTGGGTGTGAGGATAGCAAGGATGGAAAGTTTACTGCAGGCAAGACCGACTGCGTGTGAGCGAGCGAGTTGTGGTTGGCCGCTTATGGCAATTTGCGGGAGACTGCAGGCTTGCGAAGATCAAGGGTCTGGTGTACAGATGGCTTGAGTAGATTCGCACTGCAGTATCTTGCTATGTTTCGCCGCTATCCTGCTTGCTGGTCATAAGGAGGTTGACATGCTGTCGAACGGAGGAACGATAGGGTTGTGGCGAGAAGATGTTCGTCAACCTTGGTCGTTGTGGATATCAAGTGAAAGTCCTGTCTCCCAAGCCATCCACCACGTGTTAGCCAAATGAGACCCTCATCGGAATCACCAACCCAGCGTCCAAGTTGCCAGCAGTGAGAAAATAGTGAATTTGCAGGAAATGGCATGAAGATCTGGCGTGAATTCGTGAAACCAATCCCTGCTGTTCAGCCACATCATCATCGCGCGCCTGCGTCCGCGTGTTCGGCACACCCGCCCGGACTCGTTCAGTGCGACAACTCTCACACCAGCACAGCCTCCTTCAATTGCGCAACAGGGAACTCCAGCCCAGTTACAGCCTGAACATAATCGCGCAACATCAAAACTCCGCTGGCCCACGAGAACACGACACAGAGTCTCCGAAGGAACTTGTGCGACGTCGCCGAGGCCAAAGACAAGACCGATCAAGCAACGCGCCGAGACACAACCTGCAGCTGCGCGAGGCTTAGTCCATAAAACGACCCTGGAAGCCAGGAAGTACCGCAGGATACCACTTTGCACTGCCGAATTTGCGTTGCGTTGCTCGACGAAGCGACAAGAATAGAGTGGCTTTGCTATCGTCACGAGAGGGAAGGAACATCATAAGCTGCTGGTCAGCCGTACATCGGAACACCGCCCACGGCTGGCGCAACACAACAAGAGCTTGGGTACGGGACAAACATTGCAAGTGGGGAGAAGAGAGAGCGTGGCTTCTGGACACCACATACCTGAGAACACACGCGGACAACCGATGGTGACACCCATCTCGCGATAGTACGTCGCTCTGCTTGACACAATCGCAACCAAGCGGTCGGGAAATCGAAAATGGCAATCTGCAACACCACGCTCGAAGATGCGTACATCCACGAAACACCACTATGGAAAGGCATGACTTTCCATCACTTTGGCCTTCTCATCTCCGCCATATTCGGCCTGATCTCAGTCGTAATATCGCTCTTCCTCATCTGGCGACACGCAACACACTACCTCGTTCCTGGCGAACAAAAGCACATCATAAGGATATTGTTCATGGTCCCAGTGTACTCCGTCGTGAGCTTCCTGAGTTATCTCTACTATCGACACGCGGTGTACTTTGATGTTCTACGAGACTGCTATGAAGCATTTGCGATCAGCTCATTCTTCGCGTTGCTGTGCCATTATTGTGCGCCGACGCTGCATGATCAGAAGGAATACTTTCGGCATGTGGTACCTGTCAATTGGTTTTGGGGAGTTTTTGGGCTGCAGAAATGTACGGGAGGAGAGAATAAAGGGCCATTCAGAAAGCCGAGGAGCGGATTGACGTGGTTCAATGTGATATGGGTTGGTGAGTTGGAAGCAATGGGCGTGGTATATTCCGGGCAACAGCTGACTGTCTACTGCAGGCATCTTCCAATACTGCTTCATTCGAGTCTTCTTCACAATCGTTTCCGTGATCACGCAGGCGTTCGACAAATACTGCGAAGCTTCTCTTTCTCCAGCATTCGCACACATCTGGGTTCTGGTGTTCGAGTGTATCTCGGTCACTATTGCCATGTTTATGGTGGTACAATTCTATATCCAGCTTAAGGAGGATCTCGCCGAACACAAGCCCTTCCTAAAAGTCCTCAGCATCAAGCTCGTCATCTTCTTCTCCTTCTGGCAAACAATAGTCATATCACTATTATCCTCTGAATCGGTCGGCGTGCTGAAACCCACGGACAAGCTTGCGGAAGGGGACATCCAAATCGGCATTCCCAGTGTACTCCTTTGCGTGGAAATGGCCATTTTCGCAGTTATGCATATGTTTGCGTACCCATGGAAGCCCTACTCACCAAAGCATAATCCAAAGCTTGCAACGGGTCCTTCCTACAATGGAGACGGAAACGTACCAAGATACACTGGCGGCTTCATGGGCTGGAGAGCGATCGCTGATTCTTTCAATCCGTGGGACATCATCACCGCTAGCGCAAGAGGCTTCAGATGGCTATTCGTTGGTGTCCGAAAGAGACATAACGATCCGAGCTACATGCCCGCGAACAAGTTGACTGAGCAAACCACTGGATATAACGGGCCTTCTTTCGCAGGAAATGGAGAGACCGCGACAGAGCTGCAACGACCATCTGGTCGACACAACGTAGCAGCACCACTGGATGGCGAAGACGATAGAACCGGCCTCCTCGGTGGGGCACAAGTTCCTGCAAAAGTCCATCAGGAAGATCATTACGACGTGAGGAGGCATTCTCCGCCTCCTGCTGCTATGAATGGCGGCTTAGACATGAAACCTTCGGATTGGAGAGATGAGCATGAAGACACGGCGCCGGTTGCAGGGTATCATCCTGGCATGGGACCTCCGCCTGGCTCGGCAATACCTGTGGGAAGAGAGGGCGATGTTCATCCTCTCTATCGTGGGCAGAGCCCTCAGCCACCAGTGCAGCAGCAGCAACAATGGAATGTATGGGGCGGCGTGCAAGGTGAACAGCAACAGAGTCCTTATCGATGACGGTCATGATCATTGTGATGGTTTCATGAATGCTGATGAGGACGGTTTTTGGCTGGGTCAGGGTAATTTGCTTTGGCTGCATCTGGGCTTTGCGAGGCGTTATTGGAAAACGGGACAAGATACCACTGCTATCGATTTTGACGTTGTGCGAACTATATGAACCAGATCTTCTGACTCCAGTTCGACCACTGCCTGCGGGCAAAGACTCCTTCGTCGTCCACGCGCTCAACACGGCAATTTCTCATCGCTTTCCGTTGCAGCCCTGCACTTTTCATAGCGTGTGCGTCGTCGCTCTCATTTGTCCTTAGAGCCGGGAGAGTCCTAGTATTCCTGTGCCTCGTGTCCACGCTGGTATTGTTCGACTTGGCACCTGTCTATCACGATGCTCGGAACCACAGCGGCAAATGGACTCGTCTCTCTTCTTGTCACACATCACCCATTACCGACTTACCAACAACATCATCGGAAGTCTACACTTGGCATCCCTTGACGTTTGACGTAGAAAAGCTCAAGCCTCGATGATGAGAACAACCGCCTTGCCGCCAGCTCCATCGTAAACGGCATACGTCATTTGGGCAGCGCGGCTCGGACACGACAAAAGGAGAAAGACGCGAAACGGAAAGGGCGACTCATGATGCACAGCAGACGCACCAAACAACAAAAAAATTGTGGGTAGGATCCCCTTCTTTTGGATTCGATCTTTGGTGCGCGCTCGGGCCGCGAGATGAAGATCTACTGAAATTACCCTTTTGAGAAGTCCGCGTTCTGCACTCCTGTTCCCTTTCGCGCCGGGCACGCGAGTGCAGTTCGGTGTTTCGCAATTCTTGCGTTGGATGCCCGGCGCTGCGTGGATGACATGCTCAACTGGTCCTGCAGTCTGTGTTTGATGGTTCGGCGTTCGTTGGTTAGGCAGTTGAGTTGCTGAGATCCCTGCCAAGGCGTTTCGTCTACAGGTTTACCAGTTTGTGGCTATGTAGGTGGATCTTGCCTGTTTTGTGCTTCCGGGACACGAACGCACGATGTACCTGTACACACGAGTTGACGACTGGCTGCGACCAGGGTCGCTGGATATAGTGATCATTCAGACATGAAGTCATTGTCAGGAGGCAAGGGGCGCTTTACGAGTGCCATCGGTAGCAGCAATCGGCGAGAGACTGGACGCCTTGCTGCGTGGGTGGTGTAGAGTGAGCATGTGAAGAAGACCTTTCAACGTGGGTGCTGCAATTGATGAGGTAACGTGGTAATGCAACTTTCAGCTCTGACCGAGCTGTTGGATACTGGGTTCATCGCGGAAACGAGACGTCGATCCAGCTGCAGAAGATCGTGGAGTATCTGAACTGTGACCTTGTCGTGTTTCATCGAGAGTGAGATCCAGTTTACCCGCCGCATGGCTGACCGCAGCGTGCAACATTTCGTGAAATCTGATTGACGCAACGTTGCAATTCGCCCAGGGTTCAGCATAATGGCTTTCGGAGGTAGGTCGAGAGGTGCTCCCACCGACGAATCATAATGCGCTCAGAATTCGGCTCGTTGGACGCGTGTCTGATGCATGTTGCTGATCCAGATATGTGTGTTGGTCGCTGCGCTGGAGCATGCATCGTGATATCTCATGCACACAGAACGAATGGGATGGGAGAGGTGTTGTGCTACGCGAGGCGAGATCTTGGGTGGGTGGGCTTCAAATCTCCGTTGGCATCCAAAGGCATGATCCGGCGGCGGTGACATACCCATGAGCGGTGTATTTGCTGAAAGTATTCAGACGTACCGACTTCGATGCTTCGCTCCTTGCACAGTAAGTCTGTGCCTACCTAAATCTGTTCTTCCCGTCAGTGCCCTAGCGCGGAAAGTGAGTGTCCTGCTTCGAGTTATTCATTGCAAGATTGCGAACATGTTCGTGGTCACGCGCGGGGTAAGGACGAAGCACAAAATAAGGCCCGGAAAAAACCCCGATCAGCTCGGGCAGTCGACAGCACGCCGAAGTGTGTCTTTGGTGAGCGGCAGACCAAGCTGTGTGCAATGCAAGTTTCAGCAGGAAGCCTCGTCATGATGTGAGGTCGGCAATGCACAGGATCCCAACTCGGATGGCGGGTGTCCAGGGCCGCTGCTGAGTGTGCCGGGGTATAGCTGCGTGGCTGCATGAAGAGTGGGAGGATATAGGCTGTTTGCCAGTGGGATGCTGCGATATGGAGAACGTGGTCTGGTCTCTCGTTCATGCGCGCTCGTGCTGGCAAGCATGGCACACAGTAGCTTTCCCATTGTGTGATTGTGCCTCATCATGTGGTACTGATCCTGGTAGCAATGCTGTCTTCGTATCGCGGCGCCATCGTCCCGCGCATCTGTACTGAGAGAGAGCAGGCTCGGGTGGCAAATACGGTGGTCGATGGCAAAGTTCTGTCATTCGAGCACACTGCAGAGCTATAGACACGGGAGTGTCCTCGAGGTGTGGTGGCAAAGTTACGGCAGAGGGCTCGCACAGCTAAAAGCAGCAGAGGGAGGATTCAATGCGATCTGGTCGACGTAGCGCCGTGCAGTAGCTCGGACTCGTGTTTGGCAGGTGCTCGTACTCGCGCCATCGAGGCCGAGGACGAGATAATTTTCGTGGGCGCGGAGCAACAACGATGTTTCCTAGGCACTGGGGCAGCATTCCAGTGTTTCGCCCTACGCGCAGGCCTGTGGACAGTAGCACGTTTTGGGCTGGTGCTGATAGTTAGCACGCCGCACCACGTCCGTTTCTCACCACTTTGATTCACCCCGTGAGATTCCAGATTCCTCCTCTTCGTTGACCGCGCAGGCACTGGCTTTGCCGAGCAAAGCTACCGCGGAACAAGACGCAATCAACGCGCAGCTGTGCACCACCCCGCCAGCGGCAGCACGCAGGTAGCTCGGTCTGGGACGCTGGGAGCTGAGAGGAGCTTGCGGAGGCATTGCATGCGACAAGGCTGGTATCGTTGTGCGAGGTTCAGCCAAGGCAGAGGCAGCAGCTAGTGGGCTTGGGTGTGGTGGCCCAAGGGCATTTCACGCATATCGACCAGCACGTTCTGCGAGAGGACGAAGTGATCGTCACGAGAGCGTTGCGCGCCATTCGCCGGACCGCACGAGACATGGATCTGGCAGTGCAGGGGTGATGCGAACGACGAAGCACCATCGCAACCGGAAAACGCTGGCTCCGCAAGCCACATCCTCGACTGTCTGTTCTGACCAACATTGGATTACAGTCCTGACCAGCCCGTCCTCACGCGTCCTTCTCATCAGTACGCACCACCACTCTCTCGCCATACGTGCAGCATCTTCATCTCGACAGAACTCGCCGCCGTCGCCCCCGCGGTAGGAGTCGTCGCCGCTCCGCCCAAGCCCAGCAGCGCGCCTGCCCTCCGATCGAGCCGGAGTGGGCCGCAGAGTTGGGGCTAGCGCTGCACCTCAATCTGCGCGCTGGGCGCTGTTCCTCTCGCTTCTGCCGCCTGCCGCGCTCTGCTGCTGCTGCTTCCTCCCAGCTCTGCTCTGCACTGGCCTGACTGTCGCTCGACCAGCACCTGCGACATTTCTCTCTTCACCACCCCAACGCTCGCTTTTCCCCACCGCTGCTGCTTCCGCTCTGTTCTTTCCTTGGTGCGAGCGTGTGTCCTCACTCCCGCCCATCGCACTCCCACGACGACCACCGCCGACGTGTTTCGCGGCACCCACCAGGACCTCTTGATCGGATCTCCTTCGCTTTCTGCTACTCCACCCGCACGACTTGCTGGTCAAGCACGCTTTGATACTCCACCTGCAAGACTCCGTCTTGCCTAATACTCCGCCGACCGCGTCTCCGAACGACGCTCCTCGCCCTCCCGCCGACATCCACTCGCCCGCAGCAAGACGTCTCGCTCTCGAACACGCTGTGCCCGAACTCCTGGTCGCCAAGCCTCGTTGAAACATCGGAACTCGAGCCATTGAAGAACATCATCTGTATGAGCTCATCGCGACTTTAGCCAGAAGGCGGCAGCCAGACCAGCGATATTCTTACACGGCCCCGTGGACTGCTGTCCCTTGCAGTCCGTACTTCACCACCGCTCACGGTCATGAAAATGCACAACATGCTCCCTTTCCGAGCAGTCCTTCTCCTCTCGGGCGTGTTGGTACTGGCACAGAGCGGTCTCGTTCAGCAGTACTGCTCGAGCGACAACACGGGTTCCGATTTCAATGCAAGTGAGTTGTTTCCACCAGAACGATGATTAAAAAGGCGCACGAAGCGTCCTCCTTGGCCAGGCCTCAACACTAACACCATCCCTAGTCACCAATATCTACCAGTCTAACGGAGCGTGTCGCGATTCATGCGCGTCAGAATATGCATTCGCCGTCGTGCAGTGGCAGTCATGCTGGTGTACCAATGTCGCGCCCGGCGACACGACCTCCGTGAGCGATTGCGGCGAAGACTGTCCCGGATATCCCTCAGAGAAATGCGGCAACAGAGATAGTGGCCTCTATGGTTACATTGCACTCAACAGAAGCCCGACTAGCACAGCAGGCGGTTCCAGACCGTCACCGACAACTCCACGACAGGTCAGTATTCTCCTCCCCATTGCATGTGAGCACAGCACTTCCAAGCCGATGCTTGGAAGGAACTCCTGTCCATCCCTCTCGTCAGATGTGAGACCATGGCAAGCCCATCTTGCCTCGTTGGAGCAGCGTCCATGATCATCTCGGCCCCCCGGAAAACACGTCTTCAGAGCACACGATGCCTTAACCCACCATGATACACCCACGCACACTGATTCACCCACGCACTCGCATCTCTCCACTCCGGCGATTGTATTGACCGATGGCACTGCAGCGACCAATGACAGCACCATCTCCAACACAAGAACCAGAGACGAGTTATGTGAGTATAACAGTGACGCCGAGCGCGGAAGTCTCAGTCTCAGTTGTTACTCTCAGCACGAGTAAACAGACCAGTGTATGCTTGCGACGTATTTCATCTCACGCACAACATTGCGGCGGGAACCGGATCCGATCTGAAGCTTGACATGTCTGACCACAGCATTTGACACTTACTGACATATTCTTTCCGCAGACATCTTCTCGCACCTCGGAGACCCCTGAATCGACATTCGAACCGGTCACAGAGGTCATCATGACCACGATCTCGGGTGCTGTCGTGACACAGACCGTTACAAGCACCCCTGTGGCTGCACCGGAGTCCAACGATGGCCAGCAGCCGTTGCACAGGAGTGACAGCATGTCAGCAGGGACCATTGCTGGTATTGTCATTGGCATCCTCGCCGCTTTTGCAATCTTGGGTGCTGCACTCTTCTTTTGCTGGAGACGGCGGAAGCAGGATTCAACTGAGGATGGTGATGGTGCCGCAGTGGCCGGTGGAAAGCGTTTGGGACGGAATGTCAGCGTCTTGAGCAAAGCTGGACTGCTAGCCCGGACTCAACCAAGCATGGGCGAACACGACGACTCGTACTACGTCACACCTGCCACGGGCCAGAATAGTGTTCGACACTCGATGATGTTCGGACCGAGCGCCAGCGAAGGCGTCAATCCTGCGAGTCCCCTGGGTAGTAGCCACGGGAGCGATAAGAGCAGGAGGATGTCCAAGCCCATGGTGTACGATCAACGTCTCAATCCGTCGGCTCTCTTCGCCAATGCAGAGGCGAACGGTAGCCGGATATCGATGCAAGATCAACAAGACTACAGTCGGCCACTCGGTGTCGTGAACCCGGATCCGCGGCCTAGCTTTGAATCTAGGATGAGTAGAGCTTGATCATGCCTTCGAAGCGGCGACGATGACGACATTACATTTCCTTACACACCGATTTACACGACGACGGAATGCACATAGCGAAGGCGTTTTTTGGGAGAGAGAAAGAGGCGGGGCTTTGTATGCTCACGCATGTTTCCTTTTCAGCAATGGTGGTGCGCGGTCCATCGTGGGACCGGCACCAAACCACTTTACATCTTATGCAAGCACACATTTGCATCTCAGCAGTTGACGAAGGAACCCAGTCAAGGGTTAAAAGACGGGACGACATGTAAGATTGTCGAAATACATACAGCGAACCAGCACGTACCAGAGATTCTCGACGATGCAGAGCGAAGAGGAAAGACGAAGGCTCTAATTGGGACGCTACGTAATTATGTTTGTATCGTATGGATGACAATACTGGCAGGACCTCATTCACTTCTGTTTGCCATCAGCTTCCTGTCCTTTGCCGACTTCAGCCCCACATAAACTGTTGCTTGCCCTGGACAGTTGCATGCTACTCAGCCTCGCACTTGCTGTGCCTGTCTCGATCTTGTGCAGAACTGGGCATGCACAAGCTTCGGTCATGAGCACTGCGTACAGGTCGCACTGACACATGTCTAGCGACTAGCAAGCCACAACACGAAAATGAGAAGTTCAGGCTCACGGTCGAGTCAAGTCGTTCATTGATTCATTCATTCATTCACTGATGAGATGTTATAGTACAAATATGGCTCTATGGCTGCCCAACTTCACCAAGGAAATTGGCGTATCTACTTTCCAACAGATCCATCGCTGAAAGTGGCACCCTTTGTGTCGTGGATTGCGTTTGGCACGACCTTCTCGACCTTCTCTGGAAGGCCTTCTTGGAGGGTCTGTGGGACGATTGAAGAGCCGGTGGCGTGGGAGACTTTGCCTGTCTCTTTGTTGCTGTTGGTGTCGTGGAGGGCGTCTGGGAGCTTGTGCTCGACTGATGCGGGGACCTGTGGTAGGATTAGTTTGAGAGGCTTTGAGGGGTGTCGGGAAAGGTAACGTACGGCTTCTTGGGCCTTGACTGGGACGCTGCTGGCGTTTTGAGGGTCAGTGGCGTGAGAAGCGCCCTGGCCGTGCTGATTGGTTGAGGAGGTGGTAGACATGATTGTTGTTGTGGGTGGTTTGGGAGGTGGTTGTCGTTGGTTTGAGGAGTGTGAAGATGATGTGATGTTCTGCAACACAATTTGAGACATTTATATTGATATATATGTACCGTTGTTCCTGCTGCCTCTCCCAGCACTCTGGATCACTGCAGAATGAAAGCATCATAACAGCATCCTTCTTCATGATCAACGGCATGTGAAAGCCGCGTGATGCCGCTCTCAACGTGGCAGGCAACAACAGTCGTCATGCGGAGAGGCGATCTCGCAATACGGAGACAGATTGGAGTTGAATGCGAGTTACCGCGAGTCGTACTTCAAATTTGCCACGTTGTGGACATTATGACCGCGAGATTTCAGCTATCACAGACACGACGTAGCGTGGTGTCGTGTCCTTTTGCGAGTTGAGGCGCAGTGCATATGCGAGAGGCGTGGATACGTGGAAGTCGGCTGATGTGAACATGAGCATGTCTGTCACGTTTGTGCAATCCTTCGATATCGTCACTTCTACGTACGTGAGCTTGGTATTGGAACGAAGTAGGTCCGTGACTGGAGTTGAGCGGACTGATAGTTGATCCGTGTTGGAGAAGGTTTGTTCTTTTTCAAGCTTAGCCTTTTGCTGAAGACTGTCGAGTATTGCTGACTGATGATATATTGTCACTGCTCAGGCTGGTCAGCCTGTACTGGCCAGAGAAAGTCGTCAAGGAGCACGGGTCGAAGGTCTGGAGTCAGTCTGAGGTGACCGCATGTGCGGCAAAGTTGGCCTATTCATCGTCTTGTCTGAGCCATTTTGTATCCTGTACAGTTTGGGGCACAGTCCTTCAATCGTACGGAGACAGATTGGTGTCGAGATGCCAGGAAGGTGGGACGAGTGAGTGAGGTGGGACCAACTTCACGATGCTGAGTCAGCCCCGCTTCGACGAGATTCTTGTTGCACATGAAGACCGCAGAACCACGTCCACTTGCACTCCACTCACCTGTCCTACCACCAAAGTCGTCTCGACCACCAAGTCCATTGTAGCGAAGGTCTCCGCTGCCTAGAATTCGTCACCATGTCGCGCCATCATCCGTGAGTACCGCTGCTGCTACCACTTCTTCTAAGGCGGATGCTAACACATTGCTCAGCGATCTCGTCATGTGCCGCAAGACGTCCGGCATCTCCATCGGCCGACTTTGCGATAAGTGCGACGGAAAGTGCCCAGTCTGCGACTCCTACGTCCGACCTACGACGTTAGTCCGAATCTGCGATGAATGCGCCTTCGGAAACTATCAGAACAAATGCGTGGTCTGCGGTGGCGAAGGCATTTCGGACGCTTTCTACTGCTTCGAGTGCACGCGACTCGAGAAAGACAGAGACGGATGCCCGAAGATCATCAATCTGGGTAGTTCGAGGACGGATCTGTTCTACCAGAAGAAGAATTTTAGGAATCATTGATGGGAGTGACGACAAGAGGTTTATAATGAAGAGAACTGGTTATATGGCCGCGAATGCAGCACGGCTCGGAAGGAGGACGTACACTGTCACACGGTCTCAAGAGCAGCTCCTGCAATGCAAGAAGCTGCCGATGCCCACACATACACCAGGGCAACAGGCAGTACGCACAGGCTGGAGTTATGCCACTTTGAATTGGGATCGCGAAGTCAGTTGCGACGGAAAGGGAACGCTTCAAGAAAGCAGTTGGCAAGCACCTGGCTTGTTCATTGAGTCGTCAGGCTGCATAAGTCATGGTATGGCATACAAACGGAAATCATCAAATCGTGTACTCATGTGTCTCCAGACCCTTCACGTTCGAACATACGTTCTCAGGCGTGCTATTGAGGGCTCGTGCGCTCCTTCTAAAGACGAAAACCACGTCCGCAAACAGCCGCTCGATTCGATCAATGAGGTGCGTGTCGCGCTTGTGTTCTTGCAGTCCTCGTGAACCTGGTATCAGGTATGGTCAGTAGCGGTCGAGTAGTGCGCTTGATGGCTCATGCACTTACGTGAGGCATGCACGCGCAACATAGACGCCAAGTCTTCTTGACAGATTGCATGCGGCAGCTTGATCTCTTGCAGTCCGAGCGATGCGGCTGTATCATTCGTCCACTCATACCAGCCTGGGCCTGATCGAACTGGCGTGCTTGTGTGTAGGATACGAACGTTGGCGCCCCTGCCAGATGACAGCATCAAGACTTCCTGTGGTAAAGGCGTCTCTGCCGCGTCTCTGGCAGCAAACACGATCTGCGTATCATGCCGTGTAGATTTGGGCATGTGCTGTTGAGCTTCAAGCTCTGGGCAGCCAAGGCTTGGTGCTATATCCAGCAGCGCTTTCTGCAGGTACGGGACCTGGTCAATTCGGACGCTGTATGCTACGGATTGCGGCACATGGATCGTTTCGAACGAGGTGAGCGCCTGGCTGTAATCCGAGGACGACGCTGGAGATGAGGATGATGATATCGTTCGCTCGCGAACACAACATTTCAAGAATAGGCACTTCGGCAACAAACTGGAGAAGAAGAAGAATGGAGTCAATATACAACTCATCGTATCGCTGACATTCTTCTCAGAGGTGTTGAAGTGCTCAGCGAGAACTTTTTATACTCCCGCATTGTCGGTATTCTAGATGAAGTTGAGTTCTGGGTCCTGTGAGACGGCCGTTAAGGCTTCCACTTCCCAAGGCTTCGACCTCCTTTGGAGGAGTAAGCTACGTATTCAGATCAGTGTTGGGAGTACGATCCTAACGACGATGAAGCTGTATCGCTCTTGACTCGGGCCCGCGTACGCAAGACTTACACTCCACTTTATCTCACTCCATCTGGAATTGCGAAGTTCCGACGCTACACCGCTTTGTACACTCGCTGAGCCCACCATTCAACGTCTTGTCAACGTGTCTCAATTCCGCACAGACTGGAAGCGCAAGACTGCAAGTCTAGTATCCATTTCGCCCGAGACAATGACTGAGCACCTCGCTGTGTCATGTTTGTGCGCATCGTAAAGCCTGTTACTGGAGCCCAGGACGAAAACAAACACAACACCAATACTCGCGCCGCGGGGCGAACTCTGCATCCAGGCCTGTCATGGTCACCTGGCAACAAGTTCTGCATCAATATCTGACCCCGCATACAGCATGCAGGAACAATCTATGCACCCGAGCTAGGAGCTCGACCTCCACAGCCAAGACATCCGGAGAAATCTGGGGGTACACATTGCACCGAGTCCTCAGCCCACAATACCAGCACAGCAAGACTGCTGCTGGGGCCGTCGACTCTGGAGAACGACGTTAAGACGGCCTGGCCGTGCCGGCCCCCATTTTGAGCATCCTTCGTCCCTCGGCTCGGTTGCGAGACGCAAAATCACGAATTCGATTGTGGGTCATCACAAGCAGAATGAGGAAGGCACCGACTGTCGATTGGGAAAACTGGATTCGACAGCATTAAAATGGAGGTATATAGGCATTGCCGTCCTGCCGATGTAGAGAAGTCGTGCGGCTCACTGGTTCTATCGCTTCAACCTGCTACGACACCACCAGCATGAAGTTCTCTGTTCTTTTCGCCGCTGCTCAGCTGGCTGCGTGCGCTTCTGCGAGCCCAGCATGGAGTGAATGGTTCAAGAGAGATCGAGTGCGACAGCCTGCTGGACTGGAAGGCTTTGGTTGGGACAACCCACTCGGTCATACAACAGGTGGCCAAGGTGGCAAGGTCTTCAACGTGAAGACTGATGCTGCACTCGTGGCAGCTCTTGCGGCTACAGACAGCAAGAAGATCATCTACCTCGAGGGAGAGTTCCGTCCGGCTGCACGTCTGAGAGTTGGCTCAAACGTCAGTCTGCTTGGAAAGGGCAAGGGAGCCAACATCGTTGGCCAGGGCATCACTATTATCAACGCGACCAATGTCATTCTACGAAACATTGGCATTCGATTCGTGGAAGACAACGACGGCATCACGATTCAGAACACTACTCGTGTCTGGATCGACCACAACGAGTTCGAGAGCCAGATCAGCTTGGAGCTCGGCCCAGATTTCTACGATGGTCAGCTCGACATCGTCCGTGCCTCGGACTGGATCACTGTTTCGCACAACTACTTCCATGGTGAGTACTAAGTCTATTGATTTCCGTCAACCTGTTCAAATCGCTAATATTGTCATCAGACCACTGGAAGTCATCCCTCGTCGGTAACTCTGACGTCCTCCGCGAAGTTGACGAAGGCCACCTGCACATCACCTACCACCACAACTACTGGCGCAACTGCGGCACTCGCGGCCCTGCAGGACGTTTCGGACATCAACACATCTACAACAACCTTTACGAGGATTTCCTGTACCAAGCCATTCACTCTCGCTCAGACAACCAAGTCTTGGTGGAGGGAAACAAGTTCAAAGGCAACACCAGAACTGCTTTGTCGACCTATGGATTGGTCATTCCCGAAGACTCTCCAAACACTTGTGTCTGTGGTGACGAGGAGCTCGATGGCTTTGCGAACTTGGGTGCTAGTAAGTTGGTCCCAATGTGTTCAAGTATGAAAACTTGCATGCTGACATTGTGACTTTTACAGAGAACGACTTCGGAAGAGCCGATGTGAACATTACGCAAGTGGGTACTTTCAAGAAGGCACCATACAAGTACAGCTTGACTCCGCTCAAGTCTGTGGAGTCTGTTGTGAAGAAGAACGCTGGACTTGGCAAGGTCAAGGTTTGAACGCCATCACTCATTCGACTGAGAACACATCTTTGTACACAGTGGATTGGACTTTTGGAAAAAGCACCGAATGCAGCGCTCGCTATCGACAGACAAAGCAGACAGACAGGGAAGAATGAAAAATTACGTAGTCACGAATTGTACATTTTGACACAGCTCAACGTCTCTGGCAAAGGCACTCTTTCAACGATTGGAGCTCAGTTGACACTTAGTCTGCATCAGAGCGGCAGAGCGTTACTTTTATAATTGATAAATGCGGTCAAGTATGTTGATGATATGATTGTCTTCGTGGTTGAGATGTGGCGTACCACAGTAGATGTGTTATGTTGCTTATGGATCTGACTGGTTGCAATATTCTTTGAGACTGCCATGTTGACCTCCAGAGATGCTGACGCCAAATCTAAGTCTACCGAATACCCCACTAGTAGTGAGCGATGGACTGGCAGAGGGAACAGGAGGCATGCAAGGCACTTCGTACGTAGGGATCATAGGTCGATGAAGCCCATGTCATTCATGGCTTCGATTGAGAGCCCTTGTGAGGCTTCACTCCACGAGCAGGTATGGAGTAGAAATGAGATAGTTTTAGAGAAGCAATCGGCTGGTTCGTTGTATAAGAAGCACCTGGCTGAATGACTGAAACTAACATCTGTCGCTTACTACTATAGTTCTTAGTTGACCAAAAATTCGGATTGCTGCCCGCATAACAAATCCGACGCTCCTATACGAGCTCTGTGTATCAGACCAAGTCATATGAGCCTGAAACTCAGATGGTCCCTTTTACTGCGACCCACGCTTAACCGAGCTTCAAGGTGTTGCCAGCGGTGCCAACAACGGCGGCCTTGACCTTGCTGCTTCCGAGAAGGGTGTACGAGTAAGGAACAGTGCCGAAGTTGCCCTTTGGTGCAGTGTTCTCAGCACCACCGAGATCGACATCGTTGGTCTCGGCTGTTCCGGTCTCCTTGCTGTCAACACTGAGGATTGGCTTGACGACGTTGCTGAAGACGGTGCTCTCAACGAGTGCCTTGGCGCCCATGCGAGTGTTCACACCGCTGGTGGAGACGTTCTCGTAGTAGTTGTTGAAGACGTGAGCACTTCCGAAGCGGAGCAGTGGTGCACGAGAGCCAATGTTTGCCCAGTGGTTGTTGGCGTACGTGATGTGGAGCTTGCCAGTGTCCTCCTTGGCATTGCTGTCGCTGTGGCCGACGAGAGAGGTCTTGTGGTGGTCGTGGAGCTTGGAGTTGGAGACGGTGATCCAGTCGGCGGCGTGGCTCACGTCGAGCAGACCGTCGTAGTAGTCCTTGTCGGCCGAGAGATCGGAAGAGAGATCTACATGGTCGACCCAGACGTTGGTGGACTTTTGGATGCCGATGGCATCGCCAGTCTTAGCAACGACCTTGCTGCTGGCAATGTTCTGGACAATGACGTTTTTGACATCCTTGATGTAGAGGGAGATACCCTCAAGCTTGGAGGAAGAGTCGAGACCGATGATCGAAGTGTCGGATGTGACACGGACCTTGACATCTCCCTTGATGGTGCCCTTTACGTAGACAACCGTTGCCGCGTCGGCCTGGGCAGCAGCAGTGAACTGAGCAAGGGAGCTGACAGTGGTGGTAGTACCACCGGCACCACCAGTGGTGCTGTGAAAGTTAGCAATTGCAGATTCCACGTCAGTCGCTGCTTGACGTACCCGCCGTTCTGGGATGCGTATCCGACAGGGCCATCGGCACGCTTGGCGTTGTTTGTGGGAATGGCAGTGGCCAAAGAAGCCATCGCCGCCAGGGCGATCGAAGAGGTGAACTTCATGGTGAGAAAGAGAGTGGTAGATTTGTAGGGAAGAAAAGAGAGGCTGGGAGGAAGATGTAGTGAGCTGGTGTTCTGCTCTCAAACCTTAGGGGCTTGTCGTCTCTTTTGTATTCGACGACTCCCAATTGTCGCCCAGCGATGCAGTCGTGCAACTCATCAATGCATCACGAAAACTCCTACTTGCAATTTGGAAAAATCGGTCCTGCTGTACTTTCATGTCGCTTGTCCGTCCGTCGACGCCACGTTCTTCTGGCTCCGCAACGGAATTGTCCACATGTGTAACGCGCTCGCGGTGGGGGGCCCAGTCAGTCGCACGCGATATGTGCTGCGCGTCCGAAACAAGACCGACGAGACGCAAAGAAGCCAGGCTCATGTACTCCAAACGGTCGATGCATAGTTCGAGGCATCTTGGCAAGGCTTGTCATGGTTTCACATAGATATGGGGGGCTGTAGGATTGAGTTACGAAGCTGATTTGTCCGTTGGTCACCTAGCGACCCATAGGAGCGGAGCAGACTTCACTTTCTGGAATGTTTCCCATAGGGAGACAGACTCTCGGTTCGAGCATCGATCGGCTGTTCGTCTATTCTTCGGCGGCAGACTATGCGATCCACTGTCCCGAAACACATCATGGAGGTCCACGAGAAAGCAGTCACTTCAGGCTGACTGTCAATAGATACTCGCGGATACAAGTCGCATTGTAGCCATCAAATTTGTCGGCGGTGAATCTGCGAAGGATTAGACGGCCTCCTTTGCTTGGTCCGCCCGCAGACCCCCAGACGTCAGCGATGGATTCCTCGTGATCGTATATCTCAGCTGTGGGGTAGATGTCGACATCGCGTCGAGAAGAAGTTGGCAGCAAGTTAGCAATGGGGCCGAGGGGGACCAGCGCAGCCTGATTGCGTGTGACCGCGGGAAGATGAGGTGTTGCTAGCCAGGTGTCGTCGACAGCTATGGAGGGATCAAGGTTGACTTTGCGCCGGCCAAGCCGGGTCGGGTCTTCCCCGTTCTTCACATCTGTGACATGGGTTGCAGTCCGACGGCACTCTTTCGCCTTACCAGCACTGCAAGCAACTTGATTCACACGACGGACATCATTCTCCGATAGGCGGCAAATATGTCACACAGTAGTGAGTCCGCTCTCATTGACGGAATTACTGCAAGTACTAACGAGTCAAGAAAGGAATACCTCGCTGGCATTCTTCACAGCACACGAGCGCAATGAGCTGAAGGGTCATTGGGGTTCTCAATCTACTCGACTCACTCGGGATAGCTTTTTGCCGTTCGGAAACTGTCAACTATGTCTTCTCCCTGCACGTGACCCGGTGTCCTGCGCAAGCCATGGCCATCTCTATTGCAGGGAGTGTGCCGTGAGCAATCTGCTGGCACAAAACAAGGAATTGAAGAGGTTGAAGAAGGAGGCCGAGCGCAGAAAGCAGGAAGATGAAGAAGAAAAGCAGCTTGAGGATGCGGAAGCCCAGGCGCGAGCCATCGAGGAGTTCGAGAAGGTGCAGGCTGGCCTGAGCGCGAGGCCCGGGGCTACAGCTGGCCAAAAGATTGTCGGACGAGAGAACGGCAAGGTCTTAGTGGAACAGGAAGTGGAAGAAGGCGCAAAGAAGGGCACAAAACGCAAGTTCGAGCTGGATCAGGAGGAACTTGTGCGACTCGCCAACGAGGATCGCGACAAGGCGAGGAAGTTGATGGATGACGAGAGGAACGCCAAGCCACACTTGCCAGCGTTCTGGGTTGCAGGCGAGACTCCAGACAACAAGAAGGCGGACTCGAAAGCAATCAAGCAGCACCCGACTTGTCCAGCAGCATCCCATGACAAGCCCCACGATTTCACCTTGAAGTCACTGGTCTCGATCAAGTTCACAGAAGAAGCGTCATCCGCCGACTCGGACAACAAGCAACGAAGCTGTCCTGCGTGCAACAAAGCACTGTCGAATTCAACAAAAGCCATACTCGCAAAGCCTTGTGGTCATGTCCTGTGCAAGCCGTGCAGCGAAAAGTTCCAGAAAGCAGCCGAGAAGTCTTTGCACGACAAGGAGCATGACGACTCCGTGCGATGCTATGTGTGCCAAGAAGATATTACTCCTGGTCGCACAGCGAAACGTAAGAAGGACGCTTCAACGGGCGAGAAGGAGAGCAAGACCGCGCGTGGACTCGTCGAGCTGGCCACCGACGGCACTGGCTTCGCTGGAGGTGGCAAAAGTGAAGTGAAGAAGCATGGCGTGGCCTTCCAGTGCTGATTGCATGTGCCCCCGTGGTAACACGCACGACCTAGCCATCATGACCTGGATATCGCAATACTGTGCTTGCAATGCAGGGCGTGCAATGCATCGCCGATCTGCAAGTATCCTTCGGCACTGCCGTAAGAGGCCTTTCAGCTCGGGAGAATCATCGCGAGGCGATCATGTGCTCCACGACCGACGATCAACTGTCCACGCTTCCAGGTAACGCGACCATCTTGGTTCTGATCAGACTGTTTCATCGGCCCCTGTGCACAGCTCGCAGGACCGAACAAGCAAGGTCGCAGAGGATTGGTCCATGATCGGGTTGACAGAGCATGCAGCTCGTTCCTTCAGGCTTCAGCGGCAGTCGTACAACGACAGACGTAGTTACGAGACAAAGTCCTGTCATGCTGGACTGTTGCTCGCATATGACTGGTGGCTTTCGTCTCGCTAGCCTGTCTTGGGAAAGTCACTAGCGCCAAACTGCATCAACCTCATTCTTGTCCATCCTCCGGCTCTGACAAGACAATTTCGCCAGCTAGTTCAGCCACAACGCACATCTCCTTCCGTCTCAAGCATCGCCACCGATTCTTGCCTTGTGTTGTGCTGCAGCTCAAGCAAACTGGCGAAATCCGCGATAGCTGTCTCATTGGCGCCGAGAAATTCTTAGCAGAGGGGGTGGAGATCAGCGGGCTTGTTACGAGTCCAAGCCCGCTAACTCTACAGTAACCACCAGTGTGAAAGCCCGAATCCTATCTTGCCCAGCTGTCCCACCATGCACGCATATTGCAACCTTCCCAACGTGGCAAGAGAGCGACATCACTCGCGAGGCCACGAGCGAACGGTATAACGTCTCCACGTTGCGATGGTCTTGACAACTTCCATTTCCGTACGAGCGTCCGGCTGGCCAAGCAGATACACGATGATGCAGGTGTCGCTATCTGAAGCGAGCAGGCTGAGAGGGCATGAAGATGTGCCGGCAACAGTCGCAATAGGTGTTGGGCAAAAGAATACAAAAAGCGAGGGACCGGCACGCACTATATGTCTTTGAATTCCATCAAGGTCGTCTTCTCTTCGCTTCGCCTAGAATATCTGTGCAACAAATCATCACCATGAAGTTTAACAATTCTTTCTTGGCAGCAGCCGCCGCCAGCATCGCATCCGCACAATCCACCTACACACGATGTGGTCTCGGTGCACCAGCAGCAGAGCAAGTCGCTGCCCTCGAAGCCGCCGCGGCTGAGGGAGCAGCCAACCTCGATATCTCTCGAATGGCTGCTGCGACTATTCCAACATACGTGCACGTTGTCACTTCGTCCTCGAAGCAAGGTCGTTACTCTGCAGCACAAATTCAGAGCCAGATCAGTGTACGTATTTCCCTCCAGTTTCACATTCAATGGCTTGGTCGAGCAATTTCTGGCAGAGAAAGCCAGCAGTGCTAGCTTTAGCAAAGCTTGCATGCCTTGCGCCTGGGGGGGTACACTCATCGCCGGTCATCGCCAGGAAACGAGTCTCTCTCCGGCGACATTGGGTCTTCTCTGCTTATCTGCTTGGCTCTCAGCTAAATTCTGTTTCACGAATGTACTCGGAATAAAGTCTTGACTAACACTCTGCAACAGGCTATGAATCAGGCCTATGCTGGAATGGGCTTCACATTCACCCTGGCATCGACCGACTATACTGTGAACAACAACTGGGCTGCTGCCAACCTTGGCACAACCAATGAGCGCAACATGAAGACTGCGCTCAGAAAGGCGCAAGGCTACGATGAGCTTGATCTTTACTTCCTTTCGGACATTCCCGGTGGCACCCTTGGATGGTAAGTACCCTTTAATTCCCTCAGCCCTAGTATCTCCGCCGCGCCGAGCGCATTCGAGGCATTCTGTCTCAATAAGCAAGGCAGGCGTGGAATCAAAGCCGCGTTGAGAGACCACAAGTGTGGATGTTTCCCCCAGCTGTCTCTAACATTTTGCCTTCAGGTGCTACTTCCCAGTCTCCAGCCCAACCGCCAGCGACCGTACTCTCGATGGTTGCGTCAACCTCGCAGACTCGCTTCCAGGTGGTGCTGCTGCACCTTTCAACGAGGGAGCCACGGCCACTCACGAAATTGGTCACTGGCTCGGTCTTTTCCACGTCTTCCAGGGTCAAAGCTGCTCTGGAGCCGGCGACTCCGTCAACGACACTCCACCTCAACGAACTGCCACCAGTGGATGCCCTGTTGGCAAGGATACTTGCAGTGGCGGTGGTGTTGACAGCATTCACAACTGGATGGACTACAGTGACGATGCCTGCATGGATCGATTCACTGCTGGCCAGACACAGCGTGCTACATCGCTCTTCAACCAGCTCCGATCTGGGCGGTAGATGCCTTACTGGTGGCGGGGAGTTCAATCGTATGACAGAGATACCAAGACATCGACAGGGAATGCGTCAGGAACGCATGTGAATGATAGGGCCAAAGTCTGGCTGAGAAAAGTCACCAGAGTAGAATTGAAATCTCTATTGCCCTTCTGTGTTGCTTCTCTTCACCACTTTCCCTCTTTAATCATGCTCGGACTTGTAATCGCCATGCGATGTGTCAGGAAAGTAGCGCGATCTCAGTTCCAGTGTGATGGCGAGGCTGTCCTTTAGGTTGATTGATCTCGTATGACCGATGAATTTTTGCACGATGCAATACATTGTTGTTGATCTCAAGTAGTCCTTTGTTTGTCGAGAGAATACATTGTCGATGATCTTGTTGATGCTTTGACTTATATCGGAACACCAGCCGTGCTGACTGCTCGAACATCTAAGGTCTCTGTCTAAGGTCAGCCCTTTATTGCAGTGTTACTCACATGTATATCCATTGATCGTCTCAATCATGCACCAAATTCAGCGGTACCCAGAGAAAGTCTGTAATTGCAAACAGGATCGTAGAGCTCCACTCTCGGCTCGTTTGTGCTTATGTCCAAGCTCTAGTATTTGCATGTTCCTCTAGAACTTCAAGACTCGGTCAAGCACCGATGCTTTCAAAAACGCGACAACCATGTCACCGCTCGCTCGCCGAACATGCAGTCTCCCATTAGTTTCCGTTTCAGTTCGACCGCTCATGTCTCCTCTTCCTTTCCTCCGGTGGCATACCTCGCCAGCATCCCCACGAGAAAGACATCGCTCACCGAAGTTTCGATTAGTAATCGATAGCTCTAGCTTCACAGTGATTCAAGATTTGCTCGTTCGCTCAGCGAAATCTGCGACAAGCCGTTAGTGGCCGTCGATGTCCAGCCAGTAAGGTGAAGGTAATTTGTATTGCATTGAATAGTTAGCAGCACAAGTGTTGTGCTTTGGCAGTAGTGTAGGGGGTCTATACTCTTCCAAGTCAAAAGTCCAACGTTCTACAAGTGAGGTCCACCTAAGTCAAGTTTCTTTCTGACTTCCCCCTCGCTGATGTCGTGTTCTTTCGCAAGCCGTGTCACCGCATCATCCAAATCCTCTGACTTGCCTAGGCCTAGGGCCTTCGTGACCCCGACTTTATCACCAACCGTATGAGCCGCATCTACGACTTTCTCGCTCGCGTTTCGAAGCCCGTCCGCTACCTCTTGGACTTTCTTCACGAACTGCTCTCGTAATGTATCGTCGACAGGTCGCGGCGTAGTCTCTGGCCAGGCTCCTGGAAACGAGGCAAAGCCCTTGGTGCCTCGACCAGCCATGTCTCGAGCGGTCATTGTGTGATCATGGTGATTCCATCGGTCCTGGGCAGATTCTTTTGAGAGCTTCTTCAGCAAGTATTTGTGCTGATCTTCGGTGTGGGCGTCCCACCATTCGCGGACAGAATCTTGCATGTATCGCTGTATGTCGCTTGGTTCTTGCACGAATGCAGGATGGTGCATGATGGAGAGAATATCCTCAATCGTCTTCTCGACATCTATAGAAGGGTCATCCCAGCATTTCACTATCTGCTGAGTGCTCCAGTTTAGGCAGATAGTGGCAATGATGCCTGCTGGCTGGTTCAAGAGGTTGCTGAAATGGTCTTTTGCCAGTTCTGAATGTGTTGGATTGGAGTCCTTGGAGCCTGGTTCCCAGATTTCTGACGCCTTGCTCATCTCGACTGTTTGTTGCTTGGCCATTTCTGCAGCTGCACGGACTTCGTTGAGCGCCGGTTCTATGAACGCAGCCAATGATTTGTATGCGAGGTTGTCCGCCTGTGTCTTTATGTCTTCTACAGCTTTGCTCAGCCAAGGAAAGGTAGGTCCATCATCATGCTTCATGGTCCAGAGCTGAATGTCGTCGTGAAGTTTGAAGATTGGGTGGATTGCACTCCATAAGTTGGGAAAAGGTTCATCGGATTTTTCATCCGAGGATTTGGTCTGGTTGGAATTGTTCTGAGCATCCGTGACAGCAGAATTGATTGATTGCAGCTGACCAGCAATGTCGCTGTTCCCTGGCGTAAGTGACGAGATCTTCTCAGCAACGGAAGCAATAGCCTGGAAGGCACTTTTGAAATTTGAGGATGAAAAGAGCTTGGATTGCATATTCGACAGGTCGCCAAAAGAGGCAGTCCTCGTCTCACCCCTGTTTATGATGGCTGCGCGGTCATCGGCCTCTCCTAGAAAGCTGTGCAGGATATCAACAGCACCAAATGTGCCTGTTGTTAACGGAGGGACCTTGTTGTGCGAGCCAGGTGCTTCTATCCAGCTCTTGTCGCCCACAAATGCGAAGACATCCTGACATCCATCAAATTCACGGAGACACAGCTCGATGAAATTGCTGTGGGCGGCGAAATCTTCTATCGTGTGCATTGCCGCTCCTAGGCTGATGAGCGCGTCCGCCTCATTTTCGTTACGCTTGTATTCAATACATGCCCATAGCTTCTTGCGGATATAGTCAGCTGATGTCGTCCAATCCTTTCCTGAGTTTGCAATGTAATTTTTCATGCCAGTCTTTGCATCGACTTCGAGCTCCACTTCCCTGACTGGGCCACGGAGTCTGCCATCAATTTTTGTGGCGTCTTTGTCCGGCAGGTCATCAGCGTAGCCTGGAATTTCGATCAAAGGTCAGCATGTGCCTCTCATACGTTGTGCGATCGAGATCTCTTGAACACAGTTTGCATTTGTTATCACGTCCGAAAGTATCGTCGTGCGTTTTGAGATTACGTATACATACCTTTAGGATTATCAATATGCTCCTCATGTCGGTAAACTCCAAGACGCTCCTTGGTGACATCGAAGCCATCCGTAGCGAGTCCAAATTCCATAAAAGCCAGAATCGCTACCACTGCCCTCAGAATTGACTCATGAACCTTGTCCAAGCAAGTGGTGTCGAGTAGTTGCGAAAAGTCCCGTAGCCAGTTGCCAAAATACACCTGCTTGGCTTGTAGTTTCGTGAAGGCATAGTTGCTCACAAAGCTGACTGGCAACAGAGGTAACAAGTTACCGATATCGCCGTGCCGCCAGACGTAGCCAAGCCATTCGTTGTCTTCTGGTACTTCGCCAGCGCCAAAGGCTTGAGCGGGTGTTAGCAGGAAGCAGAAGCAGACCAAAGTGACTATCGTCACCGCAGGTTGAGGCATCGCCGTCGAGGTATGCGGTCGAGTTGTGGGCGTTGGAAGATTTACTGGAAATGTTATCCTGCTTTCCACGCCAGAAATTCGGCCTTGCCAATTCTAGGAATGACCCACTATGAGCTCACACGTAAAGTTTAAACAGCCCAGCCTTTGGACTGCCAGTGAAGCTCACGCATGATCGTTGCGCGTGACGCTTGCGGCGTTTGTGCATTGTGTGCCAGCGAAATCTGTTTGTGCATCGAGGCTCGATCGGCTCGCGTGTTGTGCTGCAGCCTGCAGCTTGAAAAGATCGACGAGCTTGGCAATGTACAAAAAGAGAAAGCTAGTTCTTACCAGCAACACGTCCTTGATACTGGCTAGGGAGATGAAATCTTGTTACTGTACATGTATGTGATGTCTTAATTGTACAGGGTATTTTCGCAGGACTGCTGTCTAAATCAGCGCTTGTCCTCTAAACATGCCTTCTCTGACCTCTTTCACAATATCCTTCCGGTCGTGCTTGCCAGTTAGCACGATTCCTCTACCTCTCTTGCCCGTACGGCCAACACGGCCGAGGCGGTGTATGAAGTCAATACTCGTATGTGGTACATCGTAAAGGATAACGTGCTTGACGAGCAAAGTGTCAATGCCACGCGAGCCGATATCGGTCATGACCAGCACCTTGGTGTTGCTCAGCTGTCGTGGAGCGGGAGCTGAACTGCCTCCCTCCAGAAGATCGCCTACACTGATGGCTTGAGTCGAGTCGTTGCGTTCCTTGCGCGTGGCCTTTTCTGCGCTATGCCTGGTAGTAGGTACTACAGCACCAGTGAAAGCAGCTAGCGTTTCTGCTTGCTTTCTATCGTCGCTGTCTCGTGACAATGCGGTAGCATCGATGCCCTTGGACTTAAGATAGCCTGCCAGCTCTGTCGTCTTCTCGCGCTCATTGACGAAGACGACAATTTTCTTTTCCCTATCCTCGTCTGCCTCTGCAGCTTCTTTGCCGATGTCCCAGATCGTCTGCGCACATGCTAGGTCACGATTCCCTTGGTATGGCACTTTCTCGATATCGACTACGCTGAGCTGAACACGCCGCGGGATGGCGTGGAGGTTCGGCGTGACTAGTCGCTTCGTTTCTGGATATCGCTTGTTCAAGTACGAGTCCACGCTTCGAGGGATAGTGGCTGAGCAGAAGACCAGCTTTTCGAGCGAGGGAGCGGCGCGATCAATGATACCAGATGTGATTGGGCTGAACGAACGATCGAGCAGACTGTCCGCTTCATCGATGACCAGGTGCGACACTCGGGACAGTATGTTTGGATCGCTCTCGCAGATACTGCTGAGTAGGTGGGGCGTCGCGACAACAACATCCACGCCTCCTGGACCAAACAGACGGCTGCGGATGACAGCTCCTGTGAAGGCAGCGCTGACCATAGCTGTCCGGAATTTGATAGTATGCGACAGGCTCTTCAAAAGGCCGCCGACCTGACTGACCAGCTCAGCGGTGGGAACCAGGATGATGGCGCGTGGCCGCCCTTTGGACAGATCTTCCACCTCAGGTTCATCTAACTCGAACAGCCGGCGTTCTGCCTTCTTCTGTTCAATTTTCTCCTTCTCTTGACGCTCCTGCTCTTGCGCCTCGACCTTCTCTGCCCGTTTGATTGCATCGATCACAGGCAATGCATATGCCAGCGTCTTGCCAGATCCTGTCTCTGCAGCAAGCAGAAATTGTTTCATGTCCTTTGATGGTTCATCCTGCATGTGCTTCTTCTTTCGCCGTCGTCCGTCCGGAGTATCGAGAAGTGCGGGGATCGCTAATCGTTGGATTGGGGAAGGCGAAATGTCAAGCTGCCCGGCAAGCGCTTGGGTGCTGATGGACTCCTTGATGATGGGCAAGAGATCAAAGTCATTGAAACTCTCTCGTTCGGCTATCTCCTGCTTGATCCTATTACGCTTCTCGTACGAGATGTTCGCCAACCGGCGTTGCATTTTCATTGCCCTCATCGGATCTTTGGGAGTCTGCTCTCTTTTACCGCTGCCTGGCTTCATCTTCTCCTGCCTCTTCCTCTCCGCTTCAGAGATCTTGTTCCTCTGCACCTGTAGCATTCTAGGCACCTCCGTCACGTTCATGCCTCCAAACGGACTGTTCTTCGTCCGCATCTTTGTCGGTCGGCCATGGCCATCCTCCGCCGGTCTCGATGGCCCCTTAGCCACTCTTTCTGACAGCACCATGCGCGAGGGCTTGCGTTTCTGCAGGGTCGCCGCATTGCGCACTTGCTGCTGCCATGCGGGCTGGAAGGGCTTCGCGAGAGCCCGCGCCTCGCAGAAGGGGCAGAGGGCAGCAGAGAGGCGCTGCATGTTGGAGGCCACTCACGGATCATCAGTTCAGAGGTGTTTCCCCAAAAGTTCTCGAGGGAGATCTTCCGCGATCGCCGCCAAGACGAGCGGAAGTGGATCGGAACGCCTTCGCGCTGAAACTTGAACTGGGCAGTCGCCAGGGCAACGGGCAGCCGCGACCCACGATCAACATGCGAATGGGGCTGCCCAACAAGAAGGAATATGCAGTGCATCTGCCCTCTTGTTCTGCGCCGTCTTCACACTCTCACAATAACATTGTCTTCATTCGTTTGGGCAATGAGATGACAGGCGCATCAGCAGGCACTTTGCACAGCTTCTTTTTCACACCGCTTGTTATTCTTCCGCGACGCGATTATTGCATCTGAGCGCAGAGCCGCAACGGCGCCGGTGAGAACTTCGGCTCGCCAGCGACAACATTCCAGCGTTTGAGCCGTGCTGCTGCATTGTGCACTCGACACACGCTGTTCACCCGGCGCAATGGATTCCGTACGCATCTAGCCTATTCTCGTCTCGTCGCCGCGACTGTGACGGGCGCTCGCACATTTGGCGGACAGCTACTCACCATGGTGCGACAGGTCCAGCCGCTGCGCATCTCCAAGTCGGGCAACACGCCTTCGTCGACGCCAAACAAGATGGCCGCCACGCGGGCTGCGCTTTCCGAGATCACCAGCGTTTCTCCACGACGCAACTCCCCCAGCTACAACCAGGCGACGAGGGTAAGAGCTGACTTCCCGACCCCGCCTGCCCGTGTTTACTGACTGACACGTCCGCGCAGAAGATGATCGTCTCGCGCGACTCCTCGCCCTACACCGACAACTCCTCTTTCCTCAACGAGAACTCCTCGCCGCGCGACTTCTGGAAGACGAGGGACCCCATGTCGCCCTCTCGCTTCGACAACGAGGCCTCGTCCGACCGCGAGAACTCGCCCAACCTCCTGTCAGCCAAGCGAAGAGCCAGTATCGAGAGGCTGCGGCAAGCCGGCCGCGTCAAGCAGAGCAACATCTTTGCCTTGGAGAACAAGGATGCGTACGATCCATCGAGCTTGCCCATCGTCGAGCGCCCGAGTGCCAACCGCCCGCTGAGCGGGAACTTGGCCAACAACAACTTCACCAGATATGACAGCCTCAAGAAGGAGAACAATCCGCTGCAGAGCCCCAAAAGGCCATCGGCACATAAGCGCACGGAGAGCGAGACGGCTGTCTCCATCATCAGCAGCCCACAGGCAAAGTCCATTTCTTCACCATCAAAGGAGCCGGCATCCTCACCTACCAAATCTTCGCTTTCACGCACCAGTCAATTCGGTTCTTTCGACCACGACAGTGGGCCATGGTCTGACGGCGACGACCGCGCGCCTACTCCTCGCGCCATACATCGCCACAACAAAAGTGTCACCTTCCACGAAGCTGAGCCAGAGATCAACGTCTACGAGAACCCCACACCGGAGCCCTCAGTATCAGCAGCATCTGGCTCCCGAGAGGGTAGCTTCGACTCGGATGAGTACTACGACGAATACAGCTTCGAGCGTGGGAGTTCACTAGAGCCATACCACAACGACGACAGCTTCGACGCAGACTTGGAGAATGTCGACAAGACGCCCGTAGTTCTGCCAGAAGACTGGTCGCGCATGTCTCCCGAGGAAGCTCGTCGAGATCTTGTGGATGACGGAGATGATGTCTTCGAAGGCTCTTCTCTGGAGGTGCAGAGACAGCATCTTTCGCGCTCTGGAAGTCTGGCTTCGGAAGGCGAGTCTCGCCCACTACCTCCACTCCCTGCTTTCATGCATGGCCGCCGAGAGTCAGCTGCAGCAGTTGCTGAGCGCGCCTCGAACCTTGCACGTAATCTGCCTTCTCCACCAAAACGAGCTTCGTGCGGCAAGGACATTCTCACAGAAGAATCTGCAGATCGCCCAAGCTCAAAGCACTCTGATGGTCATGCGGAAATGACCATAACCAATCTTGACACGGGAGAGAAGTCTGACGTGGCAATCAAGGAAGAAGAGCCCGAGGAGGAATCTCACCTTGCGGACCTCCCTGACTTCGACGACGATGAGCCCCCCACCATTTCCAGAGAAAGCATTCTGCGCAAGGTTCGCAATTCCAGGTGCGAATTCGAAGACGAAGAAGAAACCCCAACAGAAGCGGACGACAGTCCGGAGCGTCCATCATACAAGGAGCTGGCCATGATGCATCCAGATGAGCCTATTCCATCGCGAGAAAACAGCCATGACGTGAGCGAGCACTCTCTTGGTCTGTCTGGCTGCGATCGATACGAGTCTGCAGAGGTAGAGATTAAGGATGAGCCGCTTGAAGATGACGGCGCCATTGACTTGAGCGCTATCCCAGTCGCTGACGAATCGTTGTTGTCTGAACCAGCAAGATCACCTTCCCGTTTGGATGACTACGAACGCCAATCCTCTGTCCTTCGTCACGATGTTAGCAACAACGACGACTCCGAGAGCCAGTACTCCTCTGTTGAGCCGGATGCCGAGAGCACAGTTCTACAGGCTCAGGCTGACAAAGAGGCGGAGGCTGATGATGGAAAGGAGAAGCTAGAGGACGCCATGCAGCTGCTCACAGTCAAGGACTACTCGCAGGCTGAGTCCGCCACACAGAAGTCGACCAGTGGCGACTTCATGGGTCTACCATCGTACCTTGCCTCTGATGACTTCGATTTCGGCATGAAGGACTACATTGTCCGATCACCAGCACCAGAGGGATCAAGCAAACAGACGGATATTGTCTCAAGTGCGCCAGTTTTGCAGCCATCGGTCGCAAGCGAGCCGCACGTTGAAGCCAAACCAGTGCTTAAGGACCTGCCACGTCCTACGTATGATGGCGCTGACTACGATGATGGCGAGTTTTCTCCGCCAGGAAGCCCTGATTCGGTCATACATCACTCCAGCAGTGAGGTGCATCATTTCGAAGAGCTTCCTCCACCAGTCGAGACCAAACCAGAAGTTCCAGTGATCCCGGAGCGGAGGGCTACCATCAAGACGAACGGTCAGCTCAAAGCTCGACCATCTGCAACTCCTGCCGACTTGCGCATGATGGCTGAACAGCGACGAATCGTTAGTGCCGGTCATCCTGTTCCACCCATCCCGCAAGCATACCAAGCAGAGGTTGAACAAGCCAGCGAGATCGAGGAGCCATCGCAATACTCATCAGACGGTAATGAATCGAAAGCGGACTCTGCCGTGGAGTCCACACAAGAAACCACTCGTGAAACCACTCGTCGTCGAGAGAGCCGGAAGCAGCTGAAGCTTGATCTGGAAATTCCTCGTGTGACTGCTGACGATGCCGATGGGCTTGGACTTGAACACGAGTTCGAGCGAGTCATCGAGAGCCAAAAGGTACCGCACATTTTTCCTATCAGTGCTCTTAGCAGATCTGATCTTGTCAGTCGACAAGGGCAGACTGTAGAGCCATCTTCACTTTTGGTGTCTCCCTATTCAACACATCAGGCCGGTGCTGGTGCTAACCGTTTTCCTCGCAAGCAGAAAGGATACCTCATGCGCCAGAATACGAAGCTGGTTGTGGCTACTAACCGCAACTTCTCTGGCGACAGCAATGGGACAGCAAAATCCAACGAGCCTCCCATGTCACCAACAGCAGAAGCACGACCAAGCTCTCGTGGCGGGCGCAGTACCAACTCGAGCCCCCGCAAGGGCAGCGGAATCCTCGAGACGGAAGCATGGAATGGTAAGGCACGTAGGAAGAGCCAGCGCCAGGCATCAGCGGCACAGCACTCGACCGGTCCTGCTCCACCTCTACCAGGTCAAGCGAGCGTTCTTGGTGTTGTCAACGAGGACTTTGCCGCAGGCACGAGTAGCCTTGAAGACGACGTGGGAGAAGGCATCGAACGTGGTCGACTCTTCGTCAAGGTCGCTGGAATCAAGGAACTGGATCTGCCAATGCCCAAGAACGATCGACTGTATTTCCAGCTTACTCTCGACAACGGACTCCATTGTGTCACCACGACCAGCCTGGAGCTGGGACGAAATGCACCAATCGGGCAGGAATTCGAACTGGTTGTACTGAATGACCTGGAGTTCCAGCTTACTCTGAACACCAAGCTCCCGCCCCCACCAAAGCAGCATATCCCGCTCAACGCACCCACCTCCCCTACGAAGGGCTCGAAGCATCAAAAGACCAACAGTCTGTCACGTTTCTTGACAAGTCCGAAGAAGCGTGCTGAGAAGGAGCGCCAAGAGAGAGAAGCGGCAGAGGCTGAAGAGCGACGCGTGCTCGAGGAGGAGCGTCGGAAGCGCGCATCTGTTGCACCAACAGCTTGGGATCTGCTGCACGATCTGGTGAATGCTCAAGATGGCTCGTTCGCACGCGCATACGTCAACTTGCGTGCACACGAGAAGCAATGCTTTGGACGCAAGTTGATTGTCGATGTGCCCTGCTACAACGAATGGGCTCTCGAGCGTGATTCGCAGGTCGTCAACAGTGTGCGGAGTAAGCGTGGAAATGCTGGTCCAGTTCGACGACCACCGTACATTGTCGGCTTCCTCCAACTCGAACTTCTCTACGTGCCAAAGCCAGCTGGAGCGGCGGACGAGGACATGCCGAAGAGCATGAGCAGTGCAGTGCGGGAGATGAACAGAGCAAGCGAGCGTGTCGAGGTCGTGCATGAGGGCCATCTCAGTCAGCAAGGTGGCGACTGTGTTCATTGGAGACGTCGATTCTTCCGCCTGCAAGGCCCGCGATTGACCGCATACCACGAGCATACTCAACAAAAGCGTGCCGTGATCAATTTGACCAAGGCTACACGCCTGGTGGACGACAAGAGCACTCTTGTGGCTGATCCAAAGTCCGGCAACCCTGGAAACAAAGGTGGCCGCAGGAAATCTGCATTTGCAGAAGAAGATGAAGGTTATGCCTACGTGGAGGAGGGCTTCCGAATCCGCTTCGCCAATGGAGAGACCATTGACTTCTATGCCGACAAGACAGCAGACAAGGCGGATTGGATGGTGGCATTGAGTCAAGTCATCGGTAAAGCTGATACCGGCAAGAAATCCGCTTCCTGGACGGACCTTGTCTTGGCAAGAGAGAAGGCCGAGGGCATTCCATCAACGCCTCAGATTTCCTCAGGCACGGACGTGCGCGACTTTACGAAACCTCCGGCTCCAGCTCGCAAGCTGAGTGACCGTAAGCCGGTGGCCAGCAGCGTTCCAAACAGTCCCGTGAAAGGTTCAGCTTCTGTCATGGATCTCCCGCTTGCACCTCTTGCAAATTCTGGAATGAGACCTAAGACGCCTCCCATGAGTCCTCGACGAGGGCATCGCTCAAGAGACGCAGTCAAGAGCATGATCTTCTAGGAGGAGTGCTCTGAGCACCGCTTCGCATTTGAAGCTTCAAAAGCCCAAAGTAAGGATTTGGACGATCCTTAGAAAGTGTACGAGACACCAGTCTTTCTCATGTCGTTTGATCACATGTCAATCGTCTGAAGTTGGACAGACGGACTTTTTCGTTACGTGCTTGTCACCAAGCATCTCTCATCTGTCGCTTCTTGTTTCGAAGCTTTGTACACATCATTGTATGATGCAGTGCGTTTGATGACAACAGCGATTTCTTCTTTTTAGCACGCTTGTTGTGTCGATACTTTCAAGTCGATCATTGAGCGTCGTCGGTGGCGTTGGAAAAGGTTGGAGGCGTTTCGAGCGCGTCGTTCAAAACAGTTTTCTTGTATTCGTTTCCAGGAGTTCGGAGGAGGGCGGATGGAAGGAGTACTGGGAAATGTGTAATGAAGAAGAAAAGGATGCCCGGAGTGCAGCAACAGCAGCGACAGACAGACTCCCACTCGTAACTTTTTACTTACATACGGACTTTTGCACACTTGACACGGACTATGCACACCTTTTGAACTTCTCAGACTGTCTCTTAAAACGTGCATGGATAAGCTGGCGACTGAACGTGCACACCACCATCATCACCGACGCCGTGTGTGATCGTCCATCGCGTGGATTCGTATCCCTGTGATGTGCTGCGTGTTCTTCGGTAGTAGCTATGGTGATGGCCTTCTGAGCAATCATCTTGCAGCTTTGCAGTGCTGGTTGCTGACGTTCATGGTGAGACTGTATCTCCCGCGCCTTGTCGCGACCCCACCCCACGCTCGCGCGGGCCCGTGAGATCGGATGATGTGTTGCTGTCTCTGTCTGTTCTGCTGCAGAATGCTAGAACGGAGGGGTAGTTTCTGCATTGCATAACGTTGGACATGGATTCACGCGGCGATCGAGCAGAGCTTCTTCGATGAGGTGAGCATCATGCGTTTATTGTTTGTTGTGTTTGGTATACAGCATCAATGTCGGCTGTCTCTGTTTCTTCACTTCGCTTCATTGATGATTGTTGCTCGCGCACCCCTATTTCGTCATTGTTGGTCTTTGCTCGAGCACAGTGCGCACTAGCATGGTTGGATGCTGCGCACGTGGCAGCCAGAAAGGAGAAGGGTATTGTCAATGCCGCGCTAGAACCTAGAATGTTGAATTCGAATGGAGATCTCATCTCGGTGTTACTGTTGTTGTTAGTAGTCGTGTTGTCGATTTTTTCCTTTCCTCGGAGGTTTGGTTGTGCTGTGCGATGGGTGTGCATGCGCATGCTGGGCATCTGGAGCCGAAGAAAAAGAAAAGTTTGTTCTCGTCGCTGTTGTTGCTCGCATGGCGTGATGATCAGAAGGGCAGGTAGAACGAAGGGACGGTCGGTGTTGGTTTATGGAAGAAGAATGTGAATGTGCATGTGCATTGCAGGATGCAATGCAGTTCTGCAGACAAGCATTAATCTTTTCTGTCACAGTGCATGATGCATACAGGATGCATCAACTCTCTTCCCAATCCTTCATCACTTTCCCCTCTTCACGGCTCCTCACAGAATCGTTCGCCCAGTGCTCACCCGTCACGCCGCCGATATCGTCCAATGCCAAGCGGACAGGGATGCGAGCGCCTTCTTCCGCGGTCTTGGGCGGGCGTGTTCCACGCGAAGAGATCAGCCCGCCCATGTCGGTGTCTATCCATCCTGGACAACAGCAGTTGATCAGTTGCTGGGGGTTCTGAGAGGCGAGAATTCGTGTTGCGGCACGAAGTAGGGCTTTGGAAACGTTGTAGCTTCGTTGCGTGGAGTGAAAGCCTGAGGATGCTTCGGTTGAGGTTCGGACGGAGTGCTGTTTGGGTTGCAAAAGATGTCGTGTTAGTTTCGCGTTTCAAGTTGTTTGTTGTTGTCAATATACAACAGGAGGTGGTGGTGTGTTCGTAGCATGATGTCTAGGTCAGACGTGAGCACGAGGTACGTACCTCGAATTCCTGGGCGATTTGTTCCAATTCTTCGAAAGTGGTCGCACTACGCAGGCGCTGTTGGATCTCGGGGCTGTATGTATTGATGCTTGAAGCAATCGATGACAGATTGACTATCCTGCCGCCATCACTGAGTTGTGGGAGAAACGTTTGGCACATCTTTGCGGAGAATCAGCATCCTTCTACACGAACATGCGCGAGAGAGAAGGCACTCACCTGCAAAGTCCCTCTATAATTGATGTCAAGCGTCTTTTTCGCGTTCTCCGGTCCATAGCTCTTCGCCGGCTGGTCCAGGTTGACGCCTGCATTGTTTACGAGCACAGAAACAGGTCCATGAAGCTTTTGGACTTCCACGCCAAAGTCGCGAATGCTGTCTTGGACTGAGATATCTAGCTTGGGGTAAAGTATTTTCTGGTCTGGACTTTGGGCCTTGATTGCGAGGTCATCGCCTTTTCGTGATGTTGCGAATAGCTTGATAGGTCCAACATTGGGTTTCGAGAGGATCTTGTCGCAGACGGCGCGTCCTATACCTCGATTCTATGAAGAATCATCGATGTCAGCCTACCATGGTGCTTGGGCTAAATTAATGAGATGCCAACAATACTTACAGCACCAGTGACGATGACCACGCGTGGGTTGACCATTTCGGTGTTGCGTTCTGTGGAAGAGGAGGAAGTCATGTTAGGATTCGCGGAAGTGGCGCCCACCACCCAAAGCTTGAAACGCAGATGGCACGTACTTATGAACACAGAGCGCGGAATTTCTATGACGATTGCATCGCGGACATCACTGAAATGGCCGTTGATTCGTACAGCATCTCTATTTCTCTTACACAAGTCGCTAAAACAAGACATCTTTAACCCGATCAAAATGTCGCTCTCGCCTGCTTTGGTAGCTCTGGTATGAAGTGGTAGCGATACCGATCGTGCTGGGCATTCGACTGCATCGCACCAATTCTACTCGAGATGGTGCTCACTCTGCCCGCTAAATGTGAGACGGAGGGCGTCTTGATCACTTCTGGATGGGCTGAAGGCTGTCGTGGAGGCATGTCGTTCGTGGCGGTCGCACAAGTCGCCGGAGGTACCTACTCTCCAAGTTTCGATTTGAGCTGAGCCACCTCAGACGTGAGTTGCTCAATCTGCTTGCCTTGTACTTGCAGCATGGTCCGGATCTCATTAAGAACATCACGTAGACCACCTGCTGCAGCACTTGCAGATGGTGCGGCAGCGGAAGCTGAGCTGGTCGTCTTGCTGTCTTCACGGAGCTCTGAGGCTGGCTTACCAGCTGCTGCAGGCACGCCTTCGCCGGTATTCGTTGCAAGGCTCTTCGGCTCGGCCCTTGGCTCAGGAGCTGGTGCAGAAGAAGTGGCATGTGGCTTGGTTGCTTCTGCTTGTCGTGCCGCAATCACAGAGGGCCTTTCGACTGGCTTCTGAATCTCCTCGAAAGAACTGTCATCGCGGACATCTTCTTCCTCTTCGTCCTTGTCGGCGAACTTGTCTGCCATGGTGGCCATTGACTGCTTGTTCTGGTTCACGCTGGGCAGTTCTCGTGCGGTAGCAGCTGGCGCTGGAGTTGGCTCCACTTTAGGTTCTGGCACCGGCTCTGCCTTTGGTACAGGTGCAGGCGCTGGAGCTGGGGCGGATGTCGTAGCAGTCCTTGGACGCGCTTCTGCGGCAACCAGTTGTGGCTCGTTACCATCGAAAAGATCCTCCATGTTGAGCTTGGGCGGAAGCGCGCTCTTGCCTTGGAACCACTCCCTGCTCGACATTGCTGGCTCTGTACCAACAGTAGGTGGGTAAATGTCGTCTTGGAAAGTCTCTGCGCGTCTCGGCACAACGAATGAGATGGGCTCGATGTACGCATCGTCCACGGACTTGAATGCACGTGTGATCTCGTTCTCGTGCGTGTTGACTCCACGCTTTGGCATGAAAGCCAGACCACGCTGAGCGTTTGGCGATCTGTATTCTGACAGGAATTCGAACTTGTCGTTTTGGTATTCGAAGTAGCGGATGTTGCCATCACCCTTGCCCGCAAGGTAGAGGATCTGTGAGCCATCATCCCAAAATGGCATGACAACACCAGAGCCGGAGTCGAGTGGCACGAAATCGCCAATGGGTGTCGTCGGGTTGCGTGTGTCCCACAGACCCATTTGTCGCTCGCTCATCTTGGAGAAGCCTGTAGTCACGACTCTGTCGTGGTCGCCCATCCACTGCACTTTGCTGATCTTGGCACCACTGTGTCCAGGCACCTCATGTGCAGGCCTCTCTTGTCTCACATCCCAGAAGCGCAGCTTCTTGTCTCTTGAAGTGGTCACCAGGGTGCTCCCGTCGGCACTCCATGACATGGAGGTGAAAATATCGTTGCCCTTCAAGGTAAGCTTCGACTTGCCATCTTCGAGATCCCAGATCTTGATGGTGAAGTCGCCGGAGGAGGAAGCGAGGACGTTCTCGGCGGCAGGATTGAAGAGCACATGGCCAACCTTTCTGTGCCATTGTCAGTTCCCACGAAGATCAGCCTGTTCGGTCTCAGCATACCGCGAGTGCCCACTCAGCTTGCCGACAGGCTTGACATCCTCAGGCTCTTCCGCATCCGTGCGCAGCTGGAAGTTTTCAGGCACCTGCCACAGGAAGACCTTGCCGTCGTCTGAGGCGGAAGCGATGATATTGTCGTCAAAAGGACTCCAGTCCGTGTCCAGCACGACTGCCGTGTGTCCTCGGAACAATGGGATAGCATCCGGCAGCTTCCCTCGCTCTTCCAGGGGGATGACGGCGAATGCGCCTCCACCACCAGACTCCCAGTTGACGGCGATGTACTTGGGATTAGCTTTGATCAGGTTGCTGTCCCAGGCATTCCGCGAGACACGCAGATTGTCGTAGCATTGTTCGCGCTTGACATTTTGGCCAAACACGTGCCCTGTGCATGCATGTGAGCCGCGGCGGAGGGCAGAGCATGGCGGGATGTTGACAGCTTACGGTATTTGGAGGCACGCACGAATCTGCCGCTCATGGCGCACGGCGGGCGGTGGTCGAGGAGGACCGATGCGGGAGGTTGGTGGAGGATACGCTCAACGGGCGCGATGCAGGGCGTGGCAGTTGTGCGACAAAGGGAAGAAAGGGAGACTTGATACAACAACAATAATCTGGCGCTTTCGTCTCACGATGAGCTCTAGACGCTGCCGCCGCCTGGTGCTGATCCTGGCTCGCGTGGCGCAGCGGCATGCCAAGCCTCTCTTCAGCCTCAACCACTCCCTTCCATGTTCTTTCTCCAGTCGTTCGTCCACCGACTTCTTTCTCCGCCCTTCCCGTTCACCAGCTGGAGCACTCAACGGCCAAACGCATCCATGTCATGCTTCGGGTCAGCGTCGTCTTCAGATTCGACTTACGTGGAGTCAGCTACAATCAATGGCCGCAGACCGCCAGAGCACGGAAAAACAGCAGTGTTCAGGCACAACCCGATTGAATACCCCGCACAGCCGAACACATCTGAGACGTCCCGCCTTTGTGCAGAACATTACGTCCGGCAACTGGAGGCCCAATGCTAGCAACCAGCAGCTGATATCATGCCTGCGAATGGCACTCAACGGCTGATCATACGACACTAACATGCACTACAACGCTGCGAGCGCGGGGAAGACCAGCATGCTATCGTGGACTTCTCGTATTATCTGCCCATGTGGGATGCAACCCATTTATCCAGGCTTTTCGGTTGATGCGTATGCGACCGTGTCATGCAGGTACAAGTATGCGAAGCTTCTCCCCATCTCTTCATCGAGTCTTTTCTGCTCAAGCTCTCATGCCATTTGCTTCAACATGCGCTGCTTTCGTTTGGTGCTTGGGCAGCTTGGCCTGATAACACTAGTCCTCGGGCAAGGTGGTCTGGTAGTGAACCCCAAGAGCGCCGACGATAACGAAGCAGGAGCACATGCACGATCTATCACTATTGACTTGTCAGATCTGGTGAACAATAGGGCTTTTGCTGCTTCGCCCGGTGACGCGGATTTTGATGGAGTTCACAGTGGCTACCCTGCCGAATACATACCTCGGGCCAATTTTACCTATGCTGGAACAAACTACGACTTCCCACAATATCGCGAGACTGGTAATGATAATGTACTAGCGCAAGGCCAAGTCATCACTCCTCCTGTGGGCAAATACTTCAGCATTCATATGCTTGCAGCGGCCGAAACAGCAATCGCAACAGGTAACATCAGTACCACATATGCCGACAACTCTACAACAGTGGCACCGATACTCGTTGATCCGTTCTGGGCGTGGCCATATCCTTATGGAGGTGATATCATCTTTCCTTACTATCTGAGGAACGAGAGCATTGATTACAATCGTTCCATGATATTCCAAACCATAAGCTGGGTCGATAGTACGAAGGAAATTACCAGTATCAAATTGCCAAATGTTACTGCCGGATCGAGTAGCTCTCCAGGAGGTGCAGCTGAAGAGACAAGACTGCACATATTCGCCATATCTCTTGTCCCAGCTGAGGGCACGGGAATCAGCGTGGACATACAGCATGCACGATCTACCAGCATGTGGATGGAAGGCACGAATAAGACCCAAATATTTTCCGTAAAGGTCAACAATGTCGGCGACGAATGGATTTTGGCCGAGCATGGAGTGCAGGTTACGGTAGAAGGGCCTGGAATACGGACAGTTGTGCCTGCAACCATTAATCGCCTTCGACCGGGTGATCAAGCAGCTGTCAGCATTGGTGTTGTCAATCAGGATGGCACTGCACCTGGTACATCGGGCCAGGCCACCGTGCATGTTTCTGGGACAGGAGTCAGTGCGAGCTCAACCTTCAACGCAACATTCGGCATAGGCCCATTTGAGGCGACCTACGAAAGCATCTACTCGCACGAGAGTCCGTCGTGGTTCAATAGTGCCAAGTATGGCATCTTCCTTCACTGGGGTGTATACTCCGTGCCAGGATGGGGTAACGTCGGGGACAAAGGTCCGTAGTAAAGACATGTTGGGACAAATGCCGTCGCTAACAGTATGCAGAGCAATATGCGGAATGGTATTGGTGGTACATGAATCAAGGCAAAACCCAGACGAAGGGCGAATTCTGGGAATACAACCTGGCCACATATGGTCCCGATCACAACTACGACGACTTCATCCCTCAGTTCACTGCCGATGCCTATGATCCCAAAGAATGGGTCGACCTCTTTGCCGATGCTGGGGCGCAATATTTCGTGCAAGTCAGCAAGCACCACGAAGGTTACGCGATTTTCGACATTCCGCCAAATATTACTAATCGTACGAGCGTTGCTCTGCCTCCACATAAGAATCTTCTGCAAATGCTGTTTGATGCTGCAGACGAGTATCAGCCCCATCTCCACAAAGCTACATATTTCTCCACGCCGGAATGGTTTCATCCGGATTACAAGGAATATGGCTTTGGCTCGTGGCCAGGCGGAAACGCCACGAATCCATATACGAATGAGACATTGCCGTACACTGGCTACGTCCCGATCAACGACTTCATCACAGATCTCATGGTGCCAGAAATGCAAATCCTCGCCGATATGGGCACCGAGATAATGTGGTGCGACATTGGCGGCCCAAACATGACAGCAGAATGGGCTGCCAAATACTTCAATGACAATGCCGCTAAAGGCCGCGAAGTCTCCATCAACGCCCGCTGCGGTCTCCCAGGCGACTTTGACACGCCCGAATATGCCAAATACGATGCCGTTCAAATGCGCAAATGGGAGAGCAACCTAGGCATGGACCCGTACAGCTACGGCTACAACCGCGCCACACCCATTGAAGCTTACATGAAACCCGATGTGATTGTGACCTCTCTCATCGACATTGTCAGCAAGAATGGCAATTTCCTCCTCGATATTGGTCCCATGGCCAACGGCACGATTCTTCAAGTCGAGCAGGATAATCTTCGCGCAGCCGGGAAATGGATCAAGTCTCATGGCGAAGCGATATTTAATACGACATATTGGTTTGTTACGCCACAGGAAGGTGAAACGCTTCGGTTCACGCAGACGCCAGAGGCGTTTTATATTTTGACGTTGTATCCGCCAAATGCGACCTTGGTGTTGGACAGTCCGGTACCGTATGTGGAAGGTGATGAGATTAGAATTGTAGGCGGGAATATGAGTGGTAGCGTGGTGCCTTCGAGGTTGTTGACGAATGGGAGTTTGGAGTTGAGGATCAGCGAGGAAGTGAGGGATGCGGATATGTACAGTTGGGTGTTCAAGATTGCGCTGGACGGAGGGAATGGCACTGCGAATGGAACGTCAGGTGGTGGATCTTTGGCTGCGCAGCAGACTGGCGGGGTGAGCCATGTGAGTCCAAGATGGGTGAACATCGCGGGCGTGGTATTGCTTGCAGCCACATTTTGTGTGCTGTAAATAGATGTCGCTCAAAGGTCAGCTCTAGATACGTGGCTCCGTGATGCTCAACAGCTGCGAAATAGCACCTTCATGACATTTCCAGTTTCGATTCAAGATCGTGTTGTTACCATCAGTTCCGCGCCCTTGTGCTTCGAAATATCTTAAGATGTCCTGAAGAAAAGTCCTCACAAGAGGTCATTGCGCCACTCTCCTGATCGACTGGGCGTCATTACATCGCTATCGTCGCACGCCTTGTTGGCGGCCAAAACAAAGCTCGCCCAGAGCAAGGAGCATAAAGGAGCAGATGAAGTCGCAAATACAACCCAAAAAGACGACCAAACAATGGCAAAAATCACAAACTCCTTACCTCACAAACGCAAACGAGATTCGAACTCCGCAGTCCCTCACTCATCATCACCCCCCAACAACGGCAAAGAGTAAACAAAGTAAAGTGAAGAAAGGCAAAAAGGGAAAAAGACCAAGCTACTCCAGTGCGCAATTTTGCTCGAATTCATGACCGATCGATATCTTATACCGACATATGCGTAGTACGAATTGAATTTGTGTCTTAGTACTTTTTCAATTGGTTCATGCAATGTGCGAATCCCCTATTGGTTTTGTACTCCCCAAAGAAGCTTGGTCGAGGCGCACTACTTTTGGAGCTTTCATTAAGACTGCTGTTGCATGGGGGGTGCGGGGCGATTTGGGCGGCTATTGTTGGCTGCATCAAGTGCAGCGGAGCGGTAGGTGGGGCGGGTGAGGCTGCATGAGAAGTGAAGTGAAGTGTGGGCGGTGATCCGTGCGCCGTTGCTTGTGCCTTGTAATTTTGTGCGGAGCGCCTTCTTTGGAGTTCGGTGGGGTTGACTACAGTCCGGAGGTCGGTGAAGGTGAAATTCTTGCTCACTGAAGCTGCGTTCATCGTTAACGGCTCATGTCCATCTTGGGGAGGTGTAGTCTTAACGCAGTCTAACGGACAGCCTCTCTGAATAATCAGCATACCATTCTTAGTGTCCGCAGACCAACAACTGAAGACATTGTGCGTCGAGTCCACTCCTTTGCCAGGGAGCCTTCGCATGATAGTGAGATGCAGGGACGCTGGATCTGAGAGGCTTGTTCTGCTTCGCGAGCGCACGAAAACCGCTGCTGATGCTTACATACCGCATGTCCGAATTCTCATGGTACCAGCCGCAGTCCAGTTTCACTTATCAAAGGTCTCTTTGCCAGAGGGCCAACCTGTCCGCGAATCCTCCAGCATGCCCATGTCCTTCACGATGGCGAGCGCGAAATGTAATGTTGCTTGCACTCGATATGGAGCTGTCTTCTCGCAGCTACGCCCAAGTTGGTCGGAAGCCTGTCGACATGCTCCCGATAGCTCGTGCTATACCATATCGGGTTCGCAAAGTCTCGGATCAGCGGATTCACATGCAAACTCCTGGGGACGAGCGATGGGGACTGCCTCCAAAGATCGGTTGGCAATGCCCTGTCAAATTGACTCGCATACCATTGGCCCCAGCCGACGAGACTTGTACGGGCTCCCACGTATCCAATGGTCAAATTATGCTTCGGCGTCATCTGCTCCCATAGCCCATGTGCTGAGTCGTAGACTGGTGCGGCAATGGCAGGTAGGGTGAGCCAAACTGCCAAGCTCAGCACGTTGAGAGATGCCGTGCAGCGAATCAGTGTAGCTCAAGCTTCGGCAGCTTCTCCATGACCCTATGCTATCAGAGGACCTGCACAACATCTCGCCTTGGAATACTGGTGGACGTTTGCGCATTGCACATCGTTGACTAGGGAACTTGCTGGCCGGATGTCGACGTCGTGGCCTCAGACCAGATGCCGTATGCCATCATGGTACACTCCTGACAGCATGGATCGACGAGCAGCACAGTCGCGTGAGTCGAAATGGTGGCTCAGCATCACTGTGGCGATGAGGTCGACAAGTGAGGCAGCACACGTGAACAAAGCTAGCAAACGGGAAGTCCCGATTCGATCGTGCCTGACGTGGATCTCCTCGACGACTGCAGCCAGAGATCGGAAAACAGGGTCCGGAGCATCTCGCATCTCGCCATTGCCTCATGGGTCCCTGGCACAACCCAAAAGTCGTAAGACGTTTATTTCTCTTCTAAATCGCCCACCACAACCCAATCACACGTTCACTATTGGTTGCGACTCAGGCGCATAGACATATACAAGAGTCGCCCAACATGAATCTACCCTCCTCCCTCATACCAGCACGACCTGCTCTCGCACACAGAGCCGAGGAAAACCGAACGATGCACCACGAAGCCGACGTGGTAATTGTGGGCGCCGGCATTTTTGGATGCGCAGTCGCATGGGCGCTTGGGAATCAAGGACGAAGCGTCATACTATTGGAAAGATCGCTGAAGGAGCCCGATCGCATTGTGGGAGAATTACTGCAGCCAGGGGGTGTGCAGGCTTTACAGACGTTGGGACTGAGAGACTGTCTCGAAGGCATTGATGCGATCAAGGTGTTCGGCTACGATGTGATATACTACGGGGACGAAGTGCGGATATCGTATCCTATGAACGCGAGCGACACACCGGAAGTAGACGAGAAGACGAGCCTCACAGACGAATATCGGGGGACGAAGAGGAAACGACCAGAAGGACGATCCTTCCACCACGGACGCTTCATTCAAAACCTGCGAGCGAAAGCAAAGTCGAACCCCAACGTGACCGTCGTCGAAGCAACGGCTACAGACCTTATTCGAGGCGAATACACGGGGGACATCCTGGGTGTGCAGGCCACGCGAAACGGCGAAGCAGATTCTTACTTTGGAAGTCTAACCATCGTTGCTGATGGTTACGCGAGCAAGTTCAGGAAAGAGTTCAGATCAGATGCGCCTGTGGCCAAATCAAAATTCTGGGCTCTTGAGCTCATCGACGCGGACTTGCCCATGCCAAATCATGGACATGTTCTTCTGGGAGATGGCAAGCCAGTTCTACTTTACCAGATTGGCACACATGAAACACGAGCTTTGATTGATATCCCGAACGACTTGCCCTCGGCAAGCGTCCAGAACGGTGGAGTCAAAGGGCACCTGAAGAACGTTGTCCTACCTTCGTTGCCGAAACGAGTGCAGCCTTCATTCGCAGCAGCAATTGAGAAAGACAGGTTACGATCAATGCCAAACTCATGGCTACCGCCGACAACAAACAAGACTCCAGGTCTTCTCATTCTCGGCGACGCAATGAATATGCGACATCCCCTCACCGGTGGTGGCATGACAGTCGCCTTCAACGATGCCGTGCTCCTTTCAGAACTTCTTGCACCGGAAGTCGTCCCAGACCTGAGTGACAGCAAAGTCATCCTCCAGCAGATGCGAACCTTCCACTGGAGACGAAAGAGCCTGACAAGCGTGATTAACATCCTCGCGCAAGCACTTTATGCTCTCTTCGGAGCAGACGATGCACAACTCAAGGCCCTCCAGATGGGTTGCTTCCACTACTTCAAGCTTGGCGGAAATTGCATCGACGGACCTGTTGGACTCCTCGCAGGCATCATTCGACAGCCTTTCGTTCTGTTCTACCACTTCTTTGCTGTGGCATTATACGCCATCTGGATCTATGTTACGAGTGGTAATCCTCTGCTCATCCCACTTCGAGCTATTGCGAGCATTGGCGTGTTCTGGAAAGCTTGTGTTGTTATCTTCCCATATATTTTCAGCGAATTGAGGCCATGAGGAACCAGACATGTGGGCCATCCAGATCAGATTAGCGCATCGCAGGAAGCATTTCAAAGGTGTAACATTATGAGAGAAGGACTTTTAGGTGTACAGATTGTGTAAATAGTCATAATTCGAGATACCCTTTTCATGAGAACCATAACTTTGTGGCATCTTCAGTGATGTTTAAACCACGTCGCCGGCTTGTGTTTTCCATCTGAGTCCTCGAGTCCTTCGTAGAGCGGGACCTGCCAGCTCTCCGACGGATTATTGTATCGATGAAAGTACTCGCCCAATTTGCCCAGCTTCTTGAAATCCTTCCTCTTGAGTACACATTCTGATGCATGGAAGTTACCTTCGATGTATTCCTTGTGTATGCTCTTCGGAATCACTGATGTGCCTCGCGACATTCCCCATTGCAAGGCAACTTGTGCAGGCGTGCAACTGCGCTTCTTCGCAATCTTGTGCAGAACAGGGCTTCTCAAAAGCGGTTCTGGCTTATCGCCTTCTTTGTACGTTGGATTTGTTCCTGCGAGAGGCGAGTAGGCTGTAACGTGGATCTTGTGCTTCGCATGCCATTCAACCCACTCTTTCTGTTGGAGATAAGGATGAGTTTCAAATTGATGTACGTGTGGCGGCGTGGAAGTGTTATTCAACAAGTCTGTCAACTGCTTGGGACTGAAATTGCTGACTCCGATGTGGCGCGTTTTGCCGGCTTCGAACTGCTTGACCATGGATTCCCAGGTTTTGAGGTAGTAGATCTGATTTTTGCCGCCAGCTCCGGATGCGACGGGCCAGTGCATGTGGTAGAGGTCGAGATAATCGAGGCCGAGTTTTTGAAGGGAAAGATCGAGGCCTTCTTGCACGGCCTCTGGGGCATGATGGTCGTTCCACAGCTTGGAAGTGATCCAGAGGTCTTCACGCTTCAGACCTGTCTTCTCCAAGCCATCAGCCAGGCCTTTACCGACTTCTTCCTCGTTCCCATACGCGGCTGCGCAATCGATGTGGCGATACCCGACTTGGATGGCCCAAGACACTGCTTCGCTGGTATTTGGCTGCTTGAGATTCCAGGTACCGAAGCCCAGCAGTGGTATGGCATCGAGCGTCAGTGGCTGTGCTTTCTGATTAGCGGGGTAGAGAGGGATCTGCTGCTCCTGTGAGACGACCAGAGCTGCCAATGGCAGAAGCTGAGAGAACCCCTTCATGCTGGAGGGCAAAAATGGGTTGGAGAGTGCAGATGGGAACACACAAGAGCATTTGAGATGAAGCACAACATTTATACCTGATTCGTGTCGTGCCAGGATGGATCGTGATCGTGATGCAATAGCCGCAGGTCAGCGGCTCATCGGACAGCTGCATTGAGCTTGACCGCGTCCTTGGAGGACAATTCACTTCCTGAAGATTACATTGACACAGATGAGCGTATGCCGGGCCTGCAAATGTGACTCTGCACACATAATGTTCACACCAGACGTAAACGAAGACGTGACGTCGGACCCAGGCAACACGAACGGAGGTACGCGCTAGTCCCGCGGCGCGTGAAAGTCTTGGCGCGTTTCCTTCGGGTAATAAATCTTCGAGTCCTGCTTGGTGGAAGGGCTTTTCTTTCTTTCCGCTCCCTGAACCGGAGACAGGCCACCACAAGGTGTAATAGCATTCAACATGGGCGGAATGAAGTACGTTCTCGTGTCGGGAGGTGAGTACTGAGCGTTTTCTGCGGCGAGCAGGACATGGCAGGATTTTATATTGACTTTGGCAGGCGTCATCAGCGGCGTGGGAAAGGGCATTATTGGTATGATACTGCTCCCCTTGTCGCGCTGTGCTGCAACGAGACTTACGCGATGAAGCCTCTTCCGCGGCCCTGCTGCTTCAGACTATGGGTCTGAAGGTCTCCAGCATCAAAATCGACCCGTACATCAACGTCGATGCGGGGCTGATGAACCCACGCGAACACGGCGAGGTCTACGTCCTGGACGACGGAGGCGAGGTCGACCTTGATCTGGGCAACTACGAGCGATACCTGAATATCACCCTCACGCGCCAGAACAATATCACGCTGGGAAAGATCTACAAAAACGTGATTGACAAAGAGCGGAACGGCGAGTATCTTGGGAAGACAGTACAGGTTGTGCCGCACGTCACAGGAGAAATTGAGCAATGGATCGCTCGGGTTGCCAAGGTGCCTGTCGACGGCAGTGGTGAAGAGCCAGACGTGTGCATTATCGAGCTGGGAGGCACTGTTGGAGACATCGAGAGCATGGCATTTGTGGAAGCACTATGCGAGCTACGTCGAAAGGCAGGCCGCGACAACTTCATGCAAATACACGTCTCCTATGTCCCGGTCATCCATGGTGAGCAGAAGACGAAGCCAACACAGATGGCCATCAAGGCTGTGCGATCAGCTGGTCTGATCCCAGATCTCATCGCCTGCCGCTGCGAAAAGCCATTGGATCCCAATGCGATTGACAAGATTGCCCGTTTTTGTCAGGTGGAAAACCAGAACGTTCTGGCCGTCCGGGACATGCCCTCGACATACCAGGTGCCCATTCTACTTCATGAGCAGAATCTCGTCCAGATGATGACTTCTGCTCTGCGCTTAGATGCGCTCACCTTATCACCAGCTTCTCTCGAGAAGGGCGAGCAGATCTGGAACACCTGGCGTGCCCTCACCTTGGGGTTGGAGCACGTGCACGAAGAGCTCGAAATTGTCCTTGTCGGCAAATATCTTGAGCAGCCAGATGCCTACTGTTCTGTCATCAAGTCTCTCGAGCATGCTGCTATGTACTGCCGCAAGAAGCTGCGGGTCAAGAACGTCGATGCGGAGCACCTGGAAAAGCAGACGAATCGCAGCGACCCCGCAGCTTTCCACAAGGCCTGGCACGATGTGTGTACGGCTTCTGGCATCCTCATCCCAGGCGGCTTTGGTAGCAGAGGCACCGAAGGCATGATCGCCGCCGCGAACTGGGCGCGAGAGAACAAGGTTCCTTACTTTGGCGTGTGTCTGGGTATGCAAATTGCTGTGATCGAGTTTGCGCGGTCAGTATGCGGTGTGGCACTGCCGCAAGCTACCTCGTACGAGTTCGATGGCACGGACTCCGACCGAGTCATCATCGACATGCCTGAACACAATCCAGGCCAGATGGGTGCTACCATGCGACTGGGGATCAAACCAACTTATTGGCAGCCAAACACGGAGTGGAGCAAGCTCCGTGCTCTCTACGGGCTGAAGAACGACAGCGTCATGGAACGACACCGACACCGCTACGAAGTCAATCCAGAGTACATCGAGCGCCTCGAACAGCACGGGTTGACTTTCATCGGAAAGGATGAGACCGGTGTGCGAATGGAAGTCATTGAGCTGAAGGATCATCCTTACTTCGTGGGCGTGCAGTTCCATCCTGAATATCTCAGTCGCGTGTTGAGCCCATCTAAGCCCTACTTAGGGTTCATTGCCGCGAGTGCCCGGATGCTCGACCAAATCACACGCAAGGGCAGCTCTTCCGGGCGAATCTCACCAATATTGGGAATGCTTGAGGAGACGAACATCAGCAATGGCCATGTCAACGGCACCGCTCGATAACTGCCGCCTGTCGCTCCACGCTATCCGTGGACCATGCGCGTACCTCAATTGTACCAACCGTCTACTTGATTTTAGAGCGACGCTCTTGACTTACGAAGCTTTGGCGTTCAGGGTTTGGCGTGGATGACGATAAAAAGGAAGACTAGGTTACGGCGTAAGGGACCTGGCTGCAGGATGCAGCGCACATGGCTGGCTCGCCAGAGATACCAGGTATTCAAACTTAGAGTTCACAGCCTTGACCGATTTTCCTCTCTCACCGACTCCCTCCTTGCTCGATCTAGCGTTGCCACAGGACCACGAATTCGGTCAGCCGAGCCTGCTGAGCCTTCGCCTAGCGGTCGAACCTCCAACCGGGGAATGATTTCATGGCCACCTTGGCAACAACCACGAGCCTGCAAACAAGCCACAGTCTGACTTCGAGTATGTGAACCAGTGCCAAGAGACTGCTCCGCTCAAACTGGGGCTGCCCTGGCATGAAATGATTCTGGCGCGGGCATAACGGGGCGGAGTCAAGAGGTGCGACCATGATCCTGCAAGACTGAGTCAAAGAGTGATAACAAACATCCTCGCGTTGATGGGCGTCAGTGTGGACCGACACGGCACGAGACAAGTCGCACGTAGCGGATGCAGGTGATGATGCCGTCACAAAGGCGGGCGTCCTGGACCTGGAGAACTCTGTCATCCCCGGTCAGAGACATCCCACCCACCGGACCGACTGTCCGCGAATAGACGCACTCTTTGAGCAACTCCGGTCGTCTACGCCGGTTCCTGCAAAACCGGATCTCACCATCCGTACCGGTAGTAGTAGTCGCACGAGAGGCCTGAGCCAGATGCAACACAGGACTGACCTGGTGCGTCGAGGGTGACATACTCTTGCAGCACCATTGTGAGTGTGCGATGCACTTTTCGATACATCTCGTGGGCACAGCCGCTCCACAACTGCTCCGGTCCCTAACCTGTATAGGTCGTTGCAGAACAGCAGGCCTTGACCGCATCTGCCGACTGTCATTATGGCAAACTCACCCCACAGAAAAGCCTACTTCGATACAAACTCTTGCGCGGGATACCATACGTTACTAGCAGGTCACCCACCACCACCCAAAGTCCAGCGCTCCGCCACGCAGACCGTCAGCAACGAAGTGGAAATCGTCCATCAGCCCTAGTCCTTGCCGCGTCATCTTGGCGCGACAAACCATGCCTACGAGGATCTAGCTTTCGATCATGTATGATGAAGCGCGCTCTTCGTACCGTCCGCACCTCTCACCGGTCTCTCACAAAGAGGAGTTCAAATACTATTTGTTCAGTCATCGCCAACTCTCGGCCTTGAACAAGATCTTCGATCTCACTTGCCCTAACGAATTCCTGATTATACGGTCTCATTGGCTATGCACGGCAAAACTAGCTTTCGACCCGCCAAAGGTATTCATCTCTAACGTTCTAACCCATCATCATCCCCGCTTACTGTACAGTAGCTCGATGCGCGGTTTGGCAGTCAGTGAGACTCACTCGGTTGCCAACCTGGCTAGAGCGTCGGCCAGAAATTGCCGTTTGCCCATTCTAATCAACAACAAATCGACCTAATGATCACCTAAACAATGTGGACTGCCGAGAAGCTTACGACCTATCTCATCAGTCAACGAATTTGAAATGATTCAACGATGATGATCACGGCATTCAAAGTACACCGAAGTACAGTTTCGCAATCGAAGATCCTGTCATCCTGGCGATCTTGTCTCATGTCTTGTCTCCCCAGGAAAGATAGGGCACGACCACATGAGCCGACGAGTGACCTTTTTTATCCGGCCGAATTTCGTGCTCTCGTTTTGTATCCTGTGACCCCCTGTTGAACGTGGACGAGGTTGGACTCTGCATTGCATGTAGATCGAGATGCACAATGAGCACCGGCGGCGGAGATAAGGCCATCCAATGTCGCCGTTGGAGGAATCACAGCTTCTCCGCATCTGATTGTGATCAGCTGCATCCTCGAAAGTGCGCCGCAATGGGAAGTACGTTCTGCTTCGACTTGGATGTGGCCTTTTAGAATTGAGTGCAGCTGCCTGGGCAGAAGAAGGAGAGATATCGATACTGCTGGGTGCTACAATACGCTACAATACTGTTCATGGGTAACATGAAAACCTGGCCCGAACGTTCAGAATATTTTCGTCAGAACGAAAAGTAAAGAGCCCAAGCGATGCTCTCAGACACACATAGCCACCATACATGCGGACCATTACGGTGTTCTTGTTCGTTGCAAAATCGTTACCCGCCCCGGGAAGCCCAAAGTGTAGACTCGCCTCGCCCGCTCGCTCGCTCGTTGTCCGATTCCAGCAAACAAAAGAGAACACAGAGTAGCCAAAAGAGACATTGTTCGTCGGGATGAATCGTACAGTCCTTGCAATCGTCGGGAAGTCCTCCCGCGAGGCGTGCAGGTGAGTGTTGGTGTAACAATATGGTTGGGGAGCAGCATTTCGCGGCGTTGCGAGCACAGCCACACCTGCTCGTACCCTGCTTTGCGCATGCGCGGCTGCAGAGAACAGGATCTGGTAGATGAGTGCATGAAGGCGCTCGCCTGACGAGACCAAATGAGAAAAGTAGGGCGCGCACAAGAAGATCCTCTTCATGTCGCTCAAAACTCCATTCTCGACTCCTCTTCGTCAATGACATTCTTCAGTCCCTTCTTCTCCTCTTTCCTTTCTTGCCACCAGACTTTACTCTCGGGCTACCGCTCGCAGAACCGCTCTCCATCTCCACGTCCGAATCGTCGCTTCCTCCATCCGACGAACCCCCGGAGTGCTCCTGCGTCGACTTCTTCACCTTCGTCTTGCCTTTTCTAGCCTCCGAGCCCTTCTTCACTCCAACGTTCAAGCCCTGCCGTCGCAGCGCCTTGAGCAATGAACTACTTGCTCGCATTCCAGGGAAGTCTTTGGCGGTGTACACGCTGAAAGCGTCCGAGACAATACTGCTGTGGGTCGTGACGCACGTCATATTGGTTCCATCCACACGAATGAGCTTGAATTTGAGGCGGTATTGGCCCGGGGAGCGGCAGCTGAGATCCGGAAAGACGAAGAAGGTGCCTGCAAGCCCATTTTCGTCTTTGGCTTGGTAGGGTGAAGCGACGAGCGTGCCCATGAGTCGTCGAGTAGATGGCATATCCGGCATAGACGGTGTGAGCTCAGTCTCATCCTCGGCGCCATCAGCGTTCAGTAAGGTGCAGTGCAGCGCGAGCATGCCACTAGGGTCGAGCTCAGGTAAGCCACTTTGGTCAGTGATCTTCAACTCAAGGATAGGCGGTGGATCAATGACTCGGCGATCTCGCTCGCCGAAACCGCAAGCGCGAGCTGCTGCAGGCTGTTGTCTAATGGCCAGGTTGTAATTGAGTGGAGGCGGTTGAGGTTTCGACTTAGGTGTAGATCCAGCTTGGCTCGAAGGTGGAAATGACGATCGAGGAGATGGCTGAGAATGCGTATAACTCTTGGGAGAGGAGAAGACACTTCTTGTCGGGCTATACTGGTAGGACGCAGCACGTTCGGACTGGGCCGGTGGAGGAGGGGGATGCTGTGTTGCACGTTGGTACTGTTCTAGAGGGTGCTGCTGTTGAAATTGCTGTTGTCTCAATGGTTCCGGAATCTGGTCCAGCCGATGTTGAGAAGCGTATGGATGTGATTGCAGTGGTGGCGCAGCTCGATACTCGCCGGCCGAGCTGCCGTAAGTGACGGGTGCGGGGTGGAATTGCCTATGATATGGTGCTTGAGCAGGCTGGTGTGCACGCGGCGGTGAAGGTGGACTCGTCAAGAGTTGCGCGACAGGTATTGATCTCGAGGGAGCTCTGGGCGGGGAGACTGGGCCATGAGGAGGAATCTGCATGGGCGGCAGCTGGACTGGCCGACCACCTTCTTCAGGTGCAGACCTCATAGCATGTATTGGTGGCAGCTGGGGACCAGAAGCTCGTTGGTCCGGTCGGCCCAGATAATTTGATGGCGGGAAGGTCGGTATACGTTGTGTCTGCGCCATTCTGTTTGGGTCATCGTACGGGGGCTGTATCGGCACTGGGCGAGACATTGGAAACAGAACTCCAGCTCGCGCTCGAGTGCTTCACTGTGGTAGCTAGTTGACGATCGGCAAGAAGCAGCACACCAGAGATATCTATGGTGTTGCTCGACGAGTGCAAAGCTGCGTGTGCAAAGTGGCGTGAGGATCTGCGGCCAGGGCGGCGAAATGTAGGCTCGTATGCAGCGTGCGACTAATGCGTGCGGGACGCAGACCGGATTGTTCTTGGCTTGTTGTACCTGAGACGAGATGACGGCTTGATATGAGCGTGTAGTGAGACCAGTGGTCGTCTGGCGAAGAAAGTCGGGCACGATGGAGGAGGCACCCGAAGATCATGCGTGCGGATTTGGCAGCTGAGACGATAATGTGAGCCTGTTCGTGTTTGCCGAGTTCGAAAAAAGGACGACGGGGAACTGGTGGCACGTCGCTGAAGCGGCGTCGTGCACAATGTCACCAAGAAGAGCGGTGGGTATGGTGTTAGCGCAGGGATAGTCCCTTTTACTTAATGTCCTCCACAGCTACACACACGGCGAGGCGCTAAGGCACTGGCTCCCAGATCGAGATACCCTGGTTTCGGTGGTGATGCACCAGGACGAAGGCGTCGAAAGCAGCGACAACGTAGACGAGCGTTTGGTAGCGAAGTGGCCAGGGTTGGCAGGACCCGTCTTTTGGCAGAATGCAAGTAGGACCTGGTGGTATCGCTTGTGAGATTCTCCGTGCGCCAGCATTGCATCAACAGGGCCAAGCGGTGCGTAGTGGCAGGCCGACATGGGCGATTCGTGCGAGGTGGGACGCCGACACCATCATGTCGCTAGCCGGCGATGGAAGAACACATCCCGAGAAGAGACCACTCAAAGGGGCCTAGAGGGGCCGGGGTGGCTCGCAGCGCTTACCGCAATACCAGGTTATCGGACTGCCAACTCGTAGCTGTGAGCTTTGTGTCCGAGGGCGCTACCGAATCTTAAGCCACCGTCGTGTCACGCAGTCGCGAGAGGCACGGTAGCGGCATGAACCACTCATCGCGCACAACCAGGGCTCTGCACCAGCGCAGAAGCCGCACAGCACAGCACAGCACACGGCAATCCTGAGGCAGCGAATGGAGCGCGCGCATCGCCTGGTCGGTTTGGGCACTGCCGCCAAGCCTGCTCGTCCGTCGGTCTGCCTGTCGCGCGTTATCAGTGGTATGCTGTAGACTGGCAGCAGCAGATGCCAGATGCCCGTCCATCGCGATGGCCGTCGTCCAGCAAGGAGGCAGCTCCTGATCAGGGTGGCTGTCCGCGGTGCTCACGCGCAGCACAGCACGCATTGCAACAGTCGAGATTGACGACTCTGTGCGACCCACCCTTTCCGACTTCTCATGCCCCCGCGTGCCGCGTTTGCAGCCACATATAGCCCTGGAACGCGTCCGTGTCGGAGGGTCGCAGATGTGGTGTCGCTGTGAGACGGGTGTGCGAAAGGCACACTCCGGAGCTCACAAATGCGGAGCTGCTGCTCACAGACGGCGCGGTCACTTCTGCTGCCGGTGAGAGGCGTATGGATCTGATACCGACTCCGCAGGTCCCCTCCAGCCAATGCCATCCCGGTCACAGCTGTGATGTAGAAGTAAAACATGCAGCAGAACCATGCAGCCCGGGTAGAGCAGTCCCCAGCAGCACTGCCGTTGACGGTGGTGGAGGAGGAGGAGGCAGACGGTGGATGGATGGGGGATGGGCGCAGCCTGTGTGGATGGAAACTAGGACCGCTTTCCGCCTCCGCCGGCTGCTGGACGTCGCGACCTCTCGACAAGATGGACGAGACTTGCTGTGCTCGGCTGCGCTAGCCGACCGAACCTGGATCCTTGCCGTTGTGTTTGCGTCAAAGCCGCGATGGCTGGCCCTACCGGACAGGGCTCATCGAGCCCTCGCGCTCCGTCGTCGCTGAGCACGTCGCGCACAGCTCGACGCGCAGCATCGCGCTTCGCCCATCTGCTGCGTGGGAGGCTTGCATGCCCGTTTGCGGCGCCGCTGCAGTGGCCGAGTGGAAGGCCGGCCACAGGGCGGACGTGCAAACCCGGCGCGGAGAGCACTAGCGCTGCTGTCGTCCCCTGTGAGATGGTGCCAATCAAAGGCCAAGCCAGAGTGCGGTCTTCATGTTGTGGAAGAGGCAGTCGAGGTGCAGAGTAGAGCCAGGAAACGGCTGCTGCACGTGGTGGACGAGGACGCGGCTGTGGCGCTTTCGACAGCGGGAGGCTTCGCGCTTCGCGAGCCAGGTTGCAGGCAGCAGCCGCCGTCGCGACTGCTCGAACACGACACGACACGACACGACACGATGCCTCCTCCTGCAAGCCGACGTTCACCTCGCCCGTTCATGCACTGCGGAGTCGACGAAACCAGGTTTGCGCCCGCCGTCGACGCCCGCTCCTCGATGCGCCCGCCCTGACGAGACCGATGTGACGAGCGACGACGCCAGCGCTGCACGGCATCCACCACAACTCCCCGCCCACTGCCTGTCCACAGCACCTGGCCCCGTCACAGCATTTGCAGCTCTACTGTACATCGCTCTCGCGCTGCGAGATGCGCTCACCACAATATCCGCAGCTGCGCGCGTCCCCGTTCGAATGGAGCATGGCCAATATCGACCTCCCGCAACCACTCTATTCGTCGCAGCATGTGCAAGCTCAGCATTCACACGACCGATGCGACCCTGGCTGCGCCGCGGCAGCTACAGAAAATTGGCAATCCCGTACACTAGCCGGCCCGTCCTGACGCCCTCTAGGTTTCGGTCCACTCCTACCGGCGCTATCATTGAGCGTTAAGTGAACGTCGCCTCGTAAGCGACACTGGTCGCTCGACTCTCGAGAGGAATGTCACCACCAATCTGCTGAGGATGCGCAAACTTCGGCCCGAGCTGCTCCTACATGCAGTCGCGACGAAGCCCCAGCAAAGCCTACCACACCTCTGGTTCCGCACAATTTGGAGCAGAATGATGACGCAGCCTCCAGCTTCTGCATCCACATCGCTTCTCGTGTTGGTACCAGCGCAGCGGTCACACTGGCCTTTTGAGAGCGAGCGCCGCGTCTCGCAATTTGCTGTTGATTGTTTGTCCACGTGTGCGCCGCGAGCTGCATTTCGAAAAAATCGGAATTGTTCCGATGCTATTCACGAGGCTAGGCCTGGCAATGGACGGCCTTTGACAGGAAGCGCTGAACATCTCTGGACCTTCCGCCCAATTTTGGCCGACCCGAGAATTAGGCAGTTGGGCACATCATTGCTTGCCCCGAAGTTCAATACATGTACTTTCCAGGCTATCACTCCCAGCCTCTGCAAAGCGCCGCACTAAGTCTTGCACATGTGGGCCCTGTATGCACAACATGTTATCGCAATCACACGGTCACTACCGAATTCATCAATGCGCTGCTAGAGCGACAGACGTGATCAAAACACAAAACACTGGAGTATGTCATGCGAACATCACGGTGAGCAGATTATACTAATGGCTGTAGACGTACTCGCCTACTGCACCTCATCAACAAGTTCAAATATTGGATGACATGCATTGCCGATTATGCTGCTAGCGGGCCTCGGTGAGCGCTGCATGAGCTGCCTTGTTCTCTGCACGACAGTCAGACTTTCGTTCTTGGTCTGTGTCGCGTCCACTGGCGTGATCATCAACGCGCTGACCAAGACTCTTTACTGGCGTTCCCTGGATGCTGGATCTGTCAAGCCTGAATGCCTTCTCCGGGAAGCCTCGACCTGTGCGGCTCAACTGGCGGCCATTGACAAAAGGCATTGATGTGGCAACTGGCAACCTCAGAACCACCTCCCTTGTCCGCAGGAATCGATCCAGGGCGTCACATGATGCAACATGCTTTATGGATCCAGTACCGTTGGTTTAAGACCTGCATATGTATCGCTGTGTTACGTTGGCACGAAAAGCGCGCTGGCAACAATGCACTGAGCCTTTCCTGGCAGTCAACGACTTACGAATCCGGAGACATGCATTCTCTTGCGTCCAAAATAGGCATTGCGTGACCGATTCGTCAAGACCGAAACTCATGGAATTTCTGGAACAGATCCGTCTGATACAACACATCGCTCTCACTAATTCATCTACCAATTCGACCGTGTATCATCACGATCAGACACAAAGATACGAAGCTACAGCTTTCACGCCACTCCCTATGCAAATCTTTGTATGAATCACGTCCGCATAAGAACACCCAAACCATGCGCAGGATGGATCGGATTCGTCGTCTTTCCTTTAATCCAATAAGAAGAGGAATATTCCAGAATTCAAGACTTGAGACGGTCAACATCGCCAGTCTCAGCAATTCCCGCTCACCGCTCTTTCCTGGCCACTTTCACAGCCTTATAAGAGCAGCTTATAGGTCGCATTAATGCGCATCAACAATTTCGGACGCACGTTGACTGGCTGCCCCGTGGCATCTCGAATCACTGTGGTGAGAGTCTGGAAGTGAGAAGTGCCGGCTCTTATGACCGCCTACGCGCTGCAGCTCGGAAGCAGAAAATGACCACGCGATCTACCACTCATTCGCGGAGCACAACGTGATCCATGGTTTGGTGTCTCCGCAGCTGTAAGCGACGAGCGAGGGCCAGTTTCGACTGGGGTCGAAGAGCTACGAAAAGGTGTTCGTGGCGATCCCTCTTGCTACCCTCAACCATCGCCTTTCCAGACTCGTTGAACCGATCAAGTATACCAGCTGGTCGGCTCCCGTTTGACATAGCGGTTACACGCGGTAAATTGTTGCGTACGAGTGTGCTGCTGCCATGTACAACACTGCAACCAGCCAGCATCCCCTTCGAAGACGCAGGTACCACAAAGGACCACTATTCAGTCTCGTACCAACTGCATACTTCTATCATGATGTGTTGAGTGCTGTTGCTGATGCAGGCATCGGTAGGAACAGGCTGCTCCACTCCTGAAGGTCCTATTTTGACCAGAGAGTTTACAGCAGCCTGAAGCAGAGCATCACCACACTGCGCTCCTGGCAATATCAAAATATCGATCAAGACAACCAACCTGCTACGAGCCTCCCAAAGGAACTGCTCGTAGCACAATATCGCCAATGCAGGCGGACAGCGAATACACAACTACGTCAGACAAGGGGAGCCAATCGAGTGCTGAAAGTTCACAGCGACGATGCACTATTCCACACGGCAATCCAGCAAGTATGGCGAGAATTCGCTCCACAAGCGACAATCCCTCAGGTACCACGTCGATTCGGTTCGACTCGGTGGCCTCGAGCCGAGAACTTCGACATTTGATAGAGGACGTAATCAAGACTATCTCGACACCTCCGCACGTGGCGCGGATATAACGCGGAGATGCACGGCACAAGTATCGTACATGACCTGAAGCCAAAGACAGTCGTGACTTGAGGTGTGTATCGCAAAATTCAACAGCTTTCAAGATTTTGCGAGACTTTGATGATCTGGGCAAAAAAGCAGCACAGGGAATCAAAGCCGATTTCGCCCGCCTTGGTCCTACGACTAGCTACTGCTATGTGGAGCGACTGCATATTCCAAATATCGAGGCTTGTCGAAAAGACTTCAGATCCCCTTCGATTTCCCAAGTCCGTCGCGCGGATCAGGCGGAGCACCTGCATTCGCCTCTCCTCGTGCACTTTCTTCTTGACGCGGTCGAGTGAGATGGGGTGTCTCGGTTGAGACGCCAGGGTCGAAGCTAACGTTACGCTTCATGGCAGACCTCATCGGTGACGGGCCCGCGGCTGCGGTCGGAATGCCAGGTCCAGTGCTTGCTGAGGCGTACGGTGCAGCAGCCGCCATGCCAGAATGCACTCCGCCCATGCCGTATGAAGCCGGATAAAACCCGCCGTACTCCATGTCTGGAGCGCTATCGGCCGCGCCTGCTCTTGCTTGGAACGCCATCCGGGTGTACATGCCTTCTGCGGCCTCCATAGGTTGGGCGTAGATTGTTTTCGCCCCATGCATCGCGCTCCTGTGCTGCTGCGCATCGGCTGATGCCGCTGTGTCAGCCGCATTATAGTCAGGCCTCCTTAAGGGGGGCGAAAAGTTTGAAGCAACCGCAGCAGCAGCTCTGTTCCCATACGGCGGGGATGCATCATGCGGATATGTTGGCTGTGCCCTGAGAGATCCATTCCCGTGGCCGGCGCCCATGCTCGCATGCAGAGATTCGACGTCATCGTCGAATGCCATTCCTCCTGCGGGGCGATGAGGTCCAGAACCACCAGGTATAGGCCCTCTAGGCCCACGCATATCTAATTGACTCATCAGTAGGCTGGTTCCCAAGCAATCCAAATGGGATCAAAGTTCTACGTACTCACCGCCAGTATACCCGCCAAGCATATCGCCATCATCTCTCCAGTCCCTTCGTCTTCTAAACCCCGCTCTCCTAGGTCGAAAGTCGTCGTAATCGTCATCAAACCCATCATCGTACGCAGTAAAGTTTCGTCTCCGTGCGCGCCTGCTCATATTCGCTGGCGGCAAAGGTGGCTGCTGCTGATCCATCATGCCATTCATCATCATACCATTGTTCATCATTGGTGGCATGATCCCGACACCACCATTCATCATGCCTGGGTTCATGCCCGTTTGCAAGGCAGCAGCTGGTGTCATACTTTGTTGTTGCATCGCTGCGGCCGCCATGGGGTCGTTCATCATGCCATTCATCGCGGCAGCAGCTTGCATGGGATCTGGCATTGGTGTCGCCGGCATTCCACAACCTCCTGTAGGTGCCACTCCTGCCACGCCGATCCCGGGCATGGTGCCTCCAGTAGCAGTGCACGGCATCATAGGGTTGGGCATCATTCCTGGCATCTGCTGTCTTGCGAAAAATTGCTGCTGCTGCTGCTGCTGCTGAGTCATTCCTCCTCCGGAATACATCATCTGCGCCAGCTGCGGCATCATCTCTTTGAGCTGATTGAGCATGTTTTGTCGGTATTGTTCTTTCCTTCGATCCGTATCTGAGCCGAATAAGAATGCGTCTTGTTCGGACATGTGGCGCTGGTACTGCTCGGCCATTTGGTGAAAATTGGATTTGAGGTCCTCGAATTGATCCCAGGGGACGTATCTGGAGATGTGTCAGAAATGTCAGCGGTCTCCGCTAAGACAACACATCGCACCAAAGAGGACTTCTGCAGTAACCTCACTTACCTTCTGCTTCTCCTACCACCATGATGCCTCCCTCCTCCACTACCATAATCACCGTCCCAGTACCCTCCACCCCCATTGCCCATTCCAGGCCACGGCGGATATCCGCTTCCCCCTCCACCTCCTCCTCTACTGTTGGAACCATGATTTTTCCCGTACTCTCTACTCGCCCACTCTTCCATCACTTCGCCCAACTTCTCATAATCTCTCACAGTCCAGCTCCGCGGATCTTTCCACGGCATTTGCGGCGCGGGACCAGCGCCCATCAGGAAGGAAGAGAACATGTCTACGGGGTCTTGGTAGTGTTCGCGGCCGTCGCCTGATTTTCGATCATGTTCACGTCAGTAAAGCAGTGGAAAGAGATGTGATATGGAAGCGAAAGGAGATATTGAATTTTTTGGCGTACCTCCTCGTTCCACGTAAACGTATCGACTACTTCGATGATATGGCCGATCGCACCAGCAGCGATCCGGATGGCATTCGCGGAGGGTTTGAGAGGGAAGGTAGAGTTCGGTTTTGGAGGGTTGGATGCCCATGATCGTACCTGATCGGTCCAACAACGTGAGATTTTCCTACGGACAACACTCTAGTCCGTCTTTCTAAGATGCTCTTGCTTTCGAGGTGCGATGGTCTCTGTCCGGAAGGCAAGCGCACACGGACTCGAAGCGCCCGGTCGACTCCAGCGAGCAATCAAGCCAACGACGAACACGAGGCGATGAGATGAGCCGTGCAAGGGAACAGACGGTGAGTGAACGCTCATCCGCTGCGCTGGCCAGCTTCCTCGCACATGCTGTCGCACATGACCGTACACCTGATCTCTTGCAGGGACTGTAAGGAAGCAAACAAAAGTTGTCTGTAAGACTGCAGCTCCTGTGTAGATCGATGTGTGCTTTGGGAAGGACAATCAATCATTTCGAAACTTCCCAGGCCATCAGCCGACCGCTCTTTCTTCAACGTTGAGAACCCATGGCGCTGGAAGATAAGTGGGCATCGCGGAGCGGAAAGCTACATTGGTGTATTCTGCTGTGTTGCGTATATGTTTGTCCTACCTAAGGTAGACAGGGTCAAGTCGTGTGGGAGTCTCGCGTGACGCGGGAAGGATGGCGAAGGAGATGGGGATCTTAGACCAGGCTCGATTCGACATGGACTTGCAAGATGTCGCGCAGGCAAAATTCGCTGCTTCTTTCCTGTTCTGCTGCTGCTTCATATGCTTAGATTGTCAATATTGGTACATTGTTTTCGCTTGCTCTGAAACGCTGCCGCGTCGCTGCGCACGTTTTGCCGCTCGCCATCCATCTCAGACTTACGACCTGCTAGAAAGCGTCCGTCCGAAGAAGAGGACAAAAAGCGCAACGCGAAAATAAAGCCTCGCAATGCTATGCCGCCAATTGAAAATTTTCCCTGCCGCACTCCTCCTCACAGCTTTGGTCTCGATCATGCTTCATACCATCATCTTTTCGTCGTGGGCAATACCTGTACTCTCACATTAAATCATCGTCCTAGCTCGCTTTGGCCCTCCTGCTATTGCTGTCGCTCCTCACAGGCGTAGGCTCCTGAAGCCTGCTAGTGATGCGAAATTGTCGGCTACGAGTAATCTTGACATTCTCGGGCGATTCACTTTCTTCACTGCCCCGGCTCTCGCTGAGCTGCTTGTCTCGCAAGAGCTCTGCCAAAGTCTTTCGTCCTTTGCGTTCCTGGCGCTCCTCTTCGGGATCAATATACCGGTGAATCGTGCGATGATCGAGGACTCGTTCTTCTGTATCATGCTTGCCTTCTTTCTCTGTTTTGGGCCAGTAATATCCATACAATTTACTGTGACGCTCGCAGCGCGGGCATGCAATTCGTGTCAAGAAGGCTTCTTCTTGTACAAAGAATTCGTCACAATTCCGGCATTCAACCCAGCGGTGGTACGTCGTAGCGAGAAGAGTCCGACAGAGATGGTAATCACCAGGAGTGCGAGGCGTGCCGCGGCGGACACCCTCTTCGTCCTCTTCTTCATTCTCGATACTGGTCACCGGTGGGGTCGCCCCCTCCACCGCACCTCGCACACTCCTGCGAAGCGCTGTGCGACTTTGCTCTGCCTTGTCTGTCGACTCAGATCGCTCGTCGTCGTCGAGGCAGGCTGCGGAAACGCCTTTGACCCTTGTCTTGGTTTCTGAAACCGAAACCTTTGTAATTCGTTCCTGAGGCTGAATATCAGTGGTCAACATATCGCAGATGCCTTGCGCGATGTTGCCGTTCGCAAAAGTCTCCAGAGAAGTGGCGCTCGAAGCACCAGAGGAAGCAGATGACGAATTGTCATTGCCTGTTGAAGACGGCGAACTCGCGTCTGCGCCATACTTCCGCGCCCGGCCACGGACTCGCTTCTGTACTGCTTCTTCGGTCGATGTCGGCGACTGCGGCACACTGTACAAGTCGGTGGTGGAGTCGTCCACGCTGACAACATTCCGCAGGTTGGAAAGACTGCGCGACTTTCCAATCGCGGGCAATTTCGACTTCGATGGCGCCGGTGAAGTCTTCACCGCAGTGTCGACTTCAACCTTTTGGAGTGCAGACTTCTTCACGAACATGCCTCCCTTGCCGCGAATAACGGTTCGGTTGTTCGATGTGATCTCTGCCTTGACCTCCACGACGTGCTTTGTTTCCTCATCCTCACTTTTGTCATCTTGCTCCTTATCGGCGCCTTCTTCTTTCTCCTCATCCGAGCTTTCTGGTGGAGTGATGACGATCGGGTCGGTCGCAGAAAGCCCACGCTGCTTGCGATCTGAGCGATCCGCTACGCCTCCAAGAAGTCGGTAGATCTTTTCGAGTAATGGTTCGTCAGGATCACTCTTCCGATGCTTTGTGACTTTGCCAAGTTTTGTCGGTGCGGAGCGAGGTGCATTTTTCTTTCCTCGCGAAGGAGGCGTGTCTTTCGTTTTGAACCGACCCCTGCCATCTCGTTCATTGCGGTCTTCATCAAGGCTTTCTTTCCTGCCGGTGAGCTGATCATCCGGCCGTGCGAGCTTCCGCGGTCTTCCGCGACCCATCAAGCCAGAATCAAGGTCCTCAGCCTCATCCTCGCGCTTTCTCTTCCTCGACGCACTGTTGTCCGTATGGCGCCTCTTTGGTGTCGATGGCCGAGATTCTTCTTCATCATCAGATTCCTCGCTGGAGCTGTCGTCGTGGATGATGGGACCACGCGGGTCCCAGCCATTGCGCTGGAGCTTCTCACACGTGTGGCAAAGACATTCGCAATTATCCTCACCGAAGTAATCCTTGCCGTATGTGACTGTGATCTCTTCGCCAACGACGATATTTCTGCGTGCCACAATATGTATACCGTGCATTCCCTTAGTCTGCAACCGAGCATTTGAGTTGCAGTCGTGGTTGGCGAATCGCGCTGGACCAAGAAATAGTGATGGGCGCTTGCGACGGCTCGTGATGACAATGCTGAAGTCGGTGTTGCTGGAGAGCTCGCGCTCCTCCCGCTCCGTCATCTCCACCTGGATTCCTCGCAGGAATTCGATCTCGGTATCCTTGCGAATATTCTTCCGCGCCACAATGCTTGCTTCGGCAGTCGTGATAGTATATCGATTGGTCGTGCAAACCTCGAATGGACAACTTGGTAGCCACATATCAATATACTGCCGCAGGTGCCGCACGAAGTGCTCCCGTTCATCCTCGGTGCGCAGAGCCTTGTGGAAGGTTGCAATTCCCTTCGTCTTCAACAACAGCTCTTGCGCCTTGCCAGCATTCTGATTAATGACAACTTCTTGCTGTAATATCTTGCACATCTCCTCTTGAGTGATATGTCGACTGCCATGATAGGTGGCCTTGAGTTTGCGGATGTGAGACCAGAAGTAAATCTATTGCACTCAGTCAATGTTGCGCATGATATCCTCCTTGCTACGCGTATACACACCTTGTCAACAAGCGCATCGGTGGCCCAGTCGTCGTAGTTGGCGAGTTGTGAAAGCGTCAGACCACCCTTCTTGTTCAGCGCATCTTCGAGATTCGCGGCTTGACGAGCCATGGCTGCAATGGCACTGCGTGACCGTCACACAGCAAGTCACCAGGGTGAGAGGAAGAAGATGCGACAAGCGTCCGACAAAGGGCGACACTCCGCGCATTCATTCCAGTTCCAGCGCAACGCCGCTCCTCCTCGGCCTTTCCACGCGAACCACTTTACGAGACGTGTTTGGCGCGAAATCGCATTCTCGATGGTTCCTGATCGATCGGGTGAGACACGCGCAGAAATGCACGACAAACAAACAGACAAGCGAGGAAGAGTTGGCGCGCGGTGGGTCGTTGTTGGCGCAAACGTGCGGTGGTGTCGATGGGGAAGGCTGAGGCTCACGGACTCGAGAAGACAGCCAGGCGGATTGGAGAGAGATGGCTGGCGACTGCTCGACATCCCTTGCCGGCGTCCAATCACGACTTCGGCAAATCCTGGCACGCGCATGCAGAGCCGCATGAACCATGCATCACCGACGGGGCATTGCCGAAGCACGCCGCACCTATACCATCTGCCATCACGGTGCACCATTGTATAATTGTACGCACATCTCCTTCTGCTGCTGAACAAGGCTCCAGGCCTTTTCAGGGCCTCAAAACCGTCAACATGATTCAACTAAAGGTAATCCACTCTCTATCTCCTCCTCCACTACCCACCCAAAAATATCATCTCATCTAATCCCACCCGCAGACCATGGTCAACGTAATCGACAACTCCGGTGCCGCCGTCGCCGAATGCATCAAAGTTCTCAAACGCAAAACCCCCGCCCGAGTCGGCGACCGCATAATAGTCGTCGTTCAAAAACAACGCAACTTCGGTCCAGAATCCGCTGGAGGAGGCAGCGTGACCGTGTCCGCCGCGAACAAAGTCCGAAGAGGAGATATTCGACATGCAGTCGTGGTACGGACGAAGAAAGAATTTGCGCGAAAAGACGGGAGCGTGGTGCGATTTGATGACAATGCTTGTGTGTTGATTAACAAGGGTGGGGATCCCATTGGAACGAGATTGAACGGCATTGTGGCAAGGGAGGTGAGGGAGAAGGGGTGGAGCAAGATTCTGAGTTTGGCGCCGATGCATTTGTAGGCGGAGAATGAGAATAGAAGGATGTGAGATTGAGATACTGTATGGGACGAAGGGAGTGGACACGCGGTGGTATTGAGGCCACCAGAGAGAAAAAATTCTGCTCGAAAAGCCTGCCAGCAGTCGATGCTCGACGATGGCTCGAAAGAGATCACTGTGCATGATCAGGGATTTGAGATCGTGGCAGGTACCCACGCACACGCGTCGAGGATTCAAGCAGGGCCGAAATCACAAAGGGCGATATGCTGCTGTGTATCTCAGCTGGTACACGAGATTCGCGCAAGTCTCTAGCTGGAGGTCAAGTGCGTACGATCGGACACGATGAAGTATTGTCTACGGGACAATGAGAGCTCTCTGCTCACAGTCAGTGGGAGCGAAAGTTCAATGCAAAGAAATTCAAAGACACAACGAATTTACCACAACAGGACGCGAATCAGCGATCACGTCGAGTCGAACAGCATGGATGGGTAGATGGACAAGTTTTCACTTTCATCAATTGATGAAGTTCTGATTCCGTGTCTGTGCTGCACCTTGTCTCTCACTATTCTGAAGCATTCGTGGCTCGCTGATGCGAAGCCAATTTGTGCGGCCCAAGTAGCACCGGTCAGAAAATACCGAGACCGTACTGTTCATCGCTGTCTCCCTGCTCTGGAACGACAGAGTCCTCCTTCTGCTGCTGAGGCTGCTGCTGCTTGCGACGCTTCTGTGGTGGGGGGCGCAAAAGGACACTCGAGACATGCGCGCTCTGTCGGGGAATTCTGGATGTCTTCGCGACACTCGGGGGCGATGAGAATCCCTCTCTGCCAATGTGCAAGGTTGGGGTCCTTGCTGGTGCGTCGTTCAAAATATTCTCCTGGAAAACAGGACGAGATTGTACTGTCGTGGATGTTGATGGCGTCATATCTCTCATGACCCAAGCCTTCATTTGTTCCGATCCTGATACTAAGCCTAGAAGAAGTCAGAATATCGGTGTGGTGGTGGAAGAAAACTGAAGTCATACCACTCTACTTCCTGTTGGAGGTCGAAATGTTAGCAAAGGTACGTAGATCGGGTGGCTGGCACGCTGCCACAGGTTGTACATACTTAGCGTCAAGAGTCGACCAGACGTTTTGGCATTCGCAGCAGACATAAAAGAGAGCCTATCATGGTCAGTAGGTATTTGTCGAGGAAAGTAGCGCAAGAACCCACCATTCCAGTTTCAGCGGTTCGCTGTTGCGATTGAAAGTAGACGGCGTCTCGTGCACCACACTTCTTGCATTCTTCTTCGGCGTGCGGGAGCTGTAAACACCTATCCGTCAGCACATGTCGCCGACCAGATATGACGAGAAACCATATGCAGTGTTGGAAAATGTGAAGACGTCCTCCTCTTGCCTCCCCCCTCAAGCAGAGCTCTGCTGTCTCTCTCGTTTCTCCGCCTCAACCGCATCGCTAGCTTCCTCTTCCGGGAGCTCTGCTTCATCGGGCACTTCGAGGGACAGATGCGCATCGGTCGGTCGCTCGCAGATGGGACACAGGATTTCTTGTCCGCACATGGTGCACATCTCAGGCTCGAAGTCCTGCGCCTCGATGTCCAATTCGTCGTCGTCGCCTTCGTCCTCTGTCATGTATGTGTCGGATGGAGAATCACTACCCACCGTTGGATCCTGGGCAACGTCGTCGACGTTACCAGCCGTCTCTTGGACATCCTCCTTGAGCGAGTTACGCCAGATGCAGGAAGCGGTTGCCTGCTCGCTGAACTGGCAGGTGCGACAGGCGAACATGAGCGTGTTGCTCATGCGATCCTCCTTCGGGTAGAGCATGTTCGAGCTGCGCGTCACATTAGTTCCCGCCGCGCGGTGGATTCATTATTCGCGCGACAATACGTACCACTCGCGGCAGAAGCGAAAGCTGATCTTCTTCGAATCGTCGCCCTTGCCCTCGGGCGCGGGCGAGCCGTTCATGTCGTAGGCGGACATGGTCGTGCGTGGTTTGCGTGGACCGATGTTGTAACGATGGTGGAGGTGAGTGTCGTGGATGAACTTGTAGTTAATAAGTAGAACTAGCGGCGCGTGCCGGTTTCCGAAAAAGACAAAGTGCGAAAATCTAGCCCTTCCGCGCGCCGCTGCGGGGCAATCGCGTTGCCAGGCACGCACGCACGAGCGATCCTCTCTCTACCAACTTTCTGGCCGCAGGTCGTTCACCAGACTGCACTGTTTACATCCGCGTACACTACTGCCCTCCGTCCACACCGGAACCAGCGCGCTGTTGCATGTGACAGCCGAGATAGCCTGATCGACCAGGGCCTTGTTATCAAGCTCGAGATCTAGCCTGCCCGCGCGATCCTGACAAACCGCTTTCAGCGATCACGTTTTGCTTCCCCACATTCATCGCAATCATGGTATGGAAGAGCCTCTCTCCGCGCTGCTCCATCGTCCGCGCCCGCTGACGGTGACGCGTACAGGCTACCGGACTTCCAGCAGGCTGGGAAGTGCGCCATAGCAACAGCAAGAATTTGCCGTACTACTTCAATGCGGCCACCAAGGAGTCGCGCTGGGAGCCTCCGGCCGAGACTGACAGCGAGACCCTCAAGCACTACATGGGCCAATACCACACTGCCAACCTGCGCGCTGATGGCGCCCAGCAGCAAAACCTGGATGGCAAGATCCGCGCTGCGCATCTGCTCGTGAAGCACAAGGACTCACGCCGACCATCATCATGGCGTGAGTCTGAGATCACTCGCTCCAAGGAAGACGCCAGGGAAATCATCCGCGGCTACGAGAGCAAGATCCGGAATGGTGAGACGAGTCTGGGCGATCTTGCCGTCACTGAAAGCGACTGCTCCTCGGCTAGGAAGCGTGGTGATCTGTGAGTCCCTCTCATCTCCATGGTTCGAAGCTGTGTTCGTGCTATGATGCACCACGGCCTCGAGACATCCACTAGTCACACGTGTCAAACATGCTGACAATATCACAGCGGCTTCTTCGGCAAGGGCGATATGCAGGCAGAATTTGAGCAGGCTTCCTTCGCCCTCAAGCCCGGGGAGATTTCGCAAATCATCGAAACACAGTCTGGTTTGCATCTCATTGAAAGGTAAGCCGTAATCACGAGACTCTGTTACACGTGCGGTCCACGCGTACGACATGTTCGCGGAAACGAATTGTTGTGCGCCGCGTGGGGTTGCCACATTCCAGCTTCGGGTTGCACTTACTGACCTTCCTTGTTCAGACTGGAGTAGCTTCCGAGCGCACAAAGCACAGAGATACAGTATCAGAGACATGTTCTCGAGCCCATGGCGATCTGAGCAACAGACCTGTGTTAGTGTCACGATCCCTCAGCCGAGTGACTTTTTGGACAGCAAGAAGCAAGCAAGTCATCAATAGGCGATGTGCATGCAGTCACGTAATTTCCTGAATGCGGACTATCGCAAAGTTCTGAACGCGTGCAAGTGGTGCCCCTTTGTCTCGAGTCGAAACTTCGATCTGTCCCGACGTCTTCCGTAGGGTCCACCTTGTCGCATCACTCCAGGTTGAGTCACGCGTCGATCAAAACTCCTACGAACCTCTGGAGATCGATCCAGCACTGCCCATGTTTACGTTACGAGGCGTCTGGAGAAGCCTCGATTTGCGCGTCCTTCCCCGGGCAGTCACTGAACGAGCAGACGCAGCGCTCCACATTGCCGCAACATAATATCGCTATTGTGGCGCACAGACAGAAGCGCCGCTGTATTCCATAGCCTTCGATGCACTGATCCTCCCGTCAGCATTCACTCGAAATAGGAAGAAAGATCGGCAAACTAGCCTGCAGCTTCGCGCCCAGCCGCGACTGACGGGAAACGGCACCACAATCACCTGAGGCCCACCTTCCTGGGACTGCACGGCACCCTTCCACAACAACTTCGAGCTCGACCACAAACAACGCATCGAAACTCCCGACGCTCCTTGACGGATAGAAAGCGCGCCCACTCACTCTTTCACCACAGCTCGCTCTCCTTGACAAATAGCAGCGCCATTCAATCAAGGTACCCAATCGCCCTCGAGACCATTTAAGTCTGCTTTCGCTTACCGCAGCTCTTGTCCCAGCACCTAATACTCAGCATCAAACCTCTGACGTACTTTTTACTCATCGGCTTCACTTGCGGCCCTCGACTCGTTCACTCGACTAGTGGATGATCTTCATCAGTGACAGACCTTCGGTTCTTCCCTAGTGCATCACCTTCCACAACCGAGTCGAGAGCAACTTCCTCTTTCAGCAAACCCACCAGCCAAAGTCCATCCACCCAAAGAACATCCACATCAACATGGACTTCCTTCAGCAACGTCCCCGCGCCGGCTCCTCCGCCCAGTCGCAGCCGGCCCACCGTCGCCCTTCTTGGGCCCAGTCGCCGAAATCATACGTAAGTACATCTGTCGAATGGAGAGCACCGCGAACTGCGAGGCGCGTCGAGCCTAATCTCTGACTTGCACATTCAGGAGATCTACATGCGCAAAAACCTTGCTGCCGACCGTGTTTCGCAGGCGGACGATGGCGCCGAGAACTACAGCTACGACGACACCCATTTGGGTGAGTGGGCTATCCCCAAAGAGCTCGAGGACCGCTTGCCCTCAGAGCTCAAGGCGGCTGTTAAGGAGTGGCGGTATGCCGGTGCTGCTGTGTGCACTGCCCTAGTCCGCATCGAGAAACTTGACGATGAAAGCCTCTACCGCGGGTACCCCGAGCACACGCTGGACCATCTCTCGCGCCGCCCATCAATCCAGTCTTCCGCAGTCGTGGGCGCAGAGACTCCGCCGATGAGCTCCCCTGTGTCCCCCACACCGATTGCACTGCCAGCTAGCTTGCTTCGACTCGAGAAGTTGGAGCAAATGTCGTACCGCCCAACAGCTGGCATCGAGTCACCGCCGTTCAGTCCTGTTGATACTCCGGGATGCCCAACTCCGGACACGCCATCTGACTACGCCCAGTCAGCAACCTCAAATGCACGCGCCATTGCTCACAGGTTCCCGACCTATGCGGAATCTGCCGCTAGCAGCGGTGCCTCCAAGTCCGATAGCTTCAGCAGCTCTTTCGGCTCGTACGTCTCCACGGCTCCATCCACACCAGCGATAGTGTCATTCGACGAGGCTGCCTGGGAGACATTCCTCAAGACTTACAGTGCCGAGCTGTATGATATCAACACCAACTCAGGCCCGCGTCTGAAGGGTGCGGGGTACACGGTCGACAGACTTCGCGTTGAGCTAGGAATGGAAAAGGGCAACGAGGAGCTGTTGACGGACTTCAACGAGTGGTGGAGTGGCATGAAGGCCAAAGTTACGGAGTACGACGAGAAGATTCGCGAGCTTGAGATGCCAAACCTCGAGACTGTCCGCGCTGAGAGGCTGGCTAATGGCATGCCAGTCTAGACGGTGTCCGCGCTCCTCCTACATCACAAGGCTTGCCCCTGCAGGCTTTCAGATCACGGTCACGACATCGAACAGTGTTGCAGACAACGACTTCCGCTGCTGCGCAGCTGGAAACCTTCACGACTTGCGTGCAATGGCTTAGCGAAGGTGCTCGGGAGTTTGTGCTTTCTTATGCTTTTCTGATTTTTGATACGATCGACGACGAGTGCATAGACTAAGTAGCTTTACGGTCGAAAGCACACCCAGCGAAAGATACCCCCAATAGCATGAGCATGATGGGAGGCAGCTGGCAGGAACACGAGAGAGAAACAATTTGCGGCGCTGGTTCGTCATGGCTGGTCTCCATCGTCCACCTGCTGGCAGTCGACATGCGATATGAGTTTAGCGGTTAATAAGACATACGGTTTTCACGTCAAAACACCTTCCAATTTCTTTCGATCATACGTACTGTCGCTCTCGTTTGGATCTAATTTCTTGGAAATCCGCAGCCGACCTCGTTCCCATCCTCAGACCATAGCATAATGCTGCTCTGTCGATCTCACTCACTGTCTGTAGGTCTGTGCTCGCTTTTATTCACATAACAACCCACATGAAACCCGCCAAACCTGCAAGCCCGTATGCGAACCACCAGACTTTGAGATGTTCGCCTGCTGTTGAAACCGCATCTGAAGACTGTGGCTTGCTTCCTGGTCGAACCTTTGGCACTACTCGAGGAGGAATTCTAAACACGATCCCTGCCATGGCCGCCGCTGTCGTTTGTGAAGTCGTCAACATAACAGCTGTTGGTTGTTCGGTTGCTGTTGGTGTCGCGATCGGTGCACCGAGTGCGACTGTGGAAGTTCTATAACCAGAATTTATTAGCTTTTCCGCTACTTGTCAGAAACGCGCCATCGAGTCGAAGTACTCACCTCATATGACCCTTCCAAATCGTCGTCCAAGCCGGTGGCTCAGCATAGTGAATGCTCCCATCGGCTTCTTGCACTTTTCCAGTAGTATCCGCCTGGTACAAGAATTCTACATATTGTCTGTAGTTCTCTGCATTGAACATGGCAGCTTCGGAAGAATACGCGGCGAGCTGCTCCGAGAGAATGTGGCCGTAGGCAACAACCGCTGGGCCGGTTGGTTGAGCGCCTGTTTCGGACCAGTAGCCGGGGGTGTCGCCGACTGTGGTGGAAGAAAAAAAGAGATTAGCAGAGATTCTTTGCGAAAAGGCAAGCCGAGCAAAAGGGGAAGTGGGACTTACTATCATTAGGCGACTCGGGAATGGTGATTGAGTGTATACCCTCGTGAATGGCGTACAGTGCTTGGAGCCAGCTTCCCTTCTCGAGGCCAAAATCCTTGCGTGAGGAGAAGAATGATGGGCAGAAATGGACGTTCTTGTCTCTTGTGTCGTTGAACCGGTTGCCGTTCCAGGTGTATTGCGCTACTATATTTGGTGGGCAGCTGTTTACGCAGTGGTAAGTTGGCTGCCAGGCTTCTGTGATCACACGGTGGAGTTTATCTGTAAGTTGGAGTCAGTGTCAAGTATACAGGGTCACAAGAGGGATGAATGTCTGGTGGGTCTCTGCGGCCAAAATTTGCTTGAGGGAAGGCTGACGAGCAGAGACCTTCTGCTCTCACGAGAGGAAGCGACACCCCTTGAGAGGAAAATACATACCTGTGATAAACCCAAGTTGCTCCTCAGTAAGGTCCTTGCCAAAGAAAAGCTCCAGGAGGCGACGAGTGTGGGAAGCAGGATCAGAGAGCTCCCTATCGTGCTTCGCCATGAGGTTGTGCATCCTCTCCCGAACCAGACTCAACGTCTCGGTCACGACTTGGGTTTGAACGGCATCGCATTCAACAATGCGTCGTACGTCTGAGCTAGCGGGTCCAGCGACAGAGATTTTTGAGACTGGTGCACTGACTCCAGTCACGCTGAGGGAGGGAAGAGGAGTTGGCAACGATGAGCCCAGGATGCTGGTTGCAGAAGTAACAAGAGCCGCCATCTCTACTGATGCTCGTTCTTTTTGTCGTGAGGTCCGTTGTCGATGGATGGTCTGAATGAAGTGGTTTGAACAGATGCAATGAGCTGAGAGAAAAGTCGAGAGGGGCGCAGAGAATATCTAGACGGAAGAAGTGCGTCTCTGCGGACTGGAATTCGTAGACCCATACTTGTCAAAATAGTTCATGGTTCCACAGAGGCTGTGCTCCAACAAAGTGAACGTTGGTAGGCTGCGCGGCCTCAAACCGTTTCTGACTACACTCTTGCTATGCTTCAACCGCACAGACTGGACAAGAACTGTGCAGGCTCCCAGCTCGTTGTTGAGGAGAGACATGTCGATCGCAGGATCTCAAGCCATGCTGGGAATGCCACACGAACACAATATCGAAAGGATGCCCGCTGCTCCCAAGATCTGCCCTGAGATCGACCGATGGAAATGCTGTTGCGTAGCTCCAAGTGATACTGGAAGTGTAAATACTTTCTTGATCCGTTGCTACAGCACACGTCTCTTGACATCCTCTTCGATTGATAGCCTGACAATTGCGCAGTCCAATCCGCCTTTTCGCAGCACTCTGCTCGAAAGTGGCATGCGAAGTAAGATCAAGACAGCCGTCTGGTATAGTTTTTCGGTACCAACCCGACTTTGCCAGCATAAACTGCGACACTCCAATCAGGGTTGAGGTCCTCGACTTCTCTAAACTCCGCCCCCTTAGGAAATGCCAATTCGTCCCTGTCTTCCTCCTTCGGCCACCTGGACCAGATTGCGAAGGCTCGTGACTCGGGCCCAGAGTCGACTGGCACAGCTCTCCTGCTGTTGGATCTTGCAGCGGCATCGTCCTTCAGTCTCCAGCCACCAACGAGGTCGCGCATTGTGACACGCACTTTGCCTGGCCCAGCCGGAGTAGGAGTGTCTTGATAGCCAATGACGCTCATGCGATGACCTTGTAAGCAACGTCGCCAGCCATTTGGTCCATTCGCCGAAGAGATTTTCCCCGTTGCTACGAGTGAGTGATAGCATTCGTTGCAGATGTCATAGTCACCATCACTACATTGATAGCAATGAAAGCGAGTCTCTCGCTCGCTGATAGACTGTCTGCATATATCGCAATCAGTCAGTACTGGCAGGAGAACGTACGAGTCCTGCTTGAGATGAGGCACGGGCAGGCACAGCGGTATTCTCGAAGGGTCAGAATTACTCTGAGCACTGATGTGCGCGATGGCCAGCAGCGGGTGCGTGCAATGCTGCCCCTTGAGCACACAGGAATTGCAGTAACCCCAAGCCCCTTCAAGACAGATGTTGCAATACCAGTAGCAGGAATTTGTGAAAGTCAAGCAGGACTCGCAGAAAGCTCCTTCCTGGAGGACGGGCTCATTTCTGGCTGGGATCGCGTCGGTATTCGAGGCAGAGGCAGGCACATACTTGCGAGGCATGAGTATGTGAGGATAGTCGAAGTGGCGCGGATCCTCTGCCGCCTCGGCTGCTTTTTGCCAGCGGTATATGGCAGCCAGCCCAAAGCCAAACCAGTGATGGCATCCCTGACCATCACGGTAGCAACGTAAGCATAGATTGTAGTTGCCCGAGTCACATTTGTGGCAGTTGTAGTGAAGTGTAAGACCAATGTCGGGCCGCTGACAACGCGAACATGCTACTGAAGCGATGGGAGCGCTTGCATGCACTGTCGATATCACGTCCGAGGCGACGGCGGGTGCCGGGTCCGAAGTTGGTGCGGCAGAGCGTGTCTCTTGCTGTGCGGCAGCATTTGCTGCAACAGCGGTCTGTCCGGCGAGCGGGAGACGCTGGGGAGGCTCAGTCGTGGACGGTGCGACCGAGTCATGCGTGACTTCCCTAGGCTGAGCATCTCTGCTTCGCTGTTCGCCACTGCCTCGCGGAGCATCAGATCTCACCGTGGTGGAAGTTGCACGAACGCGTTGCACATCTTCACGCATGCGCGCAGGATCTGTGGAACTTCGAGCGTTGCTGGAGGACGCTCTCGGTCGTTGACTTCGCCGGACATCCTCGCCTTGGGCCCCTGCTGAAAGATCTGTCGCAGAGCGAGCTGCTGGGCTCACGGTCGAGCTGGTGCCCAGACGTTGTTCGCTGCGACGGGTGTGCTGATTGCTGGCACTGGCAGACCGGCGATGGTGCCGCTCCGCCCCTACTGGCGCCTGCTGCTCGAACAAATGTGGCCGCGATATGGGCGGCCGGGCACGAGATTGTGCTTGTTGCGTCTGAGCGAGATGCGTGCGAGGGCTCGTGGTTCTTCTCGTTGAGGGCTGCGAAGACACATGATCTCGCTCGCGGTTGCGTGACCGGTCGCGGTGGCGTTGTCGCCTTCGGTAAGCCTCCGCAATCCTCTCGGTGAGCTCTTCTTCCTGCGCCGGAGTCAAGTTATCGATGTCAATGCCATTGAGTAGTCCTTCCGAGTAGATGGACTGCAAGATCTCCTGCTGCACGTCTTCCGAGCTGATGTCTGAGTTGCTGAGCAGACTGCGAAGTGATGGCTGATGTTCCACCTGCCGCTCTGCTTCTTGCTGCTGCCTTTCCGACTGCTGTGCAACCCACCTGCTGGACTGCTCTTCCCGAGACACATCTTCCGCCCGATGTGTGCGCTGACGCTCCTGTCGTCTTCGTTGCCGGTCTCGCGTTGCCCGTTCTGTCCGCCGGCGTGCCGTGTCTGGATCCACCGAAGCCATGCTCATGTCCATGATCTCGGCCACCAGTCGTTCATCTTCACTGTCCTCATCTGCCCGATTGACCTCAACGGGCGGAATCACGTGGTCCCCGGGCTTGTAATGCTGCCGCATCTCCGCCTTGTCTTCCTCCGTTTTCCCTTTGCCCGGATTCGCCTTCAAAAAGCCCTCCAGCAGTGCTGTCAACCTCCAGTCTGCTTTGGTACCGCGGACGGAATCGCGACATGATGGACATGTGTACGGCGCTGCTAGGAGCCGCTTATTGCTGTTGACTGCGTTTGTCGCCTGCCACGCAAACCACTCTTTAGCACATCCTCCGCAGAAGGTGTGCAAGCAGTCCAACAGCGTGAGTGGTTGGTACAGGATGTCGGTACATATCGAGCAAGTCAACTCTTTCTCCACGTCCAGCAGCCCGCCCGCGCCCCCCTCTCCAGCTCCCGACATAGTCTGTATTGTCCGCTGCAATTCAGGCGCTACGCTTCGACTGCCAGTCGGCAGTTACAATGCTGTCAATGTCGATGCTCTCGGCTCGAAAGCGCGGTGTGCTGTGTGGTCAGCTTCTCTCTCGTGGGTGAGGGGAAATGGTCGCGTGCCCACAAGGCCGACATTTGCAACAGATGGCTAGAAACACGAGTTGAGGCTGGAACAGCTGGCGCAGAGACAGCTGCCTTCTCGCAGCTTGACAGACGCACAAGCAGAGACGACGTCGACGGCCAGCCGCTTGGCTTCGCTACGGTGCAGCCAGCCAGCGCAGAGAGCGTGGCATCGGCCTGCTGCGCTTTCCGAGGTCCTCGTACATTGACGATAGCTCGATATCACAACGTGCCCCATAGGCGAGATGGAACGAAGGCAGAAGGAGCGCTGGGCAGGTTCGCGCTGGCCGGGTTACCTCACCTGGTCGTTTTGGACTGATCGCTTGGCGACTCATGGAGATTGCGTTTTGCGCGCGCGCGTGTCTCGGATCCTGCCACCAACCACCACGTGCGCCGATCAACAGCACTTGCTTCACCACCTCTGCCTTTCTCCAGCGACCTCATCGCCGAGTCAATGCCTCCTCTCCTCACGCTGTGAGCCTTGCATCTGGACGGTGTCTGCCGTTCTCCGCCCACGATGCCTCGCTTAACAGGCTGATTGGCATTATCGCACCGAGGCTAGCCAGGCCACTCGCAAAAGCAGCTGCTGACACGCGGCCCAGACACCGTTCCAAGATGCCGTGCAATGGATAGAGTTTGCACCTGCCCGATCGACAGGACGACAGGCAATGTCGCAACTGGTATTTGGATACTCTGGCCCGCGAGGCTGTGCTCCTCCAGCACATTGCGACTGTTTGGGATTCCGCTCCGACGACTTCCCTTTAGCCTGTGCCCGAACTTGCAGCACGAGAGGCATCTCTTCGGACATATATGATACGGATCTTACCCCTTCCGGAGCGCGCGTTTCGCGGGTTTCAGTGCATTCTGTAGGTCCACCTTATGCCAGCCGCTTCGACGCTGCTCTGTGCACAGGCTTCTTCTTGTCCTTCTACTCCTACCCTCTAGTCTTTCCTGTACATGCAATGGCCATTCGCTCACTACTCATCACGCTCGCTTCCCTAAGCGCACTGACTGGTGCAGCACCGCAGCCTCAAGTGGACTTTATTGAAGTCCGCGATGAAAGTGGCGATCTCGTCGCTAGACAACTCCCTACTATTGACGACGATTATGCTCCGAAGGACGTGGCTTGTCCAAACACTCAGCTGGTTCGACCTGCCAATGGACTGAACTCCGATGAATCAAAGTATATTCGATCACGAAAGCCAAAGGCTGATGCAGGCCTTTCCGCTTGGCTCGCGAAGAGGGGAAAGTTCTCAACCTCGTCGCAGCCAGTAGTGGCCCTTACTTCATCTGGAGGCGGCTATCGTGCTCTGCTTGAGACTGCTGGCGTTGTGCAAGCTCTCGACGGTCGTGATGGCAACCTCAGCACGAGTGGGATCTTCCAAGGCCTCACTTATGAGGCCGGGCTGTCTGGCGGGGCCTGGTTTCTGAGTAGCTTCAGTGGGAACAATTGGCCTACTGTCAGCAGTCTACGCGACGGCCTGTGGGAGCCGCAGTTTCAAGCCAGTCTACTGCTTCCTGCGAACATTCAGGGCACGGACAAGTACGCCGAAGTCACAACAGACATTGTGGCAAAACAGCTCGCGGGATTTGACAACACGATTGTCGATGCATGGGGTCGATTGCTCTCTTATCAGTTCCTTTACGGCGAGGACGGTGGTGACGATATTCGTTTGTCGACTTTGACATCCTTCAGCAACTTTACCAGCTTCAACGTGCCTTACCCAATCATGACAGCGCTTGGAGTAGACGACAGCTCCGAGGGCCAGTGCGTACCAACCATCAATGCCACACAATACGAATTTGCGCCTTACGAGTACGGCTCCTGGGACCGAGGTGTCTCTGCATTCGCTTCAACCAAATACATGGGATCTGATCTCACAAATGGCCGACCGACCAATGCTGGAAAATGCATCGAACACTACGACAATATCGGATACATTTTCGGCACTAGCAGTGATATTTTCGTCGCTGCTTGCTCAGTTTTGACCCCATCCAATAGCAGCAATGCAGATCTCGCCAACTTCTTGCAGGACATCATCAGCGTTAGCAAGCGTCCTGCCTTCCAAGATCTTTTCGGAATTTATCCAAATCCTTTCTTCAACTACTCCCGAAGCACTACCGTAAAAAATGACAAGCTCATCACGATGGCCGATGGTGGTCTGGCAGGTCAAAATGTGCCAATCTGGCCCTTTATTCAACCCGCACGTAAGATTGACGTCCTCATTGCCAACGACAACAGCGCAGACACTACGGACAACTTTCCCAATGGTACAGAGATCCGACAAACATATGAGAATGCTCAAGCTGCTGGCCTGACCAGGATGCCGTTCATACCTGATGTCGCAGAGTTTGTCGCTAAAGGCCTCAACAAGCGTGCGGTGTTCTTCGGATGCGATGAGCCAAGCACAGTATTTATCATCTATCTGCCAAACGTCAATTACACGTATCCATCCAACCAGCCGACGAGCAAGATTCAGTATTCTGTAGAGGAGACCAATGGCATGATTCAGAATGGTAATGCAATTGCGACACAGAATGGTGATGCGAATTGGGGTCTGTGCTTTGCATGCGGGATCAAAGCGCGAGATGGAAGGGGCAAGCTGCCAAAGGGCTGCGATGCCTGCTTCCAAAAGTACTGTTATCGTCGCTAGTGGGACGCGCGAGCAGTGAATTCGACACTGGAACACGTCAGCTCGGAAGTATACATTCCGCTTCAATGCGGCAATTTCACAAAATTAGCTCCAGTTGAGCATTCCGAGTTGATCTCCACCAACCTGATCACTTCCAATGCGTGACTGCTCAGTGATGGCAGCTCAATGCGCGCCAACCTATCATGATCGCTCCCAGCCAGATACCCGAGCTTGGTATCAACCAGAAGCTTTCAGCGAGCCCTGGCACCGCAACAAGCCGCATCAGCCCACCAGGAACCTTCCCAGGCGGGGCGTGCGCACAGACGCTAACTCTCAAATAGGCAGTCGAATGGAGAAAGTCCAGGTACACGAAACCTCAGCTGATCAAGCCACATCTGCGAGCCAGAAAAGTCTCTTTCCAGCACTGATCACGCCAGACTTGTGCTTGCCGCGATAGTTCTTGAGGATCAGTTCCTGCGTTCTAGGGCAGAATGAAATGCGATCTTGCTTTCGCTGCAATGCAGCCACGATTGCGAAGCTTTGCACTAACTGACCGGAGTGCGCTTGAGGTCGTCCGTTGTTGGGTACATTGAGAGGGGAAAGTTCGTCTCTGGACAAGTAAGACATCATTCGAGGAGGGCAGGCAGAGGGTCATCACATACGAATCGACTCGTTATCCACCATCAAGCTCACATCTTGCTTCACACGATGATTTGAAGTCGACGAATTTTGAACAAGATCATGAGCCACGCGCGCATAGCGCGAGTAATTAATCGCCGTCGGCCGCCCTCTTGCACTTTGCCGCCGGCGGCCCATGGCTTGACACTAGCCTTCCAGAAGCTCTTCAGTAGCGCTGTCGCAAATGTGCCGCGTCCTTTGCGCAAGCTTTATCAGGAACCTGCAGCAATTCGGCACTGCCGTTGAACTAGTGCTTGCGCGCACACGAGCTACCCGGAGGCACCGTTGGGTGCTTTTGAGCATGCAGCCACCATCGCGATGGATCTGCCAACCTGAGGGAGGAGAGCTTGAGAGCGAAAGGTGACTTTCTGGCTGATGATCTTCGACGCGCTTCGCAGAGCTCGATTGCAGTCCGCTTTTTGCAAACATCAATGTCGATCACTTGTATTGTTGAGACTGCTACCACTATCGCTGTCAAGCCATGCAGTAACACGTCTAACACTCACGACCCCGACACTCCGACAAAACAGCAAATCACTCTCAAATCCCAGAGACAATACACTAAATCCGAAATCTACCACATCGCCTTTCTCCTCCGACAAAAGCTCGTCCCAGATCTCATCCATACCATCATCCAACATGCTCAATTATACGAAAACATCAACACCGTTTCAAATGCCTATATGGTCGTCCGAGTAAACAACTCACCTCGAACATGCATAACTACTGCTCAAATAGCGTCGAACACACCAACAAGGAGTCCCATTCGCTTAGTCAAATTCTCTATAACATCTCAAGATCAAGGCTATGTTGCATATCCTGGCTCTGGAAGTTGGACATGGTTCACAGCTGGGATTGTCAGGCCAGGATGCGGGGAGATACATAATGAGAGGGAAATAGTCAGGAATGTAACGGCGAGCAATGGTTTTATCACGCAACATGTAACTTGGTCGGCAGAATCTGAGAATCAAGAAGAAGGAGATTGGGTGCGCAGCTTGCAATATGGAGATGCAGTGGCTGTAAGAGCTCATGCGAAGTACCTGGGCTGGGTGAATACAGTTGTCTCTGTCCAGATAACGATATCGCAAGCTGTAATTGTTCGATAGTCAATTAGGGAAACACGAAATCGAAGGAGAGCATTTGAGCATTTTGACATCCAATCGTGTTATCAACTAGCTCTATGAATCAAATATGGGGACATAGATCGGCACACCCCTCGCTTCCATCTCATACGACACAGATTCACAGACCCTCGTGGTGCTCACGCACAGCACAGCCTCCGCGTTGATTTCCTGTACATCGCATAAGTTAGCACCACTCAAGCCAGCACACATCCACACAACTTTGCGACACGACTCACCTTATAAGCAGCATAGATCAACGCCGCCATATCCGGCCTCCCCGTCTCCTTCGTATCAATAATAATAGCATTGGGATCAGCCTTCAACACAGTCTCAATGATGTGCGCCCCATAAGTCGTCTCAGGAAACCTCGCAGACCATACGATTCGCACCGGCCAATCCGGATGCGTTTGGATGAAAGCCATGCAAGGCGCAATACCCGAACCCGTGGCAGCGATGACCAAAGGCGAGAAAAGCATTGGAACTTCAATAATTCCCAGAAAAAGTCTTCCGCGTTGCCAAATTGTGTTTTTGCGATTTTCGGCATTGATCATGGAGCGTGTCCAGTCGCCTGCGTTGGAGATGATTACAGAGAAGCCCTTTGTCCCGTCGTTGCGGGGGATTGTGGCGAAGCCGTGCCAGTCCGACAGAGGAGATTGTGCGATGCGGATGTTGTGGCCTGTGAGGGAGAGTTTGTGGGAGAATTCGAGACGGAGGGCGTGGCTGGAGAGTTGAGTTGCGGTGAAGGTGCGTTTGCGCATCATGGCCCATGGGTAGATGAGGAGAAGTGTTACGCCGAGGACGAGCCAGAAGAGCGGTGATTTGTACAGTTGGGTTTCTGAGGCTGAGGTAAGCAGTCCGACCTGAATCCAGATGATGGCGGTTAGGAGCCAGCCGATGTAGCGATGCGATTGTTCCCATCTGTCATGGTGGCGGCTTCGCACTGTGGGATGAGACATGCCCACGAGAACTAAGAGGCATGTAAAGATTAGCCCTGTGGTGACATAGATTCCGATCCGAACGCCTTCGTTGACCGCAGTGGGGATCGGATCTGTGGCAAGCAGGACAGCGAAGTAGAGATACCACACCGCAGCACTTGTTCCACAAGCAGCATGGATCCCTGCATGACAGTAAATCTTGCCCAGTCGTTTGCGAATCGCCAGCGGCCAGCTTAGAGGCACCAGGTGGATAATGCTGATCACGGCGTTGATCAGATTGTCATGGCGAGCAAGGACAGCAGCGAATATGTTGCTTCCCACGCCAATCGCCGCTGCGCTATATCGCGCTCGTTGGCTAGCCAGCACAATTATGGCAACCATGTTGGCCGTGAACACAATAGCGAACAACCTTCGGTACACTGTGAACCACCCGTATCGAAACCAGGCGAATCGTCTTTCAATCGCTGGTAGAGGATACCTAGCAGCGTAGGCGTCCAGAAACTCTTTCTTTGCGATATGTTCGGTATACTGCAGTGGCGAAACCTCAACACTGACCGTCGTCTTCTCGTTCTTCTCGGCGCTTCCAGTGTTCTCTGTGATAGTGAACTTGTATTGCCCGGCAGTCTGCGCTTGGAGCAAGTCTTGCACGGGCGCTGGGAGATCCCCATCGTGAAGGCTTGCGATGTCAGTTTCGGAGCTTTCCTGAGCGGCTTTGATTGAATAGATCGAGCGTTGTCGGTCGTCGCGATTCATCTGGCCTGTTGATGTTCTGATTGTCCCTTGTCCAACATTGGCATCGCCGGCGATCGATTGGATAATCGAACCCCGTCGTGCCTCAAACGAGACAACTGAGCTTCTCCGAACACCGTTGCTGTGATGCCTTACGTGAGCCATGTCTGGTATCGCAGGAGGCTGTTGCAACGGAGTGGCTCCATCTCCTGACTGCGACTGTTTCTCTGCCATCTCTCCTTCATTCGTCTCGTCCGCCTGGACCTCCATCACATCCTTCTGCCATGAGACCTTTCGAAACATGTCGTTGCCTAGGAAGCGAAGAGTTGCTTGACTTGTTCTTGCGCGCTTTCCCAAACAGATCCGGTCAATACGCACGCGTGTGAGGTATGGAATATATTCCAATCGCTCTGGCGAGCGGGCGCCCTGTGTTCCAGCTTCTCTCGCCACTCGGCATCAGGAGAGTACATTTTGGCACTAAGAGCGTAGCCTTTCTCTAGCGTAGAGCTTAGGACTTGCATGTGAGACTATCAGCTTCAGCCAGCCACGACATAAAAGTTTATGCGTCGCGGCAAAGGCGCTGCTTGTCACACCGCACGACACACGATCCCTTGTGGAGCTAAAAGGTACAACGGAGGACACTGGCGGCTCACCTGGCAGCAGAGCTTGCTACTGTACATCGTGTGGGTATGTCTAGAACATATAGTGTCATTCTTCTGCTGTTGCTGAGGCCGTATCCAATACCAGCGCGATCAGCTTCGGGGCGAACGTCGGCATCCTGCTCTATGAATCCGAGACTCGTGTTCTACATTCCAAGTTAGTGCAATGCGTGACCGTGTCTGCTCGCTTATAGAACCATAAAGACTCGCGTACCGCCGGTCGATATCGACAGCCATACCGCTTCCGGCTCGAGAGGCCAGACTCGAGCCTGGTTCCAAGACGTGTACGCCCAGATGGCTCGACAAGCTTCAGCCAGACAGCTGCAACGGGTGCTGGAATGGACTGTGCGAGGTGCCGAACATAGTTAGATTAGGCGAAAGTCCCAAATATTACAAAGTTTGGAGTAGCTTTTGTGGCTTGCCGCGCCCACGAAGCTCATGAATGGCTGCAAGACGTTCTCCATACTTTCTCTGTGCTTTGTACCAAAGCAGTCAGTCGATTGAGACACTTGATTGCGAAGGCCGTCGCCGTCGGCCGCGCACGACGCATGTGCTGTCATGTCATTTCGTTGCGGCCACCAGTAGCATTGGGTTATGGTGGCGTGTTACCGTGCTCTCAAACGAGGACAGCGCGTTGCGGCGCCTCCGTGAAAGACGGTATAGGCCGGGCAGAGAGGTAATCATGGGGCCTTGCACCACAGTGTGAATGTAAATAGAGGGACCCCCGCTCCCCGAGAGAATCGACAGACGCCTCCAGACAAACAAAGATCGAACATCGAGTTATCACAGCAAAAAAATGGGCGACGCGGGAGCCACCACCACAAAGCACTCTGATGCGCTTTTGGTACCGCTCGAGCGCTTCGGGTAAGCATTCTCGATGTTGCGCGTATGCGACGCCATCTCATGCATGTACAGGAAGTCTTCGCCCCATCCACGCGTGCAGAACTTGAAGGCATACGAGAAGCTGTACAAGAAGTCAATTGAGCGGCCGGATCAGTTCTGGGCTGAACAAGCACGCTCACTGATCACCTGGGAGCGTGACTTTGGCGATCTTGTCCACGAAGGCAGCTTCAAGGATGGCGACAATGCCTGGTTCCCAGCAGGGCGACTGAATGCCTCATTCAATTGTGTTGACAGACATGCTAAGCGCAAGCCAAATGCTACAGCTATCATCTTCGAGCCTGATGAGCCAAGCAGTCCGAACCGATCCCTGACGTGGAAAGAGCTGCAGAGAGATGTGTCACGCTTGAGCTGGGTCTTGACGCGTGACTTTGGTGTCAAGAAGGGCGACACTGTTGCCATATATATGCCAATGGTTCCGGAGGCTTTCGTCGCTGTCCTGGCTTGCACGCGCATAGGTGCCATCCACTCAGTCGTCTTCGGTGGCTTCTCTGCCAACGCTCTCCGTGACAGGATCCTGGATGCCGACGCCCGTGTTGTCTTGACTGCCAATGAGGGCGCTCGTGGCGGCAAGGTCATCGCTCTCAAGTCCATCGTCGATGAAGCTCTTAGCCAGTGCCCAAATGTGGCGAGCTGTCTGGTCTATCGAGCTACGATGAGCGCAGTGCCCATGCAGACAGGCCGGGACTACGATTGGACCAGAGAAACTCAAAAGTGGCCTGCGGTGTTCACGCCGGTCTCGATGTCATCCGAGGATCCGCTCTTCATGCTGTATACCTCTGGGTCGACTGGAAAGCCGAAAGGGTTGATGCACACCACCGCCGGATATTTGCTTGGCGCCGCATTGTCAACGCAATACGTCTTCGACATCCACGCGGACGACGGCGATGTCTTCTTCTGTGGAGCTGACATCGGCTGGATCACTGGCCATTCGTACTCGTTGTACGGTCCGCTGATGCTGGGCTGCACTGTGGTGATATACGAAGGCACTCCGGTCTATCCATCGCCATCGCGATACTGGGAGATCATCGAGAAGCATAGAGTCACCCAGCTGTACTCAGCGCCAACAGTGCTTCGACTTCTCAAGCGTGCTGGCGATCAGTACGTCAAAAGCGACGCTGTGCAGTCGAGCTTGCGAGTCGTTGGGTCTGTGGGAGAGCCACTAGCGGCGAATGTGTGGCAGTGGGTACATGATGTGGTCGGCCGAGGTCAGATCCATGTCGTCGATACCTTCTTCCAGACAGAGACAGGCTCTTATTTGATCGCGCCTCTGGCCGGTACGACTCCGTCTAAGCCAGGCTGCTGTACCCTCCCATTCTTCGGAGTGGAGCCTGCTCTGCTCAATCCTGCCACAGGTGTTGAAATCGCAACTCCTGGAGTCGAGGGAGTCCTCACCATCAAGCGGCCCATCCCAAGCATGTCGAGGACGGTTTGGCGCGACCACAATCGATTCATGAACGTCTATTACAATCCATATCCCGGATACTACTTTACTGGCGACGGCGCAATCAGAGACCAAGACGGCTATTTCTGGATCCAAGGACGCGTCGACGATGTGATTAATGTGGCAGCTCATCGACTGTCGACAGCCGAGATTGAAGCCGCTCTTCTCGAGCACGCCTACATGGCCGAGGTTGCAGTTGTCGGAGTTCCAGATGATTTGACCGGACAGGCCGTGACCGCATTCGTCTCCTTGAATCGGAGCATTGACAATGCTGAAGCCATCAGAATTGCAAAGGAGCAGGTCTCCACCAGCATTGGAAAATTTGCCTCGCCCAAGCATGTCGTGGTCGTCCAGGACCTACCAAAGAACCGCGCGGGCAAGATTATGAGGAGACTGCTGCGCAAGATCTGGTGCGGTGAGGAGGATCAACTGGGCGACATCACGACGCTGGTGAATCCGGCGGCCATTCCGGCCATCATCAGCGCCGTTAACCCAGGCAGAGCACCGCAGACGCCCGAGCCAACGGAAATCGATCAGCTCCAGAACTTGGCGCGGCGGATGTCCATCTGTTAGATGCGAGCACGTGTATTGCTGTCATTAGTCCGCAGTATCGTACCATGTTCATTTTTCACGCGTTCTGATGCGCTTTCCGAACTCCATTTGTGTCGTTGAGGAGCAACTGCTCGCGTACCATCTGGCAGGCGCGTTGCGAGCCATTGTCGTACGGTTGTTGAAGAAGGGGCGGCCGTCAGGAGAGGCCAGCTACCGCATGAGTACATGTATATGCATGTACAGCAGGCACGCAGGATACAGTGATGGAAGCAACGTCTGTGACGCTGCGGAACACCAGACGCGTTCAATTGTGCTCCGTGGTACATTGCATCCTACTAGGCGTATATCTCGTACCATCGTGGCTACCTTGCTTGGCATCGCTTTTCCCTGGCCCGGCCGCACGAGGGGTAACGTTACGACTGCCATTCTTACACAAAAGATCACTAATCTCTGCACGACTACTGTCCCAACGGATGAACTCGCTAACATGTCATCCGAGTGCGGGTACAGGAGAATGCAGTCGCTCTTGGAAACCTGCGGCGATTTTCGACTGCGGAGACCCCTTGCCTTCACGAATGATGAGAAGCAGACACTTGCACAAGCTATGCCGAATTGTCAAGTCCACCCAGGCGTCCAGAACAGCATTCCCAAAAGCCAGAAACGCTCTGTTCCAATGCCAAGATCGCCGCGCAAGAACTAAATCGCCCTATCGTGTAGCTGACTCGTGTCGAAGTGAGACCTACCTACTCTTTTCTCGGAGTGCCCGAAAGGTGCTTCCATGATCCATCTAGCACTACGGTAGGCTGGCGCGTATGATTCCGTTCGCACTGGACGGCTGCGAACTAGAGAGACCCACGAGGGAGTCTAGCTCGTGCCCATTGCGGCAGAAACCACAGCAGGGTTCGAAGCGTGCGTCTCTTCTCTACAAAGCCAAGTCCTATTTACGACGAAGCCGTACCAAACCCGACTCTAGCTCAATCATGAGACCGAAGTTCCAGTCGTTCGCAGCACTGACGAAGTGGGTCATCAAGGCAGGTGGTTAGCCCCCTTCTCCTTCTCTCGTCCTACCTCATGTTTCATTTGTCTCCCTTAGTATTCTCAACCACATCCTCCGAATCATCCAGAATTTGCACTCCGTCTGCTCAGACAACTCCAAACAGGCCAACATGAACTTCCTCACCCTCCTCCTCGCCGCAACCGGTGCAATGGCCGCCTGCACAAAAGAAGGTCCCATCAACAACCTCTGCAGAAAGCCCGCCGGCTCGACAACTGGTACTTGCCGAGCACTGTGGCAACCGAAGCAGGGATGCAGATATGAAATAATCGACCAGAGCCAGGGGGTAAGCAACAACGAGATGATACCTCGTAGATGACCTGCTCCCGCATTGATGCTGACGAGGATCCTTCTCAAATTGATCAGTGCACAAGCAATTCCGAATGTCAGTTCAACATCCTTTGTGGTGATTGTCCATGATGGTGCCGAAAAGCGACCATGATGAAGAAGGAGAAGAAGAGTGATGATGGGAGCGATACAACGCCAGACATCATTACCAGGTACAAGAAGAGGAAGGAGAAACAGTCCATAATATGAGTGTGGCTCGATTGAACAATATGGATCGCAGTATTCCAGAGTTCGTTACTGTGTATTTCGCCTTCATCCATGCCTCCGTCATACCACCAACGCCGCCGCCATGAGAGAGTAAAGTACGAAAAGAGTTCCGTCATCCCAAAACGATCAGACACCCAGACGGCGAAATGGATGACAATGGTCCCAGCGTCCATGCCAGTTGCCAAAAGTTTTCGTTACTGTGTGCTTTTTTGATTCATTAACGTCCAACATGATTCTGTGGTTCATTTGTTCATTGATTTTATGTTTTCGTTCGTCCATGAGTGAGAGATTGCGAGCGAGAAAGAGGAAGAGAGTCGTAAACAGGCCGTAGTCCCTAACCCAACCACCCATCATCATCATCAATCTTTCCATTCGTCTTCGTCAAGCTAAGATCCAATCCAAGATCCAATTTTGGTGGCTCCAACGGTAAAGCATTATCAAGTTGCGGTGGAAGGTCCGCTTTCTTCTTCGGACTCTTCTTGGGCGATTTCTGAGCTTTCATCGCTTGCTCGACAATTTCTTCTTCTGAGGGGCCCTCACGGACGAATCGTGTCTCCCAGCCGTCTTCGTGAGCCGCTGCGACCCATGCTTTTAGGCCGTCGTGCACACCAGAGTAGAACTTCTCTTTGCATGTGCGGAGCACAGTGCCCATGAGTTTTTCGAATCCTGACTGCTGAAGCTCTTCGCGGAGCGTGTTTCGTTGGTGGTGATCTGGAATCGATGCAACGATTGCATTGAGCAGGTCAAGGTGCGCTGTGATATATGTTGTTGCATCCCATTCGACACCTCCGATATATGGAGCTGCTGGTACTGGAGGGCGAGAGCCCGGAAAGTGTCGCTGTGTATAAGTGCTGGCAAGGATCTTATTTCGTTCTTCTTCGTTGACATCAGCCTTTTGCGAATGCGAACTGCTCGGCTTGGGAAGCGGCACGACGTTCAACTGATGCAAGAAAATCCAAAAGACCTCTCTCGTCACGTTCGAGAGCTCGCGTGACCACAATTTGTATGGCCGAGGAGTGTGCATGCCCAGAACAAAGTCCACTGGACGTTCGTTCTCCGACTTTGCGGGCTCCCCTAGATAGGTGAGTACTTTCCGCGCTCTGGCTTCTAGAGTTGCTGTGGATTTGTTCATCTCCGATGAGAGGTATGTGAGCAGCACATTGAAGATGATCGTCCGAGTCGTGTACTCCGCCGGGCCCTTCTTCTCTTCGTCAAACAGCATACCAATTAATGCAGGGAATAGATCGTCTGCAAACTTGTTCAGCTCCACCATCGCGCGCTCTGTCGTGCACAACCCTTTCAGGCAAAGCAGTGATTCGTGCAAAAGTTGATCTTCGTGATCTTCTCGCCACTCAATTGCCATTGTGCGCTTCAAGAGCTCAATAATCTCATGCATGCCATCCTGCGTGATGAAAGCATCTACCCATGACACTGTCTCATTGCGAAGCAAGATACGGAGCTTGTGCAGCCGACCAACCTCAACTTTGGTTGGATCCGGATTCTGCCGCAAGTAGGCGATGTAGTCACCAGGCACGGCCAGACTCGCATGCTGTCGTCCATATGAACCCGTGGGCGTCGTCGGTGTGAGGGAAGTTTTGGAAACATTGTTGCTTGGTATGATGATTGAAGTAGGTCGGCTGCGACTCTGTGAGCGTGGCTTTTTTGCGGGTGAGCCGTCATCCTTTTGCTCTTTCTTCCCTCGCGAGAACGTGAACGTGCGACTCCGTGTCCTTGACCGCTTTGTGGACTTGCTGTCCTCTTCTTCCTTCAGGGGCACTTTGGTCTCAGTGGTAATGTGATGAGTAGCGCTGGTGTTTTCCAAGCTGGTGACTGTAGCCGGCGGGCTATTGTTCTTGCCAGCGCCCTGATCCTGCCGAATGAAGTCTGCTTTGACTCTCATAGTCAAGCTCCGCATCTTCTGTCGCATGGGCTCTGGAATATTGCGAGCAGCAAGCACTGCCTCAAATTGGGCATCGACAGCTTTGGGATCGAGCGGCGCTTCCTCTTTCTCCTTCTCTTTGCTGGAAGATCTCTCCTTGGTCTTACCCTGGAACATTGCCACAGCAGCCATGACTCTCCCGCCTCTCTTCGTCAAGTTGATCTTCTCTTTGCCAGCAGGCATCTCCGTACTGCCATCACTCACTTTTCGATCCGGTCCAGAGCGTCCCAGAATGCGATCCCGATCAAAGGAGACTCTTGCGTCCTGCGCCTTCTGCGTCTTTCTCTTCGAGTCGTCCGACTTTCGACTCTCCATGCTGGACTTGCTCCCACTCATCTTTCGGCCCAATGCGCTCAACATACCTTCTCCATTAGGTGAATGATAGCTTTGGGGTCGCTGCTGCGATAGCGAAGGTCGTAGGGTGGGTTCATCGAACGTGCCGTTGAAGTTTCGCTGTTTGCTCACGTTGTACACTTGGGGGGTATATCGGTCGATCTCAGCTAGGAGGTCGTGTGAAGATGGCTTGCTGCTCGTGCTGGCTCGCTCCCTCTGACTGGTCAAATGATTCGTGGTAGCCATCTGCGCCCAGATCGGCGTCGGTGCTGCGGGCTCGTGCTCGAGGGGCGAAGTGTTCTCCTTATTCTTCTCCACGTTCACTTGTTTTGACAAGTCTTTGCTTGATCGATTCATCCTCGCAAAGACTCCCGCGAGATTTGTCGACGACTTCGATTTCTGTGGCTTGGCCTGGCTGTCCTTTGTCTTGTCTCTGTTGCTCCTTCCCAAGGTGTCTTTCTTCTTGCTTGGTGAAGATGGAGGCGACTGGACATTGTTCTGACGCTCGCCGAGCACGCTCCGGCTACCCATCGGGGCTCTGTATGACTTCTCATCCTGCTTTGCGTTGGCAGCGGTCTGCTCAGGACTGGCTGGGCGGCCCTTAGACGAGACCAGCGATCTCAAGATGTTGGATTTGGAGGAGGCATTGCGGCGGTGTCCGGGCGTGTGGTGCTTGACGTCGGCCATGGCAGTCGAGAGTCGCAAATCGTCTAGAAGAAGCAAGCAGTGGACATGATAGACTCAATGCAGGCGTGAGGAGCTGGAGTCGGGCGCTAGCACTCGAGCGCGTCGTGTCTCGGGTAGTGGAAGCCTTTTAGCACATGAAATCAACATGCACGCTCCGACGCGTCTCCATAGCAACCCGTTCGCGTGTGCATCTCGATGCTTCACTTCCCACGGTAATCTCCTCGCGAATGCACCACCACGTTGCCCTCGACCACGGTATGCTGCTGCTGCCAACTCATCGTGCAGGCTGTGCGGCTTCTCGTCGCCATGCTCTTCTTCGACATGTCCGCGCTCGACAAGTGCCGGAGATAGCCCTTATCGCCGCCGCTCCAGCGTCATCGTAGCCATTGGGGTGCCCCGAACATTGGGGTAATAGAAGTAATGGCTCGAACACCCGTTTTTCTCATACCCCTCCTCTCCTAGACAACCACCCACCAAGCCAGCTCTCATACGCAATGTCTACGCCCACAGCAGTCTTTCGCGGCGGCGCCACCGCCCTCATTACAGGCGCAGCGAGCGGCGTTGGCCTCGCAGTCGCCAAGCTATGCGCCTCGCACTCGATGAACGTCCACCTCGTTGATAACAACACCGAAGCTCTAGACGCAGCCAAAAGCAAAGTCCAATCCAGTGGTACTGTCACCACCCACTCTCTCGACGTCTCCAGCCTCCAAGAATGGACCAACCTCAAACAAAAGCTCGAAAGCTCGGGCACTAAACTTGATTTTCTCCATCTCAACGCGGGCATTGGTGCCAATGGCGACTGGAAGGACTCTGCCTACTTCCACAAGATCTTCGATGTCAACTTCTTTGGCGTGATCAATGGAATCAATACCTTCTTCCCTCACTTCGAGAACAACTCCTCTTCTCCAAAGTCCATCATCATCACAGGCTCTAAACAAGGCATCACAAACCCACCGGGAAACCCAGCATATAATGCTTCAAAATCAGCAATCAAAACAATTACCGAACACCTCCATTTCGATCTTGCAAAGTCTTCACCTAAGACTTCGGTTCATCTGCTAGTGCCAGGCTGGACATTCACTGGATTGACAGGTGGCGGGAAGACCACATCTAAGCCCGATGGTGCGTGGGCTGCAGAGCAGGTCGCAGATTACCTGTATCAGAAGATGGGTGAAGACAAGTTCTATGTCATTTGTCCGGACAATGATGTGGATTGGGAAACGGATCGGAAGAGGATGACGTGGACCATGGGAGACGTGGTTTATGAGAGGAAGCCGCAGAGCCGTTGGCTGGAGGAGTATAAAGAGGAAGCTGGTGAGACGATGAATGCCATGAAATTGGGGGAGAATCAGAAGGGAAGTTCGGCTTGATCTCGTATACAGTATCTACGACAAAAATGATACAATGAAAAGTTGTTCGTATGTTCGTATAGCACACGCCGGATGACTACTTTCTTCTCAACTGATCCGCCTGCTTGGCACACTGTCTCGCCATCTCCGACTGCTCATCGGTCTGTACAACAAGCACACGATGCCGACTCTTCTCACTCCCAATATCAACAACCACATTCTCCTCAGGCTCCTCATTCTTCGCCCCATCAAGCTCAAATCCCAAACACGCCGCCCTGTACACGACCGCCTTCCTCAACTGCCCTCCCTTCTCCCCTATTCCGCCAGCGAAAACCAAAGCGTCTACCTTCCCACCCAACTTGACATAATAACTCCCCACGAACCCCAGAATTCTATCCACGAAAACCTCAAAAGCCAATTTACACTTCTCATCACCCTCCTCGGCCTTCTTCGAAATCACCCCAAAATCCGTCGTGCCCGTCATAACACTCCATCCAGACTTCTTATTCAGAATCTCCTCTGCTTGCGTAATGCTCATATCTTTTGTGCTGCTCGGACTCAATTTTCCGGCGTCATGCGTGAAATGGAATATTAGTGAGGGATCTACGTCGCCGGATCGGGTAGCGCCAGGTAAGCCTGCCAAAGGTGTCAAGCCCATTGATGTATCGAGGGATTTTCCATTCTGGATTGCGCAAGCGGAAGCCCCGGAGCCGAGATGGAGAGCGATGATGTTGAGTTGGTCTTTTGGTTTTTGGAGATATGTTGCGACGGAGCGAGTGATAAACTGGTAGGAGATTCCATGGAAGCCGTATTTGCGGAGTTTGTTGTGTTGAGCGATATTTTGATCGATGGCGTAGGTGGTGCTGGCTTTTGGCATGGAGGAGTGGAAGGCTGAGTCGAAAAAGGCGATGTTGTTGACTTTGGCATTGTTGGCGTGGACTGCGCGGACGATTGTCAGAGCGCCAGCGTTGTGGAGAGGGGCGAGATCAGAGAGCTTCTCGATGTGGTGGTACGTGTCTCGATCAATTCTGGTAGGCCGGTCGTAGTCGCCTCCATGAACTACACGATGGCAAGCGAATTCGATATCATCGCGGTGTTGGAGCTCCGGAAGGTCAGAGTCTTCGGTCAAGTGCTTAATGATGAATTCATAAGCACTTTCTTGGGAGTTAACTTCCTTGACTTCTTGATCCTTGACTTTGTGTTCGCCGCGTGAGTACTTCAGCTTGGCAGGTGGTGCTGTGAGCCCGGAGATCTGGATTTCTGCAAGCTGTTGAGGATCTTTCGTAGGAGATTCATAGGAAAATACGGAGACTTTGACTGAGCTTGAGCCGGCGTTGATAGCGAGGATTACTTTGGCCATTGCAGCAAAGGTGTGAAGTGAGTGTGAACGAAGAAGAGTCGTCGACTTACCGTAACCACTCAAGCTGTCAATTGTTTGGCGATGGTGAGAAAGCGCGCGCCCAGTGACGTCGAGGTTGCAGCCGAAGAATCCGGAATAGTGGGACTGTCATGATCGAGACACGAGATCACACAACCTGTGCACCATTCAATGAAAAGTTGATTCATTCGTTCGCGGAAGGGTATCTATGCATAGGGCACGACTCGTCGTCGCCGCTTCTTCCATTCCGACAGTCTCTCATCAAGCCCTTCTCCAGGTATAGGGCTGTTGGTATCTGCTACTCTTTGCATCTTTGGCGGTATTCCAGCTCCTGGTTCGTTCGGCACAGGTGCTGCAGGTGCCGCTGGCGGTGGTGCTGGCGTCGAGGAGCTGCTTCGCCTGGGCTTTACGAGCAGCAGAATGAACATGCCAGCCACGATCAGCACCAATAGCAGTATGATCTTGCGCTTCGTGCTTCTCTTCTGATATCCTGTTGCGACTTTGAGCTCCTTGTCCGCCTCTTTCACGTGCTCTGCCGTGCGCTCTACGTTGTAGTCGATCCGATCCAGCACAGTGCCTTGGTCGATAACCATAGTGTTCAACTCTTGGAACAAATTTGACAAATCAATCACGCCCTGCGCAATTTTTTCGATTTCTCGTTCTCGTTGCTCAATTTGAGCGTCCATCACTCCCCTCCTCCGCACCTGTGCGGTTTGCAGCAGCGTTGACTGGGCTGCCGAGCGATCCGTTTCTGATTCCATCACGGCTGGATCGTTGTAAGGATTTTGTGCCATCGGAGTGCCAGCTCTGTCCAAGGGGGAATTCATTCCTCCAAGTGTGCGCATTTTCTTCAGATACGCAGATTGTTTCTTGCGAAACAGTGTGCTGACGTCCCCTATACGGCTCGCTAGGGACATTTTGAGATTCTTCGCCATGGTCGCGTCAGCATCAGCGATGGCGCCGCCCGACTGCTGTTGTTGCTCTTGCTGCAAGCGATCGATTCTTCTGATAGAATTCCGACACGTAATAAAGTCCTTCGTGATGTCCTGAGTCAAATTCTCAATATCCCTTTCCTCTTTGGCTTTCACGCTCTCATCGTCGAAGCCCGGCAGCACATGCTTCGCATGCATCTGGTCCAGCCTCTTCATCTTCGCAGTGATGTTTGACAATGTCTGTGACACCTCGTCCTGGATGTCCAGCCATCGTGGGGGGAGAATGTCCATTTCTATCACCGCATCCCCGTCATTGTCGAGGTTGGACATGAGTCCAGCCCGTTCGGAGTCGTCCGGCGCATCGGTGAAGCGGCCATTGCTAGGACCAGCGATACGCGATCGCTTTGCTGGATGATGTGTGTAGGACTGGCGATATGAAATGAAGCTACACCAGCATGAGCTGTCATGGTCTCTTCGCACGCACACGTTGCCACTCACAGGTTCGTCCGATCGCGCCACGCCCCCAGGTTCACCGCTGTCGACATTGTAGCGTGGTAATGTGGTGACAGACGCGCATCGTGTGCAGTGCTCAAGCTCGCGACCTGCTCAGACCTCACTCAACATCATTGGATCGCGCTGGGATTAACTGTGACGCAGGCGTGTCCCGAGATGGCGGTTCGCAAGGTTGAATGCCGAGGATAAAGACGATGGAAATGTGCAGAGTGTCGAGCGTGTGACGGGTATAGGCTACTGTACGGAAGGGCAGACAGAAATAGGACAGCGAAGCAGCTGGCACATGCAGGCCGTTGCCCGTGGGAAAGCTTGTGTCGGAAGTCACCGTTGATGAGCTGAGCGTGAGTCCCTGGAAAGTGAATTGGCTCCTGCCCACTTCCGCCGTCCAGCAAACAACACTCTCCCCCTCCTGCTGTCACACTCAACACCTGTCCACCGACTCCACGACTCGACCTGACCCTCGCGCCCTCTGCTTCGGCGACATTCACAAATCGACCTCGTAACGCCCGCGATCACCGCACACACATCATGGTACGCGCAATTCGGATACCCCACTAGTGGTGTGCGTGTCGGGAACATTGAGCATCGCACAAATACACACGCCACACGCACGATGCCGTGACAGTAGAAGATGGCTGACTGAGCGATTGCGATAGGCTGATTCATTGACCGAGGAGCAAGTCTCCGAGTTCAAGGAGGCCTTCTCCCTCTTCGTACGTACACTTTTCTGAAACAATCAGGCAGCCGCGAGGCAGAGCTAACCACAACACCACAGGACAAGGACGGCGATGGTACGATGCGCACCCGCTCTCTGCGATTGCACTGAACTAATCTCAACCGAAGGACAAATCACCACCAAGGAGCTCGGCACTGTTATGCGCTCCCTCGGCCAGAACCCCAGCGAGTCCGAGCTGCAGGATATGATCAACGAGGTCGACGCCGACAACAACGGCACAATCGATTTCCCCGAATTCCTCACCATGATGGCCCGCAAGATGAAGGACACCGACTCTGAGGAGGAGATCCGTGAAGCCTTCAAGGTCTTCGACCGCGACAACAATGGCTTCATCAGTGCCGCCGAGCTGCGACACGTCATGACCTCCATCGGCGAGAAGTTGACAGATGACGAGGTGGACGAGATGATCCGTGAGGCTGACCAGGATGGCGACGGAAGAATTGACTGTAAGACGAGACGCGGACACACAACCAAATGGTGCAAGTGAAACCTCTGACTAACGGCTTAACAGACAATGAGTTCGTTCAGTTGATGATGCAGAAGTAGACCCTACTTTCTTGAAGCCACGACATCTACATCGAGTACATTCCAGTCAAAGAAAAGCGCGTTCGCGAGCTATGGCAACGAAACGGCCCTACGATATCCCACCCGATCCCCTATCTCCTTTTTTGCAGCTACTCCACGACGTCATTCCCAGCCTGGCAGGCAGAAGGCTTGAGAAAATTTGAATGCAGATGGTATACCTTTCGGAGCGGCGTGGCAGGAAGCGTGTCATTGCTTCGATCGCGCCTGCTTCGTGCTACATGGAATCACACCTGATCACCTTTTCTGGTTTGCCAAAGTTGAGCAGTGCTCTAGGATACTCTCTTAGCTTAGCGAATCTGAAACATCTGTCTTCCCCTAAGAGGTTGCGGTTTATCAACTCAGTGTTATGTTCTTGGCCGACCTCATTGAGCTCACTGATTTCTTAGTTTGAGTGACGTAGTTACGCTTGAAACCAGACATCATCCCCCCCGACATAGCAGGCCATCGTGGCAACCCGGGTCTTGCGATTGCACCACATGGGAAACACCGTGCGCGACATCTACGCAATATGACAAATTCTTCCTCAATCACTCAAAGCGCCGTCCGATTCAGAACCAATTCTTCCGGTACGCGTCCCCATACAAACCATTCACTGGGTGCAGACGTTGTAAACATCTCGAATCTTGCTCCGTCACCAAAAGTTGCCATCATCTCCAACATCTCCGACCGCGAGAAGAACCAGACTCCCGTGCCTGGAGGAATGCGCACATGGGCAATGCGAACAGAATGAACGTTTCGTGGACCGACACCTGGCACAATTCCTTGGTTCCTTCGTCTTTGTTGTTCATGTTGTGCGGCTGCCGGATCGCTGTACAAAGACACGAACTGTGTAGCTTTGCGATTCCTCCAATTCAAATGTTGCCTCATTGTAAGTGGAGTGATGACATTCCATGCATTCATTACGTAGTCGTTATCATCTTTGCATTGAATGCCGATACCTGGCTTGAAAGGCGTTTGAGATAGGTTGTCGTACACGTGCCAGAGGTCGACGTATTCCTCGTTGGCTGCGAATTGATGAGGTCGGAAGATTTGCAGCAATTGCTCTTTGCTGTTTTGTGCCATTTTGTAGTCTGAGCTGTGTGAGTGGTACCTGGAATGAGCAGTCTAAGTAGAGCTTGTGAGAGATAGGTTGGGACTGGGAGAAGGGTCAGGCACTTGGATCAAGATTTGATGTGTTTGGATCGAAGCAGCGACTGTCCGCTGTGCCACATCGGTTCGGATGAGAAGCAGCTAACAGACCGGTGAGGAGTCCTCCAGTCATGATTAGTAGCGAGCTTAGTCGACGCAGCTCGATACAAGATTGCCAACGCAATCTGGTTCCGAGCTTCACCTCGCTATTGTATTCAGCTCTATCGTTCGTGATCCACGTATCACTTATGCTTGGTGTCAAGTTGCCATCAAGGCCGGTCCTGCTTTAGCGCATTTGGAAGATCGGACTTTCCGTTGAATAGTCCTTCAAAACCGTGCAAGCATCAATGATGTCTCGAGATGCCGCGTGATGACAGTTTTGGTTAATTGAAACATAATCCTGCTTGAATCTTGAACTATCTCCTCCTCCGCCGCTTCAAATCAAGCTTTGCTTCTTCAGTTTCCAAGTCTTCGATAATCACCAATGGATCGTCGTCTTCTTCGTCTCTCGTATAGTCAGACTGGTCCAGCATGGTCCGCGCCTCCTGCTCAAATTCGGGCACCAGCGACGTCAACTTTGGCGCCTTGCTCTCACTATCAGAAGACGCATAGTACACATCATTCAGGAAGGTAGTAAAATATAACACAGCATTCAGAATCTCCTTGCCGGCGGGTATAATGTGTTCCTGTATCATATCACGTCAGCATAATGTTTGAGGAGTTTGATCGCCTTTGATCGCAAAGGGGCTCACCTTTGGCAGCAAGAATCCATAAGTACCCCTATCGCGCAATTTCAACTGGTACGCATATCGCACTCCAATCGTGCGATAGAAGAAATCCAAAGCAGAGCCTCCCGTGGCCTCTATGCTGGGCCGCAAGTGGACCTTTTTGTTAGGTGAAGTCATAACTGAATTGCCCTCGCACGCAGACATCACTTCGTAGTTGCGGCCATGTGTGGCGCGGATAGCCTTGGCCAATCCCATGCCGAGTTCTTCGAGATTTTCCAACCCGGGTGGTTCGTCGTCGCAGGAATAGCTATAGGGGTAAAGTACTTCCTGTGAGTAAGAGTGCAAGTCTAAGAAGCCGACGAACTCGACGTTGTTGTTTTCGGTTTCATTTTTGGCCCAGTCTGCCAGGCGTTTGGCTTCGACGGCTTCGAAGGGGGATTCGCCAGTGTAGGACTCGCTACACGGATTGTCTGTTGCGGACCATTCGAAGCCGAACGAGCGATCAAGGTCCATTCCCTGGCAGAATCTAATGCCTGTTTGCTGGCGATTCTTGCGCCATAGACGATCGGTTTCCCAGGTGTAAATGTAGCCGTCTGGGTTCAGGGTGGGAATGAAGACGAAGTCGAAATTCTCCAGCAGCTGCGTGGTCATGTGGTCCTTGCCATATCCAGTGATCAGCGAATATGCGATGTAGTTGACGGTTGTGGTACTAATCCATTCGCGCGCATGTAGGCCGCCAGAGATGAGAATTGTCTTTCGTCGAGGAGGATTCGGGTCATCATTGTTGGTTGGATGAACACCAACTCGTACAGCTGGGATGCTGCGGCCCTCGTATGACAGGCCAATGTTAATGTGTCTGACGTGCGTCGTAAAGAGAGAAGACATGAGGCGCAGCCATGGCTCGATCACATTGAAAGGCTGAAAGTCCCCAAAGAAGATGTTGGTATCGGCCTCGGAGGCGCGCTCCAAATTGGCAACGAGGGGTCGCCTTGTAGGTTGATTGAAGGCCGGTGTGTTGCGGTGTGTGGATTTCTGATAGTTGGCAATGATGGCCTCGGACAACTCCTTCTCTCCCATCAACGGCTTGTGCGCGTGCTGGAGCGAGTCTGGTAGCAGCCCGAGCAGCAGAGGCACGCTGTCTTTCGACACACGTATGTCCACCCAGTCGTGCGCAAACTCCCACACATCCAGCATCAACGTATCCGCAGCCTCCGCCAAGCTGGCCGACTCTTCTGATGTGCTAATGTTGAAGCGCAGCACCAGATCCCCGCCATATCTCGCGACAGTGTGTGCTGGCAGCTGTCGGTCCCAGCCGTCTTTTGACAACACAATGCGCTCATCCTTGGTGTGTTCGAAGCCCAGCACGGACTGCAAAAAGTGCTGCTTGATGCTCGCCCATCGCGATAGTCGTTGTGGCTCGTGGCGGGGAGAGGGCGCGGCGATGGCCAGAGCGCATACTGCCAGCAGCGTTGCGCTATGGAACTTCATGGTGGCAGGTCATGAGGGAAGGCAGGCAGAGACGGTGCCTGGGGAGGTATTGCGCGGTGGAATGGGAGCGTGTGGCAGAGCAACACTGCCACCGACGTTGAAGGTTTGCGATGCAAGTGGGACAGGCCAGGCAGCTTCCCAAGTTCCATTGGCCGCCTCGCAGGCCTGCTTGCCTGGCTGGGCACGGAGGAGACAAGTACCGCTGCTACTACTGCAGGAGACACGCGCGCACCTGCTGTTCGGCTCGCGGAAGGAGGGGCATCAGCATCAGCATCAGCGTCAGGCATCAGGCAGCCGTCTATCTATTCGAGATCGTGCGCTGTGCATGGCCGGGTGTTGGTCGCTCGCGTGGCGGCCCAGCGAGACTCACAGACCAGACCAGCTGGGAGAGGCCTGTGCAGCGTGAGACGGCGTCGTCACCACCGCCGCTGCCCGCCGCAGCATCGCTATGCTCACCTTCGTGGCCAGACGTCAACGTACCGGCCGCAGCAGGCTGAGATGCAGTTGCACAGTCAGCAGCAGCGGAGCGGAGCTGGCGGAGAGGCCGGGCCATGACGCAGCGCTGGGGGAAAAGAAGGTTGTAACGAGCATCGCGCCAGTCGAAGCACATGCGTCTCAGGGGAAGCGTCGCATTCATGTGTGTGCTCTCGAACGCGTGTTGCCATGATGATCTGACTTCTTGCGCCGCTCTGCTGTAGTACGTGCATCAGACACCACTCCCACCTGATACAGCCTTCTGCTTGGCCCTCCCCTCCTCTGCAATCTGCAATCTGCCTCGCCGCCGCCTCCACCGCCCTCTCCATTCGTATCGTCGGCCCAGCCCAGCCCTGCACTCCAGCCGCTGGACCCTGTCGTACAAACACCCAACGGCCGATCATCCACACGACCAGCGTCCCGGACGCACACCCTAGCCCTCGCTCAATTCCTACATATTGTGCCCGCCTGTCTGCCCGCCCTCCGCCAGCCTGGGGACCTCCGCCCGCTGCCCTTCCAATGCCCAGAGCCTGCGCAGCGAGGCGTGCCGGGAATGCCGCTGCTGATGAGACGCCAGAGTGTCTTGGGTGTGCCGAGCAGCAATAGCAATAGCAGCACCGATAACATTGTGGTGGATCCCCATGCCCGCCATGACGCCCTCGCTCCTCCCAGCGCTGCCGCCGCGAAGAACGCATCCCTCAAGCCTGATGCTGCCTACACACGACCAGTGACCGTCGGCGTCGACTCTGCGCCGCTGCCAGCTTCGAGACTCTCCCACGAGCTCCACCCAGATGACATCGCCGGCCCCAGCACGGATCACGATGCTGCCACTCGGTCCCGGAAGCGATTCAGCCTTATGAAGTTCCGCAACTACTCAGAGTCCCATTTGTCGGCGCGCGCAAAGTTGGACGCGGAGCGGGAAAAGGTGAACGAGGAGCTGCCGCCGGTGCCCGCAGTCACTCCTGACGGCGTCGTGCCAACAATTGTCAAGACTGCGCCAACGATGGGACACGAGGTGCCAGACGCGCAGCAGGCGGACACGGAGAGACAGGCGCGGCCCTCGCTGTTTAGGAGGTCGTCAGCCATGAAATCGCGCGCATCAGATCAAATCAGCAGAGATTCGAGCGAGAGAAGCAGAACTGCGAAGAAGGGCTCGTCAATATTCCGCAGAGGGAAGACTAGTGGCCTTGAGGACTTGCATCGGCTCTCAGCTATGCACATCAGCGACCAGCATAATGCACCTCCCTCGTACCGCGAACATTCGAACTCTGCGCTTGCCGTTCCCGTCTCTCAGACAACGGATCCAAGATTCTCAGAATCCTCCCGATCGGACGGAAGTTCTGGAGATGGACATATCTATGGAAGCACCACAACCACGACGCATACTGTCCAGACACATACTACCTTTTTCAAATTGCCTCGCCGAAACAAGAATCGCAATTCGCTGTTCCCGCTTCCTGTGAAACTTCCGCCTCCAGATGATTCGAAACACGATCAAAACGGCCCCATTACCCCACGCGCATCAACACAATCGCTTGCGCCAGAAACAGATGCCACACCGTCAACAGAGCTACCGGCTGACCGCCCACTGCGACGAGCGCACACCGAAGCGACTCCTTCAAAGCGCCCTCAGCCGAGTTCGCTTCAGGGATCTCCGAAGAAAGGATCGTTGGTCTTCGCGGAACCCGACACCACTTTGTTTCGACAGACATCTTCTCAATCTCACAGTTCGAATCCCTCATCACCACTACAGCCTCCCATGCGACTCGGTCTGAGGGATAGGTCCTCCACGCAAAGCTCGTTTGGTGGGCGTAGTGGGCACGATGCAGAGACGCCGCCTCTTTCGGCGAGTGGCCGAACTTCAACTTCCACAGCGGGACGGTCAAGTCTGGGCGGCCTGCTCAATCTTTCACGCTTCCGCCAAAGTTCAGAGCCGTATTCGCCACGGCATGGATCGCCAGGGACGCGAAGCAAATCGAACTCGTTCGCAATAAGCCGCGAAGCGCTTGTCATTCCGGAGCGCGAAGAAGGAGACACGCCAGGAAAGTATCTGGAGCGACTGGAGAATGCCGTGTCACGGAGTGTGATTGCTGGGATATTGTCCAAGTCCTCAGACCCATTTGCTCAGGCTGTGTTACGCAGCTACACCAGACGGTTTCCTTTCTTCACAGAACCCATTGACATGTCACTTCGCAAGTTTTTGCTCGAGGCAGAATTGCCCAAAGAAACGCAGCAGGTCGATCGTGTCATCCAAGCATTTGCAGATCGGTACCACGAGTGTAATCCTGGCATCTATGCGAGTGCTGATAGTGCATATTTCATCGCCTTCTCGATCATGATGCTGCATACAGATGCATTCAATCGGAACAACAAGCGCAAAATGCAGAAACAAGATTATGTCAAGAATACGTCCGGCCAAGGCATCTCCGACGACGTTTTGGCCTGCTTTTACGATAACATCTGCTACACGCCCTTCATACATTATGATGAGGATGTTGATATCAACGGCGAACGCGTATTGCATTTTACGCAACCGAAAAAATCTGGTGGCAAGCTCAAGAGTGCCATTCCAGGTGCGCCGGACATTTCGAGAAAACCCTCTGGACCTGTGGACCCATATAATCTCATTGTGGAACAGAAGCTAGACGCTCTTCGTCCGGCCATCAAAGATACGATCTTGATGGACGATCCTTATGACTACCGTGGAAGCCAAGGCGAGCTTGATCCGCACTATCTGCAACGCGCATTCACACATACCGGAATCATACAAATCATTTCAGCGAGATCGCGTCCGGCAGCGTATGAGAGCCAGTTCATCAATGGCCAGACTAATGCAACAGAGACGCAGCAAGGCATCGTGGATCTGAAGATTACCAAAGTAGGGCTTCTCTGGCGGAAGTCTGCGAAGAAAAAGAAGACTAGAAGTCCGTGGCAGGAATGGGGCGCCATTCTCACTGGCTCCCAATTATATCTTTTCCGTAATTCGCACTGGGCGAAAGGCTTGATGCATCAATTCATCAATCAGCAGAGGCCCGGCCGATCTAGAACACCTGTAGTTTTCAAGCCGCCCTTGCAGGACTTCAAGCCGGATGCTTTGATCAAAACGGACAATGCCGTTGCTTTGGTTGATTCGACATATACTCGACACAAGAACGCTTTCACTTTCGTCAGGCACGGCGGACAAGAAGAGGTCTTCCTGGCGGACAACGAGAGTGAGTTGCACGACTGGCTAGGTCTGATCAATTATGCTGCTGCGTTCCGCGCTGCGGGTGTACGGGTTCGGGGTATGACGGGAGGCAATGAAGACTCCACTCAATCGATCAAAAGGCTGAGATCGACGAACTCGTCTCGGTCGCTCCAAACTGATGACGAAGAAGTCACTGTCACTCACAGAGGTCTCGGCCCGCAATTGCAGCAACAAGTCATGGCGGCCCGACGACAAATTATGATGCAGAAGATTGCTGAGATTGAGAGTGAAATCGAGAGTGCTAATCGCCAGCTCGAGAATATGTTGCGAAACGCACGCCATTTACTGATCCTGGCGCCGATAGCACCGCGCACCAGAGAAGATGTCGTTCTTGCAGCTGGCCGAGCTGACGCCACGATCAAATGGCTGCGGCGCGATATGTGGCGTATGAAGTGCCATCGCGACATTCTTGCAATGGACGTGCGAATCGACGGAATGAGTGCCGCTGAACTCGAGAAGCTAAAGCCCAGCGAGCCAGAGTCAGCGCGCAAGGAGAAGCCGAAGATGCTCACCAGGTTCAGCTCACAGCGAACGCCAAAGAGTCCACCACAGAGCCCATCGAGCTTAACTTTCAACAGGCCCCCAACTCGTGAATCTGAGGACGAGACAGGCGCTGACAAGTCAGCGACTCCACCACAATCTGCCAGCCCACAGAAAGATGAACCATGGCGTCTTCCCCCTCTTGAACTTAATACGTCGCAGGGTGAGAAAGAGCATCGAGGCTCTGTGAGTAGCACACTGCTATCGGCATCCCCTCCCCCCAATCGGGGCAGTCTACAACACTCCCATTCGGCGTCTAGTATTCTCCAGGTTCGCACCCGCTCAACTGATACTTCGGGAACTGGCAATGGCGGCGCGCTCACGCCAGCCGCCAGTGTCGACGAAAGAGAGCTCCAGCTTCTGGCACGAGCTACCATGGTGCCTGATGCTCATATCGTGCGAGATGGTGGTGCTAGCATTGACGGTCCAGCGCCAGGTACTTCGCCAGAGAGTAGCAAGCACAAAGGTGTGCGGAGGAGCCTACAGAAGACCTTGCGCGACCATCACACCCCAAGTCTATCACACCGCCATCGGCGTAACAAGGAAAGTGACAGCACTGTCCGCTCAGCACACGTTGAAGGTCAGGAGTCAGAGGAAGCCACGCCAAGACTTACTCGCGATAAACCACGCTTTGTACTTCACGGGAAGCAAGCCTCGGTTGTGCAATTCGGGGGAGATTGGGAGCGTATGCGGGTTCGGAGAGAACAGTACGAAGCCGGACGCCCTTCCGCAGAATTTCAGTCCCAGATGGATGCAGCTTTTGTTCGAAAGCGTTCAGAAGCGCAGCAACAGCTGCGTGCTGGCATGTTTAGCCCGGTCGTCCAAGACTTAAACCGAGGCGGCACAACCGACGAGGATGACGATACGGCCAGTATAGTATCTGCCCAGAGCTTCATCTCGGATGCAGAAGCCGCTGCGACACTCGCTGGTGACAGGCCCCATACAGAGTCCTCCAATGGGGAGGACGTCACAGAATTCCCAGGCTTTGTCGACCTCTCCGAATGGGACCCTGATCGCAGGACGACTGTACTCGGACCATTCTCGCCCGTGAACCCTGATCAGAGCCAATACAAACACAGACGTTTCAGCAGTCTCCAAAAAGGCCAGGATGGAAATATCGAAGATGTGGAAGAAGCCGTTCAGAACGGCTATTTATCTACTTCAGGCTCACAGTACTCTACCAGTCCACCTTTTAATGCCACTGAGCCCGATATCCCGGAACTCGATTTCGCGGGTAGAGAGAACAGGCGCACAGTCATTGGCCCATCCATATCATCTCAGGAATTAGCGAAGGCGCAAGGGAACTTGTCACCCACATCAGGAACCGGGGAACCCAATCATAGCGCTGGGAGTTCTTTTGTGGAAGGGGAGCATGGGTTTGTGAGAGCGATTGGCGATGAGGAGTTGAGGAGTATGAGCTCGAGCTTGAATGCGAGCCCGCAGACAATCAAGTCGAGGTGAAGGTGATCACCATACTTGAGGACTAACAGCGATGTCCTCACTTCTGTATGTGTGTGCAGAAGTTGTGTAATTTTTCGGAGGCGGGCGGGACTTACCAAGATGATACCCTGGGAATGTCATGGATTGAGTGACTGTGCCTACCATCTATTCCATCCTCTCTTTTCGTCATGTTGTTATGCTCAAGGTAATGATCAGTGCGGGCCTTGGCAACAACCATTTTGACCAAGATGCGATAATACTGCATGTGAAGTCACCTACTGGGGTGCACATAGAAGTGCCGAATCTTAGCACATTCATGACACCGCACAAACACTCAGGAACAACGACATCTCGACCGAACACCTTGCCTCCGCTCTTCCCTCATCCCCAACAAACCTCACAATTTACTCTTCTTCCCCCCACCCAACACAACCCCCTCCAACCACTCCTTCAAAATCCCATTCACCTCATCCGGCGCATGCCACAACGCCCAATGCGTAGCCTTCACTTCCCCCCTCGTCAAATTCGGCACAGCTTTCTCCATCTTCGCACTCATTTCCCTCGTCAGCACCATGTCCCTCGTAGCCAGAATATACAACGTAGGCTGTTTGATTTGATTCCTCGTTTCCGCCGGAAGATTCAAATCTTCCTGATAATTAATCTCTCGGGTTCGATACCAATTGCATGGTCCATGAATTCCGTTTTTCATGAATTCGTCCACATAGTATTCGACTTCGGCTTCATTTAACAGAGGAGTTGGAGCGACGGTTTCAGAGTCAGAAGTCAGGATATCGAGATCGATGCCTGTTTTGGGAAGCATGAAATATTTTCCAGAAGCTACACGACCGCCGTACATTCCGTGGAGGAATTTTGTCATTGTAGGGCGGTCTTTGATGACGTTTTCAATTTTGTTGTCGGGGCTGCCGAGTTGGAGTTGGTAGCCGAACTGAGGGATTGTAGTTTCGGCGAGGGTTTTGGTGCTGATGTAGGATTTTGTGGGAGGGGCGTAGGCGGTGCAGACGCTGAAGATGTGGGAAATGAGGTTGGGGTACCATTGGGCTACGCGGTAGACTGTTGCTCCGCCCCTGTTAGATGATGGGTGTTGTTAGTTTCTTTGGTCTTCGAAAGATTTTGGTGGTGGTGATTTTCTTACCAGTCGTGTCCGCCGATGATGATCTTGTGGGTGCCGATTTTCTTGGCTATGGCAGCGACGACATCTGCGTGGGATTTGAAGCCATAGTCTCGTAATATATCGGATGCTCCGGTCTCTCCATAGCCCATGCAGTCGAGGGCGATGGTTCGAATGCCGAGAGAAGTGAGCAGCGGGATTTGGTATCGCCATGCCAGCGACTGATCTGGAAAGCCGTGAATGAGGACAGCTACAGCTTTTTGTGTTCCTTTAGCGTGGGCTTCAAGATATGCTAGAGATTGTGTCAGTATACATTTGTTCTTTGTAGAAGTGAGGGGTATTAAGATTCGCTTACACCACTTCCAGCCGTTTACTTCAATGTATTCCCGCTGCACCTTTGTCCCAATGTCGCGCGGTTGAATCTTGGGCGCCATGATAGTGCCAGGTGGGTCGATGACGCCGTCCATTGACTTCTGAGACTTGTGTAAGAAGTGCTAATGCTGAAGAACTTTGTACAGTCGGCATTGAGCTTGGCATGGAATCGAACTGGCTGACAGGTCATTGCCGAGGCACTAGATCGCGAACGTCGAGTAGCAGCTCGCATTCGGACGCAGCTACCTGGCGGATACCACGCCAGCTGTGTCAAGTTCTACAAAAGTTGATCATTGTCACAATTGGACCTCCCGCCTTGTCATGTGTAACAAGAGGTTGGAAGTGGCGTGACTCGTGAATGGGTGGACTGTGAACAGGGGACGGAGATCGGCCGATTGCCAAGACATATAGGACATATGTATGTGCAACGACATACTGACGATTGTCTATGCCATGCAATTGGCCGGCAACCTTGTGCGCATATAATCGCACGCCGCGATGTGGAGCAATGGGCGGCGCTCTGCAAATCCTCGACCCACGAGATGATTCAGCTGTCGGTTACGACCTACATTTCTTCTGCTCGGGAAGTAACCCTGCTATCGTGTGGTCAGAAGGAGTGACCAAGGCTTCCGTGTAACTGTTGTAGTGGCCTGCGCTAACGAGCAGCTTGTTGAGGTGCCCCAATCTGTGCTCGTCGCTACGAGGTGGCCTACTGATCATCATGGTTGCTGTTCTTCTAGCAACATGGGCCCGCAATTGCCTACTTTCCAGCGTAACCAGCACTTCCTGCGAGCGAACGCTGCCTTTGAAGAGGGAGACGACATGGTACACTCGATGGCTCAGAGTCCCGGACTTGTGAGGAGATTCCAGGTTCGAGGCGCTCAACGCGACAATCGCCCCCGGGAGCTGGTGCACTCAGCACTGGTGGTGCGGAGGAGCGTGGCCATGGCAAGCTTCGTCGTATGTAGCTAATGCACGGCGGCGCTGATGGACCGCCTCCTTTGCCGAATGCAAGTTACCGTGTGTCCCGCTGCTCAGTGCAAATCACTTGTGTGGCATAGCGCAGAGTACGGAGATATGTCCGATGCGCGCTCTGGACCTCTGGCGCGTGAGGCATTCGGGCCCGCGTCTCTCTTTGCATCATAGTTGTGGCACATCTGCAGCCGTCTCGTTGGCGTCGCGGTGTGGTGGATTGTTGATAGAGAGGACGCCCCCGCCCCGTACGTCTTTGCGTCTTTGCTTCGTGGTGGCACTGTCCGCGCCTCTGATCCCTACAATGCCGCTACCAGTGGTGAAGCCGATGAAGCAGCGTTCTGAGCTCCCGAAGAGACGTGGCAATGACATTGACCTGCGTTCAGGGACTGCATGGTGGTGTTTGGGGTGTCGCTCATCCCTTCCGATCGTGAGGAGGAAGCGGACGAGCGCAGGCAGAGGGTGTGCGCCTGCCTTAAATCTTGTTTGGCGATCGATGATGGATCAACTGAACCCTGCCAGATGGGCTAGCGACATTTGAGCATCTATGCGATGGCCGGAGGATTCTCCGAGGCGCATCACAACTTTTGCCGTAACGAAGTCGTTGACCTGGGACCTGGGCCAGGACAACATCGCTCACATTCGGCTTTTCCGCGTTCGAGAATCCTCACACATAGGCGAAGGCTCGTCGGCAAAGCGAGACTGTACCACTCGCGCAGAACACTCAGGAGTGTTCCTGCTCAACAGACCAGTACAGCCCTTCATGGCATCGGCCGGATCGCATCGCAAAGATCACTTCCAAGGACTTCTGGTGCTCAGCGTTCACACATCGGCAGCGAGTATCTGCCAGCCTACAATATCTGGGTCGCAACATGAAGCATACCTCTGTCACTGAGTGAGACTAGCTGAAGAAAGCACTGCGAGGCTTCAGGTCGTGGTCCATTTGCATCCAGCGCGAATCCCACGAACTGGCAGAAAGACGCAAGCAGCGTATCTTCACCTTGCGACCGGTCACGTCTGCTATGCCAGGTGGGATTGTAACGCCAGAGGGACGACAAGGTCTCGATATCGATGGCGGATTTGGCCGAGCGCGGCGGCCTCCCGGAGCGAGCCAATGCAGTAATGCAAATGTCCCACAGCAGAGACGACACAAAGGCTACAGAGGTGCCCGACGCGTGGGGCTTGGCCAGAGCCTCGACTGTGTGCTCTTGTTGATGGGCTTCGAACATATCGGTATCGAGGCTGCGGGTCAAACGGGTCAGATCTGCTAGGAGGCGGCACATTCGGGACCAGAACGTGGCAGAAGGAGGCGTGCAGGCGTAGGGCTCAGCACGCCTGGCCGTGCTCGCGGACGGAGTCGCTCCATGGGCAAGGTGAGTTGCACGGCCTTCGGGAGGGTCCAGGCAACGCGCGCAAGCTCGTGTCGATTCGAAGCGCAGCTCTCATGCATGTCGCCACTGCGCAGAGGGCGAGTAGCGTGTTGCTGCTGCAAAGTCATCATCGTCTCGCTCGAGGGGAAGCAGGCAGGCAGTGCGACTGCTGGCCCCACCAAGCTCGATTCGGCAAACGCGTTTGCACAGCGCATACAGATGCAAGCACGCCCGGCGGGCTCCAGTCGACGCAGCGCAGCGCAGCGCCTCGGCGCAAGCCTCTCGGACAATGGTCGTCGGCGCGCCCGAGCTGTTGCGTGCCCGGCACGATGTACTGTCGCGCGGGAAGGGGCATCATACCGTGCGACGTGCTCTGCTGCAGAGAATGGGATGCAGCTACCGGCGCTAACTCCAACGTGTGGAATCTGTGGAATCGCTTCCACTTTCGCAGATGGAGGCCCGCCCTGCAGGCGTCGGCGAGTGCCGGGCGACGCGGGTCGTGCCAGGCGATTCCAGCCCCGTCCAATGTCAGTGACGGTGCGGGTGCCAGCCGTTGCGAAAGTGCAGGAAAGGGCAGCGCGGCGAACACACGGCGGAGGAAGCAGCCACGGGGGAAGAGAGTTTGACGGATCGACGGGTAGGCATGTCAAAAAAGCAGCAGCGCAGCGCAACGCGTCCAGAAGGGCATGGCGAGTGCGGGCGAGCGTCGCACAGGACGATTGATGGTTGCAGTCTATGGCATGGCGGGGCAGGGCATTGCAGTCTCACGCACCGCACCGCACCGCACAGCAGAGCAGCGCACAGCACAGCCGAGCAGCAGCAACGAACGATTGCAAGGCCTGGGCCGTGGCCGTGGCCGCGGCGCAGGTGCATGCTCGTCACGCCCGCAGCGAAGATGGCCGAGCGACCGACCGTGGGCGTGGGCGGCGGGCAGGCACAGCACAGTGTCGGGGGCCAAGCGACACAACCACGAGGGAATAATGGGCGGCATCTAGAACGCTGCCATGGTTTTGCTGCCCGTGCGTGAGATCGTGTCCTCTCTCCCGGGAGTGCCGTGCAGCTCTCGCGCGCTCCCGACCAAGTGTGAAGAGTGCTGCGAAACTGCTCTGCTAGCCTCGTGTAGACGACGTGTTGCACGGCCGCCGCATGGAGGCTTCTGGCTTTGCTCCACTCACAAGCTTCGGCTCAATGACAACGAGCGGATCGCGCTCCTGCGCCGTGCCAGTTGTCATGCACTACAACCACCGGTGACTGTGCAGCAGCCTCCCGCCTTGCTCGACACACTCCAGAGCCTAGTCAGACATTGAAAGTGCTCCCGCGGCCCGGTGAAAAATGCCTTTGGAGGTCGCACTCACCTCATGGCAGAAAGTTACTACATCACCCCGTCCGACTCCACGGGCTCCTCCGCCTCCAAATTTGGCTCGGGCAGTTCGCGCTCAGGACGAGACGGCAAGACGCCCAAGAGGGAACAGGTCGCTGCCGCGTGCCTCCAGTGTCGCAGCAAGAAGGTCAAGGTGAGAGCGACCCATTTTCTGCTGCCCTGATGCCGCTCACAGCCCGCCGTCTAGTGCGACGCCGTGCGTCCCTTCTGTGGCCGTTGTCGCCAGCGCAGGCTGCAGTGTGAGTACGACGTCGCCGAGCCCGACGTCACCAAGCTCGAGGCGGCCAAACGACGAAACGAGGAGATGCAAGACCAGTTGAGCGCCATGCGGGAGCTCTACGCAGCCCTGGCAACGAGGTCCGAGGTGGAGGCAGCACGGATACTTCACTTGATACGCGCGAACCCCAATGATCCCTTTGCGGTGCTTCGTGCTGTGCAAGAGGCGGATCTTTTGCTGCGTCGTGCCGCGGGCGCACGCAATGATCATGATCGCGTTCCATGACCGTCGCGAATCCGGCACCAAGTGATCCTGCCTGCCATCGAGATGCCCGCGTGCCGTCCGCTCCGTCCTTTGGCACGCCAGCACGTCGAACGCAGCTCGCGGTATTCCAAGCTATGAGGGCATGTCAATTTCGGTGCTCTGCTGCTGCAGCAATGCAGCGCGTAGGGTCGGCCCAGGAGTGGACTTGAAGTGCGGTTAGGCTTGCGAATTCCACATAACGTCAAGATGATCTATGAGATACCGCCCGTCGTCATCTTGACGCACCATACAGGCCGTACTCTTGAGTCGCGTCGCGGAGCCCGCAAGTCGCTTAGTACCAAACAGGCAATGAACGCAGTCAAAGCCGTTGTACCTGATGGAATCCAAAGTCAGCCGTATGCCTCATTAGCTTCTTCATCTGTCTGAAGCGTTCGAAACAAGATTTTATGGCGTCGTCAGCATTATTGTTGACGGCGACAATGACGGCGGTCTGACAAGTGACCATGCATCGACTCGCACATGGAAGCCTTGAGAGAAAATTGCTCGCGTTAGACGGTCGAGGTTTCCTGTCAGCTTCCAATGCGAGTGGCACATATGATACGACGAGGCTTTGATGACAACTCGGACGGGATAGGGAACGTTGGACGGGATCTATGTGCAAGAGTAGCAACATAAATCACCACATATCACAAAGTATTTTGCAGGGTCCAAGAGAGGTGGAGGAGTGGTCCTCATGTGGGCCAAGTCCTGGTTGAACTATGCACGAGGGCGCGAGGTTTAAGCCAATCAGTGCTCTTTGCCATGGATATCCCAGCTGATATTGCCGTCCGTCAGCGTGTGCCACAAATCAGCTCATCTGTCGTTGGAGTTACCCCAAGTCAATTCAATCGCATCGCAGTCGAATTAGGGATTGTCGCCTCACTGGATTTCGCGGGGCTTGAGGCCAGAAATTTCCGCTGTCTCAATCAAGTCTCGATGTACATGTGGCAGACCGATACACGGAAGTAGCGATACTGACCTCACACGAAGCCTTCGTTTGGGCTGACCAACAATCGTCTTCTTGCTGATGATCATGTCGGGCAAGGTCTCGGTACCTGCCGGGATTGCAGGTCGCTTTCGCTGCGATTCGACGAGCCAGCGTTCTCCAATACACGGACCTTCCACTACGCAGCAGGCGATACCAGCGAGCCGTATAGTCATGCTACAGCGGCGCAATGCGGCCTGTCGGGCTGGCTCAACACAACAAGCACCTCGAGCAGCTTCTCTGCATTTCGCGTCTCTTGGGGTATTGCGAGAGCAGACCAAAATTGTAGCGTTTGGCTACATTTTGTGCGGCAAGACGGGAAGCTGCACATTCATGGAGGCTAGTGGCGTTCTGCTCGACTACATGTACACTACTCCCCCATGACTGCACAAGATATCCTCGATACCCATTTTCCGATACAGTTCTTGCCGCCAGAGCATGAATCAGAGTTTAGGGTCGCGTGTAGAGCTTGCACGAAGAAGAGTATCCCGTAATGTGTCTGCACTATGCAGGTCCGAAGATGCATCGTGGTTTCTGCACCCGAGTCAGCGTGGAGCGAAAGAGTGAGAATGTGCTCAAATTGGCGAACAATGATCTGTGAGAACAGGCAAACTACATATGTTGAGGGGATCTGACCTTCAGCTTCACTTCGTTGCCGTTGTGAGAAGTGGGTGTAACCTGAGACGCGCTAACGGAATCTCGCAGCCATGCCTTGCTGCCGTTTGAGCAAACACGAAACGCAACTACAAGAGTTTTCGCTGCCTACCACACTTTTCCACCTGCAACGCATCCCGAGCTGATCCAACATGGACCCCGAAGCAGCACTTGCGTTGGTGCAGCGCGAACGAGACATTTTCGACACGGCGAGCGAACGGAAGGGGCAACCACGTCCATCAAACCTGCCGACCCGCGCGGAGCTCCTGGAATCATTCCAAGCTGCTGGAAAGGACAACGAGCAGGAGCCATTTCGGATCATCGTCGGCCACATCTATCCGCCATGCACCAAATCGCTCGCGGAACTCGAAGACATTGCCATCAGCGACCTGTGTTTGGAAACTGTGCACCATGGCAAACGACTCGTGCTACGTAGTATTGGCCAACCCAAGAACGAGGACGGAGCTCTGATTCAAACCAGGGATCTCAATGAGAAGGCGAAAAAATTGAATGGAAAGGCTTACTACCGAGCCGGCTGTGCAGCATACCACCTTGAGCGGTTCGCATCAGCCGCGTCATTCTTCGAGAATGTCCTGGAACTCGATCCCAAGGACACAGAAGCTCAATCTCAGCTACGCCGCACGAAGGCTCGTCTCGACGAACAGGCCAGCGGGCAGTACAATCTCGAGCTCATAACGAAAAAGATGCGCAAAGATCCCAAGCTGCGGGTTCTGGACCATGCAAGTTTCATTTTAAAGGTTGAGATCAAAAATGCGAGGGAGAAAGGTCGCGGACTTTTCGCGACTTGTGATCTGGAAGCGGGAGAACTTGTCATGTGTGAAAAGGCGTTCTGCGTGGCTGGGCTAAAGGAGAAGGCTGAAGAGAGCAGCATCATTAGTTTGCTGGACAACACGATGTCAACCGGCACGCATGCATTGCGACTCGTCAAGGTCCTACAAAAGCTCCTGCGTAGCCCCAAGCAAGCAGCTCGCTTCTTTGAGCTCTGCGATGGCAACTACCAACCAAGACCGTCTCCTGCTCTTGTCGACGGCGTGGTCCCCGTCGATGCCTTTCAGGTGATCAGCGCATTGAAGGCAAATGGCTTCTCCTGTCCCTCATCAGCATCTTCGATCACAATGGACGGAGAGGATGAGGGCAGCAAATGCACGGGAGTTGGCTCATTAGTTCCGCCATCAACCACGATTGCATCGGAAACGTCAGCCGCACTTTTCTCGGCGACATGCTCTTGCTGCGAGCCAACAGACGCATTTCTGCTGGCGAAGAACTCACTATGCGATACATCAATCCCGAGAACACAATTGAGCAGTTCCATGAGCAGTTGAAAAGATGCTGGAATTTTACCTGCACGTGTCGACTCTGCACAGCCGAGGTCAATACGCCACCGTATCAACGGAACATACGCGCTTCGCTTCTTCAGCAAGTGATCGAGCTCATGCATCCTGTTCTGGAATCAAGTCCTCCATCCATGGAAACCATCGATCAGGTCGAGAAACTTTGCAAGGGAATTGAGAGCACATACAACGACTCTCTCTTCAAAGCTTTGCCTAGAACTATGCTGCACGTGGTCCATCTTTGGTTGTGTATGGCGTACGCAACTCAGAGCATGGGTGATGCCATGCTCGATGCCGCCCAGCTCGTACTCCGAGACCTGGGCTTTGGCATCTCTGAACTCAATGGCGCCCTGTCCGTTGACAAGTCAAACGCTAGGCTCGATGCTTCGGGTATACATGCGGTGAGTCCAATGCAGACAGGGTTCTTCCCTCGTTTCTTCTAACTGACACCCTGCACAGGCCATGTATGCCGCACAGATCGAGGAAGCGAAAGGCCGGGGCGGTATCGCGCGTCAATACGAGGAGCTCGCAAAGGAGCTGTACCTGCTCTTCGCAGGATCGATGTACAACTTCGCGGAGCTCTTCCCATCGGTATTCTAGCCATGCCTCGTCGCATCGTTCCGCACCGCTTGCTCGTTCTCGACGCAAAACACGGACCTGCATATCACCAGCCCGGTCGGCCTTCAAACGAGAACTTCCGTTCCCATCTCCAGAAACCACGATCATACCGCCACAGCGCAAGTCCTTCCGCCTTCCCACCATCCCCTTTCCAAAACGACTTCACTTCATCGAGCGCATTCTGCACTTCACTTTCATCATCAACTTTATTCATCAACGTATAATGCACTCGACAGCCTCCCGCATCCTGCTGCGAAAGCCAGCCCTCTCCACTCCAAGCCTCCTGTAACTGTCGATGAATCGCCCTCGCCTGACTCCCACCGTGTTGGCTTGACACCGAAATCGCGAAGCCCTTCTTCAATCGAAACGGCTTAGTTGCTTCGACACGAAAGGGAGAAGTCGATTTCGTCACTTCGAGCAGAGTGGGAATTATCTTGCTTTCTAATTTACTTTCTGGTAAGGCGTGGAATAGGGTCAAATGAGCGGCGAGTTTGTTGATCTTTCTGGGGAAGTAGCGCTTTCGTAAGTCTGTCATCCGTTCGTGGAGGGGCTTGTCTGTGAGGAGGGTGAGAACGTAGACGTTTTGTTCTTCATTTCCGGTTTGTGGGATGTGGGAGGGTGAAGGTTGTCGTTTCCGCTGTGCTTCTGGGTTGTCATGATTTGGCCTATCGGTATGGCTTGCTTGTTGCCCTCGATTCCGTTGTGCTGATGACTGATCATGACTTTGGGCCTGTTGAGCTTGTGAAGGGGCTGTGCTGATATGCTTCGATGTGGCTGCAAGCCCTTGGGAGAGCGTTGCAGAGTAGGTCAAGCCACCCGCACTCGACATTGCTTTCAATAACTGCCGCTGTATTTGAGATGACCGTGGTGCTAACGATGGCATTTGGTCGCAGCCACGGGATTGATCGTTTGTGGACTGGTTTGGAGGATTTTGATGAACTGGTCACAAAATACTGACGTAGTGATTTGATAGCACGTTCGATGGGGACCACGGGACACGAGCTAGAGCGCCAAGACCGCGTTCCAACTTCCTAGACAGCCTTAGAATGCGGAAATACACTATGCTACGGCCTTCGATAGCTCGTGCGTTTGCAAACACCGGCGTGGTGCGCAGTCAAGGAGTCCGTGGTCACTGCAATATGGCGTGCACCAGAATCGGGCGTCTTGCTTCGTATCAAAGTACGGAGGTGAACATGTCGCTTCGTGGAAAGTGCAAGGTCTCCCCGTGAAGGCAGGCAATGCGTGACTCGTCGCTGCATCGTTCATGGCTGACACGGGCTCGATGCTGGACGGTGCGCTTGATTGTCCTTATTCGAACCTCACCTCACCTCGCGAAATGGCGCGTTGGTCCTTTGCATTTCAAATCTGGGCAGCATCGACCACGGACGGGAGCGGCCGCAAACGCGGAGCAATATATTTGGCTTCACAGAAAGATGTTCCGCAAGCGCAAGCGCACTTTGACAACCTCCCTTGACCTGGTCCGTCGGTAGTTCTTGCTTGTCGCAAGTAGACGACCGATTTGCTCCTGAATCACGACCAAAACGAGCAGCGAACGATGTTCGTGTCGGCCCGGCGTCGATCCTCTCCGATGTGGACGGGCAGCGGCGCCAGGGCGTCTCGGAGCAGCCACGATGAACTGCCGTCCAAAGCCCCTCAGCAGATCGTGGCCGAATGCGAAGCAGAAGCAAGCCGAGTGCCCTAGGCATGAATCATTGCCCTGCGTGCGCTTCTTCCCATTCCCAGGACATGCACTATGGAAGCAGCAGTCCCAGAACCACAGCCCAGCGCGTCTCCTGTGCGAGCAAGGGGAGCTGCGCGCGAAGACTCCATCGCTGCCTTGGCGATCGTGCACGTGCGTGGCATCCTCGTCGGACAACAAGCGAGGCGTGGTACAGGCGACCTCGTCGTAGCGGACGTCCAAGCTGGAAATTGCGACTCAGGCGGACCGACTTCACCGCAACGCATCGTTTGCACTCATCTGCCAACGGGCGTGCTCTGTTTATATCGACTTCCACCTACTCCGGCGCCGGGTTTCCCACCGAATTGCAATATATTTGACTTGAGCAGATGTGTTGTCTAGCCTGCAACGCCGACACTCCGTTGCAAAGTGCTTAAGCGACCCAGCGATCACGCACCAATTGCGACAGCACCCTCAGATTAGGTTGCGGCGGCGCGAGATGCCTTTCCAAATACAACGAGGGTCTATCCATGTCTGCTTGATTGCAAGCTTTCCGGGAGCAACGGGCTCTCCATTTCCAACCAATGGCGCTTGTTTCGTCCTGCCAACGCTGCTGGTATCCCAGTCTAAACCAACAATCGGGTAATACTCCGTTCTCCAGATCTCTGGTTGTTCGTGCGGCAACTGCTGGACCATCACCCCCGGTTCAGCTGCGCCTTGTCTGGCGACTCCAAGATCTCATGCTCCGCTCTTACGACATGGTACTCGCCTTATTCGCCACGGCTTGAACGCTAGACGGATCTTGTGGATGGAAGGACCGAACTTTTCCATTTGCTCTCCTGTATCCTATATGACATGCATGACCCCATCGCCCGGCTGCCAGATCCATCGCAATCCTCCCAAGAATGACATGTCATCTCCTTGTCAGGTATATTCGCACTGTCAGACCTTCCGCTCCCGACTTCTGACTCGGCAAAGGGTAGCACAACAGCGACTGGACAATTCGTTACGGAGTTGCTTAATATTTGCCAGTCGATATACTGGCGACAACATCTCAGAGCAGACCGATGAGCGACACCAAGTTGTGTTCGCTGTTGAGCTTGGACGATTTTCTTTGTTTCAACGGCCCTACGGGAGTGGTTGTTGCCCAGGATGACAGCAGAACGAACTTCTTCCACCATCTTGGCCTGCAAGAAAACGCTTACCGGCATCGCATGCTCTACAGAAAGATGAAGGTACGGAGCACGCTGCTTTGAGCACGAAGTTCAGCACTGACGTCAAAGTAGGAAGAAGCCAAAGTGGGTATGCGTCGACTGTTTGGAGATCCCAAGTCGCTGGATCAATCTGTTGCACGTGGCAAGACGGTCACGCCACCATACAGTGTCAGTCAAATGTCCGAATTGGCCTTTCAACGGGAAGTGGAGAACATCTACGAGACCGCGTCTCGACAGACCAGAGGGATTTACGACCTTACGCGGACCGCCAATGGGCACAATTGGGTGATTCGATGGATGCTATGGCATGTCATTCAGGCACGACATGCTGGGGAGAACCGGGCGGCGAGCAGTGCAGGCGAAGAGGATCCTTCAGTCACGTCTCCTTGCTCTCCTGGGATGGATTGGTCACCAGCCAGTTGCTGTGATCCCGTGCGAAGTAAAGCAGCGTGGATCAAAACAGTGGTCACGCAGTACGAGACCAGTGATAGCGAAGATTGGGATATCGACTATCCGACTCTTGTCAAGAGTACATCGGGGAAAGCGACAACACATTTGGAAACTCCTACCACACCGCGCAAATCAGTATTCTGGGATCATGTCATGACTTGAGATACCCAGCGATCACATACGCCGACTCCTAGCTGAGGACCCTTAGCGCGACGGTAACACCATTGAAGAGACTTGGTCTCGCCCTACGAGAAGCTTCCCTAAACTCTTTGGTCGACGAGAGGACATCTTCGTGCACACCAACTACTGCTTTCCATTGCAAGCGGGTGCAATCTCATCCGTCTGCACGAAAGTATGGCTCGAAGATGGTCTGAACCTCACCATCGCGTGGAGAGACTCTCGCCACCAACATGAATTTACGATTTGACGCTGTCACGACTGAAGGAAAGCCGAGTGGTCCGGACTGTTGCGAGAGACGTCAACACATTTGACATTTCATTCCAAGCGCATCATTGATACCCAACTTGAATCGAAATAGCGTTCTCAGGTGCGAGCATGCATTTCACTGATCGAAAGAGCATGCAGGTGCGAGCATATTCTTTACTTTGTACGACAAAGATCGGGAGCAGCGAGAGTATGAATTGCGTAATAGCGTGCTACGAATAATTGTACTTTAGCGCACTGGAGGAACAGCGACAATGCTATATATTCCCCTCCTGGTTTCTATTCCTTGGACCTGTTGGATCCCCGACTATGTACTCGTGGCTGGATATCATTTTCCAAACGTCGCCCCAAAAGCGCACGCACACGTACAATTTGCAAGGATGCCAGCTGATGGCTGAGCAGTAGTGCACGATCGCCAAGTACACTTGTAGAGAGCAAAAGGTGTGTGCCGCCATGTCGCTAGGAACCAGCGGCTTTCGATCCCCGGTGGATCTGGCTTCTCATCTGACATGCTTGCTTGCATCATCATCAGCCACTGTGAGCCACTTTTCCGCCCGCTCACCGCACTCTGGTTGGATAGTTGACGCCATCCACATCCACAACCACCGGCCCGAGATCCGAGGCGTGAGGCGCAAAACTTTTGTTTTCTGTCCCTTCGTTTCGCGTGGACGTTGGACGGGGCACGGAGGCAACCCTTGTCAAAGCGTGCCACAGCTGTCTTCCTCCTCAGCTGACACTTTGTTCTCTCAGCTGATAATGTACTTCTTCCTGCTGTACAGCTTGGTGATGAGGCGGGCGGACAGAAGATGATTCTTGGTCTTTCTCAAGTTCGGGAATACGGCGGACTTGCTGTGGGGTTTTCTTGCATGCTTGCATTGCTGATCTTCCTCACGGTTAATAATATGGAGTGTAATAGATTGAGACGCAGATTCGCACATTCCAATTCTGGGGAAGATCGAGAAGGCGGCACAGTAGAATGGACCTCAGCTCGTTCTGCTTGTCCTTCCATTCCTGGTGCCTAGCTGCTTGCTCGCTCCTCCCGGTGCCTGCTACCCACCGCTGTGACGCGCAGGGCTTGCTGGGCAAGCTGCAAGCTGCAGTCAGTGCCTTTCTTCACGCTTGCGTGTAATCCTTCGGAACTTGTTGGTCGTTTGAGGTAACCTCGGGCGAGGCTCGGCGTGGCATGGCATTGATTGTCCCAATTGTCGAGGGAAGAACTACACTGCGCTGTGCTGTGAATGGCAATGGAATTCTCTTGTCACATTGTCCTTCTGCATGCAAGGTTTTTGTAATTCTTCCTGCTAGTCATGGACAAGTTATCGACTTCTCCGAGGGGATGCGGCTTCATTGCGGCAGTGGTCAGCTCATTTGATCAGCTTGCCAGTGTGGTCGTATCTTCCGTGTGGGCGCAGGCAGTGCCTCCGATGGCCTAGACTTTCAGCTCAACCCTATCCATTTCTGCTCATTGCTGCAGGTGTTCACAGTGACAAACGTCACTTACGCACTTAGCTCCCGTGCTTTACGGAGCATCTCGGCTTCTCGCGTGCTCTCACTTGCTTTGCTCGGGCTGCGTTCCATCACAGTGCAGCAGCGAATTCTTTTGGTCTAGCCAGTAACGCAACGATTTCAGCTGCTAAATTGATTGCCTTTGCAGCAACAATATAAGCCTGACAGCTTGTTTTGCCTGCGTTCGAAGAGCTCGAAATCGTCATATTTGGGGTCCAATAGTGTAGGAGCAACCCCCCCGGAACCATGGTGGGGCTTGGCTCCAACCACGATAAAGTGACACCCGTGCTGCTGCTCGCAACTTGGGCGACGGCGAGAAGATTCGTGAGAATAAGCGTTACACGTGGGAGTCGTGTGCATATTCGGACAAACTACAGTACGCCATGTGACCCATCGGAGCTAAGACCGGCTGGTGAAAGAGACCAGCAGAACACCATCGACCAGATCATTGGGTCTAAAGAGTGCAGAACTAGGGTGGGAGTCCCCCTCACGGACCCGCCGAAGGGCACATTAGACCCTCGTGTGCGTTGTTTGCAGTGTGTATGGTGGGTCGTTCCGACGGTCCTGCTCCATCACCACTACTTCTGCAGTCTTCCGATGGAACTCAATTGGAGGTTGTGGCTGTAGTGCCGATCCATCTTCAGCCGAGCCGGTCAATATGGGCTCGTGGATGTTCATGCAGGCGAGTGGACAGAGGTGCAGACAGCTCGCTTGCTCTTCCCACACAGCTCGCTGGACTTTCTTGACAGAGAGCACGCGACAGATCGTATAAGCCCTGCCCTGCCATTCCTCAGCGCTGCACAGTACCACATCCAATTTCCCAACAGTGCCGATTGCGACGCTCGCTTTTGCTAGATTCTGTATTGAAACAATTCGCCCCAGAGACAGTGTACAAGACAGGACCACAGAACTTCCAAGGGCTCTTCAGAAGACTTCTCATCACGGCTGCCTCCAGATCAAGATTTGCACAATTGCAATCGACATTGCTGAAAGGCAACCTCACGACTCGCCCCAGCTTTCGAACTGCCGTCAGAAAACCAGCTACCAAGAGCACAATGTGCTACCTCTCCAATATCAAGTGGGAGAAGTGTGGCCACTACGCCATAATCACGGAGCCATGCGCCGATGCAAGGAGAAGACAACCACCATCGCTGTGCACAACAGTTCACGAGCCCAAGGCGACCTTGATTCCGAGGTCGCGAGGAGTGTGTCCTGATCAAACCCGACACGCTGGTCAGGCTTCAGCCACTCCGCAGCACATGCCGACATATTGAAAGAAAGTCCAAGAATGATTGCAAGGAGGATGCAGGCGATGTCCTGGCGAATGATAGTGTTATCATAGAAGGAGCCGGAAGGTGTTCAAAGGCGCTTCGGTTGTTGGTAGCTGTGGCGAATAATGTGCGTCCTATAATGACCAGGCGTCAATCGGCTTTGGACAAAATGGGTTTCTGCAACGATCGCTTAAAGCAGGCCAAGGCGCGATCGCACTGCAGCGACCAATGCCAGCGTAATACAAGCGAATGCGTGGAAGCCATCGTTGAGTCTTTGCCAAAGTCGACATTGTATGCATGAGCCTATGCCGCAGGAGGAGCAATATTCTCCGCAAACACGAGCTCAGCCCAGCCGATATTGGGCATGCAGATTCCTGTCGGCATGCATGATGGCGCTGAGTCCCGTGAAGATAATGTGGAAATGCGGTGCTGCAGAATCCATTGGAACACGTCGGCTGCATGAGTCCGTCGATGTTCGCCCGGTGACTACTGCAGGAGGAGACCAAAGGGGTCTAGAAAGACGACAGATGGGGCTTGAAGGGGGGGGGGCCGGATTGCGTTATAAATCCTGTTCCGGGTGCAGCGCATCACGCAGTGGCACGTTCGATGGCTTGGAGTGCTTGCTGCCGTGCGCATTTTGCCGGGAATGCATTCAAACTTTAGTACGTGCCACATAGGCGCCAAGTGACAACTGCTGTCAGAAAATTCACATGTCCTCTCATTGTTTGACTCGCAATTCGCGCAACGCCTCTCGTCCCTACAGCGATATGAACGGTCGCTGCGAGGTCGCCTCGTGCACGAGCGGGACGAAGCCATCATGAATGCCCAAGTCGGAACTCCAGATCGAGATAGGGTTGCGCGAACTGTATGTGTGTCCAGCCCACGGTGACGCCCCGGTTGTCCGATTCACATTCATGTATGTCCAGTCGGCGTCCGATCGCGACATGGCAGCCTGAACAGGCGTCAAGCAGTAAGTTTCGCCGCTAATGTTACCTAGTCTGCAACTTGTGAATGTTTGGTAGGCTAGATGTGCTGGCAACTTGGCAAGTTCCATTTCTCGACAGTGCTTGAAATAGGCCGCTATAGCCTGCGCCTATCGTGGCCGGTCCAACGTAGCACGGCCCGGAAAGTTCAATCCGCGTCGTAACATCATTGGAATCTGGTCCACATCGTGATGGAAGGACTGCCGACAGTTGTGATACCTCCGTGAGAGAGAGGTGACTGGCCACGGCTAAATCGGTAAATGTCTTGCCGCCTGCGGGCAAGAAGCAAACATTCCAGGTCATCGATCATTGGCCAAGTCGTCTGACCTATTTGGCGCGTATACTTTTGTTCGTAGGGGCTGTATTCAACTTCACGATCAATCGCGAGCCCATGCGACGCATGAGAAGGTGGCGCGAGGTGCAGAATCTACGATATCGACCGAGGAAGCCACTGAAGAAGGGCCGAGAAGGATCGATCGTCTCCAGATGCTTTTGCTGTTTTCCTAGTCGTCCCGTCATGCAAAATTTAAGGGCGGTCCAAGCCTGGCCGCATTGGGATGATCGTATAGATCCAATGATGGCTTTAAATACCGCTTTCTTTAGCTGGCAGAGGACACTGTGGCCACCTACAATGCCAAACAGACACTGCTTGTCTCTTTTGAGGGCCTGGTACTGCCTGGCCGCAATTCCAGGCTCTAGTAAATGAATCTCTATTGTCTAGCCAGGTGAAGAGCAGCGGTTGAGTTTCCTGGATGGCTACAGCTCCATGATTCAGTGATCATGGCTGTGCTTTCGCTCGCCGTCGGCCAACTCTGTGAGAGCTGGGCGGCGGTGCTAAAACAATTGGGCAGCGCAGAGTATACCGCAACAGTCCGATACTTTGCTTTCTGTTCGTCGAACTGCAGCGCCGCCCGCGGAGACAGGCATCACGCAATATGTCTGCATCTGCATGCCAGGATCTCAGCCTCCGCCGATCTCGTTCAATGGCCACTGCATCAAGCTTTGCCATTCTTGCGAGAGAACGCTTCTGATGGCGTAGATCTCACGTTTCGCTGTCGTTCTGTCGCCTGTATTGCCAAGGTACTGTAAAGCATCGGTGAGGCCAACCACTGCAAAGAAATACGCCAGTGTAACCAAAGCCCGAGGACGGCCTTCGACCAGAAAATCAACGAATTTGCGGGGAACCATGAACGGGAACATGCAGATCCATCGTAGATTGATGTCAGCGGCCTCGCCAGCGAGCACGCCTCGGCGGAATGAGCCGATGTAGCTGAGGGTGGTCTCATAACTTTCACAAGTCTCCTGGTCCCACACATCCTGCGAAGGTATATCCCGGTTGAGAATCGCGCCGAACTCTCGCTGCATTTCAGCGTCAAATGTGGCATTGGCTTGCCATATGTTGGCCGTTGTGTCCATGAGGACTCTCAAGCCCGTGCCTTCGGGCACAGCTTCAGGAGATGGCAGAACAGTGAATGCGCCACGTCCAACCTCTAGCCATTCGATCGGTGGAGTGTATGGCTCAATTGAACGCTCCTGGAGCATCGCTAGAGAGTTCATACTGATTAGAAGAGCAGCATATGCAACAGCATCGGTATTCGAGTTGTCCAGGTCGACGATTGCCGCTCGTTGTTCACGAAGTGCCCAAACCCAGTAATTCTCCCTCGCTTGGTACAGCGGCACGTCATTGGGACAAGTGCCAAGGAGGTGTGTCGCCGTCATGGTGAACATGGCGTATAGAACATTTCTATTGGTCAGCGCCACCTGCGGGACTTCCCCATACCAAAGCTCCTTCCAGGCCGGGGGCGAGGTCATTCCAAATGGCCTCGAGACGGCAAGCATCCAGTGGTGCAAAAGGCGGAGTTCGAGATATCGCCGTTGTTCCGATTCTTCGGTCAGAGGATCTGGCGTTTGGCCTGTTGCAGCTTGCTGAGCAGCTGAGTCTCCGTAAGTCGAAGGTGGACTTCCTTGAGAAATGGAATGGGCAGGGGAGACAATGAGAGGCGGCCCCGATGCAGGTTCTCTGCTGCCTGATTTGGGGCGAGATTTTGACGGCTCAGGAATAACGTATGTACAGTCCAGGCCTAGTCGCAGACATATGCCGCATTCAGGAGTTTTTTCGTCGCATCTGAACATCAATCCCTTCATTAGAAACATGACTACCCAATGCAGAGTCGGAGGATGTGGTCGTACTTTACTCGTCGTGCTTTGCAGGTCTGACATCCATTTCGCGACTTCTTGTGGCCAACTTTTGGTGCGCGTATGCTGGTCCTGCGCGTGTCTTTCGACACGGTCCCTGTAGGTGACATTGTCCCCTTGACAAATAGGCTTCAACGCGTTCAACGTTGGCAATGGCTGGCTCCCTCCAAACAAACAACGCCTTCTCGTTCCAGGTGCAGTGCGGAAGGTCGCATCATAAGAGTTCCAATATGCGCTGCGCCCTTGTGCGACGATGCATCGTCAAGTTGTCTGCCTGATTTGCTGATGAAATCGTGTCTTCTTGCAAAAGGAGCGTTCGAGCTCAGAGATGATGTACGCGGCAGGATCGGGCCGAAGTGCGCAAAACTTTCTGCCTCCTTCCCAATTCCAACTTCTTCTCTGGACCTCTTTCCTTCCTGACTTCAACTCACCTGCAACACCGCTATTCACATTCAACCATCTTGCGAACAGTTCCGCGTCGAGTGGTGATAGCAGTCTGGTTGTGTCCATTCCGCATTCGTGCAGACCTACGATAGTGAGCCCACCATCGAATACCCTCCCCAATCTCGTAAGTCTCCTCCCATCCTAACGCATACACAACCACACAATGATGAGAGCACTATTTGCTACCCAGCTCACTCAAAATGCTCTCCTAAAGGAAGCATGATGCTATAAACTCATAGAGGCTGTTTCTGAAATCCACCATACACTTTAATGTTCAGTAATCAACCGGAAAACTACACCCAGGCCAGAATCAGCTAACCAAAACTCTGGTCATAGATTTCACCTTTCCTAGCTTAGGCACCTTGTCCATAGCCACGGCATGAGGCGTAGCATAGCCCTTCGTAGATAGCTTCTGAAAAATTCAGCATTCGCAGCAGTTGCGCCACAAGTTTCGAAGTCTGCTGGTGACACCAGCCACAATATTGCACATGTCCGCAGACAGGCATGTGAATTCTTTCTCCGCAAATCATTAGACACTTATTCGCAATGTCCTGGCCAATCACCTTTTAACAATTACACATTCGCAGACGACAAGCGTCAGATGTCGTTGTAGGACGATTGCAACATTGAGCTGAGCTTGAGCTTGTCATATGGATATCTATTCTACGCGTCTTCTCGTTACGCTGCCATGCCATGGCCCTCTCCCGATTCTCACTTCTCTTCTGTCATCTACAAGTAACAACACATCACCGAGCGTGACGGCGAGCTCTGGCTCCAGCACGGCCTCTCTAAGATCCGCCACCTCGCCCACCCCTTCCGCCACGGCCTCCTCTCGCTCTGCCGGGTCTCGGACGACAATCTCGACAGAACCAGCTGTCATCCTCTGCAGGAGCTTCGCGTAATTCTGTACAACCCAGATGGAACCATTCTTTTGCGCAATTGTCGTTGTCACAAGCCACCATTTCGCCATATGACCCGCGATTGCAGTAGCAATATTTCTGTTCGTTGGGGTCGTCCGGATCGTGTTCGCTATCGTCGCCTTCTTGATCAGCGTCTCGAGCAGCATCGTCATCCAGGTCTTCTTCTGGCTCGGCTGGAACCTCGTCTTCATCGTCGCTGTTGTCGTCTTCCAGTGCAGGAGGCTCGTCCATGCGAGCGGCAGCGGCACCGTAGCTGTTCTCACTGCGAGTATGATCGTTGCGGCCGGACGACCTCGTTGACAGCCGCGCGCTTGTCGGCGGCGGAGACGCACCAGGCGAACTCTCTCGAGAGTCTTTCATAGCCGCTGGCGACATCATGAGAGTGCCCGAATTGGCAGTATTGCGTCGTGATATTGGCCTCCTGGTTGTCGATCTCCGCGTTGCTCTCCTTGCCTCTGCTTCAGCCTCATCTTCAGCATCGCCACCCTCATTCGGCCTGACCCCCTCTCCATTTTCATCTTCTTCCTCGTCATCATCATCGTCTAACCTATGCCGGTCAAGATTTGGCGACTTGTTGAACGGTGCCAGCTGCTTGACAAGATGGCTATTACTTGCGTTCCTTTTATGCTTCGGTATGCTCGTTCCTTGCATCTGTGGCTCAGAAGAACTGGAGTCTCTATCCCCATGCCTCGAACGCCTCGTACTCCGGACGCGCGCCACAGCCGCTGAACCAATACTGGGGAGCGCCTCCGTCTTCGGTGTGCCGACTTTGGAGCCTCGACCACTGTTCTTTCCTCGGTCGCTGCCAGAGCGCGAATTTGTTGGCCGTCCACGCTCATTTCCACTGCCTGTGGTGTCTCCATTGTCTGCCTCTTCGCGTTTGAGCTTCTGGCTGACCTCATGAGTCAACCGCGCTCGAACTGAGGCTTGCTCGTCGCCGGTGTTATCATCGTGCTCTTCTGTCGTCTCATGTGCCTTCCTCCTGCCATTGATCTTCTCTGCATTGCCATTACCGTTCGCTTTGCCGGCAGCTGATGCTGGCCGACTCGCCGCGCTTTCATCGTCCTGGACTCTCTCATGACGAAGATTTGTTGCAGTGCTGTTCTGTCGAAGTCTGGAACTCTGTGGTCGTGGGCCGGGAGGTGCCTCCATTGTTGCTGGGTTGAAGGAGGAGGCAAGTGGACTGCTAGCCAGCATTGGACTGTTGTGAGCAGAACCCGGCATGCCCTTTTTGCCTTTGGGCGGACCAGGTTTCGCCTTTGTTGCCTTCGCTTTTGCTGCCGTAGGATCGATCGCGGGCGTGCTTCGAGGCGTATCTTTGCTCTTCGCGCCCTTCTGGGTTGAGGCTTGCCGTTCCATGCCAGGCGCCACAACTGCAGTCTTATCCGCATTCTTCCTCCTCTTAACAGGCGCAGGCTCGCCATTGGTAGAAATTCCCAATCCCGTGATATTCGCAGCTGTCGTTCCTTTTCCTTTGCCAACTTTTGGCGCTTTTCGAGGCTTCGCCGAATCGTCAAAGTCAGAATCGCCAGCAGCCTCCACGGCTCTCTTGCCTTTGCCTTTTCCGCGACCAGCACCGGCTGCTTCTCTCTGAGCATCATTCCTCGCTTGTGCGATTTCTACCTCGTGCATGGCTGCTGCCGCTGCCGCGAGGTTGTTCGTCGCGGCCACGTCTCGAGGCCTGTTTGCGCCAGCCGCAGCTGCTTTCGTCTTCTGTCGATTCTCGCTATATGCCCAGTGGGTCATGCTACCCAATCGCGCCTCTTCGCTAATCTCGCCCTCAATGTGAGGCATGACCGAATCAATGCGCATACTCTGTGCTGCCAGGACGCGGTTCACTTCATTGAGCACGACGATCTTCTCGTCTAGGTTGCCGAGCATCGAGTGCGTGAGCATGCGAAGCTCTTGGTATTGGTGTCTGCGCTTGAGCTCCTCTTCGCTATCAGGTGCCTCGGCTCCGTCCAAGGAACCGGCCATCGAGGGCTGCGCACTATGTCGGCCACCGATTCCATTCACGAGACTTGCTGCGGCGCTACCACTCGTGCTGTTGTTGGCAGTCAAGCTGAGTAGACCTTGTGCTGTGCCCACCTGAGCTCCAGCACTCGCGGTCTGCTTGCGCGTGGGCACTGGCTGCTCCATGAGAGTATCTATCAGATCACCCAGCTGATCAGTGGGATTGTATATTTTGGCTTCCACTTCTTTCATGAGCGTGTAATGCTTCATGACCTCTTTCGGTAGAGCGATGATGGCGTCAGTGAAAAAGGTCAACGCTGGAAAGAATCCGGCAGGCTGTGAGGACTGGTCGGCCATGTTCGCGTCTGGGTCGATACCAGCTGTCATGGAGCCGAATGGGCGAGCGTAGTAATTGGTAGGTCTCGTGGTGTTGGTGCGAATCGCGCGGCCGGCGGTGCTGCGTCGCGGTGGTGGGACGCCATTGTGGTTGAGGTAGTGTGGGTTCGGGGTGGGCTCGTTCATGATGTTGGACGTCTTTCGCAGGCTCGACATGGGCGGCGCCATGGTGAACGGCGTTGCTCCGCGGCGGGCGGAGCAGTATGAAGGAGAGAGGGAGCTGGAGGGCGAAAGATGCGACGCGCTCGACAAGCTCGAGGCCGGCGAGTGGTGGGTTTGGGGGTCTTGCGCGAAGCAGCCTCCAAGCGTCACAGCAGCAGCGACATGGCGTGTCTGATCGTGTCGTTGTGCCCGTGTGCCCTGCAATGCTCGCTGGCGGTCTGCGAAGCGATAGACAGCTCGAGAGCGAGAAGAATGACCTGCTCCAACCTCGCCGCCAGAGCCTCCAAATGCCGCTCACATCGGCATCACGTTTCCCCGTGGTGACGCAAAACTGCCAGGGTCCGGGTCCTACCGTTCGCAGTAGAGTCCTTCCACAAGCTGTTCAAAACATTGCACGAGAAGCTGGAGAAAAGCAACGACACCGGCGAATACAATGTGTTGCAGCAAGAGCAGATATCACGACGTTTCCTCCACTGATGTCGCCGTGTACTTAGGGATAGCTGAATATTCGACAAGACTCTCTGTCTCGTGCCACAACGCGTATCCATGTCGGTCGTCAGAAACGCGTTTCTCAAACCCTCCAAGGCCTCGTCGCGCAGGAGAATTATCTTCGCTCAAACACCTTCACCCTCCTCAGGCTATATTTCTCATCCTCGGGCGCATCCACCTCCTCCAACAGCCCTTTATCAATATTGTAAATCACGCCATGAATATCCAACCCCCTCTCCCTCATCGCATCAATCACAGTCGGAATCCTCTTCAAATTCTCCACTCCAGCCTGTACATTTTTCTTCGCTAAAAATGTTCCCCGCCCCTTCTCATCCATATCCTCCAACTCGTCCGAAAACTTCTCCCTCAAAGCTCGCAAAGGCTGCAGCCATATGTCCAGGATGTCCAGTTTCATATTGGCCAGCGATGCCGCGACGCCTCCGCATGAAGTGTGTCCCGCCACGACAATGTGCTTGACCTTCAGATGGAACACTGCGAACTGAACGATGGAAAGCAGACTGATATCGGTACTGTTGATGATATTGGCGATATTCCGATGTGTAAAGACCTCGCCCGGCTTGCAATTCAAAATCGTCGTCTCAGGGACCCGAGAGTCTGCGCAACCGATCCAGAGAATTGGTGGAGCTTGACCTTTGGAGCATGTTGGGAAGAATTCAGGATCTTTGGTTGCCACTTCCTCGGCCCATTTCTTGTTGCAATCTAGGCAGTGATGATAGGCGTCTGCTGTAGGTGAAGACATGATCGATCAGTATGTATTGCCGTATCAAGGTTGGAAGCAATATTGAATATTTCAGCGTTAGGAGGAAAGTGCTGGGGAGGTGATATGCAGCTGCTGGGTAGAAGCTCTGGGTTTAGTCCGGTATAGCTTTCAGCTTTGCGTTACACACCAGAAGCAGGGATGATGGGGAAGTCACGATAAGAGCAGGTGCATTCGTGTAACGATTTGCTACAGAGGTTGCGGTATAATGCACCACGTACGCAAGACTCACCTTGTGTGCCGTTGGCAACCATCTTCTTGTGATTCGATTCCGCGACACAGATCTAGACTCGACAATGACCTTGTAGTGGCTCATGCATTTCTGTCGCATGGCACGCGGACAACGCCAAAATCCAGTTGTGAGCGAAGAACCACGGATCTCACAGAGCGTGCCAGGATCGTCGCGTGATGAGGGGTATAGAAAGGTCGAATATAGCAACTTAGATATCAGACCCGATGCATAATCTGGTTGAGTGGATGCATCAAGATGCTTTCGTCCTTTCCATCATCCGTTGGGGCCTGGTGCATCTTTGTCCTCGCTCCGATTGCTGACACCCACTGCTTGGCGGAGATCGAGACATTGCGAGTCCGAAGTCCGGAGTGTCCGGCAACACTTGGGTTATGCGAAAGTCAGATCAGTATCCGCCAGGTAGACATTACCCATAGTTAAAAGGTTGCCGAAGAGAGTAATCGAGCAGAACAGAAGGAAAAGTATATTCAGGCTTGCCGCGATGCAAGCTCTGGCCAAGATGTCTCGGCCTTCTCGCCGCACAGCCTCAAAGAGGCAATTTCGCTGGACTATCCCATGCCGATGTCTGGCCAAAGCAATGCATATCTCGACTTCACTTCATGCCGGACTACTCACCAGCGAAAACGACTATGATCTCAGGTTTACTTGCCAAGATGGCAGCCGGACTACCTATCACCAGCTCCAGCAGTCCTCGATCAGCTAGGTTGGTCGCGGTAGCCTTCCATTGCTTGCGGTAAATGATCTCACCATTGCAGAAGACGTCAGAAATGCGGATTAGAACTCATGTGCAGGCACTAAGTTCGCGACTGGCGCCGTGCGAATTCTCATGTTCCTGATTGCTGCAGTCCGAGATCTATTGATCGTATTTCACCTATGGTCGGCCTTCCCGCCGAGCGGCAACAAGAACTCTCTATGTGGTCTTGGCACGGGTCGCTAGACGCATGCAAATATCGTAGGCTTGCTTGAAGCGAGCTTTGACACTTGTTGACCGATAGAAATATCCTTCTGTTGATATTTTGCTAATTTCGACAATTGTTGTTGACTGCTGGCTCGAGTAAATGGGGAACAGATTGACTCCACAACTGATCGATTGTGCTCATGGCCTCCAGGAGGTTTATTCGATATGTGGTGAGGATGTAACAGAAGAGTGTTTCTGCTTGATGCTGCTGTTTGAGTTTCAATTTTGGTGAGCGCCCAAGTGACAAAACAATCGAGTTCGTAGCCCTGTGAGTCGGCAGTATCAGGCCTCCGTTTCCGATGTGGATGTTATAGTATGAGGCCGAGCAACGCTTCGCTCGCTGCGATCGTACTTTTTTGATCCGTGCTTTTCGCCCGGAAGTATTCGATACACTGACAGTTATCGTGGTTGAATATGCCTCTCTACATCGTTGCGAATACCAGACTCGGTGACAACAGTGACCTCGACTCTGGCTGTACATGGATTCCAAAGACGTCTATGGGATCAGCCGAGATGCTTCGGAGACTTCATGTAAATCTCATGACTGTGAGGACGAAGAAGTCCTGCTAGCCGTGGATTTCGAGAATTCGAAGTGTCCCGCTCGCATTTGTCCCGAAGATCACGCTCGCGTCCTATCTCGATGGCGACTAGTCTCAACTATATCAGAGACGAGACACGAATGAGAAAGTGAGACAATGCTCTCATGATACGCAAGCCACGGCTAGTTGCAAGCACGTAGCGCAACATGTCCACCACAGGATAGGTGTGATCGAGCGTGTACCGTCGTGGCTCCGATAGCACCTTTCCGCCGACGGTAATAACCTTGTCGTGGACATTGCCCTTCACTTCCACTTCTGATGATTGCCGGTACCATTCGCGATATTTTGCTGTCCGGAGGGTCTATTCGCAAAGCAAGCAGCCGAAGGTGGGGTTCAAAGCGCTCCAACGCTGTGCAATGAGCTACTGTAGGCTTTGGAACACTTGTCAGAACCGTCCAAGATCACATTCATCGGCCGTAGTCATTGATTAGCCAAGATGTGATGAGCTTTGTGCCAATGTGTCCAGTGAATTTGGCGGCTGTCTTGATCGGCAGCTTGGTGGTTCTTGATTGCTGATCTGTCATCATGGACCCGATACCGTAGCTAAAGGGCGCTGTAATTTCACGCGAGGATCCAATGCCGATATCCACGCCGAAACCTCAGACCTCTGACGAGAATATGCCGTAGATGTCGGAAGGCGGTGCATGGATTGTCCGCGGGCGATAGAGATAATACCCGTGTCGAGGTCCCGACCCGGCAAGCCACCGAGAACGAAGCATTATTCGCGGAAAGTGAGTATAGAGCAGTCAGTCAACGAACGCATCCTGCAGGCAGGCTGACCGCATCTGACAGAAAAGCAGTACTCAATTGCGCATGGTTTTGTGCGACGCCAACGATATTTTCGAATCAATTCGATTGTTCATGCCTGGACGCGCAGGTGGTGGAGGACATGACGAATAGTGATGCAGGATTGCGTTCATGGCGTCGCTTGGGCTGCGCGGAGCAGGCTAAACACAGAAAGAGCGGTGTTGCACATAATAAGCTGTCAGCTGCCTGGGTCCGTGTGGTGTGACCTGCGATCGCACAGAGTGCAGAGTCTGCGAAAATGCCATTTGTCTGTCGAGCACTATTGGCGTATGCTTCGCTTACATGTCGTGTAGCAAGCGCTGAATGCTCGTGAGACTACACCGCGGTGCATGCCATGATTGTGGAGACCACTGAGGAAGCTCACGGGCGGAGATGTGCCTTGTTGAAGAATCGAGTGGATCCCTCTCGTCAATTTTGAGGATACAGCGCCAAGTGTGTAGCTAGCGCTTCGAATATATTATGCGTGAGGATGTTGTGGCATCTTGGGCGCCCACGTGGCAGTTCACCCTGTCGTATCTGTGTCTGCAAGGCTCCATAATCAGCGGTCGAGGTGGCATGTGAAACTGCGAGGTTATATGAATACATCTACTAGTAAAAGCAGTGTACATCCATCAGAGATCCGTTGAGATGCATGGCAATGTGCGACATTGAATCTGCGAATCGTCCCTCATCTGCTTGTATTGGCCTTATGAGATAAGCAGCGAAGCTGAGAACCATATTGAGGTGTGGTCACGCGAGTGGACGTGGCGAGAAGCTTCATGATCTTCGCAGAGCCATGGTAGGTGGTACTTCGAACCTGGTTGCAGATGCACACCTGGAAGGTCGCGTGGCCGCCAGCTGCAGCGGAGTGGAGCTTGGGCGTGTCCTCGCGAATGTGCGACCTCTAGCAGCAAGACACGCCAGCCAGGCACACCGACATCAACATGGTGACTGCGTTTCGCCTTCAGCGAGCGCGACAGAGGGTCGAGGTCGCGCGCCTCTCAAACCGCTTCTACGACCGGCCGGGCACCTCGGGATCACTGGTGACCTGGTCGCGGTGTGAGTGCTGGAAGATATGCGGTGAATAGACGCAATTAACACTCGCACGACCGCTGATATGCCGTGGGTAGCCAGCCAGCCAGCGCTGGCGGGGGGTGGGCTCGTCTTTCCAAAACAATTCCAGAAGCTTGAGACGCGCGACTTCGGTAGATTGAAATCCCTGCTCTGGGGCGACGAGAGTGGACCATGACAGTCGCGTGTTCATTGTGAGTCTTGGTGCGCTCACACCCTCGTGGAGTATCAATCGGGATCGCTTGCGCACAATGCCGTGGCCATGAGGTCGGCGTGATGGAGCTGCGGCAGTGCTCGCAGTCTCGTCTTTGGCGTCGTACTCCCGCTGCGTGTTCCTCAGGCGTGGGCAACCCCACTCAGCCGGACACCGATGTAGAGCCTCACGGCTGCGGAAGCATTCCACTGAGAAGCAGACTGACCGTCCACGCGGTCGCTGGTCGGGATTTTGTCTGCTGTTTCGCTCTGCCTGGCGACTAGTCGGTAGTATTGGCGAGAAGCCTCAAGCGCGGATCATCAGCTGCCACAGGCATGTGTGTGATAGAGTTGTGGCGTGCATCGAACAACCAGATGCCTAAACCCTTTGCGGAGCGGGAAAACAGTACGTGCGGTTGCCGCTCTATTGCCACAGGATGGTGCTGCAACAGCGACAGAAGTCGCGACGGCAGTTTGACGGTCATTTGGACATGGCCCAATGGTCTGGCTACTGATACGACGAGTGCCGCTGGAGAAGACAGGGCTGCCACGCGGAGGTAGATGCTGGCGTGCGGCGAAAACGTGGCTTGTGGCACGACAAACGCAACGTCGGATTGGGCTGTGGGCCAAGAGCAGCGCAGGGCCGGCCAACACATGCGAATGCGGTGCTCGACGAGCGCGCGTAGATGCATTGGCGCTGGCTGCGGTGCCTCCTCGCATGTGACGTGACGGGCGGTGACGAGCATGTACAGGTGTTCGTCGCAAGGCAGCGCAGACGACAGCGACAGCAATGCCCAGCCCAGCGTCGACGTCTCCTCAACAGAAAGTCAATTGCAGCGTGTTATTCGCGCGGACGTGCGTCAGGCGCATATGCTGCCGGGATCTAAGCGCGAGCAGCCCATCCAAGCAAACCTAACGCACCGTAAAGTGTTGCTATTCTTTGCCGTCTGGCCTCACGCGTTCAGCGGAGCGGCCGACGCCTCGGTGGCCAGGCAGAGGAGAGGCGAGCCCGGTTTGCGCTCCAGCTCGGTGCTAGGCCCATCCTCCACGCCTGTGCCCGGCGTGTGCAGGGGTGCTCTGCCGCTCATCACCACTGCGCGACGCGTCTGCCCATGGCGGCATCGAGGCCAGCACCGGCGCCCGCACGCAGCGAACACGCAGCCCATGGCCACACCAGACGGCAGCGACGAGCAGCAGCGGCGAGAGAGCATCCATCCTCATTCGCGGCTCACGAGACCGCAGCCGGAGCCGGCGCATCGTTCTGCGTAAATCACCCCTGCAACGTCCTGCTGCTGCTGAGCTCCCACTTGGGCATGGCTTGCGGATCTCCCCATAGTATCAATGAATTGTGGTGCGTCACTGGTGCAGCAATTGGCTCTCTTTACCTGCCGGCGCTGCTCTCGCCGCGCTGATGCTGTTCTGTAGTTCTATCGCCTCGTCGTGCGTGCTCTTCTGTGCACCGCACTGCACTGCACTGCACTGCGCTGGACGGACGACTCGAGCCCAGCCCAGCCATATCCTCACCCCGCCAGGACCGCGCCATCCGGCTGACTGACCAAGGTCGTTGACCAAGAGCGCGCGGAAAGCCGGCGATTCGATCCGGCAACTGCCCTTCTTCATCACAGGCGGATTTTGAATTGGAGTGTGCATAGCCTGCTTGCTCTGGTAGCGAGCCGGCCTGTCAACCTTCTGCACTCTAACCGCCAACCAGAGGCGCCGCAGCGGACGGGCGTGCAGCAGCAACTGCGTGCTCCGAGAGCGTTGTTGTCCTCGCTCGCAGGCCTGCCAGACCGCGAGCAGTGAATGGGGAGAGCGAGCCGCCTGCTGCTGTGACTGCTCCCCGGTCAACCGCGGTCGTCGTTGCGGAAGGCAAGGAAGGAAGGCGATCGCTCAGGGCTATTGCTCGTCACCGCACGCACGCAGAGCACTGGTTGCTCCTGCAGGCTGGCTGGCACAGGTCAACAGTGGGGCCCTTCCCCTCCACCCAAGCACAGCAAAACCGAAACTATTCTCGACGCCCGCTCTGGTACGCTCCCACCGCTTGCATTGACATCTGAGACCTGCATTCTTCCCCAATCGAGCATCGCTCCCCAAACCGCTGCCTGCCTCAAACCGGACTCGACCCTCCCACAGCCGCCTCGTCGATCGCACGGGGAGGCGGGTATATCCCTCTGGGTGCGCCTGAGCCGGGAACCCAGCTGCGCTCCACGCTCCGCCCACAGGTCTGGGTGCGGCAACGGTGGTCGATCGAGGAATCAAAGGCTTCACCACACGACAATCTAGGAATCGAGCACCCGGCTTGCGACAACGTGATCTTTCCCCCATTCTGCCATCATCGACGGCAGGGCGCGGCAAGAGGTCATTTAGTCGCATATTATTGCGCAACAGCCGTTGCAGGAGAAGCAGGTGCCATTTGCCGAACGAGGTGCTCAGAGCTTCAGACTGTGGTCCGACGATTGTACAATAACTGGCCATTCGACTTTCCAACAGCTCTCAATCTCCATGTCGAGTGGAACGAACCACAAACCTTCGTCTCGTTGCCCACACTCTCATCAGATATTCAGCTGACTTGCGAGCAACGCTGGCCGCCCTTCCACCGACAGACTTTCTGCACGTGGGGTATTCCTGACCATCCTCACAACTATTACTGGAGTCACGCCCTGGAAGCTTTCTGGTTCACCAGTTGACCACCTAACCCTCCACTTTACTGCCACCGACGCCTTACAAAGTTGGGTGGCCGATCGCCTTCGTCCACGTAGCAGCTTCGGTGCATTTTGAATCAACGTCTACCGCTTCCCTCATCTCTCTGAAGAGCTTCGTTCTAGGACCAATCTTCACACCCTCTGGTTGCATTCTCACACGAGCCACCGGAAACTTCACTGCTTTCAATCGTCTGGCCGACCTGACTTGGGCTCGGCGGAACGCAACATGATGGCGCGAGATCAGATTCGGCTGGAAGTACGACAGGAACCCAAGAGGGCACAGGTCGTACAAGAGAACAACCCCAAGAATCGAAAGCCCATCGACCCTCCGCCGATCATCGAGCTCAAGTACAACGATCGTGACGACCCGAACAACGCACAATGGCTCGTCAGCCCTCGAACGTTCATGATGGTCACCTTGATCTCAGTGAAGGATGAACACGAGCAGCCGCCAGGGAAACTCCTGATAGGGCAGACCGTGTCGTCGCTACATCGATTGAAGGACATCAACAACAAGGATGGAGGCTTCTTCGTCTTCGGTGACATATCGGCGAAGAAGCTAGGCCAGTACAAGTTGCGCTTCAGTTTGTTTGATACCAACAAGTCAGTGCAACCCTGTAGACGTCCCTCTTTCGACATCGCTAACGAGTGCAGGGAAACCGATGAGGTGGTCTTCCTAGGCTCCATCGACTCTGCCGAATTCCCCGTCGTCGCTCAGAGAGATTTCGGAAGCATGTCGGAGTCCACGCACTTGACGCGTACATTTTCGGATCAAGGTGTCAAGCTTCGTGTGCGCAAGGACAATCGAGCAATATCGAGCATCAGCGGCCAGAAGCGCGCATACAACGGATCTCCGCCTGACACCACATCGCCTTCTGTGCACTCCACCATGCATGGAGGGGCAGTACAGGATTACCACTACAACACTACAGCGCAGTCGCCAGCAGTCAAGCGACATCGATCTTCAAGCGAATACGACAGTTCCATGTACCAGAATTCTTCGATAGCAGATACCCCGAACTCGACGTACGCGGGCTCGCTGCCAAGCAGCACGCGCTATGCCATGGGAACCAACGAGTACCAACGCGGTTACGGGAGCTACGGCGGCCAATATTCACCGAATGCGCTGGGTATGGGCGGTCGGTCGATGGGTATGCAGTCCGCGGGTTGGCAAGGGATACAGCAGAATAGCGCGCTTCCCTCACCGACCGCGAGTGTGAGCGTCAGTGCACCACAGCAAAGCCCATACCCCACCACGACCAGTCAGCAGTCCACCATGTTCGGCGATCCAGGAGGAGTGAGCACCATCCCGAGGAACTCTTACCCCAGTAGCTCTTATCCATATCCTCAGCAAGCTCACTACTCGAGCCAGCCATCGTCGGACGGGCATCACTACCCGGAGTTGCAAATGCCGGGAAGCTCCATCTCAGATAGCAACTCGTTGTCTTCAGGACCGGGCCATCCGTACAACACAGCTTACCTGCAGACAAATGGCTTGTACGGCTCGGAAGCGCCAGAGTCGTCGGGTGGATATGCATATGCAGATTCGCAAACGCGTGCCTACTAGGATCCGGAAACGCGTACTCATGGTAGCTTCACACCATGGCATCCGCAGCGAGAGCCTTGATGGCTCGCTGGGCGCATTGCCATCTGTTGCATCAGACCGCTCTTGCTTTCGAGTCTACAGCACATGGTTGACTCAGGGTGATATTGTGACTTGATCCGGAACCGACACAGCATTTTGATTTTACAGGGAGCGAGGGCTTGGATCCGATGTTTGCGCACTGGGAAGCGAGGTGTTGGTGGTATGGGACGCGCATTCAAAAAGGAAGGTGGATGCAATTGCACATGAACCATCATGATTGTACGACTCTCTGTACGGTCAACAGGACGTCCTCTACAGATTCACTTCTTCACATGTACATTTTTGGATACGAATTATCATTAAACAACACTGGTTCAGCCTTTCTTCTGAAACAATAAGCGCTACGAACCCTCTGCTCTTCTGCTCTGAAACAAAGACGATGCATTACAAATGTGTCTGCGTCACGATTGCACTGTGGTGCAATAGACTTCGCACTTGCAGGTGAAAAGGTTTGAGAAATTGCGCAAGGCGTGCATGCACGTTGGAGCTTCGACGAACTGGAATTTACGGTAGCGGTGATCCGCCTGTCGAGCAAGCGTCAAACATTCTCTCGACTCCTACTGGCCAGAAAAGCGGAATTCCCAACTGCTGCGTGTCAGGTCTCATCTCAGCCGCAGAGGGCTTGGCAGGCCAGAGTATTAGGCTATAATGCTTGCGATATGGGCCACGACTTCATTCGGACCCCGAAGTCGCGCCTGAGCAGTTTGTTCAATTTCCAGTAGTTCTGACGAATTGACTTGGCGTTCTCGTCGAGCCGAGCAGAAGGCAAACCAACCACGGTGATCTACGATACTGTGGCAATTGAGTTTGGCGCTATGCTGGGAAGACGAGCTTGGAAGGCGCTCCCCGGGACGGGAAAAGTCCGTGCTCGAGCACGATCAGACGTCAGGCGAATGAACGGACGGAAGGACTGCTCGAATTCAAGCTACCATTGACGTCCTATTGATGCTGTGAATCAATAGTTGCATGCTCCTTGGCTGACTATTGCTTGCTAGCTACACGACGGACTGCTCCTTCTCGACTTGCGGTGCAGTCGGGATGGGAAGGCTCGACATCCCCAGCAACGAGCTACTGCCTGATGCTCGTGCTCGTGTCCTTATCTCGGAAGAGAGACAACTGTCTCAGATTGGCGACGGGCTATGATCTAGAGCCACTGCGCTCGCTTCACCTGCTCTGGGCGGTGCTCTTCATTCCGACGCGCCCTCGACGCTGCACACTGCCACCGACTGGCGCGCCCTGTGGCTGTGGTGCGAGTCTGGCCGGCTGGACATGTGAAGAACTAGTCACAGCCACACAAAGTCTCTCTCAACGCTACGGCGAGAAGACCGCAATCCATGAGCGTGAAGTCGAAGGATCCCATTTGTGCCCTGAAGACGACCCACCACAGCAGCTCAAGCCAGGTCACAATCAATAGCGCCCTGAGAACACGGACGCCTCCTTTGCCAGCTCGGACTGCTCGCGCGTCTTGGAGCTCTCGGTGACGACCACACATCGGAGGGCAACTCTTGGCGACGCAATGAGCTGTTCCGCTGTCCGTGCAACTGCAGTAGTGATCAGGCCAGCACAATAACAGTCATTCGGAGGTCATTCAGACACGACCCGCTCCGGCTTGGCTGGCATTCCATCTGCGAAGTTGGCAAGAGGAGTCGCTCCCCTCAGCGGGAGGTCAATGCCCGCTGCTACGATGGTGATCGACACTGACTGGCAAGCACTGACGACGAACTCTGGATGACATGTCCCGGGCCTTTCGGTCTCTGTAAGCGGCTGCACAGCGTGTCTTCCCAAAGAGGAGTGCGCAGGTGGGCATACATGCAGCACTGGCCTCATGACACCGCCCTCGTGGAGCTCATCGTGTCGCGCGACCATTCCAATAGGCTCGATGAGCTCAGACATCACATTGCTTAAGGTTTTGTATCCTGGCTGCAGAAGGCATGATCGGGCTTCAGGATGGTCATAACACTTCACACCGGCCATCCGAATTACTATGCCTATCTGTCACTTGATCAAAGCACGTTGTGATGACGGGGCTCATAGCGACACACCAATGCAACACTGCAGCGTGCAATGTGGAGAAGTTTCGAATGCTACTCAAAGACGCGCGTTGCATCCCTCGCGTGAAGTTGCAGGTCTCGTCTTCGATTGGCATTGGACTCAGTATCTGCACCTGTATTGGGCTGGCGATCGCTGCCTCCGACGAGGTCATACTTCAGTCCTGTTTGCACTGGATACGACACGACTGCAACGGTGTGCTCACATTGAGACTGACCCACGGTGCTGAGCGGCTTGTCCTGTACAGCATGAGATTAGCGGCATTTGTCGATCCTCAAGGCCTTCGGAACTGCGCTCGATGGTGTAGCACAGATGGCCCCCAATGCTCGACTGATAAGCACATTGTGTGGCAAGAAACGCACAGATTCGTCACAAGCACATGTCAGCAACGCACGCGTACGCTACCTTGGGCAAGATGAGGACGTTTGACTTTCTGTTGACTCTACGTTACGACTCGACTCGATGACTGATCTTTAGATGCAATTACCAGCGTTCGAGCCAGCAGAAAAGTCTCACACCCCGAGCGACGTGTCAGCTAGGTTCTCATGGTCTGCGTCATTTGATGGGGCCGAACAATGGGACTTGGCATACACTGCAGGTCTACTCCATTGCCCGGCCCTTCCATTTCTTATCGAACAGCGGGCGGCAGCATTTCACGACGTGGAAGAACCACCGAGACAGCCTTTCGACCATTCGGCCTGCCCACGCCCTAAAAGAGATCAAAGCGTGCCAGACACGTTTTGCTGCTGCAGGACTTTGGTTGTTCTCTTCCCGAGACTTGATTCCCTCCTGAGCAGCACCTCCAGGGAACAATCTCAAGGCTCTAGCCTCAAAACTTCCCCAGTCACCTCTGTCACCCATCAGTCGTATCCGAAGAAGGAGGAAAGTCATTTGTGTAGTTTGCGCAGTATGCGTGGAAGATCGCACCTCATCGCATGAGAATTATTCGTCAGGTCGTATTCTTTGTGAGTTATGCCATGAAACAATTGCTGACAGTCTATGAAAGACGTGGAGCTCCGAGCATGCACGCATTGGACTCTCTCACTTTTTTCAACATGATCCGCCATTCTACTGCCTTACGCACTGAGTTCCAAGAGCACGAGGCCCAGAATGCATCCATGCAACAGTACTCAGACGGACTCCCATCAATCTGCGCGAACGTCTTATTTCCCGAAGTATACTGGGCGACGCCTTCGGGACTCTGCTGCGTCACTCGTGTCAGAAAACTTCAGTTGGCCTGTGGCCAACGATGGCAACGTCGTTGTCCGCCTTGATCGACCTGGAAAGACTGATCGCAGTACCTATCAAGACTGTGAAACGCACAGAGGCAATGTATTGATGATCACAATATGAACTTGAGAGCTACCTGCATGCACACATAATTGCTGCATTTCACGCCCCGTCCAGGTCCTGCACGTCGCTTGCTCAAGTATACCTCATGCATCAGTACAGAATTCCGTCGTACTCGGTTCCACATTTCTGAGCTTTCAAATTCAGGCACTTCAGCTGGTGGTACCTTATCCGCCCCTGCGCCAACGACTTAGCCGCGCGAGAAGACCTTGGTTCTGGCGGCTGTCAAAACCATCCCTTCCGAATCCTTCAAAGCAGGTCGTGGAACCCTTGACGATCACAAACAGCGGCTCACATATTGCCAATTCCTAGTAGAAGCTTCAATGAGCTGCAGCAGCAGCCAACTTCTTCCCGACCCACCACAAATTCCGGCAACCTGGATCAATGCTTCCACAAAAACCTATGTTTGAACACGCAACTCTTGGTTCACTGGGGTTAGAAATCGATCCACCGGCAGCCGCGGACTACTCTCCGCGGTATCCCATACGAAGAACAGCAGAAGTGGCGTACTATGACAAACGTCAGACCGGATGGAGTTCTCCGAAGGCACAAGCTACATGGGGAAAGAATGTCAGCTAATACTCCTTGACCTCGCATGTCGTAACCAAGGACAAGCTCCGTGCTCGTGCGTGGATGTACTTCTTCACGACGCGCGACATACTTGCATGACATTGATTTCGCAAGGCTGATCTTAGCGCGCAGCCTTGCAAGTCCCGCCGACAAGGTCTTCGCTGCCGGGATGTCAGGATCGCTTGATCAACCATCGAGCTGCGTAGGGGATTGACCGGGATCGTCATTTGTCAAGTCCTGTTGTTGCTCCCCATCAGCTCACGATGTCGACGACTGTGAGGAATAACCTCGTCTTCTGCCACGACATTCCGAGACTTCGAACTGTTGGGCAGTCTTGCCATAGCACATCACAACCGCGTTGCCTCAGAACGATCGACAGACAGCGGATGATCGTCGAGCATCTCTATTCCGGCTCCATATACCGGCTATCCTCGCTCGTATCATCACTACGGCTACCCGAACAGGCCTAGCACAAGGTCCGAAACAATGCAGAAAAGTAAAGTCGCTCCCAAAGCAGTCATTCCAACTTGATCCTTCATTGCCATTACTCAATATAGTATACACGCACTCGGGCCCTGCGTCTCCGCCTCGGAGAGCTATCTAACGCATCCATCCTTTTCGGGGTATCTCATTGTCCCTTGTCTGATGATGGGGGAAGAAGAACAAGTATAATTACAATCAGCGACCGAATTCGGCCGATTCCTAATCCTGACACGAGAATCCTGCTGTCGAGCACATCCTCCCATTTCCCAATCGTGTGTAGGGTCATCCTGCATGACCCTACTTCTGTTCCTCCCGAAGACAAATCCCACGACCATCATTCTCGCAAAAGAAAGAAAAGATGGTCCGCTGGCCGGCGGGACCCCCAAAACAGATGAAAACCCGCAACTCGCTTCAACGCGACAAAACAGACCTTTGGTACTCTCGCACTCGCATCAAGCGTGGGCAATTGAAGCCGTCATCATTCGTACATGATCTCCTCTTCCTCCTCGCCTGGGGCGTCTGCCTCATCGTCTTCTTCCTCCTCGCCAGGAGCATCAGCCTCATCGTCGTCGGCAATATCATGACTAGCCGCCATCTCGCTTGCAGCTTTGTCCTGTTCTTCGGTGATGCGATCCACATCTGCCAACGTCACAATATCACCTAGCTTACTTCGACCCCTCCGCAGACTGCTAGGACCCGCCGCAGGGGTCTCAGGCTTGCTTCTGCTTCTGGCAGACGATGACGTTCGAGTCCGGTCTCTAGGCCTGGAGGGACTATCTCCATTGGTCCTGTTGTCCGGTCTGCGCCGTCGAGCTGGAGTGCCGTACGCGTTGCGATAGCTTGTTCGTCGCGCCGATGGACGATTTGCACGTCGTTTGACGGTTTGCGGCTGGCCAGGAATAGGAGGGAAGACTTCGAATCGATAAGGTGGGATGGGTCCTGCGGAAGTGGGTTGCGAGCCGGTCGACTCGGAATTGGGCGTTGCTTCCCCGGATGCGAGCTGTTGAGACTTTGTACGAATGTGCATCGTGGTTGTATGGCCGTTCGGTGTCTTGCGAGGGGAACGGCGAGAGGGCGAGTCCTTGTCCTTGTTCTTCTGCTTGTCCACGATGAAAGAGGCTTGAGGGGTGAGCGTGAGAGGAGGCGGCGTCTTCTTGGGATGTTTGGGCGAGACCTCCAGATCATCGAGTGCAGGTGGAGGGAGTTCTGTTGTCGGAGTCGCAACGGCGACATCGCCATTCGTCTGGCCTCCATCAGTAGCAGCCTCCTCCGATTTCAAGGTCTGTTTCACGCCTTCCTCTGGCTGCGAAGGCAGTTCAGCATTTTCATCTGCCCGGGACGCTACCGTTTGGATAGGCTGATTCGTCTCTTCGCCCATGGCGAACAAGTTCGTAGGTCTGCCCATAATGTACGGCGTCCAGCAGAGATTGTGTGGATTAATCTTGATCGTCGCCTTTTTCTCGTGCTTGTCGACATACTCTTGCATGTAATCGTAATCCAGCCGGAGTGCGTACGTTCCAGTGTGAGGATCTCGTACCAACGCTCGAAGCCCTTCGAGCGTCGAGACGATGTCATCAGGTGTCATTCCAGTCTCCTTGGCAATTTGTACGACTGTAAGCTGCTTGCCAGCATTCGTTTCTTCTTCTTTGTCGCGATACCGAAGCAGCAGCTTGCACAGAACGTTGCGCCAGTAGGACCGGTAGGAGACCAGACCCATGTCAGATAATGGCTTTTCCGGTGACCCAGTTCGACCCTCAACTTGCGTCAACAGGTAAGAAAACTCGATGAGCACTCTGCCAAAGCCGCGTCGCATATGAACGGGCAGAACCAGAATACATGACACGTTGTTGCCTGGGTTCTGCAGCGCAGGATCTTGAGCCGTGCCCTCCAGACTTGCCTGGTTATCAGCAGCAATAACACTCTGTGCATTCTCATCGAAAGACGTCCTAGGTTCAATCGGAGCCGCAGGTGCACCCATGCCGCGTTTCTCTTTCGAAAAGTAGCCCACGAAATGACATCCGTGTTCGTCATTCTCGGTCATGATGTAGAACAGAAAGGGTTCGACGTCGTAGTAGAGCGTTTTCGACCCCAGGAAGAGCTTGGCCAGCAAGCAGAGGTTCTGACAGTACAGCGGGTTACGTCGTCCATCGACCTCGAAGAATGAAAGAGTTGTCTCTTGCTTTGTGTCTGGGTTGATGATGTTGTCGCGGTAAATTTCATCGCCAGGAGGATGCCTCGCTGAGCACTTCAGTTTATGTCTCCATGCGACATAGTCCGAATTCATGTATTTCAAACAGAATTCACAGATGTAGAGATGCTCATTGCGACTGTATTCTTCCGGGTATGGTGCAGCGTGCCACGTGTCAATCTCGTACTGCCCAAAATTGATGCACTTGATTTTGCTTGCGGGCGTAGCCTTTTTGGGTCGTGCAGGTGTTTCACCATTTTGTCGTGCGAGCTTCTGCTTCCACTCTTCGTCAGCCTTTTCCCTCGCAGCCTGGAAAGCGGCTCGATCGGTATCGTCTGGATATGTCTTTTTCGTATCGGCTTCTGCGTCTGTGAGTATGCCGCCATAAGGCTTGCCTTGATGTTCGTCTACGTTGCGATCCTGGAAGGGAAAGAATGGGTTGTTGTACATGGTCGTCTGCACAATGGGTATCGTCGAGACACTTCCGGAACCGTCCTCTGGCTCGGCAGTAACAGTACGTCGGCTGTTGCGGGCTCGTCGTGCTCGGTCACGCTCGCGACGTTTCTGCTTCTTCAACACATCCTTCTCGATCGTCTCGAATTGCGCCACCGTCACGGGGAACGAGATGATGATACTCTTGGGGTCGTCTGAGCGATGGACGATCCTGCATCCAAGATTATCTTTCTTCTGCCGTTGGGGTCGACTTGATCGTGTCTTCGATGTCGCCTTGGCATCGTCGTCGTCGACGCTTTCAGCTTGCTCTACAACGATCTCAGGCACATGGTCCTTGCGCTCACCCTCGGGCGTTGTCGTCTTCGGACGCTTTCGGTTGCTGCTGCGCAGAGCATCATCTACGTCTTCGGAGGGAGTCTTGCGCTTCCTGAGCGATCTCGACCCATCCATCTCGTCGTCGGGAAGTATGAGGGTGTTGAATACTGAGTGCGACCCAGGCTTGATGCCACCGCGAGCTTGTGGCAATAGATCTCTGGCCATCTTTGGCGCAGACGATCGCCGCCGATTTGAGAGCATCTGGGGCACATCTTTGAAATCTTCTTCGAGGCCGTTGGCCACGCAGTCTTGACATCGCCAATGTGCAGCCTCTACAAGATCGTGTCAGTAGATGTGCGACAGTGTGGTTTTTATATCCAGGTCTCGGTACGCACCTTGGTCGGCAGCTAGCGAGCCTGCATCTCTGGCACATTGCCGGTGGGCTGCAGGAACGGAAGTCAGCGCGTGCTCGGACCCTTGAACGTTTGATATCATTTGTTGCTTTGCCGCAATTCTTCCATCCTTTACCTCTCGAAACTCGATTTCAAGCTTCGCTCCTCTCACAACAACTTACAATTGTCACCGCAAACTGCACACGCCAGATATTCCTCAAATTCTTCACCGGGATCGTTCTCCTCGGTCTGCTTGCAAAAACTGCAATATTCGTTAGCGAGGTTCTACAACACATTTTCCGCCCCGAAGCAACTTACATGCAGCGATTAGCGTCGGCGCCTTCAATCTTGGTGTCGTCGTCGTCGTCTTCCTCAGCATCGTCAGCAGCTTGCCAGCTGCCCTCGTCCGCTTGAGAGCTCTCGCTATCGGAATCATTTTCCTGGTTCCCCTCATAGCCTTCCGATTCTTCGTCTTCTGGAGACCGTCTGGACCTTGTTCGACTGGATCGTGTCTTCACAGCACCCACAAATTCGCCTTCGTCGTCGTCATCCTCAATCTCGCCCTCGGCATCAGCTTCGGAGCCCAGATCTTCCTCTTCGATCTCGCCTTCAGCATCGGCCTCGTCATCGTACTCCAACTCCTGGTCCTCGTCAACCTCTTCTTCACCCGGCGCATCAGCGTCCTCGTCCAGCTCCATCTTCTCGGCGGCGAAGTGAGCCTTGTAGTTAACACCACGGCCGCGCACCCTGCTCGGGGTGGGGTGGGCGTGGTTGAGCACTATGGTAGCCACCTTGCCTCTCGGATCGCGATTTATCCCATGTGACCTCTCCGTCTGCCTCTAGCCTTCGTGATTTTGCTTGTGCGCCTCGCTCGCGGCCTCAGTTGCGCAGCGGTCTCTGCTCCGCAGCCAGGTGTAGACCCATCCGCCAAGACTGGTATCTGGACGTGATATCTGAGCTTCAGCACGCGTTTTCTGTTGCGGAGACGTCGTGTAGCTGATATGGATTGTGCTCGAGCTGATTTGAGCGCGTTGTCGCTGTCGTCGTCGCTGCTTTCCACCTGACTAATCCGCGCTTGCCCGCAAAGCGGTGCTGCTCTCTTTTGGCAGGCTCGATGGAGGGTATTCTGCGGCTCGATGAAGAGTTTGAGGCGATGCGACACTGGTAGAGTGGTCGAGATGGCGTTCGATGCTGCTGTTGTCTGGAAATGCGTGTCTCAAGTCCCCACCGTTCTCCCTACGTCTGCGATCAAGCAGCTGTCCCGCGCGAGGCTCCCGCAAAAGTCGTGACAGCCAGCTCCTTCTCCCTCTGCAACTGCAAGTACAGCGGTACGATTGCAAACGAGACGTGTTCTATCAAATGACCGTAACATTGAGTCACTGACAGGCAGTACTCACCTGTTCCATCAGAAGAGACAGACTCAGGGTGGAGAGTGTCGACATTCAGCCTTTCATCACGCAGCCACGACATTTGGCCTCAACCGAGCAACTCCAGCATACAACATCACCACCGACTGCTGCAGCAGCGCAGTTCCGCCATTGACCACACCACGAACGAGCGCCGCCGCCTACACCACCATGGGCGTGCCATTCGAAGCCCTTCTCCCATATGCCATCTGCCTCGGCGTACGATTGCGCTCCTCCCACTCGATCCGACTACGAATGCACTAACAACTTCCGCAGTTCTTCGGTTTGTCGGGCGCGGGTCTGAGCAAGCTGCGACACATGCAAAATGGTGGCAAGAGACAACGGCACTCGGTAGACCAGTGGGATAAGCAAAGTATGTGGGGTAGAAGATATGGCACGAAGGCGGACTACTGACGAGCGCGCGCAGTGATGGACCGAGACAGGCGGCTTACGGGTTTCCTGCGAGGGCAGACGGACAACGTCAAGGCACCAAAGGGCTTTGAGCTGAGCAATCCATGGAGAGTAAGTTGCGGATACATCGCACATAGTATGCCTGTTGACTGACGATGTGCAGCTTGAACCGGGCACTGCATAGATGCAGATGTGCTGTACGTTACCAGAGATACTTTAACCAAAGAACTTTCGAATCAATCACAAGAAAAGCTCCTCCTTGTTTCCATTTGATACAGTACGGAGCCACTCACAAAGCCGCTCACTTGGGCTTCTAGAATCTCCGTTGACGGCACAGTTCTGTGCACGTTTGAACTGGAGGTTTGTCTACAATACAAGAAGCAGCGGACGGGGTTCCTCGAACAGCACGACCTGAAAGATTTCTCACGATAGCATGGGCATGCAAGAAGGAGTCAAAAATGCATGTGTTAGGAATGCAAAACGTTGACTTCGAGGTCGTGCTGGGACTGCCATTACCTAGAGGCCACTTCCTGGGACGTGATGTGCGAGACATCTTACTGGTGCACAAGCTCAAGATGTTGTTGCCGCAAATTTGTGCTTGTGGATTGAGGATGTCGAGTTCGACGTCGCGGCGAGAAAGTGATGCTGTTGCCGGAGTATACATTCTACTGGTTCATACGTGCGCATCGACTTCCAACGCTTGTCATGAGTATGAGCTTCTATACAGCTTCACTCTAGGGGCTATCGCCATCCAAGAGAACAACAGGACACCGCTTATACGTACGACCGACACAGCTTGAATGAAATCTACCTTCGAGCGTGACCTCCCCTCTACCATAACACCCTCGATGATTTCTTTGGTTCTCCTTGAAGATATCGCGCACAATTCTCAGCACCTGGGGAGAGAAGTGAATGACATAGCGTGGTCTACAACGAGGGCGCAGTTCTGAACGCGATCTCACGACGCACAACATGCTCCAAGTACGCCGTTGAAGTGGTCATCGTATTTCGCTACAATGGAACTAACTGCTCGCGATCGCGATTGCCCTTTTCGTTAGCAACGTCCGGCAAACGAACTCTCGATATGTGAAGCGTGTAGCCATGAAAACGCCACGATCCCGATGAAATGACGCCAAATGCCATCATTGCCATGTGATTGATGGCACATGCAGCGTTGAAAGTTTGCTGTATAAGTGCTTCTAGAATGGTAAACACAAGGCCGAAGAGTATAGTTCTTCTTGTCAGACGCTGGTCAAGACGAACACTTTCAGAACTGCCTTCTATCGTGTGCTACATCACGTAGAGAACATTGAAGTGTGTATGCTGGATTTGCCTTTGTTTCAAATGATGATAGGTACGCTGAACGTACATCGCGAACAGCGTGAGAGAGGGTCAATTGCTTGTATTTCTGAACAGAAATACCTTGTACCAAAGTGCTCGGGCCCGACCTACTACAGATGCGCGAAACGAGCATATCGGAGACGCAGTCATGCCAGTTGCTCTCGACTCAGGATCCCAAGATAGCGCGATGAAGCTCAATCTTAGGCCATGGATCTTGCGTGCAACGGCCAGCGTCTGGACAGCAGGACCTGCATTTGGGATGATGGGACAGATATCAGGCTCGATAAAGATCACTGGCTATACGACCCTTCACAGTGAGGATTTGTGGTTCGGCCGGTGATATTCCATCTGCCCTGCACCGCGCAGCACGCTTTTGCAGAACCCGTGAGCGGTAGTGGGCGTTGGGGATCAGGCATCATCATTGCGCACCGTTGCTTTTGCAATTATGATCAAGGTTATGTGACAGCATCTGCTTCCCGGGGAGCACATGTGTCATGACCGGACACCCTCAGCTCTGGCATATTTCACAGTTCGCATTGCCGATCTTCGATTGGTCGCCAGCGTGTGGGAGTGGCCGTGTTTGACCAGCATGAAAGTGGCTCTGACTAGCAGCCCTGCCGCGTAGGGTAGGCCGCACTTAAATATATCACGAGTCTGCCGGCGGACGCGTGCGGACGATTTTGATACGCTGAGTCGCGTGGAAAAGGGGCCCGTCGTTCCCCTGCTCGGTGCTTGTGAAAAGACGGCGGCTCTGCGCGCGAAAAACCCGCGTGAGCCTATGAGCGGTCTTCACTCGCGGCAGTGCCGGCCGGCGGTGCGCAACTCTAGCGCCTCTCCGTGTTCCTGGGCCAGCGCTGCGCTGCGCTGCGTGTGCTCCGCTCCTCCATGGCCGTTGAAGAAGCGGCCCTGCGTTTCCATTTTCCACTCTTTGACGCTTCGTGCTCCATTCCTTGGACATTTGCACGTTGGACTTCTACAGCGCAGGCCTGGCTGTCGGCGTTGAGCAGCTCATATCTGGGGCTGTCGAGGAAGAGCAATTGGCAATAAAGTGTGCTGCATCATCCCTGCCGCCCGCCAGCCTGGGGTGCCATCTTTGGGGGCTGCTTCTTACGTGCGCCGGCGTGCATACGAACTGCCTGACAGACACCAATTTCCAGCTGACATTCCTCGATCCTCCAGCACACCACCAGTGCCACCTGGGCAACCGCCGCCGCCTCTCACTCCTCCACCGCGCCCGCATGAACAATGCTTGATCGTGTTGCATCATACCCAGGGCGCCTTTGAGAGATTAAGACGCGGCACAGGCATCGCACGGGCATTGGGTAGCCGAGCAGACTGTCTGGCGCCGTCGACCGACCGGAGAACGCGGAGAGACGCACAGGATGCAGAGCAATGGTAACGGCTACCAGCACGGGCGGAAATCAGTGCCAGAGTACGAAAGCTATGACGGGAGCGGTTACGGGAGTCCTCTATCATCTGCACGCAGTTCCTACGCCACCAGACCACCGCCAGCAATGCCAGCAAGAGCACACGCCCTGAGCCAGAGCACGAACGGTGGCTACGGCGACTTCGACTTCGACTCGAGTTTCCCGGAGCCACCCAGGCTGCCATCCAGTCACACCAATGCCAATGGGAATGCGCGCAACCACTTTGAGGACATCAAGTTCGGCCTGGACAACCAGATCGCAGGCCATCATATGCAGCTGAACACGAATGTGCACGCCGAGAACCACGATGCGGTGGGGCGGCATTTGCTCTACGAGACTGCCTTGCTGGACACACAGGCTTTCGAGATTTTGGACATGGGCCAGATCGATGAACTGAAGAAAGAACATGCAAGGCTCAACTCGCGGATCGATGCTGCGAATCGCAAGCTGGTCCTGGAGATTAAAATGAAAGATGCCGCGCAGAACTTGAACAGGCTGTACTCCGCCGGCAAGAAGGATGGCAGGCCGGACACTCCGCAAAGCCCAGACAAGGACAGGCACAGCCTGATGGGTGGCAGAAAACGGACGAGCAGCAACAACAGTGCGGGAGGCCTTATCCAAGCTGAGGACGAGCTATCACAAAGCATCAAGAAAGTGGATGAGCTCAATGAGCAAATCAGAACAATGATGGAACGACGACAAGTTGTGGAGAGATCTCTGCTCAGACACACTGCTGCCGTGCTGGCAGATCAGGCGAACAAGCCTTCAGAAGCCTGGCTTGCCAATGGACACCGAAACCTTGACGGCGATGACGAAGTGCTCGGACATGCGCCAGACGGGCTTGACGAGTTCGACGGCATAAGAGACATCTTGAAGGGTGCCCCCGCAGCTGCCAAAAGTAGTGCAGACGTTGAGCGAATGCAAGCAGAGCATGAGCAACAAATGATCAACATGCAGAAGAGGATGCAACAACTCAATGCACAGTTGCGGGGCGTGATCACGGACGCCAGTCAGGTGCGTGGCCAGGAACCGGAGCCAGAGCCACATATCGCTCCTTCCGAGAGCTTGGAATCATCCCTCGAGAATACGTTCGCGGTACTGGAAGCGAACATGCAGATCATGCAACAGGAACGAGAGAAGAATAGGGTGCATTATGCACGTGTGCAAGACAGTGCTTCGGAAACCCGAAATTTGGTCGAGCAGCAGCTTGAGGACGTCAACAATCAACTTCACAGCACTCTGCAGATCTCGTCGGTGATGGAGGCTCTCAAGGATCTCAAAGAGCCCCCACAGGCGACAGGCCATGGGTACCAGAACCAGGTGCAGTACCTCGAGGATAGTCTGCACACGCTGCAAAAGCTCCTGCAGGAGCACAACGAGCAGCTGGAAATTGCCAAGCATGCATCATCAGGGATCCAGGACGCCCAGTCCGCTGCCGCCAAACAGGCAAAGAGAGCAGAGGAGTATGAGACAGTCGTTGCAGGGTTGTGGGACCTCTTCTCCGATGAGCATCGGTCGAGCCCAGTTGACGGAGCAAGTGGCAAAGACTTCTCTTTGCAAGCTTTCAGTTCACGCGTGCAAAATCTCATTGACGTATCCAACAGCGCGAAGGAGCAGCAAGAGATTCTTCGTCGCCAGATACAGCAACAGCGTGACCTCAATGGCAAGTCCGATATGGAAAAGGATCGGGAAATTCAAGAGCTTCAGGCTCGCTACGAAGCACTGAACAGCTCTTACGATGCCACACAGCAGGACCTGGCGAAGGCCGTGGAGAATCATCTTTTCGCCGATCAGCAGGCGCAACAGGCGCAGACAGACATGCAGGAGGTCATGTCTCAGATTGACGAGTTGCGCAAGACCGTAGAGGCTGCCGAAGCACGAAGCAAGGCTCTTGACGAGCGACATGCTCTCATTGTTGCTGAACGGGACTCGCTCGGAGCCGAACGAGACGCCCATAAACAGAAGCTCGAAGACGTTCAGCAGGAGATGCAAGATATGGAGGGCGAGCTTGTCAGGCTCACTACTGAGCTCACAATGGCGAAGGCGGAGCTGGAAGGCGCCTACGGCTCGCGTAAGGAGCGGCAGAAGGAAGCTGGTGCAAGCGAGGCAGAATTGGATGCCCTTGCTGCGCTGAAGGACCAGGAAATCGCTCAGCTCCGGCGTGAGCACGCTGAGAAGACGAAGTTGCTCGAGCAGGAGTTGCAAGATATGATGACGGAGTTCCAGGAAATGACTCGCGAGTCGCTCGAATTGGAGAAGGAACGTGGTCAGCTGGAGAACCTTATTGACACGCTACGTGAACGGACAGAACAATTGGAAGGAGAGTTGAGTGATCATCAAGTGCAGTGGATGGGTGTCAAGTCTCCTGGCGCTGATGGCGTGGTCAAAGAAAGCACCAGTGTCATGGTGCTCCGACAAGAGTTCAAGAAGATGATGCGAGAGTCGAGAGCTGAAGGACTCCGACTACTCAGAGTAAGTCTACTCGTTCTACACTCTACTGTTCTATGCTGACAATTCGTGCAGGCTGAGCAAGAAGAACGGCGACGACTCGAGACGGAGGTTCGAAAGACTCGTCAACTCAACTCACCTCTCGGCCGTGGCCCAGGTCGACCCGGCAGCCTCGCACATAATCGTCTCAACAGCATTGCATCATCACAGGGAGGATCATACCTTACAAACGGATCGACACCAGCCACGAGCCTCGGAAGTCCACCAGCTACCACAATGAACTTGCCTAATTCCGGGCTGCCCCCATCGAACGAGGCCCTTAAGACACAGTCACAGCCACAAGCCACCTGAGGGTGACCGTCAACGGTGCTATGTTCACAAAAGGCTTCCAATGGATTCTCGGTACTGCCGGGCAAGTAGAGGCATTTCCTTTGCATTACTATCAGCACATCATACATTCTGTTCCGGATCCGAGATCTGCATTTTCCTATGTAGAATGTGGCAAAGACATGACATTACCTGGTGCTTGCGAGTGGACCATCTGGGAGGAATACTGCCACATTTACGAGCATTGCGAGGAGGCGCTTATTGCACGTACTTCAAAAGACCATGGGAGCAGGCGGCATATCGATGCACGTTTCGCTCGTTGCGTTGACTCCGCTTCCAAGCGTGGGTGACATGAGCGGTTTGGACCCCCGGCCATTTGATGCATTTCATACACGGCAGCGTTCGATGAAGGCTGCATTTCGCTTGCAAGCTCAATGTGAAAATAAACATTACATTTGGTGTTGGAGGCGTATCCTGAAAATTTGGAGACGACAGACAATGACGAGACGGAAGGTCTGTATCATGTATAAATATGTGCTGGGCTGATCTAGCTAGCCTCTTCTTACTGTGTATAGAGAAAGAATATTGAGCCCAAAGCTCGAAAACTCATGAGGTGCCACACTTGCGACTGGAAAGGGAGCACTGTATTCTACTTTTCGTGTCATTGGGAAATATCTATACTTTGCACTCGACTTGCACCATCTTGACAGGATCTGCCTGTCCTTCTAGCGGCTTCTTCCTCTCTGCAACGATATCAGCGAGAATGGTCTCCCAAACAAGTTGTCGCCAAACAAACTCACCACTCTCCCACTTCTCCAAATGGTCCAACTCCATCTTCTTCCTGATCAACGTCTCTCCGTTCCATGGAAATGTCCTTACGCCACAAAGAATATTCATCGTACCCAGGAACAGCCAATACCAGTGATACCAGGCAAGCGATTCAGGCTCCCAGATCCATGGCAGTGCGAAAGCGGAGAGGAAGAGCAGGCCGCCAAAAGATGTGAGGATGGCCGAGATGATTGAGGATCTAATTGCGGAGGAATCGTCCATGCCAGAGAGGATCTCACGAAATCGATGGAGTCTCGGGACGTCCTGTGGGTCCATGCGGCGGAGAGCTTGGTAATGGGACAGGTCGACCAGGAAGGGATGGAAGGGGTGCAGCGTTGGGAGAATTTCGGTGAAGAATGTCTTATACCATGGCGGGCTAGAGGGCAGAGTAGGGTCTTGCGACATGCTAGAGATAGGATGTGGTAGGGGGAAAGGCGAAAATTGAAAGTCGACGTTTCTAGGAGCTGGAGTATGCCTCGCAGGACCTATAAGTGTCTATTCGCATAAGCTGCGTACTCATCGCTCCAAAAGTGGCTCAGGGCGCGTCGATTTGCATTCGATTCTGCGCATCCTATGTGCCGAGATATCCGGCATGTTCGATGCCACCTCGACAGCTCTGGTCCAATGTCATGCACTCTCAACCTTATTGGTCCTGCGTCTGCAAGACTTGGTCTCCTTCGAAATCGGGGAGAGGCGAGTGCGTGCAGTCACGGAAGCGGTGGCTCTCTTGTAGAACATGTCCATATACCTCAGCGCCAGAATCCTTGCTCTATGCCCGAAGATTGCGGGTATGGTGACGGTGAGAATAGAATGCGGAGTGAAGTGAAGCTGCCGATCCTTGGCATCTCTCCATCGCTCGGCAACGCGCGTGACGCGTGAAACCGCAAACTTAACCATCAACAAAGTACTCGAGAAATCACGCGTTGTCGCAAAGCTTCTTACATGAGCCACGATTGCTGAAAGCATTCCTGGCCACGGTTCTCCGGGTGCGAAGCGAAATCCAATAAACAAGACACATCGAACCTCAAAGCGCACTGAGCGTACCACGAACCACCCGCCGGCGCATCGACACCAGCGACAATGGCAACCTCACATCAACCATTCCCCTCTCGCCCATATACAACAGGCCTCACACGGGGTGCAGGAGGTGCACAAACACCCTACGCCTCCCAAACACCCTTCGCAGCACCTCAGCAAAACCCAGTGTCTGGCTACAACGCGACCGGCGCAGGAGGAGGATTCGGCACAGCAGGACCTTCCGGCACCACACAACAACAACGTGATGCGCAACGTCTCGAGCGCGAACGACAAGACCGCCTCGAACGGGAGAGAAGAGAAGCAGAAGAGCGTGATGCGCTAGATAGAATCAGCGAGGAACAGAGAGAAGAGATCAACGAAGCTGTAAGCAAATGCATGATAGAGAATACGCAAAACGCATACAAGTCGCTAACATTGAGACTACAGTTTCAACTTTTCGACCTAGACAAGGACAACCATATCGACTACCACGAGCTGAAAGTCGCCCTCAAAGCCCTGGGCTTTGAACTTCCCAAGACCGAACTTCTTCAGATTCTCCAACAACATGGTGTACCAGCCTCATCGCTCACAGGGACTCGCTCAGCAGTGCCTCCACCTGCACAACCGACTTTCTCGGGGCCGTCACGGTTACTGCTCTCGCATCAGGCATTTGTTAGCATAGCGGCACAGCGCGTGCTGGCCCGCGATCCAAGAGAGGAAATCGCGAGAGCGTTTGAGCTTTTCGACGCCGATGGGAAAGGGAGGATCGAACTGCAAGACTTAAGGAGAGTGGCCAGAGAGTTGGGAGAGGGGCTGCAAGAAGAAGAGTTGGCGGCGATGATTGAGGAGTTCGATGTGCGAGGCCAGGGGGGCATCACGCAGGAGGAATTTATTGGCATTTGTTTGGGCGGTTGAGCAATTGGAGAGTGCTTCACCCTTGGTTTAGTCTATTCTCGTTGGAGCACTCGACGTGCCATGATTCAATGGGTAAGCGACGGCGTTACGGAGCACTTCAGAGCAGACTATTGGAATGAAGAATTGTTCGATGAGCACACTTCAGTTTGTGAAGTATTCTGATTGTCGCGGCCAAGATACGTCGCGCATCCATGGTAGCATTGATGCTGCCGGAGTTCGCGACCAGCTTGGCCAACTTGCTCTTGGTCATGCGCTTCTTCTCAAATGGCTTGCGTGACTGATACCGATAGCCTGGATGGGCGATTGCGTGCTGACGCTTCTCCTCTTCAGCTCGGCTCTTGTACTCTTCTACGACATTTGGCTTCTCGGATCGCCATCTGGCAGCGCCGGCGCAAGGCCGCCTGACAAACATAGAGCGCTCTGCTGAGCGAGGAGCTTAGCATTACGCACCGCCTCCCGGACGGTGGTGACTCCTGTACGTGAGAACCAGATGATGGAACAACCCTGGAGTCCAGTCAGCAATGATTCAACACTAATTGATGTTGGTGTATGCCGAATGGGAATGGTGCTATCAGAATCAAAGGCCCTGTCAGGGGCCATCTCGTCAACGCAGACTTTTTGACTGCTCGGCCGACCGTCGTGAGATATGATAAGGAATCATCATGGAATGTTTGTGTGTATAAAACGAATGAAAATCGCTTACCAAACATCACTCATGTCATCCTGGCCTCGCATTGTCGCCGACCACTGCTGATCTGCAAATCTGAGTCAGTACGCGGTGCATCAAGGAGATCGCAATGCATCATGTAAAGCCACAAGAGATCAGGCTTTCGCAACTTCTCGTCTGCGCCACCTGTCACAGTGGCTTGGACATATGCTTGTCATTTGGTTTTGTTGGAATCATCATGGTAGTAAAGGTCGAGATTGGGAGTGCTTACCATCAGGTCGACGTTGCGGCCGAGTACGTGGTGTTGAGGCAGCTAACACCTCGCAAAATGCGGGTGGGCAAGCAGACCAAGGAAAGATCAAGCTGTTCTGTCTCGTCAGCGGTTGCACCGAGCAAATGTGTTGTGAGACAGTAGGACGTGATATGGAGATTGCTATCAGTTAGGCATGAATGGTTTGGTAATGTTTGTGTCTGCATCGACAATGCCGAATCAGACTCGTCATCAAGAGTCATCAGGGAATCTCGGATGGGGTGGAAGGAGAGGAGAGGATGATGCCTTACCCTTGGTAATGCACTCAAATTCGTTTGGACTAGTCACTGGTCAGCTGTGAGCTCCAATAAACGTTCTCGTAAAGAGACGTATGCGCGAATGTCAAAATCAGTGGACGAGGTTTTCTAGGCCTGTCACAGAATGGCGTATCGGCTCATGTGTTTGTGTCGGAGCCCAGTGCCGCTTCATCAGATGACGAGTCGGAAAGGAAGTGAAGACTTACCATATATGCCTCGATCAAGATCAGATTTCGCCTTCATGCGCTGCTTCTTCTCGGTCTTCGCCACGACAGAACCAGTGGCACCGTGCCTGCTCTCCACTGATCTCGCGACTTCCTGCTTGCTGCAGCGCACCAATGATTTGGGTGGCCATGCCCTCACTGCAGTCGTCCGCCATTCTCAGCCTTGCTTTTCCCGAAGACGCTCCCGAGCCGGCGGCAGTCATGCTGAGTGCTGCATTTGGCACGGCGCACTTTCCCATGGTCCTCGCCGCAAGACTGGAGATAGATTCGGAACTCCTCTGTCATGGCGTCGGTGGCCATGCCGGCGGTAGTGGATCTGATTGTTTGGGCGCGGTGAAAGGGTGATAACGAAGGGATGTGCGAACGCGGTACGAGTGAGGCCTTGAAAAGACTCGGTGGACTCGCGGGTCCGGATCACTGCTGCTACGTCCACGTTAGTACATGCATCTCAACAGATTAATTCGTTGAGCAATCGTGGAGGGGGGTGTAGTCAGGATTTGAGCCATTTTCGCATCAAAGGATAATGAGTAGAAAACCCTCAGGCGGTAATTCCAATTTTTGCTAAATCATCATTCCAGAAGTCGTGCTGATGAAGAGAGCTGACCTACCAACTGTGACAGCATCAGGCATGGTCATGCATGCGTCTGCTTGCGGCTGCTAATGCTGAGTGCGAATGGTCGTGGGCCTCGGGCATGGATCAGTCCGTGCTGGCGTGCGAGGTGGCATCGTGCCTATCAGAGATTGTATTTGATCTCGGCAGAGCCTGGTCACTGTCAGTAAGAGATCGCAAAGCACTCCAAATTTGCAGCGAGAGGCGAGCGTTGTCGTTCAGACTGACGTAGCAATGTAGCTTCAATCCTCCGAAGAGGTCAGAGACTCTAGTTTGCGGTTGTGCGTATTGTCATCAGGATGAAAGGGGAGCAAGAGGGATAGCGCTTACCGAGAAGCATTGACTACTTCATGGCATGGTTGGCCTTGGTTGACCTTGGTTGCCGACAGCACTGGGATTGTTGTGTTGCGGCGATGTCGATGTTGCAGGTGGTTGAAGAGACGCGGCTGAAATTGCTCAGTAGAGAATTTTGAGCAAAGAGAGCTTGGGTCAAGCTGCGGCTGCGGCTGCGGCTGGTTCCTTCTCTTGGCGTTGCTGCCTCAGTAAACAACTTCACACTCGCTTCGATATATCAACTGAGCATCACTCACGTATTGCACGCACTTCACTTTTGAATACTTGTCCTAGTACGTCTGCATTATCATTGCTCCGATCACTGTACGAAAATAGGAGCAGAATCTAACGTGATTGTCGCACAAACTTGACAACACTATTTTCAAGCAGAATTCGGGATCGAGCAACTCTTTCTCGTTGTGCGAGAAAGTGATACAATTACAGCTGTCTATCAATGTGTTCCAGATCCTTGATGCTGAGAGACAGAAAGAACGGGCCAAGTGAGCAGGATATCAGCACTGATTCGGTGCCATCTTCAAGGCACATCGACCCAGTATCTCACCCAGTGAAGCTAGTTAGTGTTACACAGCAGCAGTGGCAGCAGCGGCCTCTTTGCTCTGCTCCTCAAACGCCTTTCGGTACGCACTTGTCGCCTGCGCAAGCGCTTGCAGCGTCGGCTTGACCATAGCATCTACGGCTTTCTTTCCGCCAGCCACCGTACTATCATAATCAATTTTCCGGCGCTTGCCGGTTCTCTGGTAGTAGTCTTCTACTTGCTTCTTGAGCTTGCCAACCTTCTGCTCCCGCTCAATATCGGCTTGAGCGCCCACAGCATTGATGCGATCTACGCTGCGGTCGAGCGTGGATACAAGCTGCGCAAGCTCGTTGGTCTTCGAGGCGTCTCCTGATAGGAACAAGCTCCAGAAATAGTGCAAGAATTCGTTCGTAGTATTGTTTGTCATGACCAGATTGTCGTAAATTTCAGGACTCAGCCCATTCAGAGACGTCGCTTCCGGTGAGTTGAAGTCACGCCGCGACTTAATCGAAGACATGATTGTCGTCGACGCGGTGTCCATCGCAGCGTGCGAGCCAACTTTAAGCTTCTTCTTCCTTGCATTGCCATTCGTTTGTGCTGAAGACGCCTCATCGTCTGAATCTGAATCGTCGTCCGTATGGTATCCGATGACATGGTCTAGCCGGAGGGTACCCTTGACATCACTGCCAAGCTGCGTGGGCTGAAGTCCGCTGTTCATCGATGTAAGAACTTGTCGTGGATCTTGTTTGGCGTACAGCTTCGCATCAGCAGACAGAGTATCTTTATCACCTCCAGAATACCGCTGTTGCTCCTTGATACTTAGCCTGATCCGATTATCTACGTCCTCATTGGCAAGATCGCGAAGTCGCAGCTGCTCAAAAGTCTCTTCGTCCAACCCAATCGGCGCGTGAGCCTCGTCATCTTCAGGCGCTACATGTGCCATCATCTTCTCCGAAAGGTTGTTCAGCACTCGCAAGATCGGCACTTTGTCTGTCGAAGTCGGACGCATATCCTGATCAGGCCTGTTGCCTTTTCGCTGACTGTGATTCTGCTCGTTGCCTTCCAGGTCCATCCAGTGTGGGATGTGCTGTGTGCTGGCGGGCCCAGTCGACTCCCGGTCCAGATACTTGTCGAACCTGGCATCTCGCTTGTCATTTTGCGTGATCTTCTCTCCCTTCAGCTTCTTCAGCAGTCGGCTGCCAAAGAAACCCGTCCAGAAGTCGGTCTGAGTGAGTGGAGGCACGTTGTCGTTGTAGGCTTCCTTCACTATGGGGTACTGCTTGAAAATGAGATGGATCTGCTCTTTTGTGATCGCCAAATGCTTGACATCCGGCTCGCCTGCCTTCTCCGCCGGCTTCACGATGAACTTGATCTCGGGCAGAACATTGTACTCTCCCTGCTTTTGAGCTTTCTCGATGGCATGGGCCCGAAGCAAATGCAATCTCGCAGACCAAAACTGCCCTGTGAATTGTGCAAGAGATACTGATTCAGGTTTGTCTTTCAGCGCCTGGTTAAATCTCTCTTGCAATGCGCGATTCGACTCGAGCAGCGAGCGCTGTAAGCTGATGTCCGACTTCAACTTCGCATCATCATACCAGCCTTCGTCAGCCTTTGAGGATGAGACCGCCTTTGCTATGGCCATCGCAGCGCTTGCACTGCTATCTCCGCCACCAGCAGCGCCTGCAGCAGCCGCTCCAGCGGCAGGCGCAACAAGCTGAGCAGCATCCTTGGCCTTGTTCGCCGCGATAGTATTCCTCAAAACTTCCGTCGTGTTCTCCTGCTCCTTGCGCGCATTCTCTTTGTGGTTGAAGGTGAAGACATAGCTAGCTTCTCCGACTACAATCTTCAGCGCGATCGCTTTCGACGTGGCAGGCGTTTGTTGCAGGTTTGTGATGTCAGCGACAGGTATTGTCACCGAGGGCGGTGATGAGGGTGGCGATGCTGGACTCCAGAAGACATATTTGCGATCTTCGGCGACAGTGAGGATGCCGTCCTTCTTTTTGAAGACGGCGGTCGCGATTGTAGGAGGCATCGTTGAAGGTGCAAGCGAGGCGTGGAGAGGCGAACTTCAAGTCAGCGTCATTTCTATTGGACAGGCACCACCACCACAAACATCAAAGGCAGAGGTTCCGTACAGCACGTATGTCACTGTTGGTTCACTCGAGACTGAATAGTCCTGGCAATTCAAAAGAACACTGTCACGTCGCATGTCATTCATCATTACACATTACATTCGTGCTAGTCTATTAATGCTTCTTGCCCACAATTGTGCCATTGTCTGACGACGAGTAGAAGCTCATCACATTCGTCGAATTGTCGTACTCAACGCCGCAAGCGCCAGCGAAATCGCCAAACAACTGCCCTCTTTCTTCCACGAAGTTCTTGAATCCTGCAGCAGAACAAGATTCCTGGGGGCCATCGTGACAGTCAGGAATGGTCTGTGGGCTGCGGTTGACCAGAACGCGATAGTACGTAGGGTCAGTCTGGTTTTGGTAGCCGTACGAGCCCGTGCAGTTCATCTTCTCGACTGCGATGTTGGTCAAGAATGGAAGGATATATGAGCTGACCCACTGGCGGTGATAGTTGACCTTGTCTAGTGGCATGGTAGCATTGATGTCGTTGGCTCCAGTGGAGTCGGAGTTGTTGAACAATCCCAGCGTAACCAACACAGTCGGGGGCAGCTCACGATGCGTGAATGAGACGTAGATATCCTGGTCATCGTTGTCATCGGATGAAAGAAGTTGTTGCGTAGCATTAACCCAGCCATATCCAAGAGATCCAGATACTGGGTTGCCATAGCCGGTGTTGTGGTGGTACATGAGATCTTGAGTGTACTCAAATTGCAGCCACTCATCGGGGCGAAAAAGCGTTGTCGAGCAGAAAGGCGAGCTGCCACGTACAACCGTATCGTAGCCACACCACTCTTGCATGCCGATAACATCGTTCACCGTCCAGTTGAAGTTTGGCGCGTAAGCCTTCAACCTTGCCAGGATGGGCGCGGTATACTTCTTTGCATAAGTTTGGCTTTGCTCAGAACCGCGCGAGGAAGAGTAGGCGGGGCACGCCTTGTATGGTGTCAAGCTGTCGGCGCCAGACTCCTTGCCCTCATAGATCTGCACCAAGTTGATCTGATTCTCATCTGTCTCCAGGCCTCGAATTAATCCCTTCGCGCTGATGACTGTCCTCTCAGCAGTGCTCGCCCAGACTCTTTTCGGCAGTCTCAACTTCGGATATCTGAAGGACATTTGAACACCAAGCTGAGCAGCCTCGAGCTTCCCGCTTCTTGTCACCAGTTCCTGTTCTTCCAGCTTAGGGGGCGTCCATGTTGAAAGAAATGACAGTTCGGGAATCTTCGACCAGTCTACGGTAGTATTCTTGAGCTTGTCGGTGAAAGGTTCCAGGTAGGTTTCGTAGTCGAAGTCGTTTGCATTGATAGCGGCATGGCGAACAAGGTATGCGACCTTCTCGACCTCGCAGCCCTGAGGTGGACTGGGCTCTCGTGCTGGATCGTTTGGCTCGAAGTATGGTGCGATACCAGCCAAGTGCTCCAGCGGATTGAAGCTGTACTCGCTGTATAGGGGTTGCTGTTGGCTCGAGGCCATGGACAGCGCCGCGAGGGCAACAACCAGAGCTAGTGTAGACATAGCCATACCAGATAGTAAGACCACGCTGGGATGCCGCTGCCAGGGAAAGGGCAGTTCTGTGGTATTTGTTTGTGAGTAGCACAAACTAGCTTACCTTTGTATCGAAGATCTATGCTATGTGTACCTGCATGATGCCTGACGCGATCTTGCTGGTCGCCCTACAAAACTTGGAAAGAGCTACGTCAAGCGTGCTGTGTGGAGTAATGTCCCGAAGTGAGAGAGGGAAATGATGTTCGGGTGCATAGATCGCTGCGTGGCTGGCAAAAGCGGAACCTGAAGCAATGCAGCCAAGCAACGTCATCAAACAAGCTCATCACAACAAGCAGACAAGCATTTCTTTCCACGCTCTCAGTGGACAACGAACGACACGCGCTAGGAAGTGGCTCTGCAGGTCACAAGTCAAGCGCAGCAACCTGCTTGCCCACGACAAAAATGTCATTGAGTCGTAATATCTGGAGAATTATGGGCCAAAGACCTTGGCGATTGCGGCTGAACACCGAGGTGAAACGAGAGAACCCACTTCCATACCACCTCATGATTCTCATCACACCCGCAATTTCTCGATCGCCGCAATGGCCTCTGCCGTTTTCTATCGAGAAGTGCCGAGAGCCCAGCGGCAGAAAGCGAGAACAGTTTGAGTCATAGATGCGAGCTACAAATTAGTGAAGGAAGACTCGAACACCTGCTCAGCTATGACAGGTTGCGGAGTGAGATGCGCTAACGGATGTATGTGTCTCGGGGAGCGAAACGAACGGAGCTTGCCAAAGCTAGTGTTCACCTGCTCGAGTGAATACAGCTTTTTGCGGCCAATGCATTCTGGACTACCAAGCACCTGGCGAGAATGAACAGTCAATGGACATCTCCATTCTCCCAGACCTGCGCCAAGAGTATCAAGAAGATGAGAAAACGCCTTCCAAAATGTTGAATTATCCCCAGCAAAACACCCTGCCATGCCAGCACTCCTGTGGCTCTACCCGAATAACATAACACCTTCCCTGTGGTTGCAATCAAACGTGCTCGTGACTCGTGCAGAACTTTCCAAAATGTTGAATGTTATGTTTCCTTCCATGCGCCTTGCCCCCTTAACTCGCTTGAAACCACATCATGAACACGCTGTTTCTGTGCGACAATTTAGCTCATGGCCATGATACAGCACATTCGATACCACTTACAGATTTCAATGCCCAACTGCATCGTTTCCAAGGTCTTCAGCATTAGACAGAAAGCGATAATGCCGACGAAAAGAACAGGATTTAAGAATCCGGGCGGCCATAGTCTGACGATGCTCTGGTGTTGGGGCATCCTGATCTGGTCGAATTGATGATCTGAGGTGCTGTTGCAGAGCTTTAGAGAGGGTTTCCACAGCGTCGATGTTGCTTGAGATATTCGCGTAAAAAGGCAAAAAGTTCCCGGAGCTAACTGATATTGAGGTATGAGTTCGGAGAGCGAACGTTGCACGTGACGGGATGGACTTGTGGGCAGTCACGCCCGTGCAAATCAGATGAGTGCACCGCAACCGCGACATAGTTTGGGCCCTTCGTGCCACATATCTTTGCGACTCTTTCGATTCATATCATAAAAAATCCAAGATAGATCCGTTTAAGAGCCCTCTAGGCATGTACCAACGCCTAAGGAAACGCTTGATAGAAGACAAGGTCCATTGCCCTTAAACCTCGTGTTGTCAGTACCAAACCAAGGGAAAACAGCTCTTGAGTTCAAAACTTACACATGTAACGCCATTGGGAGTGCATGCTCCACCCTGCTTGTTCTGGGCAAAGGCCTGGCACTGGCTGTTTATACAATTTTGGTAAAAGGTATCGCACTTTTCCCATCACTGGTCGGCCAAGAACATGATATGAGCAAGAACGGAAGCTTACTGCTTTACCAATTGTCCGCAATTGGTGTTGTCGCTAGCCACGCACTGTCCACAGGGCGTTTCGATCGGCGTGCTGGGTGGGCAAACGCATCCATAGGAAATAGCAAGGGAGTAGACTTTCCCGCCAGTGCACTGTATAAGCACGTCAGATGAGGCAACTCTGCACGCCTACAATACAGTGATTCTCATGCCTTGCGCCCGAAAGATCCACAATTATTATCGTCCTGTGCAACGCAGCCGCGATCGAAAGGCCGAGTCACGCTGAAAGGTCCAAGACAGGCACGGCCAGCATAGGCCACGCAAGTGGCGTATTCACCACACTATTTTCCGTCAGTCACTAGGTGTTCCGCACGGTGGTTTAGAGAACTTACCCGTGAAGCCACAGGCACCGCAGGTTTGATTGGTGTCCAATTCAACACATTGACCAGAGCAAATTTCTTTCGTACTAATGTTACACTTGCATTCACCATCCACACATTGCGCATCTGCCGGGCACTATTTTGGTCCGTTAGGAAGGGCAGCGGTGGAAGTCACATAGCCTTGAGCTATGATTGCTGTCAACGAAAGCAGTACGACTGCATTGATCGTCTTCATATTTGTGCCTTGCGAATTCGAGGGCGATATTGCTGTCTGGCCTCAGCACATCACGTTGGAGAGCCTTCGCAGGCCTTTTAATGGTCCGACGTCTGCCTCCTCACCGAGAACCTGCCGCATGAGCGACGTGGTGTAGACTTCTTCTGAGCATACTTGTTGGCTGGTCTAGATTGCGCGTGGCTGCCATGTGGCTTTGAGCCTCACATTCCGCTGGACTCGTACTCCATTTGTGCATTGCAAATATATTGCTTTCCATCACAAGCGTGGTGTAAAGACATGAATAGATCCATGATACGAAACATCGCGGCTTGAGCGGCGGGAGTTTCTATTCGAAACACATCTTTCGAGATGCTGTCGCAAGAACGAGTTGTACTGTGCAGCCGTGTTTCATGCTGCTGAATTTTTGAGGCTCATGTAACCGGCGCAAGCGGCTTGGTGGGCAGGTATCAGCTGGGTAGCGAAACGTATCTGGTCGGGCTACGCCGTGCATTTGCTGTAACAAGTAGCATACCATGAGGGTATGTACCTCTCGGTACCTCCGACTGCTTCGAACATTAGCTTGAGCCAGCGTGCATGCAGCCACGCACGCCCACTGAAGCGCTTGTGCTAGAAGATAGAGAGCTTTCTTCTCACAGGAGGCATAAGCGCTGTTCCAAACAATTGCGCCGTCGGCGTGGAAGGTCATAAAGGGCTGGGCCATGGGCTTTTCGAGACTGTTCCATCTTCAAGCTGCAGATCCTACAACACAAAACAACAGAGAGCCCGTTGCATTCACAGAGGGTTTGGATGCAGAGCCGGGGTTTTCTCCGGGCTCAGATGCGCAAGTCTTCATCGCAGGACACGCACTGAGTCTTTGCAAGATTCCATTTCGAAGTATATCATCCCTCTTGCTGCATCGTATCCTGCCAGAAGGTCGCTTCAAAGTCAGTTCCAGATGGCGAAAGCATGTAGTGCCGCACTGAACACTAGCGACAGTTACGTTCGCTGACATTGACTGGGGATCTGCGGCAGATGCTGGCCAGCAACGGTGGGTTTGAGCTCTTGATAGGACTGAAGTGTTAGTTTGTCAACGCTGCAGAGCGGGAGGTGTTTGGCATGAATACAGTTCACACCGTAGCTCCCGAGACTGTCCCTGCACAGTGCCTTCTTGTACGTGGAGTGGAAAGATGCAAAGAGGCGCAAATGTGGACATCGGTGACACATAGTGCGCGCGCTTTCAGACATGTCTTGGAACTGCAGCGACTGCGTTCTTGGCCTTGGAAGCTCGGGGTTTTGTGCCGCAGGAGTCAGTCGCCAGCTCAGCAATGCTGCACGTGCGATGAACGAGTAGAAAGTGGCCACATATGCTGAATAGATGCCCAGACAGTGACCGGAAGTGTCTGGTTGCGCAAGAGCGGCGTGCTAGGTATGAACGGTCAGCAGTATCGTGTGTGTAGGAGGTGCAGAGAGCATCCGGAGTGCAATGCCGCAGCGCAGCAAAGCAGAGCGGTCCTTTTTCCGGCTCCAGCCGACGCCGATGGGAGTGACCTCCAAGTTCAAAGCTGCAGCTGGACGCAACACACAGCATCATCACCTGCACACCCTCCTGCTCGCCTCTCGAACTCCAGCGCAGCTTCGGCGCATGAGGCCCTCCGCGTCCATCTAATATTCGCACACTGCTGAGCGCCCATCAAGAATCCGCAGCCATGCTGCTCTCCCAGCTTTCAGCATGCAGCAAACGCCTGGCCACCGGTAGCTCCTCGAGAGCCTTCTCCTCGATCACGCCCAAGAGCGCGCCCCGAACGGCACTGGTTGTGAAGAGGCGTGAGCTTGGTGTTGCCTCATACAATGCCTTCACTTCGCAGTACCGCAACTACGCGCAGGCGGCGGAGAGGACAGATCAGGGCGTAGACCCCTCAGACTCGTTTCTGACGGGAAACACCGCTGGCTACGTCGACGAGATGTACTCAGAGTGGAAGCGCGATCCCAGCTCCGTCCATGTGAGCTGGAATCACTACTTCCGCAACATGGAATCGGGAGACATGCCCGTCTCAAGAGCTTTTCAGCCGCCACCGACCATTGTTCCACAGCCAGCTGGCGGAGTGATTGCCCCAAGTGGCGCGGTTGGCGTTGCAGAAGGTCAAAGCAGCGAGGTGCTTAACCACTTGAAGGTTCAGCTTCTCGTGCGAGCATACCAGGCGCGTGGACATCACAAGGCCGCCATTGACCCACTGGGCATCAAGGACCTGAATCGATCGACACCGAAAGAGCTCGACTTGGCTACTTACAACTTCTCGGAATCAGATATGGAGCAGGAATTCTCCCTCGGACCTGGTATTCTGCCCAGGTTTGCAAAAGATGGCCGGGAGAAGATGACATTGCGTGAGATAATTGATGCTTGCGAGCGTTTGTACTGTGGCCCGTACGGCGTAGAATACATTCATATTGCGGACAGGGAGCAATGCGACTGGCTCCGCGAGCGCATTGAGGTTCCGTCGCCATACAAGTACTCGGTGGATGAGAAACGCCGAATTCTGGACAGACTCATCTGGTCTTCCTCGTTCGAGACGTTCCTTGCTACCAAGTACCCCAACGACAAGCGTTTCGGTCTCGAAGGTGGTGAGTCGCTCATCCCTGGTATGAAGGCTCTCATCGATCGCTCAGTCGATTACGGAGTCAAGGACATTGTCATTGGCATGCCCCACAGAGGTCGTCTGAACGTGCTGTCCAATGTGGTCCGCAAACCAAACGAGTCTATCTTCTCTGAGTTTGGTGGTTCTGCCGAGCCGTCCGACGAGGGTTCGGGAGACGTCAAGTACCACCTGGGTATGAATTTCGAGCGACCTACTCCTTCTGGCAAGCGCGTGCAGCTGTCTCTGGTCGCCAACCCTTCGCATCTGGAGGCCGAGGATCCAGTCGTTCTTGGCAAGACTCGTGCTATTCTGCACTACAACAAGGATGAAGAGCAGGCAAATTCTGCCATGGGTGTTCTCCTCCATGGTGATGCTGCATTCGCTGCTCAAGGTATCGTGTACGAAACTATGGGTTTTGTTGGACTGCCAGCGTACCAGACCGGCGGCACAATCCACATTGTCGTGAACAACCAGATCGGATTCACCACTGATCCTCGTTTTGCTCGTTCCACTCCATACTGCTCTGATATTGCCAAATTTGTGGAGGCTCCTATCTTCCACGTTAACGGCGATGACGTGGAGGCATTGAACTTTGTCTGCCAGCTTGCCGCCGACTGGCGTGCGAAGTTCAAGAAGGACGTTGTCATCGACATTGTCTGCTACAGAAAGCAGGGCCACAACGAGACCGATCAGCCCTCATTCACCCAGCCTCTCATGTACAAGAAAATCAACGAGCAATTGCCGGTGCTTGATAAGTACACTAAGCAGCTGCTCGATGCCAAGACCTTTACTAAGGAGGACATCGAAGAGCACAAGGCCTGGGTGTGGGGAATGCTCGAGGAATCCTTTGCGAAGTCGAAGGACTACCAGCCAAACTCGAGAGAATGGCTGACCAGCGCCTGGCATGGCTTCAAGTCGCCCAAGGAATTGGCAACAGAGGTGCTACCTCACGAACCAACCGCTGTCGAGCCAGAAGTCTTGAAGCACGTCGCCAAGATTATCGGACAGCCTCCGGAAGGCTTCCATGTCCACAAGAACCTCAAGCGTATCTTGGCCAACAGGACGAAGACTGTGGAAGAAGGCAAGAACATCGATATGTCTACTGGAGAAGCGCTCGCTTTCGGAACGCTTGTACAGGAAGGCCACCATGTCCGTGTCTCTGGACAGGATGTAGAGCGTGGTACCTTCTCTCAGCGACACGCGGTGCTGCACGACCAAGAGAATGAAGACACCTACACTCCATTAAAGCACATCAGCGAGGACCAGGCATCCTTCGTCATCGCAAACTCCAGCTTGTCCGAGTACGGTACCTTGGGCTTCGAATATGGATACTCGCTTTCTTCTCCTACCGCTCTTGTCATCTGGGAAGCTCAGTTTGGTGACTTCGCCAACAATGCGCAATGTATTATTGACCAATTCATTGCATCCGGAGAAGTCAAGTGGCTGCAACGTTCCGGTCTTGTGGTGAACTTGCCCCACGGCTACGATGGACAAGGTCCTGAGCACAGTTCAGGCCGCATGGAGCGTTTCCTCCAGCTCTGTAACGAGGACCCACGTATCTTCCCATCGCCTGAGAAGCTTGACCGCCAGCACCAGGACTGCAACATGCAGATTGTCTACTGCACGACCCCGGCCAACAACTTCCACATCCTCCGTCGTCAAATGAATCGACAATTCCGCAAGCCTCTGATCTCCTTCTTCAGCAAGAGTTTGCTGCGCCACCCTCTTGCGCGATCCAAGATTGAAGACTTCACCGGCGACAGCTCATTCCAATGGATCATCCCGGACCCCGCTCACGATGCCGATGCTCAGTTCAAGATCGACTCTCACGACAAGATCGAGCGCGTCATCCTGTGCTCTGGACAGGTCTTTGCTGCACTCTTCAAGCACCGTGAACAGAACAATATCACCAACACTGCCATCACTCGTATTGAACAGCTCAACCCCTTCCCATGGGCACAACTCAAGGAGAACTTGGACAGCTACCCTAACGCCAAGACCATTGTCTGGTGTCAAGAGGAGCCTCTCAATGCCGGTGCTTGGAGCTTTACGCAACCTCGTATCGAGACTCTTCTCAACCACACCGAACACCACGACCGAAAACACGTCATGTACGCTGGACGAAATCCAAGCGCATCGGTGGCTACTGGTCTGAAGAGCAGCCACACGCTCGAGGAGCAAAATTTGCTGAAGATGGTAGTGTGACCCTTGACGACATAAATTAATGAGTAGCAGCTAACTGTGATTGTAGGCCTACGAAGTGAAGCAGGACAAGCTTAAGGGGGAGTAATTACATGCATTGCAAGAGATACTCTGACAACCTAACGACGGTACTCCCTTTAGTCAGGTAATGAGCGAAGAGGCAGAACGACACGAATGGCGCGAAGTTGCGAAGATGCATCCGATTGTTGTCAATGCCAGACCCGATCATGTTTGACAGGCATCAGGTTGCTTGTTCAAATGAAAGAACAATGGCGGCGGATAGATAGTACACGCACGGAAGTCAGACGCGTGGCGTGTTTGTCCCGAAGTTGATTTGTATCTGACTCTGAAGCGAACGGACGGAAAGTTTTGCATGATTGTACATATTACATGGTGTAGTTATTCGGGATTGCATTGCATGTGTTTTACTCGTTGTTCAAGTCTTTGAAGCCTCGGAATCATTGCACGCAACGTTGTGGTGAAGATGCTTTGCTGACAGATTTCGCTGTCCACGGGCGATCCTTTGTTGGTGTGTGGCCTCTCTGTCACTTACTGAGTCTTGGCAGAAGGCTTAGAATAGCATGCGAACGTGATTGGAGATAATAGCATGCTGCAAAGAAAGTACGTACGTTTCGTCCTCTATGGAATCTCAATCGTGACTCCGTACTTCATACTTCGTCCAAGCAATTCTCACTTATCTCATTCGCACCACCTACAGCTGCCCATCATTCTGAGGACTGGCCCTCCAAGTGTAGCTGACACCAACACTGTAGCTATCTCCCTCATAAGTCGTATCCGCCTGTCCCGAAGACTTGACCCCATCAATATCCGCGTTGAAAAGCTGGCAGTATGTTCCCTGCGCATACTCATTCTTGTAAACGTAGTAAGCATTAAACAAATTGCAAGGCTGATAGCTCTTATATCCCTTGCCCTTTGCGTCCTGCTTGTTGGCGGCAGTTTGAGCTACAGCGTACGAGCCGCAGAGACTTGGGTCGTATGGACCGGGGATGAACTTCCAACCAAGGTAGGTGGACTTGGATGCGGAGGTGATGGCTTTGTTGGAGAGGTTCTGAGCGAGTTGGAAGCCTGCGATGAGTGAGGGCGGGGTCCATGAGGCGCGAGAGTAGCCGTTTGAGGCTGTGATCACGACGTGGAAGTCGTCGCGGTATTGGCCGGTGTTGGTTGCTGTAGAGGCGGAGATGTCGGAGCCCCAGAGGGCACATTTGTAGTTTGAGACGGATTTGGGGTTGGGGCAGGCTGGACCTGTGAGGAGAAGTATGTTGTTAGCTTGAAGGGACGACGAAGAAGTGAAGGAGGAAGTGATATACCTGGCTCAAGGCTTGGGTCACGCTCGACGTAGATGTTGAATGCAGTGCACAGCTTCACGGCATCGCACTTCTTTGCACACTCGGGAGGAGAATACTTGTCCAGAACGTAGTAGGTCAGATAAGAGTTCTGCTGCGTGGAACCGTTCTTGTCTCGGAAGCGCTCCGCATAGAAGGAGTTGCCTGATGGGATGTAGACTGGCCACGAGTTGGCTTGTCCGTGGAAGTATGGGTTCTTCTGGAAGGCCTCTGGGGTATCTGGGTAGGTGTTCGGTGCAGTTCCAGCTGGCTGAGGGTCGCAGGCTGCACGCTTCATTTTGGAGGCAGGCGCAGAGGTTGGCTGGACATCGGCTGCTGAGTTGGCGGCAGCTTGTTGGTCGTAGGTGACATCGCCTTGATCAGCTGCGCCAACTGGAGCCTGGGTGACTGCTGGCGGCGGTGCTGCTGCAATGGCTGCTGCGTTCATCTGCTGGTTCTGAGCCACTGCTACGGCTACGAAGGCCGCTGCGGCGACAAAGGACTTCATGCTGTGATGAGGTGTGAGTCGATGCAGGAGAGAGATATAGAGGAGCTGATACAGGTAGGAAAGACCAAGGAGGTGGACTTTTATATTTTTCTGTTGAACCGCGACACACCCAGCATCACAATCATCATGCGTGGACCGAATGGTGTGCGACTAGCTACATGATTGTCCGTTTTGGGTCAGTTAAAGTGCTTTTGCAAGCCTCTTCTTGCCCATTAGGGTGGACTCGGGGCCGTCTAGTATCTGTTGGTCGTCGCTCGAACCTTTTGGCTCGTGGTGTAGCCACCATCACGTCTCGGCTTGCCATAGCACCGCGTTCAGCTAGGACGTGGTGTCGTAGAGTTTTAGTCTCAGGTGCAGGCCGAATTGATAGCGCAATGGCGTCCGAGCGTAGGTTCGACATTTGGCCGATGGAGTGAAGTTCACGCTCGCGAGTAGAAGTGCGGCTGCTTGGCTAATGTGATCGTCGACACTAAATTCGTCGTAGGCGATGTTCGACTTATAGACCATGTGGGAAGGAGTCTCGCGTCCGCGACAACAATAATTGTGAAGCTGGACGGCTGGATCGGTCGTGCTGCCAGTCCAATTCTCTCGATCTGGCAACGATCTGTCATTTCCAAAGTCAAATCGCCCTGGCAAGTTCCGAGGCACTGCATAGGGTCAACGTTCCTTTCAGGCCGCTTCAGGCTCTGGAAGCTCTCGAAACAGTCGAGGCTGGCTTCGAGCTTGCAGAGAGTTGTCACTGACACCGCAGATGTGGTATTCCCGATCCGGCCATGCCTGAAAGGAAGTATTCATCTCACGACTCTGCGGCGAGACAGTCCGTATCGCACTCGCAGCGTCAACATGCAGGTCGAACATGATGTGACTGCATTCCTCTCTGCTTAATCACCACAAGGTGATCGAAGCCAACTTCACCGCATAGGAGCTGTTGGGTCGTCGGCGACGAAGCGCCGCGTTACCTTTGAGATGGAATCTATAGTGCTTCCTTAGCCCGTGTGATGAATATTCTAGCGCTGCGTAAGGAGCTGAATTCGAAGGTTTTAGCGGGGCGATACCTGAGCAGCCATGAGGTCAATTAGAATGTCTCTGAAAGTCTGCCGGATTCCATGTGCCGTAGCATGGACTGATCATTCGACAAAAATCGCGCATCGCTGGCGATGCAACTCCACTCATTCAGCTGGAGAAGGTGAGCGAGACGCCCATATTCTCGTTGAGCAGAATCTCGAATGCGAAGTTGTATGCCCCGGGTCATCCCAAGCACCTTCCACGTCTTCTGACAATGGTCGCTCATGCCGGCTTTGCAAGCAGTTGATCGCGTTTCAGGTGGAAATGGCAGAGTGAGGAAGGGCGCTTAGTGTGTCCAGGTTGCCCGTTTCACAGCCACCCACGACTTCCACAAGCTCGACTGTTCTCTTGTGTTCTTCTCCTATGCCTGCTCATCTTTCCACCTCGCCGCCCAGTCGCCCGAAAGCATGGCTCTGCTCCTACTGCACTTTCTCGGGAAAATGTCATCGCGTTAGATGTCGATGCGGGCGCAGAATCGGTCCTGGCCAGCGGCGTCACAATGCCACAGCGCACCTCGTCAAGCGCTCGCGAAGCTTCTGTCGCAGCATGATGCTTTGTTGCCATCTCCAGCAGCTTCAGCGAACAGCGACACGACACGACACGACTTGACGGCGACCGCCGCACGCACAGACCAGCCCGGACTTCCGCCCACCCATTGCCAAGAAAACAAGCACCGGGTGCGGCGCGGAAGCGACGCCCACTGATGACGTACCGTGCTGCGTTTGATTCGTTTTATGTGCGCGGCCTCTAACAGCAGTCGTGAGGAATACAACCAAGCCTTCCACGAAACCATCTCCGTCTGCTGAGAAGGGGAATTGAAGGCGCCACAGGTCTCACCAATTCCAGGACGCGTCGTGGGAGCCCCTCTTGGACAGCGTCGCATCGTGCACCATGGCCTCAGCCGAAGGACTGGTAGCGCTCCGCCACTGGCTGAGTGAAAATGGCGGCTACCTGCATCCCGACATTGTTCTGGAACACACAGACGCCGCTGGCATTCGAGGTCGTGCAAGCGCACGCCTCGACAAGAATGCGCGGATATGCATGATACCGCACTCCATCGCGCTGTCCACCCTCAACGCCCTCGTGGACGACTCGTTCACCGTGTTTCGAAACCGCGGTCTTGCGCCTCAGGCCATTGGCCACTTCTATCTGATGCATCAGTATATCAACCGCGATACCTCATACTGGAAGCCCTACCTGGACACATTGCCCTCACCTGATAGCGAACTTTTGACGCCTCTCTGGTTTGACGAGCAAGATCTACTCTGGCTTGCAGAGACTGATGTTCTCTTCACGGCCAAGGCTCGACAGCTATTGCATGAGAACCACTACAAACAGGCGATTGCGATGCTTCAAAGTGCTCAGGTAGACCCAGCGCCATATACTTGGTGAGTCGGCCTCTGCGCAAGGTAGGTGGAATTCAATTTTGATCGTTCTCAGGCACCTCTATAAGTGGGCGGTAACCATGTTCACGTCGCGCTCCTTTTCATCTCGTGCACTTTACCCGCAAGACAGCAAGTACTGGTCGGCATACAAGTCTGCTCCCGATGGTCGCAGACAGACTGTACTGCTTGACCTTTCGCGCAGCCCTGCAGAAGATCTCGATTTTCCCGTTCTATTCCCAGTCCTTGACACTTTGAATCATCATCCCGATGCCCATGTCGACTGGAGCTTCGACTCGGGCCGCTTCAATGTATCAACTAGCGATGAAGTGGCTGAAGGCGGCGAAGTCTTTAACAACTATGGACCAAAAGGCAATGACGCCCTTCTTCTTGGCTACGGATTCTGCGTTCCTTCGAACCCGAACGACAGCGTTCTGCTTGTGCTCAAAGCACCACCAGACCATCTTCAACCGGAGATACGACAAATACAGCCGGGATACTTTGACTCAGCCGGACAGTGGAGCAGGGAGAAGGCCACTTTCGCATTGCACAAGTCGGCACCCATGTTCGACAAGCCAGCGGACATCTTCCTGCAGATGCCTTCATCACTCTTGGAGCTGCTGACATACACCATTCGGCACGAGAGAAGACTGCCGTTTGAATTCACAGATCATGTGCTACACAGCCTTGTGGACGAGAGCAGCCCGAGCCGCCATTATCTACCTCATATCACGCGAATGATCGTTTCATCCTTGGCGCCAAAACTCGACAAAATCAAGACTACCACGCCTGCGGTACCGCCGAGCAACAAACGGCAAGAAATTGCACAAATCTACCGAGACAATCAAGTTGTCATACTGGAATCAGTGATGCATAGTTTGCGGCTTTACCTGCGATCTATGCTTCGCACCTCCTTCCCACATCCTGACCCATTTCCTGATGGGCCCTTTATCACAACTATCGAAGGCCTGATCGAGCTACTTGGACGTTCTAGTATCGAGGCCGCGAGATGTTTCGCAGATGGCATTGTGGCAAATGCGGGCACCTCTGATCTGGACCAATTACGTGACGCTGGTTGGGAAGAAGACGTCTTTGTGCTGCTTCTATGCTACTGCCAGCTTACATTCGGGTTCGTTCTACCAGAATTCTGTGTCGATAGGATTGCAGAAGTGGAAGATGCTCTGTATGCTGTTGAATTGGAGCAGGCGCAGGACTTGTTGGAGCTTGTTCGCACAGCAGCAGCAGCCAGCCCGAACAGCATTTGGACCCACCAGGATTGGAGTGCCAAGTTCATCGCCAAGGTAGGAGGAAGAATGCTGGTCCACGAGAGTTTCCCGATGATGGTGCCTGTGGGCGAAGCACAGGAATTACCACGCCCCGTGATATATTTACATGGCATCACCGGTCGATCGTAGATGAGCGCATGCGGTAGTCCGCAAATCTGATCGCCGGCGAACGATCTGGTCCTCAGTTGACCGGACAGTGTCGACTCAACCTCCATAGCTCCTTCGATACGCAGCTTCGTCGTCTCGACCCGCCAGCCAACCTTCGAACCCGGGGACTGGCTTCACCTGTCGCTGTTCAGAGACCTCCCCGCGTTGTGCAGCTCGATCGACTTACCTCAGAAAATTGCTCCAGCGTCAAATCTGTCGTGGTCGTAATGCGTGCGACTTTTCCTTCATGCTCGAATTGCGCGCCGATCCCTGCAAGGAATTCTTCCGCCGCGCTTTTTATGACGATATTAGCCCCTGATGTATCGGATTGTTCCTCAGCAAGATTTACCAAGGAGGGCCACCGCCATCGGGAGCCTGGCCACTGCTCGGAAGGAGTGATCGCTCTGCGACGGATGGCGGCATGTTTGACCTTCGGCTTTATCGTACACAAATGCATGTAATAATGGCAAGAAAATGCTCCTTGCAACTCTGGGTCAACTCGCTCGGCTTAATAGCCATTTCGAAGCGGTGTATAGACGTGTTCTGTGGAACAGCAGGAAAGACAATGTTGCGACCAGTCATCGAAGAGCAGAGCATTTACTTCTTTCCAGCTGCATGTACCATCGAGTTGGCGATGATGCCAACCGGAATCGTGAGCCCACAAAAAGGCAGATCTGCCGGCGGTGAACAATGATCAATCCTTCGACATGGGTCTTGTTTAACACTGGATCATCTTCGAAGGAGCCATTTCAGGTAGCGAGCCCGCGACCTAGCTGCCAGCTCATTCGATGCGCCTTGTTGCTATCTATTGGACGCAGCGAAGCGCCTGCTTTGGCGTGTCAGGGCATGTCGCGAGCTGCGAAGAGCGCTTGGGATCGTCTGTGACACAGCTTCGGGGATTGCATATCTGATGTCCATGCATGAACAGGCGCCTGAGCCGAGCCTACCAGCACTGGGCACGCCATCCCCGCCATATCTCTGCTTCGGCTTAGAGCTGCGTGTTGTTCCAGTGCAAAAGAGACGCCTGGCGTGCGATCTGCGATTGTCTTCTAGCGTCTCGCGTGGGAAGTAGTATGGCGGGAACCAACTGTCTACCGCTGTGCGGCAATTCTCCGGATCGCGTACATCGAGGGCCCAAATCCAGAGCGTCTGACGATGCGATCTGCAAGATGGGAGCCCACTCGCCTCCGGCTCAGTGGTCATGCAGTGTAACATTGGTCGGCTTATTCGTTGGTCATGGGGCCAGGAGATTTCCAGATTGGAGCTGACACGCCGCCAGCTGAACGACTCCAGTCGGTCTGGTGTTTCACGGCCTGTATCGACTCTGAGGTGTCATCAGTCTCCGCCTTTTGCTGCGCGCCTTTGCTGTTATCATCCAAGATTCCAGGTCTGCTGGCCGCTTACGACCAGCCATGGGCGTTGCCGATTGTTCGGAGCTCCCGCCCTGACCGAGCCAGAATGAGGACCCATCATCCGTACTGTTGATCCAATTGCGAAGAGATCGTCGCTTACTACATGTCTGCGATGAGCATTAGCATACTTGGAACGAACATACGAGGCGGAGTACGAACTGCAATCTGAGACTTTACACTGAGTCTGACTAATTCAGCACCTCGAGCGGGAATGGCACTGGGCATACATATCAAACGCATCTGCAGCGCATGAGAGTAGAAGCTCCAGGGCGAATTTGTCGTGGCAGGGAACTGCATCCCAACCTGAGATAGCAGTGACTCCGAATCGCTGACGTTGAATGAGCATCACAGATCGAATATCTCAACAACTGTACTTCTACTCACCTGCAGTATAGATCCTGCCCTCTAAACTCCGCCACTGCCATCTCAGAGCACACACTTTCCGTCGACACAAGGGTTTCCATTGGCCAAGCACACAATTTTTGCGCTCGAAGCAGTGAGTAACCTTGGATGCTTGCGCGAACGAACCTGGCTGAGGTGATTGATTGGACTCGTCGTATCCCGTAGTCGAAGAAGGGATACCGCAAAAGAGTCTGCAAGAACAACCGAGGGCATCTCAGAGAGAGAGAGCGCGCAATATTCACTTACAGAAGAAAGTCGTTAACCGGGCAACGAAAGACGAAGAAATAGGGAAAGGCGACTAGCGCCAGGTACCTGCAATCCGCGTGCCATCGAGGGCGGCGGTGCATCAGGAGGGAAGAGCTCGGTCATGCCAGAAGGAAGGTTGAGCAAAGACATGGTAATGTCGGGACTCTCGCGCGTGTGTGTGTCGCGCAAAAGCGGAGGCGGAGGAGTATATAGCAAGCAGTACACTTCAGACCTCACCATATCGCCGACTCCGGCGACAGCTCACCGACCCTGCTCTCGCGCGCAGAGAAGTCCCTAGCCAAGTCCACAAGTGCCATCAGACAAGGTACTTGACATCAGAAGCAACGGCACCCAGCCTCTTTGATGCCAGGGAAGGGCATAGTGGACAAAGCTGGAGCCATGTCGCGAAAGTCTGAGCGACACTGAGGAGACGGTGTCTTCCAATCGCTGTGCTGCGATGCGCGAGACTGGATGTTCAGAAGTCGTTGTGCGCGCGAACACGACGCCCGCCCGCGCGTTGTTGGGCCGGAATGAGGTCGAGCAAGGAACGCGTAAAGTGGTTGCATTAGCGTGAGACTGTGTGAGAAAGTCTGTCAAAAGTGATGGCTTTGTACACGATGTGAAGGTGGTGTTGTATGGGTGTGGTTGTGGAGGAAGAATTGAGCTACGGGAGACTATAGTAGCGAGATGGAGTCTCGTCTTTTGGCAGAACACGTGATGTGTCGGCTTTTGACAATCGATTTTGGCTGTTGGATTGCTACGGCGTACTTTATGACTGCGAAGGCCACAATTCTAGCGCACGTTCTCTGAGCCCAGTCGCTTTTCCGCTGCTTTTCCGCCAGCCAGCTTCCAAGTTCACTCGAACGCCGAACGCCGATACAGCATCCTACTACCAGAGCGTAGGTACTCGTAGTACTCTCACAAGATAATCTCGCTGTGACGTTTGCCTACCACATACAGTATCTTGGAACCTGCTTCACAACATTCCGCACATTGCAACACAGTCTTCGGAGATACGACCGCAAATTGCACTGCAGCTTCAGCCGGCGACAAAAAGCTGTACGATCGCAAGTTGTGAATCCCTTCCAATCGCAACCACTGGGCTGAGGTAGAGTTCCGCAACCCAGCTGGAAGCAGCATTGTTGGTATTCAGTGGCTGAAGTGTCATGTGCGCTTCCGTAGCCCTTTCGCTACCAACTCATGCAGGTTTGCGCGAGCGTGGCAGGCATCGTGCACATCAGCCAGGGGAACATATTCATGGCGTCGGACGACATGTGTGCTTGGAATAGGAAGTAAAGATTGAGGATCGTTCGTTTCCCTTTCACTGCCGTACATGAAATGACATCTACAAATGATTGTGCACGCTTCTCAGACCAGCTGAGCACGATATTGTCTTCCGTGTCCTCTGCAATCCGTGCAAAGTCATGAATTCTTGGGCGCCACGTACGGAATCGTACGTTATCCTGAGGCGGAAGATGGTATCTAGATTTGACTTTACCGCCTCTTCGGTGTGTCACCTTTCGACTTTGAGGACTTGGACTTGGAAACGTCAACTGGTGGCTCGTTGGTACGTGGCTGGTCCGCAGAGGTGTCCTTCGGGAAATGAGCGCCCATGTCTGTTAACAGTTCCTTTTCACTATAGCCTTGTCAATTATGGCTCAAATCCACGCGTCTCTGTCAACGTACCGGGCCAACCTCTTTGACTCAGAATCGGTCATGGTTGATGGCATAGTCTTGTTGGGCGGCTCACCTTTGAATGTTGTGTCTCTTGTTCAGAAGGCAAGCAGTGTAGGTTTGTGACTTCAGCATCACGGCGAAGGAGGACCTTCTTATATCGCTCATTCTTGGTATCGGATGTTACCACCCTGCAGACTCTGGGTATGTTGCACTCACGATGGTTGCACGTAATGGATGTCCAGTGGCTCAGCGTGTCCGCGCAAGTCGCTCGTTCCCAAGACTCCTGGTTCGTGTTCCGCACTACGTGACGCTCTTGCTGCTCACTCTGTGCCGCCTCGAAGGAGCAATCGGGGATTCATGGCCGTCCGCGTGCCCAATGATTCCGAATTTATTGGACAAGGGAGGTATCGTGAACTCTGGAGCCCTGTAAGCCCGAAGTACCGGTCACCACTAGACACAGTACTGCTCGAGGAACGGGCAATGGCAGTGATCGTCGCCAGGGCATGCATGAATTCGTGTGTCTGATCCAGACCAATCGCCGTGCTGCAGTACCGAGGGCACTGTTGTCATGCATGCGAAGCTGACAGATTGATATGAACGAGGTAGTGACTAAATGCAAGCTTGACCAAATCCATACATCCCAGTCACCGACCACGCGGAAGCCAGCCAGGTGACATCCCGAGGCTGGGCCCTTAATTGGACGGAAGACGACGTCAAAATTGCCGATTGGAGTATGGAGAGTCGACGGGGCGGATCATGCTATTCCTCGATAGGTGAGAATCCAAATGCGGTCATTATACTCCTGCATGGTCCATGTCGCTGGGCCGTGATCTTGCCAGGATGGGTTGCGGAATTATCGCTTATTCGATGCTGCACATGCTGCGATCTTCGAATTTGGATCTTTGGCCGAGCATGGATGTCGCAGCGCGAACTTCCCGCATGCACAAACTTCAACGACCGACGTGGCAGTAGGTGCACAGAGCGAAGGTCGCCTCGGATGAAATTTTCAAGGCGCTCCACACCGGACCTAGGTCGCAGTGTACTGCGCGAAAGAAATCGTACATGGACTTCGTCCGGTGCCAACGTCAGTCGCTGGTCTCCAACCAGTCGTGCACCCCTTCGACGAGTTGCGCTGTTCCGACGATGCTTGAAAGATCTGGTGAAGTGAGATTTCGTCATACGTACGACGGCCCTATGCTTCCAGGGTCGCGAAGAGAGGCGAAGCCACGCGTGGCATGACGACCCCGGTTGCTAGCTCTTGTTGAGAGTCACTTCACTCCTGGTCGCCTTTGCTGCTTCGCGGGGCTTGACCGTCCTCCTGCAGGTCAAAGCTTCTGATTGCTTTGAAAGACATTAGCGATGACTACGACGATCCTCCCAGGTGAAGGCTTCTAGGCCGCGAAGAGGCGTCGTTGGTGCCCAAGCGGAGTCCATCATCCCAGATTTCGCAGAGCACAATACCGAGGTCTGACCCAGCGGCTGACGAAGTAGGACCATGATTTGTACTGCGCGCCCATGCGTACGACTTGCATGAGACTGCGCGTGAAACAGACAAAGGCAGCGAAGATGCAGCACTCGAGGTGAAGTTGAAAAAAGCTCACGGTTTGCTCCGGAATAGAGTCCGGAAGAGGCTACATAGAACGCATGTGAAGCGTGCGATGTCCCTGGAACGAAAGCCCATCCGGTCACGCATGTGAGAAGTGAGGTAAGAGACACATGGATCCGTGCTGTGGCTGCGCGACAGGAACAGGATGGTCGCTGATCTTTCAGGTCACACGGGCGTTGTGGCTTCGCGTCTCGAACGCCATCCAGCAGTGCTCAGCTTCTCTGGAAGACTCCATGGACCGAGAGCAGCGCCGTTGGTCGTGCAGAGGCGGATGAAGGATCTATGTTCGCGGCGCTGGCGTTGTTTCACAGCAGCTGAACGGTCATCCTAAAGTTGGAAGTTGTCTTCGCTGGCTCGACGAGGCCTTCATTCAGGGCGCACCCGTTTGCTTGTGGATGCGATGGCGTCCGGATGAGCTTGCATCCGTGGCAGTCGGAAGCACATGATGCGTGGCTCAGTAAAATCTCGCGCCATGTTGGTGCGAGGAAGAGAAGACGAGTGACGTTGGAAAGCGGAGGACGCTGGAAAAGTCTTGGCAACGAAGCCGTGGGTAGCAGCGCAGCATGAGCGGCTTTCTGTGCCAAACTCAAGTCTACAATACTGCCAGTCCTCATGAATTTCGTGTCCATACGCCATTGTGTGCGAAGTCTTCATCGAAGGGTATCGTTGGTCTATACAGAATCTGGCACAAACGGAACGCTATCTATGGCGGCAGCCCTTCAGTATTAATACAATCTATCCGGCTTGTCTGGAGTAGCATCATGCATGCTTCAGCCCAATTTTCCCTTCTCCTGCAAGCTTCTTTTGACGCCATTGCCATTCAACCAGTACGGGTAGGAAATGCCACAAATCAAAGTCTGGCCAGAGGATGTTGAGGAATTTGATTTCGGTGTTTTCGTGCACTTGCCACAGCATGAAGTCGGACAAGCGCGCAACACCCGATGTACGGATCAGTAAGTCCAGAGGCGGCGCATCGTGTGTATAAGTGTTTTTTGTCAGTGTCTCTGCCGTGATATTCTCCGGGTCTGGCAGATTTGCGGTCTTCCTTGTTGCAGCCTTGAGCACGGGTGATGTGGAATTCGACGTTTGTGACGAAGCTGGATCCATGTGCGACGAATTATCGAGATCCTGTGTCGATACCGAGTCGGCGTCGGAGGTGGCATGGGAAAACTCTTTGGGCGAATCCTCCTCCTCCACGGCCGGTAGATTTCGGCTGAGGATGTTTCTCTGAATGTGGGTTTCGCTGAACGGTCTCTTGAGCTGCGGACGTGTCGGCGGCTTGCTGAAGTCTCGGACGGTCTCTCGCACACTGTGCGTAATCTCCTCCCGTCCGGTGTAAGGAAAACATACGTTGAGCACGGCATTGTGATTGTGTTTGGTCATGTCCACTGCATGATCCATCTGAGCCTGCACATCCTCCCTCACCAGACTCTTGTCGCCCAGAATACGAACGCTCGCGCCATATCGGTCCAAGAGCTCTCCGTGCTGGCTCAGCTGTACGAGCTTCGTCTTGGCCATGTCCATCAGCGCGTCAACTTCATATTTGCTGCGCTTGAAGTTCTCAATGCTGAACGCGTAGACCGTCACAACGCGCACGCCACTCTTGTAACAGACTTCGAGGATTCGCGCCAGCGCTTCAAATCCCATGTTGTGTCCCTCGATCGTCTCGACTTTGCTTTGTCGTGCCCACCGCCTATTGCCGTCCATGACGAAAGCGACATGTTCCGGTATGGGGCCACATTTCAGACTGCCGATGAGCAATTCTCGCAACTGATTGATCCCCCATTCCACGGGAGGAGAAGAGAGGAGCCATTTCCGTAGGTGGGCGCTGTGCTGGTTTGTCGTCATGGTGTATATGCAGGTAGGCGGTCGAGTCGGAAATTCAGTCAGCGGAGCGGTCGGGATGTGTGCTGCGATTTATTACGAGTAGCATCGAGGCAGCAGCATTAGGAAAAGTAGGAGTGATGTGTTGTGGGAAATAGCTGCGACGTGGCTGAGCGCAGGCCTGCGCAATTGACACCAAGACTCTCTTGTCAATGCTCCGCGGACTCGACTTGTTTCCAATGTGCCAGCTGAGAGTTGGCTTTCGGCTGCTCCTTCCGCCACGCCTGAACGAGTGAAACCCTGCAGATGACGCGCCGCTCTTTCTCAGCCACATCTTGGCTGACGATGCACTGCTATACATGATGTGGCCATTCACTTGCATCGATGCAATTCAAAAATACCACGCTATAAATCTTCTTGCAATTTCCAATATCTACACACTCTTCTTGCCTTCCTTCATCATAGCAGCCTGTCTTGTTGCTTGCTGTCGCTGCACTGCGGCATTGTCGGCAAAAATTTGCTGTCGAGCCCCTGGCCACGCTGGTCTTTTTCCCATATCAAACAGTGCATATATCGCCGGCGAGGTCATTCCACTCTGACAGACATTATACAATTCCCGATCCTGCCACCACATCTTCCACGCACACCAGTTCACCCACCTTCCTACCGCACCAAAATGTTCTCTGATGCCGATACCTGCAGTACGATCTAACCACGCTGCATAGTCCGCCATCGGCACCATAAATGGGTAGAATGTCGATTGAGCACGATACTTCTTGGCCACAGCCGAACGCCAAGCTCTGTACTTTTGTCTCCAGTTTTCCATTTCTGTCAGGCAGGGGAGTGATGAGTTGCCCAACCATATCTGAGAGATGGCATTGAGTTGAATGAAGAATTGACTAAATCCTGGAAGTGCGAATGCTCCGTGCGCACACAGAGCAATCGAATTGCGGAGCTGAGGATTTTCGTGGATCGGAAAAATATGCCTATACCAATTGGACGGCTCTCCTGGCACGGGATATGGCTCGATTTCCTCAGGCAACTTCACTGGTACCTCGGCATCGTAGCCGGTGCAGTAAATCACCGAGTCAATTTCTTCTAGAATTCGCCCGCTCGTAAGCTCCGCGCTCTTCGGTCCCACGAAACGCTTGACAGCTGCCACTGGTTCACATAGCCCGGATTCCAGATGAGGCCAGATTGCGGAAGCAATGAGAGGAGTGGTGACAGCGAAAGAAGGAGCAGGACTCAGACCCCAGCTGGCCGGTTGATTGGGATAGGCCTTCTTTGACATCATGTTGAGGAGAAAGTCCATCATCCATGTGTGAAATGCCGGCAGGAAACCAGACAAATATACTAAGAACATCGTGAAATTTAGCGATGGCAAACGGTCAAAGACTGATCCGTCTGCATTGTATCGCGGCAGAAGAGTCAGGCCGGAGCGATGGGCCACATATATCTTGGTTGCGTGGCCCGCGAGAGCAGCGATTGCGTCCTGCGCCGACGCATGGAGACCAACAATCAGCACTGTTTGGTTCTTGTACTTCGCAGGATCGTGAAACTTGACGTAGTGGTCAGCAGGTCCTTCGAAGAGTTCGATGCCATCGAGTTTGGGAAACTTCGGTTTCGTGAAGGATCCGGTCGCTAAGGCAATCTTGTCGAAAAGCTCGACTGGTTGAGACTGGCCATTCTTGAGAGTCGACAAAGCCCATTTCGTACCGGTCCACGATAGCTCTGTAGCCTTGGTACTTAATCGTATGTGTGGCCATAATTCGAACTGCTCGGCATAGTCGTTGAAGTACTTGTAAAGCTGGCCCGCAGTGGGAAAGTCATCCATGTCCTCGGGCATAGGGAAACCAGGAATCGCAGACCTATAGGAAAGTGATGTCAGACAAGAGCTGATTCAAGCCAGCCAGTCGTGCACCTACCTGTATTTGCTGGAGTTGAACTTCGTGGTCTTGAGCGCCGACAGAGCTTCGTCTGCATCAGGCTTCCACAGGCCTCCTACCCAGGACCGGCCCTCGTATAGTGTGACATCGAAGCCATCTTGCTTGAAAGTCTTCAGAGCTATGAGACCTAGTGGCCTGCAAGAAAATCAGTCAGTAGACTCGTCTCTTGACCACGCTCAATCCTCACCCGCCACCAATGACTGCTACACGAGGCGCCATGTTCACTTGTGGTCGCCGGGCTATCGCTATCGTTTAGTAATCACTGTACCTGGACGCGGAGAACGCAAAATGGGTGAGAGATCAGGAACAGAAACTTCAGCTGGCAGTTATATGTTGTGCATCAGCTGGCGCCAGTCAGCAAATCCAGCTGAGGACAAACTTTGTGCGACCGTGGACCACTTTTCGTCCGACATGGGCACATAAAACCTATGAAGCCAGCACTGCTTCAGCTCGAAGGATCTTGCAACCCTACCACCGGATGCTGGCATGTGGTATGGAGCTTCGCCTGCTGATGAGCGGCTACGAGCGGAGAACTTGTGAAGGAACATCGGAGCGAGCGGACCAAAGTTTCGCCTATGAAAACAGGTTGCTCGTTCATCTAAGGAATACCAATGACGATGATAATGGTTCAAAGACGTGAGTGTTGATGTTGAACAGTGGTGGCAGTGGCAGTCGCACTAACGGGAAGGGGAGAATGTGACTCGGTATTACCTATTTTGGCTAAGCGTTGCTGCCTGAACTCTGTTTGAGAGTTCGCCGAACACGGACGAAGCCATCATCCGCACGCCGGCCTGCACATATCGCCATCAAGGTCGATTAGTCGCGTATGGTGATCAAAAAGTAAGGTCAGAAACGCACCGGGGTCGACTGCACTTCACTCATATTGAGCGACGTCGTTGATGGCGATAAACAACCCTTCCACCGAAAGCCAGAACATGAAGCAAGAGATCTCCTCTTCGACCCCGCTCAATGACCGAGCTCCATGGTTGTCAGTAAATCCAGAGCTTCAAGAGGGTAGGTCATTCTGTTGTAATAAGTAGCAGACCTATCCTCATTCATCTCGGAGCATCTTATCTTGCGAAGCTCGCTACAGCATAATTATCATCCTTGCAGTACATCTACCTTGAAGCGGAAATGGTCGACGCAGTCAAATCAGCTTTGGGCATGGGCAAAACAGTCCCAGACTTCGATGACCTTCCCAAGGTCGAGGGAATGCCACAAGGTAAGCAGAAGTGCTATTCTCTCAACGCAAGTATGTGGGCAGGGCTAAACAGCTTTCAGGCTGCGCGTGGGGAGTCTGGGATAAATTCCGAGAGGACGGAAAGAAAGATATCTATGGCACTCTGAATCTCCTCACTCCAGCAGTCGTCAAAGCTGCGTACGCCGAGGCCAAGGAAGGCGTCCATGTATCCTTGAACTGGCCCATTGGAGCTATCAAGACGCCCGGATTCATGCGCAAGGGACTTGTACACAAGACTTTCTCCTTTGTCGACACTCCTCTGGCGGCCCACGGCTACGACGATGAGATCGAATTCAATACCCAGTGCAGCTCTCAGTGGGACTCTCTGATGCACTTCCATCATCAGCCAAGTCAGTCAGGCTATAATGGCATCAAAACTACTGCAGAGGAACTGGTGCAAGCGCACGGTAACGAAGACAAGGATAAAATGATTGCAACTTTGAATCACTGGCACGATCGTGGCGGAATGGTAGCACGTGGAGTTTTCATCGACTTCAAGAAATATGCCGATGAAACTGGTCGAGCTTTCAATCCCTACACGGATGACAAGATCACGATCGAAGACATCGAGACCATTGCAAAGAAGCAGGGTGTTGAGTTCAGAGAAGGCGATGTTATCATCATTCGATCTGGCTTCACTGAGGGCTTGACTGATAAGACTGGCGAGGAGCAAGAGAAACTTATGGGTTCTCACCGTGTCTGTGGCGTTGTCGGCACCCCAGAGGCAGCCAAGTGGTTCTGGAACAAGCACTTCTCGGCAGTCGCAGGCGACATGATCGCATTCGAGCACATCCCGTCCGTGGTCGATGGCAAAGAAGTACCAGTCTCCGACCTGGTGTTACATCAATACTTCCTGGCCCTGTTCGGAATGAGCATTGGCGAGCTTTGGGATTTGAAGGCATTGAGCGAGACTTGTGCCAAGTTGAACCGATATTCTTTCTTGTTGACCAGTGTGCCATTGAATGTACCAGGTGCGATTGGCTCGCCACCAAATGCTTTGGCCATCTTCTAAAGAAGGACGATATCAAATCTGATCCGGTGTATGTACGCAAGTAGTTTGCAGACCAGATACTGAAATTCTTGCCCTTCTATCGAAATTCGAATGACATCAACCCCTGAAGAATCTTGAGGCACAACATAGGCATGAAAGATATCTTGCGCATAGCGCCACGCAATGTGCATACAATCTTTGTGGTGTTTGAATGGTAGTATGGTGCAGCCAAGACCGCAAGCGTGTGCTGGCGGGGCACTGTGAGCCCAGAAGAAAGCCACGGCTAAAAGATTTGCCTGAGAGATCCGATTGTGCATAAGCCGAGAAGCACAACTTTTGCCGCATGCATCGAGGTTGAGAATAGATATATGTTGCGATCATAGAGCATCGAAACTAGATATCAGAAAGCAAGAAATCTGTTCCGCAGCATCTAATACTTTGCACACTTGGACGAGCTTCATCTACCACCATGTCTCCCATCGCTATTACAGACGACTCTCGGGAGTACAGCATAGCATGCATGCCAGCAGATGGCATCGGCCCAGAAGTCATCGATGCCGGAGTTGATGTTCTGAAGACATTGAGCGCTGCTTCAGGCGCCTTCAAGCTCAACTTCGAAAACTACGACTGGTCATCAGAAACCTACAAGAAGACTGGCAAATATATCCCAGACGGCGGACTGGAAAGTCTCAAGAAGCACGATGCGATTCTCTTCGGTGCAGTGGGAGCTCCAGACGTACCAGATCATATTTCATTGTGGGGTTTGAGGCTAGCAATCTGCCAGCCATTCCAGCAATACGCCAACGTTCGACCAACGAAGATCTTCAAGGGCACACAGTCACCTTTGAGAAATGCGAGCACTGGCGACCTGGATTGGGTGATCATTCGTGAGAACTCGGAGGGCGAGTATGCTGGGCAGGGAGGCCGCTCACATCGCGGTCAACCTTGGGAGACGAGCACGGAGGTGTCTATATTCACCCGGCATGCTGTGACTCGGCTGTTGCGATTCGCTTTTGAGACAGCACAGAAGAGGCCGAAGAAGCACATCACTGTTGTGACGAAGTCGAACGCACAGCGTAATGGTCCGTACCCTAGTAGCAGCGAGATGGGAATTGGAGTAGGTTGCTGACTTCGCACACAGGAATGGTGATGTGGGACGAAATCGCGCTTGAGGTGTCCAAAGAGTTTCCAGATGTTGAGATGTAAGCAAAATCGTGAGCATGAGGCTATTGACCAGCTTGCTGACCAGACAATCTATTGCAGGGACAAAATGCTCGTCGATGCCATGACATGCCGCATGGTGTTGCAGCCAAACTCGCTCGACACGATTGTTGCAACGAACCTGCACGCAGACATCCTCAGCGATCTCGCAGCAGCTCTCGCTGGGTCTATCGGTATTGCTCCTACTTCAAACCTCGATCCTACACGCCAGGTATGTCTCTTTCCTTCCCAGCTCATTCGCTGCATGCTGATTTTCCTTCAGAATCCAAGCATGTTCGAGCCAATTCACGGTTCAGCCTTCGACATTACCGGCAAGGGCGTTGCGAACCCAGTTGCGACTTTCTGGACGGCTGCGGAGATGCTGAAGTGGCTCGGTGAGGAAGAGGCTGCGGATCGATTACTCGAATGCGTGGAAGAGGTCTGCGGGCAAGGCATTCTCACACGCGACCTCGGGGGTACTGCTGGCACGAAGGAAGTGACCGAAGCAGTGAAATCGGCCATCAACCGATCATACAAGACCCAAAAGGGCGTGTCGTGAGCGGGCTGCCCTGTTATACCCGAGACATAGAGCTGTCGATAGAATCTTCATGCGCATACACCCTTGTGCGCATCCGTGCCATTTTGATACCTGATGCGCCAGTACCTTCGTTTGTTAGCGAGCTAGGCGAGTTCCGTGCCTTGGGAGGGAGAGCATCGCGCTCGACGATCGTATCGTGTGGCGGAGGAATATTGTTCCAGCTAGTGTTTTGCGTGAAGTGATCGTCGTGGTGGCGCGAAGCTTGCACGTCACGAGGTTGACGGTCTTGGCAGCACGCGACAACCATCTGTGATCTGCGGCGCTCTTTCAACCACCAGCACCATCATCAATCCGTTACATCTCTCCCACCGATCCAGACTCTCACCATGCTGTTCGGACTCATCAGACTGCGGAGCATCATCAATATATCCGCTGGAGTCTTCATTGGCTGGCATCTGCACGACTATGCCCACGAGCGTGGAGTCTTCGCCGCGCTGCCCGACCAGACGGGCTCAAGCACCAGAAGCGTCGACAGGCCGAAAAGGGCAGGCGGCTCTTAGGAAGGTCCGTTACTGCAGTCCTCGTTGTCGCTTCGCAAAACTATAAACCTGGCCCGTATTGAGTACATATCTGGTCTGTCACGCAGCCAGGCCATGCCGATCAGAGGGACTTTAGCCGCCACTACACACCAAACACCGATGTTGCAAAGAAGAAGCGCTCACAGAATCTTGTGAAACGTGCAAACTCTTGGCACCTTATCTCTCGTGTATCATTCGTAGGCCGCGAACGGCTTGCAACGGCGAACTGGCGAAGTTCAACGCTTGGCCCGAGCTGTGGCTGACCTCTGACCTCTTGGTATGCATACACTACTTTCACGCCAGCCAGTAAGGTCACCATCTACACGAGTTGATCTGCTGCAATCTACTGGATGAGGAAGGACAATAGCATACGTCGTTTTCTGGGAGGGCACCCGTGGATATCGAAGATGAACATTTCCTGGGCATGTTACGCCTTTTGGCTGGTACTGGCTGGTCGTCTCGCTTCGTGGTGGCTACCTGATAGCCACCATAGCGTCGCATTGCCACCTCCCACAGCAGGTTAGAGCTCGCTGGACTCTGGGTCCCAGCGATGACGGACATGTGTACTGCCATAGCGATAAATATGTCTAGCCTCCACAGACATCTGGGTTTCATCTGATCCTACGACACTTCCAGTTTCAGGCAGAGCGGTTCGCCTCTTGCTCTTTCCAGTCCCCTTCTCTTCTTTCAATTTGTCGTTGCATTCAATCATGGTCCGTCTAGTATGGCTTGCGTCAGCCATGGCCAGCACGGCCGTGGGCAATCTCATTCTCGGCCAGGGCAGAGAGTCGTTCTCGAAAGAAGAATACGTTTCTGGTGAAGTTCACATGAGTCTTCGAGAACGAAAACTGGAATCATGGAAGAAGGCAGAAGAGGCAGGCGTCTTCGCCTCTGCACAGTATCCGGAGCTTGGCTACACCAAATGCGTCAATGGTCGTGCAGTGGCTAGCCCAGGTGGTGCTGCAAACACCTTTCGATGCCAGAATATGGACCTCTACCACTTTCTTAGCCACGACACGTTGGGCGACACCCGCGGGGAGGGTTCATCGTCGTGGGGTTGGACGAACACAGATGGACGAGAATTTGTAAGTAAAGCAGTCTTGCACGTTCAATATGTCTCCTCTAGTTCGCGGCCCTTCGGTCGAATGTTGGTCCATTCCGATCGCAAGTGCTGATATAGGGCATTTCAGGTAGCCATCGGCCAGTTTGGAGGCACAGCCTTCGTCGAGATCAACCGCGATGGCAAGATGTTGTATCTTGGTCGCCTGCCTGCATACTCTGTGGGCTCGGAGTGGCGCGAGATCCGCTCCTACAAGAATTATATGGTGATCGGTAGCGAGGCCCAGAATCATGGCATTCAGATCTTTGGTAAGATTGCTAGAACCAAAATTTATCGCAGCTTGCTAATTTTCTTCCAAAGACATGCGAAAACTGCTCAACATTAACCCAGCATCGCCGCGTCAATTCACTCAGGCGGATTTGACTTCGTGGACCCGAACTCTGTTGCCGACCGGCCGAGCCCACAACGTGGTCATCAACGAGGAGAAACAGTACTTCGCTGCTGTCGGAGCACTCCCTCGCACTGATGTCTGCCGTAGTGGCTTCGCCTTCTTCGACATGACCAACCCGGCAAGCCCACGGTCCCTGGGTTGCGCAGCAGGCGACGGATACGTCCACGACGCCGAATGCCTTGTATACCGCGGCCCAGACACTCGCTATACTGGAAAGGACATTTGCTATGCGTACAATGTGCGTTGCCTCCCCTTCTCCTTCCCGTCCCCTTGACGTCTTCTTTTTTTTTATTGTTCAAAGACAAGAATACATTCTGACAGCCTCTACAGGAGGACACCCTCACCGTGTACGACGTCTCAAACAAGGCCAACGTTACAAATATCATTAGCAAAGTGACCTACCCGGGTGCGCGATATGTACACCAAGGCTCGGTCCTCGACCGCAACAATCAGCAGTACATTGTCATGGACGACGAGATCGACGAGCTCGAGAGAACAGGCGTCTCTGCCAACGGGTTCGCCACGACATACATTGTTGACATTCGTGACCTCCGCAACCCAAAGATTACTGGAAACTACCAGATGCGTCACCGCGCGATTGACCACAACCAATATGTTATTGATGGTAAGCCCGCTCGCAGTGGCATGTGCCCGAGCCAGAAAGCAGTGGCTGACTCTTATACCACAGGCTACTCATACCAATCATCCTACGGCGCAGGCGTCCGTGTCTTCGATGTCCGCTCCATCCCAAGCGACCCCACAGGAAAGAGCGTTTGCGAGGCAGGTTTCTTCGACATCTACCCTGAAGACGACAACCAGACAGGAGGCGGCCAGATAGAGTTCTTGGGAACATGGAGCAGTTATGCCTACTTCAAGTCAGGCTACATTTTCGTCAACACGATTGAGCGCGGTGCGTTCGTCGTCAAAATGACAAGCAAGACTTGTGCATGATAACCGCAGATACCTCTGATTGCACCTACCTCTGAGTGCAAGCGCCTCATTAGATCGGTTCTCGATCCATGAGAAGCTTTCCCGATTTGCTTAGCGACCTGCGGTTGCACTCAGAGGCAGTTGCATTCGGAAGTCGCCACGGTTTAAGACGAGAGAAGATTACACGTTATAGTCTCAGGTCAGACGAAAAATTTCACACGAAGACCACGACAGGCACAAAAAAAATGAGGACCAATTGTCTATTTCATTCATGTCTCATGAATCTCTACCAATACATCTCATCGTTCCAAGGCTGCTGTTTGACCTTGCTATGTTACACTGTCGTTCCACGTCGTAATCCTTTTTCTACACACGGCTGAGCGCTGAAGCATGAAAAGGGCTCAGATTGCCAAACTTCGCAACATGATCCATCTTCTCCTGATCAGTCCAAGAAGCGGATTCGGCAGCTTTCTAAGCAAGGTCGCTGCTGCTGTCCCAACCATCTTCGGCATCTTCGTCGTCACTTTCGTACTCGTCGGAGTCTTCCTCTCTCGATCTGATGACACCAGAAGGAAGTGCCGATCCCGTCGTCTCTGATTCCCATTGCGCAACGAGAGAGCCCAGATCCTCAAGCATTGCCAATGTCTGCTGTGCCCTCTCCCACTCTATTCTGAGGTCCAATGGCAGCGAACTTCCGTTGCCGGCGGAGATTTCGTCGGCCACCTGGGTTCTGAAGCTTTCCAAGTACGGCGCGATGTACTGGTAAACGTGGATTATGCTCTCAAAGCGTGCGCGAGAACGGCCCTCATCATACGCGAGCTGCATCTCAAGTCCGCCTTCCCGGACAAGCTGGGCAGCGAGTCGCGCATGTACGGTAACCACATCCGGCTCTGTGAGGTCCGGGTTCCGGTCGTAGACGTTCTGGACGACAAAGTTCGCTGTGGGTTCGCGGACGCCGCTCGCCTTGATGAGCAAGAGGTGTTTGACCCACAAATCGAGTGTCATCAGAACCACAGTCGGAATCTCTTCCATCGCCGAGGGCAATATTTGAAGAAGCTCTCCTTCGGAGCCTTCCCAGGCCGGCGTAACTCTAGCTACCGCCGCGAACACTATTTGAGCATCGTTTTGCGATTCAGTGTTCGTGCAGAAGTGCATTGCCAGGCTCAGCAGCGCACTAAACTGCTCCTCCTCACTGTCGATATGCTGCATCAAGCTGTTTCGAGTAGCGCCGTAAAGCTCCGGGCTAGCATTCGGGCCAACAAGGGCCCCAAGCAATTTACCCGGCGCGAAGTCTTTCCAGCTTCCACTGTTGGTAACCTCCGCATATCTGGCAGCGCGGAGCCACGTGAACACGTGAGAGACGCCAGAAGTCTGTGCCAGGAGGGCAAGCTCGCGTTCCTTCAACAGTGTCTTGCCATTCTGAACGACATGTGGCTCCGTGCCTGGGCTGAAGTTGTTGATATCGAGTGTCTCGAGGTGGTTCTCAACAAAACTCAGAAGAAATTGGTACACAGCGGCCATCTTCTCGGGAAGTGTAAGTATCTGATCAAATAGCCCCGGGTATTTAGCTCTCGTTGCCTTGTCGAAAGGCAGACGGATCATCTCGAACGCCCAAATCCAGTAACCGCAATCCAGCATTGCAGCAGTGTCCGAAGGTCCGATCGCTGCCAACGAGCCTGCAAAGGACAGGTAGTCGGACCAGTCCAGTGCCACGACAGATTCGGGCCTGTGAATGTAGTATGCGTGCAGATTTCTAAGCTGACTCACTACAAAATCATGACACGCCCGATCGTGCCCTCGCACTTTGGACAGCGCACGGTACAAGAAGGACTGGATCGTGGCCCTGGCAGCCTTCTTACCGCTGCCAAGGATGCCCCAGAACCAAGTGTCTTTCACAAGGTCCCGGAGCACACAGTCAACCAGCTTCGGATTGTCGGGGAACATTGCGTAGAGCCCATTGAAGCACATGTTCAGTTTCTTGACCGGCGTTGGATCGCAAGAGGCGATACGCTGGATGAAAGTCGTGCTGACATTGCTCAGTGCCTTCGTGAAGTCGTCGAGAGGTGTCTCTTCGCGAGTCTCATGCGACTGCTGCTGCTCGCCATCTTCAGCCTTTTCATTGTCGGAGCCCGCGTCGGATGAAGCTTCAGGGCTGGGCGAGTCGCCCGATGGCGCTACGAAGCCAGACAGCTTACTTTGCGCCAAAATCCATTCCATGAGCGCTGCGAAGTCCGCGTCAAACAAATGGGCGTTTCGATGGCACATCGCATTGTGCTTGCGGATTTCGTCCTCCAGATCGTTATCGAAGGCTACCCGCGGCGGAAGCACAGCTTGTGACACGGGGTCAAGAGAGATGAATGGTAAAGCAATTTGTTCCTCGAGGACACGCTTACGTTCATAGAACAACACATATGCATTGTCCGAGCGCTCATTGCCGCTGTTGAATCTGAGACCGCCAAAGCACTCGTGCTGCACCTGTGCTAAGCCGTCTTGACAAGTCGTCACGTTCCTGTCTTCGAGCTTGATCCAAGTCCGCGAGCCAGGAATTCCAGTGTTGCGCAGGAGAGTGTATGACCAATAGTGTCCGAAGCCGTTGGTTCCCATGTGCACAATGACACCCACAAGCTCGAAGAGATCTTCGTCTACGCTTGTTTCGGGATTGTCGAGGTATGCATGATGATACTTGGACATATCAATGGTCTGAGGGAATTCAAAGCGATCGTTGACCTTGGTTTCAACGCCATTGATGGGGTCGAATTCGAAACGCTTCAGACAGAATGTCAGGTTGTCAGGTATCACATCTGGACAACTCCTTCTCATGGCATTGACAAGACGTCCATCGCCATCTGGATCGCAGGATTGGCACCGATACTGATTGGTACCCTGCATCGGCTCACCCTGGACAAGCTCGTCAAGAGTCTCAGCGAGATCCTTCTTGTTCTTGACTACAATAGGCAGATCCACAAAGGACTCCGTCCGTGGAGAGACGTGGTTACATTCGCCCTTGATCTGGGTGATCAACTTCCCGGTATAGAATTCTGCCAAAGCCTTCTTCGCGGTTTGATTAGGCATCTCGAGCTCGAGCTTGCTCAGGAAGTCCTCGTAGAAGCCGTGCACGTCCTCTTGCGAGCCGACCTCAGTGCCAAGTGCGATGGCGAGTTTAGATGTGGATGCCACTGGGTCGGCGCTGTTCTGCATCCAAGCAAAGAGGCTTTTCAGTTCTTGAAGCAGGATCTGCTGGCTCGGTCTCATGTTGTCAGTCGGCGTATCGAATATGAACTGGCGAAATTTGACGTTGGCGAACAACTGCTGCAGAAGAGAATTCATATAGCATGTCTGGCCTAGATTTGTCAGACCGGAGCACTGAGCGGGTGGGCGCAAATAATCCTTGCGCCCTGGAAATCGGTCGGCAGGACTGTTGCGTGTTGCCTGAAGAGGCTTATCCATGGCGCGCAGCAGTTCTTGAAAGTCTTCCTTGGTCACACAGACTGTTCTGAGGAGCTCATAGGCTTCGTGACGAGACTGTGGATGATATAGTTGCCGTGATGTAAACTCGATCGAGCCTGCATTGGAGGTCCGGGGAGAGCCGTCCGCGTCGTGTTGAGCGTCATCCGCGAATAAGAATTGTGAGAATATCTCTGCAGCCAGTCCCGGCAACTCCAAGGGCTTCTTGAAACTGCGCAGAATGCTGATAGATTCCTTGATAAGTCCAAACAATCCAGTCACGACCATATCAAGAATAGGAAGGTCCTCGGACTCGGCATGCTCGTATTCCCACATCGTGTCGAGCAACGATTTCGTGATTTCTCGAGCACTTGTTTCGTCGGTCCACAGCTTCGAATTGTTGAGCAACAGCTGAGTGGCAAGATCGAAGAACTGCTTTGCACGATCGCCGTGAGACAGAGCTCGCGGCAGTATGTCCAGCACAACCTTAGTGTAGAACTCGATGGCAGCATCAGGGGTGCTTTGGTCAATGCTGAAGTTCTTGACGAGGGCCGCGGCACACGCAGACAGCTCGATATCATCGTGAAAGAGAATTTTAGCATGCAGTTCGGTCACGTAGACGTCTTCCGTGAACTTTTGCCAGGCCAGCGGCTGCCGTCGACAAATTTCCTGCAAGAGCTCGAATGCGCCCTTGATCAGCTCATGTCGGGCCCGGACTTGTTCTTGTGGTGTTGAAACAGCATACTCGCAGATACGAATAATGCATGTAGCAAAATGCACCGGCTCATCAATGAGTGTTTCGATTGTTGGCGCTGAAGGCCTCTCCCGCAGGAACGCGGTTAAGATGCGCATGATCTGTACACAGATTGCTTCCTGCTCAGGAAGCGAGTGGTGCTCAAGGGTATTGATCAGCATCGCGATACCATGAACAACAAAAGCCTCATCAGCAACGCCTAGCCGGGCCAGATCTTTCAAATGTCGCTCAATCGTGTTGAGGTAGAACATGGTTCTCCATCGGGACTCAGGAGGGAAAAGGACGGATGCAGAAACCTGTTCGGAGCACAGCTTCGTGCGGATATGCTTGGGAATTGGAATGCTGATAAGCAGCCCAAAGACCTTCGCCGCGATCGGCTCTGCCGCATCCAGGAGCTTTTCCAACTCGTCGTGGTGCTCCAGAACTTGCTGCTCAATCGCTCCTGTGCATGTCAACAATTTGCCAACATCACTCAAAATGCTATGCTTGGGGCTGATAGCAATCACACCTGAGATCTGTACACCAAGATCTGACAACAGGCTGTCTGCCCGGCCTTCTAAAGCAATCTCGTGGCCTGCCACAATCATGCGATGAGATGCAGCCCCTGTGATGTCAGGTAGCCTGGAAAGCAGCTCAGACACTTTAGTCTCAGCATTTGCACGCACGCTCACCACACGTGGATGATGGTGTCCATAGCCCTGAACTTCCAGTGTGTATTGAACAATGCTGCCCTGGGCATCACCGTCGAGGCAAAGTTCTGGATTCAGTGTGCCGTCGTACAGATCAGCATGTTGCTTGCTGCCGTTGAGTACAGCCTGAAGAAGACCAATTTTGCCAGTCACATCCGCGACACCTTCCTTATGCTCAGGCAAAGCTGCTCTCGCGGACTGCTCGCATGCCTTGCCAATCTGTCGCTCGGCGAATTTGGTATGACATGCAAGGATCGAGCTCTTGCTGACGCCACCCCTTGGCAGGATGAAGAGTACTTGGCAGATTAGTTCTTGAGCGATCGCGGACACATGCCATGGACTTTCAGCGACCTGTACCAGCTTCATCCAGGTTGTGAGGTCCAGTATCTGAGAGAACTCTTCATCTGCTTGTTCACGCTGCAGCCACACTTGCAACTTGTGACACAAGTGATCAAGCAAAGCTTGCGTGGTGTACCGCGGCGAGAGATCCATGACCTCAGTCCGAAGCCACTGCGTGAGTAATTGGCGGGCCACAGGCGTATCTCGAGCAAATGCGCGCCATGCTCGTTCGCGTGCAGCATTGCAGATCGCCAGGTCACCAATGGTGTATTCGAAGATAAGTTTGGACAGTCCCTCATTCGGCTTTGAGCCAGCGCTTTGAAGGAGCCGAATAAGCAATTCAAGCCTTCCGTCCATGGCGCCCACATCGTAGGTCTGCAACTGAGTGACCGAAGTTATGCGATTCTCTGACACATACCGCACCATTTCATCGACCGCGGCTTCGACAGAGAGAAGACCAAGGAGACCTCGAACCTCTTCCTCAGATCTGTCATCATGCAAGAACATCACCACGATCTCAATGCAAGTCGTGGCGTACCTTGTGGACTCGACGATATGCGGGATGCAGCGGCGGAAAATCTCGACTCGATCTTCGGCATCGGACTGAGGTGATTTTGTGAAGCGCAAGAGCTCCAATTTAGCCGTCTGCCTTAAATGAGCTGATAATGCGGTTCGGTTTGTAGCATCCACGCGCATCATGATGTCGATGCTTATGAATGCGGTCGCGAGCCGCTGACAGCTACCCGATTCCGAATCGGCTTTGACCTGAACTTTTTGAAATAGTTCTGTGAGAGACTCGACCACATCCTGACCCAGCTTGATCGGCTCTGTGGTGGTGTACTTTTTCGCCAAGTACAACAGGTTGTCGAAGCCCAAATACTTGGAGACGTCGGTCAAGATCATAAAAGCGGCTTTTGCGAACTCTCCCTCGACGCTATTGGTGCAAGAATTCCATATTATATCGGTCTCGAACTCCGTGTATGCGTTCGTCACGGCGAGAAAGCCAATAACGTCCTGACTATGCTTGACCAAGCTCGCGTGGGAATCTGGCCCAAAGATGTATTTTGTGAAGTCGTTCGTCCGAAGGAAACGCGATGCGTATTGTGGCACGGGGTGATCGACTCCACCGTTGGCGACTTTGTACTCATGGAAAATGTGCCGTAAGCGCGCGCTCAGCAGTGTCAAGCCGTTACTCCGCACGTCCATGATGTCGCTGAAGACGTAAGATCGATACGCTTGCAGGGCCCACGAGGTCACTATCAGCTCCCTCAAGATATCCTCATTGTGCTCGCTCACGTCCTTCAACTGGGCCAGCGACTCGTCTTCCCGGCGGTGCTCGGCAAGGAGCCCATCGTGATCGCTCCTCACATATTGTCGATAGAGGTTGAAGATGCCCTCTTCATCTGCTGATCGTATCATGACTGCGAGCAACTTTTGCGAAACTTCGACAAGCAGCTGATGAAAATACTCCGGAAGAGCTCGTGAATGCTTGGCACACACAAGAGGAAGTAATGTCAAATGGCATGTGGCTAGAAGGCGATCGATGTCTTTGCTGACTGTCAAATCGAGCGCATGGGCGATGCGAAGAATCGCGTCCATGACTGGCCATGAGTTGTCGATCTCGCGATCGTGCTGAGACAATCCGTGCAAGAGTTGTGACAACGCTGTCAGTGTCGCCGGGTAGAAGTCTCGCCTCCATTGTTCTGCCTGCACCTTCGCATCAAATCCCAGCTTGGTGTGGCAATATGCTCGCAAAGAGAAGGCACCGTGCAAAGTCACTGTCTGCGCGAGGACTTGAACCCAACAGAGCATGGGCACGTGGTGGCGAGTCTTCGTTGTCTGTGCAGAGTCTCTCCTCGAAACAGCAGAATCGAATGCACTGGGGAGGCATGACACCAGTCGATGGGCAAGTGCCACTGTCGCTTCTGTGAATCGCTGGACGCTACGACCCAATGCATCGAGTTCGTAGCGCGTGACTTCGTCCTCCGGAAACAGATCCCCTTGCCGTTGGAAAATGCTGAAACAGAGTACTCCCAGTTGAGAGAAGAAGTCGGCATCATCCAAGTACCTCTCACGGACGTCAGAGCTGTCGGGAGAAACTTGTGTGACATGGTTGTCTAGCCATGTCCCAAGACGGTCGAAAAAGATTGGTGACAGATTGCTCTCCGCTTCGTTGACGGTGTTAATCAAAAAGTTGACCTGATCAATAGGGCGGATGGTTGGCTGGATCGGGTCTAGATGCAAGGTGCTGCTGAAAAGTTCCATGTTGTTGTCATCCTGCAACTCGATGGCACTGCTGATGTTATTAACGAGATCGATCTCGTCTGGTGGGAGTGCCTCGACGACCACACTGTCGTCGCTAGGGTTCGGTGAAGCTTCGACCTCTTCACTTAGTCGTTGTCGCTTGCGCGTGAGGTCGGGATTTGCGTCAGCGAGGTGGTCGCGACTCCAGTCGCCGTTGACGGCAGCGGTCATGGTGGAATAAGCGCGGCAGCAATCACTGGGCTGAGCCCTGCATGATCGTTGGAGAAAGCGCAGTCGATGAAGTCGCGGTAGGTGTGGTGGCGCCGATCAGCGAGATTCGTGACGAAAGGGCACGTTCTTTTGTGCGACGACGGCAGCCTGATTGCGCGTTCAGCCGTGGCTGACTGTTTGTGCGCTCCTGAACCAGAACGCCCAAACTCCCCGTGAAGCAATCGTATTCACAGCAGAAAGCGAATAATCTTTTTTAGTAGATCGCGTCGGTCGTCGCGCCTCTACGCGTTGATGCTCAAAGTCAGTGCTGAAGCTCAAGGATGCAGCGGGAAAACGGTGGGCTTGGCGGCAGGTGCGGGGCCCTTAGACCCTACAAGTGTGGCTGAGTCAGCCACTCGCCTTTGGCTCTTTTCGCGTTCACGTGCAGGGCAAGGCAAGGGTGAATTTGAATATGTCACAATGTTTGCCGCCACCAGGTGAATGAGGCGGCGGAACCAAGTATAGATGGCAAGAAGAACAGCTGTATAGTGCTTCGCAAGAATGTAAGCATATCCTTCTGACACAAACTATTCGAGAAACTGCGAAATGTAAATACAGGAACATCTACACTTTTCGAGCATAGGTACGAACAGAGAAGAAGTACTCCAGTCTCTCGGCAGAGCACGTAGCTCTGACAAGTGCCCGCTTCGCTTTCTGTATATCATGCTTCCTCTATGCTCGCCCGCGGTCCATCGCGAACCAACATCTTGACCTATGCCATACAGCATCCCGCACACACTCTTGGCACTGCCGGTGATAGCCTTGTACGACTATTCCATTTGCATCCCTGCCCTACTTCCGCCGAACTTCAATCTCACCACTAAGCTTTTGCGTGGCTTGTCCTTCTTGCCTGGCTTACTGAACTTCATGTCAGAACCACTCGCTGTCTCCTCGATGTTGTGTTTCGGTTGCGCAAGTGATACGGGGTTGTCTTCCATCTTGTCTCGATTCGCCTTGGCACTGGCAGACGGCGTCTGCGAAGATTGCTTCTCTGCAACAAACGTGGGCTGCAGTATGTCTGCCGGTAGCTGGCGATCCATTCCGTGAATGCTCGATGGTACGCTCTTTTGAAGGGAATCATGCACAGACATTGCCAGCTGCGGACCGCTGGGATTATATGTCGACGATGGCAGAGATCTGTCGCCGCCGAAAGGCTTGTTGTTGATTCCAGTGCGGTACTGGCCTTTCATGGAAGGTTGCATTGGAGCTCTCGACGAAGTGAAGATTCTTGGAGTCGCATGTTCGAGTGCTGGGAGAGGTGCGTTGTGTGGAGGGTCCAACGTGATCGGTATACCGTCCATCGTCATGAGCTGGCCGTTGAAATGCTTCCTCACGTAAAGCTCGCGTCTCTGCTGGTATCTCAGGCGGCGGACGGTTGCGTCGAGGGGGCGGACGCGGCTCTGAACACCACTGTTGGCCGCTTCCTTAGCAGTGTCTAGCCGCAGCAGCCGTTCATTGACCCGCTTATTCTGATGCTTCGTGAGTACTGCTCCGCCGTACCACGTGGATTGGCCAACTCCGGTCCGATAGCAGGTTGGACAGAAGTATTGCTTTATTTTCGGCGGATCAGCAGGTTGGAGACCAACGCACGAGTAGTGGAACCAGTCAGCGCAGCCATTGCACTGAATCATGAACAGAGACTCCGGGCCTTTGCACAGACAATATGTCGTCGACTGTGTTCTAGTTCTGCGTGTCGCGATCGACTTCAACTGTTGCTGAACGGCGCCGCCAGTTTTCGAGGAGACGCTTGCAGGCTCGAGCTCGTCGCCGTCTTCGCGATACACCATCTTGACAGACGTGCCACTGATTGACAGTGGGAGGACGAAGGACGAGTGTGCGACGAGGGGTATGGCCGTGACTGAGGAAGCGCTGGGCGCGCAGAAGTCTGTTGAGTCCGCTGCAGAGCAACGAGCAAGTGAAGCAAACGTCGCCACATGACGGGAGACCGAACGCCGCGACTTCAATCATTGCTGTCCATTCCAGCATTTTTAGTCAGCACCACGAAGTGACCTACAGATGCGAGTGAGGTGCGGTGGTCATCTGGGAGCATGATCAGCCGGCAATGCTAAAGTGTTCATCTACAATTATCGAGGACGTAGCCAGCAAAGTGCTCCTCATCGCTCCATGCGAGCGGCGCCCGCTCATGAAGTAGTCTCGCATCATCTCGTACCGCAGTGCGAGCGGTATCGACAGTTCCCTCGTCCTGACCCGTGAAATTGGCATTTCTTCTCCATTTCGCACATCTGATGGCGAGGCTCCACGCCTCAGCGTGGCCATCAGCAGTGGCTCCGGATCCATCGACTTTTATGGCCCTTTCCGCTGAACACGAAAGCCATACTGTATCAGACGGCGTATTCAGGCAAAAAAGTGTCACAACTTTAGACGTGGTCAGGAGGCAGATGAGGTGCACGGAACGCGGACAATCGCCGCAGGAGAGAAGATGGCAGCTCCGAACAGCCCGCTTGGCAGCGTGCCCCAGCTGCAAGGCATGTCCTCGATCAATGCGTGCGTGGAGCTAATTCCCCGTGCAACATATTCTCAACTCTCTGTACATACTGGAATCCTCGAGACGCAACGACGACCCCGCCGCGCACACTCGCAGTCCTCCTCGAGCGGTCGAAACGAGATTGTCCCTCCGTCCGAGCCCCACGCAGCGCGCGATCGCAACCCGCTGCGAGCCACCTGTCACCGACTCTGATGGAAATCGGAAGATGAGATACACCTGGCCCACACCCGCACCTGTCTACCTAATGAGACAGTCTTCATGAGTTGGAACCTTCTTGAGCGGTTCATCCAGTCCGAGCACTTCAACAGAGACCCTTCGCTCACCGTTTCATACCTTGCGTGAGGACTCGATCGATGCGTCCGTTCAGGGACACACGCGCTGACCGGGACGCAGTCGCTACGCCGAGCACGTTGGTATTCACTATGTTCTCTGTTCGAAGCTGCGAGGCTTCAGCTACGAGGAGATTGAGTTCTTTCTCCCACAGCTATGCCACCTGGTCATCTCGATCGACAATGAATCAATGGCGCTGGAGGAGTTCCTCGTAGATCTGTGCGAGGAGTCTGTCAATGGCGCGTTGCTGGTAGGTGAAAGATGCGGACTATACCAGGGTATGGCGCTGACCCGGTCTCGAGACATTCTGGCTGTTCCAGACGTATTTGCACGACTTATCCAGCCAACCCTCTTCCCACGCTTTCCAGACCTGTCGCCGCATGTACAACAAAGTGCAAAGCATCGTATTTGGAGGGGGCGAGCCTCTGCGAAGAGCACGTATAAAGGAAAATGTACTGCCAGTCACTGTTCTTTCGAGTCTGGTTCTGGCGGGAGTTGGACTACCTCTTCTGCCACAACACGCTGGACCGCTTGCGATCGCGCAAGCGAGGAGACCTCGGCCGATCGAGGAAGGCGCAAGCGAACTATCACCGGCTACGCCTACATTAAGTAGAAGCGCGACAGTTGGCGCAAGCACCGTGAGACGCAGCAGACCTGGAACGGGCGACGGGAAAGAGCCGCCGAGACGAAAGTCGCGAAGGCCACAAGATATACAGGTCAATGGGAACATGCCTTCATCTTCGACGCCCAACACTCCAGCGCTGCCCCAGGAGCCACGATCGAATAGTACGCGGCACGTGTCCGCAGGAAATCCTGCACGACATTCACTCGCCCTCGGCATGAACGCTGAGGGCCTGGTCAGCAGTGCTTCGTTGCCAGATAAGAAGCAAGATCGCCGGAAAGTAAGTGTCGGCATGAGTCTCCCGGCGTCTCCTGGTGTCCCAAGGCGATTAGGAGAGATCACCCGGCGGCACTCACAGAATTTGCGCCCCTCAACGCCATCTACAATGTCGAGAAGCCAGAAAGTCCGAATGCTGCGGCAGAACTATTTCCGAAACCAGAGCCAATTTCTCACTGCTCTGGAAGGCATTTCGAATCGTCTGGTATCAGTCCCAAAGCCTGCCCGATTGAGCGCCTTGCGTGCTGAGCTAGGTCTAATCGCTCAGGACCTTCCGACAGAGGTTGATATACCTTTCTTGTGCCCAGCAACCCTGCTGGGAGGATCGGCGAGTCGAAGCAAGCATCACCGCATCGTGCGTCTCAACCCTGCAGAAGCAACCAGCCTCAATAGCGCTGAGAAGGTACCATACCTGCTGATGCTAGAAGTGATTCGAGAGGACTTCGATTTCGACCCCGAAAGTCAGCAGAATCAGGAGCTCTTATCCAAGATTCTGTCGGACCGAGGCAAGCAGAAGCGCAGACTCTTCGATACAACTGATGCTGCGCGGCAAGCAGCGATCACATCGCCACAAGACGAGGTCAAAGTTGACAGCGTGCTGGAGCCTACAAGTGGTGACCTGTCAAGTACGGCCCTCCTTCAAGACTTGGACGATACACCAAGGTCTGGCACGAACAGTCCTCGTCCTCGCGGGATACAAGGAGGCTCAAGAGAGCCTCCGCGTCTGTCGAGTGGCGTCAGCACCATTTCAACAGCGGCGAGCGTTGCGACGCCCCGGAACTCCGAAGGGTTGACAACTGCAAGGCCCAATAGCTCCGACCGTGCATCTCCATTCCGACCACAAAATGCAACCCAGGCTGACGTTTCTGCCCTCGCTGATCACATGCGAACAGCATCGCAAATGCTTGCACAACTTGACTTGAGCGCGGCGAAGCGACCCAAAGCGGAAGTTGCAGCCATCCGAGCCAAGATCATCGCGAGCATGCAATCGCTCGAGGAGCAAAGCTTTCTCGCGGAGGATCAAGGACCAAGCTTCGACACCATCATGGCTAAGGCGGGCACCGCGAAGGCCGAAGCAGAAGATCTCGCTGCATCCTTGGAAGATCAAACTGACGCTGATCTGGTAAACACTGGCAAAGGAGCTGCCCGCATGGAAAACGACGCCATGACTGGTGGTATCCAGCGCAAAGGCGACAGAGACGACCCGAGCGCAGCAATGTTCGGAGAAGCCTGGGAACAGAAGAAAGAGCGCATTCGTCGATCATCACCATATGGCTGGGTCAAGCAGTGGGATCTCGTCTCCGTGATTGTGAAGACCGGCGCAGATCTACGGCAAGAAGCGTTCGCATGCCAGCTGATTGCTGTCTGCGACAGAATCTTCGCCGAGCACAATGTGGACGTGTGGGTGAAGAACATGCGCATTCTGGTCACCGGTGAAAGTTCGGGCCTGATTGAGACCATCACTAATGCAGTCTCGTTGCATTCCATCAAGCGATCTCTCACGATCGCAGGTATCGCCGCTGGCACGAACCCTAAAAAGCGAATTGCAACACTGCAAGACCATTACAGCAAGACTTTTGGTTCTCCCGACTCACCCGCGTATGTCAAAGCGCTCGACTGCTTCACCCGTAGTTTGGCGGCATACAGCATTATAAGCTACATCTTGCAGCTGAAGGATCGACACAACGGCAACATTCTCATCGATTCCGAAGGCCACGTTGTACATATCGATTTTGGGTTCATGCTGTCGAATTCCCCGGGCAACATGGGCTTCGAGGCCGCTCCGTTCAAGCTGACTCTCGAGTATGTGGAAGTGCTTGGCGGGCCGGACAGCGAGGCATTCAGCCGCTTCAAAGAGCTCATGAAAGACGCTTTCCAGGCATTGCGACGAGAGGCGGAACGACTCATCACCTTGGTCGAGCTCATGGGCCGCGAAAGCAAGATGGCTTGCTACGGAGGAGGTCTGGTGAACGTCGTGAGTGCACTACGTGCGAGATTTGCGCTTGAGAAGAGCAAAGAGGAGGCTAGAGATTTGGTGGAAGAACTCGTGAACAAAAGTATCGGGAGCTACTACACGAGATTATATGATACTTTCCAGTACAGGACGCAAGGCATTTACTGAATGGGCAAGAGCGATAGAGGTCTCGCGGTGATTGAGCACCAATGCGCAGCAGAATTTATGGAGCGGCAGCAGCATGCATCAAGTAGGAGTTTTAGGCGGGGAGAATATTTGGAGCATTTGGGAAGTGGAGGGGAGAGAGAATGCACTCAAGTTATATCGAGAAGCATGCGAGTTACATTTCACACTCTTCTGGCACTTCTCTTTGTCAAGAGTCTCCTTCACAGCTTGTGGTCCCTGGCGAGAGGTGGGCATCTGAACCGCTTTTGTGCCCCTCCACCTCCCAATGATCGACGTCACTCCAAACCACTTTCTTGCTGCATCGTGGCTGATTAAAGCAACACATAGAACGATCGGAGCTCGACCTTTTCCACACCATAAATTCCCTGAACCCAACAACAGAATGGTCAAAATCTTCGTAACAGGCGCAACAGGTACCATCCCCTTTGAACATCCCCCAATCCTACAAAGTGCAGGAAAGGCATAACTAACCTCACATCGCGCCGAAACCAGGCTACATCGGAGGCGACGCCCTCTACGCAATCGCAACTGCTCATCCCGAATACGAAATCACAGCTCTCGTTCGCAACAGCGACAAAGGCGCAAAAGTCGCCTCCCAATATGCCAGCGTCAAGCTCGTATACGGAGATCTCGATAGCGTGGAATTAATCGAACAAGAAGCTAAAGCTGCGGATATAGTTTGTCGTGAGTCGTTCATTTCCTTTCTGTGTTCTCTGGCAGCTCAAATTGGCGTCGAGCTCCCGCCAGATGACTGAGACTGACTTGTTGAAGACTTCGCAAACGCAGACCATGCCCCTTCAGCCGAAGCCATCATCAAAGGCCTCTCAAGCCATGGCACTCCTTCTCCAGGTTTCTACATCCATACCTCCGGCACAGGCCTTCTGATGTGGGAGGACATGCGAGAAGGAAAGAGCAATAATTCCATTTTCGGCTCTCAATTCCGCGAGAAAATCTACGACGATCTCGAAACCGTCTCCGATGTCACGTCTCTGCCAGATGATGCGCCTCATCGCAAAATCGATAAGATCGTGCTGGAAGCGGGAAAGAATCTAGCAGATCGTGTGAAAACTGCTATTGTCTCTCCGCCATGTATTTATGGACCAGGTAGAGGACCGGATAATCAGCGATCTCATCAAGTCCCGGAATTGATTCGGACTTCATTGGAGGGAGGGTATGTTCCTAAGGTGAATGAAGGGAAGACATACTGGGGACATATTCACGTACACGATCTTTCAGCCTTGTATCTGAAGCTTGTAGAAGAAGCTGCCGCCGGTGGATCGACGAAGGAATGGCCGGGTAAGCCTGCAGTGTGGGGCGCAGAGGGCTATTATTTCTGCGAGAATGGAGAGCATGTGTGGGGTGAAATCTCGCAATTGGTTGCAGATGAGATGAAGAAGCAGAAACTGATCGACAGTGCTGAGGTGAGGTCTATTACAGCTGAGGATGCGGCGGAGAGGACGCCCGCTGGGCATTTGCTGTGGGGTGCTAATTCGAGGTCGAGAGCCAAGCGTGGGAAAGAGCTCCTGAGTTGGAAGCCTGAAGGCGTGACTTTGAAGGATGACATCCCAAGGGCTGTGGAAGATGAGGCGAGGAGACGAGGCGTCCGGCCTGGACATGCCACGGTCGCTGCTGGAGAGCGTTAAGGGTTCTGTCAACAAGCCCGTGAGACAACCCAGCTCCGTATGGTACAAACTCACCTATGCTGGCTGTTGCTTGTTACAGATCCCGCTTCAGATAGCTGCAAAATCGACTCACTCATTTTAAGTGCAGACCACACAGTCTGCTGAAAAGCTATGCATGACTTTGCATAGCTCCGGAGGAGTGGTGTCTTTGATGCGTGTGTGGACACGCGTTGCTCACCTGCTGTACATCTTCACAAGCGTTTCCCTTCGTTCCGCGAAGGTGTGCGTGCAGCCGCAGGGGCTTGCATCTCGCGCATACAATAGCGCTAGCGCTTTCGCCGCCACATGTTCCGAGGTAGTGGACATCACGTTGTGAGCAGCAAGGAGTTCCACCACCCTCAATACCACAGCATCTCACTCAGCGCGTGCTGGACGATCTGAGTCCAATCACAGATTTGACATCGGACCCGCCGAAAGGGACAAGATTGCGCGTGGCACCACGTTGTTTGCTGCGTGGTAGGCCTGACTTGGTGCTTCAGAGCAGAACCCTTGCGTGCGAGGAAGTATGCGGTAACAATGCTCCCCGGGCAGTTTGCACCGCACTGCGAAGCATAATGGTTGCATCGGCGAGCCAGTGTGCCGGGTGCGGTAGGTGCAGCGAAGAACTGGAACTGGGACCTGCAGGCAGCGCTAGAAGGTCAGAAGGTCGGCTGTGGCTGGAGTGCGCCTGCCAGCCGTCCTGAGGGTGGCTGCACTTGGGGTGCGGCTGTTTCGCGATGCCTCCGGTCGTAGAAGGTATGTTGGTGCAGTGTCAGCAAGGCTCGAGCGCTGAAGGTCGTTTCGAACGAGCAAGTGGGCTGGTCAACGTGTTGCATGTCGTGTTTCGAAAGCCGTGGTGGCACTAGCAGCTGCAGGCAGTTCTGGCTTTTGGAGTTCGGTGCGACGAGGACAAGCTGTAATGATCACATCTGTGGCACCGACATGATAACCGAGAGGCGTTCCTTGCAGAAGCTGCCCAGCTGGATGTTGCGCGATGGCGGGATGGGCGCGAAAGGTGCAAGGTGTCCGGAGAATTCGCTACACGCCTGCGGTCTCAGTGGGATCAGGATGAAGCAGCGCGGTGCGGCTCCGTCGTCAGACAGCATCCATGCGCAGTGGTCCAGCAGGGAGCATTGTCGGGATGTGTGCTTCCTGTTGATGTCGCTGCGTCGTGCAAGTGCAGCAGCAGCTCGGACGAACCATGCCGCTGGCTCCACCACGGATTCGGCGGCGGGGCGACTGTACAGGTCGGAGAGGAGTCAGTTCGAGGGCGAGGCACGTCGAGCGGTGTGCCCAGCGGTGCGTCGAGCGAGATTGCTGCTGGCGGGCCTGAGGCGTGCCATGGGCGCAGGCGCTGATGAGAGAGGCGGCCGAGGAGCGCAGTTCGGTCCGTGAAGGACACGGCGTCGGCCGGCTCGCTGGAGCTTGAGCCACGACCGGCGCGTGTGAGGTGCAAGCAAGCTCAAGGTTGGCAACGGTCGCTTTAGGTTTCTGGTACCTGAACTTCACCTGCACGAAACACGCCATCCTGGAGCTTCGGCGGTGCGCGAGAAAGTATGCGCAGACGGTTTGTTGCAATCATGAGGGCGCGCTCCGCTCGGTGGATCGCGCGGCCGAGGCATTCGCAGAGGGCAGGACAGAACTGCATTGAGGCTGAAGGTCGGCAAGCACGACGCCAGCGCTGATGGAGAAATGGGCGCGGGTAGATGAAACACCTTCTCTTCCTCTCTCGCACACCACCGCGCTGAGTCGCATGCAGCCCTGTCACTGTCACCCGCCCGGCTGCGACTGCGCGTGGCCTGGTTTCGCTGCCCCCATGCGCGCCCCAGCGACGACTGCTGCTCTTATGTGCCCGCCCTGCCTCCGCCCACCGCCCGCGCCCAGCGGCCAGCCCGACTCCCACCTGCCAGAAACAGCAGCACCACCAACGCACAATTAATCACTGGCCCGGCAAGCGAAGCGCCTGAAGGACGCCTGAAGGACCGGCGCACGGCAACACAGGCCTGCTCCGCCAAGGTCAGCTGCAGACGAGTGTGCTTCCCAGAAAACGAGCGTGTTGCGTCGGCTTGCATGCCCCCCAAGGCCCACATATCCTACTGAGACACCGATACCCTTCAAGCCACCTCCAGTCGCCCTCTGCGCACCTCCTCCGCCCCAGGCCCATCCTCCTGCCTCTGCGACTGCCGTCGCCGTCAACGCCTCGCTCGCGCGGGGCAATTCCATCATGGCCTCCAAGATGAAACGAAAGTTTTCCTTTGACATTCCCAGATTGGTACGTGCCATGGCCTCGGGCTGATCGCGAGATCGCTGCCCGCGTCTTGAACGTATCAACCATCGCTGACCACGCCGCACGTGAAGAAGATCGGCCACCTTGGCAACATCGGCCACAATGCATCCCATCGTACAGACCGAAACGAACTCAGAGACTGGAAGGACCATTATGCCTCCCCGCCCGAGTCGCGCCCACCGACGCCGAAAAGTGTGCGACCACCAATGCCTAACGACATCGAGGCCGAATTGCGAGCCGCCTGCACTTACATTATAACACATCCAAAGCCCTCGCATGAAGTGTGGGGAGGAGAAGCAGCAAAGCCCGCGTTGGACTATGCTGCAATCAAGGCTGGACCTGTCGCAGAGGCAGTGCATCCAGCGAGGACGAGTAGCATGCGTCACAGACACGAACGTTCGCAAGAGCCACCGCACTCATCGAGATACGCCTATAAACCCAATGTAGCAACTGAGGATTTGTTCACTGGCGAGAGTCACGGCGGCAAACATGTCCAGAGGAATGCGAGATCGCGCGCAGACATGTTGATGGCCGGTGATGCTGTCAAGACTATACCATCACGTATACGACCGCGTGTCGAGCCATCGGAAATGTCGCATCCTCCAACTAGCAACACGGAAAGGTCCAAGCCATTGCAGAGATCAGATTCAGTCGGCACTTCAGGCTCCACACCCCACACCGATTCCACGGATTATCCCTGGTCGGCTTCTACAGGCCTGACATCCGCTGTCAATACGCCTGCCCGTTCCAAGCGCACTTCTGGACAGGCAATCCCACCGACATCGGAAAGTGGCAGTGCACCTCAGGCGGACTTTTCCAATGGCGACTGGCTGCGCGCTGAGTTGGAAAAGCACAAAAAGGTCATGGAGGAAAGGGAACGCGCGAAGACAGTCGATCCCTCGACACAGAGTGACAACACGTCGACAACGCAGACACCTGTTCTGCCGGCTCCCTACTCACATGTCCCTGCACGGAAACCAGTTCCCGCACGGTCTGCAAGCAGACCGGGAGATCAAAGCCAAACGCGACCTGGAAGTAAAGACCAGCATGATGGAGAACGGGGACGACCATTTGCCGTTCGCACCGATTCCCGTCAGCCTCAACCTGATACCGACACTAACACCCGAGGACGAATGCCTGTCCGCTCAAACAGTCGTTTAGGCAGGGCATCACGAGCTGCTAGCCGGGCGGCAAGCCGGGCTGCCACCGATGTCAAAGGCGTGACTCAGGATCTCTTTGCCCATGTTCGCCGCCACGAGTCTAATAGAGCGACAGCGGACCCTATTGAAAGACCACCGAGTAGAGCACGCGAGATCGCACATGGCATGAAGGAATACTTCAGACCAGGCACGGCTTCAGGGTTTCGTAGTGGCAGGCCGAGCGGCGAATACACGCGTGGCCATGTACGCAACCAGTCTATCGGCTCGATGCAAACCTCGACATCAGAAACAAGGACCTCGTCCGATAGAGCAGCAGACTGGAAGAAGTGGCATCCGCCGACCAAGGCATTCACAAACGTGACGCAAGCAGATTCCAGCCGGCCACCGAGTGGAACTCCAGCGAAAACTCAGGTGGACCTGAACCGAGAACTTCCCCCTCTCCCTGGCCTGGACTCCTGGAAGGATGAAGAACCAGCCACTGTGCAACAAGGCACCAAAGCAGAGCCGTCCTCACATTTAGAGCTCCCATCATCGCCCTCCTTCGTTGGTGGTCTGACTCCAGCCTATCATGGACTCAGAAGAGTCTTGTCTCGCGCTTCGCTGAAAAGCCCAGCTTCGCCTGTCTTCCCACACAGGGATGACCAAGTTTCATCTCCTTCCTCCCAGTCGAGGAAGACTCATGGTGAATCAGACGGTCCACGGCCAAGTACGAGAGCCACGTATGGCAATTCCGCCACGAGCTCTCCAATGGTCGAGCAATTTTCGCAGCTCTCGATCACCCAAAGCACTGATCGAATGTCAGCTCATTCTTCCGGGCAGGACAGCACACGTGAGCATACTGCGCGAGCCGATGTGCCTCGTAGTGACTCGCCTCAATCGAAGCACGAATCAGAGCAGGGTCAGCGCGCCAGGAAACCTCACATAACAGATTATCGTCGTGCAGCAGGCCCTCCGTTGAGCGGGAGCTCGAGGGCATGGGGTCGCACTGGTCAGCGTCCTGCAGGTACCACGGCTAGCATATCAACCGGACACTCTCGTCAAAATAGCGACAGGTCGCACGCACCAAGTGCCCGCAGCGCAGACCAAAGTCGACAGGACAGTACGACTGAATTCGGACACGAGAAGAAGAAGCACTGGTGGCAGGCCAAGGAGAGGGAGAAAGGCCAGGCGAACTGGATGGATCATGTACCACACTTTGGGTCCAGGAGAGGGACAGGCCTTGATAGTGTGACTGGAGCGCACTCGGCACGATCTTAGAAAGAGTGTGCGCGAAGGCGTTTCAGTACGATGGATTCACGATTCCACTACGGCGCGAGGGTGTGTTGATGTGTTTGGGACGGAGCAGCAACTTGAAAGGGGATCGATTGCCACAGACTGAGTCGTGGCCTAATTGCATGAGACACGACATCTTTGATGGAAAGGCAATCCAGAGCGAGGCCTTGAAAAACTTTCATTGGGTAGCTGGCATTGGCTGTTGGCCAGGGGGCCGGCGTTTTGTGAGCTCGTGGAGAAGAGCACGGGGATTGTGCTTTTTCAGAGATACCACTACAATCGCTCGAGGGCAGGGAAAATCTTCTTTAGTCTCTTGTATTACGATCAACTCAGGGTTCAAATGCTCGCGCATTTGGTGGAAATCGCATCGTTCTTCACTTGCTTCATTGCGGCGGTCACTTCCAATACATCGACTAACTTAGGCACTCAGTTGCATCTTTCTTGCCTCCGGGTCTTTCGAATTTGTCCACTGCAGGCAACAGCGACTCCACCTCAGTCTTCCCCTCAGGCGTGCCTGGCTCGACCCACGCGATCGCCTTCCACTTGCACACGAGACCAACTACTTGCAATGACCACCACGAGACACTATCGACCGCAATGACAACATCACACGCAACATCAATCAAATGACCGACTCATCCCAGGCAACACTTCCGCGAACGAGCTCTCAAACGGCGCTGATAACACCACCCACCCACCGATCTGCGCGGGCCTCCAATGCCCACATCAACAAGGATCAATTGTGCCAACAGACCCGGCCCACAAGCCCACAAGCCACGCCAACGACATCGAAGCCAGTACCCTGACCCAACCCGTTTCATCGGTCTGTGATCAGAATGTGTCAGGTCCGCACAATCAGCTACACCTGCTCCCACTTTTGCAATTTCCGCCTCTCAAAATGCCATGCCCACTACCTTACCCCTAGCTCGTCCACCAAGAACAAAAAATCTCCTCGCGAGGAACGAAAGGCTTCTTGTTCTGGCAGTGCGGCTGTCACGATCTACTCTCATCAAGAATGTGGACCGTGCAGTAAGGCAAGGGTGACAAAGACTCTCGACGAGAAAGTTGCGGCGCTGGTCTTGATGGCTTCTTGTCGTTCTGGCAAGCAGGAGTATGGCTGTGATGGGGCGGAAGATGAGAGTGAGGCTGTGGATACGAATGCGGAGGAACTGGTGAGACTTCAAGAAGAACGGAGCGACAGATTGTACGTCCTCGATAGGCAGTTTCCGGATGGGAGGTACAAGAAGAATGCCGTGAAGCCTGAGAAGGGTTTTGTGGTGTTTTCTTCCTCTCCTCCTGATCCTTCTTGGCCTGTTGCTTCCGGCAGTCCAGCTCTTCCGCAGAAACAATATCGACAGCCCTCAAGTAAACTGAGAACAGAGATCCTCCCAGAAGACATCGCTCTCCAATTCATCCCGGACGAAACAAACTCCTCCCACGACGACGTTTGGGGTTGGGCAGATTCTTCTTCGGGGAACTGGCCAAGTCTAGCAGACGAAATCGCAGAAAATGAGGCCGCCAGAGAAGCAGCTAGTATCACTGTCTCTTGGGGCCCTTGGGCTGGACAAAGGAGTCCAGAAGAGGAAACGTTTTACCATTCGTGGTCGGCGGACGAAGCGGTCAAGGAAACCAAGAACAAAATTGAAACCAAAGAGGCTGCTATCGCCACCCAGGATGATTCCGACTTCCGAGTCGAAGACCGTACCAATCGATCGTCCACTTTTGATTCGAATCCGGAAAAGAGAGACGTAGATAGGATCGATGAAAAAGTTGAGCAGGATTCTGGTAAAGATTGGGACGAGAAAAGCTTTGGAGTATTGGATACTCTGCTTGTGGTGCATTGAATGAGGCATGATCGTTGATACCCCAGGCCCCAGTATTCAGAGTGTACGAATGAAGAGCGTTTCGACCTGAGGATCGATCAGTTCTTCCGAAATTATGCCACTTCGTGTTGTTGAATTTGCCCCACTGTCAACATAGAGGCATGCGTGCAGTGGAAACTGGAACCTGGAAACAACTTGGGAACTTCTTATTCGTCAGCACGCCAGGCGTCAGAAAGAGCATGGGCGGGGAATATCGACAACCTCGTAAAGTCCTCATTTATCAGCACGCCAAGCATCAGAATTCTGAATGAAGCGAAGAAGGGACGCGTGCTGATCGGCCATGTTTGGGATGTTCCAATTATTGCATTCCTGACACATCTGTGGCTAGTGCGCACTTCGTCTATCTCGCTGCACTTCTATAGCCTGTAGTGTTCGGTGCGACTGTGCCCTTCTGCGAAGCTTCATGCGTCAGCGCGTGCTATGCGTCGTGTCTCGTATCTGTCGTATCGTGTCATCTTCCTTCCAATGTCGTTCAGCTACCCCACGGCTTGCAATCAGCCCAGTGGACGACCTTCGCCGTTGAAGTTCGAGCGCCCTCCGTTCCTAGATGAAGAGCCGCCGGCCGAGCGGTCCTGCGTGTGGAGAAATGAGGGCGATCCATTCCAAGCAAAGCTCCCAGTAGGATAGGTGTTGTTGCAATGACCGTTGCCAAAGCCTGCCGAGCTGCTCCCATACGGCCGATTGTTGGCCAATAGTGATTGATACTGGGACGAAGACTGCTAGTCCATGTCCTGATTACCCCTATTGACGTACAACGTCTCGTCGCCAAACCCGCTTCTAGGTGGTCTGCCGCTGCTGAAGGCGCTACGATCCTTATTCTGCCTCTCCTTCTGTACGATGCTGAACTTGCTCCCGAGTGTCTGTGCTTCGGCGACTGAACGGGTGAGAGTGGCCAAAAGCGAGGTCAGGTGAACATCCTGTCGTTGCTTTTCGCTCGCCTGCTGCAAAGAACTGTGGCCTTCCGGAGAGTCGACGCTTTGCTGAGCTTGTGGTGGGGCGAGAAGTGGTAGACGGGACAGCATAGACTGCACGCTGCGCAGGAGCTGATGGTTTGTGTTGTCCGGTGGTGCATCTGAGACGGTCGCGTCTGTGAGATAGCTCTGGGGTTGCTCGCTGAGATATGTGCGGATGAGATTGATGCGCTCGTTCAGCATCTTGATAGCGTTGACCTTGGCCTGGAGCGAGGAAATGAGCTCGTCGTCCTCTGGAGATAGCACGCTCGTCGTTGCCGTGCCGTTCGTCTCAGCTTCGTCGTCCTTCACTTTTGCCTTGCCCTTCCCCTTGGCCTTTGCGTCTTTGGATGCGCCTGCTGCAGCGTCTGCTCCTCCAGCCTTTGCAACAGCAGTGGCAGTGCCACCACCCTTGGCGACAAAGTCAACGCCTATCCGCTCCGCATCGCCTGTCTCCACATCGTATGCCAGCTCTCGGAACTTGATATTACTGTCTCCCTCCTCAACCGTCTCATACAAGCTGATGGGCAGCTTTCCACCCTGCAATCCCTCGACTGTTTCTGGGTGGAAGAGGAGCAGCATGACACTGTCGGACCCTGTAAGTGCCTTCGCTTGCTGCAAGATTGGCAGGTGCGCTGAGTTGGGACCTTTAATCGAGCCTGTCGAGAAGAGAGCGACGAGATCGAGAGCAGGTTCTTTGTGGACTTCCTTGTACATTTCGAGGCGCGTCATGAACCAGTCGGCATCGAACTGCACAGATGATGAAGCGTTGTCATCGAGCTTGCACTCGTAGGCGACTTCGAGCGTGAAGCTGCGGCCATTCTGCTGACCTAGAATAGCACCGACCGCTGGTCCCGACTGGTTGCGGATCGAATGGCGGGTGATGTAGTCGGATATGGTGAGCAGCACGAGCGGATGGAGCTGCACGTTGAGCGACGTGTCCGGGCGACCGGGAATCAGCAGCGAAGGCGCCGCCATGGGTCGTGGGATGTAGTCTCGATGGCCGGTGAGCCGCGAGGCCGTTGGTACTCCGTAGTGTTCAAAGTTGTACTGGTCAGGACATCGGCCAATGTTGACTCCAAATCGTGAAGCCATCGTGGCGGCGGGCAGCAATCAGCCACAGCTGCGGGACCCTGTCGCCAAGAGATATCCCGTTCACTGCAGGACACTTCACTTCTGTTCTGAAGGATATCGACCTTTTGCAGAGTGGGAGGATAGTCTTGAATTGAATAGAATTAAATGTTGCCGATCGTGAGGTAGCCACACTCGTGCCTGCTCTCTGGGTTTGAGTGATGGCAGGCATGAACGACATCGACAAAGAAGTAGCCATGGGGACGCCCCGCAGCATCCGCCCCATCTGCGATCACTGCAGCTTTTGAATATATTGTACAATTGAGCTGTGGCACGGCTGCAGCCACTGTAATCTACATGTCTTTTGTGGTACTGCCATCCGGAAGCTTCTTCACACCATGAATATCACCAAAGCCATCTCGGCCATAGATGCCTTCCTCCCGGTAACTGTCAGCCGAACTCCTCTTCGGATCCTCATCAGGCAGGCCGAATTGCCTCCTCACTTTTAGAACCTCATCACGAATCGCAAGGGTGACTTCAATCCTCAATTGTTGCGCTTCTTCCCCATATCTCAATTCTTCATCATCCACAACGCCCAACTTCGACACCTCCTTCTCGCCCTTCCCCGCTGTCTTCTCTTTCAATTTTCGCCATCTCTCCCGAAACGGCTCCAGAAGCTTCTCCCTATCGACTCTCTCCCCGAACGCCACCTTCACATCCTTCGCTACCCTCGGCAGAAATCTCGGCCAGCCCCTCTCATTGTCCATCACTTCTTGCGGGCCATCAATCCACATCGGAACGACATCGGGACAGGGCTCTGACTCCAGAATCAATCGTGCAACACCCCATTTGAAGTATCGCATCACACGAGCAGGATGCTGATGAATCATGCCTTCCGGGAAAATGTGAACCCAGCTATGTCTTCGCCAAGGAAATGCCGAAGGCGAAGGAAAGCTGTCCGTGCCGGTAGTAGAGTACGTATACGACAATGCGCCTGAAGTGAAAGGATCAGAGCTGGGAACTGATCCTAGCGAAGACTGCGGTGATAATGAATCATCCTCTGCATGAGCGACGAATCCTTTCTTTGTTTGATGCGGATCGCTCAGCAATTTAATGCATTCGGTCATGGTCGGTTGAAACAACCCTCCAAATTTCGAATGCGCGGAGCGGTGGGTAGGCAATGTGTTTCCGTAGTTGAAGAAAGCGGACAGCATTCCATTCTTGAAACAAATATCGTAGCTCCCCATCGACCATCGCATGTTATTCGGCGTCCAATGGTAGCGGAATGGAAGGACACCCCAGATCAGAGGGTCATCGAGTCTAAGATTGCAGTCTTAATCGCAGATTCTCAACGAAGTGAACGGAATCACATAGTATTCACCTACACGCTCGTATGATTCGACACTATTGCACAATTCCATCAATCATACAATCCTACAAAAGGACAAGTTATAGAGAAAAAATGACTACATACCCGTCACCAAACCCCTCACCCTCCCCTTCTCATCTTCCCTATCATCAAGTATCTCCAAGAATCGATCAAGACCATGGACTTCGGTTCTGTTGAGCGCGAATAAAAAGCTTCGGCATAAGAGACCCACAGTCCCGATGGTCGCTGCGGAGGTGATGCGCCAAGGGAGAGAAGGCTGATATGGGCGTTCTTCATCCGCCATGCTGATGAAAACTGTTATTGAAGAGGCATTTGAGATGAGAGAAAGAATGAATGAAGGTCAGAGATGCTTGGGAAGGAAGTTATTGTTGGTTGATGATAAGAGCTGGGAGGCAAGGCAGGGTTTGGCAGATGCCAAGCCTTTGGAATCCGAGAGCGACGTGCGCGTCAGGTTCGTGTTTTCGGCGGGCGCAGGGGTCAAGTCGCAAGACTCTCCGGTTGAGACAGACGGTCGTGCGAGGTTTGAATGGAAGGGCGAGATGACCGATATGGCAGTCAAGGCTTCGAGCACGATTTCGATTTGAGTGAACATTGCCAGGCTGTTTTGCTGATAAAATACTCTACAGTCTACCTCTTATATGCCAGAGCATTGTCAAGGATGAACCTAATGCCCTCCTGTCTGTACGTATCAGGCTCAATCCATGCCAGTTCCGTTCTGTTTGCATCCCAAACAATGTTCTCTGGCTGATCGAGGCTGTACTGGGGCCAAGCCGGAGCAGAAGCAGGCTTTGCCTCATAGTTCGGGTCCAGATCGTGAATGAACGATACCCATGACTTGCTCATGTAGTCAGCAAGATCGTAGTAGCTCTGCGACTTGTTCTGGAATGGGTTGACAGTTCCATGCTCAGCATCATATCCCAGACCCTGCGTGTTGTCAAAGACGAATGCAACCTCTTGGAAGTGGACAACGCCCGCATACCACGGAACTCCTGTAGGAAGAGTGTTGAAGCGGTAAGAGTATGCTGAGACGTTGTTTGCGGCCCAAGCCTCCATCGCGCCTCGACGATTGGCGTGAAAGGCAACGTCGCCTGCGTAAGCGTTGGCGCGTCTGTATTGCGCACCATTCTCTGGAGGATATGTGTAGTTGAGTGGGACCTCCTCCACAGGTGGGATGAAATAAGCTGGCTCGTTAGGGTATGCCTCCAGTGCTCGAGGCGCAAGAGCCGCGGGCAGATTCGTCAGCTGCGAAGTGTTCGTGATGTATGCTGCAAATTCCTCGTCGGTATCGATGCCGTCCGGTCCGAAAGAAGTACCCTCGTCTGTGTTGGCGCCATCAATGATCGGGACCTTGACAAAGTCACCCTCCTTGAGCTGAATGGACGCCCATCTCTGAATGAAGTCGCCATCCACGACCGGGTTCCAGCCAGATGACAGACTAGAAGTTGTGTTGAACAGGTCCTGCAGAGTCTGTTCTGGGATGCCCCGCAAGCAGCTCAAGGTGTCTGCCTCGGCGCTGCAGTTCGTCGCGTTGACCAAAGCGTCGTACTTCGGTTGGTACCTGACGTTTGTCGCATAGCTGTTGTAATTGACGGGGTTGCCACTCTCCATGATACCAGCTCGGAAAAGACCGTCATCGCGACCATTGTATGCGGTCAAATGGAAGCCCACGCTACCAGCACCGGCACTCTCGCCCCAAATAGCAACCTTGTCTTTATCGCCTCCAAATGCGTCAATGTTCTCGTTGATCCAGTGCAGAGCAAGTCGTTGATCGCGAAGTCCGATGTTGGTGTTGCCGCTGCCGGTGACCTCTTGAGACGCAAGGAAGCCCCAAGGTCCTAGGCGGTATGCGATTGAAACGCCGATGATAGGTTTACCAATTTCGACACTGTTTTGCACGATCCAAGTAAGATTGTAGCGCCTGTCTTGAGTACCACCCATATACAGACCGCCGCCCTGCGATCAATTAGTCTGAGATTGGAGAAGCACTTACACAAAATGTGACTTACGTGAATCCACACTCCAACCGGTAACGACGCGTTTTCGTAGCCAGATGGCCTGATGACGTTCAAATACAGACAGTCCTCTGATTGCGGATAACCAATTTGGTCGCCCTTTGCAAAACGTCAGTTCACTGTCTTGGGCATGCTTCCGGTACAACGTACCCCATATCCATAGCACATTGGTGCGTATTCGGTAGCCTGAAGCGTGCCATCGAAAGAGGAATTGAGGCTTTGGGCATTCGTGAAACGCAGTGGTCCCACGGGAGGTTGGGCGAATGGAACGCCTGCACGCAACATTTGTCAGTGCGTTTCGCGTCCTCTCACTATGATGCGGCATACCCAAAAAGTAGTCCTGCTTGTAGTTGGATTTGTGGACGCCAGCGATTGTTCCATTCTTGACAGTGACAGTTGGCGCGCCATATGAACGCGGTCTCTGGTGTGACGTCTGCACACGAGGGACTGCAGTTGCGAGACCGACGAGGCCTACAGCGGCAATGAAGGACTTCATGAGTGCGTTTGACGATGCCTAGCCAAGACACTGGTGAAGCAAATGTACAAGGCGCGGCGCGGCCATTTTATAGCTCTTGGGCTCGGCCAGTCGCCCACGCCGCAGCTCTACGCCGGATTGATCATTGCGATGCTGCCAGACATTCATTGAGGCGGCGTGACGCAATGTAGGACGGCGAACAAGCTTTCTACGCGGCAGGCTTGCCCATTGCAGCCAACCGCGCTTTCTAAAGCCTCAAGTTCGTGCCGTAGCCGAGCAGTCGTGCCGGTCTACGCAAGTGCTAACAGGAAGCGGCAGTTGTTATGGCAGCTTGTGGTTGCACAAGTTGCTGTTCTCCATGCCACACGATGCGGGGATTGTGGAGAAATTGTCGGTCGCTCCAGCTCGGCTCATGTTCGGCCGAGCTATCCAGTGGACATTTAGGCGGAGGCAGGTCTAGTTGTGGCGTAGTTCTGTAGGCCGGTTCGTTGCGATTTCTGCCTGTCCTCGTTCGCCTATGAACTTGAAGCCTCTTGGTGGGTTGGCTATTTTCCGGCATTGGGTAAGCTCATGCTGCATCGTGACCCGTCCAGTGCCACGGCTCCAAGTATTCGCGCGAAAGCCATCGAGAGGACCCACTGTATGATCGCTAAGGCATAGTGGACACACGTTCTCAATCTCGGAGAGTATTCACGTGGACGACGCCACTGTCGCGAATGCGCCTTTTGCGAAGTTGTAGTGATTCACGGCCCCGCGCCTGGTCAGGCTCAGATCATGAACGTCAACGCGAAAGCGTTGCATGGTGCTTCTGACGTGTGCCTTTGATCACGATAGAGGCTAGCTTCTATCACGATCACCGAGTCGAAGAAGGTCTGCGTTCGATCTGCCGCATACACTGGAACTAGGTCGGGCGTGAGTCGCTTGGCTCTCTGCCATTGTGCAACCCTTGTCTGGACGATACGACGATACGACACATAGCGCACTAGTTAGGTAAGTGAAGCTGACAGTTGAACATACTCACCGTGTACGGAAAGCGAGAGGTTGCCAACTTGATAGCATGTGGATTAGTGAACGAAGTGAGGTGTCGTCAGACCCATGTCGCTCATCTTCTTCTATCCACAACTCTGCTAGTATCGCAGTATGAACAATTCATCTGAGAAAGCCTCCCTGGAATCGTTTTGAGCAACGGCCCGCCGCCCAGGCCACAGTGCGAAGGATGAAGACCAGTCTCTTGTTCTGCATCTTGAGTCGCACATGTCGCGAAGTCCATAGAATTGGAGTCCTCGAGGATTGAGTGACGTTTGAGCCAAAGATCCCCTTGGATCTGCGGTCGCAGTCGAGGCTCATGAGCTCGGATTTTGCCCTGAGCGTCACGATCAAGTGGCTCAGAGAGAAAATGTACGGAGGGAGAAGAGAAAGGGGCGGGGCGGGGCGGCGGCGACGACGCGAAAAAGACACGCTTGCAGGCTTGGCATCAGGACCAGGCTTGCTATTTCTGTGAGCGAGAGGCTGCCGTTGCAGCTGAAGCGCCGCTGGTCAAACAGGCGTGGGTCGCACCATCGCACAGCTGACGAGGGCAGCAGCGACGACAGCGGCAGAGCAAGAAGCATGCCTCCATCCAGGGAGCTGCCTTCTGCACGCTGCAGTGCGACTGCTGCATGGCCGCTGAGCAGCAGCAGCCCTTTGTCTTCCCACTTCTCCTCGCCCACTTCGCCCTGTACACACACATTCCATACCGAAGCTTGACACGGCTGTACCTGTGACACTCACCAGATCATTACCTCCGACACCTACTTGTACCACAGCACCTGCATCCACCTATCACAGACTACAGCCGCAAGACAACCTCCAGCAAAACCTGTTCCGCGCATTCAAGAATTCCATCCCAGAACCACAACATGGTCTCGAGATCCGCAGTCGCAGTCCTCGCCGCGGCAACCACCGCAGCATCACAAAGCGTCCGTGTCGTCGTCGAGACCAGCCATGGCGGCGCCGGTAATGGCTTGATCAACACCACCGTCACTGTGCCTGTCAACACCATCTACACCGACTCTGCGCTTGACGCCGTTTCCACGCTGTATCTGACACAGGCGGAAGGCGTGGACCTCAGCTCGGTCTCTTGCACACCTTTCAAGAACGGCAACGCCACCGGCAATGCGGGCTTGCCTTTCAACAGCACTTCCCCAAGCCGCATCTCAACCAACACTGAGCAGATCGGATCCCTGGTCTGCACCAGCCTGCCACAGGGAATTACGACCCCTGCTCCAGCAAGCATTACCCACACGGTATCGGCCTCCTCCGCTCCACTCTACAGCAACACCACCGTGACAGCCCACAACGCGACCTCGGTGGTACTGACGACGGTGCATCCCACTGTGCATGCCACGCCATCAACCTTCACTAGCATTGCAACCTTCAGTGGCGCGAACGGACAGACAACCTCGACATACACTTCGGTTGTGAATGTGGCTGCACCAACGTCAAGTGGATCACCTAGTCTCAACAGCCAGGGAGCTGCTCCAACCAAGGCAGTTGCTGCCTGGATGGCCGGTGCTGCTCTCGCGGGCTTTGGCTTGATGGCCGCTTTGTAAGGTGGAAACTGGCACGGCACGATACGATACGATGACGTTGATGAAGATATGATGGCATGGTTGGTGTATGGCAAGACTTGTTGATTGGCAGCTCATAGATACCCTCAATCTCCCAGAGATTGATCAACGATTTGCGTGTTCATGAGTTCCTCATCTTTCCACTACGAGGGCGTTCATCTATCATTCAAGCTGCTCCTTAAAGCGTGTATCGGAAACCCGGGAGCCCCCCAATGAGCTTGCCACCACTTGCCGCTCGCCGATTCGCTCGTGTGAACTTCCAGAGCAACAGCAAAACCAAGAATATGATTAGTCCCTGGGCCACGAGGCAAGTCGCGATTCCCATAGTGTAATGAGGTACATCACCAGGCTTGAAGACCAATGATCTGCGAAGGTGATGTTAATGACAGGTTCCTCTCTGTTGTTGTCATTCACCGGGCTTACCCTATAACGCCTCCGATGGCACCTGCACCAACCGCAAATGTGGACACGAGTGCGCGCTTCCATTGCCCTCGTACATTGTTCGCCTGCCACGTCAAAAGGCAAGGTGAGTTCGCCAATCCCGCGACTGCCGCGAGGAACACGCCAAAATACCTGACTCCAGCGGTCTTGACATACCCGATCAAGCAGATGCCTAGAATTCTGATCAGTTGCTTCCACAACACATAACGTCTGGATCAACGTACCAACGAACGCGAAGCAGCTGTTCACCAAAACGAAGGGTGATCGTATTCTCCATTTGTCGGAATAGTATGCCACAAACCATGTGCTGACTCCGGCGAGAACGTAAGGTGGAGTGCAGAGACATTGCGAGACCGTCAGACTGAAACCCATGCCTTCCATCAGGAGGAAAGGTAAGGCAAATCCTATGCCATAGCCGACTGTGGCTTGGCAGAGAATCATGAGACTGAAGACCCAGAGTTTGAGGTCCCATGCGTTGTTGATGTATTCTTTCAGGTTAAATCTGTGTTGGAAAATCAGCACCATATCGAGGGAAAGGTTGAGGTGGTGGAGATGCCATGTCACTTACTCCGTTGGCATCACATCCTTTCGATCTGCTTCGATTCTCTGAATGGCCAAGGTAGCTTCTTCCTTCGTCAAGAATTGGAAAGTCTTGTGGGCTGTACCCAGGGCGATCTTGTCTGGGAAATCTACGAGGACCCACCAGGACAGGATTGAGACGAAACATGTGGCTGTGCCATAGAGGATGAAGATCCAGCGCCAGCCAGCTATGCCAGACTCACGAACGCCAGTTTGGACGTTCAGTTTGCCCCAAAAGCTTGGTCCTACTCCGTGACCGCTCAGGTGCGAGATTCCGAATGCGAGGATACCGGAGAAGGCGCTGCTGACCATTCCGATGATCAGAAGGGCAGCATTCCGTTTTTGGAGATCGTAGCGAGGATACCAGACCATGAGAAGATACAGGCAAGCAGGAAAGAAGCCAGCTTCGCACGCTCCGAGTACACAGCGTAGTGCAATCATATCCTCATACTTCCTCACAAACCCACCAGCAATCGTCACCATTCCCCAGAGTAGCGTCGTGCTGGCCAAGAACCTTTTCGGTCCAATCTTTCTCAGTAGGATTGTAGACGGAAACTGGAGAACGACGTATGGGCCGAAGAACACGGCGTTGATCGTCGTGTATTGCGTCCCAGTGAGACTCAGATCTGCTCCCATACCGGTGATCATGGCCAGGCCAATTTGTACCCTGTCGATGAGGGAGCAGGTGTACATGAGGCTGAGAAGGAGGACCACACGAACATCGATGCGTCGGATGATGCCCTTCTGTTCCTTTTCGGTGAATGAGGGACATGAGAGACTTGCGCTAGGTGAGATTTCTTCTTGTGCTGTGTGGAAGACATGGCTTTTCTCGTCTTCTAAGATGGCTTTCTTGTCGGGTTGGCTGTCGCCGCGTTTTATCGAGGCTGACAGGTCACTTGTGTGAGTTGAGAAGGATGTCATGGTTAGCGGTCGTCACAGTCAAATACGAAGTCCAGACGGAGAAATTGCGACTCTTCACAAAAGCACGGGGATCTTAACATCAAACATGGCCTCGCTTTGTACAGTACGCCCAAACACGCTTCAAAGCATCACGGTTCAATTGGGTAGGGCGGACAGGCCGGAAAGATCGAAACTTCGACCTTTGCGATCGGATCCATGGAAAGTGTCCCTGGTTGTGGGAACCTTTTTGTAAGGTGGTCCTGGCTTCGACCGACTAGGACTCAGAGTAACCACAAAAATGGGTTGCTTGATTTGATGCATTGTGATTCATCGTACTTGATCGCCCCGGACCTGTCACGGTTGTATTACTCATCTTTTCTTGGACGAAATTCAGCTGCTGGACGAACTCTTTGACCAGCATGTCGTGCAGCTCTGAGGCGGCCTCGATGTGGTAGAGTGTCTGTAATCATTCACTTGCCCAACAGAGGCTTCCTCAGGCTAGGTCTTGGAATAGAAACTACTATCATGTTGGTGTCGAGCGTGATCGAGTTGCATGTCGAGAAAATAGAGATGTGACTTGCGGACAGTTTCTTTTAGAGTTAAAGCTGATCCTGGCATGCCGACAACCCAAAAGTGCTTTTGGGGACGTGCCGTGTGATCCACGGGGTACGGCACGCCTATTAGTGATCTTTCCTCACTGCCAAGCTGGGAAAGATTGCTGTTGAAGGATCAATAGGGAAGGAGGGTGGCGCCATTGTGCAAGCTTGATCATACGTTGGTTGTCGTATAGCTCGCATTCACGTGAAATGTCCACAACATGGGCCAGAAGAGGTGCGCAAGGCAAATAATATCATTTGTGATGTACGCTCACGCTCGTACGCTGTACATCGATAAGCTATTAGCAAACGCCATGCAGTATGTAGCCATGCCTCCTTGCACTCGTTGGGTATTCACACTTTACAAACGGCCCATCGACATCGCACAGCTGCAGTGACGGCTCCGTGACTCTTGCCTCGGAACGCAGAGCGTGCCTATGCCTCCATAGCGCCGTCTTCATCACTGTCACTCGGAATGTCCATGACATCCTTTTTCTTGCTTGCAGTCCTTGCGGACGACCGACCTCCCCGAGCTGGTAACTCCTTCGCAGCCGTCGCTTTCTTTCGCGTTGCCTTCTGCGACTCGCGCGCTTTCGGGGTGCTATCCTTCGCTTTGGCTGTCGGGTTCTTGCCATTGGTCTTTGCTGCTGGCTTGGCGATCACGACTTCCTCGCCTCCTTTCTCGTCCCCGTCTTCTTCTTCCTCGTTATCTTCGTGCCCGCGACTGTCCTCGGCGTGACTCTTAGGGCCCGTGGGATCGCTGGTGGGTGGGGTTGATGATCCAACATTCTCTTTGTTTCCTTCTTCATCTGAGCTCTCGTCCTCGTACCGCCAAGAAGCCACATTGTCCGGATCATCATCTTCGCTGTCACTGATGTCGGCGTAACTCCGCGCGTTGGAGACTCGTGTGCTTTTGCGCATAGCGGAAGATGGTACGGCATCGCTTGCTCTCTTCTTCGGCGTCTTTGCTGGCTTTGACGCTTTCGGTGCCTCGGGAACCTTCTTCTTCCGCACAGCCCTCTCGTCGCCGTTGGATGCTCGGATCTTCTTCGCTGGTCGCTTCGAATCCCCATCGACATGCTTCCTCTTCTTAGGCCGTAAACGATCTCGAACTAAGTCATCCATCTGCTCGTCGATCTCAGCTGGCAAGAAACGCTTGTGAGAGACTTCGTCTGCGAACTCCTGATCCCGGATCTGTCGGTATGCGCTACTGGGCATCGCTGGCTTACTGGGCTTCAGCTGAAGTGACCAGCCCTTGACACTCTCGTATGCACGCATGATAGCCTCAGCGAGATCAGCCATAGTCCAGAGTAGCTCGCTCTTCTCAGGCTCGATAGCGTCCTGGAAGCTTCTGGCGCGCTGGGCATAGGCGTAAATGTCTGAGAGGTTCTGCTCAGTCGCCACAGCCTTCAGATAGAAGAGAATGTACTCAATGAAGTCGGAAATGTCCTTTTCAGCAAGCGAGAAGTCTTGGTGATGTGCCAACAGACTCATGAAGTACGGGAACACATTTTCCAGGACTGGAACTTCCTCCTTCGCATAGAAAGCAGCACGGGCTTTAAGAAACGTGGCAGTAGACTCTCTGACGGCCTTCGTCGGCTCGAATGCGTACAAGAACATCAAGCTGAAGAAGCGATGATGAAGTGGTTTCTGCATGCCCGTGTACTTCTTCAGCGTGGCAACGAATCCTTTGCGAACTTCGGGCAGGGGATCTTGTGCAATTTTCGTCAGTCGATTGAAGTCTCGAGCAGCAAAGATCTTGTTGATATGCTTATTGCAGCAGAGTTTGAGTATGAGCTTTCCCGCACTCAGCCGCATATGTGCTTTGTGGTTCTCTGGAGAAGGTTCGCCCGCCAGCTCACCATCACGCTCGATGATTGTGTTCAGTACTTTGAACGTCCTCAGGACAGCGTCTTGTAGCTCTTTGTCAAGTGAGGCGTTATCTGTATCGGGGATCTGCCCTCTGATGTCGTTGACTACAGCTTTGAGGGCCCAGAGCTTGACGTTCAAATCAGAGTCGATATCAGCCGTCCACGATGTGTCGGTCTCCTCTGCCGCATGTCGATTGCGGAGCGCACCCGTAAGGATCTCGTGTATGGAGTCTGCACGGTCTTCTGTCTGTACATAGGCTAGCAGTTGCAGCTGACTGATCGCCGCAAGCTTGGTAGCGGCGTTCTCGTGGCCAACATCGAAATTCTTCAGACAGTGCTTCAAGATGTCGTTAACATACATATCCTTCTTATCGGCCGCAGCAACAATCACTGTGACAGCATGCTTCGCGACTGATGGAGGGGACCCGAATTTTGCGAACTTCGCCATGGCCTGGAAGAAATCTCGGTCCTTTGGCATCTTCTCGGGAAACTGCCTTGAGAACCCAGCGCATGCCTTGAGAGTGTCAACTGCAGTGATATCGTTGGGCGATGATGCAGAAGGGGCTTGCTTCCTGAGAGTCTCGCACAATTCCTTGATGTGTACCTCAAACACCAGTGGCGCCTGTGTAGAGATATGCTTCAAGACCTCATGCGCCGCGCCGCCCAGTCCATTGTCATCTGTGCGAGAGATTGAGACGATCGCCGGCACATGGCTTCTGTTATAGACCAGAACAGCAGTGGAACGCAAAAGTGGCTCTATTGTCTCTGCCGCGCTGGCAATGTTAGGTGAGGCACCCTCAAGTCGCTTGAGAGCCTCCGCTATTGCGTTGCGGCTCTTCTTGTAGTCGCTCTCAGCACTGATGGCCATTCTAACCAGTGCGAAGTTGCGACGATCATGATGGCCGAAGAAAGCGGTGAGGTGATTCTTTGCTGCAATCTTATCCGGGAATCTGTCCGCAAGAGCTGCGACGAATTTCTGTAGCTTCTGGGCATCCTCTTTGTTGCTCTTGATATCGCCGCCCAGCTTCTCACTCAGATCTAGGATAATAGACACATACTTCGCTTGCGATACCTGGAGCCCTTGCATGCCGAAGAAAGCTTTCTTGGCCTTTTCATCGAGATCGCGGATCAAAGCCAGTATCCGCTCGCTGCGGATACGATCAGGGTCTAGCCCTCTTGCCTGGCTGTTCTGACTGTCAGGCACTCGCTGAGAGTCTCCAGTTCCACTCGACTTGGTTTTGATAGGAGGGTAGCTGATCGGCAGCAAAGAGTCGAAGATGGCTTTCGAGATGAGCGCATTCAAGGTCGGCTGGTTTATGTACACGGCATTGAGAATACTGCTGGGTATGTGGGCGAACAAAGTTCGGGCTCGCTCATTCCCTTCGATGACCGCCCCTGAAGCGACTCCCCAAAGCTTGCCTAAAAGTTCGAGGGCAGTCGTGGAGACGTGAGGCTTGGGGTCTTTGATACGCGCGGTCAGTTGGAAGAGAACGGAACCTTCTTGGCCGGCACCTCCATGGCTTCCGAGCTTCTGCACGATTGATTCATAGTCAAACGTGGACACTGCTGTGACGGCCGCAAGACGGACCTTCTCGTCATTGTCAGTCAGCAAGTCCGAGAATATGCGAAGGAGCTGTGTTTCCTGATCTGAATCTAACCCCTTGCCTCCTGCTGAAGTCAGGATTATTCGAGCGCACGCGGTCACCCACGCGGCTCTGACCTGCCCAGATTTGTCGCGATGGCGATCGACAAACGTTTGATAGGTGGTCGGATAAGTTGATGAGAATGCCTGCGGCGCTGCTGGGATCAAAACAACGTTCTGTTGCGCGGGCGGAGAGTAATCTGCCAAGCTTTGCGATGGATATGCTGCAGGGTCGAGCGCCGCAGGAGGCGGAGGTCCGGCCGCGCCAATGCCAGCAATCATGTCGCCAACCCCAGCAACTCCCATGAGACGCAACGAGGTATTTTCCGTATTGAGTTCGCTCTCGATCTGCGCCAAAACATTTTGAATGACCCCAGGACATGCCCTCCACAATTCTCGCAACAGCCGATGTGCCTTCTCAGCCTCTTGGAGATCGTCCGCTGACGGAGCAACTAAGGCAGCCTCTGACTCGTCGTCGCTCTCATCGTGTGTTCGCTTCTTGCCTTTTGATTTAGTTGGCTTCGTCTCCGCTGCTGCGTCATTCGCATCGATCAAGACGGCCTGGAACCACTGGCCAATATGGCGGATCATTTTCTCCTCACACGTATTGCAAATAGACCTGGCCATATTGTATGCAGGAGACACCTCCTTGAGTACCTCCGAGAAGCGTGTCACGCCTTTCTTTGTGACGGCGTGAGGGTCTGCTCGTAGGAATTGAGCGAGAATCACCTCAACGATCTCGAGAGGTACAGTCTGAGCCTCGTCCACCAGGGCGCAAAGTAGACTCGTGAAGTTGAACTCAACATTTTTCGACAGCAGCTCCTTATCGCCACCGGAGACATTGAGGGCCAGCACATCGAAGCAGTGAGCGAACAGAATTTTCTGCATCTGGTCTGCGCCTGGCAGGTCCTGTACCAGCACTATACTCTTTACCGTCGCTAGAGACGTAATGATGGCCAGGTGCTGCGCATTGTATGTATGAGAGGGATCCGCGATAGCAGGGATGACTGTTGAAATTACGAAATTGAAGATTTGCTTCAACTGACTTGCTTTGTAGGGTGCGTCCGGAGCCAGCAGTCTGAACATCTCCACGATGCATTGGAGAGTGTAAACCTGAACGCCATAATCTTTGTGGCCGAGAAGTAGCGGACTCGACAATTCCTTCGCCTTCGGTTCCAATGATGCTCGCGCACAGTCGCCTTGTTCCAGATGTCGGAGTTCCGTAGCCAATGCCTTGAGTCGCTGTAACAGAGTCGCAACGGCGATAGGCTTGCCAGCTTTCCAAGTCAGCGGCTCATCGTTCTGTAGCGCATCACTGCCGTCCTCTTCCTCTTCTCCATCCTCGTCGACGTCCATCGCATCTTGCGCCTGCGGCTCTTCCTGCTCTTCCTGCTGCTCCTCGACCTCTACTTCAGCTTCTGGCTCAGGATCAGGTTGCGAAGCTCGTTTCCGTGTTGCGCGTGGCATGGCGAATATGTGGATGCGCGAACGTCTATTCGAGGGTCTGGCGACAGTGGCGCATGCTTGAGAGGAGTCCGCGCGGAGTCTTATAATCGGGGTGTTGAGACGTTGATCGATGAGAAGTGAAGCTGCCGGTCGAAGCGCGTCAAGTCGCGTGTCTCACGGAACAGGTGGGTCCAGTTTCACGGACGTCTTCCCTAGGGTCCACCACGAAAGTTCCATTTGCTTCACTTTGCACTACACATCACGAACCACGTCAAAATACAAGCGAATGAGTGTAACATGTAGAGGAGACAAGATTCAGACAGTGAATCCGGCCATCGTAAATTTCCACAGCAGAAGCTATCACCGAATGCATCCTTTCGTCGCTTACTGGCAACTCCCGAACACCACGCTGATGATAATTGACATATTCCACATCTTCACACGCCCGTTCTCAATGCAGGAGAGGAATTTGAGCAGCCGTCCAAGGCCCAGCGACCAGATCTCTCTGGTGTACAGTGATGTCGTCGCCCTCTTTCTGATAGAACACCACAATGTCACTACCGCCGGATGTGTTTGGCAACGCAGATACGCTCAAGTGCGTCCCAGGCAGACCAGGATCCCCTTGAACCTCGAAAGGCTCGCCAACGATGGAACTGTTCTCTGCCGCCCACGAGATGTTGTAGCCCTTGAAGAGCAGAGAATCTGCATCTTGGGCGTAGAAGTAGTTTGTGTAGCCCAGGCTCGTCGCCGGATGTACATTGTCGATTGCGATTGAAGCTGAGAATGGGTCAGTGTGGTTACACAGTCAAGAGGTGAAGCTTTGGCTTACATTTCGTCCATACGTTGACAGGATGGCTTGTCGTATTCGTCACATTCGTATTGGTGTCCTTCCACCAGAATTCCACTGTATTCTGCTCATTGACAAACATCACGTATGTTACTGTTCCAGGACCCCAAGAATAACAGCCCACACCAGCGTGACCATTCTTGGAGTCCCAAGTGAACTGATGTTCCCACGTATCGTCGCCGTCCCGCCACCCGAGTTGCTGGAAAGTCGTGGCGTCCGATGCATACCACATGTGCATGCCGGCTTCCGCGCTGCGGTTGGCATTCGGATCCTCGTTTGGAAGTGGAGAATGAGCATAATCACTATCTCCGTATTCGCTGCCGTACCAACAAGCCTGCATGCCGACCATATCTGCGTCATACACTTGAAGATTTAGATTGTTGATAGGCCCGTCTGTCCATACGTTGGTTGTGTTACTGTTCGACCTTTGCTTCAGAGTGTTATTCTGGTCGATATAGAACACATGCCAGGTGCTGGCATTGTTCAGCACATACGACACGGCAGACAGAGGAGTGCTGTTTTTCGCATCCTGCGCAACAACTGCTGAAAAGTCCCCGCCTTTCCAGGTGCCGTCATTGGCAAGTTGTTTAAACCGGATGTCGCCATTGTAGTGTTGGTAGTACATGACGAGAGTCCCTTGAGTGCCTTCTTGTAGCTCCCGAGAAAAGGACTGGGAGGCTAAGGCAATGCCGGATCCGTTGAAAGCACCTTCACTCGAGTAGTATTCGGGATCTATCGCGCCACCGATCAGAAATGTTGCATTCACGCCTGGATTCCCTGAAGAATCATCATCATCATCGTCTTGATTTAACCCAACGCCAAGCCCCACGCCCAACGCAATTCCTAGTATTATGATGGCACCCAGAATCAACCAGAACAATATTGCCGGAATACCGCAGATGCGTCTCCTTTGAGGTCGTATTGTATTGTCTGTCTGCTGGGGGAAAGCTTCTGGAGCGATGGGAGGTATGACCACTTCTTTTTCGCTCTCTTCGTTTTTGTTACGGTAAGTCTCCGCCATAGGCATGTCATCTAGCTCGCTGGGAGAATATGGTCGGTCTTTTTTCGATAACCTGCCATCGACGAGTGTGCCTGCATCTGAGCCGTAACGAGGAACACCAGTGTCTTGTGCGTCGAAGTTTTGGTACTGTTGGTATGGTGGAGAATCATGGCTACTCAACCACTGTCAGTGTTTCTGTACCTGTATGTGCGAGCACAACTCTACGCAAGGCTCTGTCGGCATGCGACGTGAGACTTGGTGTTCTCGCTTACATGTGCTCAGTGAAGCGCGGCGTGGCAGCCTCGGACACAGAAAACCTTGGCGGTGGACTGTGCGGCGATGGTGGAGTCTCGATGTCCATAGCTGATCTGAGGTCCCTCTTGCAGCTTTACAGGTCTGGCGATGAGTTCTACGATGTCCAGCATCCAAGAGCGCACGCGATTTGACACAGGTGGAGGAGGCACACGAAGAAAGAGAAGAGAAGGCACTCGCGTGTTCCGGTCGACTGCCGGGCTGACAAGTGCTACTTACTTGCGGTGCAGCCGCAAGGTAAGATCTGGCTTGCTCACGTACCAAACACCATGCAAATGTGGTACCCATAGGCACAAAGTCCGATCAGGCCAGCAGAGCTCAGGATCTCGTGTCAGCGAGGGTTGTAGCGAATGGGAGTGTGCGCTCAAGCTGCAAGGTTGTGCTGCGGTGATGTGGTGGACCATCCCGCACGGCTTGAGCTGAACCTTCGGTCGGGATGGAGGTGGCATTTCTTTGTTTGGATCGTCAGCCACTCTCTGGCCTGTGGATGCGAAGTGCGCCATCGTCCTTGGAGCCTTCATCGAATGTCGTACAAGTTTCTGCGGGAGAAGATCTTTTCTTTTGCTGTTGAAGGATTGCTCGTGTCGGTTATAGAAGCAGCGTGAGAATAGAGTGTGACCAGCTCCAGGACCGCGTCTGCGACCGATTGAGCCGGACTTGCTGCATCTACGAACGCTGTGTCGCGTTCGCTTCTTCGCATTGAGATGCGGAGACGTGATTCCAGAAGCCTGACGTGCATTTTCGGTTGACGTTGTCGCTGCGGTGCTTACCTCGCACTTGACCGCGACTCTTTATCTTGGGGAGCGAAGCAAGCGAGCTCCGACTGGTACACCAGATCTGCACAACACAGCGGCTGAGCCGAGTCTGCCTTGCATATATTGTAGAAAGCTGTCTGCCGATCGCTTGAGCCCCGAACGCTGCTGACAGCTGCACTTTCACGCCTTCACGAGCCGGCGGCCTGGTGACAAAGGCGACGCTGTCTCGATGAGGCGAAGTTGGCGAGAGTTGGAAACAGACTTCAAGAACAGCTGGGGTTGGCTTGCTGGCACGTGCGAGCTCGCCTGTATTTCTATTCTTAGCCTAGTTCGTGACTTCGAACTTTCCCGTCCTTCGGCCACAACAACATGTCGACTATAAGCAATGCGAAGGGTTGTCGTGACGGGGCTGGGCGCTGTCACTCCGCTCGCAGCCGGCGTACGGCCGACATGGCAGCGTCTACTCAAGTCGCACAGCGGTATTCTTTCGACTGCTTCGAGAGGATCGCAGTTTGAAGCTCTCCCAAGTCGCGTGGCGGGACTCGTGCCTCAGGGCAGCCGCGACGATGGCCGATGGCAGGCCAAAGACTGGCTGACCACGAGCGAGGAGCGCCAAATGGCTTTGTTCGCCCAGTATGCTGTTGCAGCAGCTCAGGAAGCCCTTGATGACGCAGGATGGCATCCTACGCAGCAAGAAGACCTCGAAGCTACTGGCGTGGCCATTGGATCTGGCATTGGCAACCTCGATGAGGCGTACAATACATCTGTCGCCTTCCATGAATCTGGCTATCGCAAGGTTTCGCCGCTCTTCGTGCCCAGGCTGCTCATCAACCTCGCGGCTGGACACGTCTCGATGAAGCACGGCTTTATGGGACCGAACCACGCGGCAACAACTGCGTGTACAACAGGAATACATGCCATTGGCGATGCATCGCGTCTCATTGCGTTTGGTGATGCAGACGTGATGGTCGCTGGAGGTGCCGAATCTTGCATCCATCCTCTGGCCATCGCCGGCTTTGCTCGCGCACGTAGTCTGGCCACGGACTGGAATGGTAACCCATCTGCTGCATCACGCCCTTTCGATAGTGCAAGGGCTGGTTTTGTGATTGGTGAAGGCGCTGGGGTAGTCGTCTTAGAGGCATGGGGTCTAGGCAATCACCATTTGTGGAAATGGACTAACTTTCCTGACAGGAACTCGAACATGCCAAGGCACGAGGCGCAAACATATACGCTGAAATCCGTGGCTATGGTCTCTCAGCAGATGCACACCATATGACGGCACCTGAAGAAGAGGGCAATGGGGCGTACTTGGCGATGAAACAAGCCTTGAAGCACGCCCAGCTCAAGCCCAGCAAGATCGACTATGTGAATGCGCATGCAACATCTACGAAGCTCGGCGATGCTGCCGAAAATAATGCCATCAAGCGCTTGTTGCTGGGCGAAGAGGGACGAGCGTCTGCTGCTCAAGTCAATGTCTCCAGCACGAAGGGCGCAATTGGCCATCTTCTCGGCGCGGCTGGTGCAGTCGAAGCAATATTCACCGTACTTGCATGTAATGAGGTAGGCTCCATCTGGCAACGTATGAGAAGCTGCTTACTGACTAAGAGACTTAGAACGTTCTGCCACCTACACTAAATCTCGAAACCGCTGGCGATCCGGCTTCTGACTTCAATTGCAACTATGTTCCCCACACTCCACAGCAGCTCACTGTCAATGCAGCACTCACGAACAGCTTCGGCTTCGGTGGCACAAACGCAAGCATCTGTGTATCGAAATACAAGTGATGCGATGGTCTCGAGCTGGGTGTCCTGGCTTTGCTAATGGCCCACTGTCAAAGCTACCCCGCCCATCCCACGTTATTGGTGGGATATGAGGCGTTATCTGTGGACCTGGACAACAGAAGAGACTTTCGCTACAATTCAGTGCCAGCGGCTGTTGCGGCCACCTACTGCACTACTGCTAAAGATCAGCGCCTCGTGCCACCACCACGATGGAAACACAAAGTCTGCTCCCATCTCGCAGTTCAGCCGCAGGGCGCATTGCAACCACAACCGACTTCGACATGGAGCGGAAACCCATACTGGAAAAGCTTAGGACTCAAGCAGAGCACTACCATGATCAAATACCTTGGATTCGGAAGCTTCCAGCCAACGCTGTAGGCATAATCCTCCTACTGGTTGTCGTTCAGGTCGTGGTCTGGGTAGCCGTAGGAATTGTACTACACTTCCACACCGCACTCATCTCAACCGCCGTACTATCCTACACTCTCGGCCTCCGCCATGCCCTCGACGCCGACCACATTTCCGCAATCGACCTCATGACCCGCCGCCTCGTAGCCTCAGGTCAAAAGCCCGTCACAGTCGGCACCTACTTCTCCCTCGGCCACAGCACCATCGTCATCGTAACCAGCATCGTCGTCGCAGCTAGTAGTGCAGCAATTCAAAAACGCTTCGATGGCTTCAGCACCGTAGGCTCCATCATCGGCTCCTCCGTCTCCGCCGCCTTCCTCATCATCCTCGGAACAATGAACTGCTGGATTCTCTATAAACTCTACCAACAACTCCAACGAGCCATCGCCTCCCCCATCGGTCAAGAATCCCTCGATTTCAGCTTCGAAGGCGGCGGCTGCATGACCATGCTCCTCCGCCGAACTTTCAAACTCGTCGATCGTCCTTGGAAAATGTACCCATTGGGAGTCCTCTTTGGTCTTGGCTTTGATACCTCTTCCGAGATCGCTCTCCTCGGAATCAGCAGTATCCAAGCCGCGCAAGGGACTTCTATCTGGTTGATTCTCATCTTTCCGATCCTCTTCACATCCGGAATGTGTCTCCTGGACACTTTCGACGGAGCGGCTATGATGTCTTTGTACACTTCTGCTCGACTCGCCAAAGACGCCATCGCCGTTCTATACTACCAATGCGTTTTGACAGCCATCACAGTCGCTGTGGCGATTAGTATCGGAGTGATTCAACTTCTCACGATGATTCACAATGTCCGACCGGATTTCGAAGGACCTTTCTGGGATGGAGTCGACGTAGCAGGAGAGCATTATGATGTTATTGGTGGAGCGATTTGCGGAAGTTTTGTTGTATTCGGATTGCTATCTGTTCTGTTGTACAAGCCTTGGAGACGGACCGTCGATAGGAAACGATTGGCTACGATGAACTCTGAGGGTGGTGACGGTGAGCTGCAGTCTCAGATTTTGGATGATGGCAACGTGGAGAATGAGAATGGGTGGCGTGCTGATACGGGGAAGAGTGATGGTGTGAGAATGGCTGTGCAGCCTGTTGGTGAGAGTTCGAGAAGTTAGCTGTAATGCATAAGAACCAAACCATGTTATGGCTCGGCATTCGACCCATCTTTCTTGGTTTCCCAATGTGGTAATTGCTATTCCAGTGCACGTGGTCATGGATCAACTAGGCGAAGATGGCACTAACTATGTAAGTAATATCAGGGTCTTCGGCTTCTGGGATGAGTCTGATGAGAGCGTACTGCACCACGACATTAGCGGGCACAAAAACGAGGGACAAAGATATGGAAGGATAATAGAAGACAACATATTAGCCTCATCGGCAATATATTCCAATCATGTACGTAGAGAAGTTGACGTCTCAAGGCCTTCAAGTACGGCGCTTCGTCAACTCGGACACCATAAAAGTAAGCTCGTTGGAGAGCCTACGGGTATCGTACCCAAAACAGTTATCCTCCCAACCCAGATACAGAGGGTACTAGATTTCCGCCTCTCCCGCAACGCCCACCAAAAATCACTTTTGTTCTAGATCCGTCCCGAATTGCGCCAGTATACCCCCAACCTCCTTCGCTGAATATACAAGGTCAGGAAAAGCAGTCTATCATGTATAATGTATGCCCATGTATTTCTCCATCATGTCTCTTCCATCTTCAGTTGTGCCTTGGATTCGCCTTCATGGCATCGTGGCTGAATAATTGTTTCAATGAGTGGTCTGCTCTTTCTCTCGAATATCTCCTCGAGCCGGGCAATGGTGCCTCGTAGCTAAGAGAGTTTGCTTCAGCAACTCTGAACTGCGTCAGAGTGCTAGCACTGCTCTTCAAGCTGGCGTCCTTCAGAAGCTGAGTGGGGCTCGTGCTTTCGATCGGGTATGGAATGACCAATTCGACGCTCTTCCTGTTTGATGTGGTCGAGAAAGGGTTGTGCCTCATGACTGGACGAATCGAGGCCATTGATGCGACAGTACCATACGAGGATCCTGGAGAGTGCGAAAGCGAGGGCAGATTGGTGCTGCTATCGCCGCGACTACGAGCACCGGTGCTTGTCGTAGATGAACGCTTCGTTCTCGGCCGATGTTGCTTGAGGGTCAGATGATCGTGGTGGTCCGAGGCCTCGCTCTCGTGGCTGACGTCCGATGAACAGTCATTCAGATCGGCAATTGAGAAGTCAGAGAATGTCCTTGACATGGGACGCAGGACAGTGGGTGATCGTTGAGGAACAATCTCGGGGATCGGTTGGTCGAAGTAAGAGTTGGTCGAGGACAGCGGAGGTGGTGACTGAATCGACTGTTGTATGCTCTGAATCTCCTGGAGTGAGGTCGGGCGGGAGTCCCTACGGCGGCAGCTGCGATATATGTCAGATGGCAGATCTATTTTGAGCTCAGGACATGGCTTGGGTGAGGACGTACGCTTCTGAGCAATACAAGATACTCGAGTCAGGAGTGAGTATCTGCTTCTCGCAGGTGGTGCTGATGAGAGGTCAGCCACGTCATGTCAACCACATGAATAAACTCCAGCCTACCAGAATTGCAAGAAACTCGCCATGCCCGATTCCTCGTCGTCGTCCCTCGAGTACATGTACTCCGCTCCGGCCTTCGTGGACCCCGAACTCGTTAGTCTCTTTGGAGACGGCTGCGGGGTGGAGTTGGAGTGGGCATGACTATAACTCTTCCGTTGCGTCAACGGCGGAGGTCTTGCAGGCCGAGCATGAGGTGGCAGTAGCTTTCGACCCTGAGAGGGCTGGCGCGCATGATGTCGTGTAGTCATTGGGACGTGGTAACAAATGCCTCGCGGTGTCGGCTTATTCGGTCCCGCTGGGCATGCAGGCCGGGAAGGCGGACTGAATCGACTACTGGCTTGCGTGATCGATCGCAGCGCAGTCCGTGAAGAGCCCAATAATGCCAGTAAATACCGCTATCTAGCGTGAGGCTGTGCGTTGTCGATATATGCCGCAGGAAGCCTTTCTCGGCGGCAGCAGTGGTAATAATGAGGGTCAAGAAACACCTCTCCGAGTCAGCAACACGCCAGATACCGCGGTGCAGAGTCACTTGGTTCGAGAGTGACGCTGGTTCGGGGACGATGGCTGTTGGCGGGTGATAAGTAAATCTGGGCGTGGGCAATGATCCCCGGGTGTTGCTGCTGATAACGAGTGCAGATAAGGACGATTGCAGCCCAGGTTTTAGCCGATGGCGGTGCTCAATGCAGACAAAGAGAGGATGCGGAAGGTGCAGTGCAGTGCAGCAAGAGAGCAGGAGCGAGAGATGTAACGGCAACAAACAAAGTAGGAGCGAGGGCCATTGTCGTGGTCGGTGCCTGCCTGTCCTGTAGCACGTCAACGCTGGCGACCTTGTGGGCTCATTCGCGGCCGGGATGGCGATGCGGGCGCACACCATCGCGGTGCGCAGAAACGGCATCACACACGGTCGAAGCTTCGGTGCAGCGGTGGGTCGCCGTCTGACTGTGCGCGCGCGGTGGGCCCTCTCGTGCGCCCATGGTTCGTTGGCGCGCGCCTGTCGCTGATGCTGCGCGACCCACGACGACGCGAATTTGGAGAGACACGAACGAGAGCATGTTTCTTTGCCCGCCCGCATGCATGGTTGGCGCGGGAGCAGCCTTCGCTTGGCGCTGCCTGCCTGCTTGCGCGTCGATCCACGCTCACCCGCCAGAAGAGGCTTTTGCTGGGCGCCGCGATGACTTGCAGCGCCTCTCCTCCCCTTCTGCCTCCGTGTTGTCCCTCTGCGGACCTGCTCTCCGCAGCGCCCTCGTCAGGAGAACAGTACGACGCCGACGACGACGCAGTGACGAATTTCCCTCATCTCCTCGACGCCCGACACCAACGTTGCTCGGACGCTCGCAGGCTCTGTACGGCCCAACATGGTCACTGCATGTGATTAGAGGCCATCGGTGTCGCCGGCCTGCCTCCCATCATTGGCCGATCATCTCACACGTGGTTTCGCTCTGCAACAGCAAAGCGGTGCGGTACAGTGCAGCTATCTCATGCAGTGCACCACCCAATCCCAACATTGCCTGCACGAGGACGCCAAACGAGGCGCCCTTTCATCACCGTCCTGCCAGGTCCCCGCGTGCGTGCTACTTCCTACACCAGTCCTCGCATAGCATCGGTCCACGCTCCCACGTCTAGACCACAGGATGCCTGGGGGTTCTGATACACGTCCTAACCGAGGATTGCCCAGATTGGATCACGGATCGTCATGGCCGACCTATGCCAACACCCTCCGAGCCTCTACCGCCTGAGGTTCTTCGAAACATCACCTTGCCTGAGGTCAAATTCTGTGCCTTCTCCCTAACATGTTCTAGACCATCGCGCTCCACGTCACAAACACGACGAACACATCATCAACCCCCTGCGTGCATGTCAGGAGTTTCATCGAGCCTGTTGGCTTTGTCGGGTCCCAAGTGTCGCCATGCATTCATTGTCCTGAAAAGCTGTCACAGAATTTCCAGCGAAACGAAACCCGAGCCGCTGGCGAGGAATCAATGCCAACCACAGAACAGGTAGCTGCTATTGCGGAAGCCGACTGCCATTGCTGCCAATTCGCTGAACTTACAGCTCCATACCTCCACTTGCGCTACTGTCCGGCCAATTCTTATCAAGTAACCACTCAGATCCTCGATCGGCTGCAGCGGTTCAAAGCTATCAGACTTACACCGCATTGTTCGATGAATGCATCTGGCGCGCGTATCACGGTTCGCCCGTCTACGAACGTGTCAAAGAACAATTCGACATCGATGAGCACTTTGGCGTCAATACTTGCGTGCGACAGGTGTTCGGCATCCTGGTCCGTCTTGCTGGACAATGTCGAATAACGCAACAGCGGTCAGCCAGGATGCGTTGGTCAGCTGTTAGATTCATCTAACGATACTTCCTTCACAAGAGCTTCAGCAACGCAATTGCGACTTGGACATCCAGCCTGGCAGCTCAATCCGGACTTTGGCCCGATGCTTTTTCTCACATGCACTGTCTGCATCCATGGTCCTCCCAGGTCCTCGGTCTGACGAGATGAGATCGAAATGACGGATCAAGTCATTACAGTACTCCATGCAGGTGTTCATTCTGGTTGCATTCTTCCCGCCCGTGTTGTCATCCGTCCCAACTCAGTCTCTTTGACTCTGTTCGCGCAGGAGAGCAATGGATCGGCTGGGATCCTGCAAGGGACGGCAATCGATGCTGACATGTCCAAATGGCTTTCGCGCCTGGGGACACCCGCGGAAACGTGCTCAAAAGTGCGTATGTTGTCTCTCCAACAACGATGCATTTTCTACTTCCGCTCCAACCGCACCCAGGATATCTACAACATCGTCCAACTTTGAGCCTGCACTCACAAGGTCTTTTTATGTGGTATCGGCTCTTTGGGAACATGGTGTCTTCAGGATCGAAGCTGCTGCTTCGATCAACTCCGTTGTTTCCCGTCTTTCCGTCAAACCCGCACTGTCTCCTGAAGAAGCTTGCCTAGACTAATCAACAAATTGTCGCAACGCCAGCTGCTGCTCTATTGCTATGCGGTCCTTTGTGCAGCACTCTTAAACGGTTTGTGATTCCTCTCCCTCATGCGCTCTTTTCTCGCACTCAACGACTGGTCTCGGAGTCCGGGTCCAGTGTTTGCTGGGCTCCTATCTCGCCGTTTCTCGCCCACGAGCTCGCATCTCAACCGCCATTCTTACTGGTCTGAGAATTGTGACATCCAAAGTCACTTCCGAAGCGGTCATGATAGCTATCAAAATACTAAGCAGCAAGGGACATGGTGTCTGACAGTCCAGCGTGTCTCATGGCCTTCAGATGCCAATCGGCCACGTCCGGCAGAGATTTTGGCGCTGTGTGCGGGCTCCGATGGAAGACGGACGAGAGTGGTACGAGTCCATCATCGGCATGAAGTTTTAGGACCTCGGTGCAACTGCTGATTTTGCGATGTAGCATATCGAGGTCGCAGCCGGGGCTTGAATCCAAAGGGAGGTGGGCAGCGCGCGATATTGTAGATTACTGGCTTCCGAATGTCGCGATCGTGAGTATGATTAGAAAGGTGGTATGTGTTGCTACGATGTCGCTGCTATCGGAAACGACTTCAAATGCTAATCAAGGGCTTGGTCGACTTTCTCGTTGTCCGCGCTCGACAGCCAGGTGAATGCAGCACAGAGAAGCGACGAGTTCATGTGAACATGAAGTGGGTATGTGCGGCAGTTGGTTGTGAGAACATGTATTGAGAGAGGCCTCCAGCTTCAGCGGCCTTGTAGTATGAGAAGAATGCTGAACAGAGGTTTGAAGTCTTGCAAGGAGGAAGCGTTTTTCATTGCTTGGGTATAACTACACTCTAAGCCAACCAACGCCGAGTCGGTGCTGCCGCACGGTTCTAGCCTGATCATAAAGGCCGAGAAACTCCATTGCGCTCTGCAGCAGGCGAATGATGCGAGTCTGTACCCATCGCGACAAATCCCTACACGCTGTTGCGAGTCGCTTATTTCTTCTTGTCCTTGGCTGGGCCCTTGGTCTTCGCAGTACCGCGGAACTCCTTGCTGCGGTTCTTGCGTTGCTTGCCTATAGTGAAGAACCACAATGTCAGTTCGAGATCCTTCTCGCATGATGCTCACCAAATGACGCATCTGCCTCCGCCGAAGCGGGTATGGGTATGTGTGTGGTTTTGACGTACGCTGCTGTCTGCTGGCCTTCTCGATCTTGGTGGCCTGGCCGTAGCGCACGAGTCTGTAGTGTGGCTCGAACTTCTTCATGGCCTCGGCGGAGTCGTAGAGGAGGGCGAAACCGGTGCTCTTGCCACCACCGAATTGGGTGCGGAAACCGAAGACGGAGACTTGGTCCTTGTTCATCTTGTAAAGAGCGGCGAGCTTCTCGCGGAGCTCATCCTTGGAGACGTTTGGGCGCGATGGGTGGAGGACGTCACTGTGGGAGATGCTGTTAGAATACCGGCATTGATGAGCGGAGGTGGTAGTTGGACGCACACGACCATCTGCTTGCGGCCCAGCAGTGGGTTGCGGATGAACTTGCGCGTGCGCAGAGTGACCTGGGATTCCGACATGGTGAAGGTTGTCGACTTGTCGTTGGGCGAGAGGATGTCGGGGCGTCGTGCGAGAGAAGAGCGCTTCACGAAGTTCGTCGTCGAGATTTGCCTGAAGTTCGCACACCCAATTCGCGTGTGGATTTTCGGCTGTTTCCGAGCCTTGGCGATCAAACCCTTTCACTTGCCTTGCCTTCCACTTGCCTCGCCCACACGTTTTTACTCATGTTATTGCACGTTCTAAGGTTTCGCAATCTGTCAAAGTCGCACCAACATAACGTTGTGGCAATTGAGTACTCCATCAAGGCGGTCTGAAATTCTGCGCTTGGCCGGGAAACAGGCGCTGCTAAAATTCCATCATGGACTCCCAACTCCTGTTGTTCAGAAGGCAGTATCTGCAGCTTTTCGAGCCAGATTTCCTGGCATGGCCACCGAAACAGCTTTTGCGAGACTCTGCTATTCAAGCTTGGTTGTACAAGCACTTGTTTGACAGCGAGAAGAATCAGTACTTGCCTCCACCACGATATCAACTGCGAGTGCTCAAGCCTCTGCTCGCGAGGATCGAAAAGTCTATTCAAGATCCTGAAGAAGACGTAGGTACTGCGATTTGCATTTCTTCAATTCGCTTCCATCATTTCCATTCGTCCTGTTCTGATCGTCTTTCTTGCTTGGCAGGAGATTTCGGACGATCTCATGAATCATTTGGGCGAGCTCATGTCTGCAGATCTGCCAGGTGAAGCTACAGCCGTGCAGCAAAAGACTTATGTCACCTTTACATGCCTGCCACCAACTGCCATCATCAAAGAGGACTACAAGGACGAGCCGACGATCACTCTCCTCGAGAGGCCCCAACTGCTGTCTGGGTCTCTGACGACTGGATTCCGCACGTGGGAGGCAGCACTTCATCTTGGCTCCTACCTCCTGCTTCCCGAAAATGAGCATCTAATCAAGGGCAAGAGCCTGCTTGAGCTTGGAGCTGGTACTGGCTTTCTGGCGATTCTAGCTGCAAAACACCTCGGAGCAAAGCATGTCACAACGACGGACGGCGACGAAGGCGTTGTGGAGGCTCTCAAGGAAAATCTCTTCCTCAATGGCCTAGACGACGAGACGAAGGTGCTCACAAGTGTGCTAAGGTGGGGCAGAGGCCTGAAAGCCACTTGGGTTGAAGAGGACTGTGAAGCATATCCTTACGATGTGATAATGGGCGCTGACATTGTAAGTCTCGCTCTATTCCTCTAAGCTCACAACGTGCTAACAGTACACAGACCTACGACAAGACTGGCATCTCAGCGCTGGTGGCCACTTTGCGACTTCTTTTCGAGCTGAGGCCACAACTGCACATGCTCATCTCGGGTGTTGTCAGAAATCTGGACACTTTTGAAACGTTCAGACAGTCTTGCTGTAAGTCTAGAGATCTTGTTCTTTGAGTTTCAAAGCTGAGCAGAGCACAGTGCGCAACCATTTCGAGGTCACTGAGATTGACTTTCAGCCCAAGTCGATAGAACAGCAAACGTGTCTGTTCTATCAGAAGGCGTTTCCGATCAAGATTCTGTCGATCAAGAAGCCTCAATGAAATATCTTCTGTGTAGACGCCGCTTCACTTCAATCAAATGCCACAATTTCCAGCACATTTTGACGAATTCTCGGTATCATCGAATCCTTCTTGGTCACAGCTGTGGTGTGGGGTACTGTGAAGGAGGAGAAATGCTTCGAATCTTGACCATCCGTGGACTTGCAGGTCTGTACAGCGTAAGTCGCGAAGCCATGGAATGGAACATCGTGCGACAGAGTAAGAAGAAGCCGTTCTCATGCCGTTGCTTCTTGAGCTGCAATGTCTGACAGTTATATACGAATGGGAAGGAGCAACTTACATCGATCAGATCAAATCCCCTTGCCGGGGTAGCTCAATCGGTAGAGCGTGTGGCTCTTACGGACTACGGTCCAGAAACCTCAAGGTCGTGGGTTCGAGCCCCACCTTCGGCTATTCCTATATGAAGTCCTTGACAGCATCTGATCTTTTTGCTTTTTGCTCTTCTAGAACGCCGAGTGTGCTAAAGTGGTGAGCTTCCAGCTATCATTCCGTAGGTGCCTACACGAAATAGCGATGTAGGCAAACTACGCTGTTCTCTTTTGGATACCTGAATCATTCTACCAGCGATGGCGCCTCGCCATTGCCCATCTTTTCGCACGACTATGCAGATCGTAACACTATTCATATTCTGCATATCGATCATCACCATATACTACGTGAACGACGCACTCAAACGGATTCTTTGGATCCCTGGCCAACTTTGGTTTTGCAGTATTGGCTTTGAGCTGACACCATCGTATGCGTGAGTTTTCCTGAAAGACAATCTCTCGAAGTCCCATGATGACCGTGAACGAAACAGAACTGCAGCATTCAGCTGCAAATCTGGGACAGAACCCACAACCAATGGCCCCATCTTGTTCCTCGATGGAAACGAAGCCTACAGGCGAACCATGTCCCACCTTTCAAACGACACCCAATACCACGTCGGAGCAGAAGAAATTGAGAACATCTCCAGAATGTTCTCCAAATTAGTAGCCGCCTCAGAAGAACGAACTCGAGAATATGTCCACGCAGCAACAGTCTCCTATCCCAACATTCTCGGTCTAGTAGCCAACAATAGCGGCACCGATATCATGCGTCAAGCCTTTGCAAAGATCGAAGCAATTATTCCTTTCTCTTACGAACAAGTCCTCTCTTCCCTCGAGGGCGGCAGCGGCGACATACATGCCTCGCACGCAGTTCTCGCAGGACATGGTCTAGGCCTCTGTCAACCTTGGACAGCCGAAGAGGATTGCGAATGCGAAAGACACCAGAATCTCCTCAGAGAAACATATCTTCTGGCGGCTTACTACTCACACGGTATCGAGATTGTCCTGACAGAGGAGACTGCTAGCGTGTATCATCTGCAGTCATATTCGTACAGCAATTACTCGTTAGGCTACAGCTCGAAGCCTAGTTCCGACGAGAATTTCGAGCAAGAGGCGTATTGGGAGAATGTGCGAGAATTTATTCGAGATGCACTGCTCGAGCATCCTGATTTGAGACCTGGGACGGCCATTTTGTATGGAGACAGATGCACAGATAAGGAATTCCAGGCAGTCTTGGTACAAGTCTTGTATCAAGTACTGGGGGAAAAGAATCAGCCGAATTGGTTGCAGGATGGTGCGGATCCGAAGTTTGCTGGTGCACTTGGAGCTGCGGAGCTATTGAAGAGGAAAACGTATAGGAAGCATTGCTTGGATGGACAATGGAAAATGGCTCTGTAATATGAGCCAGACAAGGCGTTTCTGAACTGCAAAGGCCTAGATCAGACAATTGCTTTGGGGCATGTATAAGTCTCAGAAATTGCTTAACACGCGTACCATGTTCGCAATTCGATTCTGCGGTTTCTCGATGGATTCAAGCTAGCTATCAATCCATGCCCGCTCAATTGAAGCTGACTCTTGCCAAAGGCTTTGGAGGTATCATCTTCAGTTTCGCAAAGTCTTTGAAAACTTCCAGTATGGCCTCGGATGAGTCGACGAATCCGTGCCAGCCAAGCTTCCGACTCTTGTCCATGGAGAACAGTAATGGCGCGGGGCGGCAAAGCGAGCCGTCCAAGAAGGCAAAGACTCGATCGACGTCCTTTAGCTCTTGAGTCAGACCGTGCTCCTTCACGATCTCTTTCCATGCTTCTTGTACTTCTGGTTTCTTTGCCCAGTCTACCATTCTGAACTTGCGTCTCGTAATGCCCTTTGGTCCGTATCCTCTGGGGTTGAATCGACTTGGATACTCCACATATTCGTCGCCATCCTGAGGGCCTTTGGGCTCGATTCCATACCAGCCAGCTATTCTGGGCCAGGCCTTCTCCCATGTGAAGGCACTATTGTCGCAGGTATTGTACTTCTGATTCGGAGGACCCAGCAGAACCGCCCATTCTTCCTGGTAAGCATTCATTTGTGCAGCAGACATTGACGAGTGCATCTGCCACGAGGCTGCATCACCAGGAAATTCGAGAGGTTGACCAAGCTTTTGACACACGGTGGCGTACACAGCGAGAGGGAATGCGATGTTCATGGCAGCATCCGGGACGGCGCCCACGATAGGGCCGGGCATATGCACACTCCAGCCACAGCCTGTGTCTTTTGCATATTGGAAAACCAGGTCTTCCTGTGGATAGTAGAAATTTGGCTCCAGTTCTACCCGGGGATCGGTCTCTTCCTGAGGGAGTCTTGTTGGGCCTAGATGGCCACCATAGTTCTTTGCGCCAGTCTGCAACATGAACCGTTTCGGACTCACTCCAGCAAGCTTCAATGCCTCAAGAAAGTTACTGAGAAGCTTGGAATTCACCTCGACCAATTCTTGTGCGTTGGTCCAGAGTCCAGCTCCTTCCTTTGGCGTGGGCTGAATGTAGCTGAAGAAGAACACATGGTCTGCCTCGACTTTATGCGCTTGCAACACATCTGCTATGTCCTTCGGCTCCTGCAAAAAGTCAACTGGTATGTGTTCAGCGTTGTTCGGCAAGCCACCCGGGATCAGCGGAGGTCTGCGGCTCAGGCAAATGATCCTCTTCCATCTCTTTGGATCCTCTGATAGAACTTTGAGCATGTAATGTCCACTAATGCCATTTGCTCCGGTGACTATTGCCGAGAGTCCGACGAGCTCAGACGGATACACTGGCAAGCCGTGGAAGATGTCTTTGGACTGGATCTGTTGCACTGACATCATTGGAGACAATAGCGGCCGCGTAGGTTAGTGTTGATTTGCTGTGATAAGCTGAAATGCTTCACTTGGAGGACAAGCCATTGGTTTTGCTTCTTGCAGGAAAGCATGATGCTCCCTCATCATGACGGGAGCACGACAGAAGCTCTGGCGGTGGGGTTACCGATTTGTCCGCCTGCCCTAGGGTTGAATGCGAGCAATGCGACGCAGTAGGTGCCCGTGTACGCTCGGCCAGCGCACTCTGCTGCCTTAAGGTGGTCGTAGACCTGACACATTCTTCAGGCTTCGATCTTGGGTTCGCGATCATATAATCGGTTGAGACAATTGCGTGTCCTACGTGTTGCGACCACACGCATGCCAGAAAGAGCTGGGTCTCGGCCTTCGCTAGCCTGCATACCCCCGAGCGGACGTCCAATGAGCATTCGACCGGTATCTTGGATGCCCAGGCTACGAATCCTTGGAGTGGCTTTAGGCCGTGTCCGCATCGGCCAAACCACAACTTTCGTCCGTGAAACGCCGATGAGGCCGTGTCGCTGGCGTCTTGGGTGGTGTTTTGCGACCTATGATTCGTTGATACGTATTCCGCCAGGTGGCTTGCCAATATTCTGGGGGGGAAGCCACCGGCTTGGGTCCTAACTCCACGAGGCACCCAGGTAAGCATCATATAAGTACAGCGCCCGCACCTTCCCTTAGTCGCGCGTAGCAGTCATCCCACCAGACATCCTCGACGCAAGGCATACCATAAGGCACATAGACTGATAGTCACACACAACCTTTACGCTGGAGCAACTACATATTCAGCTGCTATACCCCAAACGGCCACCATAATGCCTTTTTCCAAGTTCAGCAGCAGCAGACGCACGTCGTCCCCGAGTGCTGACAGTACCCACTCATCTCGTACATCTATAGACGAGACCCTATTGGCAAACACTCTGGCACTCGCACCTCGCGAAGACAACTACGCAATGTCGGAGGAGACTCGCCAGCAACGACTGCTCGCAAAGTGCAAGAGGATCAACATGGAGCCATGGAAGAGCGCAAAGCCTCTCTCTGCAGGACGAGAGTGAGCTGAAAAGCCACGCCTACAACAGTGCCATGCACATCAATCATCATGGCGCAACGGCACACAGCCGAGGAATACAGAACACATACCACCAAGCAAGACATGCTACAATGGGATTGCCAGCGCTGACATTCAGTGCTGCACAGAGACCGGGGAGGCGGGGGAAACACTGCGATACCAGGCACGATCTAGACTGAGCTTGCGCAGCTTGACCGCTCCAAACACCAACAGCAGAGCGGCAGCACATGCAGGGTTCGAGAGCTGTTGCATCGGAGCAGTTGGAGAAATTCGATTTGGTTGAGGGAAGCAGCAATGAGCTGGAAAAGTTTGTAGGGGATGGTGATCGTCTTGTCTTTTCCAAACTAGACAATCGCAATAATGTCTAATCACTGCTGAGAATGGAAATTGTTGTCACTCTTGTCTAAGTGTCGCCACTACTATTTTGGCATTCCATTCACTGCTATATCCCTGTCATCGGTTTCGTGCGGCGTGGGTAAGCTTTCGAGCACGCGATGATCGGCATGAAGGGCGATCTTCTCGTCTGCCACGTCTTCCAGTAGTCTTGCATGAGATCGTCGAGCAACATTATCTTGCATGTGGGTGGTGGAATACAGGCGGAATTCCGACTTTGGGCACTTTTTCGCGGATCGCGGACTCTCATCCGGGTCCATGCTCTTGATGCATACCGCTGAGTCACATGTCTGTACCATCGAAGCTCCCCTGCTTATACATGTTCCAGGCTCATGGTTTCTGCTTACCTGTCAGGTTTAAGCGCGCCTTCCTGCAGAAATCAGCAGCTGTCCTTGTCACAACCTGGTCCATTAGCCTGGACCTATCGATTGTACATGTATGTATCGTGTGATCAAAAGTTGTTAGTGGTTCTCTTGAATACAACCTGGCTGCTTTGCTTGAGCAGTCTGGGCTCGTTCTTGAAACCAATTTGTTCTCGATATTAAGCTGGGCTGAAAGGGCGGATGTATTGTCAGAGATGGCTGATCGACATTCCTCCTACTGGCACTCAATCCTCAGAAAAGCTGTGCGGTAAGTTTCAGCGAATCAAAATCACAGACACTGGCCCCAGCGGACGACGCGCTGTCACAGTGAAGATGCAGGAGGAAGTGTTGGCTGCCAACACATCCCGGAACCAACACATTGAATAGTCAACAGCACTACAATATGTCTGATGAGTACAGTAGTGCAGCGATTGAGTTGAGTCGACCATAAATACAACTATGATTTTGTCCAACGTACATACAGTAGTGTCTGTATCATTTCGATCCTTTCTCGTCAGAAGGCTAAGCTTGGCCTGTTCTGAATGGTCCATGTTGGTATACACGTTGGCCTCAAATCGATGCTCGTCTTGCCGGCATACCCACCCAGTTGCAATACCTTGTCGTGGCTTGTGCAGTGCGTTCGTACAGGCCCAGAGCACCTCGACCACTCATTCTCCGAGCCTAGTAACTCAGACCGCGCGCCCTCGTGACAGCATCAAGCACTCCGGAGTCAGTCTGGGAGAACGGATATCCAAGCCTCGTCAGACGCACGACCCCCAAGTTGTCCATACCACCAGTGACAACTCCACGAACTTTCATCTCCCTGAGCAAGTCTTTCTCGATCTCTTTCTCCTGCTGCTTGCGAGCATAGACGATATGCACTTCTTCCAGTCTGCGAGCATTGCCTACCCCAATCGTGTCGAGATATTGCAAAATCTTGTCCTTATCGGAGCTATCGGTACTGATCAATCGGAAGATGAATGGGTGGCCCCCGTAGAATATAGACAGGGTGTCTTCGCGGACGCTGCGACTGACGCGAGTGATTGCTGGCTGATCGGTCGTAGCTTCGTAGCACCGTAGTGGCCTTCTCCAGCGGTCGGATTTACATGTTCGAGGCCAGGGGAGAAAGCCATTGACTCGAGTGGTGCTGTCACGGGCAGGATTGACTACGATTGCCGCCGGAGCCCAGGAGAGGAAACCATCCCAAGGTGCGATGGAACACGCTGCGCGGTCTTTGCAGCCATGAACTTTGTGGTGCCGCTCGACAGTGTAGTCTCCTTCGACGGAGTGGCGGGAATGGGAGCTGACAGGTTCTTCATAGTACTTGCCACAGCCTAGAATAAACGGTCAGAGTGCTTATATCGAGAAGTTCGTGGCACGCGAGGCTACTGACCTGCAAGTTCGTATATGCTGTTGCGAAGCTCGCCTGGCAGGGCCTCGAAGGACGTTGGCATCGCGCGCGAGGGCTTCAAGAAGCGGCCTTGTCGGCACAGTCGTTGGCTTCAGTCGATTGATGTCGAGTGAGTGATGTTCGAAGTGCGTTGGTGAAGCTGTTAGAAGGAAGAAGGTCCAAGGCGGAAGGTGGTTACTTCGAAGTGCTTCGATGCGTCACGGGAGACACGCAGCAAACAAGATCGCCTTCAGCTTTGACTCAGAAGGGAACAGCCTGAGGAAGCATCCAGACTGGATCTAAAGAACACTTTTCCATGTCTTTCTGTACTCGCCTGTTCGACCAGGCTGATCTCGCGCCGCTATCGCTGCCTTGAAACCATCTTTTTGAGCGAGCTGCTGAAAGGCCACTCCGGAGGGATTGTTTCTAGTGATGCCGTCGAAGACTGTCGCCAGCTTCTGGGCTTGTATGAGTTGCCCTTCTGCGAAGCCATTGATTACTTGCTTGTGCATCCAGTTTTGGTCAGCTGGAACTGAAGCAATTCGCTCAGTCAACGACCTCACAGTGTCATCAAGTTCTGCTAGTGGGACGGCCTTCAAGATCAACCCCATCCTTTCCGCATCAGTACCAGATATGAGGTCGCCAGTGAAGAGCATTCTCTTCGCCTTCTCCACGCCCAAACGAAGAGCCCACATTGCAGTCGTCGGGCAGCCCCAGACCCGGGCAGGCGGGTAGCCAATGCGGGCATCTACGGCCATGACCACCAGGTCACAGCAGAGAGCAATGTCGCTTCCGCCAGCTACCGCGGCACCATGAATCTTGGCTATAGTCGGCTTGTGGCTCCTGAAAAGCTCCATGAAGCATTCTGTATTCTCGTGCATGCCTTGGTAATCGAGGAGAGCATCGTATCCTTTACTCAATTCCTGGCTGCCCTCTGTCGAGCCTCTGGTGGCAGATTGAGCGTACAAATCAAGGTCGTAGCCACCACAGAAGCCTTGTCCTGCACCAGAAAGGACTATACAGCGCACGTGAGGATCGGCGTTAGCTCTTCGTACTGCATTTCGCAGGTCCTGTGGCAGTGCAGCGTTGATGGCATTGAAGTGCTTTGGTCAGTTCAGCGTGAGGTAGGCGACTCTTCCATCTGGAGAGGTTGAGTAGAGCACCGTGCTTGCCATTTTGATGTTGTATAATTCGATGTGGAAAGGGTGGGAAAGTATCAGCCACAGTTCAACATGTCTTGCTGCTGCTGCTGCTGCTGCTGTTGACTATGAGTAGCAGTTCTTCCTATATACACTGCATACCATCTGATCTGTGAAGACACTCCCCACTATGCAATGCTGTGATGCTTATCAATGTCCGAGGTGGTCTATCTGCGATGGTGTGTCGTGACATCCAAGGTCCGAGGTAGTCTCGATTACAAAACATCCGGGCTGCTCTCGACACCACTTCACGGCACCACTGTGCGCCCAAATCACACTTCTCCTGCGAGATTTCAACGAATCTAGTGCGACTTGGTGCTTTATTAACTCCGCAGCATCATGTCTTGTTCAGAGTAGCCCAGTATGAGCAAAGTGGGGTTTGGCAAGGAAACAGCGCACCATGTGAGTTGTGAGGTGGTGTCGAACGTTTTGCACATGAGAGTTGTCTGGGAACCTGAGGCATGGATCGCCGTGGAACAACTTCACAAAAGCGAAAACAAAAACCTCCTGCCATTCTCATTCGCACTTAAGCCAGGAAGGACAATCCGCGATCAACTTTCGAATACTCTGTTTCCATACAGATTCGTACCTCAGACTCAATACATTCGTCCATTTCCGCCCGGGCGCCTTGAGTGTCATTGACCATGAAGAACAGGACTCGTTGGCGGTTCTCTCGCTCTTGCATGGTTCGCCTCGAACCTCCCAATTGTGGCACGACCGCATCCCAGATACAGACTCCCAGGCCAGATCTGGTAATTCTGATCGGGCTTCTCGTATCCATCCACACCGGACATGATGCCATCTATGCTATCACCCGGCTCTCCCTAGCCTACGATTAGTCCATTCTGCTCTGGCAGCACAGCAGCAGACCTTAAGCCAAAAATGGTTCGTGCAGGTGTTCCACCGATCTACGAGAAGTCGCGTGCCAGCGTAGCTCCGCTATAAGAAGAACCACTAGACTCCTCGCACGAACTTCGGTCTGAATTTAGGCATGCACAGCCACACCGAAGTACGAGACTCCTTATTATGACGATCTTTGGAGTCCACTATGTCGTTTCTCTGCGACGTGCTGGTCTCGTATGCCGGCGAAACCGACAACAGGGCACCGGCACGGCTTCCGAAGTCATGAGCCGTCCAAGAGGCAAACGCACTCCGTCGTACTACGCGGATCTAGTGAGTTGTAGCACCATAAAGCCCTTGTCAATACCGACTTGCCACTGGCAGGAGATTCTCGTTTGGGTTCCATATATGATTGACTTGAACTTTCGATACGCAGCTGAGACATTTCCGTTCATTCACAATCTCTTCAACGTACACCAAACGCAGTTCCAGACATCTAACAAAGCATTACAACAAGGACACAATACTGCAAGCACTGGACAGCGAGACAGCGCTCTCTCGACAAGAGGAGGAAGACTGCATATATTGCTGCTCCCTCTTAATCAACTCGTTATTCCACAACTACAATGGGCATCCGACAACGCGCTGCCACGATGACACGAATACACAATGCACAAGCCTCGTTTCGCCGAAGCATTGCAACGACAGAAACCAAGTATCTTGACCTTGGGTTGGAATACCACGCTCTTCCGCTCGAGCTTCGGGGGATTGACGAACTACCACAAGCCGACTGCGTTACGGCATTCACGATAGACGACTCTATGCCTCCAAACGACTGCATCGGATATCTGGAGGATCTTGAGCAGATCTGTATCGCCACTTCACATCACCTGCAAGAAGTGGATCCGGAAGCTGCAGAGAGGACTTTGTGTGCCGGTCTGGAGCTACTGGAAGCAATGAACGATCAATTAGTGGCTCTTGAGATTTCTGTGAATAAGCTGCACAGAAAGTTCAGCGACATGGTCGATGATGAGGTGGAACTCGAGGAGGGAACTGAGTATCGGTTGGCGCTTCGGCCAGAGCAAGGGGGCGAGAAGTTCGGGATGTTGCGGGACTGGACGATGGCGTTGCCTCAGGTGCGTCGCTGGCTGCGAAATGGAAAGGTGCGAAGTGAGGAGGAAGCGATGTTGCTTATAGCAAGCGCTGGGTGTCAAGTGAGCTCACCATCTGACGACGAGGACTCCAGGCTACAGTCGAGTGAGGATGATGGAAAACGCGATGAACCCCTGAAGCGGAAGCGGAGACGCACCAAGGGTGAACGCGTCTGAGATACCATTACCAACAGTCTCTTACTGCATTAGCGTTGCTGTAATGTTAGCGAGCGTGCCTTGCCAGTCTTTATCTTGACCACATCTCTCGTTCGTTCCGTGATTTCAATGCGGCTTTCCATGATCTGGGTTTCGCTCGGGCATGGGCTGAGTATCGCAAAGGGGAAAACAACATGCTGCTACCCGCACGCAAACACCGTTGCCTGCCAGCACCACGTGAATGCCTTCACTTACCCGTGACGTGCGGCCCGTGCCTTCTTGCAGCAGCAGCGATACGTACAGTTTATTGTCTCAGGCGTATGTGTCACAATGACACCAGCCACCTGTTGTCAACACCAGCGTGACCTTAAAGCTTCGGCATATCAGCATTGGCATCGAGCTGTTTGCAACTCCAACCACTACAACATTGACCGAACTTCAGTGCGATTCACGAAGAAGGTTCAAACAAAGCACATCGAACCAGTCAATCACAACTCGTAATTCACTCCGACCCAAGAACCCGACTTCGACATGGGTGGCTCGATGGCTTCATACTCAGATCCGTTCTTCGAGCCAGCTTCACTCAGCAAAGCTCAGCTTGAAGGCGTTCTCCAATCGTTCTCGGAAGTCGTTGCCGAAATTGCCAAATACTGTAAGCGACCCGATTGTGATGGTGTCAAGCGTATCAACGAATTCAGCTAACGTTCTGTTAGACAAGGAACTTGGCGAAGCCTACCACGAGCTGCCGCTCCACGTGCGTTTCCACGATCTGGTTCCGAAGCACTGGCGCGATTACTGTGTCGATGCCTTCATCTCTTCCGACACGCGTGAGCTGCCTGATATGATTCAGCTCATCAACATGCTCAAAGAAGCCTTCGCGCGCGCTCGTGCAGCAATTCTGTGTGAGGAGTATGGCCTTGCCATCTCACGCCTGCACATTGCGGCACACCTGATCATTGAAGCCGAGGATCGTGCAGTGAAGCTGACTTATGCCTTGGAGTGTTACGAGGCTTTGGAGGAGGAGTTGAAGAACTTGTCTGGGGCAGAGGCGTACGCTATGTTGTGTCGTCAGGCGGTGATGCTGGAAGGCAGGGATATTCCACGAGCTCTCTCCAAGGTCGTATGGCGGCAGTCGTTGCCGCAGAGCCTGCAAGGTAAGTGATAGAAGCAGCAGAACCTCAGTGTAAGGCAAATGCTAACATCAAAGCAGAAGTTGAGGGTGCAGCCCCGGGTTGTGACAGCGGTTACAACTCAGGCGGCAGCTCAGTCGTCCCGGAGCCTCAGTGAAGTTGACGTAAACGAGCTTCGATATCGGAGAAAGACGTCGGGATAGCTTTCGAATCTCAGCATATAGTGGTGATTCAGCACACTATGCTGGCAACGATGATTAGCCAGTCTCGAATGAATGCTGAAATTGAGATCCAGTCCTCGTGTATGTGATTTTCCTGCGTGGAATTTGCTTGGGGTCAAACTTGGTCCAAAGCTTCACAATGCATTGCATTGACCAGTACGCTCAGTGTGTTGTCGAGGTTCAATTGTGTGAGGCAGAGGTCAGTGGTGCATGCCCAAATCATCGTCCTGATATCCGGCTACTCCTTTATGCCGCGGCACGGTATGAACGCTGGACTGTGGGGTATTGCAAGTTATGGCTGTCAACGTGCTCGTGTTCAGAGGTCCCCAGAATGCCTGAAAGTCGATCACAGAGCAACAATCGTGTTTAAGCGAGTGGTCCGATGGTAGTTGGTAGCAAACAGGAGTCGAGCGTTGAGCGCGGGTTGATGGTAATGGAAGGGGAATTTGGCGTGCATCCGCGCTAGTAGGATCTAAGTTCCGAGGACGGGACGAGGAGGATTGCTTCTTGCTTCAACGAGCATCCATCATCTATACCTTGCGAATAATACAGCTGAACGACTAAACCCCTCTTGTATAGCACTGTACGCACCTCGCTCGCCCGCTCGAGTCCACAACCGGCCCTCGAAATTCCGACGCCGTCCAACTGCTGAGTCACCCTCGAGCACCTTTTCAACCCTGCAGCTGCTTGTGCGCGATAGAGGAGGGGCCTTCGATACGCATTTGTATCTGGATATTGGAAGTGAAGAGCAGGCAGATGGAACATGGCTACGACTGCCGGTAAGTGCGGGACATTGGAGCACACTCAGACAGACTCCTGGCGCTATCACGATGAAAGAGGAGGAGAACAAGTGGCAAGCACCCCTCCGCGGTACACAGATATCTCGGACTTTACACTGCTTGGAGAGCTCTTTGTAAATGGCGGGAATGTTATCCACGGAGGCTGAGCCTTGGGATTGCACGCTTGGGGATAGCATTGCTGCACGGGGGCTGGGTTTCGTACTCGAGGAGACTCTGATGGCATATTCACTGACGCGGCAATCAGACTTAGCTGCGCATAGCTATCACAGATCACTATCCCTCTCGCCAGGCCGGTCTCCAGACCAGGCATCATCTGTCTACCCCGACCGAGCTATTCGTCCTTTGCCTCGAAGCCGACTGCGATCCAAGCTGTCGCCAGAACAGGTCTCTTCGCTGGTATTTCCGCCGAGTCCACCGCCCATATCGCCCACCCTTAGCTTCAGCGTGCAAGAGACTGGCACACCGGCACAGCAGCCTCGGTTGACGAACGGCGACGTCCATCACCATCATCACCATCACGACCACGATCACGACCACGACCACGATCATGACCATGATGAGCATGATCACGACCATCACCATCACCATCACACGGTGCACCATGACCACTGCACATGCGATCATGACGGAGACAGCGGCGACGACGAGGTAGAGTTTGATCATCCCGACTACCGCTATGCTACCGCGCCGATGCCTAATGGGGGAGGACTGAAGCCCGATTCTCTTCAGCGAAGATTAGTAGAAGCCTCACGAGCTGCCAACAAACCGCCTCCGCCCGGCTCAACAGGTTCTTCAGGAGATGGATACGAGAGCTTTGAGAACACCAGCAACAAGAAAAAGCGGAAGATACCACTGTCATCTGCCTCGAGCATGCATCAAAGTCAGTTGAGCGCGGAGCTGGCGAATATGGGCATTAGCAATTCACGTGTGGAAGCAGATGAAGAATCCATGCATGCAGCACAGCAGCAGCATTATGATCCTCATGCATCGACACCTTCGGCCGGCTCAGGGACGGGAATCAGCGGTGCAGGACGAGGTCGATATGGGCGGCAAGATGGCAGAAATCGACGACCTTTGGGAAGCAGTACCATGAACACAATCAATGGCTATCACTCGCGCGCTTCGCCACGCGGCAGCGATGCAAGGAACGGAGAAGGTAAATTCCGCGCATTCGATGAATCGTTCTTTGAACTAAGTTGGCTGACGTAACCTCAAAAACACACAGACCCCGGCGTAGAAAACACCGGCGGAATCATCTCCCAGGCCATCAAAACTGCTGCCGAACAAGGCCCGTTGACACCAGCAGCCAAGGGTCGCGAGAATGTGAGCTTGCATCCATCTGCACCTCACCACGCCATTAGCTCATCAACGCCACAATCACAGTTCACGTTTACATGCGAGTCCGACTCTGCCACGAAAATGCTCGACCAGCAGGGCCAGTACCTCGCCGGTACGCCCACGCCGGCGAGGTCGATGCCACAGAATACGCACGGTACACAGACATCACCACCTCTGCGCGGCCAGCACCCTCCCGTCAACGCACAGCGCCCTCCCCCACCGCCGGCAAACAATGCACCACCCGTGGGCCATCCCCAACAGCAGCAAGCACCGCCGCCCAAGCCCCGGCCTCGTCGAAATCCCGCCAAAGAGTACGCGATGCAAGCAGCGCAACGCAAGAAGAATCAACAGTACCAAAACTACCACCACCGGCCCAAGCCCGATGACATGTGGATATGCGAGTTTTGTGAATACGAAGACATCTACGGAGTTCCACCGTACGCGCTGATTCGTGCATACGAGATCAAGGATCGGAAGGAACGCAAAAAGGCGGAGGAGAAGCGTAGGCTGCTGGAAAAGGCAAAGATGAAGGGACGTAAGAACAAGAAGGGTGCAGGCAAGGGCGGTAAGAACAATGTCAACAACGCTGCCGCGCCTGCACCTCCTTCACACCCACAGAACTACGATCCCAACCTGCCGCCGCCCGAGGACGAAGAGTACTATGATGACGAAGACTACGCCGAAGACGATTACGAACCAATTGGGCCGGATGATCAATACCCTCAGGAATACCCTCCTCCAGCGCCCGCTAGCACGCCTGCATCCATCGCAGCTGGTGGCGGTGCCAGACCCCAGCATCATGTATAGCTTACCGCGGGCATAGCGGCGCTGGCCTTGGCTGCGTTCCAGCAATCACTCGCTCCGAAAGACTTCCGGCTGATACGAAACATGACTGTAGCTCTATTGCTCCTGTTCACCTATCGTCGTGGCTACGATGTATCGAGCAAGGGAAGAGCCAATTGTGTTGCGTGGCCTGAAGTCGACGAGCGAAGGACAGACACTGGAACAATGCTTGGATAAATGGTTGGAGCCCCAGTTGCCCGCGGAAGATCTTGTACACACGGTGAGACCATGTCCTCTTGTTCTAAGATTTGTCGGGCGTTGGCAGGCGCGAGATTGTATTCGGTTGTTGGCTTTCTTGTATTGCGTTTCGATAAGCCGGCATTGCACACATTTCCCTGGCGTTCTATACCTCCGCTCTGCATATAAACAGAAGATTCAGACATTGAATGAGAAGGAGTGCGCATGCTGCAATGTGTCAAGAGCGTCCCATCGTGCCAGTTGCAGTGTGATCACAGTCGGTCTCACTCGTCCCCTGCAAGCTCAGCGGCGGTTGTCTGAAAGAAGAATGTTTGTGCACATCGGTCACCTTCGTGGCATACGAGTCTGGCACAATTTTTTATTATACTGGTCACGCTAGCGGCCATACCGCAAAGGCAAAGTGGCGCTAGGGCGTTTCCCCACTCTCGCTTTCCTGTTGCTGCTATCCGCTGGTACGTCGCTCGCCTGCCGAGGAGCTTGGCTTCAGCTGTCCCGCCCATCGTTTCTCTGCGAACAATTGCGCTGGATCTTATCGAGAGAATCGACAGGGCACCCTGGCCGACCACTGTGGAGTGACATCGTGCCCGACAGGTTACACAATGGCCCGAGATGGCAACGCGGCCACGAGAGCGCTCCAAGACATTCCTAGAACCGCGTCGACGCTTTGCGCCCACGTGCGTCTTCAGATTGGCGCCAAAGCATATTATGGCAACATCGCTCAAAAGCTAAAGCTGATACAGCGGGAGCGTGATTCGCGCGGAACTCTGTACTCTCAAAGCTCACCAAGCGATAGCGTCAAAACTTCCAAGCAGCGATATCCTCTTCATGCAGCCCACGCGCCACTGCGGCAGATCATCAGCTCTTTGTAGTACTACTTAAGTGCGCCTCCTTCCGCCCATCCTGGAGTCCGAACATCTTCTCGCCTCCTCGAGCAGGCACAGCATCGAGTTGGCTGAGTCCTCCTACTTTCAACCTTCCTCTTCCAGAATGGCGTCCACCGAGGATAAGACCAAGAGCGAGGCCGATGTGCAGTCCGGGACTTTAGCACCTCCGACGTACGAGGCCGCCGTGAGACACAGCGAGGATGAATACATGATAAACAAGGGCGATTTACTGGCGCAAGAGCATGTTGATCCGGTTCTTGATGCGAAGATGAAGCTCGTCAATGATGCGATTGACGAGATTGGCATGACGCGATACCAGTGGAAGCTGTTTGTGTTGAATGGATTTGGATACGCTGTGGATTCTTTGATCTTGCTCATTCAAAGTATCATCGCTGTAAGTGCCATCGCTGGGGAATAGTCCTATCCCCAATGCCTCTAGCTCCACGGCTGTATCTGGGCTCTTAGCCAGATATGGGCTCACCGCAAGGCTGCGAACGTTTGCGCAGAGATATGTATGTTGACCATGCTTACCTTATTCCCCACCACTTTTAGGGCCAAGCCGCGTATGAATTCAAGCCTGGCTTTCAATACGGTCTCACCGTCGCAGTCTACGTTGGAATGCTAGTGGGAGCTCTGTTCTGGGGCATCTCAGCAGATATAATCGGGCGAAAGTACGCGTTCAACGTATCGCTATTGATCAGCTCCATCTTTTGTATTGTGGCAGGCGCAGCTCCCAACTGGATCGTTCTCGGCCTCTTCGTTTGTCTCTCTGCCTTCGGCGCTGGCGGAAACCTGGTGCTCGATACCGCCGTATTTCTCGAGTATCTCCCTGGCAAAGATCAGTGGCTTCTTACACTGATGGCCGCTTGGTGGGGATTAGGTCAACTCATTGCTGGTCTCTTTGCATGGGCGTTCATGCCAAACTACAGCTGTCCTGGAGATCCGGTTGAAACTGGCGTACCATGCAACTGGGACACAAACCCTGGTTGGAGGTACATGTGGTTCGCGAACGGCTCGCTAGTGCTCGTGTTGAGTCTTTTGCGTGTCACAATCATCAGACTTCGTGAGACTCCAAAATTCCTCGTAGGCGAGGGCAAGGATGCGGAAGTCGTCGAGACTTTGCAGTTCATCGCCAAGAAGTACAACAGGCCTTGCAGCCTCACCATTGAAGATTTTCAGGCTTGCGGCGTCACTGGAGACTACCGCAGACGTGGCTCTGCTGGAGCTGCTCACGCCGAATCGAAGTGGTCTCTCAGCGAATTTGGAACGCATATTTCAGGCCTCTTTACTACCAAGAAGCTCGGGCTTTCCACTTCTCTGATCTGGTTCTCGTGGCTACTCATTGGTCTGGCGTATCCTCTCTTCAACGTGTTCTTGCCCGTGTACCTGGACACTCGAGGAGCGCAGCTTGGGAATTTCTCCCAGAACATCAGATGGCGAAATTACGCAATTGCCAACTTGTGTGGTATCCCAAGTCCGATTTTGGCCGGCTTCATGTGCAAGTCACGATGGTTCTGGGGACGAAGAGGAACTATGGTTTGTGATACCCCAACCTCTGAATCTCTTGTACTAAATGCAGTTCCAGATCATTGGCGCTCTTTCCGCAATGACATTCTTCTTCGCCTATACCGAGGTCAGAACCGATGCCCAGAATTTGGGCTTCACCTGCGCCATCAATTTCTGCCTGGTAAGTTGTTCTAGTTGTTTCTCCCTTCCCAGCCTCTCAATCGAGTGGATCACAAGACGAACGACCGCGAAGAATGCGTGGACTGCAAATGTCGCAACCGGTACTCGTACCACAAGTTGGACCCAACAGTCCTGGGTCGGAAAACGCAAAGTCATCTTTTGGTTACTCGTTGCAACAGGCGGCACGTTCTGCTCGCTCGGACTCCAACTCCTGCACCAAGCTACGCCTTTGGCGCTATGCTATGATCTGTTGCACTTATTGCGTGTCCTATGCATAGCTGACTCTGGCCCCAGAACATCTACTACGGCACCCTCTACGCGTACACCCCGGAGGTCCTGCCTTCAGCTCATCGTGGTACCGGCAACGGCATCTCCATTGGTTTGAACAGATTGATGGGCATTATGAGTGCAATCGTTGCCACGTAAGGATCGCATCCTTCAAGACTCGCATGCATCGCTAACAAACATCCTTAGTTATGCTGACACGTCGACTGCCGTTCCGATTTACATTTGTGCCGCACTATATATCGTGATGGCTATGGTGTCGGCCTCATTTCCCTTCGAGCCCATGGGCCGCCGAAGCTCATGAGCAATGCACAGACCATTGGAGGCACCGCATTTTGATGTACATATGAAAGGAACATCGCCTCACCGGCCGATGAGCATTTCCTGCCACCCCAACAGCACTTATGAATAGATAACCTCCAGTCCATCATGCCAGCACTTTACGTGTCCCGCCAATTGTGCATGACGACTTTCGTACTGATGAACACTGTTCCAACAACCTTTGGCTGTATACAAGGATCTTTGGACTTCAATTGGTCGGTGTACCCTCGTCTTGTTGGTTTTATTTGAGTCTGCTGACTTTGGCGCACCCATGTCTCATTACTCATGATCCGAGATTTACGCTCGAAAAGAGCCGCATCGGAAAACCCAAGCACGCTCAAATGGAATCTCGAGCGCCTCTCCACGGCAAGCTCGCAAGACCTAGCACGCTTCGGCCCATCCTCATCAAGGATCCCAGCCACCAGGTTATGCGGCGATAGAACGGACTACAAGACATTTTGGAGGGGCGATGCCTTTCCGAGGCAGGCCCTCGCGCGGATGTGAGACCTGTCGACGCCGGAAGATAAAGGTATGAAGAAGCCAGAAGCGCTTGCCGATCCCACACGGCGATCCCACATGGTGAATCGGCAAGGCTCTGAGTGAGCTGAGTCCAGGGCCATGTGGAGTCCTTAGCTCCTTCCATTGGCTGCTGTTTACTGACCAGCCTGCGCATAGTGTGACTTACGTGAATCTGGCTGTGAGAAGTGCGAGAAGGCTGGATGGAAGTGCGAGGGATATCGGGACCTCACCTCTCTATTGTTCCATGATGAGAGCGACCGAATTATCAAGAAGGTTCACGCTCAGAAGGGTACTCGCCGCCGCATAGAAGATGACGCTACCGCCGTCTCCACTGCAGCGGCCACGGCATTACCAAGTCCACAATCATCAGCAGTGTCCGAAGCACTGAGCGAAGAAGATCTACAGCTTACTCCTCAAGATTCGGTGGTACAGGTGCCTCGCTCTGGAAGTGGGATCATCACGCCCACCTCACCACGACCGCCACCAGTGAGTTTCCATGCTGGCCTCGATGATTTGGCTATTGCCCAATTTTTCGAGAAGTATGTTTACAAGTACCACGACAAAAGAGATCAATGGGACATTGAGGTCGGCAATGGCTGCCTCCTGGCAGCCGTCAAGGCCCTCGGCACTGTCGACGCTGTCAAAAACATGGGGCAGGGCCGGTTACTGGAGCCAGAAGCCCAGAAACGCTACGTCTCTGCTATCCAGAAAATCAACACTGCCCTACAGGACCCACAAGGTCGGACACAAGACAGCACACTGTTGGCTATCACCATTCTGGGTGTCTTTGAGTGCGTTTCCGGTTTTCAACGAAACCTAGACTCCTGGCGAGAGCATGTCAATGGAGCGGCGTCTTTACTACAACTACGAGGCAGCGAGCAGTTCAAGACCCAGACGGGATGTCGCCTCTTCCTCCAAACTTGCACCAACCTTATCATGAGCTGTCTGAGCAGACGACTGCCAATTCCTGCTCATGTTCGTGCTATGCAGAAGATTGCAGAAAGTTTTATACCCAATCCTCGCGAGAGCGTCTGGCGATTCCATCTGGCCAGTCTCAAGATCGCAGACCTGAATAGTCGCTTACTTCCTGGTAATTATCCCGTATCATCGGAGCAGGCACAGCTTGTCATTGATGACGCTCTCTTCCTGTGTGCCGAATTGGAGTCCATTCTAGCAGATGCGCCTCCAAACTGGAAACCACATTACGTGGCTGCGACAGGTCGCATGGTGTACTCCGACTACTATTATGTTTTCGACAGCTATGTCATTGCACAGATTATTTGCGGCAACTGGAGCTTTCGGATTATGCTCATCGACATTTTACGCAAGGCACTTGTCAACTTGAGGACCTCAGGACGAAAAGTCAACCCGGAACAGTTGGATAAGATCCAGTTCTACATGAGCACCATCAGACAATTACAGTTGAGTATTTTGGCTGTGATACCCCAGCACCTGAGCCATATGTTCCCGATCATACATGCGCCGGATTCAAGTGGAAAGGCGCAAGATCAGCTTGTGGACTTCAACTCGCGAGACCATCATCCTTTCAAGCAAGCTGAGAAGGATCGTGGTACTTTACCGTGGGTCAGGATGTCAGGAGGCTATCAGACTCAATTTCCCCTCTTTACCGCTGGCGCTGCCGATCCCATGGGAGGTCCTATTCGGACGTGGGTTATCGGCGTACTGAAGACGTTACATCAGACTTTGGGAATACAGCAGGTGAGTAATATATTATATCAGCTCGATATGCGGGGCACTGACTTTCTATGTTGCAGGCGGCAATACTGGCCAGTCAACTTGAACGTAAGTTGTGTCTGAATGAGCACTTAGACCACACGAGTTTCCTATGGGGTTCCTGACTGATTCCGTAGAAGGTGATGACTCTGGCTCTGGCATCCCCGAAGATATGTGGCATTGCACTTTACCGCCTTAAGACTCGCGCTTCGACACCAGCGCAACATTTCGACATCACAAGCATTCATAGCTCTGCGACAATTGGAGAGAGTGAACATTGAAGTGGGCAAGTAAGTGCAGCGCCGGGCACGGTTGTCTTGGTCTGGGGAAGCAAACATAAAAGGCTCGAGCTTCCTTTTCGCAAATTCTCTCGAAAAACATGGACAGCTTGCTCTCTGCTACAGCAAGCATGTCCCGCGGCGCCACCGCAGAGAAAATGTCAGAAGCCATGTGGGACGACGATGAACTGACATCTTCTACTTCAGACCGTTCACCCTCACCAACTTCGTCGCACACACTCTCGCCCGCTTCGTCGCGCACACCTTCACCTGCTTCTTCGCGAAAGCTCACACTTACTCTGTCCGGCAAGATTTCGCCACCTCCAGCGGGCACCCGCAAGTTGACGTGGTCCGTCGAAATGGAGCGAGACCTCCTGCTGGCTGCTGCTTTCGGTAACATTGAAGATATGGAAGATTGTTACACAGGCCTGATGGAAGGCTTCGCGAAAAATTACGGCGGTAAACAGGATCTAATGCCTGTTTTGGCGACGAAGATTTCGACTGACTGCTTGCACAGTAACCGTGACCGAAAAGCAACTGCACGCTCGCTTCGAACTGCTGCGCATGACTCGGTTCGCCACAATGAGCAGGCTCAACCTCCCACTGCCTGCAGGTCCCCGTCCCAAGTTCAGCAAGGCCGAGTTTGACCGAGCTGAATTCGAGTCGACTGCCGCACCAGAGGCTCAACAAGATGACGACGATGAGGAAGCCGACTTCGAGCAGTCTGATCTTGAAATCGAGGACGAAGACGGCCTCGAGCAGATGTCGTCAGACGAGGATGAATGGCCTGATACCAAAATTCAGGTCGAAGTGGGCGGCCAGCTTTATCCAGCGCGTAGGCCGCACGGTCTCGACCCCGTGGAGTTCTTGAAAGCAGCCCTAGAGTTCCAGCCTAGAGAAAGTCTCGATCAGGCCTCGTCAGACGAAGATGAGCAGTCTGATTCTGGACTGGAGGACGACGACGGTCTCGAGCAGATCAATATGGAGATTGTAGCCGAACTGGGTGGCCGTCTTTATCGAGCGCGTAAGCCGCACGGTCTCGGCCCAGTGGAGTTTTTGAAAGCAGCCCTAGAGTTCCAGGCTCGAGTGGATAGGTGGGAGGGTATTTGAAGTTGCTGCTCCGGCCAGATCTTCACGGTCGAGTTTCTTCTGGTGCCCACGAACAATCGGCGAAGCCTCCATGTGCTCGGGGGAAGGCGATCTCGGACTGACGCAGGGCAAGAGAGGATTGGAGACTCCAAGAATACGCATATGGCGGCAGAGAAATGCCAAGACGATCAGTTGAATGAGGAAGGTGGTACGGACAAAGGATGATGGAAGTCGCGATCCTGTCGATCGCTAGCTAGGGTAGCTGTCAGGTCCCCTCTGTCTTGCCTGACCGATACTTTGAATGGTAACGAGCTTGTTACAACTGCACAGAACCAAGCATTCTCTTTCACTTACACAATACACCAAGCTTCGTTGCCAAGATGGTCGTCAGACCAGTGAAGAATGATAAGACTTTCAGCATCCACACCGATTGCTTATTTGACTCGAAGCAGAAAACCTTCATCAAAGACTCTACGATAGTTGTTGATCCTGACAGTGGCCTCATCATTGACGTTTACGAACGCAAGCACCCATTGCCGGTCGTGATCGAAGCTCCAGACATCGACCTTCGCGGGAAATGCGTTCTACCAGGTCTCGTTGATGCACATACCCACATCCTACTCCATCCATACTCAGAAGCCCGATCGCTGAATCAAGAACGTGACGAGAGCATCATCGAACGCACAATCCGAGCTACAAATCACTGTCGCGCAGCATTGCTCGCCGGCTTCACCACCTACCGCGACCTTGGCACAGAATCAGCTTCAGACGCAGATTTCCACATACGCAATGCTATCAATCGAGGTATCATACCGGGTCCACGGATTCTCTGTGCGACTGAGCCACTAGCAAGCAGCAGCGGGTACGAAGTCCGCATCGAAAGTCGAATCAATGGTGTCGAGATACCGCGTCTCGCAGATGCTTGTGATGGCGTAGTCGGTGTTCGAGCTGGCGTTCGTAGAAGACTGGGAGCTGGAGCAGACATCATCAAGTTCTATGCTGATTATCGGAAGCGTGCTCTCCGGTTTCCGGAAAGTGCTTGGGCTGGTGAGCCGGAGATACAGTATCCTCCGGGCTGGAGAGGATTGTATAATGATCGGAATCCCAATTTGCTGCAATTCAACCAGGAGGAAGCGAATGAGATTGTGCGGGAGGCAAAGGCTTCGAGAGCGCCGGTTGCTGCACATGCACAGTGCCCTGAAGCTGTGATTCTCGCTGCCCGGGCTGGTGTTACCTCTGTTGAGCATGGGTTTGAGCCTTGGGAGGGTACTGAAGCGCTTCAGGCTCTGAAAGAGAATGAAGTTATCTTCGTGCCTACGTTGAGCGTGTTTGAATATGGTCTGGCAGATAAGAAGAAAGAGTTCGCTCAGATTATGGCGCAGACGAAGACTGCGTTTGATGCTGGTATCAAGTTGGCTGCTGGCGGAGACACTGGTGCTGTTGCTCATGGAGAGAATGCCAGAGAGCTGGAGCTTCTCGTCAGGGCTGGTATACCATTGGAGGAAGTACTGACTGCTGCGACTCTGCATGGCTGGGAGGCTTGTGGATGCGATTGGGCAGGAAGGAGGTTTGGCTGGGTTGGGGCAGGATTTGCTGCGGATATTGTCGCTCTGGATGCCGATGTAAGGAGTGATCTGGGCGCTTTGCGACGTGTCGACTTTGTAATGAAGGATGGCACAATCTGGAAGAGAGATGGCCAGGCAATTGGGATGATCTGACTCTTGAAACGCCTCAAGCCATGCTCGGAGTCGCCCTTGACTATCGAGGAGACCGCACGGCCTTCAAACCTCCTCAAATACCCAAGTCGTATCGCCGTGTTCGGCTCTCTCTACAACACCCTCCTCATTCGCCACCACGAGTATACGCATCTGGTCTGACCAGAATGGCGACAGGATTTGATATCCTCCATCTGGCACTATTCTGGGAAGGAAACATTCCCACTTCTTCAACCATTCCACCCGTGCGTGTAGTATACTGCGACCCCTTTCCCCGTCGTGGCTCAGGAAGCAGCGAGAATGCTTGTTCATGAATCCCATGTAATTGTTACTGTTGACACACAACCACGAGTTGCGCGGATTCGGTCCGTCATCTTCCAAGGACACGACTCGGAGTCCATGTTCGGTATGCGTGAGTGCCCTTCGAGTTGATCGCTCGAGGATGAGGAAGGTCCTGTCATACCACGGAATGTCGCTCACGTGAGATACTGGACTCTGCTGTGAGCGCACATGGAGTTGCTCGACCTCGCGTTGGACGTAAGTGGAGCCGGTATTGGGCGTATGTTGTGTCGTGGAGGAAGTGTCTGATGCTGAAGCAACATCGATTGGTATTATCTCCATCTTCGCGATTCTGTCTTTGCCTGGCGAGCACAAAGTATTCTGAGGCTGGACCAACTGAAGCTGTGTGGCATGGAGAGGGACAGCGAGAAACAGACTGCATGCGTTGTGGTGCTTGGGACCGGGCCGGAGCCTTTGATTAGAAGAGAGTAGATATATATGTCGATATCATTAGGCGTGCGGTTGCTTGCGGCATTTCAACGCCTTTTTCACACGTCAGTGCGCCTGGTTCGTAGCAACGAGTCTCCAATATAGCACGAGCACCAGGTCTTGCTCAACTGGAGTCCTCTCGTAGCCATCACTCTCGCGCTGTTGCTGTCAAAGGCATCGGCGGCGCTTATTCATTGGTGAGAGTCGCGCCTGACACGAACATGCTGGCTCGCGTATGCGATGCCAAGTCGAGGCTGTGTCCGGACAGACTGCGACGTCGTCTATTGCGGCACACGAGGCGTCTCAGTTGGAGGTGAACAGCGCCTCGGAAGGCGGGAGAGATGGCATGTACATTGTACACGATGAACTCGATCTAGAAGCCTCAGACAACCAGCTGGTCTTGCTTCTGCGGCTCGTGGCAAAGCTTGGCTCCTCTGCTGCCAAGGAAATATTGCGCAACATCGTCTTCTCTTTCTTACAACACCGACACCAACATGTATTCACTGCCACCAGGAAGCAAGTTCAGAGACGATGGCAACTCATCGGCAGACGATCGCAAGTGCTGATGGCGAAATCGCCGGCCTGAGGCGGTCTGACCCTGCCGCCAAGTGGATGCTCCACCGCGGGCTCCTTCGCGGACTTCGCCCAGCCAAGACGCAGCCTTGCGGCTGCAGTAGTTCTATGCATTGCGAGAGCTATGGCTTTCGGCGCCGTTGGAGAAGGACATGTGCGGCTAAACCGTCGGCCTACAGCCTTGCCTTAGTGGCGACCTTTCGCACATTCTGGGGATTCTCTACGTCCTCCTAATATCTTGCGTGAGCTGACGGCTGGCTGTATAGCCAGATCTAGGAATACAAGATGGCCACCCCGCAGGATGTCGATGCACTTCTAAGGCAGCTGGATGCCCATCGAGATGCCTATTTGGCGACCTTCCAGCAGATGCACGACCTGCTCACAAGACAATTGGCATCTGCGACAGATTCCTCGAGCACGAACTTGCCTGGCCTCGTGAGACCACGTTCAATCGGGAGAGAGCATAAGTCACGGGCATCATTCTCGCGAAATGAGCACAGGAAGTCATCGTTCGGCCTGCACACTATACCAGCGTCCACTGCATCCCGAGGCACAGGGGAAGACTCCGACGATGATGATTGCAATTATGCCTTGTACGCGCATGAGCCTCTGGAAGCGCAAAGCTACAACGAGGACGGGCTGCGCTCGCATCTCATGTCGCATACTTGGCGGGAGGGTGGCAAGAAGATCCTGGACGGGGTCATCAACAGCCCAGCTAGGATAACGCAGGGTCCTCTATTCCACACTAAAAGAGGTCCAGCGGGAGATCGTAGCGATCTCACACACTATCAATTCTGGGATGTTGGGCCTGATGGAGCACCAGTCTCAGTGGGCACTGAGACAGCCGGAAACCTTTCAACAGCCATGAAGATATGGAATGCCCTGAAATGTATAAACCCTGCGTCTAAAGAGCAACAAGCAGTGGGAAGAATCACGATCGTACGGGAGCCGAGCCCAATCCTTTTCGGAGCGGTCCACCTGACACACAACACTTTCTTCGACATGGATCAGATGTTCGACCAACTAGTTGCAAGCGGAGGTTCGACCGCAGTATTCAATGGCGCATTCGATGGCGATAAGCGCAGGCAAAGAAGCTTTGTGTTCAACCTCGAATACTATACGCTGATCGGAGATGGCTGCATGCCTATGAGCTGGCAAATGGCAGATCTCGAAACCACAGACAAGGACAAGACCTACGATGTTCGCATTTCACGTTGTAGTTCCATCGTGGCGCTTTCGCTCCATGGCAACCATATCAGGAAAGTCAAGAATAATGCCAGGCGTGCCGTGGAGAGTCATGGCTACGCTTATGACCCCTTCGCGCCATGGCAGGTGCTCAACTTACAGGCTTTTCCGGATCTGAAATCTAGTGGTGATGTACACGATGCGAGCAAGCACTACGTCAACGGCGTTGAAGCATTTCTCGTTACCTTGTTGGGCGAGTTTCGTGATGCACTGGTACGGTTTGAGAAGATCACCGAAGAAATTGCGCGCATCACACGGCCTCCGGAGAACTTCATGTTCAATTTGGCAGTCAGAGACCAGCTTCAATTTGAGGATGAGCAGTATACTTACACACGGCGTTACTTTTGGGCCTTCCAGACTCTCAATACCATCAGCTCTTCTATCAAGTCTATGGTTGATGCGTATGAAGATACTTTTACAGATGATGTGTGGGAGGGCAAGCACAAGACCATCTGGCCCATCATGGACGAGACGAGCGATCGGAGTCAGTACTACAGGACGAGAATGGAGGGACTTAAGAAGAAGTTCGAGCGCGAGATCTCGAACTTTAACAAACTGAGAAAGGAGGTTCACGAACACCGAGAGCTCGTTGTGGGCCTCAGAGAAGAACTATTCGTGGGCACGTCGATTCAAGAAAGTCGAAACTCTGTCAAGAACACCGAGATCACAATTCAGCGTACGTGTGACACATTGCTGAACCGTACCCATGCTTGACTGACCTTTTTTTTTCCAGAGGGCCACAACATCAAACTGTTGACGCTCGTCTCCATCTTCTTCCTTCCCTTGACATTTGTGACTTCTGTCTTCGGCATGACGAACATGCCGGAAGAGCGCCAATACTGGGTGAGTTCCATCGCTAGCAGGTTGTCCGCGACTGGCACGGCATCTCTGATGGTTACACTTCTCTGATACTGATGTCCTTGACAGCACTTCGGAATCGTCACGGCAACAGTCTGCATTCCTTTCTTCATACTGATAGGTTCTCTGAACACGGTACGAGGCATGACATTCTGGCGCAAGAAGACTTCAAACGCTTTCAAACATGCCTTAAACTTCTTTGCCTGGATCAGCGGCCGCCCACGCAACCACGCTGCGTGGCAGACCCAGAAGGAGGCTATGAGCCGGAGAAACAGTCGCATATCAACGGACTCGCCGCCAGCCGAGCTCAAAGGTAGCCATGCTGCCAACCGTCTGCGCCGATGGTCGACGAATCAGAAAGCGGAGTTTGAGGAGAAAAAGCTTGAGGCAGAAGAGTCGCGTGATGAGATTGGCGTGGGTCTGGCTGTCAGACGCCCAGCTGAAGCTTATACCAGAAGGTCGAGCATTGTCAGGCTGTGGACTGAAGAGTTTGGGCGTGGGTATGGCAACAAAGAGGAAGTCTGATTGCTAGCTATGAAGGCGCTCCGCCGCAAAAAGTGCCTCCTCACAGGACGGTCAATCTCTCAACCGCGTTTTGAGCTTCTGAATGTGATGTGCCACTCGGATTGACGTAAGACAATGATCGTAAAACTGAACATCGAGGCTGTTAAATTTGGAGAAACTTGACGCGTGCACAAACATGCCGCGACCCATCTCAATCAACTGCACAGCCATTTCGCACAAGTTGCGAGTGGCACCGCCACTTACAGAGGCAGAACATCTGATAAACCCAAGACCTGCAAAGCCTCTGATAAGCTACCATCGCTTATATTCAGTGCCCTCACTGCCAACAGCTTTTCCACGCCCAATGCCTCCAACTGGTCTGTCAACACTGGCCATGGGCTAGGACCAGAGTCGCCACCTTTGTCTCTGTTAGCAGTTCCAGGCCTTGCAGCAAAGACACTTTGACCAATAGCCGCGACCCATTGCCAAGGCTCTTTGTAGCCATCCTTAATGCCAGCATCCCAATACTCCCATCCTACCACTGATCCGAAGTTTTCGTAGTTTGCTTTCAGCGTTGCAATGGTTTTCTGGTATGTGCTAATGCCGTACCAGCCACTTCCGCCATCATTCGGGGAATCGAGTACACCCATGACTACGCGGTCTGCAGCCCAGCCATTTGCGATGATTGAGTTGTATCCATTTGGTCGACTTGCGTCACCCCAACCATCTGAGTCATCATAATTAGTGAACGATGCAAGACAATTCAAATCTTGGGCTGTGTTCTTACTGTAGAATTGGCAATTATACCAGTTGACAAGTTTGCCATTGGGCCTGTTTGAAGCGTTGGCTTCTGCGTCGAGAGTCTTGTAGCTAAAGCCGCCGAGACCGATAGGGTTTGGTTGGAGTTCTGACGCCACTGGTGCCATTGTCAAGATGAAATCGGGTCCAAAATCGGCATGAAGTCGGCGTAGTAGATTCAAGGGGCATGTATACGGTACTCGCTCCTCAATGTCGAGGTCAAGTCCCTCGATGTTGTGAAATTTGAGGGTATTACGAAGCGGTACGTAGTACGAATCGTCCTGCAAAGGAGATAAGTCGCTGTACGTACAGTGCCTTTAGCATACTTACAACTCCTCCGTTAGACCCACTGCACAGTCGTGGATATGAGCCTGGAGCGGCACCTCCTAGCATCATCATGACTTTTACTCCACGTTGCTGTAATTGTGCAGCTTCTTGCCAGATGGTGTCCCAAACAGTACTGTTCACATTGTCATCGTTGAGGTTAATGTCTCCTGGTTCCTCGTTGACATGCACAGCGCTCAGGTAGATGTGCGTGACATCTGTCTTCTGCTCGATGAGTGGTAGCAGAGAGAGCTTGCCGCCGGAAGTTGTTCTGAATGTCTGTACATATATGGCGTTGCGAGGAGGTTTGTATGGGTCTGCTCTCTTTTCGATAGAAGATGTATGACCTGCTGGTACCGCGGTTGCAAGGCCCAGAAGGACCGACCAAAAGAAAATAATACGCATGATATGGGAATAGAAAGCAAGCAGGAGAGGAAACGAGCGCGCACAGAACTCACAAAGACTGAACTTTGAGCTGTTGAAGCAGCTTAGCAATACAAGCCAGGCAGCTTCGCGAGCTTAAGTCTCGCAAGCGTACTGGCCAGCCATGAACGCGTTCCGAGTACGGATCTGAGATGCCGTGGCGAGGAGACGATCATCTGGCTGCAGGAGTGGCTTGCAAATTATCTATACTTATCCTCTCAGCAACGGACCGGAAGAGGAAGTTTCACGGTTCACGTGGTGGGTACGGCGTGATGGAAAGGTGAAGATATCGGCACGGAGATGTAGATCTTCTTCAGAAGTAGGTACGGTACGAGGAGGTGGCCCAACGTCGCTAACGCCATTGACGGTGAAGATCGGAGGATCCGGTGGTAAGGTGGTATCGCTTGGTAGCCACATGCTTCGAGTGCAGTGAACATGTCACCACTGTTGGTATATGAAGTGCTCTGCACGCGGATGCAATCTAGAACATTTCGCTGTTGTTGTCGTGAAGTGCAGTCGTGATCTAGAAGTGCCTTAGGTGGGGAGGCTTGAACCGCGGAGTGGGCCCGAATCGCTTGGCAGCACGAGACAGGGTGGAATGTTGACAGGCGGGATCGCTGATAGCCATGACAACACCTTGCTACAACGCAGCATTCGTATTCCCCTCTGCCTTTGGTCGCTTCTTGACGACGTGTTCTACATGCTGATCGCGCCGACGCCGCCAACATGAGTAAATTGTGGGAGGTCGATCCGGAGACCAAGAGCAAGCTGCTCACCATCTCCAAGACCAACGAGAACAACAGATGCGTTGACTGCGGCGCTCCCAGTCCACAATGGGTACAGGCTACCTGCACCCAGTCAACGTGATTGCTGTATTGACTTCGGCTAGGCGTCTCCCAAGTTCGGCATTTTCTTCTGCCTCGCGTGCAGCGGGATACATCGATCCTTGGGCGTGCACATCTCCTTCGTCCGTTCGGTGACCATGGACTCATTCAAGACGGGCGAGGTAAAGCGCATGGAACTTGGGGGTAACAAGCCATGGAAGGACTTCTTCGACGCGCACAGCAGCAACACAATGATCGGCCGAGAATTCGACAGTTGTACCATTTCTGAACGATACGACAGCGAGGCCGGGGAAGAATGGAAAGAGAGGTTAACAGCAAAGGTGGAGGGCACCGAATATGTCCCGGGAGCGCCGAAGCCGAAGACTGCACCGAAGAAGGCGACTGTAGAAAGCGCATCAGAGACGCCTGCAGGATCAGGCAGGAATACACCGCTGGCAGGAGCGAGGGGCACACCACAGCGTACATCTACACCATCGCAAAAGGCACAGAATGAAGCATACTTTGCGAGGATGGGCGAAGCGAATGCGAGCAGACCGGAGGGAGTGGCTCCCAACCAAGGCGGCAAGTACGCTGGGTTTGGATCCTCACCAATGCCAACGAACGACAACTCACGAGGCGGAGTCCCTGGAGTGGACGACTTTCAGAAGGACCCCATTGCAGCGCTCACCAAGGGTTTTGGCTGGCTGTCAAGTACTGTCACCAAACAAGCAGCCACAATCAACTCCACATATGTACAGCCCGGCATGAAGAATTTCCAGCAAAGCGATATTGCAGCGCAAATCCGACAGACTGGAATGAACTTGGGGAACACGGTCCAGCAAGGGACCAGGGGTCTGGGCGATCAGTTCAATAAGTTCGTTGACCCTGATCACAAACCACAAGGGGGCAGCAAACATGAAAAGGAAGACTTTTGGGAGAGCTTTGGACAAGCGCCTGCTGGCCCGCCGAAGGAGAAGAAGGATTTCTGGGACGAGTTTGCTGCGGCAGGGGAGACTACGAATACACAAAAAGCCAAACCCAGTGGCTTGGGAACGAGCGCGATGAAAGGCGGCTCGAGTGCTGGCAGCTCGGGCGGTGCGGCTTCCAGCAAAAAAGATGATGACGGATGGGGCAAGGATTGGTAGACGACGGTGTGGAATAAGCGTGGAGTCCGGCGTTAGCATCTGTGCCGGGTCGGTAGGAGGTATGTTGCATGGCATACTTGAGAACATAACGCTTTCACAGGAAGTGAAAGTCCCGTCTGCTTCCAGATGTCGTCTCCACCCAGCGTATGCAGTCTGACTGTATGCCGGCGCGACGGTCTTTGCGCATTCCGGCCTCGCCGCACGTTGAACGGAGGTTTTAGTGGTCGCTGTTTCATGGCGACGGTCCAGCCACGCAGTCTACGAAAACAGGCTTGGCGTGATAAGATATGTGCTGTGGGATATTGGAGCAAAGTATCGCATCGTCAAAAGCCCAAACAGGTAAGATGGAAGACTCCGCCACACTGGATCTGGCCACGGTCGAAGTGTGAGCGAGCGGACATCCTTGGGCAATGTGTCTCGGTGAGGTGCCATCAGCGGGCGCGACAGTCGAGGTCGTTGATGACGAGGATGACGAGAATGACTAAGAGATCTAGTTTGGTGCCAAGCGCGCAGTGGCTCGTTGGGTTAATGCATGCTTCCCGCGTCGACCGGGGACGCTCTGTCATCACACACCTGTAGCCTGGCCCACACCTCACACGCTGTGAACTGCCACGCGACGTCGCAGCAGCGACGGGGAGACTCCTCGTCCACCGTGACCCCGGCGGTGATTGCAAACCAGCGATCCAGACTGCTGCGCGCCTGCATCATCTCCAGCGCGTCGGCATTTCGTGCCATCCATGCCCATTGTACCCCCGCCGCCAGCAACCTTATTAAGGTCAGAGCGATGCTCTTGGAGCCCTCCGCCCATTGCGCAGCATTCCCCAACACCGCCACACGCAGAGCTGCCTGCACAGGTCCCGAACATCACCAGCCGCAGTCCTCCCCGAGTCATTCGGGCATCGAACGCGACGTGCCAAATCACCGCTGCCAAACCTCGACGCCACCATGAACCTGCTTGAACTCTGTCCCAGGACCTGAATATTGACATCTGAACAGAGAAGCGAGCACTGCGCGGCTGCACCCTTTCAGCAGTACTTGTACATCCGCAGCGAGAGTCCGCTCGGCGGATGTCCTGTTTCGACTGCAACCAGACCTCCTCAAACCCATCAAGACTCAGCGACAATGGCCGACCATTATCTTGACGCCAAATCTTTCGACATGTTCGTGCAGTCTGAGTCTGGGTCCAGCACAGCAGGAAGCAGTAAAGCAAATACCAACACCAGTCACAGCACAGCTCCTACCCCGGCCTCCCTATCTTCGCCGGCTCCCTCCAGCCTGTCTTTCAAAGAAGACCCGGACGCTATCATCCCCGAAGAAGACGTGAAGCCTTCTTTGAGTTCTCTCGACAGCCTTTTGCAGTCCAAAGCTCCTCCGGACCTGTCTGAAGTCGCCTCCAAGGCCAAACCCTCAGTGCAGGCCATTGTCACTCTCCTCGAAGATATTGTGCGCACATTCATCGACCTCATCAACGATCGTATGCTTACGCCCGACCACCCGGTGACTGCATCTTTCGACCCAAAGTTCTCTGCGAATACTCCGCCGCCTTGGCCTCAGGGCACCGAGGACTTGCCCGCCTACCTCAAGCGACTCATTTCACTGGCAGCAGAAACGGAGTACAGAATGGTGGTTCAAGGACTGGACACCCACGTCTACAAGAATGGCCACGCCGGCGTCTTTGTCACGAGCGACGTGATCGGCGTGCCGCCTGGCGTGGTCAGACACGTCGTTGCCATCTTTCGATTCAGGAAACGAGACGGGGCATGGAGATGCTTCACAGTGGAAGAAGTGATTGGCATCCAAAATACAAGCGATGGAGATCCGATCGGTGGCTTTGCGGGACCTTTTTGAGGATGAAACGTGATGAGAGGGCCACTTCCCAACAATTGCGGAACCCAGCAAAATCGCAAAACATGGCGTCAAAGGCACGGAATGGACGAGATGATGTCTATCTGTCCGCACGCCGCAGAATCCAGACCAATGCCTCAAAAGACGACGAACCGCGACCATCTACCTGGGCTTGGGCTCATGTCCGCGAAACTAGATGCGATGCGCATGGCTGTGTAATTCCAACTTATCGCGGCGCAAGTCATTACGGAGCAATGATGCTACGATATGGCACGAACACCGATCAGTTCAAGACAGGCAACCCGGACATGTTGCTGCCAGGACCGGGGTCCCAGGCTTTCCAGCTCCGCATGCATGACGAAACACAAATGCCGCGCGCTAATAAAAGCGCTCGCTCGCCGTCGCGATGCCTCCAGATTTAGTACATACAACACATGACTTCGGTACTTGCCATTCGAAGATCTGGCCAGAAAGGATGCGAAAGTTTGTTTGCAACAGTCGGCCTTTGATGTTGGCCTCGTTTGCGAAACGAGCAAGGCGACCAACAGCCCGCTCCCACCTGCTCGTGAGACAGGTGTGCCGTTGTTGGCCTGGCGCCGAACTTTGTTCTATTCGGGCCGCGAGGCAGACAAGCATGCGACTCGAAGTTGATTGTGATGCCATTGGGAATGGAACACGAGAACGCTCAAGGGGCGCGGGTATCATGATCATTATTCGAGTTGGGAGTGCTCTGCCAGGGTCTAGCATGACTCAACGTGTCAGCTCATCCCTTACAGCTCAAAAGCGATAGGGCCTCATATGCCGGTCACCAAACGAGAGGGAGACTGTCACCCAGGAGACTTTTTTGCCTAAATGCGGACTTGCGCGGAGCACAGCTCTAACGTGTTTGATAAGCGAGTGTGACAGACACGCTAGTGTGACACTTTGAGAAGGTGGATGAGTTTGATTCTTGATTTCTCACGCTATAGGAGTCAGAACTACCTCAAAGTTGGATCAATTATATGCTCAGAAGTCACTCTATCTGATTGACAACCTCTTGAGTTGTGACCTTGAATGCCACACTTGCTGCAGGTTGGTTTGGCTCTTGGCTGTCCCTCAATCTGACTAACTAACTCCATTGCCTGTTGAGCCTGTGCTTGTTGATTGTCTCTGAGTGCTAATTCATCAGTGTCAAGGCCAAGTGTAAGCTTAATCTTCTTCCTTGGGGCTCTGTGAGACTGTAATTCCTCAATAATAGTCTTCATGTTATCATGTTCAGCCTGCAGTAATGTCATAGCAGTCTGTGACCTTTTGAACCCTTTTGACAGCCTGTCCACTGCCTCAATAATTGAGGTTGGTGAGCTGTTTTGATGCCTAGTAACCCTGGCCTTAATCTTGCTTGTTTGCCTCTCAACCTGCCTTGGATTCTGAGGGGTATTCTGTGTGTCTGATGAACAAGGTAGTGGTGGAGTTGGTGTTTTATGACGCAGTGTCAGCTTGGACAACACAGCCTGTGGATCTAGTGGTACTAAGCCTGAGCCTCTGAAGGCATTTCTGATAGTGTTTGGAGTGAATGCAGCCTCATAGGCTACCCTGAGCTGTGGTAGGAAGTCTTCCTTGATTAGGTGGTGGTATCCAGCTGCGCCAAGCCTCTGAATTCTAGCTGAATATGCCTTCTTTAATGGACCAAAACAGCCAACATCCAAAGGCTGGAGTAAGTGGCTTGAATGAGCTGGCATGCAGAGGGTAATAATGCCTTGTTCAATACAGAATTCCTCAAACTCTGGAGTTAAATGGCTGTCATGGCTATCCAAAATCAAGAGCCTCTTCTGACCAACAGTCCTATGCTTTGTATAGTCATCAAAGTGCTTAATCCACTGGACTGCATGATCAAAGGATGTCCAGCCTTTAGGACTAACTCCAAGCTTCCAGTTTAGTGGTAGGTGTTTGAACCAGGCCCTGTTCATTTCCTTGCCTAAGAAGATAACATATGGAGGCACTGACCAGCCTTCTGCATTAACACAGGCAATAACAGTCTGCCATTGTGTTGAATCAGAAACCAAGGCTTTAGGTCGTTGCCTACGCTCTGTAGCAGTAACAACTATAGTATTCTGACAGTGTCCAAGCCTGAATCCACTCTCATCAAAGTTGTATATGTCGTGTTGTGTAATTCCATGGCAGGCTATTATGTTCTGAACGAGCCTGAACCACTCTGTAATAACCTCTGGGTCCTCATTCTTAGCCCTCTGATTTGAGAGCCTCCGTGATAATCGTGTTTCCAGGCCTTTATGACGTTTGATAAAGTTATGAGCCCATCTTTGGCCAACCTCTTGTCCATTCCGTGCCTGGGTAATTGAAGAGGCCCAGCTTCTGATTATAGCCTGTGTTGGCGAGTAACCACGTGCATCCAGGTCAAGAATCCTCTGATAAACCACCTCCTCTTCAATAGGTGTCAAGACTCTGTTGTTTGCAGGTGTACCAGCCTGTGGACGCGTTCCATTAAGCCTCCGGCTGAGCGTCATATAATTGACTCCGTGGGCAGCTGCAGCGCTGCGCACGCTCTTGAAACGACCTAAATGGAGGTCACGGATAGCATACTGAAGAACCTCTTCATTTGGAGGTGCCATCGCGTAAAATGGTGGAATAATTGACGCGTTTAGTGGTGGTGGTAGATACGAGATGGAAGTGTCACACTAGCGTGTCTGTCACACTCGCTTATCAAACACGTTAGCGGTCGCTGTTAGAGGCGGCAAACGATCTGAAAGGTGGACGAAATATCCGAGCATGCGGTGCACACAGGAGAAGAAACAGTGCATACCAGCAAGTCGCAGAAAATATCATGTAGCCGCTGTACGGCGTCATCAAATATGGGCATGAGGATGGCCAAATGTACCTGGATCTCCAGGGCGCTAGAACCGCCTTTGTATTCCCGCGGCTGGATCAGCGATATGGAAAAGACAGGATAGGGATTAGGTCAGAAGCGCATCTTGGCCCGCGTGATTCAGGGCACGATCTGCCCAGACGTCATCCTGGCACTTTTCTCGCGATGCAGACCTATCGCAAAATGTCGCGAGAAATGGTACGCTGGGGGTTAGCAGAATGCTGAGGCTCAGGACCGCATGGCGCCACACTGCCGTTCCCAGTTGCGGCTTCAAGTTCGGCTGTGTGGACTGCTTTCTTCCCGAGGGTCGACGGCCATGAGCCATATCTCAGTTCTATCAAGATCTAGACATTCTAATATCCTTCCGCTTGCCTCATGTCCTACGTGATGTCGTGCCTCCACTTTACAGATCATGCCTCCTCGTCCACTTCTCCAATATCGCTTCCGGCGCATCTCTGACCAGAATATGCACATGATCCACACCTCTCACGCTCTGCAGACTAACCCAATTCTTGAACCACAATACCCTCTCCTTCGCATCTTTCCTCGATTGCCCCGCACCAACCAATTCCTCCACGAAATACCTCTCCACAAAGTCTCCTATAATTTTCCGGCTCGCTTCTGTGACATCTCCTCTTTCTTGATCCGTTGCGATAGGTGTTTTGCTCCAGACGAGAAGGTGTGTGATGCCGGGTTCGAAGCCGTAGGGCCAGTCGTTGAGGAGGACGACGTAGTCTCGTGGGTCGGAGAAGGGAATTGGAGAGTGGTGGGAGAAGGTTGGAGGGGTGCTGGTGAGGGGTTTCCAGTGCAGGCGTTCCTGGATCACGTAGGCTGTGATGCTGCCGTAGGTGCGTTTGATGTTGTGGGACCAGGCGAGATAGCGGCGGAGGTCGGAGGGGAGGCGTTTGAGTTGTTCGAGGGCGTTGGTTTCTGTGAGGTTGGGCGTGTTAGCTGATTGTAGTAGATCAGAAGCATTGAAGGTGTAGTAGTGATACCTATGATGTGTTTGAGGTTTTCCCAGGTGGTACGATGGTAGTCCTCGTCCTTTGTTGCGAGGATCTCGCGATCTATGGCGGTTAGAGGGAATGGTGGATCATTGAGGTCAATGTCGTCCGGTGAGAGCTCTTGTGAGGGTTCGCCCATTGTGGTGTTGTGTATGCTGATGTCTCGTGATGCTGGTCCTACCTCTTCAAAGTCAGTGGCATAGTGCAGGATCAACTCAGGCGTTGAGGCCCGCCAATGCAACTGTTACATGGGAACTAGGAGGCGGCTGCAGGCGAGTGTATAGCTATTCGACACGCGTGTCTGCGTTGTGAGGAACCATCTCGTAGACTTCACTTGATCTTGCTTCAACAGACATGTATTGTAGTAGAAGTAGTAGATAAGGTCGTCTGAGGAGGTGGGAGGTGATAGTCCCGCCGCTTGCGCCAAGCCAGGACTTCGACCATCGCCCATGAGCAGCTCCGCAATAGGACCTCCTATGCACCTTCAAAGGAAGACATTGATACGTCCTCGCATTGGAAGTTGGAGATCCTGTTGATACCAGCATTTGTATGCTCTACCTCGCTCATCTCTGGCAAAAAGATCGCTAGATATGGCAGGCATTCTCGCAATCCAGTTTGACAGACAGCATGATCGCGATCAACTCGACCTTGCCAACAATCATGAGCTCTTCTCGGAGCATATCCACGAAGGTGGTGAAGATGAGGGGGAATGAAGTCGAGTGAAGACGGAATTGATGCCTCTTCTTGTGTAGACCTTCCGCCCACATCGGACAGCGGAGTTTCCGCAGACCCTGGGTGCATGTGAATCCCGGTCGCTCTGCCGGCCTCGGCGGCGCCAAAAAGTGAGCTCTCCCAGAATCAGCGGGGCGACTTCTTCAACATTTCTGGAGAAGCGCTGCCAACGTCACATCCGACACGACACCAACAATCGCAACAACACTTAGCGGTCGTGGGAGCTTCGCAATGGCAGACAATCCTCTGGCGCAATATGCGCCCATCTTGGTGGCAGCATTGGCCCTGCTCGGCGGTCTCTTCGTTTTCTTGACTCGTACGTTTCCGGGAATAACCAGTATTGGGACATTCAGCTTACCAGTGTAACACAGAAGAGAAGAAGCCCAAGTACAAGAAGGTGCTTGACCCAACCAAGTTCCAAGAGTTCCCAATCTCGAAAAAGACTCAGATCTCGCACAACACCGCCATCTACCGCTTCAAGCTACCTACCGAAGACAGCATTCTCGGCCTGCCCATTGGCCAACACATTTCCCTCGCCGCTACCCTCGATGTCACCGATCCCAAGACCGGCAATGTCGAGCGCAAGGAAGTCGTCCGATCGTACACTCCCATCTCGAGCGATGAGCAACCCGGCTACACCGATCTTCTCATCAAGAGCTATCCACAGGGTAACATCTCGAGACACATTGCAACGCTGAAGGTTGGCGACACTATGAAGATCAAGGGACCCAAGGGAGCTTTCGTCTACACACCAAACATGTGCCGCCGCATTGGAATGATTGCTGGTGGTAGTGGAATCACACCAATGCTTCAGATCGCCGAGGCCATCAAGCGCGGGAGGAAGAACGGAGACAAGACGATTGTCGATCTGATCTTTGCCAACGTGAACGAGCTTGATATCCTTCTCCGCGACGATCTTGAGGCTCTCTCCAAGCAGGAAGGTTTCAATGTCTACTACGTGCTGAACAACCCACCTGAGAAGTGGACTGGTGGAGTTGGTTTTGTCACTGCTGAAATTATCAAGGTATGCCTATCTGTCGATAGCGAATCGAGGTTCGTACTGACAGTTTCCAGGAACGCCTTCCAGCTCCAGCCAAGGATATCAAGATTTTGATCTGTGGTCCTCCACCTATGGTCTCTGCCATCAAGAAGGCAACCGAGTCGATGGGCTACGACAAGGCACGACCAGTCAGCAAGCTCGAGGATCAAGTTTTCGCCTTCTAGATGCCCACCACACAGGGCGCATGGTCAATGCGTGATAATGAGATGCTTCGTTTGAGAATTGCGATGTTTAGTGTACGGTCGCCCTGGCTTCTGTACATCTACAAGGCCAGTTCAGCAGAGCACTACGGAAAATCTTCTAGACGCAAGGAGTCAGTGAGCAGGTCTCTTATACGAGTGGCGGCCACATGCACATATGAACGGCACGTGGTGTAGCTCGAGCTAACGATAGAGAAACAGAGTCGAAGAAGCGTGGCAGGTGGTCTCAGGCAGAGGCATCGAATGAAAGTGAAACTTCCACTGGCACAGCAACAATCGCCTTGACTCTCTGTCATGCATTATTTACAATGGCGATCTCTTCACTCCTTGTCTCCTACCAACGCGCGTGCTGAAAGCACAAACTACAGGCAACCAGCGAGAAGTTAACGATGTCGAACGATGATCGACGAAGTAGTCTCGCTTCGAAGATGCTCTCACTCCGACAAACAGCAATTCCCGAAGAGTATTGCCTTTCCGAAGTAGAAGAAACCCCAATGCTCATTAGCCTGGTTTGAGCACCAGTAACACAAATACCTGCTTGAGGCACAGTTACCTTCAGCCAACGAGTCCTTGTAGGGCAGAAGTCGGACGCGCTGGTTAACCCCCCCTGCCAGCGGCTTGAGGAGACGCCAACAGCTGACCATCCTCACCATCATGGCAAGTCTTCCATGAGCGTTCTCTCGCCGACAGTATATGCTCAATATCTCGAGAAATCAGGACTCCTGTGGCTCTCGAGGGGCACAGCAAGGTTGACCAAGATTTCGCCAAGACAGTGTTTTCACCTCACCGTATCAGCTTTTCACTCAGAACACAGCAATCATATTCGGAAGCTGTCCGGGCTTAGTCATCGGCTGTCATGGTCTAGTGGTATGACGTGTCCTTCACACGGACAAGGTCCGGGGTTCGATACCCCGTGATAGTAGCCAGTTCGCTTCGTCTCAGTGCCTCAAGCACTGCGAAAGTCTTACCTTTTGCTCTTCGCACATGGTCCGAACGCCCGCATAACAGAGGACAGCTCTGGAGGTCGAATCCTTTCTTTTGTGAGCAGATGGCCTGAGAGAGGAGGGTGTAATTCTTGTGTGATTCAACCGCACCGCGGCCGTCACGGGAAGTCTTCGAACATCACCGCCCACCGCGGACAGTCTCCTTTTTCGTCACGCTTCTCGCTGAGAACTGATGCGAATCGGGGCCGAATTCTTGCTTGGTCAGACTGACACTCGGATTGCTCGTTCCAGTTCTGGCGTGGACTGGATTCTGAGAGTGGATGGGCACCTGCTTCAAGCGAGCTTTTGAGCCATCGATCCCGCTGAGATGCAGTTTGTGATGCGCGGTGACTGGGAACGATATATGTAGTGTCCGCACTTCAGTGGCGCAGGCCCATGCAAGGTCACAGGAACACCTGCAGTTGGCGGCTTCTGGCCGTAGATCAGCACGAACTTGGGTCACCGACGCGTTACAGCGTCATCTTATCTGGCGATATCACATCTGTTGCTTCGGAGATATGACTGTTGGTAAGCAATGGGTGCGGCCTGCTGCCCAGTCAGTACTTTGCGGTGCGCCCTCCTCGGTGTTAGTGGTGGCGCAGTGTGGTGGGATGGTGTTCGCAGGCGAGCCGACTCCTCCTGCAATGCACGTCAAGGGCCGCCGAGCGGCTGAGCCAGTCATCGTCATGCGCGACTGGTTGAATAAGGACGTACGACTGCCCGAATGCCTGATCAATCAGACGTGCGATCGCCTGACGCACCATGTCTATTCGACTACTCAACGTCAATACCCTGGAGCCGGAGGAGTTCAGTGGTGCCAACGCGCCAGAGTACGTGATCGCCTCACACAGATGGGTCGGGGACGAATGCACGTACAAGGATGTCCTCAAGAAGCGCAATACCCACAAAGCTGGTTACAAGAAGATCGAGGCATTCTGTGCATTCGTGCGACAATTGAATCTCGCGGCTTACAACAATGGGCCGGATCTCAGGTGTGATTGGCTCTGGATCGACACGGCGTGTATCGACAAGTCGAACAGCCAGGAAGTCCAACGGGCGATCAACTCCATGTTCAAGTACTACTCGGAACCCGTATGCTGTTTTGCTTTCCTGGCGGACCTCAAGCCACTTGATCATCCCTCTGGCAGACATGCTGTCAAGGAGAGCTTCTACAACAGCGAGTGGTTCACCCGCGGATGGACGCTCCAAGAGCTGCTGGCTCCGCAGACAGTAGTATTCCTCACAAGCAAGTGGGAAGTCTACGGGCACAAATGTACACGCGTGCGACCCGGAAGTGCACAAATCAGCCGTTGTCCTGGAGCTGGCGAGAATCTGAACACAAGGGTGTCCGAGATTACGGGTATTCCACAGATGGTACTGTACGATTTCAGCAGCAGCAAAGCCTTAAGTGTAGAGGAAAGGATGGCCTGGACTCGAAATCGTCAGACAACAGAGCGGGAAGACATGTCGTATTGTCTGCTTGGCATCTTCGACGTCTACATGACTTTGAAGTATAGCGAGGGCAAGGAGAGAGCTCGTTGGAGACTCGAAGACGAGATTGAGAATGAGAGAAAACATCAGCCACTCAGGCGAAAGGATACGGACAGCTTCAGCGTCGCTGGCCCACGACGTACCCCGGCACCCTGCACTGTGTCGCTGCTGTCATCCGCGCAGCCAGCAAACGCATCAAGGCCCGATTCCGCGTATGCGTCGAACTCGTCAAGCAGGAGCGACGTGCCAATATTTCAGGCGACTGTCCAAGATGCTGACGAAGAGCCCGATCACAAAAAGAAACCTTACCCGCAGGCGCCTGCGAAAGATGCTGCTGCTGCACAGAACAGTGTGAAGAGAGGACTGACGCGTTTCCCAAAGCGACTTGTTCGACGAGAGGCACTAGATGATTTGAAGTACGTCTACACAGAAGAAGAGAACAAGATCATTATACCCTTGGCACTGGGCAAAGCACACATAGATGAGCTGCTGCGACTTTCAGAAAGCTACAATAATATGAGTGAGCAAAGTCATGCGCAGAACACTGAGATAGAAACTGACCATATCCCAGAACCCATCAGCTATAGATTGAAAGCCGGCGATGGTTTCACGACTGTAGAGGCCGAAATGAGGAAGGCGTCGCCCTCACAAGACCAAGACTCTGATCGCCTGCCACGTCGCACAAAGTCGCAAACAAAGCCCAAGACTGACTCACTCAAACCGCCCGAGTTCAGGCCACGGAGCAGTAGTACTCCCAAAAGTTCGAGAATGCAGCCGGACAAAAACTCCGCCACATCAGCAAAACCGAAGCCCACCATCAACACCAGTGTCGACTCTCCCCAATCCGTACTCGGAACCAGCTCGTCCAGCAGCAACCACAGCCCAAATCGCTACACCTTGCCCAAAAGTCCACTTCAGACAGGAATGATGACCATACATTTCCAGTACTCTGTCCGTCCACCGGAGCTCACAGTCAACAGCCTGAAACGAGACTGCGAAGAATTTGGTCTGAACATCGATGACATCCGTACGAGGACCAAAGACTCTATGGAGAGGACATTCTACGAGATCGAGATCGTGGCATTGTACAGCAAGTTGTCGCATCGACAATGGGACTATCTCATCGACAAACTCAAGGAAGTGTACGTTTATGTTCCAGAAATGTGTGCGATCGGATTTAAGCATCAGGTCAGTTTCGATGAGGTCAATGGGCGGTAACGTGGGATGAATGGGAATTCTGCTGGTGATCTAGACCGCACGTTGCGACAATGGATACAGAGGGAGGTGGTCGCTCGCTCATGCTTCTTGGGTGTGGCGCATTTGGAAGCTGCCATGCAGGCCATCAATGTCTGACTCGAGATCAGAAATGATCTTGGATCAAGGCCGACGTTGACACGGAAAATTGGTCAAACAAGACTCAGAAATGACTTTGTCATTCCATCGGACGCACTTCTCAAAGCGCAGCGAACAAAACGTGCCACCTCGTCAGGTGCAAATCCACATTCTCGAAGCATTCCAATTCTTCAGTCCCAATCCTCCGGAAATGCGGCAAACCATCATAGTCTCTGTTGAAAACGAAGTTCTCAAAGGCAACTTGAATGGCCAGCCAACGGGACTTCGGCTTTTCAAATCCATGGGGCCACATCCCACGCTTACGGTCCATCAAGGTGTTGCGGACGCAGCCCGCAGCGAATGAAGTGGATTGCAAGACCACGCTATGCCTCGTGGCATCGCCTTGAATGGGAACAAGGCCTGTCTATCGGCAAGACAAGCCTTCTGGCTCGGTGCTTGTTGCTTTCTTGGTTGGTTGCTCCGGTCTGTAGAGGCTGAAGGTATGGCTTATAATAAGGCGGGAGGAGCACTGCCTGCTGCTTCTACGACGGGAGAAACGAGATTCTGTTGTGTTTGACTACGGTTTTGATCATGTCTAACAGCGACTCTAATACCTGGCCGCCGGCTTCTGGAGAGCTGACACCTCTTCAGCCTGGAAATGTCAACTTGACTGAAGTCGTCGCGCAAGATCTGGTACGCGATGTGGTTTGCTTCATTGAAGCCGGCGAGAACGAGTATGATGGCCAACTGGGAGCACGAATCTCGGCATTATTCGTGGTTTTGGTCGTTTCATCGGCTGTTACATTCTTCCCCGTGCTAGCGACAAGGAGCAAGAAGATCAAGATCCCACTCTACGTGTACTTGTTCGCTCGATACTTTGGTGCCGGAGTCATCGTAGCGACGGCATTTATTCAGTGAGTTGAGCAGCTCACGGTCTCCATCAGCAGACGCTAACGCTACGCAGCCTCCTCGACCCAGCATACTCTGAGATCGGTCCAAATACCTGCGTAGGCATGACTGGCGGCTGGGCAGAATACTCCTGGGTCCCAGCTCTAGCCCTCACCTCTGGCATGTTCGTCTTCCTGATGGACTTTGGCGCCGAGCGATACGTAGAAAAGAAGTACGGCCTTGCACACGGCACCCCTTCAGATCTCGAACGAATCGGTTCTCACCGTGGCTCCGTCGACGCAGCGACTCTCCGCTACCAGACTGGGCGACAAAATTCTACACACCAACAACTCCACTCCGGCGACCAAGACCCCAAACGTATCGAAGCAGGTAGCAGCACAGACAACATCAACAAACCCAACGACAACATCGAATCCCTCAGCCTCGACGAAAAGTACCAAGATGAACTCGCCGACCGATCATTCAAACAACAAATCTCTGCTTTCTTGATCCTGGAATTTGGTACTTTTTGCCTCCGTCCTGACCCTCTCTGCCCACTGTACTAATATCTCATAGGCATAATCTTCCACTCCGTAATAATCGGCCTAACCCTCGGCAGCGCCGCCAGTTCCGAATTCTCAGTCTTGTACCCCGTAATAGTCTTCCACCAATCCTTCGAAGGCCTCGGTCTCGGCGCCCGCCTCTCTGCCATCCCCTTCCCCAAACGCCTCAATTGGCTCCCCTACACCCTCTGCGCAGGCTACGGTCTCACAACACCAATTGCCATCGCGGTAGGATTAGGAATCCGCACCACATACAACGAATCTTCCATGGCAGCGAATATCGTCTCCGGAGTGCTGGATTCGATTTCAGCGGGGATTCTGTTGTATACGGGGTTTGTGGAACTGTTGGCGAGGGATTTTCTGTTTAATCCGGAGAGGACGAAGGATGATAGGCAGTTGGCGTTTATGGTTGGGTCGGTTTTGTTGGGGGCGGGGGTTATGGCTTTGTTGGGGAAGTGGGCTTGAAGAGGGAGAGGAGAAGGGAGTGATGAGACGAAGGACATAGATGGAAGGATGAGTGTGGATATCAGGAACAGGAGCAGAAATGCTAATATGAAACGAGGAGGGTATGTAGTCCGACTAGATAGTGCTCGACCCTAGCATCGAGCTTTTTTGTTTGCAATATACCATATGATTGTGCTACAAAGTTCGGCAGTTCCACCACTGAATGCAGCATTTAACGACTGTCGCAATTATTTGATGCAAGTAGATGAAAAATAATGTTTGTTGTATCGATGTCTCAGAAGACTTTCGATTCTCAAAGCTAATGTGCTTTCGAAACTATGTACAAGGCACTACATGCCAGTTGCGAGAACGCTATCAAATTTCGCTGAACATCAAATTACCACACCCTGTGTCGATTTCGTACACCACCTCCTGCTCGATTGACAATGAATACAAGTCGAACAAATGCCTACAGGTACCAGACACTCAATTTACCATGTCTCGGCAATATACTGTCCAGCCTTCGTTTTGCTCTCCCAGAACTGCTTGGCAGTCTCGTAATCCAAGTTGCCCTTATCCATGGCAACGTCGATGAGAGCGGCCTCGACACCTTCGCCCATGCCCTTACTAGAGCCACAGACAAAGATACGGCCGTCAAGGGCGTTGATGACGTACCATACAATATCGGCTTGCAGTCGAACTTCGTCTTGCACGTACTTGGCCACCTTGTCGGCTTTGCGTGGGTCGGCAACCTTGGCAGGCTCGTCGTCGTCAGAGTGATCAATCACGCCATCGTCATTCTCAGCGACAGGCGGGAGTGTCTGCGCTCGCGACTGAACGACCTTTTTGATATCCTTTTCATGCGCGCCAAGCTCGCCCTTGTAAATTTCATCCAGCATGGTATCCCGAATGCCTTGAATGAGCCAGATCTTGTTGGCGCAGTTGGCATTCTTCAGTCTGTTGAGGATGAAGCCACGGAATGGAGCCATGCCGACACCAGCACCAATCAGCACCATCGGGCCGTCGGCGTTGAACTTCTTGGAGAGTGGGTTCGACATGAGTCCACGGAACATCGGAACGTGGAGATTGAGTCGTCGGCCAGCGACACCTTCCTGCAGCATGAAACCTCGAGCTTCAGCCTCCTTCCTTGCCTTTTCATCGTGCTCGATGAATCTTTTGGCAACGCGCTCCATGAAGCCAGATCCAACGCCTGTTCTCTGTTGGCCAGTGAAGTTGCCAGTCTCGTGTATTGTGACTGCCATCTCAATCAGGCGTCGACCAGCGAGGCCTTCTCTGGCTGATGAAATGTGTGGGTCGTTCGAGAGCGAGTAGAAGCGTGGCATGAGTTGGTTGAGCACACCACACAAAGCCTCAAGCGGCGGCTTCGATGATGGGAACGCATGGAGTAGTTGCTGTAGGGTGATGTGAGGACCAGTACGAAGATCGCAGAATGTGGCCTGTCCTTGTGCACTGCAGAGGTACTGCAGAATCTTCCTCTCGTTGGGCTCGGTGGCGTATTCGGCAAGCAAGCTCAGCAGCGGCTTCGTGGGCGCAGTAGATGAGATGTCGACAGTCCAAGTGAGGACTTCTCGTCGCGTGGTGACCAACTCTCTGGCTTCTTCCTCGCCCCAGATTGTAGGCCATCTCCCTTCGTTGGTATGCAAACGAACGGCCTTGTCTCGCTGGAATCGTGGAATGCCAAGCTGGTCCATGATATCCTCCACGACAGCTGGATCGTTTGGCGGACAAATGCCAATGGCACCTCCAACCTTGAAGTCAACGCCACCCTCCTCTGGGTAGTCTGTGACGTCAATATCAAAGTGGAATGTTCGCTTCTCTGCACCAGGCTTGGTCAATTCGCGTGCGCCATAGACGGGTGCGTTGAAGATGCTGTATGGCGGATGTGGCTTCATGTACTCGGGTGGGTACTCGTTGACCTCGTCTGCATCGTGCTTGTGCATTGACTCGTTCGGGAACTTCTCCACAATCGATTGTCTCCTGATACCACCAAATGAGACTTTCTGTGCTGGCGGATCGGGGAGCTTTGTGAGGTCCGTGTCCAGTGACAGTGCTCGCAAGTCGAGGTTGAGCGCTCGGTATGCATCGTTGGCGGGTGTGATGATGGGTGCGTATGCAACTTCGTCTGTGTGCAGTGGCAACGACTCAATCATACAACATCCCTCGCCACAACAGTACTTCTGTAAGAACTGTGTTCCTGTCCCTTGTCCAATGAGCTTTCGAATATCATCGACGTTGGACGCATATGTTGTGCTCGCTCTCCTCTTCTTCGTTGTCCGTGTCGCAGGAAGATCTTGCTCACTCAACGACAGGCCATTCAAACTCTTGACAGAGTCTTCCACGAGATCGCTTGGCTCGGTAGGTGGAGTCGAGGGCGCATCGGAGTCACTCGTGTGAGCATCGTCTGGGTAGAAGCCGAGGCTCTCGCCGCTAGACCTCGCGGTCGCAGTCATTGCGCTGGTAAGAGCGCTGAGTCGTAGCTTTTCCTCCTTGGACAGATTCGTGTTGCGCGGTTCGATAGGAATAGGGTTGTTGGGGTCACTCGTCGCGCTGTGTGGAATATTCTTGTGGCGATGTCCTGCAATGCCTTTGCCAAAGGCCGAGAAGGAGTGGCGGCGAGCGCCATGCGGTTTATGTAGTGAAGACATGGTGTGTAAGCAGGGTGAATGTTATTGCGCGAGGCGTATGGTATAGGGCTGGGGCATTGTCAGTAGATGAGCGAGCATTGGTAATGCGTGCGAACGAGCAGCGAGAAAGATGGTGCAGTAGCCGATGGCGCAGGCCGAGAAGAGCAGCTGGTGGGCGGAGGGGCACGTCGGCAAGACGTCAAGGGCTGCTCGGCCAAAAAAAGGTAAAGCAATGCGGAAAGGCCTGGCCTCTTCGCATGTCCACATAGCCGCGCCCGCTCCTTTCCCTCACGCGGAGGAGGATGCGGGCGGAGTGCAGTGGCTGCTGTCGTCTTGCGTTTGCGCTGCAGTCGTCGCCGTCGTCGTCGTCGTCCGCCAACGCCGCCCGGCGCGAGTGGGGAAGAAACTCACCACGAAGGAACGCGTGCCTGCCGTGGCAAGGCGATTTCGGATCTGATAAGGAATTCGCGACCAAAAGCTCTTTCCTGCAGCGCCAACTGTCGAACAAAGAACGGCTTGCGTGGTTCCTGCGTAGTATTGTCGTGCAGTACGCAATCCGTGTGGCGTATGACAAGAAGTGTACGCAGCAGTGCTCGGGAGAAGAAGAATGGTTCGATGGAGAGAGAAGTCGTGCACGACACGACAAGATTGTTAAAAGCCAAGAAGGTCATGATTTCACCCTCAAACCGTGAGACGCCCGCGATCGCCCTACTAACTTTCGACCGCCCGCCAAGCCTCTTCTTTACCACTTCGTCACGATTCTGCGGCGCGGAAATCTTTCCCTCATGGTTACACCTTCTTGCTCACACTCTGTTCATACTGTCGGAGCTGGCAGATAGACGGCTACTTGCTACGTGTCTGCTTGGAAGTGCGGAGTTGAGATGCGTCTACTGCATGCATGTCCGCACACCGAGCATGTCCTACTGACTAACTCCCAGGGCTGATTGTTTTGGCCCGCGCTCCTTTTCCCGCCTCGGTACTTGAGCTGCGCTACTTAGCTTGCATCATGCATCAAATTATTTCCCCTTCGGTACATGGAAAACACAACGCATCCGTTCGCAAACTCGCAACACGCTGAACATGGCATCGTTCTGCGCTCCAACAGTGTTGAGCAATGCCATGTCGGACGAACCTTGGCATGATCAGATAACCAATTTCCCGGGAATAGCCTTCCCGATCATTGTGGGTCGCCGGCCTCGGACTGCACAACAACGAGAGCGACGACGGCACGTGAGACAAAACGTATGGTCCGGCGTCAAGATTCCGATGATACACGATCATGATGCCTGTCTGCGAGATTCGCTGGGGACTTCTCGTTCATTGCCAGAACGCGAGCCGGTCCAGCCCTGTGTCCAAATCATGATGATCTCACATAAGCATGGCACGATGAACGGTTGGACAACTGCACATGCTGACAGTCCAACTTCTCACCTTGTCAACTTCTCTTCCTTCTTCTCTCTCCTTTGAAATCTCGCTCTCCTCTTCCACTTCGCCTTTCCCTTTCTCCAGCTTCGTTTCGTCCTCGTCCAAGGGTAATTTATCGGCGACTCGCCACCCGTGAAGATGGCAATGTCATATAACGCAGCCCCGGTCATTGCTCCACAGATTGTGGCAATACCGGGCCCATAGACCCAATATGGATTCGTGAACAGTTCCGATCCGTATCCGAGTGAGAGTAGAGCTAAGCGCGGCGCAAAGTCACGCGTGAAATTCATGGCGAGCCCGGTATTGTAAACGAAGCTGAGGTTGAGTCCTGTAATGACGAGTCCGATGATGAAAGCATTCATGCCTGCACCTGGGGGTGCATTCATGTCGTCGCCGAGTGCGAGCACGGTGCATGCTAGGAAAGCCGTCCCGAGAAACTCGTTGAAGAATGCAGTTGCAACACCAATGAACTCATGTCGCTGGCTGGTAACGAAGCCGTTGACCACATCAGTCGCAACACCGGTTTGTAGATAGTCCTGGATGCCAGCAAAGTATATCCCATACGCAGCATAGCAGGCCAGAAAGGCTCCGAGGAATTGAGCAATGAAATACTCAGGCATCTTCCGCTTCGGAAATCCACGGTAAAACCAGAGTACCGTGGTAATTGATGGATTGAAGTGAGCACCGGATATGCCACCAGCGATATAGATCGCGATCATTGTTGCCATGCCCCACAACCAAGCTGTGGTGTGAGAGTTGTTTCCACGATTCAGCGTCACTTGCGTATCGCCGCAGAAGCCAATGGTGAGTTGCACAAATGTGCCCAGGAGCTCCGCCAGGAACTCACGATACTGTGTTCTCACGACAGACCACCAGGTGTGGTTGTTGTGCACTTCTTCGATAGCTTCTTGCTTCTCGACCAACTCGATGGGGTCCATGTCCATGTCCTGCAAGATGGCAGCATCGTCCTCAAGCGCAAGAGTAGCAAGCGAGGAGTCATCTCTGTCGTCTTGTTCCGCTACAGGCACTGGTGGTAGGCCGTGTTCAGGTATTGCGTCGAGTGGTGGCTCTGTCGAGCGATCTTCTGCTGGAGATAATGGCGTGGGCTCCTGTGCCTTGCCAACATCCTCTTGAGGCGCATTGTGTCCAGCTATCGATCGTTGCGAAGCCGCGCTCGACGCTCGTGCCCTGCCGACCCTAGAAGCCGTCGAAGACGCTCTCGTAGGCCGGCTCTCCAGCCTATTTGAGAGTGTGCCCCGCCTCGCGATGCTGGAGATGAGATTGTTCTCCCTTTGTGCCCTTGAGTCGATGAGCTGAGCGGAAACTTTCTTGGGGTTCAATTCGAGCTCGATCCTACCTGCCTCCAAGTCATTTGGATCAACATCAAGATCCGCCTTTTGCGTCTGCTCTGCAGGCATCTCCGGGTTCTGCCGCGATTGCAGTATCTCGCTCTTGGTTGGCACCATCCCTGGTCGCAACACGCGAGGTAGAGGCTTTGCCAAACTCCATACCGGCTTCGCATTGGCGGGTTGTTCGTAGGCTGGGTTCAGTTCCGTGTAACCGGGATGCACGTACGGCTCGTACGCTTGCTGGATGACAGGCACTTCTTGTGGCCCCGCGAGCGACAGCCCTCGTGTCCTACCTGCTACTGTACTCGCTTTTCCTTGTGTGCCACTTCTTCTAGTTTCCGCCGTTTCTCGACGACGCAGACCTGCAGATGTTTCGCGGTGCAAAGATGTTCGTTCTCGAGGCTGAAAGTCGTTTGCAGAGACAGTCGCTGACCTTCCTGGTCGCCCGGCATCTCCCTTCCTAGCCTGGTCGCTCATATCTTGTTCGGGTGGTTCATTTCGATCTCCATTGTTCGCCTCATGGTCAGTCTGCGCGGGCATTGCCTCCGACTATGATCTGTCAAATCGATTGCAATCCTCGTGCATGCAAGATACTCACCCTTGATCTTGCTCTTCCCCTGCCGGACCCAACCTCTCCCTCCATTGTGATCCACTGCGCGTAGCAGACTCCAGTGCTCTATGCTCTTCTGCTGGACGAAGAATACGTGCGGCGGATAGGTTTGTGTCGCGTGCAGCAAACTAAAAGCAAATGAAGAAAGAATTGCGAATAGTCGAACTCACCAGTGCAGTCGCTACTCACGCTGCCCCGTCACTTCTATGCAATGTTGCCGATTGGGCCGTATGATGGAGAGAGCTGACGTTTGCTACGGGCAATACGAGCGTGCTGGGTCCACATCCTGAGATCTCAGTTGCCAGATAGGAAAATGCTGCAAGCATTGTGACACGCAAAGGAGTGATTGTAATCGATAGCGCAGGAACGTCATATCGACCATGCGATAAACCAGCGAAAGAGGCCATATTCCGGCCGCGAGAAGTTCGGATACTGTAGCATTGGGACCACTTCATACGTCAGTGACGCCGTGTCTGGACCATACATGGACATGGACAATGGGGTGAAGAAATGCCCCACACACTGTCTCTCTCATGTGTAGTTCTTGTTGCGGTTTGTGAACTTCTTCTGTGCCGTTGTTGTTGGAGGTGCAATGGAGAAGGAAAGAAGTGCTTGCCGTGTTGATTCTGCTCTGTGCGCAGAACCAGGGCTGATGCCGAACGCCGACGACAGCTCTTGCCGCAGATTTGCAGCATCCTTCGTTCTTCCAGATCTCGAGCAGCTCAACGTGAGGCGCGTGTTCGCTGTGACACGCGCCAGAGGAAGTGACAAACCCATGTTGTTGATGAAGCTCGTTGTCGGCTGCAATCTGTTCACGCGGCGGGGACCTTGCAGCGACAGCTTGTATGCTTGACCGAGATCGGCTCGTTTGCATGACGGAAAGTCGAAAGTCCACAGCGTGATATTGTATATCACTCACAAGACGACCAACCTGAACTATACACTGCTGACGTCTCTAACACCTTGCCACTCGCTCTCGATAACGCTCTCACGAAGCTGACAAGCAGCAATGACGACGGTTTTCGACTCGCAAATCTTTGGCAATGTCTTCTCCACGCCAGAGATAGCGGCGATATGGTCGGACAAGCAAAGAACACAGTACTTCCTAGACTTCGAGGTTGCACTTGCCAGAGCACAAGCGGAGCTGGGTATCATCCCACAGAAGGCGTGCGATGAGATTGTGAAGAACAGCACGCTCGACAGCCTCGACTTCGACCAGTTACGGAGACAGACTGAGCTCATAGGATATCCAGTTCTACCTGTTGTTCAACAGCTCGTTAAGAAGATCAATGCTGTGGAGCCTGGCTTGGGAGAATGGATCCACTGGGGCACGACGACGCAGGACCTTACAGACACAGCCGTTGTGCTACAGCTGCGGGATACTTTCAACTTGGTGGAGCAGGCTCTCAGGAATATTGTCTCAGCTCTGGTGTCATTATGCGAGAAGCATCGAAGCACGCCCATGGCAGCTCGCAGTAACTTGCAACAGGCCGTTCCCATATCCTTCGGTTTCAAGATGGCACGCCTCTTAGCTCAATTCCAGCGTCACCAGCAACGTCTTGCCGAGTTGCGCCCTCGCCTTCTTGTCGCACAATTTTCTGGGGCTGCTGGCACCTTGGCCACTATAACGCCAGAGACTTCATACTCAATTCCAGAGTCTTCCGAGAATGAGAATGAGCCTCTCGGACTTCGCTGTCAGAAGTTGTTCGCTGCTCACCTTGGCCTGGCTGTCCCAGAGATTGCCTGGCACACAGAGCGTGACAACTTCGCCGAGGCCGCCAACTATTTGGCTGTACTAACCGCGACGTGCGCCAAGTTTGCCACCGATCTGAAGTTGATGATGCAGCTTGAAGTTGCTGAGGCTCGTGAACCGTACGTGCCCCACCGGGGCAGCAGCAGTACCATGCCCCAAAAGCGGAATCCAATTGGCTGTGCGTATATTTGCTCGATGGCCAGCAGTGTGAGAACAATGGCAAGTGGCATTGTTGAAGCTGTTGTGGCAGATTTTGAGCGAAGTACTGGTCCTTGGGAGATCGAGTGGATCATGCTGCCTCAAATATGTGCATTGAGCCATGCTTGCCTCAAGCAGACCCATTATCTGCTGGATGGCATCGAGGTTGATGAGAAAGGCATGAAGAAGAACCTGGAGCTCAGCAAAGGCGCCATAGTGAGCGAGGCGGTGATGATGGGGCTCGGCAAGTCGATCGGCCGGCAATACGCGCACGACTTGGTATATGACCTCTGCAGGAAAGCAAACGTCGAGGACCGAAGCTTGCTGGAGCTTTTGAAAGCAGACAAAGAGGTCCAGCGGGCTGGCTTAGACGGCGCTGAGCTGGAACGACGGTGCGACCCTGCGAACTATCTTGGACTGAGCGAGGTCATGGTGGATAATGTGCTCAAGAATGTGTCCTATACGGAGGGTAGGTCGTGAGTAAGTGTCTGGATCTAGCCATATGTGGCAGATCGCGCATCCTTCAAACAAGCACAAACCTTATCCAAGCTGTCTTGCTTGGCCGTGGTCAGTGTGACTTCGACATCCGACTTGTTCAACTGCATCAACTTAATGACCATTAGACCACTTCACGAATCCTGACATTTCCATCTTTTCCTTCTATTTTGGCATCGGGCAGAGAAGCAGTGTCAAAGCGACCAACGTCAAGAATCCGACTCTTTCCAGGCCACCGATGGCAAACCATGGTCGCGAAGAAAGACATCAAGCCTTTTCAGGTAGTATTCAAGATAGAGGGCCACAATCGTGCCCGAAACGCACACTCCCCTAGGCCTTTCATCCCTCGCAAGGCACACACCAAATCTCGTGGTGGTTGTCAAGCATGCAAGAAACGCAGGATCAAGGTCAGTAAAGTGCGTCGGTTTTCACGCAATGACTGATACATGTGCAGTGCGATGGTGAGTTTGACAACCTTACGAAGCTAACTTCAGACCAAGTCCTCAACTCTACATCGCAGAGACGTTGCCCGCTTGTAGTCGGTGCGTGAGATTAGAATTGCGATGCAGCTACTCGAATTCTGCAACGTCGCCATGCACATCCTCGACCTCTCCTGGAACCCCAATCAACAGCGTCACACCACATCTCGGCTCGGAAATGTACAGCATGGCTGTTCAATTGGCACAGACCGACCTCCAAAGTCTGCTATATCCTAGCGCCGAGCATTCGCCCATACGTACAGCCTATGTCAGCGACATTCGAATTCTCCAGCACTTTCAATCATATGTTTCCACCACCCTGGGTTGCCCGCGGACAAGCCAAGTCATGCAGTCATGTGTCGCCAGTTCAGGATGGGATCATCCATACCTGATGCACATGGTCCTGGCGGTGAGTATCTTCACGCTGCACATCGGACGCTGTTGAATTAATAGCGCAGATTTCTTGTGCACATCAGAGGCACGTCGGTCATTCAGCAAGCTTACTGGCGGAGGCCACACACTGGGAAAACGGTTTGCAGCTTCATCGTGAGAATCTGTCCACTTTGAAGCCGGGACAGAGCATCAGTCAATGGGACGCGCTGGTCGCCACGACTTTCCTGTCGATCATGTATACATTCTCTATGCACGATGAAGTGTGGGACGAGACTGATATCTCGGACGAGCACGGTCTGGAGCAGTTCTTCACTCCACTGGAGACGACCGGAGGATTTCGAAGCTTATTCCACCTCTTCCCGCGCGATCACAATTCGCAGTCAAGCTGGATGCCCATACTGTACGGTACCGATGACTCCGCTGGAACCTTCACATCTGAGGCCTCTGGCGTTGAGGGTTTGCCGGAACCTATAGTCAAGCTGTGCGAGATGGATGAAACTTCAACCTCCCACAATAATCCTTATCACAAGATAGTTCGTGGCCTTGCACCGCTTCTGTGTATGAAGCCTTCCTCTAACAACTTTGCGACTCTCTTCGCATTTATCGGCAGGACTTGGCCATCCCTGAAGCCTCTCGTCTATGATCGTGATCCGAGAGGGCTGTTGCTGCTCTCGTACTGGCTGGCCCTTCTACAGCAAGTTGATCAGTGGTGGCTGACGAAGAAGGCGAGAGCTGCATGTGGTGCAATCGTCGCATCTCTGTCAAGACTCCGAGATTCTCAGATCGACGAACTTATGGCATTTCCGACCGCTTTCAAGAATGGCAACGTTGATGGCATGTGGTATCAACTGAGTTTGGTCTCCAGCTAAGCCTTCTCAGGATGTACAATCATTCTTTCAGCTAGAACTCCAGACTTGAGCCAACGTCCAGGATGCCAATACGTAAAGATGAAGACCGCAACAACGATCGGCGCAAATTCCAGACAGCCGAAATACACCTCATGCGTCGAGAGCGTTTCCATCAAGCCCTCTGCAGTCTCAGCGAGACGAAAGACAGTCCTCAAATATACCGCCAAAGTCGCAATAACCACCCCCACCACAAAGCCAGTATTGATCCTCTCCGGACTCTTCCTCGCCTTCACCAGTGTCCACGTCAGGATAATCAAGAACACCGCGAACGAGAAAACCTGAAACGCCAATCCCGCCAACAAAATGTTGTTCGGTGTCGTTGGATCCCTTTGATTGCTGTACGCCACGCCTACGAGTGCCGCTCCAGCAACTTGCACAATCGTCGCAACGACATCGCAAGTGATGAAGATCCCCAGCACGGCTTTCGGCGGCAAAGGAGCGAAGTCTCGGCCGTAAATATTGATCATCACGGAGACGATGGTGTAAATTGCGGCGCTGAAGAGGACAGGCGCGACGACGATGAAGAAGTATTGGACGACGAAGTAGGGGACGGAGTAGGGGTTTTGTTGGCTGGACAGGAGGCGGAAGGCGTAGCCCACGATTTCCACTGCAGGAGACAATGTCCTGTTAGTATATGTTGTAAATCGGGAGACTGAGAAACGTACTGATTGTCCCTACAAGCATCGGCGTGAAGTACCATGTTCGGTGCCGAACAAGTAAGTAGAGATGTGCCACAGCCGCGGTGAAGAATAGCACAACTCCAAGTACTCCAACTGCCAGTGCAGGCGTATAGCCATAGATAATAATCGTCGCATCATTTGGGCCCATCGGGTTGGGGAAATTCGGGTCGACGTAGCCTTGTACTGCCATCTTGACTCGATTGATCGTCAGTTGCCAGCAAAAGATAGACTGCGACCAACAGTATGTATTGCAGTAGACGTTGCAATGAGGAAGTTGCTGTTCCCTCTAGCACCTTTTGAGGGCGTCTGGCGTTCCTAATATATACCACAACTCGACGTGATGGCTGATGGCGTCTGTGGCCGCACACAAACATGCGCCTTCGCGCCGACAGATCTCTATTGGACACAACCTCCATAAGCTCTGACATTTCTCATAAGCGAGTCCGCGCAGGGCTACTTCCAGACTAGACTTGAACTCAAAAACGAGCTGATCGTGAAAGCGAAAAGCCGTCCTGACTTGTGCGTCTAAACCCATAGAAGCAATATGCGTATAGGTTTGCGAGAGCTTGTGCGAAATAATCGAGCGGTGATTGGTAGTGTCTCAAGATGGGTGCCTGCACCACGAAGATGCTCATGAGCACGTTTCGTCTGTGAGAGTTGGGTTTCAAGCCTCATTGCCAAGACGATCGCTCGATATGGGCTGAATACGCGCTCTTGCTTGAAGCGGTATACAGCGTATTCGACTCGACCATCTGTCTCATCACACTTATTGCAAGCTGCTTGTGAGCAGTTTGATCATCAGGCGTATAATCCAGCTGTGCTGCTGCTTTTGTGACTGCTTTGCAGTGGCATGTCAGAAAGGACGACGTCATGAAGCAAAGCCATCGAACGCGAATGCGAGCTTGTCAGGTGTGCTTCCAATCTCGCCAGGCTCTCGACACCGTCCAGCCAGCTTCGTGTGATGTATTGCTTGCACAAGTGCATCCTCATTGAATCATCTGCCTAGGAGAAAGCCCTTTCGTAAACAGGTCATGCTATCCATACAGAAAAGTTTTCGTACTCAAATATCGCGTTTCAAGAATCGCACTCAGGGAAACGCACCTTACCAGATCCGAATGTGTGTGTGCTCGTGTGCTCATGCATCCATTCCAATGACCAAGAACAGATTGCCACTTTTTGCATGCGTGCGTGCGCTCCCCTCGAAATCAAATCATTGCTAATTATTCCCAGATCTTTTCCAAAACATTGATCCGAGTGTGTTGTGCAAGAAGCTGTATCGTCGCCTGAACAGTTTCTAATTTCTTGCTCGCTGTAGCCCGGATTCGATATGCCCCACTGGTCGTCAGGTCATTAGTAAGTGACTGTCGATCGGTGGTTCTGTAAGAGGCGATGAGAGATCGCTTCGAGAAGCTCAGATCGCGTATCTTCATCTGCAGGACGATCCTCTCAGAAGTCAGGGAAAGACCTTCCGTGACTGTAGGCAAGTTAGTATTACTTCATCTTGAGCACGCATTGCACCACTTACGGATCGTCTCCAGTCTGTCCGTACGCTTCAGTCTCTTCGGGATACTTGTCGAAAAGACTTGCATCCCCGGCGCCTCCTCGAACTGGTGGCACGTATGGCGCATCGATGTCCTTCTTCGCAAGTCGATCCCATGTGACCTCGGCGAACCAAGCATGGTTCATCACGTCCTTGCTACCTCCGTGAAGATTACCCAGTCGCTTGGTCAAGTCCGCGGTGATGAGCTTCGAGAGTAGATCTTGCGCGTCAGGGTGAATGTATGGCGGGTACTTGACGCGTCCTTTGAGGATGTTTTCGTAAATCTTCAGAGGCGACCCAGAATCCCAGAAAGGTGTGAACCCCGCCAGCATTTCAAAGATGAGGATGCCCAAACTCCACCAATCTACGCTCTTGTTGTAGCCTTTGCTACTCACCACTTCAGGTGCGAGATAATCAGGTGTGCCACACAGTGTCCAGGTAATATCCGGCACTTCTTTCGCGAAGCCGAAATCGGTGATTTTGATGTGTCCGTGCCGGTCTAGCAATAAGTTCTCGGGCTTCAAATCTCGGTAGATGATGTCCATGCTGTGCAGATATTCCAGCGCGAGTGTTACCTCTGCAGCGTAGAATTTGGCAACTGGATTGGGGAAACGCTGGCTAGTGTTAGCTTCGCACATATTATGTGCCGGACCTCATCTGCTTACCTGCGACTTCCGCAAAAGACTGAACAGCTCTCCACCTTCAATAAAGTCCATGACCATGTACAGATTCTTCGAGTCCTGCCACGTTCCCCAAAGTGTAATCAAGAAAGGATGTCTGCACCTTTGCAACATCTTGCGCTCGTCATTGGTATGCTCGATTTGCTTCATCTTGACAACTTGCGCCTTCTTCAACACTTTGACAGCGTAGAAGCGCTGGTTGTGTTTGCTCTGCACCAAGTGCACTCGGCCGAACGAGCCTGTGCCCAGTGTTCGGTTGATGACAAAGTCTTGCAGCGTATATTTGCCCTTCGTCTCGCGTAGCGGGTTCGTGGTAGGCTTCTGTGCCGGCGCATTGATCTGGGGCACATTTTGGTCGCTGAAGTTGGCCGAAGAGTAGGCGGAGTCGTGTTGCGCATGTTGGTTGGGCTGATTGATGAGATTCGCAATGCTAGGCTGAACGGAGGTACCCATAGCTTGTCCGTTGGCCTGCTGCGTTGTCGCAGGTGTAACAGTGGCGGAGGTCTGCTGCGGGGTGTCGGTGACGTTGGCTGTTTGCGATTGCTGTGTTTGTGAACGCTGCAGGGTGTCGGGATCCGTGAACAGCGTGGCACTTTGCTTAGTGGTGGTGGGGGTGATGGGAGAGCCGACGGTGGGCGAAGTTGGGCCTTCGGACCCCTGCGACGAGTCCTTGGTGCGCTTTTTCTTGAGAAAACCGAGCGACGGCATTACAGAGGCGGTGTTGTTGCTATCTGTGTCGGCTGGTTCCTTCCGCTTCCGTGGCACGCAGGGATCTTGGGGCAAAGACTTTGGGGTCGCCAATTTCTCGCCCGTCTCGTGTAAGCGGGGATGGGAATGTCGAAGAGGGCGATGCGCTGCTCCTGCGGTGATCGCGCGCAGTGCCGGGTGGGCGGTGGTGGAGGGTGGAGACTAAAACGGCGGCACCGCAGCTGATGCTGCCTCAATGGACGCACAAAGACGATGCACGTGAGGCAGTCCCAATGTCTCGACCGCACGCTGCCCGTCTTCACAGCTGCGGCGGACGTGCACGCAGCGGGAACGAATGGGTGGAGTGGTGTCTGATGCGGCCAGCTGCTGCGTGTATCTGGTTCTGGTGCCGCGACACACGATCTGTTTGCCTGCAGACGACGAAAGTGCCGACGAGCTGGGCTATTCCTTGTCTCTGGGCGACGGGGTGCGTGCCAGAAAGTCGCCTGGTCGAGGAGCAGGCCCGGGAGGTGCAGTGCAACGCAGTGGGGGAGCTCTGGCGGAAGGCCGGGAGCTTGGTGCCCAATGGCTGGACAGCGCGGCGTCGCAGTCGCAGGGTGCGCGGAGAGGCTGCGTTGGCGGAGGGCGGTTCGTGTGCGCCCAGGAGGAGGCTCGCCGCCGGAGTAAGGCGGTGGGGCTGGAGGGAGGGCGGCGACGGGACGCAAGCAGCAGAGCGAGGAGGGAGGGCAGTGGGAGGAATGCAAGGCAAGGCTCTCGTTCTCGCTGGTCGTCCTGACGTAGCCGGGTCGGGGTGGTGCGTGCTTCGAGCTGCGTATCGTCAATCGGAAGCTGGGGGATTCGATCTCTCCACAGTCATCAACAGTCTCGACCAGCGCTGGTGCTCTTATTCAGGCGAATCCACGTGGCAGTGACAGGTGAGGTAGAGGCAGAAGCGCAGACGCTACTGTCGACGATGGAGCTGTAGGTTGTGCTGCGGGGAATGCCTCGCTCGATGCGATCTTCAGCCCGGAGGCGTTTTAGCGAGAGGGAGGATCACCTGCGTCTGGCCGTCGACTCGGTCTGCTCGACAGTAACAATGGACGCTGCTGCCATTGTTCGCGGCGAGCGCGGAGATATAGAGAAATCGGCATTGACGACGTCGACACTATATTTGTCCCTTGTACCTGCGGCTACATCACACGTGCATGTGCAACCCGGTCAGTCATCAGGTGATGGGGCCTGAACTTCGGCCTGCATCAGTCAATGTCTCACTCTGACCCGTCCCAGCCACTGCCACCGAACTGCTCGCATGCCTCAAACATGTGCTGCTCAATGTGTGGTCACAACTCAGTGGCCCCGAAACCTGCAGACCTGGGCGAGAACACCTAACATTACTGACCTCCACGGGCTATCGGGCCTTTACCGATGCCTCGACAGCAAATCCCTCACACGCTCGGCATATGGCTTGCGCTTTCTGAAGGATAAAGTGTTCCGCGCAACACGCCGAGTGCTACGCGGCCAATCCGACGGCCTTTCTACAACTTATTCTCCTTCGCCTTGTCTCTATTCTTCTGTGCCGCTCGGATCAACGCGTACATCGTCTGCAGCCTTGGCATCTCAATACCCTTCTCCCTCGCTATCCGAATGGGGTTTCCCAAGATGACCTCCAATTCCATCTTCGCTCCTTTCGACCAATCTCCCCACATACTAGGCTTACTGCCAGAGCTGTTCCGTTTCGTTGACTCTAGGATCTTCTCCGCCGTTGCGAGCTTAGGTGGCAGAGGTTTGCCGAGCACTTTTGGGGCGGTGTCCAGCACCTCGTGCATGATGCCGAGTATATGGCGAGACAGTTCTGGTTCCAAGGACATTTCCTGATTGCCACAGCCTCCAGAGAGCACAGAAGATGGATTCATGGCCGCATTGATAGCGATCTTGTGCCACCGAACAAACTGCAGGCCGGCATGATCGTAGTCTTCTGCATCTGCAATCCCGGCCTCTTGAAGAAGTCGCACTATCGTTCTGTTGCTCTCAATGGCTTTGGAGTCTGAATCCTTTGCTCCTGAACCGCCTCGGTCAAGATGTGGCAAGTATGGCCCAATTGAGATCCTCGTCCATCGATTGTGTTGGATAATGCCATGCTCAGGCTGCGCAGCACTGGCAATGGTCACAGCGCTCAGTACTGATGCATCCGGGAAGCGTTTTTGATATGGCTCTTCCACTCCCAAGCCGTTCTGCACAAGTACTATGCTAGTCCCAGGCGATACTAAGCCTTCCAGCAGAGCAGAATCGTCGTTGACATCTGGGAGTGCCTTTGTTGCAACGAGGAGATAGTCCCACTTCACTTTCGCGTTCCTTGCATCCTCGGGTGATCCAAAGACATATTCCGGCTTGAAAATCTGTTCGCCGTATTTGGGTGACGACACTTTGAAGCCATCGGCTTTGACAGCTTTGAAGTTGGATCTGCAAAGTGCCGAGACCGCTGTATTCGATGCCGTTGCGAGGCGCGATCCGTAGAAAGCTCCAATGGCGCCAGCGCCGACTATCAGGACACGCGTAGGCATGGTGTCGAGAGTAGAAATTGTGACACTTGCGTGCTTGCACGATTCGGCCAAAGTAGAGTACATTGCGCCGGCCTCGGCTACAATGCTGCGTTATCAGCCGTAAGCGACGTTCCTGGCACGTGCCTTACGCTCAACATAGGTGTTGAAGTCCGCGTCGCACTGGAGCAATATATACAGGAAGAAATGCGGTGATCCCCTCATCATACATGCAACGCTTGCGCTATCATTAGGTCTACCCGAGTCGTCATCGCACCTTTATCTCTGCACGGCATCGCGGTCAGAACGTAGTCTGTGCCAGTCGACTCGCTGCATTCCGTGCATCGATCCTGTCATCATCGTCGTCTTCTGCCAATTTGCCCAGGCTACTGGCTGAGCTTGTTGCACGCTTCCTGTTTCCTTCAACGGTGTCCTCTTCACCCTCTTCTGGCACCGCACCAGGCACGCCGGGCGCAAAGCTGCCACTAATGCTCCTATTCAGGCCATCTGGACGGCGAGGTACACCAGACCAAGCGTCACCTTTGGGACCTTGGCTGGAAGCCATACTAGAGCGTCTCACGACTGGATGTGCTTCCCGTCCAAGTCTACTAAGACCTCCTGATGCATCGATGTTGCGCACTTCAGGGCGGACTTGCTCAAGCGTGGCGAGCGTCCGGCGCTCGGCCTCGATCTCTCGAATCACATATTCGCGAACTGCTGTTCTCATTTCTGCTGCCGTTCGAGCAAACCATTTGCGCTTCTCGAGAACCAGGTTCTGTGTTACGCGTTGCGTCTTCTGTTGCAGATATGCCTCGTGACTTCGTGCTTCATCCAGGGCCGATATGGCCTCGTCTACTTTGTCACGCTTGACACTGGAGCTGGCTTTTAGTCGATCTGCAGCCTGGAGTCTGCTGCGCGTGGCGTTCTGCGCCTGTGCCAGTTCCCGCAAAAGGATATGTCGGTTCGTGAGCGTTTCCTTTACGATGAAAGCATCACTGCTGTGATATGCCAGTGGGTCTGAAAGCGTCGTAGCCTCCGCTGTGCCCTGAGCTGAGTGAAAATCTCCAGTATTCTGTACAACTTTACCAAGCTTGCGGTATGCATTTGCAAGGCCATTGTGCTGTTCGTTGTTGGACAACGCCGCCACTTTCGTCCCAAGATCCGACTCTGCTGTGCCAAGTGCTGCACGACGTTAGCATGCTGAAAGAACCACCTTTTGCGTGAGGCAGTCTTACCTCGTCTGCTCTTGACAACCTTGTCAACTTTCTGCTGCGCATCCATTGATCCCAGGTAGAAAGCCTTGACGATAGGCCTGCTTTCAAGCAATTCAGGTGTATCATCTGGAGGTGGTGCAAACTGTTTGAGCACTTTCCTCCTCATGCCAGTCGCTGCCTGCTTTTTGCGCACCACTGGGCTGTATCCAAAGTCGCTTTCTACGAAGAAGACCATCTCTTCATCCCTCATAAGAACGTCGTTCGAGCAGATGACGTCTAGCCATCGCTGCAAAGCCTTCTTCGTTATCTTCTCATCCTCGTCCGTCCCCATCCCAGCACTCGAGGACCCTGGTGGGACCGCAGGCACAAGGGCCTCGGGATTTGATGCAATGAGATGAGCTCCTAGCTTCTGGAACTCAGAGTGCTTGCGGCGAATGTCGCGGAACTGTGTTGTTCGGAATTTGGGAAGGTTGGTCTGAAGGGTAGTCAGTCACAGCTCATGGTGAGTCTAGGATACAAGACATACATAGACGTCGAAGCGCAGGATAGGATCTTTCTTGTCGGACCTCTCCAAGCCAGTAATCTTGGCCTGCAGCTTGTACTGGGGCACATGTTGTCGTTGCTGCTGTGGTGGCTGTACGTTGTGGTATCTGGCCGAGTTGGGTCTCCTATTCTCCTCACCTGAGCTCACACGTTGTTGCGGCGCTTGCTGTTGCTGAGGTTGCTGCTCAGGCTGCGGCTGCTGTTGTTGCCATTGACTCTGCTGCGCCTGTGACGACCAGCCCTCTCCATTCGCATGTTCATGCTCGCTGTCGGGCATCTGTACCGCCGGCGCAGGCAAGTCCTCTCGCGGTAATGCGTCGTCACCAAAGCTCTGGCGACTCGCTTCGGGCGACGAGGCCCATGGGCTCTGTCCGCTGGGATACTCCATCGTGGGCGTGTGCTCGGATTCGCGGTACTCGGTCTCCAAGAAATATCGTTCTGACTGTCGGCGCTGGAAGCGAAATAGTGTCGGCGGATCCGCGACCTTTTGTTTGCCGGCGGCGTTGGAAGAGCTGCCTGGAGTCGGGCTGTCGTAGTCGTGGGTGTTCATCGTGGAAGGAATGGTGGTGGTGGATCACGGTGCTCTCGGAAGCGAGCACCGATGACATGGGTTGGGTGATGGAGAAGCAGAACACGACGGCAAACTCTCCCTGTGATTCTCGACTTGTTCTTCGACTCGCGTACCGGCGGCAGCTCCTTTCCCTTTACCACCCTGGCCTGTCCATCACGTCTCTGCGAGGGTGATGCGGGCATCATGGCTGCGTAGACAGCACCTTGCACGTGCATGCGGCGTCGACCTCAAACATGTCCGATCATATACGAGCTCGCTTGCACGTAGCGCGCAGGCAACACAAGATGGGGCCGCGTTGCGAACTCGAAACATCGGTATCATTGCCCATATTGATGCTGTATGTAGTGCTGAATCCAGAAGTCGGACATCTTTCTCACTCAAGGTAGGGCAAGACAACAACTACGGAGCGCATGCTCTACTATAGCGGCTTCACGCGACGCATAGGAGGTAGGACCTGCTCTGTGTTCAGTTCAAGTCAGAACACGCGATGAGCGCCCTGCTGAATGCTGTGAGGCTCGTGTTTTGAAAATCTGACGCGTTGCAGATGTCGATGAAGGCAGCACAGTTACCGACTTCTTACCCGCTGAACGAGCGCGAGGCATCACCATCCAGTCGGCGGCCATCTCGTTCTCATGGCCACCGTCCGCAGAGGACAAGTTGCAGACTCTCAAGCCGGGCATGCCCAGGTCTTCAAGACCACATAATATTAATCTAATCGACACACCCGGACACGCGGATTTCACTTTCGAAGTACTACGCTCACTACGAGTTCTGGATGGCGCTGTCTGTATCCTAGACGGAGTTGCTGGTGTCGAAGCTCAGACCGAGAAGGTCTGGGCTCAAGCCTCAGCCTATGTAATCCCAAAAATCATTTTTGTCAACAAGCTCGACCGAGATGGTGCGGCATTTTCCCGGACAGTGAAGGAGATCGGACTGAGATTGGGTGCATGGCCTGCGGTATGCGGCATTCCATGGTGGACTGCTGATGGGCGATTGCAAGGCGTCGGCGACGTGATCAAACTCAAGGGACTCAAATATGCTGAAGGCGGTGATGGCAAGAACATTGCCGTATTCGACCTCGCGCAGTTGTCTCAAGAAGACCCATACCTGGCATCTGAGCTCGAAAAGGCGCGCATAGCACTGGTAGAGCGGCTATCTGAGCATGACGACGAGATGGTGGAGAAATACCTGGACGCCGACGAAGATCACCTGGCTATCAGTGCCAACGATATAATTGAATCGTTGCGGAGATGCGTCTTGCAGCATCCACAGCAAGTAGCCCCAGTTTTTGCAGGAGCAAGCTTCAGAAATGTTGGCGTACAACCTCTCTTGGATGCGATAGTGGACCTTCTACCTTTTCCTGAGGAAAGGCCAGACCCTGAGGTCAGCCTTGATGCGACTACTAAAGGTGGACTTGGCGCCTTCTTGTCCGGCAAACTCGTCGTCGAAGCCAGTGAGAGCCGCAAAATATCTGGCAAAGCTTTGAGCAAGAAACAAGCTGCAATGTCACTCCAGAAGCTCGAAGCCTGTGCTCTAGCATTCAAGGTTGTTGCAGATGTCAAACGTGGAGTCCTGGTCTATGTGCGTGTCTACTCTGGAGCAGTCAACCGCAATGCTGCCTTGTGGAACACGAATCTTATGAATACCGAACGACCTCAGAGGCTGCTGAAGATGTATGCGAATGATGCGGTCGATATCGACTCCATTCCTGCTGGGCAGATTGGGGTCATTCCAGGCCTAAAATTTGCAAGGACTGGCGACACCCTCATTTCGTATCAAGGAGCCAACCCGAAGACTGGACCTCCACCACCAGTCAGCACATTGCAACTGCGGCCAATCAATGTGCCTCCGCCAGTGTTCTTTGTCAGCGTGGAGCCGAACAGCCTCTCCGAACAAAAGCAGATCACAGAGTCGTTGGCACTGCTGCTCCGTGAAGATCCCAGCCTGCATGTGTCTGTTGATGAGGAGAGTGGTCAGACCCACCTGTCCGGCATGGGCGAGCTGCACCTTGAGATTGCCCGCGATAGACTGGTGAACGACCTCAAAGCCAAAGCTCGCATCGGTAATATCGAGATCGGCTACAGGGAAGCGATCGTGGATGCTAGTGGAGCTGTTACAGAAACCTACGATCGTGACATTGGCGGTAAGAGCGCAAAGGCAGCCTGTACGGCTGCAGTTGAACACGCTCATGCACAGGCAACACGGGAGAACGGCAAGCATACCCATATTTTCGAGATGCACGACGAGAATCATCTTGTCATATCGACACCTACCCTGCAACATGATGGCTCGCCAATAGAAGAGGAGCAACCTGGTCTGCCAGATGAATTACCGCTACCAGTAATTCTTCAAGCCCTGCGTCACGGTGTATCAGCAGCGCTGGCGCGAGGTCCTACGCATGGCTATCCGCTGCATTCCACCATTATCAATCTCACCTTCGACCCAGCGCAACACATCTTTGCAAACACGACGCCTTCGGCACTCTCTTCTGCAGCACGTCTGGCGACGCAATCGGCGCTGAAATCCAGTGCCGCATCCTCCGAGACCGCCATGATGGAACCCGTCATGCTGGTCACGATATCGGTAGACGAAGAATCTCTCGGCTCGGTAGTGCATGACATTTCCTCGGCGCGTGGAGGTTCTGTTGTGTCTCTCGGCGCTGACGAGCAAGACACATCTTCTCCAGACATAGATGTGGCTCGCATATACACTCCCCCGGATCCTTTCGCAGGCAGCAGCACTTCGTTGAAGGCGAACGTGGGCACAGGGGGATCGGGCATGCGACAGATTGTGGCAAGAGTCCCTCTGAAGGAGATGGTAGGGTATTTGAAACATCTTCGAAGCTTGACAGCAGGCAGGGGAACGTTCACGATGGTTGTTGATCGCTTCGAGAGAATGAGCGCGCAGCGGCAGAGGAATATCGTCAACGAGATGAGAGGTGATTATGCTTAGCTGCCCGCGCTCATCTGTACAAATAGATTTGTAGGATAGAAAAGATGTACCTTAGTACGCAAGTTTCCAGCTCTTCACATGACTCCATCTATTCATGTAACTCTTTATCGTTCACGAAGATCACGCCGCTCAGCCCCATTATCAGCACTCGAAACCACAGCACTCTTCTCGTTCAGCACCCCGCTTTCCACATCCTGCACCGCAGTAGCCTGTAGCACCGCATCATCTCCATCTCCCTCCCCTCGAGACCCCTCATCCTCCGGCGTACCCTCCCTACAAGCCCACCGATCCACAAATCTCAAAACATCCTTCGACCAAATCCTCCCCATAACCAACAACCTAAACGGCACCAAGGCCGCAATAATCAGCGGAAACGCCGGTCCCGCAACCGTCAACGTCACAATAAAAATCACCACCGCCATCAAAATCTCAAACAATGTATAAGTATGAATCTGCCACCAAGATTTGATTTTCTCCGGTAGAGGCGGGAGGTCAGAAGGTGGTGTTAGGAGCTGAAAAGTTCGATTGAGGATGGGGTTTACGGAGAGAGATTGTTGACCCATGAAGAGGAAGAGACCTGCGAGGACGGAGGTTGGGGTTAGGCCGAGGACGAGTTGAAGGGGAGGGGCGATGAAGGCGAGGATAGCGGCTGCGTGGAGGAAGTGGGACCAGCGTTGTTCGTGGACGCGTTGAGTTGGAGTTTGGATTTCGTGTTCGATGCCGTGTTTGTCGATTATGATTTCAGATGTGGTTTCGGAGGGGTCGGAATATAGGAGGCTTTCGGAGTGGAGGGGTGCTTGGGGTAGGAGACCGTTGGCTGGTGGGATGCCGAGGATGCCGCAGAGGGCGGTGGTGAGTCCAAGAAGAACGATGTCTTGAGCGTAGCCAGTTGGTTTGCGGACGCCGTAGCGGCGGATTGTGCAGATTATGCTGCTGATTTCGTGGTCGAAGAAGAAGAGGACTGTGATGATGAAGCCTGGGATCATAGCGGCGAAGACCCAGGGTGCTGGGAGCTGCCAGAATGGGACATAGAAGTTGTCTCGGCCTGGACGAGTTGGACGAAAGCTTTCGCTGGATGTGTAGAGGGTATCTTTGTTGACGGACTTGAGATCGCCTGCGTATGGTATCCCGATGAAGAAGATGATACTGATCGCTGCGGCATATTCTCTGAGACCCATGCGAAAGTACTTGTGGATGATCGGAGGCCAACGTTCGGCAGTACTGAGGAATAGTGCGAGCATGAATGTCCCCACTGCTCCAATGATCGCGTATAGAAACGCTGCTTGATCCAAAGTCTTGTGAGCTCGCTCTAGTTCCTGTACAGCTTTGTGGAAGTAGATGATACTATTCAGCAAACTGAAAATCTCGCAGCTGAATTCGGTCACGTATAGCATAGTCCAGTCATGGGCATTGAAAACAGCCAACAGGATATGCATCCACCCGGAATGAATCAAAGTCCAAGCCATGAATTGAAGGAAGTCCACCTGGAACGTTTCAGCGCATAGTTTGTAGATGTTCTCAGCGAGGACCGTAAAAGGACCAGTAATGCCCAGAATGACCAATGGCTGTAATGAGAAGAGACTGAAAATGATTCCGCATAAACCAGTGCCGAAGACTATCTCAATCGTGCCCCAATTCTGGCCTGTCCGTTGGAAGAGGTCGGATGCGAAGGTGATCCCAGGTAACAAATTTGTAAAGAAGACGTAAACAGCGCTGGCGAGTACGAGTTGATTGAAGATCGACCAATCTGTCGGCCATCGCCCCAGGTATTGTTTGGCATCTTGCTGGAGTAATCGAGCTGGACGAAGCGTTCCATTTCTACGGAACAGGTCTCCAGTCTTTGCGATCCAGGACTTCTTCCCGACGCTCGCTGACATGTTGTCGATCTTGTTCAAATTTCCGTCCGCATGGAAGCACTTTGCCGTTTCATGGAGGTTTTCGCAAGTCGATCAGTGCGGAAGGGCCTGATCTGGCCATCACTGCTACTGTATGTCAAAAGCCGCTCCAAACCGCCACTTTGAAGGTGGCAGAAAAGATTCCACATCTAGATCTTGTCATTCTTGCTTGGCGTCGAGGTGGTCCTACACTGATCCAGCAATTGAGCACGTGGCATGATAAGCTTTGGTCTCCAAGACATCGCGAAGCTGAAGTTGACGTACACCCAAGAAGTGATTCTTGGCATCGTATGAGCATCTTATACTCTAGTCTTGTACAGCCTTCATGGCTATGGTCTTTCTAGGTCGATATACTGTTTTGCAAACTCGTCAAATTTCGTCGTGATCTGTATCATTCTATGCATTCTTGCATGTACACCCTGATATCCCTCCCAAACGCCATCGCTTCGTGAACAGATAATCACTCTGGTCGCCAACTCTCCAGGTCCAGCCCGCAGATATCCATACGCTTTTGTGCATATTCGCCGTACAACTTCGTATACGCCCAGTCGGCATCTTTGTGCTTCGGACGTGCTTCTCGCTTCATCGCAAAAGGCACATCGTACTGCGGACCAGGCAATTTCGGATCTGAGAATCGAATGTATGCAACATTGTCCAGGTATGCTGTTTGATTGAACTCTGAATCTGCTGCCACGTCGTGCAGAGTGCCGATGGAGCGGATCAATGCACCAGTATCCGTGCTCGAGTCCAGGAGTACTGGTTCTGAGAAGAGTGATGAGAGGTACGTGTCGTTGTAGCTGGTATACTCCGGTGTCTCGAGCGTTGCGTTCAATCGGTTGTATGTCGTTTTCGAAGGTTGTATGAGGAACAAGTCTTCCGAATGGATGTTGTCGTTCTTGACAGTATCGTGTAGCATGACGAAGGGCGAAGGTTCGGTGAAGCCCAATAGTGCATCGAGAGGTTCTGCATCGAGCACCAGTCCTGGCGTTTCTATCGCGAGTATGCGATCGATGCTGCCGTAGAGCTGGTACGCACTCGCCAGCGAGTATACATCTCCCTCCTCTTCATTGCTCCTTATTGGCTCCATTGGCTGTAGCATGACTCCATATCGTCTATGCGCCAGTCTCAATAGTCTTCTTGTGCTGTCGAGGTATGGATCCTCGCTCTCCCCCTTCTTCTTCTGCTGTACCCATGCGCTCGGTATCATGAGGATCCTCTTGGCCGGGCTCCTCATCTCGTGTAACCCTGCCAGCACCATGATAGCAGCGCAGAGATCATGATGCCGCTGCACGAGCTGCAGATGTGCCAGCCTATTCCAATCGAGCCGTTGCGCGTCCGATGTGTGGACATCTCGGTCGTAATCTGTCTTGATTATCTTCGAACCTCCATCTCGTCCAAACAACCTCGAGCGGTGCAGTTCCACGAACTCGGGCTCATCTTGCAACGATGCCGGTCGCTGTGGAATGCGAGGTTTCAATGCTTCCTGCAGTCCCTTGACCGTCCGTTGCTGAAGCACGTATCCAGAGAGAAAGAGCAGAAGAGTAAAGAAAACAACAATGGTGGAAGAGAGCGCTACCGACACTTGTGCTTGTGTCAGCAGTAGTCTCATTTCTGCATTCCGAAGTGGACAGTCGTAATAAGAATGCTGGTAGATATTTCTTGTGTCACGGCTAGCTGCATGGTCTCCTCGATCATTAAGCGTGACGAAAGTGGGACGTGGGATAAATAGAGTTGTCAATATGCTGTCGGACATGGCAACGCCAAGACCTTCACATGAATCGCATCGACGACTAAAGTTCTTCGCTGCCAACATCTGGATCTTCCGGTGACGCGCCTCGTGGTTTTCTCTGTTGGCAAGGATGGCGCATCAGGCCGACGCGAAACGTGCGCTCGATGAGCGAGGGTATACGGGCACGTTGGTCCGCGGCGACAATCCGCTCAAACTCTTCGAAAAGCCCGTCCGCGACCGGATTGTCGATTCGTACTACTGGAAAGAGCAATGCTTTGGCCTCAACGCTGCGACCCTGCTCGATCGTGCAGTTGAGCTGAGTTTCATTGGCGGAACATACGGTGTTGCGCAGAAACCCACGCCATTTTTATGCCTGGCATTCAAGCTTCTGCAACTTCTTCCGGAGCGCGAGATCATCACCTTCTACCTCGAGAAGGCGGGCGAAGAGTTCAAGTACCTCCGAGCTCTGGCAGCCTTCTACATCAGATTGGCGTGGGAGAAGGACGAGGAGGTCTATGCAACGCTCGAGCCATATCTGGCTGATAGCAGGAAGCTGAAGAGGCGCACAAGAGAAGGATGGGCATTGACACATATGGATGAGTTCGTGGATGATCTGTTAAACAAGACAAGAGTCTGCGCCACCACACTGCCCAAAATCAACCCGCGACTGCAGCTCGAGGATGCTGATAAGTTGGAGCCGAGAGAGAGTGCTCTTGGGGATGAGCTAGAAGAGCTGGATCGTGATGATGAGGAAGAGAGTCAGAACAGTGAAGGCGAAGTTCGAGAGAACGGGCATTCCAATGGCGACAGAGACGATCGCAGCAGGTCTGGAAGTAAAGACAGGAGCGATGCGAACATGAGCGATGCCGACTGAAATACGTTCGTTCTTGCCAGCGGAAGTCGATTTTACAGCGCACTTCTTGATGACGGAACTCGACTATGACCACAACTAGGCGCTGTTGGATCTTGATATTCCTTTGGGAGCGCCTTGTCATCGAGCACAGAAATGGTACCGTCTCTCACCTCAAGCGACCAGATGTGCTGCTAGCGACTCTTCCGTGGAGAGCAGCACAAGAAGTGCAGGCATGGCGAATACACAGCCCACTGGTCCGCTGCCTGCAGAGCCAAATCCACAAATGGTCTTTGAATTCGAAACCGAACATTCGCCAAGGTCTCCACTCCATCAGCTCTTGCTTGGTCGCACCCAAAAGGATCAATCAGCGTGCAGTATTCAGGGTCTCCAGCTGCACCACTGCGTACACAGCCTTCCAACTGCGGCGTGTGCTCTTGTGACACCTATAAAGAAGTGATTGTTTCCCTTTTTCCGGCCTCGCTGTCACGACCAACGCCATCATGGGTGCCTACATAGCACTCAGTCTACGAGCACGCGGCCTCATCAGCATCTTACTCGGAATTTACGGCGCATTCAATCCTAAGGAATTCTTCAACATTATGATTTCGCAAGGGTGGGAAGGCAAACATAGCTGCGACGCTACGTTGCACATTGCTCTCGGCAGAGCCGCCATGCAGGTTAGTACATGTGATGAGATCTAGTCCTTGTCAACCTGATTGATCTTCTCCGTATAGCATGGCTGGCAGTTGGTCGCTCTCGGCGCGCTCCTCCTTTTGCTCGCTGGCGAGACGTCTCTTCACAAGACCGCGGCGAGCATCGCGATATTCGCAAGTAGCTCCGCATTCGGCGTCTACTTAGGTTCCGAGGCTCCCCGCGGTGTGGCCATGTATCATCTTGCCTGGTGCTTTTTGCATACAGTGTCTTATGAGGTTGACAGGCGGAAGGACAAGAGGCAAGCAATGAGCAATAGAACGCACAAGAATGAAGCATCGAGCGATGAGAAAGCACAGCCCGTCTTTTAGCGTTGGTGTTGCGGCAAGGTATTACAGCGTAGCAGTTGTGAGCCTGACGACAGGACTTCCTGCTCCCCTAGCGACGCGCTACTGAACGGGCGAGCAGAGCAGATTCGTACAAGTATTGATCGTATGGCAACGAATGGTGGGATCGTGGAATGTTCCTTCAACGGTAGCAAGCGATCATTCTCAAAACTTGTTTGTGACATTGTGACTTCACGGACTGCCGCGTCTTGGCAGAGTCATTTGCCTTTGCGGCTACACTATCATCACATCAGCGCCACTTTCCTTGACTTGGTCGCTCGTCTAATGGCTTATTCAATCCGACTACCCGATAAAGGTGGTCAGGTAGTGAACGTGACCTCAAACCATAGCTCCTCCGCGGATCTGGTCGTCGATGCGCGGAAAGCATTTTTACCTGATAGTGAGCATTGTGCGTCCACTCTGAACGAGCTAGATCGTGTACTGTGAAATTGGCGTACGCATTGCAGCCCACTTGTTCGTTGTCTTGGCGCTGTAGAGTGTCATGATCTGCCGCACGCGAGGCAACACAACAGACACAATAGTGACAAGGCTTGTGATTTGCATGTTGCTTCTGTGCCTTGCCGTACGTGGACTATGGGAAACTGCATCCGACTTGTGTGTCGCGTAACGCGGCCGCGCTACCTGCTGGTGGCCGTCTTCAGGCGGTATCTGGCAGAATTGGGCGTCTTTGCACGATTGCGGTTCTGGTGATCCTCCTGCACGTAGCTGCTTGTTTATCAGCAATAATCTTACTTGCATGTACGCTGCCCATTGTGTCTGCTGCTGCACAGATAACGCAAGTGTCAGCCACGATCCGGAAGGCGTTGGATGTCACTTTGCTCTTGCATCTGCTGCAGTGCTCATCTCAGGTTTCACGTTTCTAGACTGCGCTGCGGTGGATCATTGTCTCAGCACGCTCCGGGTGGTCGTGGAGTCGGCAAGCTGATCGGGTGCAGAAGTGCTGGCCGATCTTCGATGCCGACGAGTTATCATGGAGCATGTCGTTGCCCTATTTCGACAGCGAGCAATATTCGGAATATGGAGGCGAGGCCGGTGGGCAAGGTGTGGACATGTATTTGTTTCAGTTTGACAGAAAACGTCTCGGCGCTCTGGCCAGCCGTTTCTTGAGGCGAGAGGGATGTCCATGTTTTGAGATCTGTGGGCGTCTCGATACAATGATCGAATCGTGGTGGACATGCTTAGAATGAGGATTCGAAGATGACGGCCACGACTCGCTTCGCTGCAAGCCAGATGGATGGTGCTGCAAGAGCACAATGTATGCAGAGTATTGGCTTGGCCGCAGCGGGCTACTGCAGCGTGTGCATCCTTCACTGCCGGGCAGAAAGCTTGAGTCAGCACGCAGCCATTGGGCGAGGATGCAATCGCTATCCGGCAAGCAACCAGGACTCCCCTATGTGGTCCGACAGGTGTTTGTCGCACATCATCTCCCGCTGTGCGCGGCGGTGGAGGAGAGGTTCCAGCGTGGTGCAAGAACAAGCGACGAGAGGTCGGCCGTGCTGGCGGTGCTAGCTACGCTCGTAGAAAGCATGATTGCAACGGCGGGCTGCTGGGGGATATAAATACCTTCTCGCCGCCCAGCAGCCAGCAGCGTCTGGTTCGGGAAGACTTGCAGCTCGTATCTGTTGCCCGCGCGAAGGCTGATCCTCTGCTCTTGTCGGCCGGTTGGAAAGTGCCGGGGCGGGTGATTGACAGCAGGGAAGTGAGGCTGAAGCGTCGCGTGGTGGGCAAGCAAGCAGCGCAAACCGACGGACGTGCGAAACATGGCCTGCGCCAAACTCGCACCGTAACGCTCTCCTCCCACTGCAGAATGGCCCATGGATCCTTCGTCGTCGCCAGCTCCCTTCTGATCGACCTTCAACACCGACGACAGCGCGCCGCCGTGCCGTCGTGAGAGCCTTCCACAGCGCCTGGGATCCCCTATTGGGCAATTCGGCGTGTGCCCCCGCGCCTCAGGCACCTCCACACACGCGACCTGCGACCATGGAGAGGCGAGTGTCCAACGCGCGGCTGCAGTCGCCGCTGCCCGATGCGGCGCAAGGAGGCATCGCCATCACGCGGCTGGAACGCAGCGCAGAGGAGCTGTCGGCGGGCGGCAGCGACATCGGGGAGGAAATCAGGAAGATACGGGAGAGGGAGCGGAGCGCGAGTCGCAGTGCATCGCGGCAGAATTCCATCCAGAGCAGCCACCAGGGAGGAGAGTTTGCTAGAGGCACCTCGCTGTCCAGGAGGCTCAATAATAGTAATAATCCCCCCACCGCTGCCCGCAGCCGTGCCAGCTCGTATGCCAACAGCATTGTCGACGTCAACACCCACGCGCGTTGGGGAGGATACTCGCCTGCGGGCCACATCGCCTCGCCCGTCGCCGCCCCCATCACCTCGCCCATTGGCAGCCTCCGGTCAGGCTCGAGCTGGACTCAGGCCTCTCTGCAACGCGCCGCCTCGGGCTCCAAGTCGTCGCGCCGCGGCCACATCGTCGTCGAGCCTCTGCAGGAGGGACGACCGCTGGATAGTCCGCTGGCCCCCAGCAGCGCCTCGCTGTACTCGCAGGAACACGCCATCTCGCGCCAGACCTCACACTCCTCCTTCGCCCGCCGCTACGACCTGATTGCGGGCCAGATCGAGGAAGCCCTCGCTACCATCCCGCCGAGTCCGCCCATCGAAGTGCAAGAGCAAGAGCGAGCCAACATGGATCACCATGACCCCATCGAACGACCGCACTCGGCCGACACCTTTCAAGAGGCCGAGTTGGCCTTCAGAGACTTCGACGGCGTGCATTACAACCCTGATACAGAGGAATATGTTGAGCTCGATGAGGAGGGGCATGAGATTCGGCGCGTCTCTGCGCGGACGTCGTCCGGCACGTTGGGAGACATGGCGTCGATGCTACGAACGCCACGACAGAGCAGGCCAATGTCCTCCGGCCGACCCATGTCCATGGCGCTTGGAGCGCCGCCGCCAGGTGAAGACATGGTGTATTACCCAGCACCTGTGCCACGGATGCTGAATATGCCCAAGAGACTGTCACAGCAACCGCCCCCGCATGTGCAGGCGAAGAGACGTTCGGAGATGCTACAGGCCATGCCACGGGCCAACAGAGAGTCAGCACCTTGGATTCCTCCCTTGGGCATTGGCGAGGAGGAGCAGGGAGAACCCAAAAGCGCTCGCTCGGGGTCACACTCGACTACACACGAAGATGCAAACCCAAGAGGCATGCTGAACCAGAGGATGAGCACAGTCAATCAGCAAAGCCTGCCACCCCAACTGCGCGCTTCTCTGTTCTTCCAGCAATCATCAGTGCCGCACGATGTCCAGGTCCAGAACGGGTCCGCAGTCGCAACCTTGGACGCCATCCTCGCATCGTCAGCCAATGCACCTGTGAGTGCCTTCACAGACCATCCATATGCGGGAGATGTCCGCAGCACAGTCTATGCTCCCGAGAAGCCGATGCACAATCGACGTAGCACAAGCACCACGTTGAACCAAATCAAGCAAGAATCTCCCAAGAGTGACAAGAAAGCGAGGCGGAAGAGCAGCATTGGGAACTTTTTCAAGAGGAGCAGCACGAATTTGGATGGCGAGACAAACGATCGAGCTCGCCCACCCAGTCGCGGAAGTATGCTAGATTTCAACGAGGGGGGCAACAAGCTACGAAAGAGGCGAAGCCAGATGAGCATGGGCCAGATGAGCGCTGGTGATGATCTGGACGACGCAGAGCGCGTCAGGCGAACGTCGCGCCAGGATCTCGGGGACTCTTCCAGAAGGCAATCAGGTCTTATTGATCAAGCAGTCAACGTGGACCACCCTGTGGGAGATGACACTGATCGTCATGGCCCGGACAGCCCGCATCGGACAGCACAGGCACTGGATGAGGGCGACCAGATCGATCAAGATTTCCGAGATCAACAGGAACGAGATGATTGGGACATTGAAGAGCCCGTGTTCGCGCAGCCTACCACTTTACTGGCAGAATTGCAAGTGCGCAAAGCACAGCTCAAGTCGCGGAATCGAACCGCGGCGACCGCGTTTCCGAACGGCATGCATAGTACCCTGCTTCAACTTGATGCGGTCGAGGCCATTGAAGCAAAGAAGCGCAAGAAGAAGAAAATCGCGCTCGCATGGGAAGACCATCAGGGCAATCCCGAGGATAGCGATGAGGATCGAGACGATGTTCCATTAGGCATGCTCTTCCCTTCGAAAAGCGGAAACGCACATCGTAAGATGGGCAATGAGGGCGATTGGGACCGACCGATGGGACTCATGGAACGGCGCGAAATGGAAGAGAATGAACCGCTGGGCCATAGAAGGAAGCGGCTGAATCCAAATGCGCCTGCGCTCAACAAAGGACAATCGGCATCGCGATTGCACCTGGCTGGTCAATCAGACATGCCGAGCGAAGACGAAGCCGAGGAGGGCGAAACTCTGGGGCAGAGACGACGGAGGCTCGCACTTGACGCTGCGATTTCGGACGTGCAAGAGGGCGGTAAGAGACCAGTCAGCACTTTCAGCGACGATCTACTGGGACAATTTGGTGGCCTCCAAGTCACCAACCCGGACGCTACTGCCTCTGATAAATCCACGGTAAAGGAGCAAGCCAACCAAGCTGAACAACCTCCTGTTGAGGAGAACGAGACGCTTGGCCAGCGCGCTGCGCGTCTGAGGAAAGAGCGTGAGGCATCCGGCCAGGCGCCAGGAATTGAGAGTCGGCCTACTCTGCAAACCTCTTCAAGCATGGCGAACTTGCTGTCTCGAAACCCTGTCGGATCCCGTCAAGTTAGTCGTGAAAGTGAGGCGGCGCAAGGCACTCTGTTGCATGCAAGTCAGCAACATCAAATGAAACAGAAGCAAGATTTGATCGCTGGCAACCTTCGGACGACTAGTTACGATCTGAACCAGCCGCTCGTCGATTCCCGGCCACGCGCAACGGCCGATATGTCCAATGGGCTCATCGGCAATGAGGCTAGTAGGCCTGCCAATGGCCTCTTTGTCGGCGCGAAGCCAACGGGAGGCGTAAATACCACTTTCTCGCCAGCTGCCATGAATCGGTCCACTAGCTTCGGCGGGCTTCTCGGTCAGCAGGCGAGCCGGCCTGCTAACGGACTTTTCCAGCCACAGTCTCACAACGCCATGGGCGGAGGATTGCCAACATCTGGCTCGATGCCCATGTATGGCATGAACGTTGGCGGCCAAGGCTACTTTGCCTCCCCTACAGCCGGCATGGCTTATAGCGGCTACGGTGCTCCACCTAGTATGATGGGATATCCTGCAATGCCACAATACCAGCAACAGGCGGTGAACCCATCTGCGTACTACGCACTTACCGGCGGGTATGGGTACCACCAACCTCAACAACAACAAGCCTTCCCCAGTCAACCTGCGATGACTGCCAACATGAATGGTACAGCATTCACAAATCCGGCACAAGCATCATCCATTGAGCGATGGAGACAGAATATTGCACCGGCATAGATGCTGCCGGCGCCTTTGTCCAAATAATTTTGCGCAATTGTAAGCGAACGGCCAGTGACCATGAAGAGATACGGTCTTCCTTTGTACACGAGACATCAAGACTAGCATCGGGATGGAGTTTGACATTTCAGCGGCATCATATATGGGCTCCGGGTGGGGACAAGCGTCGATCTAACAAAATTCTAATTAGCATGATGTTTGCGTATTCCGGCTTCGGCTGACAATGAACAGTTCGTATGATTCCTCTGCCTCCAAGTTCTCACTCCCGTCACGTTTCACGCACGTCAATCTACCGCCTGACCGGTCGCGATCGATCGCAGTTGCGAACGACCATTTGTCGTGTCAACTCCGGGCTTGCACTGATCAAAGCGCATGGTGAGTTCCGAGCAGCCATTGTTGCGATAGCACATGTGACCAACTCCTAGCGAAAATGTCTTAGGTGGTCTCCATGCGCCCCACTGATGGAGTGGCGGCGAATGTGGAGCAAATCTGGGGATCTGCACGTCCTGTCAAGATTCCGTTACAGCTGTGGAAGAGTCTTTACCCCTACAACGCACCTTCATGTTTGACAATCGCCTCAACCTCGGAAGCCCGGTGAGTATTGCACCGGCGACAAAATTGCACGACGCGCAAGATGAGGGGAAGCGCGTGTATAAAAGAGTGCCGTCAGGTGGGATTGACATGGATGAACTCAAGCCTTCTCTCTGTCCAACATGAGGCTAAGATTTCGACCGCTATTGGCATTGCTTGCTTTGCTAGGCTCAGCCACTTCCTCACCAGTCCACAATCCTCATGACGAGCTTCTCATTAAGACAGATGTCTTTGCTGTGCAAGGAACTGTCTGGCCAAACAACTCCGCTGTGTACTTCTTTGGCAACATACCATACGCGGAACCTCCAATAGGCAACTTGCGCTTTCGACCACCTGTGACCAAGTCTCCAAGCTCGGAGGTCAGGAATGGAACTTGGTTCGGGCCTAGTTGCATACAGTACAACAATGGCCAACCGACGGTATACTCGGAGTACTTGAACGGATTCTTGCTGTCGCCAGGACAGAACCAGAGCGAGGATTGCTTGACGGTGAATGTGTGGGCGCCGAAAGATGCGAAGGCTGGCGACGATTTGCCAGTCATGATCTGGATCCATGGAGGTGGACATACTTCTGGTGGTGCGGCAAGCCCTTATAAGTATGGAGATCGGTTGGCTGCTGATCAGAATGTGATCGTTGTTGCGATGAAGTAGGCACTCTTCGTTCTTTGAGTTTTGCTCGCGCTAATGAAAGTCATAGCTACCGCGTCAACATCTTTGGATATCCTGGCGCTGCTGCTCTCGACGGTCGCAATCTTAATCCTGGCCTGATGGACCAGCGCAAAGCAGTTGAGTGGACGTACGCCAACATTAATGCCTTTGGCGGCAGTCCGGAGCAGATGATCCTCTTCGGCCAATCAGCTGGAGGTAGCTCCGTCGACATGTACTCATACGCCTACCCCTTCGATCCTCTAGTCAAAGGTTTCATCGCGAAATCCGGCGTCGCCTCGAACGGCCCTGTCCCCACTGGCTCCAACTTCACCTACGTCGCCGACCTCGTCGGCTGCGGGAATGCGACCTCCTCAGAAGCCGAACTCCAATGCATGCAAGAAGTCGACGCCGAAGCCATCATCAAAGTCTACAACGAATACAATTCCACTCTCAATGAAGGCCGCTCTCTGTCTTTCAGCACAGCAGCCGACAACCAAACCCGCTTCACAAACTACACAGATCTCCAATCCCGCGGCCTCTTTGCCCAAATCCCAACCCTCTACAGCACTACAAACAACGAAGCCATCACTCTTGTCACTTATACCGGCCCCTCAGGCGTCAACCAAACCGAGGTCGACCTCCGATCCGCTTCTGGTTTCAGCTGTCCGGGCGACCAAGCCGCTGCAGCGAAATCTTCCCTAGGCGTGCCAGTTTGGAGAACAAGATACTTCGGTGAATGGCCGAATCTGAACCCTCTGCCTTGGTTGGGAGCATATCATTCGAGTGACATCCCGATGATTTTTGGGACAAGTGACCTGCTTGGGGAGGATACCGAGGCGGAGAGGGAGGTTAGTGAGTATTATCAAAGTGCTTGGGCGGCTTTTGCAAGGGATCCGGAGAACGGATTGCTGGAATATGGATGGCCGAAGTATGTGCCGAGTGAGGAGACTTTGATTGAGCTTGGGAGGGAGGGGACGACAGAGGCTGTCTTTGTGGCGGGGGATAAGTTTCAGGGGATGTGTCAGGGTTGATCGATACGATGTATTGTGGTCAAAGCCAGCACTAAGCTGCAAAAATATCATTTGGTACCAAATAGCGACTTTTGCGATCAAACAAACATAACAGCACACAACACTAAAGCCCAGGTGATCAAAGATGACACTTCAAAAACCCCTTTGGGAATCCCTGTCTCACCTCGCTCCAGCTCGTATTGCTCGCCGTCGAATCAGGATCGTATCCCGCCGTACCCAAAATCTTCTGAATCTGCCGCTTACGGATTCCAACATTCGATCCTTCGAACAAAGGCAAGCATAGCGCATCATCCATCATGAGACCGTACGGTTGTTCAACATCGTACGCCGTAACTCCGACTGCTTGCATAGCTTCCAAGACACATTGAATCGCCGTCTCGGAGCCATAAACTTTTGCTTGATAGGCGAGTTCGGCTTCGCCGGTTTTGTCGAGATAGTCGCAAGCTTTCCAGGTTAGGTAACGGGTTGTTTCGAGGCGCATCTTCATGCTAATGAGGAGGTCTGCGACGCTTTGGTATTCGATTGTGGGGCGGGAGCCACCGCGCTTTTCGGTTGTGACGATTTTGAGGGTGTGTTCGAAGCAGGATCTCATCTGGTATGGTGGGTTAGCTGGTGTTTGCTATGGTGTGGCAGAATTACTGACCAGTCCAGCAGCACCGGCGCCGACCAACGCGGCAGACTCAGTGAAAGCGGCGACGTTGACAATGGCACCTTTGCCGGGATTCGCAAGAATGTTCTTGATTGGGACACGGAAGTTGGTGAAGTGAGTACGTGGTCCGGAATGGGCCTTGAATCCTACGTCCGCTTGTTAGTACCTGCTGACACGGCAGGCTTGTAAGTGAGAATCAGTTACCATGAGTTTCAATGTCACCTCCGACGCGGAAGGCATTGGCGTTCCTTGGGTCATCGAATTCTTTGCGGGTGATGACCACGATACCAATAGTGTCCGCCGGAGCACCTCGGGTACCAAAGCGACACACAAGGCAGAGAAGCTCGGGGCCTTGGAAGTCCCACTGAAGGAACAGGTCAGCTGCAGAGGCAAGGGACAAGTTTTGCTACACTTACGCCTCCACTGTTGGACGCCCAAATCTTTCCTCCGTTGATGATGACGTCTCCTCCTTCAATGCGTGCAAGGGTCTGCACACCTCGGCCACCTTCGTTCTGCAGCCAATTGGCCGATCCAGTGGGCTCGGAGAAGCCGAGCGCGGCCAGAGGGGTTCCCTTACAGGTCAGGAAGGGCGTGATGAATTCTTTCTTCTGCTGCTCAGTACCACTGCAGTCTGTCAGTAGTTGACCTCAGGTCGCCACAGTGACAATTGCCAGATTCGGAGTGCAACTTACTACATGAAGATGGGAGCCAGTCCCAGGCCAACCACCAACCAAGTGATTGGCAGACTAGAGTCCTGCGCGAAGAACTCCTCGCATGCCAAGGCAACATCGACTAGACTCTTGCGAGTACCGCCGTATTCCTCCGGGATTTGCATCTTGATCCATCCGCCCTCGACCATTTGGCGATAAGCGTCCTTCGTGGCACGGAAGCGGTCGTACTGATTCGGTAGCTGAAGGTACTGTGCACGACATGGCGCAATCACCGTTTCAGCAAATTTGCGTGCGGAGGCCTTGAGAGCAGCCTGCTCTGGGGAAAGGGAGAAGTCGATAGTCATCTTGTAGGCGATCTGCTAGGAGGATGTCGCGTTGTGTCTGCAGAGACGAGATGTCGAATGAGTCTGTGAGGCACTCCTTCATCGTAATCGCACCAGTCTTTTATATGCTTGTCTTCGCCTCGTCGTCAATGACTTGTCCCTCACGACCACGACCTTCCCCTCTTTTGACCGGCGAGATAAGGAAAGTGAGCTGTCGTGTAGCGAACCATTCCCTGCGATGCTGGGTCGAGAAAGTCATCTCATATCATTTCGCATTTGCGCGTTGACGTACCGTAGATCACCGGGAGCCTATGGCCGGTTCAGTCGGTGAAAGCTTCCTGAGTCGAGTTAAGTCCAGCCAAGGCCGACTTCTGCTCGGACAGAAGTCCGAATTGCATGCTCAGGGCCAGCCTTGTTAGGGCACGAGCGCAAGTACGGAGATGTAACATATCAATGTCGCCGGCCCGAGTGTCTGGTGTCTTTGCGTGAATTGCTATTGGTTCGTTCGAAATGTCTTTCCCTTTAGGGACGAGTGCCTAGAATGCCCTTGCGCTCAGGTCGTGAAAGAGACTGTACCAATGAACGTCATACCTTTGTTGAATTCTACCACTCTCGCTGAAGACATCATGAATTGGGAGAATCGCAAGGCACAGGCCAGCAAGACGTGGTTCTGGAACAGTGAAAGGCGCCGAGCAGTATAGTTCGGACCAAAAATCATGCGTGCATCCAGGAGGTCGATGTGCGCTCTACGTTTGGCCCAACGGCTACCGTCACCTTTATCGAGATGCTGGTCGGCGAGGGCCTCGTTGCACATGCAATTACTACAGAAAGTATGACGCTCACTGATTGTATTAGTCGCTCAGTCCAATCAGGAAGCTCGAGATCGATAAGAACGAACCCTCGCGATGCCAGCTATAAGCTTCCTATCATGGAAGGCGTTCGGTGGCCTTGAGTAGAACGATTGAGTGAGTAGCCTCTCTCACGGAGATGCGGAGCGATAGGCATGCGAGCGGGCATTCGCTGACGTTTGATCAAGGGGGACGCGGCACAGGGGTCCGGGATGCGAAGTCGAATATTATCATCCAAATAGAGCCTGCATAGAACGACGATGACGAGCTACTCCTTGTGCATTTAGATGCGAGAGTGTTATCGGGCTGTGTCGATGACGGTTGCGATCGATCCCGAGGAGGCATATTGGTGGAGTCTGTTCGAGCGCAACATGTGCGAAGGACAGGGAGCATGCGCTTGACAATGGTTTTGCCAATTTTATCCGAGCTCATGCCAAAGGTGTTGACCAAAACAGTGTACAAATCTGCAATTGCCACGGAAGAGTAATGGCGTCCCATGAATCGGACTTGTATTTTGAACAGACCTTTCCCAGTTTATCCGGCCTGTGGCTGCTTCCGAAAACGGCGGCTTACTCGAGACACGTGCTGCTTTGTGTATCTGGCGCGAATCTGGGCTGCAATGTAGTTCTTCATCTCCTTTTCTTGCCAAGCTCAGCCTGCTGTTGCAGCTTTAAACCCTCGGCGATCCTGCTATACGATTCAAACAAGATCCAGAACGGGATCAGCACCCATAGCGCACCGTTGAAGAAGACCAGATAGATCCACTTGTACATGAAGTTGTCCGTGACCAGATTCGGCGACCCAGTCAACCATTCTGGCGCGAAAGTCATGAAGCCTCCGTACAGCTCTCCAGTAGCCAGGACTGTCATCCAGAACCAAGCGTCTGCTGACTGCTTGCGCAGCTTGTGGCAGATCATGACAGCTATTGGTCCAGCAAGGAAGACAGTCAGCAGTTCGAGGCTGATGACTGTGAGATCACTGCCGCCCCATCGCTTGTCTGCTTTCGCATATTCCCTCCACAAAGCAGCGAAGGGATTCGTGCCATAGTCTGAGCCGTAGACGCGATCACTGCGTCCCAAGAAGAATATATCTGGAATCAAAAATCATGAGCATAAGGCAATTCCACAGGGATGAGTCTTGTTGGCTTCGAGCCCAAGGCAGAGCAGCTTACCAGGCGGAAGGTACGGACTTGCGAGTATCGACCCGCCACTGGGAGAAATCTTGTCGACGAGGTCGGCAACATTCGCGTAACTGAAGAAGCAATTGTACAGGTAGGAGCCTTCCAGAATGAAGTGAATCAAGGCGTCGAAGGCATGCCACACGAAGAGGACGCGTATCTTGGCAGATGCATTTCTTGGAAGAAGGGCAAGAGAGGTGGCGTATGCTGCTGCCAGGATAGCGACAGTCGCGCCCAGAGACAATACGGTCGTCGTGCTGATGAGCGTGGGGGCTTGGCTGTCCATTTTGCTGGTTCAATGCGTGTATTGATGCATTGGGAAGACGACGCGAGGTGCAAGCTGACGCGAACCCTCGGCTGCCAAGCCCTATGGCCGATCTTCGTCCACAGTGGTCCTGTCAAAACGGGCATGCGAAGGGCGCAGGAGAAGTGTATTTTAGTCCATCTTTTACCATCACAATTCATCTCTTCCTCACTTCACACCCCGATACAGGCGGCCTTCAAAAGCTCAGAGGTGTCGTGCTCAAGCCTGTGCTCGGATCCGGTTCGCGAGACGTCAGCTCAAGAGGATACATTGCAATGGATCGCGAACCAGGAGACTTCTCGCCAACCAGGCACTTGGACACGCTGCGCGCCCTCTGATGAACGCACAATCTTCTTAGATCCATCACTCCGCCGTCGAACGCCATCATCCGAGCCGAGAGCTACCTGTGTTTGGTGCATCGGAACGGACGCTGCTTGGAATCGAGCAAAACGAGTACACCCAGCCGTGATATGCCTACGCGGTGCATCGTTTGCTTCGAGGCTATCCCAGGCTAATCTCAACAGAGGAGGTCGGCTTGGTGGCGGAGGTTGGCAGCGCCCGCTCCCCTCTATGGTGGGCTGGGCACGGATCCGATGATTCCGTCTCGGAGGTTCCGAAAGCTTACCTACCATACTGACTTCTGGCTCACAGCTTCCACAAAACGTCGATGGAGTGCATGGCCTTCCATTTGACCGCAGCCACAATGTTACATCGACGTCCTGACAGAGCGTTTACTGATCATCAAGTCGGCGCTTATGCAGAGGCAGGATCGAGCTGCTACGGCCGAGTGGTATATGCTGCTGAAGAAGTAACGACAAATCTCTGGCCAAAGGAACAATGTGTATTTTCCAGCACCGCGAGTGTGTGCAAAAGCATGAGCAAAGCCACTGCTGGCTCTCTCCCAATGTACCTCTAGAGCGTTTCGCCAAGGCACGGAGTACGATCTGTTCTTGTTCCAAGTCCGGATGAAATATTTGCCTGAATCTGCTGCATTGAGGAAAACAAGGCTTGCAACAGCGGAGGAATGTCCTCCTAGTCCGCTGTCAACGTCCACATCTGCAGCCTCTCAGCAGCCACATATCGGTACCACGCCACAACATCTTCACAGGCTGCACCGATCTCCAGAGACATCGCTTCCGGTCCCGACGAGGACTTATGTTCGATGTTCGCCAAGTTACACCGACAGCTGTAGTCGATCTTGGCCATGCCTGGACGCGTCGATGAATATGGGGCCCCAGACTTTTGAGTTGAACTAATGCTATGTTCGACCAGCTTTAGCGATATGCGAGCCATTGGAAGGCCAGACGCACGGCCGGAAGTCTGCACACGTGGATTTTCTCTGCTTGCATGGGAGCTGCTAGCATCAGAAACACGCTAGAAGACACGAAGTGATCTCTTCTATGCCTCGTATGCTCTAGGCCAATGTCCTAGCCGCGGGGCTGGGTGGCATGCTAGAATGCTTAATTCGCTCGGAAAGTGTCGCCTCTGGTTCGAGAGCATCTAGCGAATGGTGGCGGCCAGGACTATTCTTGCTGCACGTATAACGCCTCCAGATGGCGCTGCCAATGGAGCAGATAGGGCAGCATGCTGCCGTATCACTGATATAAAGCCCATCATGATTGTCCCCCTCGTCACTCGATCAAGGTCACTCGTCTCAGATCTCTTCTCCCATTCAACCAATCATGGCCACCACCATTGTCAATCAAGATATGGGTCACTCCAGCTCCGGCGATGTGACACCCATTCGCGAGAAGACCGATGTCGCCTACATCGAGAAGGCTGATGTTGATGCCGTTAGCAACGACATTCCATACATCGATCCTGAGAAGCAGCGAAAGCTGGTTCGCAAGATCGACTGGCATGTCTTGCCCCTGGTCATGCTGCTCTACCTCAACTCCTTCATCGACCGGTACGTCTCGCGATCAGAATTTTTGATGGCGGCCAATACTCATGATTGATCAGAGTCAACATCGGCAACGCACGTCTCTATGGTCTCGAAGCGGATCTTGGAATGCAGGGCAACCAATTTCAGATTGCTGTATCAATTCTCTTCGTCGTAAGTATAGCCAGCGCATGCAAAACCGCGAAGAGGAAACAGTCACTGACTGAGGTCCACCGTTCAACAGACATACGTTATCTTCGAACTTCCTAGCAACTTGGTCATGAAGAAATACGTTCGTCCCTCGAGATGGATTGCTTGTGAGTGAGGAGAGATCACAATCGGAGATATGATCACTGAACGAGGACATAGCTATCACAATGGGTTGGGGTCTGGTCGCCACATTCTCTGGCTTTACCCAGTCGTACGCGGGCCTTCTTGTCTGCAGACTGCTTCTCGGAGCCACAGAAGCTGGTATGTGACTCGAAACCAAGCACGATCGACAGCTTCGGCTAACAACTGGCAGGTCTGTTCCCCGGCATGGTGGTCTACTTGACCTTCTTCTACACCAAGAACGAACTTGCACTCCGCACGGCGTACCTCTTCGTCTCCGCAGCCATTGCTGGTTCGATCGGAGGTCTTCTCGCTTACGGAATTGGTTTCATGGACGGTCTCGGTATGTACTCGCCTCAGTTTTACAGGCGTTGTCATGTTACTAATGAATGAACAGCTGGATACTCTGGCTGGAGATGGATCTTGATCATCGAAGGTCTCCCAACGATCATCCTCGCTGTAGTCTGCTGGTTCTACCTCGCCGATGATGCCAACAATGCCTACTTCTTGAACGCGGAGGAGCGTGAACTGGTCGGTCTTCGCCAGAAGGCTCAGACAGGCGTTACGGAGCACTTCGACTGGGCAGACTCCAGGAAGGCTCTCATGGACTGGAAGACCTACGCGTTCTCGGTCTCACAAGTAAGTGCAGCCACAGGGAAGCACACTCTAGTCCCGTCCGCTAACACTCAAACAGTTCGTGAATGCATGCATGCTTTACTCATACAGCACCTTCTTGCCGACCATTATTCTTCAAATCATGCCCGATGCCGGACGCGCAATCACTCAACTTCTCACAATGCCTTGCTATTTTGCGGGAGCCCTGACATACGTATGTCTGGCCTGGCTGTCCGACAAATTGCAACTCCGTGGTCCCATCGCCGCCTCCGCTGGTGCTGTCTCCGTCATCGGCTACGGCGTTCTTCTCAGCAACGGTGCACCAGGCGTCCTCTACTTCGGTTGCTTCCTCGTAGCTACTGGCATCTACGTCGCTCTTGGTCTCAACATCGCCTGGCTCAACACCAACAACCCTCGCTATGGCAAGCGTACAACTGCCTCCGGCACGCAAATCATGTTGGGCAACATTGCCGGCACTGTGGCTCCTTTCTTGTACCCAACTCAGGATAAGCCTCGCTTCATCAAGGGTCACTCTATCAACCTGGCCTTGGTAGCGCTCGGCGTGATCGTCTTTGCATCTCTTCACCTATACTTTGCGTGGGAGAACAAGCAGAGGAAGGCAGGCAAGCGCGACCACAAGATGGAAGGCAAGACTGAGGAGGAAGTTCTTGCTATGGGTGATGAGAATCCAAGATTCATGTATACGACTTAGAGTGCTTATCAGGCAGAATATACCCACGTAGCTGAGTTTCCGGCAGGCCCCTGCGGCGCTGTTGCGCCCCTTCTTTATACCAGGAAGCACAGAACTCTTTACATTCCCAGAAGGCGAGCTGAATTTCGCGATCGCTTCCAGTAGAGAAAGCCTAATCTCCGAGAATTAGTTACAGCGACTTTCCAGCCGTCGCTACCATTGGTAGACGGAAAATCTCCATTTCCCCAGAGAAAGGCATAGTAGAATGGCTAATTTAACGCCATTTCCCTCATTAGGCATCCTGATCTCTGAATCATCGAAGGCTTCACTGCTACCTTGCTTGGAGACCATTCAGATCATGCCGCGATGCATCAATCGGAACACGACTACATACATCTCTCTCCAATACTCTCAACATGAAAAGCAGGCAGGCATTCTTCTATTGCTGTGCTTTGAGACAATCCTGAATTCGGAGTGGACATGAGTCTTGCCAAGCTCACCCATTGTATCGGATGGGCTCTGTTTCCATTCTAGATTCGTACGATTCTCAGAATCAATGTCTATCTCGATTGGAGCGCCGGCAGCCTGTACGGCAGCCTTGCACCGTTCCAATAACGGGAAGCATAAGTAAGCTTCCATCTCAATGCTTCCGAAAAACAGCTACGGGTTGTCTTACTGCTGGGCTTGCACTGAAGCTGATATTGGAGTCCATAGAATTGATACCAGATCCACCTCAAATCACGGTGTGACCTTTGCTTCCGGTTCAGTGTCTGTGCTACTCTCTAGATCCATTCTAATCCCGCAGCAGATACTGAGGGCATTCATAGCAGCTCTCAGGTCTGCAATTTTCAAGAAGCACGTGCAAGCTTCCAGATCTATGCTTGCAGCAGACAGCCTGGAGTCTTCTCATTGCTGAGCGTTCAGCTGAGATCTTTGATTGGAGTCGACGGAAAGTTGCCTCACTCACCTCAAATCCCATGTGATTCGATCTTCCATTCTCGTTCTCCAGATTGTGTCTGGTCTTCGACCAGACACTGATGGCATGAACAGCGGCTTACAGGTCTGCAATCTTGGAGAAGCATGGGCAAGCTTCCAGTTCCATGCTTGTGGGAATCGGCTGGGGATGTCCACATCGCTGGCCTCTCAAACGAATCCTGATATCGGAGTCAACCATGGCTTGCAAGATACACCTGGGAATTCATGTGATTTGTTCCTCCATTCATGTTCTTCATATCATTGCTGATCTCAACCAAAATCCTGATGGCGTACTGAGGAGCTTCCATTCGGGCAGGTTTCAAGAGGCACAAGCAAGTTCCGATTCCGTTCTTCTGGACGACAGCCAGGGGTTTTCTGATTCGTGGGCTCTGTGACAAATCCTGATATTGGAGTCAGCGAATTTTCTACCGTATTCACGCCGAATTTCATATGACTTGTTCTACCAATCCAGAATTTCTCCTGCTCTCCAAATGATTTCTGATCCTCAATCGCACGTTGAGGGGATGCATGGCAGCTTTCAAATATGCCAATCTTGAGAAGCGCAGACTACACTCCGCTACTATGCTTGCTGTAGATCGCCGAGCATTTCCATCTTGCTGCGCTCTGAGACACATTCTGATATTGGAGTCAGCGGAGTTTCTGCCATATTCATCTCAAATTTCATGTGACTTTTTCTTCCAATGCAGAATTGCTCCAGCTCTCCAAATTACTTCCGATACTGGATCCCACATCGAGGGCATGCACAGCGGCCTCCAAACCTGCGATATTAGAGCGACATAGGCAGAAGACCACTTCAATGGCCAAATCTCACCACTTTTACAAGGGAAAACAAGTGGGCTGAGGCCACCAGGACAACATATTTTCTCCAAGTGCCATTTCAAAACACCTTTCTATCGCAACTACAAACGTCAATTGCCGGCCAGCCGTGCCCGCGAGGGCGCGGAACTGGCATTTTCAGCAGAAACAAGCAGCAAAACCACCCCAAAAAACACTCACTCAAGCATTCTCCATCTCGTCCTCCTCGAAGTCGAATTCGTCGCCGTCACCCTCGCCGGCTCCGCGCGTCTTGAAGATTGGAGACTCTGAGCGGTACTCCGATGTGCCTCTGCCGGCATCGTCCTCATCCTCGCCCTCGCTCTCCTCCGACTCGTACTGGAAGGGGCCAGCTTTCTTGAGAACCGTTGGTCTCAGGGCTGGGTGTACGCCCCTCAGCTCCTCCGGGACATCCGAGCGCGCTTCCTCTGCCTCCTCCACTGCACTCTCAGCCATTGCGGCTGCACGGCGAGCCTCGTAGTAGGCGTCTTTTGGCTCGAGAGTGATGCTGTCCCATGGGTAGTCTTCGCTGTAGACGTGGACGTGCAAGAAGTGGGTGACCGGGTACTGGTTGAGGTCGAGGGCCGAGTTGCTCTTCTTGAGTGGCTACATTATATTAGCAGTGAATGCGTGATCAAAGTGAAGGTGAAACTTACCAGGATCCACTGCTTGACGTCCTCCTTGATTTCGGACAGGCGATGCTCGACACAAGCCATGCCCTTGCCAGTCATCGGGAAGCGAGCGTGGAAGCTCAGCTGCAGCATCTTGCGGTCGAGATATGTGTCACCGCCCTTGCAGATAGCGTTGCAGAAGGCCCAGCCACCGTCTTTGGCGTGGTGAGTGCGGTCAGAGGCCATCAAATCGCAGACCCAGTGACGGAAGATGGTCACTGCGATCCACATCATGATGTCGTTGCCATACGAGGCGCGAGACACGTTGTCCTTGTCGCCAGGCTTGAACTCGCGCAGGAGCATGGAGGGGTAGTATGAGGCCAGGTATCTCGAGGAGTCGCTCACTGTCTTCTTGACCCACTCGCCCTTCTTTCTCAGCAGCTCAACTACCTCATCTGGAAGAGATCCGTTGACCAGAGCAGCTTGCACGTGATCGGTGTTGTATTGACCGGCGGAGTGAATGAGTGCTTCTTTGAAGATGGCGCGGGACTTGACGCGAGAGGCAAACCCGAGCCAGGCGGTCGGGTTGTCAGCAATGGCCTTGTAGAGGGTCTGTCCGGCGCCCAGCAAGGTAGCCTCGATCGGCTTGCTGACGATGCGGACGCAGTCGAGATTCTCGGCCACGATGGTCGCCTGGAAGGCGGTGGCGAGGAGTTTGGCGAGGCCATCTTCCCTGAAAGCACGAGTCAGTGAGTTCGCAGCTGAGTTGTGTAGCAGCCGGAGCTGGATGGGAAGAGCTTACTGAGAGTCACCAAGATCAATCGGCTGATTGTAGAAGGCGCCCAGCACGAGGTCGTGCGCCAGCACAATCGGGTTAGGCTCACGGCCGTTCTCCAACTCGAGTCCGAGGCCAGTGGGTGCGCCTGGTACAGGGCGTCCATTGGGATCGAGAGGCACCGCCTGAAGGACGTAGGTCAAGTTCTGATCCTCCTCGTCGATGTATGGGTTCTCAGCCAGCACGAGCTTGTGACGGATCAAGACTCCCCTCCTGTGCGCTGCATTGTTCAGCTGAGCGGCGTAGTCCTCACTGAGAAGCTCGCGCATGACGGACGACGAGTTCTTGAGGACGCCGCTGTGCAGCTGGTACTGGCGACTGCCGGAGAGCGAGATGCGGACATCGCCGTCGGCGAACTGGGGGAAGGACTGGCCTGTTGGGTCTGGCTGGTCCATGACGGTGGTCGGTCGGGAGTGCGCGGTGTGTGAGAGGAGAGGGCGTGTGGAAGGTGTGTGGGTTGGTGTTGTGATGGAAGCGGTGGTTGTCGTGGAAGAAGAAGAAAAGGCGGAGGGTGGACGGTGAAGGGTGAACAAGAAAATCAGGCAGCGCGGCGGAAGTTTGTGACTGAGTGGCGCAAATGAAGCTTGAACGCGCGGGAAAGGAAACACCCACCTGTTTTCTACTCACTTCCCTTTCACAGGCCTTTTGCGTCCTTGCGTGCCCCGTGAAAACATGCCTGCTTGCTCGTGCAGTGCTTGAGACTGTCATAAACAAGGCGGCGCCCCTATTTCTTTGTGCCATGTCCGCTGACGAAATACCCATCAGCTGCAGCAGCAGAAGGCAGGACAGTAGGCAGGTCGCGCTCAGCATCAGATGCTGGTGCAGAAGGATGAGCTTATGGGGTTGCGAGTACCGCATAAATACGGCGGTCTCCATGTTTTCCTGTGCCATTGCCGCCAGCATTATAGACACTTGCTGGGTTGCAGCAGAATGCGAGCCAGCAGAACGACCGCGGTCGATGTCAGCGCTCGGTGCAAAAACACTTGCTTGCGCAGCGCTCATGACCGTCACAAAGACCGTGCTGTCCATGAACGTCTGCGTAATGCTCGCGAGCCAAAAATCCATGTGCTGGTCTGCAGCAGAAGGCGGCGCAGCAAAAAGTCATCTTAGAAACAACGTACTCTGCAAAAGGACTGACTTGTGCAGTGCTCATGGCCGTCACAAAAACAGTAGCTTCCACAGATTCCCGTGCCATTATCGCCAGCAAAATGGACATTTGGTTGACTGCAGTAAAAGGGTGATCAGCAAAAGCGCGGCACCCAGCCGATATCAACAGCTGGTGGTGCAAAAAATTTGTGTTCGAACAGCAAAACTCTAAGTCTTTCCCAAGGACTCGAGGGAAATCCAATGCTACTAGAGAGTGCGGTGCCGGCCGTTCTACTAGATCATGGCGAGAGGATTCTTTGTTACATGTCACAGGGAGCACGGGACCCAAGACTTACCGTTACTACGAATTCCACCATTATGCCAATCCGCCATTATCGGAGACGGGGCGAGAGTGACCGAAGTTTTGTGGCTTATAACTCTTAAGTCAGACAGGGTCCATCCGCCTTTGCGTAGAAAACCGGTCTCCACGGCGGTCTGACGGCTGAACACGCTCTCTCTGAGTTGGAGGAGGGAGGGAGCTGCATGAGTATCTTCATCAGACCATCAAACACGGTCGCAGGCCGCTGCATGGTCGTGTTTCAACGTGCTGGCAGCGAGTAGCGGACGAGAGGGGCGGAGTACGCTCGGCCGAGACGCCAGCCAGCTGTGGCTACAGCAAAGCCGCAAGACGGCTGCGAGCCAAAACGCAGCGGCACCAGTCATGCCTGCTGGCCAGCGCCCACTCATATGGCATTGGAGAAGAAGCACGAGAAGTCTGTGGATGTTTGCGTGCGACTCAGGGGCCCAGCGCACGGAATGGAACACTCGAGTCCACAGAGCGAGGATCGCAGCGGCTCTGAAAGCTCGACTTCAGCGGCACAGTGACATTGTCAGCACAGCCTTCAGCCTTCCTGATCAGGCGAAGGCAGACATTGACCGCACGCATGGATCTGGCGTAAGAGAGCGAGGCGCGATGCACATGCTGCCCTGCTGGGCAACTGGCATTCACAATCATGATTCGAGCGACGAAGCATGCGCAAGCTGTGGGTGTGCTTTTCCACTTGATGTCCCGACTGCGTCAAGGGCAATGAGTGTGCACGGCGGCATCGCACGAGACTGACATTCAGCGGCACAGCGAGAAGCTCGCGGCCACGAGTCCTTCAGATGCAGATAGCAACACGTCGCAGTGGGCAGCCCCTATTCGAGCTTCTCACTGAAACTGCGGCAAGGTGACCGGACGCGATCACAAATGGGTAGTCTCACGTGTAGCTCGTGCGACCTGTCTTGAGCCATTGCGCGAGACCTCCGCAACGTTCATGTCACGGTCTAATTCCGCGCAAATTCGGCGCAGGCAGCCAACAGCCCGCAGCGTGGAATTGACGGCCACCACTGAACATTCAGACATGGCAAACAGGCGCGGAGGCAGAGTATCGCGTCTACAACATGCTGATGGCACTCGTCTCGCAGCTGCTGCCACCGCATGTTTCGTAGCATGTCCACCGCAAGGAGAGCAATGGCCGCCAAGCCTCGCATCACCGCCGTCACCCCAGCGGAACGATGACCCAAAGGTCTGCCGGATAGCTGTCGCCGTGGTGATTTTGCAGCAACAAGCCATCATTGGCCAGCTCAGGTGGTTGCCAGGTATTGCCGCTAGCGCCGTGTTGATTACGCGAGCCCCTCTCTTACTATAAGTACAGGCTCATCCTCTGCTTCTTCCTTCCCTTTCCCTTTTTAGGCAACTCGCACCCCCTGTCTTCGACAGCTGGTCCGGCTTGGGAGGTGTTTGGCACTGGCCATCTCTGGGTACAGCAAGCATTGCACAACGCGAGCTGGACTCTGTGGGCGGTAAGACCACACAGGCACAATTTTTGATGGCACTCTCGACAGTCAACCTTCGTGGTTGGCGTCAAACTCTTTCATCGTTGCTGTGGCCGATGGCCATGGCTCGGAGAAGAAGCTCTTCCTCTGTCTGCCCTCAGTGACTCCAGTCTATCTTTGTGCCTTGCTGTCGACGTGGTGACAATCTGTTGTGATGCCCCTGTCGCGTCGTCTGTCGCGGCTGTGGTGAGCGCCAGCACGCTCGACAGCGCTGAGGCGAAGCACCAGGTAGCCCTCGTAGACATGATGAAGCCAATACTCGTGTTGATATCTGCCTCAATGTGCTGTGCTATCGAGGTTGTCCTGCCCATAATCGCCACATGTCCCATGAGCGCACAACAGCGTGCCCGACAGTAAAACCGCGCCCGCGGCTGGTTGCGAGCAGGCGTCTACAGCAGGTATCTCTGGTCGCCGCTGTCATGTTCACCGTGCAGTTCACCCTGTCGCGAAGGCCCTCGGGTCACTGATGACCTCCGCAGCCGGGCAGACTCCAGGCGGCCATCGCCAACGATGTGATCCTTCCTGAGCCCTGATGGCGGCAGCAGAGGCGGACGGCGAGACTTCAGGCATTCACGCTGTGAGCAGAATCCCATGGCCCAGCTATGCGCTGCACGTGGAGGACAAGATGGTAAAGAACAAAGAGACGGCCATGCTGAGACCTGGCGGGCGTGGCATCGTCAGGATCCGCGAGACCAGCAGCGCCAGCGACGATGGCAGACTTCAACGAAAGCGGCGGACTACAGCTCCATCATCTATCCTCGAGGATGCGTGGTATTAGATGCAGTCGAGATACCGAGCGTCCGGCACTGACACGTTCGCAGATGCGCGCCGCAATCTCCCTTACATGCCACGGGGTTTCACAGCTCTATCGGACGTGTCTCGACCCATCAGCCTACGAGAACCTCTCGAAAACACTTCCGATTGTCCCGCCGAGCGCTTTTGTCCAGGACGAGAGCGATCATTCGACCGAGCAACCTGATATGGCATGAGACAGTACGAGACGGACGAACAGGCACTCCGCCGCCAGCGCGGTAGGAGCACGGGCAGCTGAAAGAGGTGGCATTATCCGTGAACATGACAGCAGTCGAGCAGGAGGACAGTCTGCGGAGCGTGGCACTGGCCCATTGCAACACGATGCAACTTGGACCCGCCATCAGCGGCACCAGACAAACAGCCAGCGCAGCTTTGTCGAACGCCGAGGCGCGCTGTCTGCCACTGTTTCCACCGAGGGAGACTGGCGGCCGCAAGGACAAACGACACATCTCGGAAGCCAGAGCGCAGAGACACGCAGAGGCGGGCAGAGGGGAGGACATCGGTGCCTTCGAACATCAAGCTGGAACTCAATGAAGTCCAAGCGTGGATGCGGCCAACCACTGCAACACTCGCTGAGCACGTCGCAGAGCGAGAGCTGAATGGTGGAGGATGTATAACTCAGGCGGCTCCACTGTCTTGGCTGAGCGCTGCCGAGTAGACAAGATCCATATGTCGAGCAGCGATTCTCGTCTCACCAGGATAACACGCCGACACAAGATTGCGTCTCCACGTGGTCAGGAACTTATGGCGTGTATAGTCGCCTTTCCGAGAAGCCGCTTTGCTAGGAGTCGAAAGCGGCAAGCCGATCGTACGCGACCCCCAATGCTGCTCTGTCTACGCACTGCTGGGATACAGGCCGAGAATGATGCAGAGCAAGAGCAAGGGAGCAGGAGACGTATGCCTTGTGGGATACCGGCATACTGGCGGAGCGTCATAGCTGATACAAAGTCCATATGTCGAGCAGATGTACGCGTATATCAGCAAGGGCCAGGCAAAGGCGGTAGTGGCGATCCACATGCGCTTGAACTCTTGCGGCACCTAGGCTCTCTTCTCTTGGGCGTGGAAAGCATGAATGATGGAGGCTCCATGTTTCGATCTCACAACTCCAAGAAAGCACACTGAATAACCTGATGGGCGATGCCTGGATCCGCGCGGTCGCGCGATGCTCATTGACAACCTCGACAGGTGAGATCCCTTGCGAATCTGGTTAAAACGCGTATGGCGAGACTGCGACTTGGGATGTCATAGTCAAACAGAGTGACAGAGTGCTCATGCCAATGCTGGATCGCGTCAAGGCATTTCTGGTGTCCAGTCTTCCCAGTATCCTTTTGCAGAACTTTACAAGCCGGGCATGCTCAGGATCTGTGTCCTATGCTGGCCGACCAGAGAGCCGGAACGAGACGCATTCAAATACATCTGGCCTCTGTGTATACGCTTCTCTTCAGTCTCCATGCTCTCTGGCTGCGAGCGTGGTCCGCTGGGTCGCTGCAAGACTTTTCGCCGGGTTTGAGCGTAAAACGTTACCCGATATTGCTTTGCTGAGCGCTTCATCGCGATCAACTTGCGGTCTAGCCGCACTCGCTTCTACCAGCGCAATCGCATAAGCGCACCCGGTCCATCATATACAGGATCTTGACTCATGCGAATCACTTCCCAATCTTCCAAGTACACCCTGCTCTTGCCATCTTTTCCGCGCGGTGTGCAAGCAGGTCTTTGACTAGCACTGCCGGTGCACAGATACCGCTCTGGCAGTCTTGATATACAGTTCCTCCAGTATCTTATGGTGATGCCATTAGATATCAATCGCGGTCCGGAGTTCTGTAAGCGTATGCGCAGCCACGACGCGCTGCGCTGTGTCCGGCGATGGGCATGCCAGGAGGACGCCAGGACATGAAGCCGGAAAGTGGAGATGTGTCTCCATCTTGACTTGGCAGGCAGGATGCGCCCACCGGATCCGAAAAGAGCAGCCTCCCTTGCTCCAATGCTCTGTCGCACACGTACTTTTGCTCTTGCCATCATGGCTGATTGTACTTCTCCAACAGAGTTGCTGGCCATCTTTCTACTCTAGCTGGCCGTGTAGCCTGTATGTCGGACGCTTTGCTCGCTGCCCTGTAACGGCGATTCGGCGACGAGCCGTGCTACACCCGAAAGAAGAGGACATGGCATTGGCCTTGCTGTGTTGGCTATCCTGCTCCTCCTGATCAGAGGCTCAGCAACCTTAGAGTCTGCATGCCCGGACCCCATGATAATGGCCAGCCAGTGTGTTAAGCCGTCAATTGGACATCTCCTGTGGTCTCTCGTCCACCCTGCTGGCCGATTTCACCGCTGATGGTGTGCCGAGAGCGTCCTGACTTGGAGGCATATTGTCTGTCGTCGGCCAAGGCAAGCGTTGGGTGGATGCGATTCATTGCGTGTGCTGTATGGACGAGCCGCGCCACCCCCAGAAGATAACTACCTGGCAAAGGCCTTGCCATGTCAGGCGTTGTCCTCTTAACTATGGCTTCAGCGACCACAGATGCCGCATGTCCGAATGCCACCGATCATGGCTAATCAGAATATGAGGCCATCAGATGGGTTGTCCGCAGTTCCTCCGCCATGTTGTTGAATGAATCCACCGCCAATGCAATGTCGGGATGATCCTGCCGCGAGGCATATCGTCTGTCATCGACAAGAGTGCGAGAGTGCGAGTGGCCGGCTGATGCGGCCGCTCGGTTCTGCGATCTCGGGGACCTGGTGTTTCGTGGTGACAATGGCGGATCTTGGTCGTAGCTCGCCACGCAATCAGCAGGCTCTGGCGCAGGTTCGTCCTCATCACGATGTGATCAACCTATGCATTGTGGTGGTATTCGTTCTCGAGATTATGGGCGGCAGGGCGATGAGGGTAGTGGAGCGCTGGCTACCATGAGAGCGCGGGCACGAAGCCCTTACAGCTCCATGCCTGTGGATGGCTCTGGCGGCTCTCGATCATTGCTCGCAAGATCGTGAGCGGTCGGTATTGTCGCTGCTTCCTCCTCGCCACAATATTGTCCAGCTGCGCGCTATCGTGGTGTTCGTTTGGGAGAGGATGTATGTTGAGTCTCAAGGCGATTGTAGCGGCGTAGCGCTGGCTGCAATGAGACCACGGGCATGAAGCCGCAGCGACAAGACTGGACATCCTGCCACAAGAACCGGCGACGCAGGCTCGTGAGCGGTCGAGCTTGTCGCTGTTCGACCATCCGCACCACACGATGGTCTAGCCATGCGCTATGGTGGTGTTCGTTTGTGGGGGAAGCGTCCTGAGCGTCAAGACGATTTCGGCGGCGATGTGTCGATTGCCATGAGATCACGGCATGAAGCCGCCATTCAGGCTCGTGAGGAGTTGGTATCGTCGCAGTTCGTCCGTCTGCACCATAAGATGATCTAGCCGTGCGCTATGATGGTGTTCGTTTGCGAGGGCAGCGTATTGGGCGTCAAGGCGGTGGGGGCGGTGGATTACTGGCTGCCGTGAGACCACGGGCATGAAGCCGCCGCCCAGGCTCGTGAGGAGTTGATATCGTCACAGCACCTTCGTCCGGACCACAAGATGGTCTAGCTGTGCGCTATAGTGATGTTCGTTTGCGGGCGAAGCGTACTGGGCGTCAAGGCGATGGGGGCGATGGATCGCAGGCAGTCGTGAGCGAGCGATGTATCTCGTAGCAGCTTCGTCCTCAGCATGGGCCGGACCAGCGATGCGTTGCGGTGGCGCTCGTCGTCAAGAAGATGCGTACTCCATGTCAGAAGGATGGGTGTAGTGATGCGCTGGCTCCACAGCCATAAGATGAGCCCGCGGGCATCATGCTGCAACGACAAAGTATTTCCTGGGGACAAAGAGTGACTGCAGTGCTCACAGCTTGATGCCTACAGACCATCGCTCGGCACCGCTTTCAAATCGCTACTCCACAGCCACTTATGAGATGGTGAGGATGCCATTGGAGACCACACAGCTCTTGAGTCCTGCTCGTCGATCATGGGGCCAATTTTCGACCGTACCACACTTGCAATGCCAGCGGCCTTCGGCTAAGTGCATCGAGAAGTGCCTCAAATCATGCAGAACACTCCAGCCGCAACGACAAACTGACGACTCTACGTTGCCACAAAGAGGGCCACAGTGCTCACGGCTACCCAGTCTACGCTGACCGCTCCGTGCTACCTTCAGATTGCTACTCTAGATTGAGAATGCTCGGCGATGGCATACGGCGCTTGAGCCATTCTCATCCATCACCGAGCCAGTATTCGACGGGCCCACACTGAGATTTCCAGCAGCCTTCCGCTGGATGTATCAAGAAGCATCGCAGAGCACGCAAAAACAATGCCGCAATGATTGCTCAATGTTCACAGCTGACCACCGAGGAACCTCTCGCCGCGACTCCTTCTCATCATCGTCTATGTGTCTCTCACGCCGTCTAGACACATCGACTGACAGAAAGACCCTCACATCGTCCGCCTCCCGAACTCTAGAAACCGATCAATTCCGCGCCCGAACCCTCCGTCCAACATTCGTGCATCTCAAAAGATATCTGGCCGGCGGAGAAACAGCGGATCCACAAAACTCAACACAAAGAATACTGCGAAAGTGACCATGGGGCTGTCAAGGTCGTTGGCCTTGAACAAATTCCCCGGCAAAATCACAGGCCCGTGGTGACACCAGGTTGCACGAGCCGGTATTGACACGGTAGGATCTACAAGTGAGCAGGATAGGGGAGGGAGGTCAACAGTAGCGTCCGCCGATACACTGACATCCATGACAAGTCAATACCTACTTTTAGACACGCCATGATAATCCAGTACTGCAGAGACCCGAGACCTGATCTGCTCAGCTCGCGATTCGTGCCGTTGAAATCAACACAATCTCAACTATCGCTTATCCACTACCTCTCAAATGCGGACGAGCAGTCCATCGACCTCGAAAATCAACACTACAACATCTTTGGCGAAGAGAGATATTTGGCATTGCACAAACAATAGGACATCGAAATTCGGAGGTGGGAAGGCTACGTTCCTTGCTAGACATTTCGAAATACAAGGGCTCTGAGAGTTCTGATTCCTCCAGAAGAACTCTTACACGAGCGCCCACAACATGGAGCACGGCCGATTAGTAGGCCCGTAGGATGCTTTTCACATGAATTCAAATGATTCAAAGAGACAATAAACAAGCTGTCATGGCGTGCAAGTTGTGAATCACTACTTCCATGTCTACAGTAGTACTCGCATATGCAGAGGGTGGTAGAACTGTCTCGTGAAGTATGGTGTCTTATACGGGGCTTGAACCCAAGACACGCTCCCTTTTCCTAGACACTTCGAGCAGAGACAGTTCCAGTGCTCGCGATTGGAAGGTGAATGGAATACAAAACCCAAAGTGAACGCACGAAACAGCTCCAGCATCTTCGCCTCTTACACTTATTCTCAACACTCATACATTGACAAAGCCCAGCAAGCTCTCCTACGCACGCGAAAATGACAGTCAAGCACACTCTACACACATATGGCTGTCTACACTTCGCTCTCATCCCCATCACACCCACACCCACATCATCAGCCAGCACTACCACCCCCGACAACAACGAATCACCCAAAGACAAAGACTCCAACAAAACCCTCACCACATTCGACGCCCTCTGGCACAACCCCACAAACGTCCACATCACCACAACTCAATTCTGCGGAAAATCCAAATGCAAACTCCTCAACCCTCGGAAACTCCGCGCTCGAGCTCGACATAGTATCGATAATCTCGACAGCTACCTCTCTGATGCCGTGGAAAGATACACGGAACTCGGAATCGATTACCATAATATCCCTTTCCATGCTCGAGCAAGTATGAGCGAAGAAGAAATGTGTCGATTAGCGCATCAGCAATTCGGGATCGAAACTCGAGATTGGGAGGATGATGGGTTTTTTGAGAAGTGGATTGAATTACAGAGGAGGGTGAAAAGGGTGCGAGGGGAGTTGGAGGATTTAGATGAGGATTTGATTCAGCTTGTGAACTCTTGTAGGGGGTTGGTGGGGGAGATTGAAGGGATAATGCAGGAATTGGATTCGGGTACGAAGTTTTTGGAGTATTTGTGGTTGGAGCTTTGGGGTGGGTTTGATGGGGTTGGAATGGAGAAGGGGAAGGTTGTGGATAGGGTGGAGAGGTGGATTTTTGAGAAGTGGAGAGGGAGGATTGGGGGGCTGAAAGATAGGTTTTATGTTGGAGACGAGGAAGAGCAGCAGTGATGGGGAATCTGACTTTCTTCTGATACTGGTTGAACTCGGTAGAGAAATGATGGTTTCGCATATTTGTGTGACTTGGAAAATGAGAGGTAGAGAGTGAGAAGTGTTACAAGAAGAGAAGTACTTTCCGTTCCGTTAGGGCTGAACATCTGATCCACAGAGTCCGCCCAGTCATGTCATGTTTATGCTATGCTTATCGCTCAAACGCTCCATCTGAGGAAAATTCGTTGAAAGAGATAATGAATGCTCACCGGTCCACTTACTATATCATCGGCACGCCTCCAGGTCCCGTTGGTGCCCGGTCACGACGAGCCTGCGCACCCTTGAACCAGCGACGGCCAGTCTTGAATGCACCGACAGCGGCAGCCTTCTTGCGCTTCTGAATGAACCACCAGATCTTGAAGGCCACGAACGAGACGATGAGTAGAGCGAACAAGGTCAGGGCGATGATCATGTTGCGGTAGTGGATCTTGTAGGTGTGCAAGCTGGCTTTGACCTTTTCGAGCTCCTCGGTGGCGTTGTGGCTGTCGTTGCCTTTGATGCTCTTGGGTCGGTCACTGTCATTGTCATTGGAATTGGCCAATTTGGAGACAGTGGTTGGGTACGGGTAGTCCCAGGTTGCGCTGGAGCTTACGAGTGTTGCCATAGTGGTAGGAAGAATAGAGTCGATGGTTGGGGTAGAGCTCTTTGTCATGGACTTCTCGGTTAAGACTGGGGTTGGTGTCTTCTTTGGGGTCGGCTCTTCATCATCGTCATCAGCCTGAACAGCAGTTGCGGTAGGTCGTGGTTTGGTCTCTCGGACCGTGGTGAGAGGCTCGAACTCAGTGTCGTCCGAGTCGTCGAAGTCGTACATTTTTGGCGACATGTTTGCTGGTGAGGGAAGTGTAGTGAGTTGTGGATGCAGTTCTGTGTGTGTGCGTGAGTTGTGTCTTTACTGCCGGAGTAAAGTGTTGCTTTTGACTCGTTGCGGAGGAACTGTGGTGAAGAAGAGCATGGAAATGGCTCTGGGTTATAAGTTGGAGGCATTGTGAAGACTGAGAACAAAGAGTGAAAGAGGGCATCAGGCCATCGTGAATGGGCGCAGATGAATGTTCATTGTGCCGAGAAAGTGACAATGCAGTTCATTGTCTGCTGCTGTCCTCATTGTGGCAGCACCATTGTACGCTTGTAGATGGTGGAGAAGCGGAAGTGAAGGTCTCAGATCATCTTCACGACAATGCTTGGCAAGAGTCGGGCGCCAAGCACGACCCTGGCCGCTGGGCGGCGGAAATGCAGCCACGGGTCGCGGAGGAAGAGTGGACGTCAGGAGGAGATGATGATAAGACGGTTCGCGTGGTCGCACTGCACTGCACGCCTCCTCTCCGCCTCCCACGAACGACCCGCCAGGCAGAAGATGCGCAAGAGGCGGCGGCCATCTCTCACCGAACCTCCGAGCGCGTCGCAGGGCTGAGCAGGAGAGAGCGCGACGGGCGTTTCAAACTCAGTGGGCCACGATGCTGATTTCGGCCGCCTCGATTCACAACCGCCTCGTGCAGCTGGGCCTCGCCGTCGCCATCGGCCTCGCCCTCACCTTCGTCTTCCTCCCCACCCCCATCTCGCTGCGCCGCCATGTGGTCCGCCCGCACACCGCACCCACCTTCTCCATAGCGCCCCGACCGGACCATCCCATCGATACGCTGACGTCCCGTGCGGACCACGCGTACAAGGGTCTGTTGACCAGGGAGACAAAAACTGTCCACGATGCCGCCGAAGCATACCGTTCGCGTAGAGGACGTCAGCCACCGCCACTGTTTGACGTGTGGTTCCAGTTTGCCGCCAATTCTTCGGCCATCATAGTCGAGGAGTTCTTTGACCGCATTTACGATGATCTGGAGCCATTCTGGGGCGTTTCGCCCAAGCAGATCCGCGAGCAGGCTAGCGACTTCATTCACAGAATCTCCGTACGGAATGGCAACGCAACTGGCAGGACAGACATAGAGCGGAGAGAATGGATAGAGCTATGGACTGACATGGTGCGGAGCGTGGCGCCTCTCCTCCCAGACATGGACATCCCCATCAATGTCATGGACGAGAGCCGCATTGTCGTCCCATGGGAGGAGATCGATGGCTACATGTCCAAGGCGGAGCTGGCAAAGAAGATTGTTCCAGAAAGCGAGTTGAAGACAGATTTCAGTGGACTTCAGGCTGCGATTAAGGATATGGACAGACATCCTCCACCTGCTTTCGATGCAGGCTTCGAGGGCGAAGGTCCGTACTGGCGCCTCGCAGTCGTCGGCTGTCCACCAGAAAGCCCTGCGAGGAAGGTATATGAGGAGACAGACTTCTCCACCCCTCCTCCACTTTCTACGCAGAGCCCACCTAATACACTGGAGGGTTACGTACAGAACTGGACGTACGCTTGTTCGCCCTGTGACCATCCCGACCTACAGGGTCTGCACGGCACATTTGTCGAGCCCATCTCAATTGCGAACACAAAAAAGTTCTTTCCACTTTTCGGAGGATCAAAATTACCCATGAATAATGAAATATTGTTGCCACCCGCCATGTACTGGACTACGGACCCGTTCTACTCGGGTGGCAATGACCACGGAGGTGTGTGGGAAGACAAGAAGAACAAGCTCATCTGGCGTGGCTCGGCCAGTGGCGGGAGAAACAGGAAGGAGAACTGGACTCGTTTCCAACGTCACCGCTTCATTTCGATGTTGAACGCCACGAGTATCAAAGAACTCGAGCAAAAGTCGGAGCAGAAAGGCATCAACTTCGTATTGCCTGACAGCGACGCTTACAGCCTTACTGTTCAGAAGCCGGAGGCACCCGAGCATGCATTCAGCGACTGGGTTGATTCCTTTTCTGACGCAGCTGCTGTGCATCTGCTATGCTTTCCTGAAGATCCGCCAGGACCACACTGCACATATACTGACCACTACTTCTCAGTGGCCAAGGCCATGCCCATGAAACAGCAGTACAGCAACAAATATTTACCAGACATCGATGGCAACTCGTTCTCGGGACGATATCGCGGATTTTTGGGCTCGACCTCCCTTCCCATCAAAGCAACAATTTATCAAGAATGGCATGATTCTCGGCTGATACCATGGAAGCACTTCGTGCCGATGGACAACACTTTTATTGACATTTATGGCATTATGGAGTATTTTGTGGGTAATGAATTGCTCGGTTTGGCCGGGCACGACGACGTTGCGAGGAACATAGCATTGGAGGGTAAAGCATGGACAGAAAAGGTGCTCAGGAGGGAAGACATGAGCGTGTACGTACTACGCCTGCTGTTAGAATATGCGAGGATTTGTGACGATGATCGTGAGAGATTGGGCTGGACAGAATCACAGATCAGTGATGACGCTGTAACATAGATCGTGTACATTGGAGAAAGCAAGTTCTTGTATTCTTTCGAGGTCTTTCCCGGCCGTTTGCTCGCACTGGGATACCAGACGCAGAGCATTTCAGAAAATCAATCAACATTCTCGTCATCGATCCAACTTCCGGGCCTCTTGCCGACTGGCAGTCGAAGGACAAAGAAAACATCATGGCATTTACGCGGCGCTGGCGAGCATTGTTTGCGAGCTTATTCTTTGACAGCTATGAATAGAAGTCAGTCATCCCCACTTTTCATGAATAAAGAAAGCTGCCAGACAATTGGAGTGGTCTATATGGAAGTCATAGCCCTCAACGAGGTTTCGTAACAGTGCTCATCCAGGCCTCTTCGAACTTCACGTCTATCGCACGAGCTGGTCTCATAGCACACTTTCCGTCTATTACAGTCTGTTCCACTTTTTCATCGAGCGAAGCATAATATGCAAGTCAACGGTGCCACACACTCCCTCCGAAAGGCAGGACCCTCCATTTCCAAAGCAATGATTTCCGCTCCCCTGGAGCTCACGCAGGCCGTGAAGTCAGAACATACAGAACAGGTTTCGATCAGAAAGACTTCTCCTACTTCTCCTCCCCCATCATTTAAACCACAACTCCTCTCATCAGCACGAAAACCCAACCGGCCCCTTGTGGAATCCCCCACAGCAGACCGCCGCCACTCCCTCGAACTCATCCGCAACATCCGCTTAGAGATCGATGCCTTTCTCGACGACGTGAAAGATCACGGATATGTCCTCCGCGCTGACGAGTCAAAGATCGCCGACCGATTAGAAGAGCTCGAACACCGCGAGCATATTTTATCGCCAATTGCTGAGACGCCTGAAGTGCCCGGAGGTTTCAATCCTTTAACGCTGACATATAGTCTCCCGAAAGCGAATCTTGCGACCAAGCCGTATGCGTCTGTGTCGCTGGCATCGAGGAAGCTGGAACTTCCGGTAAGGAATCCGGCGAGAGAACGGCCGAGTAATGTCTGGAGGAATTTGGGGTCGAGGAAGTATTTATTTGTGGATGAGGGGAGGGTTGTGCGTAAGTAATATGGAATGTCAATTCCCAAATTCTGCTTTCCTGCTCTTATTCACATGCTAGTTGACCATTCTCACCTGTCTTCTCAAGCATGTGTTTTTCAGTGCAAGGCTCACTTGAGCCAACATCGAAGGGGTGTCAAGATCTCAACGCCTCACTGGCACACTGTTCAGTTCAACCACATGTCAACACATGCTCTCCATATTCCATATGATAAAGACATCTTCTTCCCGCATTCACTTGAGCCCACTCCCCACAAAATGCCCCATGGTATACCCCTTCCTCACCATGCCTCCCTTTCCTCTCCACTCTCACAACTGGCCTTCACGGCAGTATGGCTGCCAACGATGCCGTTAAAGAGGCGCCGTCCGCTTATGGCTTGCCCTCTCCCTACAACCCGCAAGGAACAAACATGGCGGGCATCGCGACAGCCACAGCAGTAAATACGGTATCGATGTGGCCGGTGACCACGATCGGGACATCGACCTCCTATGTACCTATCCCGACGAATTGTTGGGTAGTGGGCATGGAAACAACCTGTATTTCAAACCCGCCCCCTCCTCCGGCAGCGGTTGCTTCAACACCAGCTCCTGGAGTGGAGACCACGACAGCAACGGCAGTGCTCACACTGACATCGCATGGAACATCGAAGCCTTCGGCAACGAGCCCTTCTCCTGGTTCGCAAGCTTCCCCAACACAATCGACAGATCCCAGCTCGACAACACCTTCTCAGACCTCACCGCCACTCCCAGGTTTCACAGGAACGCCCGACGAAGGAGACTCAAGCGCTCGATCTCGCCAAATCGGCGTCGCTCTTGGAATATCTTTCGCTCTTCTCCTCGCCTTTCTCCTGATCTGGCTTTTCTTCGCCTGGAAAAACAAGCTCTGGCCTTTCAGAAAACCAGACGCCAGCAACGAAGAAGCAGCATTCCCCATGGAAAAGATCGATCGAAGCAACGACGCCCATTTGACCGGCGGTGCAGCGATCTTTCCCAGACGAAAGTCCCTGCGACCACAATCTCAGTCTTCTTCAACTCGAATCCGACCACCATCCTCGACGTATTCACAAGATCTCAATCTGGAAAAGAAGAATGAAGTGCCGTACGAAGCTTGGACAGATACGATGAGTAACGCAAGTCGAAACCAACCGCAGGCTACCAGAGACTTCATAGATGGGAGGGGTTCAGGGATCGAAGATGGATCTTCGTTCTCAGGACACAGACCTTTCTCCGGAAGCAGCTTCGATCCCATGCCTCCAACGCCACCACCGACCAGTCCTCTTCCACCGATTCCACTCGCAGCTGCTCTTCGCCAGCCGTTGACAGAGCGGCAGCGACGAAGCATGATCTACAGGTCGAACTTCCCAGACAGTCCTGTGATTGCACAAGAAAGGGGATTTGATCAGGGACCTTACCAGAATGGGATCTTCAACAACGACGCCAGAGAAAGTCATTGGAGTTTGCAGAGAATGGGGACTCCATCGCCAGTAGATGGGCCGTTTGACGAAGACATGAAGGTCCCGGGAAGTCCGCTTGACCGAGTCACGGGTTTCGAGTACCTATACTCGATGCCGAAGCATAGAGATAGTAGAGCCTGAGATGGAGTGCCGATTACCAGCTCGAATATCTTAGAAGACTTGTCGTTTGTTTCATCTGTACGAAGGCGGAATTCAAACATTTCAGATCGACATCGCGCTAACGTTATCGTTTTCCTCGCGTACGCATAAGCATGAAACTACGCGTTAGCAGAAAGAGATCGCACCATGAGTCTTCTCACATACACGATTCCTTTGACGCTGATACTGCACCCAAGCGTCATCGCAGCATATCCGAAGTACGAAACCTAAAGCTGTTCCGACGATACAAATTTCGATGAGCAGTCGGATCGCGAACGCAGTGACTGGAGCACAAATGCTCGATAGACCTGGCTGTTATTAGTCGTGCAAACGATCCCCATCATTGTCGGTCTCGATTGCCAAGCTACCAGAAATCGTCTAAGTCATTTAGTCCGTTCTCGGTCGCTAATGCCTGCAGTCTCTCCGCTTCCAGCCACTGTCTTTCATTATCAGAGATAACACCAATGCGATCTATATCAGCCGCCCATCCAGTTTTCGCTGAATCGAATACGACGTGCTGCATTGGTTCTCGTTCGAGATACAGGTATGGAGGAATTGTAGTCCAATTGCGCCTGATCTCATAAAGTATGGTAACGCGAATGTCTTTGCTTCGCACAGTCCGTGTGAAGCTATCCATGACTGCAGTGATATGGGGTGAGCGGAAGTCCGAGGGCGGTCGATAGCTAGATACCACGACAGTTATATGCTTGAGGGTGCTGGAAGTGATGACACGTTTGGCCAGGTGAGAGAATATTGAGTTCGAGATGGACTCCGCATCCGTTTCCCATGCTAGCGATTCAAATGTTCTTCCTGAATGTCTCTCAAGATCCAGCTCGAGCACGAGTGTCTGGATACTCGGGCTGGTTGACAGGATGGAAGCTTCCAATGTATTGCTTGTTCCTAACTTGCCATGAATACTGACGGACTCCAAAACCTGCATTGCACTGAAGGAATGCCTAGCGGAGAACGCCGTGAGCAGCTCTGGCTTTCTTGGCCGATACGCAAATGTCTGGAGCGAGCGTGCCTGCCGCATTAATGCTTCAAAAAATTGATCTTCCTTGTCCGACAGTAGGTCGTTACAATCGAGGTGACTTCGCTCCCGCGGATGATCACGATTTTCGCCTGTGCAACTGTCAGCGCGGGTCGGTCACCGATAGAAACTGTGTTGTCTGAATCTGTGCTGGCTTGTGAGCATGGATGTCGTACCAAGATACAGGTGCTCAAGCGCGCGTGGAAGAGAAAGTATCGCGAGCAGGCCTGTTGAGTGGACGTTGCACTCAACCAAAGTCAGGCGCTTCAACGGGGTGGCTTGTTCACGGGCAGTGAGATGCTGGTAGCCGAAATCGAGATTCGCGCAAGAGATGGTCAGTTCTTCAAGACATGGGTGCAGAAAGAGGCCAGGGAAGACGCTTCTGGACTCCCAGTAGCGGGCCTTTTCACCGTTGCTGTGTATCGTCAAGCACTTCAGTAGCTGAAGGGGCGGCTGGTTGGCGCCGATGGGTGGAAGCACATTGCTGCCAGAGCGCAGCAGGAGGTCCTCAATATCTTGCTTGATAACTGGCCAATTCGCATCTTTGCTCCACCGGCGATGATTGCATGTCGGGCTCTCAATGATCAGGTCGCGCAAGTTGTTGGTAAGGGCGAGAATCTTGTGGAACTTTTGGAGGCCTAATTCGTGGCGAGGTAGGGCTCGAAGCTCGATCTCGTGAATGGCAGTCGCCCGTTCGCGGCGGACTCTCAGGCTCTGCAAGATGCGCTTGCACTGCTGGCCTTTGCGGATGAAGAGGCGTCGCCACAGCACTGGCTCGGCGTGGGCTTGGTAGCGCGAAGATGTTACGGCCACATTGAGGAGAGCATCTGGATCGTTGGCCAAGAAGTCAATGATGAGCCCTGCCAATTCGTCCGGAAGGCTATCAAGAGTGGGCGCCATGATCTTGTCCGGAAGTTCGATGTGTAATTGAAGGGCGAGACACGACGTTGAGGCAGAAGCGCCACGAAACTCAGTCGCGTCTTCCGACTGCCGACCACCCACCCCACCAACACGCGCTCAGCTGCACTTTCACACGACACCTCCAAGCACAATGGACGCCGACATATCAGACATCCTCGCTTCAGTCTCTGCCCCGTCCATCGACCGCCGGACTCTCGATCTCCAGGCTCTGACGCGAGCATGGATAAACGAACGAACGTCGCCAGATCTTCTTCCTTACCCCACCGACCTCATACAGCGAGCGAATGATGGCATTAAGCGCCAGATAGAGATAATAGAAGATATGACAGGGTCAATGGATCCGAGCAAGAACTTCACATTGGTGATTTTGCAGACAGAATTGGAAAGAATGAAGTTCCTCGTGAGGAGCTATTTGCGGGCGAGGATTGCGAAGGTAGGAGCTGTGTTTGCTGTACAGCACGTATATCAAGACTGAACGATGGACGTGCAGGTCGATAAATTCCCCATACATTACCGACAACGACTACTGCAAGCCGAACCAGACGACGAACCGTTGCTGTCAACCCTGGAGTCACAATACCTCGAAGCACACCAGTCGTTGCTCACGCAGCACTACCATGCTTCCTTCCTGTCAGTATTTCCCCAAAACTTACACAGGATGGACGATTCGAGTGGCGGTGTGCACATGGTAGACAAGCCTGACGAGGATGGTGCTGTGTTTTGTAGAGTGCTAAGAGATTGCTATGTGGAGAGGCCTGTGTACGGCGGAATAGATATGGTGCGAGGGGACATTTGGGTACTAAGATGGAGCAACATTGCAGAGCGAGTGAAACGAGGGGATGTCGAGCTCATATGATGGGCTGCAAACAGCTGCTGAACTTGAATTGAAAGACTTGAAGATACCAAATGATACCCGGCACTTGTGCCAAGTTGAGAGCTTTTCATGTAGCGATTCTATCTCATAAGCACATGGGTGCCATTCGACGATCAACGCCGTCCAGGTCTCTTCGGTCTAGCAAACCCGCCAGCCTTTGGCGTCTCAGCACTGCTACCATCTTGACCGGCACTCTCAGCTTCGCCGAACAAATCGGCCGTCAACTCGCTAGGCTCAGTAGCCTCCAAAGACTTTGTCACTGTGATGCCAGCATCTCGCTCAGCAACGGTCCTGGTCCAGCTTTTGCCGGTACTGTACACCATCCTCTCCTTGATCTTCGACGCAGTAGGGCAAGTGTACACGAACAATATCGTTGGCTTGCCGTCCGCGGCCTGGGTTGAGGGATGCGAGTAGAAGCTATACCGTGGCTCATTGGCGCTGAGGAGACCTGCGACCTGCGAGGGTTCGACGTTGTCATTTGACGAGTCGAGCGTCAAAGTCTCATCTGGAAGCTGATACTTCAGCTGCACCAGTGTCCCTCTACAGCCCTCCTCGTTCAGCGATTGCAGAGCCTCCAGCACGCCCTCACCAGTGGGCACGTTGATCTTGTTGGGTGCATGGCCGCGACGAGCAGATGTGCCTTGGGACTCTTGTGCTTCTGCATCTTTCACTCCTGCGAGCCCCGCCTCTTCTTCTGTCAAAGGTGCCTTGAGCGCCTCATGCTGTTCATGCTTCTTCCAGCCCTCCGCTGTGAGCTCGCTAGCTTCTGTCGCAAACAGAGTCTGCCTGAACCTTTCAATTCCCAGCTCGCGAACCAGCGTGAGGCGTGTCGAGGCGAAGAGCATTTTCTGGCGCACGGGAGCAGCATTGGGAACGTATGTGATCGCAACGAAGCCATCTGCGGCGGAAGGGTCGACCTTGAGCAGGACATAAAGTGCCTTGTCAGGCTTCGCTTCCGCAGCAACTTGCGATAGGTCCTCGGTGAAGTTCTGCGATTGCAGCGGAATCATGCCTACGGGGATAAGCTTCTCATTCTCGATGCCTGCGAGCAAGGCTCGCTGGGTGTTGGAGGAGACGAAGCCATTGAAGGCATCGTGGAGCTCCTGCGAGGCTTTGAAGCATTAGTCAATGGTAGCTGGCGAATACATGAAGCTCCGTCGCCCACCTGAGATTCCGGACTGCATCTTCAAAGATGTTTGTATGGTGGAGGACAGGCAACGTCAGCGGGCATCGGAACGAGCGTCGGAAGCTTCGGCTTTGGCGAACTTTCCTCCACTGCACAACATCTTCACTCTCGTCCATTGCTCCAGCCACAATACATCACAAATGCATCGGAGAACATGGCGAACAACGATGGAACAGCCGCATGTGTCTAACAGCCCATCAATGTCTACAATGCATCAATGTCTGCCCTAAATGAGATTCAATCGTGTAAGCTTCGGACCGCGTACCTTTTGTCTATTGCCGAAGAGCTCTCCACTTCAGACCTCACATTGATCTTACTTCCGACGATGCTCAAAATCTCTCTGCAGTCAATCTTCGTTGCCCAAACAACAAAATATTTGATACTCTGAACTATTGATAATTACAGCCACAAGCCATTCACCCTACTAGAAGAGTACATTCGCCCATCAAGAGCAACAAAAAGCAACAACCTCTCACAATGGACTTCCTTGTCGGCTCATTCAATCAACCAAGCCTCTACCTCCTCTCCTTCGACCCATCCAACTCGAACCTAAAGCTCATAAAAGAACACCCCGCCATAGGCGGCCACTCCTGGCTCTCCCTCTCCCAAGACAAACAACACCTCTACTGCACAGCCTGGACCTCCCCCAAGCCCTCCTGCGCAGCCTACAAAATCCTCAATGGAGGCCGCAACATCCAATACCTTAACGCCAAACACGTCAAAGCCATCCCGGGCTACGTCTGCAACAATTCCACCCACGTCTTCTCAGTCTCCGGTCCCAGCGGCGAAGTCTTCCGTAAAGAAGCCGATGGCTCCTTGGGAAATCTAGTCCAAGAACTCGATTTCGTCACAAACCAAGGCTCGAATCAATCTGAAGCGCGAGGTGAAGTCGCGCATGGAGACTTTGGTGGTTTGAGACATGGAGCTCATAGTGTAGATCTTTCGCCTGATGGGAAGGCGTTGTATATTGCGGATATTGGGAGGAATTGTATTTGGACCTATAAGATCACTCATGAGAGAAGAGGGACTGATGAGCCGCCTTTGGAGTTTGGTACGAAGCATATCTCACCGCGAGCGCACGATGGACCGAGACATACTTGGCCACATCCGAATGGGAAGATCCTGTACTCGCTGCAGGAGCACAGCAGTATGGTGGATGTGTTTTCGATCGCAGAAGACGGGGTGACTTTGAAGCATATTCAGGGCTGCTCGGTTTTACCCGAGGGCAAAGATTGCAAGAATTACTGGGCAGACGAAGTCCGTTTCTCAACTGGACCGGATGCTTCGAAGCCGAGACACTTGTTCGCGTCGAATCGTGGACTGGAGAAGGGTACCAATGGGTATGTGGCGGCCTACAAACTCAATGAAGATGGGACACTCGCTAGCGAGACAGCAATCGATATCTGGGAGACGCCGACTAGTGGCGGAATTGCAAATGCCATTGAGCCGGCACCGTGGACTCAGGCTCACGGCGAGAACGAGTATCTTGCCCTCTGTGACAGTGAAGAGGGTTGGGTGTCTGTTCTCGGCTTTGACGGCAAGAAGATATCTGAAGTAGCAAAGGTCAATTTGGGCAAGACTGAAGATGGAAAGGTGGTTGGAGCTGCTACGCCAGTGTGGCTATAGCAGACAAGGTTTCAAGTGTCATCGTCATAGGTGAGATGAGACTACGGACTGGAGTGAAAGCAAGCTCTAGGATAGCTCGCACCTACGTATGAGTCTTGCTGTTGGTAACGCACAGATGGTGACGAAATGCACGTCGCAAGAAGAGCACTCCTTCAGCTTCGGCTTCATCGCTATGGATCCTTCTCCTGTCCAATAGTTAGCGTCAAAACAGGCATTGCGAGTCCTGGCGCGTTGGCTTACCATGTATCTCTGCTGCCAGTCCAGACCTTGCCCTTCCATGGAGGACAGGATGATGGCAACGGCAATTTGTTGGGCTCGATCAATGGGGGCCACGACAGCGCCTAAAGGTCCACACCCCCAGCATCATCAGAACTCTCAGGCGCTGACTTGTCCTCGCTATCGTCGAGGCTGCAGACTGCTTCCTGCGTACCGAAGACACGCAACTTATTTCCATAGACTCGCCAGAAGTCGCTGCCAAATTTCGGCATGCCATCTGGGATGGTAACGTTTTCCGTCTGCATGTGGAACTTCAGCTTGCTGGGGTCTTTGTAAAATGGATCATCCTTTGCAGCAGGCCCGATGCTCTCGTCGCCACGTCTCTTCCACTTGGCGCCTGGCACCGAAGGTGTAAAACCCACAGCTTCTGCGTTGAGTCCGTTGCTTTGTCCATTGGTGCTGTCAGTCACATCTTTATGTTCATCGGATCCCAGATCGATCTTCGCGACGCCGTTTTGCACCGAGGACGCCCGTCTATCGACCTCAACGTACGCGCCCTCTCGCTCAAGCTTGGCAGAAAGCCTCACTGCCACCTGAGCTGTAAGGTAGCTGTCATAGCCGGCTTCGTGGAATGCCTGAACATTGTTGTACTTGCCATGCTGTGGATCAGTCTCAACGATAGGCGTCTCAAGGGGACTGAGCTGCTCGGCGATCTGCTCAAGAGAGGAAGCTGGACTGATGTCGCCGCAATTATGCGTGCACATGTATTTTGTATCCACAATGACTGGAAAGAGCTTGTGTAGCTTCTTCTGAAAGTCCTCGACCGTGTCTGGAAGATCGCCAACGAACGTTCGGTAGATGTAGACAAGATCCAAAAAGCAGTTGTGACCTACCAAGACTCGCGGATTGCCACGCATCAAGGCCTGGGCACGGTGGAATTGCGCCTTGTACTCGTTCAAGTCGACGAAGATGTCCTCGCCAGTGATGGCGTCTTTGGCGGATTCTCTGAGATCGAGACCTGATATGTTACCGCCGTGCAAGGCCTCAATGATCCAACGGAAGCCCTTCTGCCTGTTGATTTGCTCTTCAACCCTTCGCTCACGGTCCGCAGCCAGTCTGTCCTCGCGCTCTTTGTTAAACTGCACGATTTGAATGGCACCGCGCTTGCTGATTGTCACGTATTCTGGATACTCTGCACGTACTAGTTGGTGGACCAATCGCTTTTCGAACCGGGTCAGCTCAGCTGGAACCTCGCCCTCCTTAAGGAACTGGGTGCTGGCTGGTAGGATCATCAGGTACTCGGGCGTATTCATATTCCTCGACGCTTTCCAGGACTCAATCTCGCCTCGAATTCGATCCATGAACGCGAGTGCCTCGACTTCCGTTGGCTTGATCTGGATATCCGCAACTGCACTCTTGTCCTGTCTCTTGGCATACTTTGCCCGAGCATCTTTAGCTTCCGCTCGTGACAGATATGGCACTCCACGAGCGAATGGCCGGTTCATGTCGAAGCCTACTGAGAGCAGAAATTCTGCTGCACCGGACTGGAACGAGAATATGCGCTCAACGTCGAGGCCCTTTTCGTTGATGACTGGTGACAGATCGAAATTGTAGGGTCGCAGGATGTATTTGTCGGAGAGAATGTCCTGTTCAACACATGTGATGCCGATTTGCAAGATCTGATATCGCTCCGCAGCGTCTTTGATTTCCGCATATCGCTGCTGCAGCGTTGGCTTGCCGTCGCCCCATTGTGCTTTCGTGGGCACGCCGGAGAGCTCGAGATCAATGGCAACGAAATGGGATTTGCTGATGTCGGTCAGGATGTCCGGCAGCAGCGGGTAGAAGGAAACCTTGTCGACGTCCATGCTGTGGATATGTTTGCGTGTAGTGATGTCCGGAGTCAGTTGCTGCTCATGTTCGGGAGTGGCAAAAGGACGAAGAAGCTTGAACAGGAAGTTGGAGAGCGCAGAAACGAAGCCCGTGGCAGGTGCAGCGGCAGAGCGTCGTGCTGTCCGAAGTGAACGTGTTGCCTGCACCTTCACCACCCGCCGCGACGCGCCGTGATCAGCAGAAGAGAAGTAGCAAACTTGCCTACTCGGTCTGCAGGTGAGACGACTCAGCCTCGACCTGGCCAGAGCGGAAGCCACAGCGGACGACTGCCGGCTCTGTGAAACACACAATGTTCGCGGCCAACACAATCAGCGAGAAGCAGTATGAACGCGTCAGAGAAAGTGTTGCTACCAACGCAAACACTGGCGGGGCGGAAGTGAGCAATTGAGCAGGGATATCGATGTCATTCAGCGAGTCTGCACGTGACCTTGTTCCGAGGCTCGCCGTCCCCGTGCAATCTACCTATAACCGCCGATTGCGCGACACCAACACTCCTCACCTGGCGATGCCCGCATTGTCCACTTGACTCTGGACATCGTGCAGGTCGCGATGGCATCCGCCGGGACGGTCACATATCAGGATGCGCTCAACTCGCAGTATCTATCGAGCTCCATATCAAGTCTGTCGCGATCCCGATCGGCCAACACCCTTATCGTGCGGACCTACAAGCAGGCGACGCAGCTCTACCTCACGAAGCGATTCAAAGAAGCTCTCGAAACCCTCGAGCCTATCGTCACTTCACAGTCGCCCGGCGAAAGTGATGTGCTCGGCACGAATGGCGTTCACAGCGAGAGCTCAGGTGACGGCGCCGCGCTCGTCGCGCAGAGCTCCAAGGGTACCCGGACGAAGGTCTGGGTCTTCTATCTGAGCTTATTGCATGCAATCATCGAGCTGGGTGCGGAAGAGGGCAAGAATCAGTTTGGATCAACCAGATGGAGACAATTGGCCGCCAAAGCAAGGGATGGAGCAGTGTGGGACGAGATCATTCGGCTAGGCTATGGTGGGAATGAAGGAGATGTCGACCCTGACGTCGTTGTGAATCTGGCCACGCTCCTACTTGGACACATGCAGAGCCAGAAGCTGAACCAACAACGAATTGAAGCATATCTCACTGCGTCCGCCGACGCGGCTCAGCTCGCCTACCTGAATGAGGGTATCGCGACGCCAATGTCCAATGGCACATCTTCGCCCAAAGAGCTGACAACACGCCTGAAGATCTTGGAGCTCTACTCGCTACATGTCCTACCTGCCAACGAGGAATGGGAATATGCACAGCAGTTCATCGAGATGAGCGACATGTTGGACGAGGAGCGACGCGAAGCGTTTCTCCACGCCCTAGCAAGCCTCAAAGATGAAAAAGATGGCACGGCACAACGCGAGCGTGAACTCGAAGAGCTGCGAGAACGTGAGCTGGAAGAACAGCGCGCAGCAGAAGAGGCTCAACGCAAGGAGAACGAACGTCGCGAAGAGGAGCGTAAACGAGCCGCAGAGCTCGAGCGCTCACGCACCAATACATCCAATGCCTCCTCTTCATCCCGACCGACGAACGGACACGTCAAGAATGGCAATGCAGCTGCGAGCACTTCACGAAATACATCGCACGCGACTGCAAAGCCCCCAAGCAAGCCGCAGAAGAAGACGCGTGCTCCACCTCCTAATCTGTATATGCGCGCCTCGACCGTCTTTAGCAATCTTCAACAGATGGTATTGGAAGCCAGCCGAGGAATAACTGGCAACAGTATGGCGCTGTTCCGCTTAATGATGTTTCTGGTTGCATTCTTGTTAATCATGGCGAGACGAGATCTCCGAATGAAATTGAAAAGGGCAATTGACGATGGATGGATGAAGGTTAAGCAGACGATAGGCATGGGCACTAAGGTATCCTATATCTAGCGGAGAATCTAATGGCAACTTTCTTTCGAGCTTGCGAGAGTATTTGATTTACGCGATACGAGGCGAAACGAGCGTATTCGCATATAGAACAGTGGTCGATACTGTCCTGGGCGCCTCCGGCTTTGGGGAATTGCTATTGGTTGGCACCTGACCAGGGACCGGTTGGAAGGAGCGGATACCGAAGTGCAGCTTTTAGGGCAGCTCGGCCTCTGCCTACCTTACCTGCCTACGACAGAGGCTGCGCTTGTCGAGCAAAATCGGCGCTACTCCTTGACTCGCGCACATGTCCACTCGAGGCACGAGACGATGCTGTCTCAGAGGTGCTTGCCCATATGCAGTATGTGTTCAAGGCAAGTGTGGGTGTGCACGTGCGGGAAGGAACTCCGCTCTTACATAGATGTTTGTCAATCACCACTTCGTTTTCCGCAATCGTAACTGCCCGCTTGCGAAGGCGCGCGACATGTGCTGCGGCGCCGAACCTTGCAATCAAGAAGTTCCAACAACTGGCGCGACCATACAATCAGGTACTCGGGTCTCCTGCAAAGGCGATCCTACGATGGCTCTCCTGCAGAGTTCAGGATATCGTTGTCCTCGCTTACAAGGCCTCGTGCACAACAGTCGGGATCTCTTCGCGCCGAGATCACTCTGACGATGCTCTTTGCTTCCCGAATTGGACCTTGCAGGACCACAAGACCGCCATATCCTCAGCCCGTTTGTCACGAATTCATCCTCGTTGTTAGAGTTCAGATCGTGCAGACGACGATCATCCAGACATGCAGCAGAGACCAGCACTGTGCAACGGGCATACGACCGGCTCCGAAAGGGCCCTTCGTCATTCTGCACTCCTGCTGCCACGCGCCAGCGACTGTCGAAACCTACACATCTTCATCGTCTCCACTGCGAAATTCTGATGGGCCGCGGAATGCCCATTTTACGACACAAGACTACGCTGACCGTTTTCTAGTCTCTGCACGACTGCGCGGCTGCGTATCGCGGACTTTCGAGAACCGGCCTCGGCACATCGTCATGAACGGTCCTTTCGACCTTTGACCCGGGCCGATCAGCTGATGAGTGATCCTCTTGCAGCTCTTCCAGCACAGTGGCGTTCATGCGTGCATACAAGCTGGCCCGCACTGAAGTCCGGGCGTTTGGCGAACTTCTTCACGCTTGCACCCTAAACACCGAGCTGGAAACTCTGTTCGAGGGCTGTGGCAGCTCTGCTTTGGATGACTGTCGATCACCACGCAAAGCGGCCCGCTTCCTCACAACCCCTCCACGGCGCTGGCGCCACTGCTGAGATGGTGTGCTGGCGACCGCCAAGTTCAGTGAAGTCTGACGAAATTCTTGATTAGGCAATTAGGTCACGGGTGTGGGAAGAACCAGCGCACCGTCTCGCCCGATGATGGTTGCATTCACCATCCGGTCCCGCGGCACACGGTGCGAAGCACGTGCGACGCCGCAACAAACAGATGGTTCTGTCGTGCGCACAGCACTGGATGGATCCTCACCGCCTTGCCTGGCGACTTGTTGCTGGCACGACCTGTCGGCTGGTGGGCATCTGCTCAGCCTCGATCCCGCTTCTGTATCGTCATTGTGACTGTGAACGGCAGGTGAGAGTTCAAGCAAGCGCAGTGCGGCCAGATGGGGCTCAAAGCCGCAAGCCCGCTCCCTACAATGCTTGTCAGGCTGCCTTCCTTGGGCTGCTCCGCTTGACGCATGGGATGTGCTGGTTTCATCAGTCGTCAGTGCAAGTCTGCAGAATACGGCGCGTAACGCGCGGCGCGCTTAATGTACGACCGGCCAGCTTCCTCGGAACTGTAGATCCCATTTAGTGAGCTTCGCTCAGGGCTCGATTAGGGCTGGAGCCGCCAGTCCGCCTCCGCAGCAAGTGGCATTTGTTGCAGCGAAGCAGCTTTGTGGCAAAGGTGTGCGGAAGAAGTTGGTCGAGTGTTGAAGTGCGGCAGCGATCCGACAAGTCAGCGCTTGTTTCGGAAGCGGAGCCCTTCCAGGTGCAGTGCAGTTCTCCCCAGAAAACGCACGCGCAGCACAGGAAGCAAGTCGTGACGGGGTCAAGACGGCCTCCACCGCCTCGAGAGTTGCAGAGGCAGGAGAATGCGATCAAGCGATCGAGATCAGGATCTTCACAGTTGCGAGCTGCTGCCAGTGATTGGGAGGGGCGACGTCCGGCTCCATGCTTGCAACAAGGAGCAAGCCCCGAAATGCAAGACCAAAAGTATCGTTGCTGCACGGCGGCGGTAGCGGCGTTTGACGCCTAGCGTATCCTGCCGCAAATGCCGGCCGACGAGTCTCGGGAGCGGAGCGTGTAACATGTGTGTGATGATGGTGGGTCCTGTCCTGTGCACGTGCATGCTGCGAGTTGGACGAACGGCACCACCAGGTGCGATCTATGATGGGTGTCGACGTCGTCTGATGCTTCCCGCAGAGTCGAGGGTCATGGGTCCCACTGTCGGTGCAGCGGCCGCATCGCGTGCAATGATGAGACGACATCTGGTGAACGTCTCCTGGCTGCAACGGGCAGTGCGACCTCCGCGCGCCAGCCGCATTGGTGGCGAACATATGCAACGCTGATAGCCCACGCACCGTAGTGCACCATTAGGGACACCCGCCGTGAAGAGCTGCCAACCCAGGCGCGGCGCTAGGCACCGAGGCCATGTGAAGAGTGGTCCACGCGCGCACCGATCCAACGTCGACAATCAGGGATTGACGATCGTGTCGAAAACCGGCCGTGACAGATTCGGTCGTTCTGCAGTTCTGCAGCTTCGTACAGCTGCTTCGGCAGAAGGTCCGAATGACTCGGGTGTGCTGCTGCATGTGCTGCGCCGTGGAAAGGCTTCAAATACCCTCCATGACGGTCGCCTTACGTATGCTGCAATCAATCTGCGACCCATCTTCACAGCGACGACGTGCAAGCGACCAATGACTTGCCGCCTTGGGGACAGTCTGTTGACCTTGAATCGCCCGTTGCATGCGCCACTAGGTCACCCTTAACCGCAATTGATTGATCAACGCTGGGGCCCGTGTCGGCATGCACTCCGTCCTCTGGAGTGTTCTCCGACAAATCGAAATCGTACAGATTCGTCTGCCAGCGCACTAGATTGTGCTGAAGACCCCAAGCAAATCCACTCTCTGCTCTCCTGATACACCCCGTCGATGCCGGAGGCTTCTATCTTTGGTGCGAAAGTACCTCGTCAACTTCATCCTCTCAACACCGCACCACCATGGGAGACATGGCTTCACGGCGGTCCTACGAGCGCTCATCAGGCAAAATACCCCTCAGCGTCATCCTCAATGAGGTAGAACCAGAGCCCCAAGCCCACGGCTCTCGCCACGATGAAGTCCGTGGCTACGATCCATCCTCACAAGCAAGGAGTTACGGAAGCTCGCCGACCAGTTCTCTCGGGTCACCACCGTCATCATACTACACAGGAGCAAGCACGACGACTCTCCCGCCTCAAAGCCTCAACCGCAACCCACCCACCGCGTACACAGCAGGGGATAAGACACCAACGACCTCACCGCAACAGCAATCACAAACCACCTTCCAATACGGCAGCATGAACGACAGGAGACCGCGACCGCCGCGGCCCTCCTACAGCGAAGAGCAAAAATTCTTCATCATGTACGCCCGCATCATTCGAGATAATACTTGGCCCGAGATCGAGGACAGGTTCGAGAAGCTGTTCGGTACAAGGACAAAGGGTGGTTTGACATCCGTGTACTACCGCGTACGGAGGGAATGGGGTCTCATGGAAGTGCTCAAAAGCGGACCCGGCTCGTACGCTGCGGATTGCAGAGAAGTGGAAAAGCGAGCGACAAATTTCTCGCGCGAGTTTCTTTCACAGATTGGGTATTTGCAATCTATGAATTGAACGGGATGCGGGAAGTTGATTGCGAGAGGAATGCAAGAGAGTGCTGACGGCGCCTCGTGGATTTAGAGACTTACCACGGCACCCTTTGTGACGCGCTTCTGGCACACATTCCCTTCGTGCATTTTGACACGGGGAGTGCCAGAAAGGCGCTCCCCCGTATGCACAGCGAGGGTGCCAACATCAGCGGCAGGCAGACATGATCTGGCTGCGCAATTCTTTGACATAGCATGGCGTGGGATGGAGGAGAAACATTGTAGCATTCAGGATGCGAGGCGAAAACACGACGATATGATGAAGGAACATATGAGAGGAGTGTAGGGTATCCTGACGACCAGGAAAGGCGCAATAGCATATACCCCTTTTTGATGACAGCCACGATTATATGGAACAAAAACAGTAAAATGCATAGCAACTACTGAGGCACCCCACGAAACCACGAGTCCACCACCAGCACCAAATCTCCGCTGTTCCGTGACGGGAGCGGTGAGATCGCGCTGCAGAGATCCCAAAGATCATCGGTAGGACGCCTGAGAGTGCGTTGGGCTCCGCGCGCGCGAGGCCCCGGAGGACAGTACCGAGGATTTGCGATTCAGTCACCGAAAAAAGGGTGACGGACGGCAGTCGTCATGATTATCGCAATACAAGATTTATGCATTGGATAAGGAATCCCGTTCGGCGGATGCTCCGATGCATTTTCCATCTGCCGGTCTCCTTCACGACCCGTGAAGAGGTGACAAATCCGAGGGCATTTCTGGGTCGGCTCTTCATATGTGACTGGTTCCGGTTTAGCTCGTGCAGATGTACGAGGGTCTGTGGTGGTCTGTTCTCTGTAGTCGCGTCGATAGCAACGAAGCAGTGGAGACCGATTTCGCAGCTCGCTTGTCTCTCATCAATCCTGGCTATCCTCGTGGCCGTCTTCTTCCTTGAAGTACTTTGCAAATTGCTGTGGAGTCTTCTTCAGCCATGGATTCATCTGACGCTCATACTCGTCCTCGCTAAAAGTGTGCTCATCATATTCCTCGTCGTCAGAACCTCCCGCTCGATACCCGTACGCGTTGCGATCGAATTCGTCGTCCGACGCGACTTCGTCGTCTGGATAGTCGGCGCCATACCAGTCTTCAGCGTTCTCATCGTCTTCGTCACTGGGCTCCTCCTCGCTTAGGTCGTCGTCCATGTAGGTTTCCCATTGAGCCTGATCTTCTTCGGTGATAATCAGATAGCCTACATTACCGACATCTTGTGCGTCTATTTGTGCAGCGCCCGAAGTTGTGGCTAGAACATACGTGTCATAGACATAGTCGCCTTCTTCATCCATGCTCGCGTCATCGGTTTGTGGGGATCTCGACAGGGGCGCCGACGACTGAGCGACTCGCTGCTGGTGGATTGCGCGACTACGTTGAGCAGACAACTTGGGCATTGCTGTGATCTTGGGTTTAGCCGGTGCACGATTAGTGATACCGCCATTCTCTCTGCTGGCTTCATGCACGGCGAATTGATGCAGCGTATCCGCCATGGATTGCATCTCTGCATCTGTCTTGCCATTCGCATTGGTGGAAGAAGACGCTGCATTCCCATTTGTCTTGATAGCAGCGCCTTTGCCAGGTCGCTTGAGTGGGCGATCGACAGGCTCTGCAGATGCTCCTTGCGTGGACAATACACTTGCAGAGCGTTGTCGTCCAGCAAACTCGGCCACTGCCTTGGAGTCGCTGCGGTTCATGTCCCTCTTCGCGCGCTTCTCCGAGAATGTAGCAATGCCCCGTTCTCTATTCGCCTTGCCCTTCCTCTTTCCAATCTTGGGTTCTGGTGTGCCAACGCGCTTGAGATGAAAGGTGCGCCTCTCCTTCGTGATTGTGCCCTGGCTGATGCCATTGCCCGATATATTGCGCGACAGCTTTCCTCGCTGATGGCCATTGCTCTCCCCGACGCGCTTTTGAACATCGTCTGCGTTGAAGAGACTCGGAGTCCTCGATGAATCCTGCTCCTTCGCTTCTTTCGACTCCACTACAGTACCATCGCTCTCGCCGCTCTCCTTCAGCACATAATGGAACCCAGGCTCTGTCACCCTTCTCTTTCCTGCTCTCTCGACGAGCAATGCCGCGGGTGCTTCCTCGCCCCTTTTGCGCTTGATGGCGATGAACTGCGGTCCTGTCGACATGTTTGGCGCGGATTGAGGATTTCCGATGCAGCTGGGCTCTCGCACTTTGTATCGTTTCACAGCTTCTTCTCAAGGTTCCCCGAGGATGCCCATGCAGGTCGCGATGGAAGACGAAACACTTATTCCAGCGGAAGAAAGATGCGAGTCCGAATATGGTAGGTCTGGAAAGGGTTATGTCACGCGCCGCTGTTTGTCCCCCTTATTGCGTCACTTGCTTCGTCCGTACAGTACACTTCACGCGCGAACCCCCACTTTTCACATGCTGAGCAACAGGAGGCAAGAGCTCAAAGGGGTTTTGGTATTAACGACCTGAAGACCATCGAATGCCGATGTGACAGCAAAGCTTGGAAGAACGCAATGTGGTCAATGGACAGAGAGAATTTTTCAGCTTCAAAGTGACAATATCTAAATCGAACAAACGAGAACGCTCACAGGCTGGCAGGATCATCGTGATATATCTATGCAACGCTAATTCCTCGTGTCACGCTTCAGCTTCCGTCGTTCCACAGCTTCTTTCAAAGCAGACAACTTCTCTTCAGTGCTTTTGATTGCAGCATCCATCTGCCTCTCGCTCATGCGTTGCGTATCGAGGTCTTCGCTCTTTAATCTGCTCTTAGGTTCCTTCGAGCGATCATGTTGACTCGAGGATGAATGGGCACCCGCGAGGCCTACTCGATCCTCTAACCAATCCCACAGAGCCGTCTCTTCCCTTCGCCAGAGCTCTTCGTATGCAGCGATACGATCTGGAGACGCATAACCAGGAACGCCGACCTGACGTCCTCCTCGGCTTGGCAACAACCACGAATAGGTCAGTAGGACGACTAACACGGTGATCAGGACCTGAGCGTTGAAAAATGGGCGAAGCAAAGCGCCAATTGGCTCCAGCAGTGGCCGCACGGGTTCCAGAGGGCCCCAGCTGGTTTGCGCGGCCGCTTGTGAAGTAGGAGCTTCGCGCTCTGCGACAACTTCAGTCGTGTCGAAAATCTCCTTCCTCCCACCTTTCCGCTTCCCCTTCCGCGGAACTCCCTTGACCGGAGGTTTGGTCGTCACTGCGGCTTTGATGCTGGCGACGATGGCCTTCACATATTCGGTCTGTCCAGATAAAGCACCGCTTTCGATGGCACCTGAATGAGTCAGCTGGCTGGTCACATCCATTCATCGGATTGACTTACTCTTCAACCAACTCTTGGCTGTCCACTCAAGAGTGAAGCTTGCGAGCATCCTGGTCGAGTTATTCGGGCCCCACATGAGGCAGTATCTGGTCTTTGTAGTAAAAGAGCTGCCGCTCGGCACATCTGGAGTTACTGTGCTGCACTCCACAGACACTGCTTTGTCCAAGTCAAATGCTTTCAAAGTATTGGTCGTCGTGCATCTCGTCTGCTTGGGCCCAACAGGATTGAACAGCGGCTTGATGTAGTCGAATGTGAAGGTCTTGTGATCATTGTCCAGGCCGGTCTTGTCATCAACATAGTTCAGCTCGCGGGATTTTTGATCTTCTACAAGCCACTTCTTCATGAACGCTCCTGAAGCTGGACCGAACATGAGGGAGTACACCTGGCCAAGGGGCGCGGGTATCGTCGTGTCAATCAAAGCTCTGTCGTAATGTTCTGCGCTGTCGCTGCATTCGGTCGGCTCGTGAGCAGGCGCTCCTGGAAATTCACTGCTCACAGCGGCTCCGGTGACGGCAGTATCTGCACCTTCGAGGCCCTTCGGTACAGTCCCGTTGACTTGTGGGGCAGGCGCGACTGGAATCGCAGAAGTCTTGCGACTGAGGCTATGATCGCCGACATTGCTGCCAACATCGCTGGCGCCCATGCCCCCGTCGGTAAAACTGCCTACATCATCTTCGTCATCATCTGCGTCCTCATCGTAGACCTCGTCATCAGACCCTTCTGTGGAGTCGTGCCCTCCACCGGGTTCCTCTGCGACCTCTGTTTTATCGCCAGTGCCTGCATTGTTAAGCACCACGCCGTTCAGCGAGCTCTTGAGATTCGGATGGCCGATCTTCCAAATTCCGATCAAGAGCTCGTATGTAGAGTCGCGTGCCACGAAGCTCGCAAAAGTGTTACGTGCTTGGAGAGTCGAGATGATCAACGCGTTGGGGAAGATCACTGCGGTGCTCTTCTTCTCGATGGAGATGACTTCATCGAAACTAATGACAAGGTTTGTCACCCAGCCAAGGATGTTGCTTGAAAAGCATATGTGGCCTTCCGAAACGTACAACCGCCCGTGAAGCAGGATATCACGCTGCAATGCAGCAGAGTAGTCTTCAATGAGATAGTCATCCTCAGGCACGCTGCGAAACTGGTTATGGAAATCTTTGTTGCGCTTACTACTCGCAACAGCGAATCCCGTAAGCCGGTGGCCAGTGCCGTGTGCACCTGGTTGAGCGAGGCCGGTGGTGCTATCCTTGAGTGCTGCAGCGATGGAATTGCCTGTGCCTGCTGTTGCTGAGCTACCACGATGTTTCCGGCGGCCACTAAGCTTGCTTCTGACACTATTAGATCGTTTGCCGATGGCACTTTCAGCACCTGCAGCTGGCCGAGGAGGGCTCTGCTCTCCAAGCGTTAGACGCTCATTTGATGCGATCGACAAAGGTCGATTGTGGCCGTTGAGCACGGTCCCTGTCTCAGACGGTTGTTTCTCGTAGGCGCTGGAAACAGCGCGAGCAGCAGCATCCTCCTCGACTGCCCTGCTCTTCTCACCATTTTGAAGGGACCCATCAATCTGCCCGATTGCTGGAGGATCGCTCGCCGCAGCCATGAGATCAGGCGCGCTTTCAGAAATGCCCAAGTGTCCGAAGTTTAAGTTACCCTTGCCGAGTGTCTCAATGGCAGGGGGAGCTCTGTCGCCGTCGCCTAGCCCAGTTGCTGGTCTGCTTTCTGAACCTGGAATGACCTCCTCACCTCCTTCGCCAGCATCGACGAGCTGAGGAGTGCTGTTGGTTTTTGCTTTCTGAAACGGTAGAATGTTGATGCCGCTTCCGACTGAGCCTGCGGCTTTTTGTGTGGCCGAGAAGAATGAAGTAAAGAAGCCTGATGCCCCTTCGTGCTGGGTCCCCTGCGTCAATGTGCCTCCAGGTGTCTTGGCTTCTTCCGCAGTCGGCGTCAAAGGCACTACGGTGCTATTAGAGAGCTTGCTTGGCAGGCTGGCCGCTGATTCGGCTCGTCGGCGTCGTATTGCTTCGACTGAGCTTAAAGCACGTGTCGCGGGCGAGCCTTTGGTAGGCGATATCAAGGGAAAGGTGGCAGAGGCGGCTGTGAACTCAGTCGGCGTGGGAGGAGTTACCAGTGTGGTCGGTGTATCAAGGAGGTGGGGGGTCGATGGCGATTGTGTCTCGAGCTGCTGCTTGCCCTTTCGCTTCGGGGTCTCTGGCCGTTCTTGATTGACGACAGGCAGCGAAGATTGTTTGGCCGGCGAAGCTGATGCCGTTTCCTCGGCTTCCTGCAAATCGTTGACACTATTCCTCCTGCTTACGGTCTTGAACAGCCCCCCAAGGCCACCACTTCCACTCCCTGACTTGACTGCCTCTACGTCGCCCGACTTCTTTCGAGGTAACTTTAGCTTGCCACGTAATTTGCTGGCAGGTGAAGGGCTGCGATCGGTTCGCGGTGCGGTCGGTAGAGTATCGGTGGTGGTTGGGGGCTCGACGATGTGTGGAATGTTCGCCAGTGCCTCGGCCGTCGCGGAAGGAATGAGGTCGTCGGGCTCTCGTAGAGTCGAACTCGTTTGCGCGTTGATCTCAGGCGACGAGTAGGTCAGGTAGCCGGTATGGGAGTTGTGTGTGGAAAGAGATGGCCGGATAGGATTACTGTGGTGGAAGCAATGAGGTCAATAAAGAACAGAGGCTCGGTCGCGAATAGTAAGAACGAAATGTGCCAACTGGGCCAGCCAGAACTGTCAAAAACGATAGGACATAGGTCCACGCAGCTCGAACGACGTGTATTGGGGAAGTGGTTGTCGGTGATGGTGATCGTGAGTGCAGATCTGAGAGCCAACGGGCTGCCGAAGCATCCGTTTGAGCAAGCCGGCACGTGCATCGGGTCGTTCCGATTCGACCGTGACAGGCCAGGCTGAAACTGAATCTGGGTCTCCCCTTCCAGGGCCAGATATGTGTCTGAGCTCTCTTGTTGAAGGCTCGTATTCAGAAGATGCAATGCCATCGCACTCAGATCATGTGTGCAAGTCGTACTTACTTATTATCGTCCGTTCTTTCATCATCGGTAAACAGACTGCTTCGACCACTTCCACTTTGCAGCAGGGATGAGTCGGAGTGCTCGACATCCAGGCCGTTCGAATCATTGCTCAAGCTGCGCTCTATCTCGTTGGTGCGACCTGTGCGGATCTTCCGTTTTGTCTTTGCAACGAAAGTTGACAATCGACGCGCTGATGGGTCCTCGCTGTCCCGGCGGCTGTCGACGGAGCCTCTTCGGCTGGAGCGGTCCTTGACCTTGCTAATGGCCCTGTCCATAGAAGATCGGAAGCCAAGCGCATTGTCGGCATCGTCGCTGCTACTGGGTAGTGAGGTGGTTGATGTATTGGCAAATCCTTTGGCGGCGCGACCGGGAGGACGAAGAGACGCCAATGATCCAGAGCCAGGCTCCGTCATTGTTGTGCGCTCACCAGTGCAGTAGTGCTACGGACGTGACGGCCACCGCGTCTCGCATGTCTTCTCGAGATCTGTGCAACCAGGATCAGGGCGCAACTGGCCAGGATCGTGAAGTTAGGAGATGGTAATTCCTCGGCGCGCTGGCAATGTGTATAATGATGCGAATCGCAGAGATGTTGAAGGACCAGCGGTATGCACTCGCGACTGGATCACAGAAAGACCGACCGTGGCCGAGGAATAGAAGTGCGTGTGAAGTTGAGATTGTAGGATGGTAAGGCCTGCGTCATACCGTTGTCGTTGTGGTTCATCCTGAAGTGTTCCCTGCTAGCTCGACACGTGAAGCCGGAGGCGAGTCCGCTTAGCCTGTCTGGGACACATGCACCTGACCCTGGACAATGTGACGATAGCAAACCAAACTAGACCTGAGCATCAACAGAATAACCTCTTTCCGCAACGCATCATGGCTGAGGCGGCAGCTTTGACAACAGTGAGTACACCGGCAAGACTCGCCGAATCTGACTGACGTTAGGCAGGCTCAAGCACACGCCCGCAAGGCTGCCGAGGAGACGCAACAGATCAACTGGACGCAGGCGGCCGAAGAGCATGGCCAAGCAGCGACAGAATATGCGCGAGCGGCGAAAAGCACTGGAGACTCCGAGGTGGGCTGCCTTCAGGTCACTCGGATCACATACATTGACGTTGTCTACAGGCCCTGAGGATCTTGAAACTACTGGAGGAGCAACATCTCAAGCTCGCGACCATTATCAGAGCCCAAGACGCCCCAGAGCCTCCGTCAAATGCCACTGCAGATACAACACCCGAAGGTCTCGATGTATCTCGACACGATTTTGCGAGGGCAGATACTATCGCAACTTCCCCATCTTCGGTGAATGATCCTGCCTCGCCAAAGACAAAACCAACCACATCTGCTCTAGCCGCAGCACGGTTCGGCAGTGCTGTCCGCGACTCGTCTCCCTCTTTAGCACGAGACATCGCTTCCAGACGAGGTATTCCGCAGCCAGGACGAAACCCCCCATCCGCGGCAGCTCAAGCCCGAGCGCGACAACTGTCTCCCGAGTCCCATCGGAGAAACCGATCAGGGCCCACTCCAGCTCCCAAAATTCCGCCCTCAGTCATGGACAGCCAATCTCTGAAGCCAGTACGCGATCCGAAAAAAGCAGAGGACGACGATGCCTTTGCCAAATTCTACAGCAGTATCACCACGGGAACGATGACAAAGCTTTCTTCTGTGCTCGCCTATGCTGGTCTACCACTGACTGCAGACGATGTGAAAATCGATCCACCAACACCACAAAAGTTGACCCAGAGAACAGTCCCGGCGAGCGATTCTCCAGACGTCAAGAAGATCTTCTCGAAAGCCGCTCTCGAAGCCATCGAAGACGAACATCGTCAACGTGGCCATCACGGGCACGCATTCGGTCCTGCCGAGAGCTTCTACGTCGTGCAAACTGGTGGAGGCACCTACTCCTACGCCGACATTGCCAAAGCACAACAACAGCAACAGCTGGAAGGCATCGATGAGGACGATGAAGAAGCATTTGTCGACGCTCGCGAAGCCCAAACATCACCGAAACACAGCCGATTCTCCTCGCGAGGTGGCGGGCCACGAGACTCTTTCGGCAAGTCACGAACGCAAGAGGAGCTGGAGCTCGAGAATGTGACGCTCAAACATACATTGGAACAGCTCGCGACTCGATTATCAGAGTTCGAAACTCATGCTCAAGATGCCTCCATGGCAGCTTTGACCCAAAGCATGGCGAGCATTCAGGGCCATGCTCCGCAAGGAGGAACCGATCCTGCGCTCATCGCACGATTACGCCAAGTCGAGCAACAACTTGAACAGAAGGCCGAGGAAATGCAGAAAATTCAAAATCTCGCGGTGAAGCAGGAGAAGACTTTGAAGAAGTACCAGTCAAAGTGGGAAGAAATCAAGCAGAGCGCTCGAGCGAAAGAGCGAGCAAAGGCGGAGAAGAGTGAGAAGGCGGCAGAAGTGCCGGCTGGAGTTATGGAGAGTACCTGAGCTGTCAGTTTTCAATATAAAGAGCATTTGAAGGGCTTGGGCTGCTAGATGATTTTTGGGAATCAACGTGGACCAGCTGGCCTAGCCCATGGGTTTCCCGACTGATTGACCTATGCGCTTCATGTTTACCACTTTCCGTTCCCCTTCGATGAAATCTCTTCTGGGTCGCTTCTGCGAGCATAGTCTTTGTTGCGAGGTTCGATCATCTCGCTCTCTGTTTCAAAAGTTGCAGCTCGCAGAATAGCTCGTTGCGCAGGGCGAGTCCTCGACCGATAAATCCAGCTTATCATCTCAGTCCAGCTGTTGCCGTGCAACTCATCGTCTCGGCCCAGCTACTGCCTCGATTCGAAGGACCACTTCCGTGAATTCCGAAGGCGGTCGTGCTGTGATCCGTCAATCTCGGGCTTCATCAATCTTCCAGCTCTGTAGTATACTCTCAAAGATACAAGTCGAAGATAAGAAGAAGTTCAATCGGTCTCCATCTTGGTCTCAAAGTAAGTCGTGACAGCATCGACGAGATCCTGCTTCTTTCCAGTGGCACCTAAACCTTTGCTCTTCAACCATGTTTTCAGATCATTCACTTTGAACTTCGACAAAGTCTCTTTCTCATAGGCACTTCTCATATCAGCATCAGTGATACCTGCTTCATCATCGTCCTCATCTTTCACCTTCTTCTTAGCAGGCGCTGAAGAGGTCAGCGCAGTTCTCTTGGCGCCACCGTGGGCGGCAGGTTTGATGCTGGCATTGTTCTCGCTGAGCCATTGATTGAAAGCCTCGTCAAGTTTCTCACCCCATTCGATGACATATCCGCCTGCCCTCTTGTGGATCTGTCGCCATCTGGGCAAAGTCTTGTCATCTGGATGCTCGGGCAAATCTTCGTCCAGCGCCATTGCTTGCAAAATGCGGAAGAACCACTGTAGTGCAGGGTTGGGATATTTCAGGGGATCGTAGACAGCTTTTGGGAGCTGCAATTGTTGGATGATTGTGCGCATCGCATCAACGACCTCATCTGGCGCTTTCACGAGGTTCACGTCTGGATTATCGCGAATATCATCTGCAAACGGTAGCGGCTTGATCCAGATACCTGGTGGCATGTGCTGCTCGCCTTCTTCGTTGCGCTCCTCTCCACCTGGGATGAGAGCAGCCAGTCTAGGAGCCGCATTGCGACGTGGAATATACCAAGCCAGACCAAATTTCTGATCCCGAAGGAGTTTCTGATGCAGAGCGGAGAACACACGAGTGGATCCCACGTAGCATTCTTCCGAAGGATAGATGAATGTCGACTTCTCCAGATTCGCCCACGTGGGCAGCAGCTTCAGAGGCTTGAATCCGATGATACGGATAGTCGGTTCACCAAAGTCGTTGATCTTTGCCATCTCTTCCAGCGAAAATGATACTGTCTCGCCACCAAATTTGTAAGCCCTGCGTACCTCGGTCTTCTCCACCGTACGGGCAGTGGCTTCATCCAGAAGCTCGCTATGGCCGACGGCGATCTGTGCTTTCTCACTGTCTGAAGGGAGATAGATGTACGTTTGTCTGGCTGGAGTTTGTCTCTTCAAGATGATGTATCCTTTCACACCTATCTTCAGACCTGGCCCTATTTCCAGTGGTACACTGCTGAAGAGTGCTCTGCGTGGTGCATTGCGCGATTGTACCGATGACAACAGTGACTGCAACAAGCTGATGCCGTCCTTTGCAGTGGAACTTGCGGCTTTGATATCTGACGTTAGAGGAGCGGGCGCGTCTGGATCTGAAGGTGTGGCGGAGTAGACGATGTCGTTGTAGAACTTGCTGCGATCAAAGGTGTAGCCACGATCGGGATGTGATATCGGAAAGAGCTCGATTGTCACGCCCAGGTCGTACAAGTCTTTGGCACGTACAGCAGCGCTATTCCTCGCATCTCGATCTGATGAATGCGGATAGTCGTTGTCAGTGACCAGGAACAGTCGTCTCGAAGAAAAGTTGGGCGCTTTAGTGGTGAAGATCTGATTGGCACAGAACAGCACATTAGCCATACTGACTTCGTCTTTGCTGGCTTGCAGTATCTCCGAAGCTTCTTCTTCATCATCGACCAAGGTTCGGAGCTGCTTGACATTTTCAGCAGCAGGCACGTTGAGGTCCTGCAGAGGGTAGCAGTGAGGATACTGGAAACCCCTGCCAGCGTCATCGCCTTCATCGAACTTGCTCTTCTCGGTGTTGAAAAGTAAGATGCCCATCATGTCATGGGGGTTGCTGATAATTCGCTGTTGCATCAATGCATAAGCACATTTCAATGCTGCTAGCGTTGGCGATAGAGCCGTATCGGGCTTCTTCTCATCAGTCTCGGAGGGCTTTGTCAGCATGCTCTTGGATGCATCGATAGCGAACAGGACGGCATCCTTGACGGTCTTGTAGCCAGACGCATCTTCGACTTCGTCATCTTCATCTTCCTCATCGTCGCCGCGGCCGTAGTTGTTGTCGCCATCAGCTGGGCGGTATGGAAGACCCGGCATCGTGCTCAGTATCTGCGATGGTTGCTTGTCACTTCACCGTTGTTTGAAGGCGGCCAAATCTCTCATGACGTTTGCAGCACTTTATTGATAGTCGCGAACGAACGTCCAACAGGCAGCAACGCGTCAAGCTCTCGCAGTTGACGCGCCATCACATGACACGCTAAATTGAGTCTCGGTCCAAGCCGATCCCTGTTCGATGATGCAGTGGGCGCGATCGATGCCTCGGACAAATCATTTCAAGCTGGAAGCTGCTTACGGCTTAGTCCCAAGAATGTCTAGCATGCCCTCTCTGGCCTGTTGTCGTCGTCGACTGTAGACTGCACACCCATCGCCATCGCCATCTGCCACTATGAGCGTACAGCAGCCCCTTAAGACGTTCACGCGACGCGCAACCGCCGCCCAATGTCTCCAGCTCGCCCCCAAATCTGTACACCACAAACCGCGAATATGGAGCAGCGAACGCAGCATGGCCACCGTCGCGCCACCCGTCACCCAAAATGAGGTTGGCAAGAAAGGACCGACGGCCATGGTCTTCATGAACATGGGCGGACCGTCCACGACCGACGAAGTGGGCGACTTCCTCTCTCGCCTCTTCGCAGACGCCGACTTGATCCCACTGGGCCCACTGCAGAACTATCTCGGACCTCTGATCAGCAGACGACGAACACCCAAAATCAAGAAACAGTATTCCGATATTGGAGGAGGAAGCCCCATCCGGAAGTGGTCGGAGTACCAGGCCGAAGAAATGTGCAAGATCCTGGACAAGACAAACCCAGAAACAGCACCGCACAAGCCTTACGTGGCATTCCGTTATGCGAATCCATTGACTGAGGAGATGTACAACAGACTGTTCGAAGACGGTTTCGGCAAAGGCAGGGGCGGACGTGCAGTGGCTTTCACACAATATCCACAGTACTCCTGCTCGACCACTGGCTCATCACTAAACGAGCTCTGGAAATGGCGTCAACGTCTCGAATCACCAACTCGCAACGCCGAAGCACCTGCCGAAGGCTCAATCCAATGGAGCGTAATTGATCGATGGCCAACACACCCCGGCCTAGTCGACGCCTTCGCCGAAAACATCACAAAGCGACTCGAATCCTACCCCGAAGACGTCCGGGACAGCGTTGTACTCCTCTACTCCGCCCATTCCCTCCCTATGTCCGTTGTGAACCGAGGAGACCCATATCCAGCCGAAGTTGCAGCGACTGTGTGGGCAGTCCAGCAAAAACTAGGACACAAGAATCCCTACAGACTGTGCTGGCAATCGCAAGTCGGTCCATCGGCCTGGCTAGGAGCGCAGACGGCAGAAGTCGTGCCAAACTTGCTCAAGAAGGGACAAAAAGATATGGTTCTCATCCCGATCGCTTTCACATCTGATCACATTGAGACTCTGTACGAGATCGATCAAGAAGTCATTCATGAAGCAGACGAGATGGGCGCTGAGGGACGCGTGAGAAGATGTGAGTCGCTGAACGGTAGCACAACTTTCATCAATGCTCTGGCGAACTTGGCAAGCGACCACCTCAAGTCTGGGGTGGTCTGCAGCAAGCAGATGGGATTGAGATGCCCAGGTTGCACGAGCGAGAGATGTCTCGAGTCGAAGCGTTTCTTCATGGGACAAGGCGACCAGCAAGGCAACTCAGCCTTGACTCTGTAAACCAGGCCCCAGCAGGCGTGTACGTTAGCGTTATATCTTGTGTAAATATCGGACCAGAAAAAGGAAGAGTGGGAAAACAGGTATCAGATCTGCTCAATTGATTCTAATTCTTCAGAGTGGTATTTTCTTCAAGCCATACAGCAGACTCTACTCACGTTTTGCCATCTCCATGTCGCAGCTATCATTCAGGGCGCCGCGTGCGGCCCACTTCGCTATGCATGAAAAGCAAGCACGAATAGAAACTCGTCGTGGTATCCCCATCTATCCTCTCCCGTCCCATAGCAGTTGTAAAACAGTTGGCTTCAAACAAGCCTCCGTGCCAGACATTGCGGCCTTCGGTGGGCCACATCGCTCGCTTGATCAGTTATCCATGCACCGGTAAAACAGTAAACCAACACATGATCGAGTAACATCTCACTTCTGCCAATCGTCATCAGCGCTTGCCCCGATTCACAGGCACAGCAACTCCTCGTCCTCTGTCCTCTCGCTCTGCGGCCTGCTTCTTGGACTTCTTCTCCTTTGGCTTCGGCGGCTGTGAGTGGATATGTCCTTGTTCGTCGATCGCCATGGTGTTCGTCCAGCGGAGACAGCGTGCCCTCTGCGCGCTTTCCTCCTCAGCCTGCTTGTGTCGAGTGGAAATTCGGTTGCCGCTCTCTTCTTCCGTTTCAAGCTTCTTGGCAGCTTCCTGGTCCATAAAGTTCTTGTATGCTTCCATATACTGTGCAATCCGATCGCGCCATTCAAGGAGTTCCTTTCGCAGCTTTCTCTCGCGCTCGCCTCGGTCATCAAGCCAGCCGATGAGGTTGTCGAGACGATCTGGATCATCAATGTATCCCCATTCTTCCGCAGATTCCAGAGGCACGCCGCCCTCTTCTTGCTGGCGGCGTTGAGGCACAGTAGTCTGGAAGATTCTCTGGTACTCCTTCTGCTCCTCTGGCGTACGATCAATGAACCCCTCTCGTTCCATGACGTCCGGTCCTTGCACCCAGATGCGACCATTAGCATAGCCGTAGGATGAGGTGCTCGAGTTCGGTAGACCACCGAAAGGCTGTCCGTTTCGCTCGAACCAGTAGTAGCGATTGCAGAAGCGGTCCTTGCCTAGCACCTTCGTTCGCTGGACGTTAGCCTCACGCAAGTCCGAGTCGCATTCGGCAATCTTCTCTTCCTGCAGTCGAATCCGCTCCTTGAGCTCTGTGCACTCCTTTTCGATCTTCTTGAACTCCTTAGCAGCTTTGTTATGCGCTTTGGCAGCTTCGGCCTTCTCAGCCTTCTCCTTCTCACGACGAGCCTGGTCCTCTTCGCGTTTGCGTTTTCGGTCACCGCCACGACGAAGTGACCTGCCTCCGGGAGTTCCCTCGCCAGGCTCGGGGCTACTAAAACTCCCGTTGAGGTCGATGGAATCTTCCGTGGCTTCTAGATCGGGCACTTCCGTTGGCTCAGCCTTGGGTGAGGGCGGCAGGTGGTCCGGCAGAAGGATCTTGAATTCGCGATCCTTGACAGCAAATTCCTCCATGGCCAGCTTCTTTTCGCGTTGGTGCTCGATTTTGCGCTTGCGTACGTCAGTCATATCGTCCATGCATGTCTCAAGGAAGTCTTTGATCGCTTCCGTGCGTATGGTAAGTACTGTTAGCATTTGCAGAGCCGCGATCCTGAGGTTCACGTCCATGGACGCGTATTGCTCCATCGCGGTTGTTGGCGTCGGTGGCTCGTCGATCGGTGCAAGATGCGCCAGGACCTTTTCGCATGTCTCCTTGTACGATGGGATTTGAGAAAGCTGGTGAAGTATGCCAACAACAATCACCTGCCAGCCGCCATTGCTGAAGTCCCGAGCTGCTATTCGTTCCTCCCATGTACGATCACTGATCATCTCCACGGCTTGATTTCGATTCTCTGCAACTGGACTTTGAGGCTCTGCAACCTCCATGTGGCTGAGTCTGCTGCGTGTCGATCGTGCAGGTACATCTGGTAGAGGTGTGGAGATCTCGCTGTCGTCCTGGCCGTCTGTGTCATCGTCCGCCGGCGATTCTTCGACCTTTTTCCGCGGCATGTCTTTGACCAGAACCTTGCCGCTCTCATCGACAAACAACTTGAGCACTGCGCAATGGATCTCATCAAGAAGCTCGCAGGGAAAGTCTAGCTCTTGATATTGCATCGCCTCCACAAAATCATCGAATGTGAAGCTGTCCAGAACGTAGACCTCGCATTGCACGTTCAAGGTGTTCCACACTTCAAGCAGCATACCGACTGACTTCATCTCAATGCCTTGGACAGCAGTCTTTCTTCCACTGCGCATGTATTCAGCAAGTTCGTCGTTGAAGAATTTGAGCTCCGGTCGCGTGGTCCCGTTGCGTTTCGGAGGGAGATCGAGATCTTCAATAGGGTATTTGATGACAGGTGGCGGAGGCGCTCGGGGCTGTACTTGATTCATCATCTGATGATGCTGCTGTTGTTGCTGTTGGTAGTGTCCGACTGGTGGTGGAGGGGCGCCTGGCATTTGTTGGTGTTGAAGCTGTCGCTGAATGAGCTGCAACTCCTCATGTCGCAAGCGCTCGAACTCTGCCGGCGACATGTTCTTCGGTTTCTTATTCTTCGGCGGTCGCATTGTCAACATTTGTGTCTTGGCTGCCATCATTTTCGCGTCCTGGAACAGGTGCTGCGGGATCTCCATGGGTAGTCGATATTGAATCGCTAGGTGCTCCTTGACAAGCCATGGAGCCCCACTCCACGCCTCGCGCTGCAACGAGTTCTTGAGGAACGCGCGGAGGTTCTGCTTGGTGAAGACCTTGCGATCGCGGCGAATATGCTTGTCGTCCAGTAGTGCCTCTTCATTGGGAGTATGGTGCACTTTGATGAAGTACCGTGAGAAGGGCGCACGCTGCACACTACCATCCGCGCCCCTAATCATCGGAAACTTGGCCTTCTCACGAATCGTACCTTCAAATTGCTCGCCATTGTCTAGCGTGCAAACGACTTCCTCGCCAGGAAAGTAATCACTCTTGAAATCGTCGAAAACTTTGTTGACTAAAAGTTCATGAGCAGGACAATTCAGTTTGGGGCGGTCTGCCTCACCAAGTTCATCCATGCGCGATATCGTCGAAAATTGTACGCTTCTCAATATCGGATCACGCAGTACTTCAGGAAAGAGGGTCTCGATATTCGCTTGGCTTTTGGTCTGGCAACAGTCAGCAGTTGAAACGGCTGATGCGATCACATGAACCGTTTACCTCAGACTCTAACGCGCCCCAATACGTTAGTCCGGATTTACCATTGACCGCATCTGTGAACTTTTTCTAGAAGGCATTAGCAAACGGGTCCCGTGTTGCATGCACGTATACCATACTTGATTGAGCCAATCGAAGCTGCGCGAGAATTAGCTGTGTACTGTGCCTTTCAACAAGTCCCGTCTGAGCATACCGTTTGAGATATTTCTCGTAGTCCGTGAAGACCTCATTCGTGCCTTTCATCACATAAACCTGACATGCGCGTGTCAGCCAGGACCTCAGCCTCCAGCTGGGCTTATATCTTACTTCGACATTGTCTGCCACGTCAGGCGTGGCCGTGATGAGGTTGACTGGCTTCCTCTTATTGAGAACCTGTGTTTCGCTGTTGGCTACGCGCCCTGGTAATGTTTCTTTCGATGTGCGCACCATTTTGTACAAGCCCAGCGCGCAGCTGGGTCCTACGCGCGGCGTCCAGCGGGGTGGAGGTGATCGGTGAATGGGTCGATGTGTATACTGGTGATCGATCGCGTGGTTGGAGTACTTCTTGGAGTTGAAAGAGTGATCAAGGCATGTGATCGGGATGGATTGAGTGGTAGGTCCAGGAAGTGCGCGTGTGGTCGCAGAAGTTAACTCCGGGGTGCAGTCGGTATACAGAGGCAGCCGAGACCAAACGCGTCAGAAGAGCTAGTCCAGCAATGGCGCGAAGCTCATGGAGGGCGCGGAGGATGGTGATGGCGATAGAAGGGCGGTGTTGTGGTCGCGGGGACGGTGGGTGGCTTAAGGCGAGGATTAGAAGAGGAACAGACTTTTGGGGGAGACAACATGACGGACGATGTTCTGTGGAGTCCGCAGTCTGATGCATGCTTGGTGCTCTGCCTTCTGCCCTTTCCGCCAACCGGCTTGCGGGTAGCCTAACTCTAAGTCGCGCTCGCGCTGGCGCTCCCTCGTCTTGGCACTTCTCGTCTACCCATCCCATCTTTCGACGCGGCTCGAATGCCTGCGCAACATCTCGCACTGGCCATGTTTGGGCTCATTGTGATCGCAACAAATGGACCATTCATTGTAGAGTCCTATCACCACCATGCGAATCAGTCGTATGCGCTCGTACATCGATGAAGCGACACTCCCGTTCTGTTCCCTTGCTTTGACCTTCGTCATATCCCGACTGGTCGGCCGCGGGAGCCTTTGGAGCCACTGACCACGAGTGAAATCGCACAAACACCACGAAATATTCGATAAACACGCGTGAACGCTCCGAGGACATATCTAGACGGGTTGTAGCGATGCCTTTCCCTAGGATCGATGGCTGTCAATTTTCCTGCAACCAGTAAGCCTAAAGCCCAGCTTGTCAAGACAACGAGAAGAATTTTGGAAGCGAAGAGAGAATGGATGTTGAGTTCTTGTCACTGATAATATAACACAAGCGCTGTATCTCCTGCTACGAAGTGAAGAACACTACCAAGAAACCCACCCAGCTGCCTACCACGCCTACTGCGCAGTACGAACTGGTGAACATCAGAGGCAGGAATTCGTACTTGGCACCAAATACTATCTGATGTAGTAATGAGCAGTATGCGATCAAAGGTATTGCCACTGCAATATACAGCAGAGAGAATCGATCGAGTAGGAAGATTCGCGGTTTTTCAGATCTGGCATTTGGTCAGCGACTGCGTCAAAAAAGTATGTCTTTAGTACTAGTGTGATTACTTACGCAGGTGCCAGGCGATCGAAGGCTATAAGGAACGCGACAAGCCATAGGATCGTGTATACCACCTTGACTGGGAACTCCAGAGCGGTGAAAAGGAGCGGAAAAAGGCTCTCGTGACCCGCGACCGCCAGTGGTCTGAAAGCACCGAGAAAGCGTCTGTCCTTCAATGCCAGCAGACTGAACGGGATGATGACTAAGAGAATGGCTTTCTCGTGAACGTGCCAGCCGAATAGGAATGAGGCATAGCCGCATAAGGTGATCGTTGCCACGAAGTTGTCCCATGTCGGTTGGGCGAACAACTTGATGAGAGCCGGCTTTGATGTGTCAGTACAATGTCATGAAAACAGTTGTATCAATCTTACAATTTGCGCTGCCAGAGTCAGGACAAACGTGAGTCGTGGCGGGATGTTTGGCAAGACGGCAAAAGAAGTGTCGCCGACTAAGCCACGGGTGACACTGTTCACGGCGTCTGCATCGACCGGGAGCTTGAGATACGGGGCCACTGCGATCATTAGCAAAGGAGGTTGTTGCTAGTTGAGTTGAAACTCACGATAGATCAGCACTCGATCAGTAAAAGAGTACATCGCCCAGACATTGGGCGCCCAGTATGCATGGCACAGTCCTCTGCTGAAGGGAAACAGCCTGCTCATGATCTGTGGCAACTGCTCCAAGCTTTCAAGCGCGAAAGGTCCTGCTGCTGCTGCAACGATGGCAACGATACTCAGGCCCAATTTGATGCAGTTGAACCACTTGATGTCGAATATCGAACGAGGCCCTAGGCAGTAGACTCGAAGCAGATACACAAACCAGGCAGGCGCCAAGTAAAGGTAGATGTGCTTCATGCACAACAGGGCCATGAACACGGCTCCGCAGAGCAGTAAGCCGCCCCTCTGATAGCGCGCAAGTACAATGGACAGAATGAGTACGCCATACATGGCACCATTGTACTGGAAGTGAATATGGTCGATGATGAGCAGACCAGGGGACAACAGAATCGAAAGTGCCGCAGCATGACTTCGCTTCTTCTCGTTGGCATTGGCCGAGTTGACGAAGAGGTAGAGAGCACCGATGAGAACGAGCTCGGTGATGATCACAGTCGCTCGCTGGAAGTAAATGGTCTGCCAGCTGTCGTAGCCGAGATTCTGTACATCAAGCATATTCGGATCGATGCGACGAGCGACATGCGACATGGCCCACTCGAAGTAGGCGAAGAAGGGAGGATAATCCAAAGTCCATTCTGAGGTTTTCTGGGAGGACTTCAGCTGGGTGAGGCGTATGCAGACGTGCGGTGCCACCAACCTCGAAATACCATTCTTTCAGAGGCAGGGTGTTCGTGATTGCAAGCCAGTTGCGATGGACTTCGAAATCCGTCGATTTACTTTGGCCCGTCAGCTAGTCGGTAAAACCCAAGGCGGCTGCTGCAACAGCTTGCACTTACTAGGCCGGCCACAGGAGTACCTTCAATGCCGTGGCCACTGCAGCACATTGTGGCAGCGTGGGATACAGCGCGGTCATGATGACTTGGTGGCAAGCACAATGGCCTCTTTTGACCAATGCGCTTGGTCGGCTGTTATTGCATTGGTTCGCGCCACGTTCACCAAAAAAAAATGAAACCATCTAAAACATTTGGACGGGAGCAGGTCAAGTCGCGGTCGGCGGAAGCAAGTGCCGGCGCTAGACGACTGGGGCAAGCTCAGCACGGAAGCCAACGGGAGAGCGAGATGGCGACGTGAGGCTCCCACCACCAAGCGACCGTGACTTGGCCTTGCAGTTCCTCGAGCAGACAGCGACAACACTGCGATATCTCTGCCCACCGAGCGGCGGTCTGGCGCCCCGACTGCAAGCAACATGGCACACCCATGGCGGAGAGCGCATTCGTCGTTCCGCCCCACTCGCGGAGGCTTGGCTTCAAGGAGAGGGTTGAGTATGAGGCAGGGAGCAGCAGCACCACGCTGAACTGAACTGCTTGCACGGTGAGCGCTCCGACCACTCCTTCTTTCTCCATTATTGATTCTAGATGTCGCATCATTCTTTCACTGCATACCCATAGACGCTCATTTGCAGGCGGCCTTCTCTCCGTCATGCCCCCGTCGTCACGCCGCTACCTGTCGCTCACTCTCCTTGCCATTGCCTTCTTCGTTATCCTGTCCAACTTGTCCAATACTCACAGCAGATCACCTCGTCGGGCCCCACCTGCAATCGACAGAGTCTTGAACCCCGGCTGGTTCAAGCCCAGATTCAGGTGGAGAGACGTCAAGCAAAAGCACCCCATCACCAACACCAAGCTTACCGAGTTACCCACGGGCCCACATGCCGAGATTCCTCGAGTACAGCACGATTTTGAGCCCGAATCTTTAGGTCACACTCTCTGGCGGAGGAACCGCTTGCGAGCGGTAGAAGAAGCATTTCGACACTCGTGGGATGGCTACAAGAAAAACGCATGGCTGCAAGATGAGGTCTCTCCGCTGAGTGGGAAGCCTCGAAACCCTTTTGGTGGTTGGGGCGCGACGCTGGTAGACTCGCTAGACACACTATGGATATTGGGCATGAAAAACGAGTTCGAGAGCGCCGTGGCTGCTATCAAGAAAATCGACTTGACCACTCCGGCACTACTGGAGCTCAATGTCTTTGAGACCACCATACGCTATCTTGGCGGCATGCTTGCTGCTTATGATGTGAGCGGTCGCCGATATCAAGTCCTCCTGGATAAATCTGTCGAGTTGGGCGAGATGCTCATTCTTGCTTTCGATACGCCGAACAGGATGCCCGTGACGAGGTGGAACTGGAAGAAAGCCGCACTTGGAGAGGAGCAGGAGCCCAAGGTTCACTCTCTCCTTGCTGAGATAGGATCGCTGACGCTGGAGTTTACGCGGTTGACTCAAATTACTGGTGATCCCAAGTGGTACGATGCCGTCGCTCGCGTCACGGACGTCTTAGAGAAAGCGCAGAACACCACCAGATTACCAGGACTATGGCCGACCTTCGTCAACGCCAGAGATAACGATTTCCAGCGTGACTCCACCTTCACACTCGGCGGCATGGCCGATTCGCTGTACGAATATCTACCAAAGGAGCACATCATGCTGGCCGGCCGGACCGATCAGTATCGTAACATGTTTAAACTTGCCCTCGCGACAGCGAAAGAGAGTATCTTCTTCCGCCCACTGAACTCAGAGAACCGTAAAATGCTTCTCTCGGGCACAATGAAGCGGCCCTCCTATAAAAGCAAAGGCAAACTACAGCCTCAGGCTGAACATCTCGCTTGTTTCGCCGGCGGAATGGTAGCGTTGGCTGCCAAAGTTTTCGAACAGCCCGAGGAAATGGACACAGCCCGGGAGCTCGTGGATGGCTGTCTCTGGGCATATAACAGTACTACAACGAAAATTATGCCTGAAATTTTTACCGCACTTCCATGCGAAAAGCCGGACTGGGAAGACTGCGCCTGGGACGAAGATGCTTGGTATCGTGCTGTGGCCGATAAATCCAGCACTGGTGTTGCCCGTGCACAATACATGGAGACGGCTCAAGAAGTGATTGCCAACAGCAAGCTTGCGCCAGGATTCGTCCGTGTCACTGATTCTCGCTACATATTACGACCAGAGGCTATCGAATCTGTATTCGTTTTGTACAGGATTACAGGCGATGTCAGGTTTCAGTATCAAGCTTGGGAAATGTTCCAAGCCATAACGAATGCGACTCGCACATCTATCGCGTTTGCTGCGTTGCAGGATGTCACCAAGGAGGACAAGGCGCTCATCGATAATATGGAGAGCTTCTGGTGAGCGAGTAGCTTAAATGCATCTGCGTGCGTACACTAACCACGTAACAGGACCGCTGAGACATTGAAGTACTTCTATCTCATATTCAGCGAACCGGATGTGATTAGTCTGGATGACTATGTATTGTAAGTTCCGCCGCAGGCCACGTCCCTAGATTTCGAGCTCACCGCATATAGCAACACCGAGGCACATCCGCTGCTGCGGCCCAAGTAGGATATGATGAAGTCCGAAATATCTCGATCCTTGCATAGATCGTCAAAAAGTAATTGTAATGGCTCATGAAAAGTAATAGAACTATGATCGACGCCGACCTCAGATCCGCTCCATCTGACATTCCGCGGTGCACGACTAGACTGGTGAACTTAGTGAGCTCCCAAATACCGCATCGCTGAGATGAGGACTCACGGGCTACCTAATGCCATCAGAAAGGCGCAGCTAACCTGCAATACATCTGGCTGCAATTGCACACTGTAGTAGGAAGTAGGGAATCCAGACCCCGCTCGCTTGACAGCTCCATTCGATGTTGTGGCGCACCCATCTCCAGCTTCTGAACAAAGTCATCGCCAACCACTCTCACATGCTTGGCTTCTCTACTATCTTGCCTTGACACAGTTCTAGCCATGTTCAATCGCTTCCGTCGTTCGAGCAAAACCGCTCGATCGTCACCATCTGATGACGACCCGCGCAAACCCTCCATCGCCACCCAAAGTAACAAGCCACAACGAAAACCAACAACCTTCTTCGACCTTCCGGCAGAACTACGCAATCTGATCTACGAACACACCGCATCAGAAACGCATCTCCGCCTCCTCGCCAAAAATTCCGAGCAATCGAAATACAAGAGAAAGAATATCCCCGGCCTCCTTCTCACTTCCCGCCAATCTCGCTCAGAATTCCTCCCCATCCTGCTCTCCACCGCCTACATCTCAATCACAATCCAGAACTTCAACTTCAGCAATCTCATCCGCATTACAGGGAGCTTGTATAATACCGAACTTAAGTCCCTTCGATTAAATCCCAATTTGACAATTTTCCTCACGTTTCCAAACCCAAATTCTTCTGTTCTTCCTGTGAGAGATCAAGCATTGGAATCTTCTCTCCGGACATGGATCACCTATCGTGCAGCCGGAATGGATAAATTACCTTGGCATTATGCGATTCCGATTCGAGGGAGGATGCCGAGGGAGAGTGGGCATGTGAGGTTTATGATGGAGTATAAGAAGTGTGTTGGGGTTGTGGAGGGGTTGAGGGGGAAAGTGAGTGAGGTGCTGCAGTGGGAATTGGGGATCATGAGGGGGGAACTGGAGGAGTTGGAGGGGAGTAGTGTGGAGTTTTGGAGGGAGAGGTATGAGGTTTATGATGGAAGTGAAGGGGAGAAGAGGAGGGGGGCAGTGGGGTTGGGGGCGTTGTGAGGGGTGGGTATTGGTGAGGGTGAAGTGAGGTGTGAGCGTTGTGATGATGTGTGGATCGTGAACTCTAGTGTATTTCGTTCTATTGTGTTGTCTTTTTGTCTAGTTCTCTGATCATTTGACAGAGCAAGTCATGTCCTCAAGTACGCAAACCCTGCTTGGGCTTTGATCGGCGCGTAGCCTGAAGAATCGACAATTGGTAGCACGTCCATCTTCCTCTTCTCCTCGATCTTGTCTGCTTCCAGCCATCTTTCCACCTCATTCTTCTCGCTAAAATCACTGATCAGCTCATCACCATTCGCAATCTGATACAATTGCATCCCTGTCGCTTGAGTGTTCTTTGGCAAAGGCACGAAATTTTCGATCGCGCCTGTGACTTTTCCAGAAAGTATCTCTTTACACAGATATGGCTCTGCGCCCAGCGGTCTGCCGATTCCGACTCCGTCACACGCCTGATCTTCTAGAGCACGAACCATACCAGACGCCGTCCGGAAGCCGCCAGTGACATACAATTTCGTCTTCTTGAGCAAAGGTCGAATGAGTTCGGCGAATTCAATAAAGTACGATTCTCTTGCTTTGGTGGACTCTTTCTTGTGTTCGAAAGCTCGACCTTCGAAGGTTCCGCCAGATAAGTCGATGAAGTCGACTCCTGCTTCTTCAAACTTGACGCAGAGATTTCGGCAGTCTTCTGGTGTTTGTCCACCTGGCTGGAACTCAACTGAATTCATTTTGACGCAGATGATAAATTTAGGATCGTTGACGCGTCGCTTGACTTCATCGATGATCTCGAAGATGATCCTGCTTCGGTTCTCCAGCGAGCCGCCATACTCGTCTGTGCGTTTGTTGGTAGTGGAGGCGAGAAATTGAGCTAGGAGATAGCCATGTGCCTGCGTTTCGTCAGTACCTGTATGCATCTTGCTGCAGTCGAAGAACAGCTGTCTTCGTGATTCGCTATAGCCGCTATACTAATGACGGAGCACTATGCAAGTAAGCAATGCGGCTCAACTCACAGTATGGATTTGAACTCCATCGAAACCTGCTTTGTAGCATAGGTAGGCAGTCTCGCCCCATGCTCTCACGAGCTCATGGATCTCAGGAACACTCAAAGCTCTTGGTTTGTTGAACCAATTGCCGGCCCACTTGATATTTAGCTGTACGTCTGAAGCGCTGACAGGGTTAGGATTCAGCGCTGCTCCTCCTTGTCTCCCTGGGTGGCTCAGCTGGGCGACGATCAGACTGCCGTGAGCTTGGGCAGCTTTAGTCACTTTTCGAAATGCTTCGACTCTGCCATCGTGATCATCTTGCAAGATGGGATTGCCAAAGGCTTCTACGGCATCGTAGCGTAACATTGTATTGCCGGAAACGATGACGCCGATCTCGCCTTCGCCCCAGCGTCGATAGAGATGTTCATATTCTGGCGATGGGTAGCCTCGTTTGGTGATGGGTTCATCCGGTTTATTCCAGTGGCAGAGACGCTCCGTCATGGGCGCTTTGAGAAACCTGTTCTTCGCAGTGCGACCTGAAAATGGAAATGTGATGGGTTCTGCCAGCAAAGAAGTGTCCACTTTGGGGCCATCGATGCGGAGCTCCCCATCTCTGCCACCTGCTTGGGCAGTGTCGTGAGGATATGCTTGAGCTTCGGGCACTCCAGCTGCTGCTGCCTTGTCGTACTCCATCTTTTGGGCAAACGCAAACGAAATATGAGATCTGGTTGTCAAAGCTCAGATCTTTCTCTTCGAAGAGAGAACCCCGCCAAACCTTGACGTGCTCGCCGAGGTCACGATCGGCGAAGACGCTTACCTGGGTCATTCTTTGCAACTCGTGATTCGAGGATGGTCGGGCATGAGAGCGATTGTGTGTCCACGCATACTGCTTATCGAACACGGCAGTCAAATCGTGGTTACATCGTGAGCTCGAACACGCCTGGTCTGGTGACTGAAATGCCTTGTAGGGCAAGCAGGAGCGGCGCATTTGAGATGTACTAGGAGCAGCTCCCCGTACAATTTCGATGTTAGGCATGCTAGGCTGGTATTGATATGGGCCCGCGTCGTGGCGGACCCGACGTGTCGTGGTGGTACATGAAATTCCGCCGGCGACAAGCGCCACGGGCGCGCGAGGGCAACGTCCAGTCACACAAAGCCTGACTTGGTCAACAACAAGACGCTGGTGAGTGCTGAAGATCGTGCTCTCCTGTCGTCCAGCACAAGTCATGCGGGCAGATGTCGACCCTCGAGTCGTGCTGGAGGGCGTTGTCAAGGGAAATTGGCGGCCACAACCTAAGTCAGCAAAACTCTGCTCTCGGGCCTCGCAGTGCACCACCATCACACGCCCACCGCACCGAGTGTCTGCCCGCGCGCACATCACCGCCCGAAATAGCCACGTCCCATCGGCAGCACGCGTTGACGATGGGGCAGTCTGTCGTGCCAAGCCCGACAGGCAGGCGGACGACAAGTGCATTGATAGGAGATGTTGACCCAGCGGAGCAGAGCAGAACAATGTGTGCAACGTGCAACGACAGGACGGGCAGCGGGGATGATGCTGCAACGGCGGTTCCCTCGCCCGCCGGCGGAGGCCCGCCCGTCCGTTCGTTTCTGCCAGCACCAGCACCAGCGACAGAAACGGGCGGCTCGTTGCTGCTGCTGCCCTGTGGCTGGTCCATACACGATCTCTTAGCGCTCTGGCCCGCTGCAGGAACGACGAGCTCGAAAGCTCCGACCCTACGAGCTTGTCGCAGGGCTGCAGGAACGCCGACAGCTTGCATGCAGCTGGCGATAGTCGACACCAATAGCACTGCCAGACGTGAACGACACTCGCGCTCGCCACGATGCAGTACGCCACGCGAGCCCTCCACATTGCACTGCACCCACGCGCGTATATTAAAGACAATCCTGGGCGTGGACCGTGCCGAAGAGCACGATGTTCGAGAATCGGACAGCCGAGCTAGCCCGTTTGAGCATCTCTCATCTCCTATCCTCCTGTCTTCATGCTGGGTCCATGCGATGACATTTCGCTAGGCGGCTGTATCCTTTCTTTCTCGTCTTCTTCCCAAGCGTTGCATCTTGCTCGCCGCATTATTGTCTCTCATTATCCTTCTTCTTCTTCCGCTGCGTGCTACCTTCTCCTTCGCCCTTTGATTTGTTGACTTCGAGCCGCATACCTGCTGCCCATTTGCCCGTCGAGACCCAGCGGCCCCGTAATCCAATACCCCCGGCCACCATCTGCCGCCATCGCCTGCGGCTGCACGAGAGGAGCGAGCTCGAAAGAGACATCGGGAGCAGGGTCGACAAGAGACGGGAGTGTACATACGTTGGGCACCGACAGAGGACATTGATTTCGCTCGAGCTGCGTTGGATACACACTCTCGCGCGGCACTGTATCGCTGTCATCACAGTCTTGTCGACACCACCGAGCGTGTGAGTAGCAGTCTCACGTCTTGCATCTCTCCAAATCGCGGACGTACGCGAAAGGCATCATCTGCAGGTTGTAGGCTGACAAGGTTCTTGCACAACAGTCGTGGGGACACTTGCTAGGCACCTTGCAAGTCGTGCACCACTTTCTAATTCTATTGTTTCTTACCAAACCCTTTGTGTGTCCGGTCGAGAGATCCGGACCTCCAACACCATCACCACGGCCGTGTTATCAGCAAATCCGCGGGACAGCCTCGTGCTCCCGCCTCACATGCTTGGCATGCAGAACGGCGAGAACATGGCTTCTGGTCCGGCCTATGGCCATCGCCAGACCCAATCCTTTGCAGTCAAACCATCGATGAGTCCTGATGAGAATGGTCTTCCATCGAGCTCGTTTCATCAGGCTCAGCCGTCTCTGGGTGGCTTTGGAAACCGGCACACCAACAGAAATAGCATCCAGCCGATCAACACTGGCCGCATGAGCCAGAGCTACAACCCGCAAGACATGCAGACTCCTCAGACTGGCTACGACATGAACTTTACACCACTGCTGCCGACAAACTTGCTGATGGGCAGCCCCTTTCAGCCAGGTTCGCCGACCACCTTCCAGTCCCCGCAATTCCAGAGCTTCCCAACGCAATCCAATGGACGTGGTCACCAGAGCCAGATGAGCCAGGCCTTCGGACAGCAGCAGGTTTTGTCGCCAGGTGCCTACCAGCCACTTGGCTCGCCGCCGCTCCCATCCTCGTCCTACTTTGGCAGTATGCAGTCGCCCACGACGGGCTTTAATGCTCTCCAAGGTCAACACATCGGCGCGTACGGCACGGCAATGCATGGTATTTCTCCTGGCATCGTCTCTGGTACCAGCCGAACTGTCTATCTCGGTAACATCCCTCCGGACACTTCTGCTGAGGAGATCCTTGGCCACGTCCGAAGTGGTCAGATTGAGTCTGTCCGCCTCCTGCCAGACAAGAACTGCGCCTTCATCTCCTTCTTGGACGCTAGCTCGGCCACTCACTTCCACTCCGATGCGATTTTGAAGAAGCTGTCAATCAAGGGCCAGGACATCAAGATCGGATGGGGCAAGCCATCCTCGGTACCTACTTCAGTCGCTCTGGCAGTCCAGCAGTCGGGCGCATCCCGTAATGTCTACCTTGGCAACATCTCTGAGGACGTCACCGAGGAGGAGCTTCGCGAGGACCTCAGCAAGTTCGGCCCCATCGACACTGTTAAGATCGTGCGTGAGAAGGCCATCGGCTTCGTCCATTTCCTGTCCATTGGCAACGCGATCAAGGCTGTCACTCAGCTGCCACAGGAGCCCAAATGGCAGGCTCCTCGTCGCGTGTACTATGGCAAGGACCGTTGCGCATACGTCTCGAAGACCCAGCAGCAGAACGCGGCGCAGTACCTGGGCATTGCACCGGGTTATGCGCACGTCCTGAATGGTGCTGACCGCGACCTCATTACTAATGCTCTCGCACAGCAATCTGTCGCTGCTGCTGCCGTCGCAACCACTGCAGGCGGTGTCAACAATCTGGGTAATCGTACAGTCTACCTTGGAAACATCCATCCTGAGACCACCATCGAAGAAATTTGCAATGTGGTACGAGGCGGATTGTTGCACCACATTCGGTACATCCCAGACAAGCACATCTGCTTCGTCACGTTCATCGACCCGACGTCTGCGGCATCCTTCTACGCCTTGAGCAATCTGCAGGGACTCATGATTCACAATAGACGCCTGAAGATTGGCTGGGGTAAGCACTCTGGTGCACTTCCACCTGCCATTGCATTGGCAGTGTCTGGTGGTGCTTCGCGTAATGTCTACATTGGTAATTTGGACGAGACCTGGACCGAGGACCGCTTGAGACAGGATTTCCAGGAATATGGCGAAATCGAGCTCGTGAATACGTTGAGGGAGAAGAGCTGTGCGTTTGTGAACTTTACGAACATCGCCAACGCAATCAAGGCTATCGAGGCTGTCAGAGGAAAGGAGGAGTACAAGCGATTCAAGGTCAACTTCGGAAAGGATCGATGCGGCAACCCACCGAGACAGATCATCAACAACCAGCACTTGCAACAGCAACAACAGGCGAGTGAAAATGGTGTGGGATCGCCCTCCCCAGTGAACGGTCTAGCACCACAGTCGCACAGAGCTCAGCACTCTGTCTCACCAGCGAGCTCTGGTCCGGGTGGCTACAACCCTCTGCAAGGCCCTACCGCTTCGACAATCTTCAATACTGGTAGCAACAACCCGTTGACTTTGTACCTCGCAGCCACCCAGCAGAACGCCCAGGCCGTCGCTGAACAGCAAGCCGCTCAGCTCCAACGCAGCTTGAGCCCGTCAGATTATGGAGTCCAAGCATCATTCCAGCAGTCTCAGCCATCGTCCGCCACTCACCTGTCCAACCAGCAAGCATTCTACAGCTCACCTAATGAGGTGGCCGCCACACGATCTGCTGGCCTGGAGCCTCCTTCCCACAACCACTTTGGTCACGGAAGCCACCAAAGCGTGAATATCACGAATGGCATGCAGGCTTTGAATTCTTACTCGAACCAGGCGAGTCATAGCAGTGCTTCGCGAAGCGCTCACAGCCGCGCCGTCAGCTTGCCCGCTTTCTCTCTTCAGGCTGCCCAGCAAAATCAATCGCAGCAGCTTTCCGGCCTGGGATACAGCGCTGAAGGCTACGGCCTTGGCGTGTCTCCAGGTCTGCCAGGCTGGGCTGAGGAAGAGGTGGCATAGAGAACCACTTGTTCGCGACGTGGGTAGCATCTTCTTGTCTTGCATTACTATCATCATCAACTTTTTCAGAAAAACAACTAATACCTTGCCGCGCGATGTATGGCGGCCTACCTTTGTTAATGGCAGGGTCGCTGTGCTTGCGTCCGCTGTTCACTGGTGTTTGGGAGCAAAGCACACCGGTCTCTGGGAGATCTTTGGGATGGCGTGGGATTGGGTTAATCCGCCATCAGAGTGTTGTATGCGTGAGTCGGAATCTTGGTATAACTGTCTGCACCGCTGTGGATACTGCGTTGTGAGAGTAGCATGAGCGATGCCGAGTCGGGAACGATAGGGCTGCACGAACAGGATAGTAGGTAGTTCATCTCAATGGAAGATTGCAGTCGGAGGATGTTTACATGTGTCTCATGTCCTGCCCGGATGCCACTTCCAAACGATGTCATTGTTTGGTAATCGGTTGACTAAGCAGCTTCTTCACCTCCAAAGCGACTACGACTGTACAACCTCGACATATACTCTGCTGTCCACTCTGAGAAGCATACATCTTGAGGTGACTACGCAATTCGAACGCGATTGTGACTCTGCGCAAGAACTGACTTCATACCGGCATCAGCTGCACATCCATCCACCCGGATCACAAGATGCCCCTGCAGATTCTCAGCGCTGACAATGTCAGCAAGATCTTGCACTCGTTCACCAAAGACGACATTCTCGAACTACAAGCTACGCTTGCTGATGCACTGCATTGGTACAGCACATCCGAAGATGGGATCGACTGCTGCTCGGATTACCAACCCGAGAGGACGGCCTTGAAGCGCAAAGACGGATCCACAACACTCTACTTACCCGCGAGTGGCATCACTGGACAAGGCGTCAAAGTGCTAAACATATTGCCGCCTGATAATGCTGGTTTCCCTGCTCTGTCCGAGACTGCGTCGGATGGAGATTCTCGAAGCTCAATCAGCTCGAGTGATCGCAATGCATCGATCGCCAGCACGCAGTCCGAGCGGTCCAGCACTTCGTCTGTACCTACATCAGTCAGCAAGATGACAGACAGTACTGGAAACCTCTCACTCACTTCCAAGCCGGATCCGGATCAATCTGCTGTGTCTACAATCAAAGGTTCACTCACATTGCTGGATAACGTTGGCAATACTGTCGGCCTCATCAACGCTGAAGAAGTGACTGCCTTCCGAACAGCACTCGCGTCAACAATGCTGCTTAAAAAGCGACACTCAGTCCATGACTTGACCATCTTCGGCGCTGGCAAACAAGCATACTGGCATGCACGTCTCGCCTTACTACTCCGCGGAGACGAAATCCACCACATGAACATCGTTACAAGAAACTTCGACAGTGCCCGAAAATGCGTAATGAGATTATACAACCCCCAACCAGACGATCCAAACTACATCAATCACATTGGCACAAAATACAATAGCAAGACAAAAACCAGCATTTTGACGCCTTCACATACAGAATATGGGCGCTTGCTCAAAGAGTATGTCCGAGCTAGTAATGTCATCTTCTGCACGACACCTTCTACAACACCGCTTTTTCCCGGCTCATACCTCACGAATCCAGAGGGCCGGAAGAAAGGACGATATATTGCTTGCATCGGCTCTTACAAGTCCCATATGATCGAGCTGGACCCAACGATTTTGCAATATGCTGTTGCTCCGCATCATGAGCATCGACATATCCACAAGCGACAGAAGGAAGGTGGCGCTATTCTCGTCGATACTGTCTCGGGATGTTTGAAGAATGCAGGAGAGGTTGTTCAGGCTAAGCTTATGCCGGATCAAGTTGTCGAGCTTGGAGAACTGTTTATGTTGAAGAGGGATGCTGAGAGGAGGGCGGCGGAGAGAGGGGAGAAAGTGGATGTGGGGAAGGAGGGCTGTCAGTTGCAGGAGAATTCGGGATTGAAGGAGTGGCTGTACGTGATCCCCTTCTTTCATCTTTTGAACACGACCGCTAATGGCTTTCTGCAGCACTCGAGGAAACGTAATATACAAGAGCGTCGGACTCGGCTTGATGGATATTGTGGTTGGCAATGAGCTTTTACGAATGGGGAAGGAGAAGAACATTGGACTGACTGTTGAGAATTTCTGATCTTTTCAGACGTCGATCTACGAGAAGGCACCTCACAACAGTGACCTTCGTGGCATTCTCTAATTTCCTCTACTCGCGTCTATGGCCAGGGTTTTCGTACTCGGTACCCTGGTATCTTCGCAAGCGCCAGAGAAAACCGTCCATTAACGTCAATTTCAATCTGTGATCCGTCCTACCTCCTACCCAGGTGAAACCTTTCCCAATCCTTCACCACTCATCTCTCTCCGTCAATACCAACCGCTGAGCCAACCAAGCAACCTCTCTCCCGTCACATGAAAAGCCCCTGTCTCTTGGGACGACCCTTGACCTCGCAGTACCTGGGGCAACGATCGTGCATGCACGACAAATTGGCGCAGACTTTGTTCTCTACGATTGTCGTGGCTTCGCATTTGCAGCAGGTCCAGCGGGGGGCCCAGTCCCTGTAATCACACAATTGTCAGCACAAAGCTCGAAGAGCTGAGAAAAGCTACTAGTAATAATTGGAGGCTATGGTGGTTTGGACTCACCAAGGCACAGCCGCCCTACTACTCATCTTCCCAGCCTCGCACCACTGTAGACCATCGGGGAGGTTGGGGTTGTAGACCGGTGGACGAACGAAGACGGGGACGTTCTTGGGGATGAAGGGTTTGGTGTTTAGTGGAGCGGGCTTCTCGGCGCGGGCTTCGGCTGCTGCGGCGCGCTGTTTGGTGTGGAAGCCGAATTTCTTGACGGCTTTCGAGGTTAGGGAAGAGGAGGTGCCAGTATCGGTTGGAGCTGGTGGAAGAGCGGCGCTCTTTGGGTGTTTGGAGGGACCGACTGCGTCTTTGGGAGGGGGCGGTGGTGGAACGCTCTCCTTTTGCTTGGAGTCTGAGTCGCTTGGAGATGGTGATGGGGTGCTCTCCGGCTGGTGGGTGTACTCTGGGTCGGTGAGTGCGTCTGGTGAGATGCGGCGTGTATTTTCGGCGGTCTGCGGTGGAACAGGCAAGTCTTCGGCTGGCGAACGAGAGGCAGAGCGAGGCGATGGGATGCGAGTTGGACTCTTGTCGCCTTTGTTGGCCTTCCTGATGTTCAGTGCTGGAACTTGGAGCGCCTCATTGCGTGGCTTCAAGGCGAAATCGCGTGCGCTCACGTTGTCGATCTCCTCTTGCTTCGACTCGGCGACTGATGGACGGCGCCCGCCATATCTGGTGATGCGGCGGTTCGAGTTCTCCATCTCGGCCGGCTTGTCTTCCTCAAGTGGCTTGGCCATGTTGTCGCCGTCCGTGTCAGTGACGACGATTTCGATCTCGCGACCTCGAACTGTTATGCGCTTCGTCTTTGGTGGCGGATCTCTTCCAGCCTCGCCAGTGGACAATTCGAACAGGTCGCGGTCTGAGATTGGATCACGCCTAGTGACGCGCGAACTCAGTGGTTTCTGTGGCGGCGGAAGAGCAAACTTCGGCACTTGAAGCTTGCCTTTGTTTTGGAGCGAGTCTCGCGGGTTGGAGGTTCTTCCACCGGACCGATCGAGTCGATAGTTGTCGACAATCAACGGAGTGACTGGAGTTGGGCGTCTCTTGCTGCTTTCGACGAGTGGGAGCGGAGGCCTGCGATCGGAGCTTCTTCTCACGGAGCGATCGAGTTGACGAACTTCGAAGGGCTCTGGTACTGGAAGTTCGGAGAGTGGTTGGCGTCTGGTGGTGAATTCGACGACAGGCTCTCGTACTGGAAGTTCAGAGAGTGGCTGGCGTCTGCCGCTGGCGAGGTTGGCGGCGCGAATTTGACGGAGAGTGTCTTCTCGAAGTCGACTGAGGGCTTCGTCGCTGTTGGAGCGCTGCAAGCTGGTCAGTTCAACTTCTTCCGTCTTCACTGCCGGAAGTGAAGTCTTTCGGAGCAGTCTATGTAGTGAGGGCGCCATCTTGCACAACTTCGCTTTGGCAGGCGAGTTGTGAGGTGGAGTTTTTTGTGAGCAAAACAAACTGCGAATGTGAAGACATTCGCCCTCGCTGCGCGCTGACAGGGGTTACCTGCTTCCTTCAACTTTAGCGAGTGAAGTTATGCGGCTTCAGATGCAACGGTTTCGACAAACATCTCTTCCTCGATGCAGCGCCATGCTCGTACTGGTCGCGTGACTTGCCGCTGGGCTGATTTCTGGATGCTGTGTTCACAAGGTCAGAGATCGAATTTATTGCCCTGCTGAGGAGTGTCAGTCTTGTAAGCCACCTTAGCTTCTTAGCAAAAACAGCATATTATCGTATTAAGTCGTTACATCCATCGACACCTACAAGCACAAGGGTATCGTCAAGAAAGCCGCATCCGAGTGGAGAATGCTGGTCAGGTCCTCCATCCTCGACATATCGTAACAAGATCTCTGAGCAAATCGTTCTGTCGTCCAAGCATGTATCAACGCCACAAGAATCTCGAAGCCAGCTCTCATAGAGTGAGCTTGTATCCACTCCAACCAGCAAGGCCCCAAATGACGAAAGCCAGAGGCTGACTGATCGCATATCCATAAATGCGACCCTTTCCATCCTCTTTCGAAGCGTCCGTGTATCCCACGGCGTATATTATCCTTCCAACGATCCATCCAATGCCGAGGTATGTCGAGGCCATAGGGTATTCGACACCCGCGATCAACATAGCCAACGCCGTCGATGGCTGATATTCGAGGTAGTTGTAGTGGGCTCGCTGCTTGCAGTTGAACATGTGCATGGCCTGCATATGCTGTTTGTCCACAGCCTTGTCCATATCACCGCTGTCTGCAAATGCCTTTGGAGCCTTGATTTGCGCCGGTTTGCGACTCATGCCGGCTCGTGCGCCGTGCCAGAAACTAAGCTGTTCTGTTGTGAGTCTCGACTTCAAGAACGTTCGAAGCAGCCTGGACTGACGAAGAAGGTAAAGGCTGTTGTAGCAACAACATAGCTGTAGGTGTACGCGTCAGCCTTGCGGTCTTTCTTCCTCCTCCAGGCAGATCTCACCCATATTCCTTGGGGACTGTAATCGTGGTAGTCATCTTGCTGGAGGTTTCTTTGAGCTGTCCCAGAGTAAGTCTGCAGAGAGTGGAGAAAGTGTCAAGTATTTAAGATGTTCCGCAAGGTTTGCGCATCGGAACGATAAGTAGGACGGAGAGTCAGGCTGAGAACTCTATTGTGCTATCATCAACGGCTTTCAGACGCTTTCAGCAGCCAGCAATGCCGCTAGCGATTGCGAATTACTTGCCTGAATTCATCTCAACCCACCTGCCGATCTCTGTTGCGCGCATGCACTGGTGGAGCTATTTATACGAGAGCGTGCTCGCGCCATGCCGTCGAAGGCAGCGCTCTCGTGCGGCGCGTGGGCGCACATTGGCGGCTGTCGACACGACGCGGCGCGTTCTCGTCTGGGGCCCTCTGCCTCGGGTCTTGCGATTCGGGATGCTGTGCAGCAGAACCTTCCGGCCGGCATCAACCAGGTACCGGCTGCCTGCAGATGAGACACTGCTCGCCGACGATGGGTTGGGTCGTTTGCGTTTGCGCGAGCTGCCTGTGGAGCGAAGTGGGAGAGGAGAGTTGTGAGAAGCGAGCGGTGGAGAAATGAGGGCAAGGATGCCTGTCTGGATCAGGAAAGAGGCAGACCGCAGCTCATCTCCGTCTCTATTGTTCCAGTCACGCGGCTCGCAGCCTCTCGACTACATCTGTGATCAAGTGGAGAGCGCATGTCGCAGCTATTGTCATCTCGAAGCCCACAGGTCACCAGCCTCGCCGGCGCCGCACGTGTGGGCCACGGTGTGCGCGAGCTCGCCTCTCTGGACCCGCAGGCAGAAGACGATGCCGAACACAGCATGGAGACCGGCGGTGAGGTCCAGAGAATATGCAAGGACGGAATATATGCAGTAGTAGCGCAACTTGAGATACGTGTATACGCGCCCTCGCCACATGCAGCTAGTCAGGTACCATGCAGTGTCGAAGACTCTCCGTGAGCTTCTTCACCTGTACCAGAGACACGGTAAATGACAGGCATAACCGTCCTGACTGACTTAGAGTTCGGAGAATGACCACTGTCACGGGTTTCACGAATATCTGAAGCTTTTGCGATAGGGCTTTAGGGCTCACATTCGAGGCAAGAAACTCTGACAAGTGATTGCAACATTCTCATACCGCTGAGCGTCCGAGCTGCCAAGCATACAAATGCAAGAAAGATGAGCCTGTGGCTATAGTGCCCACAGTGCCTAAGGTAACACGACGTACTGCAGCGTAACGCGGAGAACATTCGTCCGATCTTTGTAGCACCAAGGCACGGCGTTCCTCCACGTGGAATCCGGTCAACATCGGGGCTGACGGATACTTGCCTTACGGTGTTTGAAAATTGAAGCCAGCAGTCTATCCGGAGCTTGAGCCGTGGGAGAAGTGTCTCGGTTGATTGAGGATCGTTCCGAATCATTGCATGGTATATTCCTGTTTCTATAGCTTGTGCGAGGCAGGCCTGTGCTGAGTGATAGAGTCGGCATTCGTCTTCAAAATGCTGGAGGCCTTACTACAACAGGCGGTTCGCAATACCTGACGCGGCCGCAGTGGCCACTCATCTTCTTGGGTCCAGCCATGGTAATAGCGTACGTAGCATCTCTGAGCAGATCATGTTCGGCCAGTGTTCGCGTCCAGTCCCCGTCCCAATCATGCGTCTCCACTGCATCAAAACTCCACCCACAGCACTCCAACCTCAAAGCCTCTTTAATCATGATGCCCATTAACCCCATTAACCTCCCCAAACCCCTTCTCAGTAAGCTCCCTCAACAATCCCGCCACAAGTCTCGCGTTCTCATCAGTCTCCTGTTGAATCTTACTCTCACCAAGCGTATTCAACTGTCCAAAAAGCCACATTTCCTGCATTTGCCGAATAAGAGTTTGGACTTCTTCTGCGCCGCGGATCTGGTATACCATGATTAGTGCGCAACCTCATCATCATCATCAGTCACGCGACAAAAACCAAAACCAGAAAAGAAAAGAACAGAGAGTTGCCAGGAGATAGATTGTAAAGACGCGTGGAATGGGATGGAATGTGCTTACGAGTGCGGCGGTTTCTGCTTGAAGTTGGTATTGCGCGGTGGCAGAGACGCCGCGATCAGTGCTTTTCACCTGCGGGTTGACGCGTTAGAATCGCTGGAAATGTCTGTGTTTGGTTCTGACGTCGTACTTTGGCGAGCGACACGAGATTCGTGAAGCGGCGCAAAAGGTTGCTCTGTAATCTGTCGATTTCATTTTGCATGCCTTTGGCGCTGCGAAGGGATGGGTCCATGTTGGCAATTTGGTCGAATTTTATCAGGAGATACGATCGCGCATTGCACGACGAGACGTTCAGGCAAGTTTGCAAGAGTGAATGTCATGAAAGTTGGTGGAGTAAAGTAAGGTTCACCAGCTGCGAACTGAAGTTGGGGACTGCCAAGCATGCGAGCGGGACACATGAACGCGAGCAACAAGCGCGAGGTAACAGCAGAGAGAAAGACCATGTGAAGAGCATGTGTAGGCGCAAGGAAGGTGGTATGATGTACTCGTATGAAACCGAATTAACTAAGCCACCACAAACACCAAGGAGAGGAGTTCACATTCTGATCAGACAATTTCTGTTACAGCCAGACATCAACGTAGAGTCAAGATTATCCCTTTACTCGTCGTCAGATTCCTCTTCGTCCGACTCTGCATTCTCGAGCCACTCGAGGAACTTTTCGGCACTCTTGCGGACCTTGCGGGAGGTCTGCAAGTCGACGTACTTCTTGCTGGCCTTGCCACACCAAGCCTTGAGGTTGTCGTCCGAAACGAGGTCGTTCTCGTATACCTTGAGCAGGATAGCGCTGACAGATGGGATGAGGTTTGGCTTGTCAATACCAACGAAGCGCTCGATACCACCCAAGAAAGCCTTCTCATGGCGGTCAGAGGTGATCAACTTCTTGAGCATGGATGCACGTCCCTCGATCTGCTTGACAATGCTATCGTCAAAGATGCACTGCGCAAGAACAGCTGGAGTGCGGTGCTTGGTCTCGACGCCGAGCTCCTTCGCCTTCAAGTAGATGTCGACATCCTTGACTTTGGAAACGCCTCCTTCCTCCTCAGCCTTGCTTTCAATCCACTTTCCAAGCTCTTCATAGACGTTGTCGCCGCCTTCTCCGTCTTCGCCGTTCTCGATGACGAGGGTGTTCTTGAGATCGTCAGGCAGAGCCTGAGCACGAGCCTTGACGGCGGCCTCAGACATGTCCACGGACCATTCGACTTCTTTCTCCTTGACTTCGGCGAGTTCCTTGGCCTCGGCGTTGATTTTCCTAGTGAGATCATCGTCGCTGGCATTGCCCTCGTCCTCAGCTTCGTCATCGACAGGGTCAGAGCCACTGTCGCCGGGACTGCCATCCTTCTCGGCGGTGCCGTTGCGCTCGGCCTCCTTGCGGGCCTTGCGGTCTGCCTTCTTGGTGGACTTGTCCTTCTTGCCCTTCTTTGGTGCATCCTTCAAGATGTAGCCCGACAGCTTGTGACGCAAGTCAGCCTTGCTGATCTTGCCGCAAGCCTTGCAGTCGAACAGAATCTCGCCATCCTTGATGTTGACGACGGTCTCTGGGTTCTTGCATTCCTTGCACAGGACGAACTTGTTGATGAAGCCATCAAGGTAGTCCTGCAACTTGCCTGCCTCGTGAGCACCGTTGATGATCCAGCGGTCATCTTTGGGGTCGATGTTGGTCTGGGCGCCCAGCTCGAATCCGAAGTACTTGATGACATAATTTGGTGGGCGTGCGAGTTGATGGGCCACCTGGCTCAGGTTGACGATGACGGTCTTGATGCCGTTACCCTTACCCTCTACCTTGGACTGGATGCGCTCCATCTTGTAGCGGTAGAAGGGATCGGCGACATCGCGACGAATGTTGACAGTAGCCATGGTTGCGGTATTGGAATGGTGGAATGGGCAAGTTGGAGAGCGTGCCGGGAGCGGTGTCTATGTTGTAGGCCGAAGAGACATGCGGTATTCGGGAGCAAGCGTTTGCTGCTACCGTGCAGTGAGGCGGTCGTCTTTGTGGAAGACGGTTTGGCAGGAGTAGGTTCTTTCAACTAGAAGGTCTCAGACGGAGAGTCAGCCGTTGTTGCGCTCGTGGCCGCTACTACGGGGTCTTCGCGTTATGCGGAATGGTTGCTGCACAGGCGGCGGATCGGCTGGAAAGGCGTTGGCGTGGGACGAATACATAAACCCTGTGCTCTGGACGGGAATATGGATCTGGGTTGGCACGAGTCCTCGGAGGATGAGTATGGTGATGGCGGGTGGGCGACGGAGGCTCGCCGGCGATCAGGAGGGCGGTTTGCTGTTTGCTGGAGCAAGTGGCAATGACGGCTGCTGTGCGCAGGACCAAGGCGTGTGGTGCTGATGCAGAGTGCGTGTGGTGGTGGTGGATGATGCTGAGGAGAAGGAAGGAAAGAGGAGGGCGAGTGGTAGTTCTTAGTTAGTCAAACTTGGTGAGGGTCCGGAAGTCGGCCGGCGCGCCACACAACAGGCCTTTTTTCACACACGTGCTCATCCAGGCCACACGACTCCACCGCGCAATACCATACCCTTTGCGCCTTGTCTTCGGCGTGTGTGCATATGGCCTCGTGTGTCCGGTCGGCGCTTCATCTCAGCAGCTTTCGCACCGCAAATTGTACTACTATTGTTGGTCTGCATGTCCTTTGTCTGGCTTGCTGCCTCGACGAGCACGCCTACCACCGCCACGCGTCGCTCACTCGGCGCCCGAAGTGATCCAATCTGCCGTCCCCCGTCGTTTTGCCTGCACGTACGCGTAGTAGTACCCCTCTACAGTCTCAACATGCTTTGCACCGGTGGGAGTCAGCCGCACTCCAAGCAGGAAAGCACATGCATAGAACTTTGTGGAAAGCGCCTTTTGATGATGCACATCCCGCAGCACGTCACGACTTGCATCTCAGCTAGCAAATAGCTCAAAGTCAACTAGTAAGTTTTTATGCGGCCATATGCCGTGCATTGGCCATACCAACATCGACACATCTCCGAAGAGCGCGGACTCATGGCGCCGCCGAACGTGGACTACTCCCTCTACCTTGTGACTGATTCCACGCCTGCAATACTGGGTGACGAAGACCTGGTTGAGGTAGTGAAAAATGCTGTAGCAGGAGGTACGCAATTCCAACATGACTGACAAGGACTCTTCTTATGCTCGCATCAGGCGCGACCATTATACAGTACCGCGATAAGACGTCAGAAACCGCAGACCTCGTACGCATAGCGAAGCAGCTGCATGAAGTCACCCGGGCGGCCGGCGTGCCACTGCTTATCAACGACCGCATCGATGTCGCGCTGGCAGTTGGCGTGGAAGGCGTGCATATTGGCCAAGACGACCTGGATCTGAAGACTGCTCGTCGAGTACTCGGCCCTGATGCAATCATCGGTGTGACTGCGAACAGCGAAGAGGAGGCCATCATCGCTGCCAAAGATGGTGCCGACTACCTCGGACTTGGAACCGTCTTTGCAACGACAACAAAGGAGAACACCAAGTCGATCATCGGGACTGCTGGGGTGCAACTCATTCTTGCCTCTCTCGCAGAGAAAGGTCTCGATGTGAAGACTGTCTGCATTGGTGGCATCAATGCTTTGAACGTCCAGCGCGTCCTGTATCAGACAGCGTCAGCACAAAAGCAGCTCGATGGAGTTGCTGTTGTGAGCGCTATAATGGCGGCCAATGATGCCAGGCAAGCAGCGTCCCACCTCCGCGAACTCGTACGCAAACCTCCGCCATTTGCGGCCAGTAGCTCAAAACCAGCGCTCTCACAGCAGGTCATTCGCACCAAAGCGCCAGAGCTTATCAAGCGGATGGCCGGCAAGAAGCCGCTATGTCACAACATGACGAACTTGGTCGTTCAGAACTTCGCTGCCAATGTCGCTCTCGCGGTAGGCGCTTCGCCGATCATGTCAAACAATGGGCTCGAAGCATCAGATCTGGCCGGCCTTGGAGGTTCACTCGTGATCAACATGGGCACGGTAACACCTGATATGCGGGACAACTATCTGAAAGCATTGGCAGCGTACAATGCCGTAGGAGGGCCGACATTGTATGATCCTGTAGGCGCTGGGGCTACGCAGCAACGCCGTGACGGCGTGAAAACGCTTCTTGCTGGCGGCTATTTCACGGTCATCAAGGGCAACGAAGGCGAAGTACGTACTGTCGCTGGTGCTACAGGCTTCCAGCAACATGGTGTCGACTCTGGAGCCTCGCAGTTCTCGCTTGATGAGAAGATCCAGCTGGTCAAGGCTACAGCTGCGAGAGAACACAACGTTGTCCTTATGACCGGTGCTACAGATGTGGTCTCAGATGGTCAGCGAACACTAACAGTCTGCAACGGGCACGCTTTGCTTGGTGAGATTACAGGAAGTGGTTGCACACTTGGTACCACCATAGCGAGCCTCCTGGCTGTGGAGCGAGAAGATCCATTACTCGCCGCAGTGACGGCCATACTAATGTACGAGATCGCTGGGGAACGGGCTGCAGTTCGAGATGATGTGCGGGGACCCGGGACGTTTGTACCAGCGTTGATCGACGAGCTGTACAGAATAAGACAAGAGAGCGTTCAAGGTAATGGCAATTGGGCCGAAGCAGCTAAGATAGAGATCATATAGACAGTGAGGGAAACAACGTCCTGCGGTCGGCGATGGATCCGGCTTAGTCAGCGCTGCTCAAGCTTCCGTCCACTTGGGCAACTTTACTTGCGACCCGTCCTTCGCGCCACGCGCCCATTGAGCTCCTCAACATTGATTCACCAACAGATAGACGCATTTCATGGCGGAAGTGTAAGAACCCTCATGATAGTCCATGGGAACGACACGGCTGACGGCCTGGTCTAGCGTTGCGTCCGCGATTGCTCTCCCAGAGCCGGAGGACCTCGCTGAGCCGGGAGACAACAGCTTGAAGCGTCGACAATTTGAGGACGTAGACACAGAGAGTAGCAGCAAACGACAGCGGACAAGTCCTGGTAAGACACCACCAAAAGCGAAAGCAAGAGAAGAAGTCGTATCGTCGGCTGCACGACCGCGATCAGTGACACCCGTCGAGTCTAAGAACGGTGAAGGCAAGGAGCAGAAGCCAGCGGAAGATAGCAAGGATGCTCGCAGAAGAGGCTCAGCGAAGGGCGCGGACGAAAAGCAGCGCAGCAAGAGGTTGTTTGGAGCATTACTTGGAAACCTGAATCGACCCAGCGATAGAACATCAAAGAGACGGGCAGAGATAGAACAACGGAAGAAAGCTGAGCTTCAGAAGCAGGACGATGAACGCCTCGAGGATCGACAGAAGAGGCTCGAGCGGCTAGCCGTCCAGCGGAAGAAAGAGCAGATTAACGTCGACGAGCGCGATGTGAGTGTTTTGGATAATGAAGGGGTAAAGTGAGGAGGCTGATAGATGGCAGATGCATGTCCGGCACAAGAATATGCTAAGCAAGGCAAACTTTCTGCAGACAAGAGCAGAGCCAAAGCTCGTACGTACGGTTTCTGGCGAAGAGGAGTCCTCGGCTGACTAGAGGCAGTACTATCGACCATGGGATCTTTTGCCTGATGAGGAGGATCTGGTTGAGCAGCAGATCAAGGACGCACAGGCACAAATCGATCGAGAGCTAGTGGAATGGGAAGAAGAGAAGCAGAAACGGTTGGATGGGATTCATGAGTCCGCCGGTATGTCTTGATCAACGAATGTCTGGCACATAATTCAGCAGCTGACATTTGACCAGCTCCTCGGGACACGAACAAGATACCATCGAAAGCCGATACAAGTACCGCAAACGACGACGAGCCGGGCAACGTCGACACGCTGGAAGCGAAGCACAATGGAAAGACCAACAGTCCGATCCAACATGATGCCGACGGCGATGTTACCGGCATTGAAGAGGTCGAAAAGACAACGAATAAAACGAACGATTCAGTGCGAGCGTCACCGCAACTTGCGGCCAGCGCGGAGAATGAGAGACAGGATGGCAAGCTCGAAACAGAAATACCAGAGCAATCTGGCGCAGAGCACCAGATCCAGGATGAACAGAACGACAAGCCCGATAATGCCGAGACGCAGGATGGGAAAGAAAAGCCCCCAACACAGGACGACGCCAAGGAAGATAAGGAAGACCTTGACGATGACGGCGACCATGTCGTTGAAGGAGACGAAGACAACGTCATTTATTAATGTGACTGCATCAACCCTGTACTGTCAAATTCTTGATACCAATTTTCCGCATATCAGGACATTCAAATTGATGCTAAATATCGACACTGCTTCACACCGAAGCACTTGGCTGTACGCGGCGTTGCATTTGTACTCGTGGGCTTCGAGACTCGGGTTGATGCAAGTATTCATTATATCATTTCATGTTCATGGAGCACTGATTGTTGACAGTCCCTCTAGGCTCCAGCTTCGCTCCTCGTTCTTATCTCTGTTGGCTCTGAATCCCAGGTATTGAGATATGCGCCACTCCTGTGAGAAGCCGAGTTTCGGGGCCAATCCGCTTGACAATATACGCCTGGAATGTCTCCTCGCTGGAGACCGGATACGTTCTCTAGCGAGCAGAAAGTTGTGATCCTTCTTCGAGTGGAGGGTTGGCGTTTCCCTCGTCACCAGGAGTGTCCGAATGGCAGCGCGAATGGTGCTGCATTTCGAGAACGCGTCAAGTTTTCACGTCGCGACAAAATTCAACCCCTGCAAATCCTCCCCAAGATGCACTAGCGAAAGGTACATATCACATCCTCTTCACCAAAGCGACAGGACCATCGAATTGATGTCGTCCTTGCACCACGTAGGTGATCATGGCGAATGCCATGACGGCCGTGAAGATCACGGGTGCCCAGTTGAAGGACTCGGCGTCAACTGGAGTGCTATTCGGCCAGAATGTCCAGAAGCTCGCGAAGATGGAATAGCATGTGGCCATGGTGTTAATCGGAAGCCCGAATTTGCCCAAGGACCATCTGGCTTTCGGGAGTGAATCCGGATCACGAAGTTTCTTTAGGGCAATGCAGGCAATCGAGATGGCGTACGAAGCCATGAGAGCAGAAAGCTGCAACGAGAGAATGGCATTGAAAGCCGCGTTTGATCCAAGATTGATGAGAGATAGCAAGACGGTGCAGACGAGCGTCAGCAGTGTTGCGTTCACTGGAATATGCCATCTTGTGTTCATTCGTGATATCCAGGAAGAGAATGGCAGTCCGCGATCTCGGGCTAAACTCCAGGCTTGTCGAGCGCAGGTGGCGGTGAAAGAGACGTTGCCGACCAGCAAACACCAGACTGTTACGACTGTCAAGATATTGACGCCGATGTTGTTTTCTGGCATTGCCAGTTTGAATACGTAGAGGAAAGGATAGCCGGTTGGGTCGTTCAAAGCGTCTTCTACTGATGGTATGGCAAAGAGGAGGGAGATGAGGAAGACCAGACCGGTCGAGCCGTTGATGTAGAATGTCCACATCATTGATCGGGGTACGGAAAGACCTGCATCGCTGACTTCTTCGGCCATGTGGGCTCTGAAGGTACATCGAGGTCAGCGGCCGTGTGGCAATGTGTTACCTTGATCAACTTACGCAGCATCAGAACATCCGAGCGAAGCAATCGCACTGATCTGGCCCACCATCAAACTGAGACCCATCGTCGGCCAACCTCCCATGTTTGAGAACTCCAACAAGACTTCCCTCGCAGGTGGATGAGGCGCCAGCACCCACAACACTACCACGACCGCCACGAATCCAGTAAGATGCAAAACCATTGAGATGTTGTTGAGGATCGGAAAGAATTTCGAAAAGAAGATGTTGAAGATCCCAGAGACGACGACCACGGCTAGAACGCACATCGTGCTCTGCCAGTTAGATGCCGTGTATCTGTCCGGATAGTTGACCATCGCGAGAGACTGGATAATTGTGCCCGCTAGGAAGAAACCTGAGGCGTTGCCGGCTTGGTACGACATTATGGAGAGCCAGCCTGTGGTGTAGCTGAGGAATTTCTGGTATTTTTCTGGTGCGAGTTCGCTCACCCCTGTACAAGGGAGGTCAGCTAGGCAATCGAGAGCTGGAAGTGGACTTTATGGCTCTTACAATGGTATTGGGCCCCTGCTGTCGGGGCCATACTCGCCATTTCCGCCATGCTCGCGATGATCAAGCCAAAACCACACAAGGTCCAGATATAACTCCAGAAAAGACCAGCTCTGCCGCCATCGACAAGGCCTTGCGAGTTCGCTGTCAGCAGGAACTGCCAAGTCGCCATGATCACGCAGGTGAAGGACAAAATCGAGAATTGCCGAAAGACTCTGCGCATTTCCTGTCGCTTTCCCATGCGCGACATGTCCCGGAAGTCGAAAGAAGTCATTCGTCCAGGATCGGATATGTTATTTGTTAGTCTGTCCACTTCATCGAGCTGTTCTTGGATGTCTTTCGTTGTTCTCATGCTTCCGATGCGTGGTTCGAAGTTCTCTTCTACGTAAGGTTGGCTCTTACGAGCGGAGAACTTGGATTCTGGAGGCTTCATTCCGAAGGAGAGTCGTCCTTCTACTGGGGCGTGCGACATCTTGGGTCTTCAGTACAAAGTTCGAGCTGGACCTTGGGCTTATACCAGATACTGGGGTGGTAAATGCGCTTATAAGATGGAGCTCACCGCGTGCAGAGAAGAGAAAACTCTGTCGCGCCCTCCTCGCATTCCAATGGAGGAGCTAGAGATGCACGAAGTGAACACAACGACAATCGTCGCAAGGTGCTAGACTCTCAGGTTCTGCATGACCCGCTATGGTTTGCCATTCGTTGCTCCACCTGTTACTTGCAGCCGCATGCTCGGCACGCTTGGAGGATTCAGACGAGCGAAGGGGTCAACGCAGTACCAATATGGCGGGTGCTGTGTGTGCGGTACATGGCCATGCGGAAGTGGCTGACTGGACGTGTTCGATTGGGGATCGCATATTGGCGAGATGCGTGGACCCGTCGGCCTGTCCGCATCATCCAGGAGACGGGAGCGGTTGATCATGCTTTGCGAAAAGAGATGCGTGCGGAGGTCGCACGATTGCTTGCGACACAGCGGCATATGCTATCTGCAGAGCGCCGGTTTCGTGAGCAAGATCGATCTTTCCTGACGAGATGGCTCTATTCCCCAACAGCACATTTTAACACCGTCACGCGTCAAAATATCTAGCGCTTTGATGACATTGTTGCTGGTTGTGAATGTCTTCACAGCACCAGGATCGGCGTACTTTGGAGGCGAATGGTCGTGGCGTGAGTCAATGTGTCGTTTGGCGTCCATCCTCACGATCAAAAAGGCGACGTGCATACAAGCAATAAGTGACGAAACGCTAGTGGCACATCTGGAGCATGCCAAGCCCTGGCACAAGAGCTGCATCCATTCGGAATCACTGCTGGACACGCGGTGAGCGGAAGCGAGCGTCGTCGTACAGCGGGGAGCGGCCGGCTTTCCGAGCAATATGTGGTCTTCAGCCAGATTGCTGTGCCTGTGGTGGCAAGTGGCAAGTTCTGAAAGCGATCGACTACAGAAGGACTTTGATACAACATCCCGGACGCCCATTGCCACTCGGACCGCTTCCATGGGATCCTGCCGTCGCTCTCGAACCTCATTGTTACGTTGCCGTCGTCAAAATCCGGACTGAGGCTGGTGCTGGTGCTCCGTCAGGCCTGGAATGATACCCGGGCAATCGCCATCGATAACGAAATGGGATGAGTCCCTCCTCTGTCAGTTCGACACCGCACGGAAGTTCCCAGATCATGGCATTCAGCAGTGGAGCCCATTCATCTAGGGGTAGTACTGAGGCGCAAAGCCTCATCGTTCTGCGCAACAGACCTTCTGCTCTGTATCTTCCATGACGCGTGGCGCTTTTCAACAACAGCAACAGCATAGCGACTTGATTCTATGTTCAAAGAAGCCCATGCAGACTCGTCACTCAAACGGCATCACCATCGACGTTCGACATGGCCGGTGGCTTCGACAGCAGCGGCGACAGTGCTCATTCACAATGGTCTCCTGGAACCCGATATTTTGTGCGCATCACCGACAACGACCATAGTGGCTGGCTGTGGATTATAACTGTCATGTCACTGATCTACGTCCTGGTCGCTTTCGTTGTACGATTCATTGTCAAATATGGTAAGAAAATATGCAGCTTCAGTCTTGACATTTGCAAAGCTGACAATTGCTAGGTTTGTAAGGACACATCGCATAGTGGTGCTTAAAGTATAATTTGGCCTGACCTTCTGTATCCAGATATGGCTACGACGATTGGGCGCTTCTGGCATCTACTGTCCTTGCCTTAGGCCAGTATATCGCTGTCCTGTTTGGTCTCGGCCACGGGCTAGGCAAATCGACGAGTCTGTTATCGACCACCCAAATTGACAAGATTGAAATAGTATGATAGTTCAGCCTCGAGCTCAAGTGCGAATGCTAATTGCAGCAGTCTAACTCAGCTCACGTCTTTTTGTTCTTCCTGGCACACACCATGTCGAAGATCTCGACTGCCTTACTCACGCTCAAATTATTCGAAACAGGCAGAGCGCGAAGCTTGCTACTGTCAAGAAGTTTAGTCTTCTTTTCTGCAACATATGGCGTGGGCAGTATCTTGGCTGTTGCTGTCAACTGTCAGAACCCGTCGACTCCAGAACCTGACAGTGGTTCATGCCCAAACTTGGTATGTGCATAACAACAAGTGTCTGTACGCGTCTCTGACTTGCTCCATCTTCAGCTGCTTCGCTGGCAGATTAGTCTCGGCCTCGACGTTGCCACAGAGACGTTACTGGTTATTGTTCCGATGATACTTCTTGTTCGCATCCTCAACAAGCGGTCCTCCAGGATAACAGTAGCAGCTATCTTCGCTTGCAGACTGGTCGATATTGTCTTCGCGGGGCTCAACTTCTATCAGATCACCCTTCTTCGACATACCAGCGACTATGGCACGGGCATCATACCTCCCATCATCTGGATGCAGGCGGAACTACTATGGTCTATCATATCAGCCTCACTACCTTGCCTCAAAGCGTTCATGCGACCATTTGACAAAGTGGGCGAGGATACTTGGCGCTCGGGTCAAGGCTATTCAGCCTCACGTTCTGGGGGGAGCCTGGGGCCGAAACGTGCTTCGAAACAAGGAGGGGCCATGGTACAGGACGAGATCATGCTCGAGAGATACATGCCCAATCGTCCAAGTTACAACAATCAAATTCCGCCGCAGCCTGAAAAGGATCACGATCTTGTGAAGTCCGGCCATTATTCGTCGACGACATGTGCGTTGGAAGAAGATCGGCGAAGCTGGGGGTCTCAAGATCAAATCATTCAGCTCTCAAAACAATGGACTCCGCAACACAATGGTACTTGGCGAAATGTGCACGAGTTGGCATGAGGTTGGGCAAGAGAACAGAATCGCAATGTAACAAAGGACGGACACTGTGTCAGAAATCAGAATAGTTAATAAGTGCACTGACCAATATTGACAGCATTAGCGAGAAATTTCCCTGAGTGGCTCCTCAAGATCACTGCAGGTTGCTTTCGTCTGCAACAGCGGACCATGGCCTCGTTCCATATCTTGTCAAATGCAAATCCACCTCGACCGACAGGCTCAAGGTCTTGTTCAGGCCTGAACACTCAGGCATTGCGTGCATAACAAGAAGTGCGGAGACAAATGATTTTGCAGATCGATGCCGAAAGCAACAAGATCGCTGTCTTGGAGTATTACTGCTACGACCTGCGATGCAATGCAAACATTGCATTTTCTTTCGGCATCTCAATAGCGGCCCAGCGGGATTTGATAGTCATCGAGCTGGACGACTTACGTACTCGTGATGCGCTCAGGATTCTGCAGCAAGAGCATCCACGAAGGTCCATTCGCAATGGCATTAGGTGTGACCAACGAGCTGAAGGACGTCCATCCCGACAATGCTGAGTGTATAATCGACTCGTGCCCGGACTTGCTCGGGCCTTGCAGCACGGGTCTTCTTGAGGACTGCAGTACCTTGACTCAATGCGCAGGTCACGGTGACTGATTGACGGGCCGGCGGTCATGTACACGCCTGAATCACCACAGATCAGAGCTCTAGTGATGACTGGCGCAACGCGGGAGCATGTGCTGCATCGGCACGGCATGAAGAGACTCTGTGGCGGCGTGGCGGATGAGTGGGAGCGTTGTAAGAATGCTGAGGATGCTGCGAAGTCGCATACTGCACAATGCTGCGTCACCATGGACTCGCAGGCGTGTAGGCATTTAATTTCTGTGAATAGAGAAAGGACACAGATTTCGGAAATGCACCATCGGATCGTTGACAAACGTTGCTCTAGCGCTTGGGTATGCTTATCATTCAAAATTTCAGACGGGCTGGATTGCCGGAAGGCGTGATGTAAACTTCGACAGATGCTATCAAGATATATGGCAACAAGAACAGAAATGTCCGCGGAGAGTGCACAACATGCGGGGTGCGTGAGCCTTGCAGCAGAGCGCACAACAACTCGTATTTCGGCCGGTTTGCTTCCTCTCTCTGCATCTGCAACGTCAGCCATGCATTGTTGCCGCTATGCCCTTCACTGTGGTCGGCAATGAACTATTACATAGTTCGCATGAAATCTGCAAAACACAGCGTGTGCAAAGTCCTAAACAGGCATAGCCATTGTTGTACACATTACACGATGAGTCTTCGGAACACACCAAGGTGACATTCGATGACACTAAGCTAATGATGGCAGATATACGCTCTGGGATGGACTGCAAGTGCCATTGTGCCTTTTCTCCTTCGATACGTTCGGGGCCCCAGTGTGAAGTCTCCTTGAGCGCAACTTGCGAGCAGGTGAACGAGAAATTGGCTTTGACAAGATGCAATTGCTACCAACCTCCTCAACGCTGGGGAAATCGCCACTTTCATGTGCATACGATACTGTTATGCATGATGAGCTCCAGCGTGCATTGAGGTGTTGAAGCTGAGCTGCAGCAGAGATCCGAGATCGAGCATGTGAAATCAGGTGGAAACATTGTCCAGTACTGGCCGGCTACTATAAGAAAGGTCTGGTTTTCCACTACATTCGAGACTCGACATCAGTTTCATTTCCCACAGACAAGTTCTCAGATCAAAAATCGTAACCAAACACTTGTAAACTCTTCGACCCTACCACACCTTCTCACAATGTCTGATTGGATCGGCCCCAACTCATACTACATTGTCTCTCGCGAGAAGGACACCGTGTTTATCGACCTCTCTGGAGGAAGCGCTACCAGTGACAACAAAGTCCAAATTTGGTTCGTGTCCTTCTATGCTGTGGCCGTTCAATCCGCTCACGAGAACACCCAGGGATGGTCCAGGCCGTACCAATCCTAATTCAATCTGGCATATAGTGCACCTAGGTATTGGCTCAACCGGCAGATACGAGTACCACTTTCTGAATCGAAAGAGCGGTACCTACCTCACTTCCCCTAGTAAGTTCGTCCTGTCGATCATGTATACAAAGCTCAAGCTTTTCAGCGAGTGATGTGATATCAAAGACCGACGTCCAGCTTACCGTGACGGCAAACCTCACGAGCCCATGGACCAACAGAACCAGATGGTCCATCGTTCCATGTCGCAATAATACAGGTGAGGCACACAAAATGATAAAGGTACAGAGAACAAATTACTGACTACTGTGTCCGTTCGCCGTACAGGTGCATACTGGTGAGTTGATCTGCATAACATATCGCTTGAGTTCAGTTTTAACATTTCCGCTGGCAGGATTGTCCCGGTCCTCAACACCAAATTGGCCCTCAATGTCAAGGGAGGCGGCAGCACGAATGGCACTGAGCTGATCTTGTATGCTATCGAATCTGACCCAGGAGCCAAGAACGCGCAGTGGTTCCTCAGATTGTCCGATGACGCGATCCTGAACTGCAAAGATCTTCCAAAGGCACCATTGGACAAGTGAGCTTCAAGCTTGATGCGAGACGCAGAACGGAAGTCTGTCAAAGCAATCGAGGTGACGGACAGTCGGAACGCTCGTTGAATGCAATTCGTTTGCGCGTTCAAATAAGTACACAACTAGCTAGGACAGTGACTTGTTACACAAGCAGAGGTCACAATCTATGCGTCCGTCCCCACAACTTCTGCGAACCACTGCCGCAATGCGCCAGCCAGTACGTTGGGCAGTTCGAGCACATCTCGCACAATGAGGTAGTAGCGAAACGGGAACGTGTCCAGGTACTTGACCATGTTCACTTGAGTTTCGCCATTCGCATCCATGCCGAACTCTACCCGATTGAGGTCCAGTATACTCTGCTTCGAGCTTACAGCCGTAGTTTCTTGAGCTGCAGCATCGACGACGATGAAGACGACCATGATCTGTTCTTCGTGAGCTTGACGGACAAGCTGTCGAATTGATGGATGATCTTCGCACAGGCCATCGGAAATGACGAGTTGCAGTTGCCAGAGGTTGCTCGATGACCCGGTCGCTTTCAATCGTGCAGCCCGGAACAGCTCGATCGACTTTTCGAGAAGTCGCTTGATGTCGGTCTTGGTTTGTGAGAAAGTCAGCTGTCTGACAACTTCCGCCCCAGCATCAGAAGTGAACGGCATGTCGAAGGCGTGGGCGACCGTTGCTGTCTGGCCGAAGCCCAGCACAGACAACTCTCCAACTTCAAGCATGGCCATGCTCTTGGCGATAAGAGCGAGTGTGTCGAAAGCCAGACCCTTCCGCTCGTCTTCTTCCATTGACTGCGAGTCATCGATTGCCAGCATGATCTGATACGTGCGCTTGCTTGGCACTGATCGACGCATCCAAATCTTGTCACGCTTGTATGAAGAAGCAATGTAGGGAATGATCTTCTTGATGTTGAGTCGCTTGCCAGTTCGGAAATCGCCGCGCATTTTCGTAGCTTGCGTTGGCTGAAGAATCAAGCGAAGATGCTCGGTGAGTACGATCGCCATGTTGCGAGTTCTGTTCTCATGATCTGTCCACTCTTTGCGGGCGTCCTCGATTGACTTCAATTCCGGTTTCTCTTGGGACAGATGTGTCTGGTCAAGCTGCTCATCAACATTCTCAATGTCGTCCGACTCGTCGATATCGGCATAATCATCCATTGCAGTGTCCAATTCTTTGGGCTTGCCGACCAAGGTTTGATTTGGCTTCAATGCGCCATCCATGTTCTCGCCCTTCGCCGCTGAGCCTTCAGCTTCTTGGTGGGGTTCGTTATCTTCCGGCAATTCTGCCTGCTCTTCAGGCAGTGGGACATCGTCAAGGGCTTGCTCGTTGACATCGACTGCGTTCTGGTCATCAAGTGCCTTGGATTGTTCAGCACTGGCAGCACCGAGGGCCTGCATATCAGAATCGACATTCTCAGGAACGTGCTCGAATCGTGGGTCGCTCATGTCGACCCCTTCTTCTGCGGCCTTCTGAGACTCTTCGGGTTCCTGCGCAGCTTCAATATTTCGATTCTGATTGTACCACTGCTTGAGCACATCACCCAGTTGTTTGAATGGAAGCGATTGCTGTTGTTCATCGCCGCTTTCTGCTTGGCCAGAAGTCTCGTTGGTCTGAGTCCTTTGGGTTCCCTCAGTTGCACCCGTCTGCTCGCTTGGCTCATTAGCATCGTGGTCGTCTTCTTGCTGCTCAGCACTGGAAACAGCTCCCGATTTCTTCGCATCATCTACGTCCTCCTCTTGGCCTTGGCCCGCATCGGCGGAAGTTAGGCCATCATCAGGCTTCTCTTTCGTATCTTCATTGTCAAGCATGGCTGTGTCAGAGTTCGCATCGTCGCCTTCTTCTTTCTCCTGGCCTGGGTCGTCATCGTCGCCAGCGGTGGCTTCACCTGTCTTCTCCGCCTCCTCGTCACCATCATCCTCACCCATCTCGGCGTCAAGGTCGTCTGGGTTCTGCTTTGTCATTGCTTCCTCTTCAGTGTACCCAGCGTCTTCCATATCGTCAGCAATGTCATCCTCCGCCTCTATGTCACTCATCTCGTCACGGTCTCCATCCATCTGCAGATCCTCAGGAAGCTCGAGGTTTTGCTCATCTTGCATGTGTGGATCGGCTTGATCGGGCTCGTTTTGCCCGGCTTCAGCATCCATCTCGTCGCCAGCTTCTGCTTCCTGCTCCATTGGTTCGTCGTCCTGGGCGTCGTCGGCTTCAGCATTTTCTGCAGCGGCTTGATCATCATTGCGAGTCCCTTTGCCTTTGTCCGCTTCCTTGTCCGCCTCTTCTGCCTTCTTACCATCATCCCATGTTTTCTCATCCACGGCGTCGTCGTTCTCGCCGATCTTGCCGGTCTCCTCATCAAGTTCAGCGTCCTCACCGCCTTCCTTGTCGTCTTGTTGGTCGTCCTCCTCGGAGCCATTTCCTTCGTCGAAATCACCTTGCAAGTCTTCATCTGCCATGTCGACTGCGTCCTTTTCAGCTTCAATCTCATCATCTTTCTCTTTCGATTTAGCTTCCTGGGCCAACTCAGACAGATCCTCATCTGCGCCGACGTCCTTACTAATGTCCTCGCCGCCCTCGCCATCGCCGAGGCCCGTGCCACTTTCAACCTGACCGGACTGTTGTTCCTCGCCTTGTGCCTTATCTGATGGCGTGCAGAATCCTTGTCTTGCAAGCTGCACAAATGAAGTCGCCAGGTGGAATGCGACTCTGCTTGTAGTGGTGTGGATTGTTGAAAGATCAAGCAGTGCGTCACGAGCGCTGCTGGCGTAAGCGTCCAGCACAGGCAAGACATTGGCACAAACCGCTGCGATTTGATGAAGATCGTGTTTCGTCAGAGACTGGTCGCCAGTGTCTGACCGCAGCCATGGTATCAAGCTGATCAGATTCTCCAATTTCGAGCGGGCAGCATCTAACTCCAGAGTGTGGATGAAAGAGTGCAGATGGTGTTGCTGATCAAGGAGCCAGGACTTCTGGGTCGAGCCGTTCACACCCACACCATTCGCAGTCAATGGCGCTTGCATATCGCTAATCAGCCCGAGTAGCATCTGCACCCAGTCATTGGCACTAGTGAGTCTTGCCCTGTCCAAGAGCGGCTTTGCGGATCCCGTTGCAGTCCATCTTGCGACATGACTCAGGACGGGACGAAGCTCTTGGTGCTGTGTCATGGCACTATTGATCTGAGCACGAAGTCGGGCAGATATTGTGTCATACTGCTGCACGATGTCCCGGAGGGCACGTGTGCTGAGGCCAGAAGGTAGGGTGGCGTGAGAGGAGGACTTATTTTGCAGGTCTTGCAACTCTTCGATGTCCGTGGCTAACTGCCGTTCAACCTCGGAGTAGTCTGTGCTCGCCAGCTGTGATTGCATGTGCACAATTCGAGATGCTGTCTGTGCAATACCAAGCAGACCGAGAATATTGGCACGGCATAGTGCAAGGTCGGAAGCAATTCCACTCTCGAAGTGTATGTTGTCTGCTTGCGATACTTCCCGGAGCAGACGCATCGCGCTGGTGAAAGCTCTGAGGTTGCTGAGGCCGTTGCTGATACTAACTCGCTGCTGTATAGTGACATGCAGCATACTCTCCAGGAGAGTCTTGCCTCTGGCAATCTCCGCAGGTGTGAGGTCTTCATTGTGTTTGATAGTACTCTCGCGAACAGTAGGCATGAGATGCATGAAGCGATGGTGTTCATAATCCGCAAGGGCAGTACTTGCTGTGGGTTTGATCGATGTTAGTGGCATGGACCTCGACAGCACACCTTGTAGTGACTGCTGCTGTGCGAGAACATCTTCAGCCATGTTCCTCTGGAATCCCATGGCCTGGACCTCGCGAAAGACGTCGGCGAGCAGGCGGCGCTTGCGCGTTTTCAGCTGTTGAACAACGCTCTTGTTCTTCTCCGTAGTAACGCTCGGTGTTTCTTTGCGAAGTTCCGCCGCTTCATCGTTCGTTTCTTGCAAGAATCTCTCGAGGCGCTTGGTTACTTTGGGTGCAGTCTTCGCCGTCTCTGATCGGGCAGTGATTCCAGAGACTACCGACGCAAGATCTTTCAGTTCTTGAGGCCGGCCGAGCCAGGCCTCAAGACGCACAGGCGTAGATTCTGAAGGAACAATCATGTTTGCGAGTTGCTCAGGTTCCGGATCCAGATGTTGATTCATGGCAGGAAAATCAGACTGCAGAAGAGGAGCGACTGGCTCAGCGAGGAGCATGCGATATTTCTTGACGCTGCGCAGGAGCCGGTTGTGCGAATTCTTCGCACTCCTCTTTAAAGCCTCGATATTGCGGTCCTTCCAACTAGCAAGTTGCACCACTTCCTTGATTTGCTTTTCGAGCTCGCTCCGCTTACCCGCTAGGTGACTTGAGACAGTCGCAGTGAAGTGCGAGTAGAATCGGATGAGACTTGCCAATGCGATGTGAACAGGTTTGAGCGCCATATTGTCCACGGCTCTGACGCGCAGATCTGCTTCAAAATCTGCCAACATTGACAAGCGGATAGCAAATTCGCCCAGACCGCAATGGTTCAGGAATGAGGCGAGAGTCTCGAGCAGCTGTTGCGAGAAGTTTTGAAGCGTCGCGCCAGTCTGAGCCTCGCTTTCTGCTGCGATGACGATCGTCTCGTAGGCAACGTACCACCATGATGAAGCACTCTTCCCACAAGCCTCGTCTTCGTGATCAAAAAGACCTGCCCATGTCGACAACTCAAGTTGCCGCCAGCTGACCACGAGACTGGTGACTTCTTCCAGCAAATTGGAAACCGAATACTCGGAGCTGGCCACCTTTTGCCACTCGTTGACGATGACGTGCAGTTTCTCGATGTATGGCAGGAAGCGCGCCAATGGTTCTGAGTAGTGGATCGCCAGAATTGTGTTACAAGCTCGAAGTGCTTCGATTGGCGTGGCATGATCGGGCCAAGCGTTGTGTATGTACTCAAAGCGCTTTTGGATCTTCTCGAGCAGGGCAGCGAGTCTCTTGGCTTGTCCCACGTCAGGGTTGCTGTAGATGTTCTTGCTCACTTTCGGTGCCGACAGTTCTGTGGACAATTTGTGTAAAGCGCTGATGATGGCCGCGACACTTGGACTGTCACATAATGCAGGGACCTCAGTTGCTCTTTGCAAAAGGTCAAGCAGTAACTCGGGACTTAGTGTATTCTTGGAGTGGATGCTGTGATGGATCGCACGGAGTATAGGAGCCAGGGTTTGCGCATCCACGCTGAGGCTTCGCGTTTTCTCATAAGTACCTTCATCGTAAGACGGAAACAGCGCGTTGAGCTCCGCCGCGACTGCTTCCTCAGACTCGTCATCCGTGCCGCGGAACTGATAGAGGCTCGAATTACGGGCGGCCAAACGCTGGTCACGATCAAGCTCCGTGGCCCAGGCTTCGTAGAACCTGCGTAGAGCGTCGTTCACTGTCGCACGGAGTTCTTGGGACGTCTGCTCGATCGGTAGGATCGTACATCGCGCAGCTACGACAGAGAGCCACAACAATTGCTCTTCCTTAGATCGACAGGCGTGTTGCGCATGGACGAAGAGGGCGTCGCTGGTCCAGTCGTTCATATCCGCGTTTAGAAACGGTACGAGTCTCGCAAGAGGATTCTGCGCCTGAGCCTCATCGGTAGGTGACAGGAAGAGTCGGCGCGCCACGAACAAGCAGTCGACGAATCCCAGTACAGGTGCTGTGAGATCTGCGTATGCTCGATATTGTGCGCTCAGTCTGTCGCGAATGACAGTCAAATTATTCCAGGCAGCGTCGTTTAAGCTCTGCGGAGTTGTGTCATGTCGCAGAGGAGAAATGAGGCGCGATAAAGCCTTCATATCTCCCTGAAGCTGCGAAAGCTGAGAGACTTCTGGTCGACATATCTCTACTACAGCCGGGCCCTCGCCAAGTGATGCAATTTGCTCTTCCAAGATTCTTGCACGCAGCGAGTCTGGCTCTCCGACCCATGCCTGCCTGTAAGATCGCAACGTCTGAAACTGAGCCTGCAAGCTGTCTTTGGTACGTCGGAATACGGTGGTCGACACCTGCGATTCCTGCACCGGGTCGAAGGTGTGCTCCGGTAAGCATAGATCGAGACAGGCGGTTGCAATTGACGCCCATGCATAGGCAGCATTCTGTTGGATCTGAGTGTCCCGTTCGTAGTCTGTGGCAAGGAAGCTCTTCACTTCGCTGAGCCGCCGGCAGATCGCCGCAGCTCGTTCGTCGCCACAACAAGCGATCGCTTGAATAGCTGCTTCTTGCATGTCTTCATCGCGCAACATCCTCGTCGCGTGGTCTCTGAGAAGGCCCAATTCGCTCTGCTGCGCCAAAGTTTGAGCAACAGACTCTATCAACCTGCGCAGCTTCGTGTTCAGATGTCTCACAGCCTCATCTTCTAGAAGCTGCGCTCTTGTGGTAGCAGCGTGACCAAGGATTCTGGTCTCAGATTCCAGCAAGCCCAGAGCCTGCAGGCTGACTTCTTTTGCCGTAGCAAGGTCGCCAAGAATAGTTTTCAGGCTTGCGAAGCTCTGGAAATTGTTGGTAAAAATAATACCGCCCGTGCCCGTGCTTGACGAGATTGAACGTATTTGATCCAGTGCGAGCTGTCCTGGTGTCGAGTCGGCGCTTCCAGCCAGCCCTCTTCTTGTTTTCCTCATCGCCAGAACCTCTAGATTGCTCATCTCCATAGCATCTGAAACGTGCTCGTCGCTTGCAATGACCAGTCTCTGGTAAAGGGATTCGAAGCTGGCCATGAAGTGGGGCTTCGCAGTCACAGCATTGTCAACCAATTCATCATCCAGTGCAGCAGCAGGAAGTGTTAGGGTGGCTTTGTCCGCCAAACTGCGTAGATCATCAGCCGAATGGCTGACTTCGAGAGCTCGTAGGAACTGGATGCGCAGTTCTGCGATGTGTTTCACTGGCACGCGAAAGCTCATGGTGACTTCATCGAACTTTGCCATGACATCTTCGAAAGACAGCAGCGCTTGCAAGGTCTCCATTGTCTTGGGCATCGCTGGTCTGAACTGCTGCCACATTGCCATGAACGCGTGTCGATCTTCTGCATCAGGCACCAGACCGAGATCGCCCAGGCCACTGTGAAACCGGGAAATTGTCCCTTCAAGGACAGGAAGCGACTGTGTTTGATGACAGATGGATTGTCCCACCATCGCGATGGCAGTCAATGTTGGCACGTCCAAAGTGGGCGAACTCAGTCCGCGTAGAAGCGTCCGGCAATAGACAAGCAAGCCGATCAATGCATTCTTGGTCGCGTGAAGATCTTTCAAAGACAGAACTTGACTCTGCTGCGACCAGTCCTGTAGTGGGAGCAGTAGCTTGCCACATACATCCAGCAGATTGATCTTTGTCTTGGCACCGCTGTACTTCGTCTGCTGCCGGGCGCTTTGCCAAAACCGAGAGAGACGATCAACCAGTTTGCGGTCAGATTTGGACGAAGTCAATGCTGCCGTGAGTGCGATGAGTTGTACATTGATATCATAACGTGTTGCAAGTGATACAGCAGTCGTGTAGGCTTGCTGTGATTGTTGAATGAGGGGTTGGTTGTTGAGAGGGTGTACAGTCTGCAAAGAACACTTACCGTCAGCTATAATACTTACTTTGAGAGACATTGGGCTACTGACCTGTACACGAGCATAGTCAGCAGGCGCTTGCAATGCGTTTGTCACTCCTTGATATAGGTCTTGAATGCCAACTTGATCTCCTAGGGACGATGGAGATGTCTCAGCCGCCTGATAGCTCGAGTCATTACGTGCTGTGTCACGTTCGAAGCGATGCATAAGCTGCTCGTCAGCCAGGCCGCGATGATCGCGGGCCAATTCTTTCGTGGAGGCATCTGCAATCGCTGCAGTGATTCTCCTCATGGCGCTGAACCGGGTCATCGACGACTCAGGATGCAGCATAGTTGTTGAAACAGCCGCGTCTAGATGGAGGTCTGCGAGAAAGATCTCTACAGCGCGGTTGCGCATGGCACGCGACAATTCTCCGAGCTTTGGGTCGACTGTGAGGAATATGCGGAATCCAGGATGGGGTTTGATGATCTGTGCGGAGCCATCAGGAGCACTGTGCTCATTCACGATCAAGACCCCATTGGGCTCCATGAGGCCATTGAGTCTGTCTAGGACGGATGGGCTGCACAAGTTAGCGTTATCAAGCACGACCCATTTACCTTCTTGAATAGCCTCAATGAGAGGGCCTTCAATCCATTCGAATCGTGCCTTGTCGATGGCTTCTTGACCAACTTTGAGCTCGTCGAGCACAGGTGACAGGTGCAAGGCGGCCTGATTCGGCAGCAGATTCAATAAGCGTGAGATTGAAGCATCGTCGGCCGTCTGTTCAACTTCCAGGAAAGCCCGCTCAAGCGCAGCGTAGTCGGCCACAAGCCCCTGTGCGAGCGCTGCTTTGCCGAAAAGCTCGTATTGGGCCCGAAGTCGTGAAAGTGCGATTATTCGACGTCTGTGAGGGTCATGCTGCTCGTAGCCTCCGATAAGATCGAGTGCATCAGTCTCAGCGCTCATTCCAAGCGTCACAATATGAGCACCAACACAGGATGCAAGTCCTTCCAGTAATGTCGTTTTGCCAACGCCAGAACCACCTGCGAGGATGACAGGCCATCTCTTATGCACGCATAGCATGATGGACTGGAGAGCTCGTAAATGCTGCGATGAGGCTTTGAGGCTGATACACCCATTGGATATATTAGCCATCGCAGTATCTCGAGGCAGAAGGGCGAGGCCGATCTGCAATGTTTGCGTGGAGAGATTGTAGAAAAGATCCGTTGGGTGCTGTGCGCCGTCGAAGATTGAACCGAAAAGCTCGCGCACACACGTTTTATCCAGTGGCGTCCTGAAGCGTTGCGTGAACAGCATCTCAACAAAGTCTCGAGCTGTACCAGCTCGAAGAAGACCGTCATGGGATGCAGCAAGTGCGAACCATCGAGTGATATCTCGCAGATTAAATTCCCATGGACTGCCAAGGGCGCCAAAGGTCCTTCGATCAGCGACCTCTTCGTTCAGACGCGTCACGAAAGCGATTGTTCTCTTGACGTAGTCGATATCGAGTTCAGAGAACGAGCGTTGACAGATCATCAGAAGATCCTCAGCTTTGAATGTGTCGGCGTAGACGACAGTGAATCGATTCACGAATGAAGCAGGCAATCCTTTGCGTCCTCCTCCTTGGTGATGGGGGTTCTGGGCAGCGAACAGCCGGAAGCGAGGGTGTCGCGCAAAAGACAGGCCGAGTTCGGGTATGAAGACTTCTCCTCGATGATCAAGACAAGCATTCAGGCCTTCCAAGACTGATTGTGAAGCGAGATTCATTTCGTCGAGGAGAACCCACTCGCCACTCTTCATGGCACGCAAGAAGGGCGCATCTCGCCATCCGAAGCCATCTTCAACCGGAGCATCGGCGCCGAACAAATCGATCAGGTCGGTTTGGTCCGATAAATTGATTCTTGTCAGCGGTGTCCCGGTCGCGGCTGCGATCGCCGTTACGAGTGCCGTCTTTCCGACACCGGGAGATCCCTCGAGTAGTACTGGCTTGGACAATTGCAATGCTCGAAGTATTCGCATTGCATTAGATCGTGTGGTGGGCGGATCGAATGTGAATGTCACTTCGCTCTCGACAACCTTCGATGAACGCTCGATCTGGAATGGGCCAATACTGAATGTGTTCGGACCATGGTGAACTTCGAAGGTGCCTTCGTAAGACGCAAGAGCATCGGTACCCAAGACGCGACCAAGTTCGGTAAAACAGGCCTGGCGCTCCTCGTTCAGACTCAACGATGTCGTGCTCATAAGGCCTGCTGGATTTGCTCCAAGAGTGTCGATGTAGACCATTGCAGCTCCGTGTACGATAGCTGGCAGCGCCCCGGCAGGCGCAAAGGAGTTGACGAATTGTGTCCAAGCCAAAGTATCCCGAATGGACACCGCAGAGCTAGCTGATGTATCGAATCTCTTCTTAAACCAGCTGGCGAAGCGTATCATAGCATGGGCATGTGGCTGAGCGCTGGCCACAAGCTTCGCCTGTACTATCTGGAGCACGTCGTCCAGGTCAGACATGGCGGGCACCCAGATCTCCGTGAATCGATTCCGGAGAGCTGGCGACAGCTCACGCTTTCCGTAGTCGCCACCAGGATTCATCGTAGCAAAGAATTGGAAACCCGGCGTGGCGGTGATTGAGGCATCAAGACTTCCCTTCTCGGCAAGCAATATTGTTCGAGATGGTTCTAGGACACTGTTGATGCGTTCAAGGACTGAATCGTCAGCCAAAGAAATCTCATCCAGCAGGAACAGCTGGCCTTCGCGCATGGCTTTGACGAGAGTCCCGTCTGCCCATTCAAAGAGGGCGTTGTAGCGCGTGCGACAGAGTTGAACTTCCAAATGAGCAGGGTCCTGGTGCCACCTCGTCCGTTCGTCTTTTGGCAAAGCCTTCACAAGTCGGTCATAGTCGACAAGTAACACGTCCGTGGACCTGGAAGCCACGTCTTGAGTTGCACGAAGCACGGGCGAAGCAATCAATTGTTGCCTGAGGGTGGACTCTACAGCACCGCGATTGCGGACAGGTCGCTGCGATCCGATGAGATCGCCGGTCTCTGTATTTTGGTGAGCGTTGACTGTGTAGAGCACTTTAGTCATTGCGTCGGCAAGCATCTGGCAGACTGTGGTTTTGCCACAGCCTGTCTCGCCGACAAGCAGAACAGGCTCATTGTTCGCTATAGCCCGCGACACCAGAACATAAAGCCTGCGCATGGCCTTGGTCCAGACTACGCCATGATCAGCGCCAGACTGAACATGCTGAAGGAGCTCCGGCGCGTTCTGAGCATACAGCGTATCCTCATCAATGGTAACTTTGGGTCCCTTCTCGCTCATGGCTTTCTCGATGACGGTCTTGAGTGCAAAGCGTTCCTCGGGCTTTCGCACACGCTCGCAGAGTAACATGTAGCCGTTGACTGCTAACTGTTCGATCGTGTCATTTGGTCGCATGGCCCAGCGAAACAGATCACGCAAGGTCGCGAAGCTCTTCTGCTCGAACAATCGGCTCTCTTGCCGCATGACCGAAAGTTCTCGATACACGTTCACGATGCGAGCACACCGCGACGGCGGCTGTTGAGTCCGCCGCTGGAGAATTTCCTGCAGCTCGCCGATTGGAATGTCGTCGAAATGCAGTTCCAAGAATCGATTGCGGAACGCCCTCGAGAGTGTTTTGCGACCACCGTACAGTCCCGCAGGGTTCTGCGTAGCAAAGAGCATGAAGTCCGGATGTGGTCGTATTGTTTCTTGGGTTTCGGGCACTAGCAACTCGCGGTTGTCATCCAGCAGCCGATTCAGAGCTTCAAGCACGTCGGTAGGCGCCAGATTCAGTTCATCCAGCACGATCCAATGACCTTCGCGAAGAGCTTTAACAAGCATACCTTCTTGAAACTGCAAAGCGCCATCTGTCCCAGAAACGTAGGTACCAAGATATTCCTGCAGGTCGGTGTGTTCGTGGTTGTTGATGCGTGTGAATTTGTGCCCGGTGCGTTGTGCAAGATATTCAATCATGCTTGTTTTGCCCGCGGACGTAGGTCCCTGTATCAGCACGGGAAATTGGCGAGTCGACGAAGCTCGAACAAGATTCTCCAGATTCCGACGAACGAAATCTGTAATGATGTACTGTGGTTGGTCTTGCAGCTCGCCGGCACCTTTGCGAATCCAATGCTTGCTACCAGGATGGCCCTGTACATACGCATGTCCGTCTTCTGGCTTGCGCAATGCCCGCTGTAGTTCTGCCTTGACATTGATCTTGGCCTTCCTGAAGAGGCAGTCTTCGATCAGTGGTTGCACCAAGGATATAGATTCCGCGTCCAAGAACGTCAGAAAACTCATCTGGAAGCCTTCGTACAGGGCACGTCTCAAACTACACATCTGTGAGATTCGCTTGGCATAGCTCAGCGTTCTTGTCAGTGTGCGCAATGAGAAATGTGGCTTCTGGCCAGCGCCGTCAACAAGCTTGTTGTCTTGCGACAGCGTGACAATCTTCTGATAGAGCTCACGCACGTGGCTTGCCACTGCAACATCTGACGTTGCTGCAGCGCCCAGCCATGAACGTACAATGCTCTCAAGTGATTTGGCATCCTTATCCGGACTTTCAACATAGAGTTCAGTGAAGCGTGACCGAACTCCTGGTGGAAGATCCTTTTTCCCGACGTCTGTAGCAGGGTTCATCGCAGCGAACACACGGAAGTCTGGGTGCGCTTCGATGCGTTCAATGTTTCCAGACTCTGTGAGCAGCAAGGATGGACTTGGGTCCAGCAGATCGACAATCGATTCGAGCGTGTCGGAAGACGCCAAGTTGATCTCATCTAAGAGCACCCAGTCTCCGTTCCGAACAGCCTTGACAATGTTACCCTCGATGAACTCAAAGGCAACGGCTTTGTCGCCCGAGCTCAGTCGTTGCTCCATCGCTTCTAGCTTGAGAAAGAAGGCGTCCCATTTGGCGAAGTCGATGGCCCTTCTGCTCCCTGTTTTGCGTTTCTTGGCTGGAGCTTCGCCCTCGTCTCTGGGTGGAGTAGCAGCCCGCTCTTGGTTGACCATTCCTATCGCAGTGCGAAAGAGTTTGAAGACGCCTGTCCAGTTGTTCTTGTCCATCGACTTCTTCAGGACAGAGATGAACTTTTCGTTCTTTGCTGACGGAAAACTGTCGCTGAAAAGCTCATCAAACTCATCCTTCAGAGGAACCATCAACGCGCGGGGGTTGACGGGTTTGAAGCCACCGAGCAGATCACCAGCTTCAGTTTGCTGAGACAGGTTGAAGGGCACCAGCTTCTTACCCAGCTGAGTAGCGAGGTGCTGCACGGCTGTTGTTTTCCCGACACCCGTCTCACCGACCAGTAGCAGCGGTTCCCTGTTCACTACAGCTGCTAAAACACTCTCAAGTGTGCGACAGGTATGTGGGTTGGTTGAGAATGAGCTTTCGACAAGTTTCCTCTGCTTGCTCCGCGAGATTGCGTGACGTCCAGCTCGTACGCTTTCTTTGCCAGCTTTGTATTCAGGCTCTCGATCACGCAAGAGGTGGTCTCTACGTTGAGGATCGATGTGAAGCTCTTCCGCGATGTGAGAAGCCAGTATTGTTCGTACCTCATCGTCTGGCAGTGCGCCTAAGAAAGAATCCATGGCTTCAAGGAAAGAGTCATCGATATCTTTGCTTGTGAACGAAGATCGACCATGTCGGCTGGTCGCAACTCTTTTGCACCACTTCAGCAAATCTCGAGGTCCAATAACGCGAGCGACTCCAGTCTTGCTCTGGCCTACAAGGATCGACTGTTGACTTGCCGCATTGAGCCGCCCATAAACTGCCATGAACTGTGGAATGAGTTTGTCAAGACCGGAATAGAGACTGCCGACAACGTCTGCCAGCTCTGAAGGCTCAGGCATCTTGATGGAGAGCTTTCGCCAGTGTCGTGCTCCCACCATATGTGAAAGTGGCTTGCTTTCTACCCCACGGTGATTGCGGAAACTACGAACAGTAGCGATAATGCGAAAACCCTCGGCAGCATATATCGTCTCTTTGCGATTAGGGAGCAAGAGTCCTCTCTTCTCGATGAGTGGCAGTAAAGTGCCCAAGACTTCATTCGGAGCCTTGTCCAAGTCCTCGATGACAACCCACCGGCCTTCTTGTACAGCTGTGGTCAGGACTCCAGGCTTCCAAGTGAACGTACCAGGCACATCGCCGGTGGTGTGAAGGCCAAGTAGAACTTTGGCATCACTTTGTTCATTGAGATGCAAAGTGATCATTTGATCGAGCTTGCCGAGTATTTTGGCGGCGTGTTGTATAAGTAAACTCTTTCCAGAGCCAGCCAGGCCAGTGAGCAGAAGAGGCTCGGGTCTCTTGAGGGCGTGTGCGATACATGATATGTTGTCTGAAGTAGTCAAAGTGTTGATCAAGTCGTTTGATCCTCGATCAGATTGCCCGTTGGCCAACGTGGGCAAGAGCACGCCTCCAATTAGTGACGTGGACGGGTGAAAAGATTCCGCGGGGATGCGTCGGATTCTCGATGACGGGGTCAAAGCCTTCGCTATCTGAGCCTCAGAGATAGCAGCTAACACCGCGTCGCTACGTTCTTGCTCCCAAAGTGTCAGGAATCGATAGTCGATGACTCTGTCGTCCCAAGGACCGTCAAGTGGAGCATCAGGCCGGTCCTCGCCCAGATACTGCTTGAGAGTGGTCTCAAACCAATGATCTGCGCCTTTCAAGTGGATCTGTAATATTCTGATGATGAGATACGCGACTGCTGGACTGCTTCGTTGCAGTAATCTCGCCAGCTCTGTTCGTGGGACGAATCTACCAAAATTCCGGCGATCGTACTTGATCAGGCGAAATAAGCCCAGCAAATACAGCAGATCCTCGGTGTCGGCATCTTTCAGACCCAGTGCGTAGCGTTCCTGCTCCAGTATGTGAGTGGCCAGAGATGAGAGGAAAGGCGCATAAGGTATTATTCGTCCTAATGTGGCGATCGAAGACGCCAAAGATCCATGCTTTCGTAGGGACGCGCAAATGTGTGCAAGGAGATCTTCGCAGTGTGTCAACAGGATGTACGTGTATCGAGCATCCAGTGCGGTCTTTGTGAGAGCTTCGAGATATTGCTCGTTGCTGCCGGTTTGAATAATCTGCAGCAGCTCTTCAGGGAGCTGGGCGCCCTGCCGCAGCAGTTCAGTATCCCAGGTGCACTCCATTCGAGTGCGAACAACGTCACGCGATGCGTAAACGGGATGGGTGGGATACCTGGCAAAGCCAATGTGATATGTCGTCAAGCAGAAAAAAGTGCAGACTTCGAAGTCGATCAGGTCGGCGGCGGCGGCAAGTGCCGCGTGCACCCCCGAGAACGCCGCATTGGATGTTCGATTTGGCGGACGGCGAGACACACGAGCACACGATACCGACATCGCCCATCAACGCCCACATCACCTTCGCCACCATGTCGCTCGCTCCCTCCTTCGCCGCGCGCGCCTGCCGCCAATGTCTCCGATCTTCGTCCCGATTCGCAGCCAGCACAATCCCACAACGAACACAGCAAAGGAGATGGCAGTCAACGGAATCTGCTGCTGCTCCCGAGAATGCAAAGATTGCCAGCATCGTAGACCAGATTAGCCAATTGACGCTCCTAGAGACGGCAGACCTTGTATCAACACTGAAGGTATACAACAGCCGCCACCGAGGCCTGACACTAAACTAATGACATATTTTCCAGTCACGATTAAATATCCCTGACATGCCAATTGGTGGCTTTGCTGCTGCTGGACCTGCAGGTGGAGCTCCTGCCGCGGCAGCAGCAGAGGAGCCCGAAGAGGCTGCTCCCGCGAAGGAGGAGAAGACATTGTTCAACTTGAAGCTGGAGTCATTCGACGCGGCCGCAAAGCCAAAGATCATCAAGGAGGTCAAGGCAATGCTGGGATTGAGCTTGGTGGACTCAAAGAAGTTCGTGGAGAGTGCGCCCAAGATGATGAAGGAGGGTGTTCCAAAGGAGGAGGCCGAGAAGATTATCGAGACACTGAAGGCGCTGGGTGGTGTGGTGAAGATGGAGTAGAGGGGCTTTGACGACTTTGTGGCAATACTCGCGATGTATGATGGGCTCAAAAAGCATCGGAAAGGCGCTGTTCTGCATGAGTTGGGTTGCGGACATACAGGAAGATATCATTGTACAGTATACGAGCGTACCTGGGCGCAAGAGCTGAGCACTAGACTGGAAGCGCCGCTCTATCAGCCACATGACTACTGCTTGAAATCGAATGAGCGCAATCGCTTCATCTTCAGAGAAGCACAAGTACCGCAGACCAGCCTCATACCACCAATCAACAGCGCGCCAGGAGAGGAAATGGCAAAGCGATGCGCGGACTGCGAAGGGAAGAGAAGGTGTATAGATATTTGGCCGCAGCACATACTCCTCTCGATGTTGTCCAAGCATGCAGTCCGATTGAATTACACCAAGATCTCCTTGACAGGTTCTCCCATGCGGACCTGTACTACTGCGCTGATGCCTTAGACTAATACGAATGACGCGCTCTACTTGTGTACCGCGAGGTCGTTGACATGCAGAACGGTGATTAGTTCCTGCCAAATACACGAGAACGGTGATTAGTTCCTGCCAAATACACGCGTGCTGTAAGCAGCTGTGACAGCAGAGTGGATATTCAAAAGTACTTTGCATTGCTGCTTCTAACACGCCACATAACACAAGGGAATATGTACATATGCAGATACAGAACTCCTCAGCGCTGGGTCATACACAGAACAAATTTCGACCAACTTCATTCTCGCCTTGAACTCTCTATTGGCCTGGTGCAATAAGCATGCCCTTCTTCACTGCGTCGTGCTGCCAACCGCCAGCAAGAGCCTCTCCGCCGCTCTTCTTAGCATGATCTGCTATCCGTGCCTCCAACTCTGGTCTAAAGTGTCGGATGAGGCCTTGAATCGGCCAAGCGAAAGCCTCGCCCAGCGCGCAGATGGTATGTCCTTCAACTTGCTTTGTGAGCTCCTGCATCATATCAATCTCACGTGATCGTGCTTGGCCCTTTTCGAATCGGTGCATGATTTGCTCTGTCCATTTGCTGCCCTCACGGCAAGGTGTGCATTGACCGCACGATTCGTGGTGGTAGAACTTGGAAAGACGAGAGATGGCGCGAACAACGTCTGTGCTCTGGTCCATGACAATAACTGCTGCGGTACCAAGACCAGACTGCGAATCCTTGAGTGCGTCGAAGTCCATCAGCTGGTCGTCACAGATCTTGCGAGGCAGGATCGGTGTCGATGAACCACCAGGAATGACAGCCTTCAAATTATCCCAGCCACCACGTACACCACCGCAGTGCTTGTCGATCAGCTCCCGAAGTGGAATGGACATCTCTTCCTCGACGGTGCAAGGGTTGTTGACGTGGCCAGAAATGCAGAAAAGCTTGGTGCCCGAGTTTCGCTCGCGCCCGAAGGAGTTGAACCAGCTAGCACCTCGTCGGCAAATGGTGGGTGCAACGGCCACAGTCTCGACATTGGCAACAGTAGAAGGGCAACCAAAGAGACCAACAGCAGCTGGGAACGGAGGCTTCAGACGTGGCTTTCCCGGCTTGCCCTCGAGTGATTCGATCAAGGACGTTTCCTCGCCGCAAACATATGCACCCATGCCACGGTGCAAGAACACGTCAAAGTTGAAGCCCGATCCGCATGCGTTCTCGCCGAGGAAACCAGCTTGGTAAGCCTCCTGGATGGCTCGTTGCAACACGGTAGCTTCGTGGTAGAACTCGCCACGGATGTAAATGTATGCTGCTGTGCACTGAATTTGCTCCGTTAGCGCGACCTCTGTAACTCTCGCGCACGATATGACTTACGTTCATGGCACGGCCAGCGACCAAACATCCCTCAATGAGTTTGTGAGGATCCTTTCGCATGATCTCACGATCCTTGCACGTGCCCGGCTCGCCCTCATCGGCGTTGACGACGAGATATCGGGGCTTGGTATCCTCGTCCCAGCCCTTCGGGTTCATGAAGCTCCACTTCATGCCCGATGGAAAGCCTGCACCTCCTCGCCCGCGCAGGCCAGAAGCCTTAATCTCCGAGATGATCCAGTCGTGGCCCTTGAGCAAAATCTCCTTCGTCTTGTACCAGTCTCCATACTTCATGGCGCTCTTTAGATCTGCCCCGTGGTGTCCGTACAAATTGGTGAAGATACGATCTTGATCCTTCAAGCCGCCGTGTCGGTGCACCGGCGGGGCATCCTGCACTGTAGCCATTCCTCGTTTCTGTTGGCCATCCTGTGCCACGGCCTGGGCGGGAGTGGTGGTCGAGAGGGTGCGAGCTGCGACCTTCGGGAGAGAGGTCGTCGCGCCGGCGCGCAGGGCGGCCTTGCTCGCTGGAGTGCTCAGCATCGTTGGTGTCGTCGTCGGCGATGTATTCGAAGGGTGAGCACGGCTTCGTCGCCTGGACGCAGGACGATGGATTGCCTGCGATTGAACGTCTGAGGTGGTGGCAATGTCAATGATGCGGGCAAATCAAGTTAGCACACATTGGCCAGCGGTCAGCAACAAGATAATTGGCAGGAAGCTCCCGCCGGTCCCCACTTCTGCGAGATCTCGCTCCTCTCCTCACAGAAAGTCTATCTCGCAGCGAGACTTCCACACCTCTTCCATCTCTCCGCTGCTGAACCCTTCACACTGCTAGCTTGTCGAGCTGTAGCAGCCGTGTGTCTTCATCCTTTCATGAGGTTGGCACGTGATGACATCGTTTGCAAAGTCCCCGTCTCAGCCGAGATGAACCATTCCAATGTGGGATCGCACGACAACAAGGATCTGGAGCTGAGAGAGATCAGAATCCAGTAATGTCAAAAACAAAGTATAGAAGCAACTCAGAAGTTCGTTACGTGGTGTGACTGAAAGCAGGATCTAGGCATTTTGCCGTTGATTTGATGCTGCACACACCACTCCTGCGGAGGCTGCCAGGCTAAGAGCATTATCAATTCACCCAGGTCGCTGCTGTAATGCGAAGAGGCGTGATGTATGAGCCGGGCATGTTCTTGTAGAAAAAAAAGGGCATGCCGAGCAAAGATGCCATTCACCTCGCTTCAAATGCCATAAGTCTTCTAGCAACGATCAGCAGATTCGTCCGCAGAATACGCTGACAAGTCTCTGGCGACTGCCGGCAACGCCCTGGAAAAGTGAGGCCGAACTTGCATTTGTGCTGCTGCACGTTGACATGTGAAGCGAGCTTCTGATTTCCACTTGGACGCAACCACTTCAGGCTTCGGCTTTCTTCCAGTCCCTGGGGCTCCAGCCTTCCGTCATCACAGCAATCGAGCGGCACTGCCAGCGTCACCAAACAGAAGGCACAGCTTCAGCTCAACACCGCAAATTCCATTCGACCCACTTTCCTTTCAGCCGCAACCCAGGACAAGCCCAAAAGCCATTCACCGAACGGAGATCTGAGTCATCCTTCGCCACTCGATACCAAAGACAGATCTTCCCCACTCGAGCCGCACGTCGAACGCATTGCACATCCACCATGGACTTCAATCAGTTCGTGATCACCACGGTGCAGCCAGACGCAAAGGCGACTATGCGAGGCTCGCAGGGACAGAAGCCACGAAAGAAGAAGAGACTCGAACAGTCGCCGGCGTCTGGCGCTTTCGCCCAGGAGCCCCAAGTACCGGCCACGGAGAACTTGCCAGGACGCCTGGCTCAGGGTGCTGAGGTCTCTCCCCACAGCGAGGGAGTCGACGCCTGGGCAGAGGTAAGTCGCCTAGATCCTTTGTTCAATCATGGTCCTTTGCGGCTCGCAGCATAAATTTCGTTTCTCCGCGCGATGGATCGCTGACGCAATCAACAAAGGTACAAGCCATGAGCGCCAATGACACGGTCGATGCCGCCAATATGCCCCCTTCTACAGGCGCCATTCCCAGCGTAGAGTCCGACGAATCGGCCAACGGGTCCAGCTTGCTTGATCCGACCACAGCTTCTCGTGAGTACATGCGTATCGGCGGAGATCTGTACGAGATCTGGAAGCCGGGCGACGAAGACGGGAACGAATTTACAGATTGGTATGGCCGGACACCCAAGGTACCAGTGGAGCAGCGTTGGCGTATCTTTCAGGTAAGCTTGCATCAAATCCTGTTCCCCGTGATCCTCTCTGGTTCCTTTGCATCTGCGGCGGTCACTCAAGTAGCGACAATACAGGCCCAGCGTATACGCTGGAACTCGAGTACTGACAATTTACAGAGTGACATAGGTAGGATCAGCTGGCGGGACGGCAATGTTCCGCCCAAATTCGTGTATCTTGACGATAGAGCCGCTCAGCAGGTGCTGGCTTCGGATATACCCAAGGCCAAGATCTGCAAGTTCTGGCAGCACGACTTTGGTCAGCCATGCAATATTCGTCGCCATCGTCGCCACATCGGGCGCCCTGCCATCAAGGATGAGAAAGCAGAGGGAAACGAAAAATACCACTTCGCCCAACATGGCGGCAAGGGACAAGATGTTTACTACTTCAGCGGTGACCCTGAATGGAAGCCTGTGCACTATCGAATCCCAGTCGAGGCAGCAAAGCCTCCAGAGCCAGAAGTTGTGCGGCCAAAGCGCAAGTTCGACGACATTCTCGATGCTGAGCCAAACCGTCGTGCTCATGGGCACAACCAGTACACTCCAAAGGATATGCTGGTGAAATTTGGAGCACCGTCATTCGCAAAGCCCGTCGAAAAGCATCACAAGTTGCCGCCATTGCCAAAGCCGCATCAGAAGACCAGAGGCACCGAGAATCCAATCTTTGTAGAAAAGCGATTGATCGGGGACATGGCGCAGGTTGCACGCGAGGCTGTACGCAAAGATGCTCAAAAGGCTCTTCGTGAGGCAAGCATTGAAGACCTGCGAGCTGCTTTGAAAGAACGTGAAGCAGTGCGCGAGATTGCAAATGGAGAGAGACACGACTCTACCGTTGCCCGTACAAGCAGCAGTCCGCCAGCGAAGGCTTTCCTCACCACCCGCGGTCTGTCGGCCAACAGAAGCGCATCTCCTTCTGTGCCACAGACTGAAGAGCCGCCAATCGATGTTCCTCGCGAGCTGTCCTACATCGAGCGCCGTGACCTCGAAAACCGCATGGCTGCACAGGTGATTCGCAGCATCCAGAGCCAGGATGATGTTCAGGCCATGGCCAAGTCCTTGGCAACCGCGAAGGTGAAGGCCGGTCAGCTCGAGAAAGAAAACACTCTGCTGAAGCAGCAGCTCGAAGCGGCTGAGCGCAAAGCTGGTGAATGGGAGCGAATCGCCGAGAATAAGGAGCAAGACGTAGCCGAGCTACGCGAGGACCAGGAGGCTAGCGGGCAGGAAATCATCGAGCTCAAGCGTAAGAACACTTTGCTGGAGCTAAGCGTCGACAGAAAGGAAGCGGAGTTGCAGAAACTGGTGCAGCAGCAGAATCGTTCTCACTGAGCGGATTTCGCATCGACAATGCCCATTTCTCCCTCTCTAGCACATGCACCACGGCATGAATGAAAAGGGTGGAAAGCAGCATACCGAGCGAGATCAATTGGAGTATTCAGAGCACACATTCGTGGCGTCTGTTCTCCCTTGCATCACCACTCTCTTCTTACACGACACTCGACATCTACGGCACTGTCCGCTCCCTGGATACATCAGGCGAGAGAAGATGTAATCAGAGTTGTCAACAAAAAGTTCACGATCGCTACACATACATGCTTTACCACAAAGGTAGTTTAGCTAGCAACAGAATCGAGAGCGATCGCACCCACGTGCGGTGGTGCCCCATATACGGTGCTAGTACCGACTTTGAGCACTACCGGAGAACCGTCTGTGATGCACAGGATGAACAAGATTGCAAGGATCGCAATGTCGTGCTTCGGGTCGTCGGTTGCACGATTTGGCCTGGCAGTCCAGAACATTTCGCAGCACATACCAAACGATTGCCGTTCCCAATGTCAAATTGACATTCGAGACCGGGTGAACAGTCGTTCACCTGAAGTAGAAGACCAGGATCATCCATCCACGTGTACACGCAACGTTAGAACAAGATCCAAGGGTAAGAACCATAAGAACGAACAAGAAGCGGTCCGATCCTCCACTTTTCGGATTCGGATTGCCACATTTCGACCTTACCGCGCTCGTCTCCAGGTTTGCAGATCCTCAATCACGACATCAAGCCCATCATGATGCTGACCAGTGAGCTGCGCCAAACCCAGCAGTTGCCGAGACGCGACAGCTGCGCGTGGGAAAGCACGCGATGTCTGCCGTTTGAAACGAACGATGCCGAAGACCGTCATCCTGTCCCGCCATAAGTACATGTAATCGCTTTTATATCCATGCTCTTTCGTACCTTTGCTGTGACCATCTGATAAGACTGTGATTGTCTTCTATTTGCTGTCACTCTAACAACTACTTTGCTTCTTGTCGAAGCATTGTACTGTCTAGAAAGATGGTCCTCGGACATTTCAGCTCCACTGGAGCTACAGCACAACAAGACAAATACGATCCTCCTACAGCAGCAGACAAAGAAATCCTCGATCACGATGCAGAGAAATCACAAACGAGCTCTCCGCCTCCAGGTGAAATTCGCAATGAAGAAGAAATCGCAGCGGCATACAACATCAACGAGAAGAGTCTCGTTCGGAAATTGTACAATTCTACCAACGATACCTCCTCCTTATTCGAGTGCATACTAAAACTTTTTTCCAGAGATGTCCACCTCCTCCCCGCCGTCTGCATCCTCTACCTCCTCTCCTTCCTCGACCGCGCCAACGTCGCCAATGCCCGTCTCGAAGGCCTCTTGGTCGACCTCGGTATCACGGCAAATCAATATCTCACCGGTCTTACAATGTTCTTCGTCGGGTATATCCTTCTTGAAGTCATTTGGAATGTCATTCTAAAGCGCATTGGACCTAAAATTTGGCTCCCTAGTACGACTCTCGCATTTGGAATTGTCGCGACATTGCAAGGTGTGGTGCAGAAACAAAATGGTGTTGCGGGATTCTTGATTGTGAGGTTCTTCCTTGGAGTTGCTGAGGGAGCGCTGTTCCCTGGTGTGGTGTTTTATCTGAGTATGTGGTATAAGAGATCGGAGAGACAATTTCGGATTGCGCTGTTCTTCGCTATGGCGAGTTTGGCGGGTGCGTTTGGTGGGATTTTGGCGTATGGAATTGGGCATATGAGGGGTGTTGGAGGGTATAATGGGTGGAGATGGGTAAGAAATTCTATCTCACCAACAATACGATTGATACGCTTTTGCGGGTTTCGTGTGAGGCTGACGGATGGTGCAGATCTTCATCCTCGAAGGCTTGTTGACTTGTGTCGTGGCTGTGGCAGCCTACTGGTTTGTTGCAGACTGGCCAAACAAAGCAAAATTCGTGACAGAAGGAGAGCGGGCGTTCATCAATGCACGCTTGAAGAATGACAGTGACGCGACCCAAAACGAAGGCTTCACGTGGGCGAACGTGGGTTCTGCGTTCAAGGATCCGAAAGTCTGGTTGTACAATGGAGTCTTCCACACCCTATCCCTCCCGCTCTACACTCTATCTCTCTTCTTGGTAAGCTCTTCACCCCCAACTCTCCGAATAATCCCCACTGACATCAGATCCCTTCACAGCCTTCCATCATCGCCGCCCTCGGCTACGCCTCCTGGGAAGCCCAACTCCTCACCGTTCCCCCCTACGCCCTCGCCGCAATCCTCACAGTCGGCTACGCCTTCGTCTCCGAACGCTACAAACTCCGCGCCCCCTTTATCCTCTTCTCCACCTCCACCGCCATCCTCGGCTACATTCTCCTCCTCTCCAACCCCTCTCCTACAACCCGTCCCGCTCAATCCTACGTCGGAGTTTTCCTCGCCGCTGCAGGGATTTATCCTTCTGTCGCGTTGGGACTCTCGTGGCCGGCGATGAATGTTTCGGGTCAGACGAAACGTGCTGCGGCGAACGGGTTGCAGATTACGATTGGGAATTTGGGCGCGGTGATTGGGACGCAGTTGTATAGAGGAGCGGATGCGCCGAAGTATGTTGTGGGGCATAGTGTGGCGCTTGCATACTTGGTCGGTAACCTTGTCGTTGTGTCGACTTTGTGGTGGCTGTTGTCAAAGATCAACAGGGAGAGAGATGAGATTGCCGCGAGGGAGGGCGCGGAGATCCTTGAAGGGGAGTGGCAAGGTGATGAGGATTTGAGGTGGAGGTTTAGAGTCTAGTGCCATCATTTTTGAGAGTTTGTTTCGCCGTGATACACCAATTGCTTTACGTCTATTCATCAGTCGTACTCTATACAAATTATTATATTCATGCATGTGCATCATGATCGTTCTGTTATCCGTCTTGTCTCGTCTCCGAACGTACATCTATTTTACACATCTATCCGTCTACCGTCTCTTCAATCTGGGGTATACTTGCTCAACTTCCTGATCCTCGCACCATAGATGTAGTACAGCACCGGCACGGGAGCCATCGCAACACACAAGAAGCCGAGCAAGCTCATCGCCCAAGGTACCCCAAGGTTGTGAAACATGGGTGTGGCAAACATGGGGAATCCCGCACCAACCCACGAACGGAAGAAGGTATTCGCAGCAATGGCGGAGTTGGCGTTCATCTTGTAGACGTCGATGATGTAGTTTAAACCTTGCAAGAAAATCATCATGATGCCGGCGCCTGAAATGTAACATTAGTGGTTGGAATCTATGTACGTTTGAGGAATGCGACTTACCAATAGGGATGGCAGCGATGATCTGGGGCCAAGGAGTGATGTTTGGAGACGAAGTCCATGCGAACCTAAGATTGACCAATTAGCACAAACAGTAGCGCGGTTTTTTGTTAGAAGTTCTTACCAGAATAGACCAATGGGAAGTAGCACGCCTCCAATGATCATGGGAATGAGTCGTTCTTCAGGCACAATCTCTCCATGCTCTTGCATTTTGCGCTTCGTGCGAGTCTTGGTCACGGCGACGATGATGATGGAGCCAAAAATAACGCCAATAAGCACCGACAGAAAGGGTAGAGAGCCAACGCCCAGGTTCCATCCTCGCTCCTCTTGGAAACTTATTGGATATGCCTCGAAGAAGAGGTAGATTATCCCGTAAATGAGCGACATGTATAGCGTAACCAGGATCAAGATAGGCTCAAGTGCCAGCATCTTGAATGGCTTGAGGAGGTATTTGTCGGCGATCTCCTTGAGGTTAACTTCTTTCTCATCGGCTGGAGCACGCAGAGCCCAGTTCTTCGTCTTGTACTTCAGCTTCTTGGCCTTGCGCTGCAAGAGCACAGGAGCAAAAGTCTCGGGGATAACGAAGAAGCCGATGGTGCCGAAAAGTGCCGCCATAACTACCAAAGATGGTCAGTAGGAGGTAAAAACATGTCTGAGACAAGTCGTTCGCGAGTTGAAGATGCCTTCTGGCGACTACACTTACTCATAGTAATCCACTGCGTCCATCGCCAACCTAAATATGACATGGTGATGAAGCCTCCCATGATGGGTCCGAGCGTCGGACCGATGAAAGTGGCAGCGGAAAAGAGGCATGCAGCGACGCCTCGGTCGATAGGGTCGAAGAAATCTGCCAATGCGCCTCCGACAACAGCCAGGGGAGCAGAGGCGAAGAAGCCGCCGAAGAAACGGCAGACGAAGATGGTCTGCAAGTTCGTGGCAACGGCGACTGGAATTTGGAAGATCGCAAAGATGGCGTAGCCGACAAAGAGCGGCGCCTTTCGGCCGTACAGTTCACTGAATGGGCCCCAGACGATGGGACCAAATGCAAAGCCACTGCATCATGTTAGCTGAGGTCACCAGGAGAAGCCACTTGGGCAGTCGATACTTACAGCACGAACAGCGCCACTCCTAAGATCATGACTTCGCTACTGACGCCAAACTGCTGAGCAGTCACCATCGTGGCCGCGCTGAAGACGCTGGAAGCAAAGGTCACGACTAATGTCATGGAGCCCATGGACGTCGCGATGGCCCATTTCCGAACCGGGTTCCAATTCATCGGGTTTTCTGGGTCGTCATCACCGTCCCAGTCGACGAGGTTGGGATCACGCTGTTCATCTTCATTGTCGTGACCCTGGTCTTGTCGACCACCTTGCTTCTCGATGTCGACGTTGGCGTCTTGGTCAGCAATTGGTGCAATAGGCGATTCCAGGTCCGAGTCTTTCTCCTTTTCGCTGTCCCTTGACAACCGTCGAAGGTCTTCATCACTCGGCTTCCTGTGAAGTGTCGCAGTATTGGGAAATCGTTGCTGATCATGTCCTGCTGCTTGAGAAGTGGTCAAGCCTGTTGTAGGTCGTTGAGCTTCCGAAGATGGCCGCACCCATTGCACAGTCCCATCATCTGTCGTGATAGGGATACCGCTCTCCTCCCGGATCATTTCTTGGCGAGCTGGCTGTGGAGAGTACGTCGTTGTTGGCGCGTGGTGACCAAATGGATCTGACATGACTGCCTGTACACACCCAGCACTAGCTGGAGGCAGTATGGCAACAATCGCGATAGGCAAGAATAATGACAAGAAGACGCGAACAAGCGAGACCTACATTAATGGGGACAATGGATAAAGAGCGTGCCGCGTGTGACGTCTCCATCTCAACACACGCGTTCTAGGAGATTTCGAGCATATGGTGACGACATTGTGTAGAGCAGCTCTAGCGCTGGATCAAGTGCCAGTAGGAGGGAGAGCACACCAAGACATGCTTTGGCGCTTGATCGATTGAAGTGTGGGCCGAACACCCGGAAGAGACTCGGCACATGTGCTTGTGCTTCTTATGTTCGATGACAAGATCGGTCTTGTTGGGAGGTATGGTGGAGAAATGTTGTCGTGCTGAAGCCATTCTGTGCCACTCTTGCGTCCACTCAGGCTCCTCCCGCCATGCACCAGACAGTGCGACTGTCCATCGCCCTCGGAGGTAGGATTGTCTTCTATCTCCGCCGCGGGTGAAGACACAGGAGGGTTCGCAACACAATGCATGACGTACAACGGATGCGAACGGACGATGTCTGCAGAAGAGTTCAGCCGCATCTCGGACGATCGGCGCTTGTTCACTAGCGCTGCCGATCGGAAAGAGCCGCTCTCGCCAAGCCACCGTGCGCGTCTCCAGTCTGCATGCGCGACGACCGACGGTACGACAACTCAGGCACGCTCGCCCAGCATGGCCATCTCGCTGGACAAGGTCCCGAACCTCGTCAAGCTGCCACGGGAGGATGCGCAGTTCCACAGGGACACCGTCGCCGATCTGCTGAGTCGGAGGGACACCAAGTTCCCAGGCGCGCAACCCGTCTCGTTTGCGCGCCGCCATCTGAAAGAGCTGGAGCGCGCCGACTACTTCCTGGCCGAGAAGACAGACGGCGTTCGCCTGCTGTTGTTCCTCACTCAGACCCACGGCCCCGATGGACGACCACAGGAGGCACAGTTCCTCATCGACCGCAAGAACGACTACTACTATGTCGAGACCGGCTACCTGCACATTCCGCTGCCCAAGCCGCCCAAAGGCTACGACTTGCACAGCTGGCACGTCAACACCCTGCTCGACGGCGAGCTTGTGCAGCAGCGCTTTCCAAATGGCCATAAGCAGCTTACCTACATCATCTTCGATATCCTGGTCCTCCGCGGCCAATGCATCACCGATCGAGACTTTGGAAACCGCGTGGGCAAGATCTTGGACGGCGTGCTGAGTGCCTACAAGCTGTTCGCCAAGGACTATCCTGAAGACATCAAGGCACAGCCCTTCCAGCTGACTGCAAAGAAGCCGAGCTTCTCCTACGCCGCACCTGAAATGTTCAAGGAGATCTTGCCCAGGCTGCCCCACGGCAACGACGGCTTAATCTTCACGTGCAAGGACACACCGTATGTCACTGGTACCGATCAGCACATCTTGAAGTGGAAGCCGCCTCACGAGAACACGATCGACTTCAAGCTCCAAATCGGGGCCTTCCCGATGGAGGAAGATGACGAAGGACAGTACGAGGACTTTGATCAAATTCCCGAAATCGAGCTCTTGGTCTTTCACGGCGGAAATAACAATTACCAAACCTTCGCTCCGCTGCATGTCACCGAGAAAGAGTGGGAGGCCATGAAAGCCAAAGGCGAGCAATTTGACCACCGTATCATCGAATGCTGGCGTGAGAAAGAGACGGGTCATTGGCGACCGAAAATTGACGAAGATGGCACACCGCGTTTCCGAGACGATAAAGAGCATGCGAATCACATATCCGTGGTCGAGAGCGTGTTGCAGAGTATAGAAGACGCTGTAACCGAGCAAGACCTTATCGATAGCTACACCGCTGTGAGGACTGCATGGAAGCAAAGAGAGGAGGCGGCCAGAGCTCGCGCCCACCAGCAGCAACAGCAGCAGCAGGTGCAGGCATCCGCCAGACCACCCAAGCCCGAGCCAGCTGCTAGAGACGAAGAGGATGATGGCCCGACTTATGTTGATTGAAGCCTGGTAGGCACAAAAAGCATCAACACAGGCTCCAAGCTCGATCTTGCGCGGAGGTATCTCCGACAAGTAGAAGGACAAGCACCTTCATAGAGACTCATCACTACTGGACATCAAAGTCCGCCCGTCTGCCCAGAACAAGACGAAACGACAAGCGAGTGCGGGCGCCACTTCATCACTGCGTTGCAACATTCGTCTTGTGCAGCAACAGGAAGGTCGGCGCGCCTGAAAAAACGCACGAGCGTATCTCGCAAATGCTGAAGCGAGCGTTAGTCCCGTAGCATAAGGCAGGCAAAGCTCCGACATATGCACCAGCAATTGCATTACATACAATTGGCCAAGCCCGAGATGAAGGGTTTGGCATTGTGTTCGCAGAGCACTTGGCATAGGACCTTGCGACCTGGCTCAGCCTCGAGCAAAAGTTTGGAATACAGGACAAAACATTACGATGAATTGATACCATTCGCTCATAAGCGCGGACTAAGCCGATGAGTCTAGATAGAGATAATGGGCAATAGAGAGCAGTAAAAAGCTCGTTCTGCAATCCGCGGACGTACCGATCTACAGTTCAACGGGCCCAAGTATGCTCCCACCCAAAAACATTTTCAAGTCCACGAGCATGTTCAAGTGCGCAATCTCGACGCGACTGGTGTCGGGGAAAGAACGGACGAAAAGATTCGGTGTGGGTGGTCAAATTTCTAGCCGAAATATCTTACAGCTGATCATCGCAGATTAGAGGCACATTATGGTCAAGCACCTTCTCTTAGTAACAAGCGCAAACGAGAAAAGGAGGAATTCTGCACAGCACAAGATCTGGGCAGTAGCATTTGTTGTACTCATAGACCGGGTAGATTCGTTCGTCCATGCGGGTTCCGTGTATTGTAGACCAAGAACGAGCTTGTGCGCTGACTATAGGTCCAACCCAATGCTTCTATTCCCCAGCAAATTGCCCGCAGACTCGGATGAATCCTGCAAAGATCTTACTAGTACAGCACTTTTGACCACGTGAGAAACCAAAATTTCATAGTATATCCCAATGGTATAGCTTACGATCGCTATTCTTCACCCTTTCGACATCTTCTGGCCACATATGCCCATCGAGATAGCATTCCCCAAGCATAACGAATCCCAGCCGACGGTCTTCATCTTCTTCACTCCAAAGCTGTCCCAGCACGACTGGCGTTCGGCATCCGGGAATCATAACAATGACATCTCTTGGCTCGCAGACCTTGGGTACGAGTGCGTAGTGGCCTCGCCACGTCCTGGCGAATTTTCGATACTTGCAGGCTCGGATCATGGCAAGAAGAAAGCGGCTGATTTTCATACCAGCATCTTGTGAATGTGCATTGACTTTGCCATGACCGCTGACCTTTATATCTTGTGGGTTGAAGTCTCGATTTTGGCCCTCGATCAAATATGCTAGGAATGTGTCGTAGTCTGCATACGAAGCTTCGGAGCAGCGCTCGAGTAGGAAGTTGACGTCTGCGAGTAGGGTGCGGCGAAGTGCGGTGTTTGAGGAGTTTATTATGTCGACGAATTTGTGGATGCTTAATAATGCTTGTTGTGTATTTATGCCTTCCAGACCTGATTCGAAGAGAATATCTGAAGTGAAGCCGATGACACCGACTTCGTATGCTTTCAGCTTCAGTACGTTGGCGTCGCATGAGATGACGGCCTCGGAGGTGGTTTCGTTAGGGTAGAAAGGTAATGGAGCGGGATCTCGTGATTGATCGGTACGGTGTACGCGCGGTACCCAAGAAGGCCAATTTAGGTCGGTCACGTCTTCTCGCCTCCGATGCGATATGAGGGGAACGACGAAGTGGCCCAGCAGAGCCTCGACGCTGATGAAGTACCTTGTTGCATCTCGCATCACTTCTGCTAAGCTCTTGGTATAGTCAGGGCGGATCAATTCTGGCAACGGAAAATTCTTCTTTGCCAAGCCGAGCAGACCGAATACCCTGTCTCGTTCATCAGAGGTTGACGATCCGCGAGGATTGAAAACCAGAATGCCGAGCGGCTGCCCTGAGGACATGACATTGCGTCTATCGTCCAGTGTTGCTAATAAGGAGTCGCGAAACCACTTGCTTGACCACATTGACTGCATAGCCAACAGGCCCAGGTTGTTTCTCAGTTCTGAAGGCAGGTGTGTTTGATGATACATAAGCCAGGCACATCCAGTGAGCACAGTGTCGATACTGATCTTGAAGTCGCCTAAAAAGCATACACTTTGGGCCGGCAATACAGCTTCCTGAATAATCCATACTCGTCTGTGTACTTTAGCCTCTGTCAGCAATTAGTGAAGAGGCCACTGACCTCAACCAAGGCAAAGCGAGAAACTTGATCAAAGCGTCGACTTCAAGCGTGACATGCAGTCGTGAAGTGTCCGCCGCAATAGCGAAGCCGGCTCCAGGTTGAAATAATATTGCTTCTTCATATGGCGTCTTTGCAATCTCTTTGACCTCTCGTGCGAGCTCCTCAAGATTAGCAATGGCTCGTGCCGAGTCTTGCTCTCCTTTTCCGAGATACACCATGCCGCCAGTCGTGAAAAAGTATACGTGGTCCATCAGACTGACTTGTTGTGCACGTTCTTGGAGGTCGGCTTGGTTAATGCACACCGCATCGATCCAGACCGTGCGCATATTCTGCTGGTGCGATACATGGCGCAATACCTCATCTGTCGATCTGGGCACCATGAAGATCTTGCCGTTCAAAATCACGGAACAGCACGGGGTCGGATCTCCCCAAACATAGGATATGGTTTGATACGAAGGCACGGGTTGATCTTGAAGTGACACGACCCGCAGTTTGCATGATACGAGATTTTCCGGTCTCTTCGAGAATGGTAAAACGTCAAGGAGTCTTATCTCTTGCTTCGTGGAGTCGAGCGACTGATAGAAGTCGTGGGCCGACATCGGATGACAACTCTTGGGGTGCTGACCTAAAGCGAAATTGATTTTGTGTAGAGTATGCACAGTGAAAGTTGCTTGTGTCGTGCGCTATCGTCCGATCTGTATCGCGAAACGCCCTCCCGATCCTAAGGCCTTAGCGAGGGCTATGACGTGGATACGCCTTTCTTACATGCAGACGAGGTTCATCCTCCGTTACTGCATCTGCTGGCGCAGTCGACCCATAGGTACATGTTCTCGTAGAGCTGAATCGTCGTGTATACAGCAGATTGTGATTATCTCCTCCAGCCGCAGGTAGTTGTAGCTGCAGTGTTCCGCAATGTAGGTCTTGGAGACGTGAGTTTGCGCAGTGTGGTATCTCGTGATAAGACGAGATGCTGGGTGAACTGCATGTAGGAAGTATTGCTGGAAGTCACGATCGAGCGCAGCTGTACAAGGAAGTGACTTCTGCATTGCGCCTGAGTACGGAGAGGTTGAGACAAGAATGTGCGTCGTTTTGAAGGTGTTGAACTTCCCGGCCTTTCTCTGGGGATCTTGTCAGAACGAACAGCAGCTTTTGAACAATACTGGCCAGGCACAGTGGATGGTGATTCTATCAAGAATTCTAGCTCTCCACGATCGATGTCGCGCGAAGTTGTCTGTGCCTTGCTTACTGCTCGATGCCATGTTTCCTTCATCCATTGGACCTCAAATTCGGAGCACTACATCGCTCGGAGACTTCCTATACTTTGCTATGCTTCGCAGTGTAGTGAGCTTTCTTATGTGGCTTTATGCGTTAGCCCAGGTTGCCAGGCGGATGTCCGGATAGGTGGACGTGATTTCTGTGATTTCATGGTCCAGATGTAGGAGAGTTACCGATCAGAAGCAGAGATTAATCGCTCTGGTGATCGCTGTAAATCTCGCGAAGCTCGGAGAAGTCGGTGAGCTGAGCATGAGCTCATGTGGCGAGCGCGGGGCATGGTCGACCGCAGTTAAAAGCTCAAATAGCGGTAGAAGCAGAGCGGAGGTTTTCAAGCTGTGCTCGTTCGATGCGCCCCCAGAGCGCGGTGTGGTTGCTAGGCGCGTAACGTTTTCCTTGCGCATGCATGTGATCATCTACAGGCGCTGCGGGTGGAGCAGCTGCGTGTCAGAAATTGCTTGACTTCCAACGACTGTACAAGGTCGTCCTTCAGCCGCCGTTCTTCTCCTTCTCCTTGGCTGCTTTGCGCGCCAGGTATCTCGCCTTTGCATCGCTGACGTCCGCAGTAGTCTTGGTCGACTTGGCAGCTTTCTCCAGCTTCTCCCTCTCCGCGTCTTCTTCCTCGCGCTGTCGCTTCTGTCGTTCAGCAATCTGCTCTTCCATCATCCTGCTCTGCCTCTCCCTCGTGGCCTGCTGAGCATCCTTATTCCTTGACGGGAAGGCCGACTGCGCAGGTCGATTCGAGCTCTTCAAATGATCTGCCCCTCGTCGATCGGAACCTTTGCCAGACGGCACAATATTCAACCCTGCGGACAATAGCTCTCGCTTATCTGTGATTTGCCCTTCCTCGTTGACGTGAATGTTCTTTCCTGCCGCCTTCGCTTCTTCGGCAATTTCAGCGTCCGTCTTCTTGCGCTCGCTCTCAGCAATCTTCACGCCTTCTTTCTCCGCTTTCTCGGCGGCCTCCACAGCTTCCTGATGCTGCTTCTCACTCTGATCCATCATCGTACGATAGAAGCCTGCCATTCCTCCTACAAGCTTATTTTCTCTCCGCTTCGCCTCTTCCTCGGCCCTCTTCTTCTCTTCCTCTTCGAGTCTCCTTGTCTCCTCCTGTTGAGCCTTGTACGCACCCGTGACGAACTTCTCCTTATCCGCGAACTCATCTCCTTCAGCTTCTCGTTCCTTCTGCAATAATTTCTCCTTCGCGATCTGCTGATCTTGCTTCCGTCTCGAAGCAGACTCTAGCAAATTGTTGATGTATTTCGGCTTTCGCAGAATCGCATCTTCCTTTTGCGCAGCTTTCTTGGCCTCTGTCACGGAAGTCTTTGCATCGTGGAAGGAATCATAGTCGAAGATCGCAGCATCGGCTTCCTGGGCGTCCTTGACCTGGTTCTGTGCTGCGCGCAAGGCAGAAAGGTCTTGTCGTGAATCATCGTCATCATTCAATCGTTTCGGAGGATTCTTGGGTGGCGGTTTCGTAAGCCCAGGAGCAGGTTTTGATTGAGGTGCTGGCTTCGTGCTGCGGCCAAAAGTGCTGATCTCTTCGACAGCGACTTCTGTTGAGCCGAAATCTTGAGGTTCATCGTCGCCGTCTTCATCATCGAGGAGGGTCCGCCTGGGAGGCGGTGCGCCTTTCTTTTTCACATTGAGGCCGTACTTGAGCGACATGGTGTTGTTGTTGCAGGAAGTTAGTCGACTTAAGCTCAAATGGGCAAGTATGGCGACAGCATCGGCAAGACTGTCGGCCCGAAATGCTTCGGGGCTACAGCAGACCCGGCCCGGCTTGCCATACACTCCAGCTGTGCCTACCACGTTGACAACACATTTTCTAATTTGATTTAAAACACCCACAATTCAAAGCATTATATGTGCCAGAATGGCGATGTCAGAGAACAAAAGTCGTGCGCTTCGAGGCGAGCTTTACTATGCCTTCACACCAGAAATGGTCAACGGCCGCCGACGATGTACCCAAGCCTGTAATCGATACAACAATGCCGGCGAGGTGACGCGAAGACGTCAAGTAGAATTGTGGAGAGAGTCCGTGCACGACCGCAGTATATCGCCCAGAGCATGATGCTCACTTTATTCAGTATAGTGGGCGACAAAACTCCACTTCCGGCCAAAGCAGAAACAGAAGAAGACGACGAAGAACTCTTCGCTAATGATGCTTGGGTTGAGCCGCCTATTCGAATTGACTATGGAACAAACATCGAACTTGGCAAGAATGTCTTCATCAATTTCAACTGCACGATCCTGGATACGTGCAAAGTCAGAATTGGCTCAAGGACTTTGATCGCCAGCAACGTGTCATTATACAGTGGGACTCATCCTTTGGATCCCGAGGTCCGTAACGGTACACAAGGCCCAGAGCTAGGTGGCGAGATCAATATTGGCGAAGATTGTTGGCTGGGCGGGAATGTCATTATCTTGCCTGGAGTTACCATCGGACAGGGTTGCACGATTGGAGCTGGTAGTGTTGTGACGAAGGTATCGATTCTCTCTTGTTTCGATTCATCAACATTGAATCTCATGCTGATATTGGTGACTGCAGGATGTTCCTCCCTATAAAGTTGTCGCTGGCAACCCGGCCCGGATCATCAAAGATGTACCCCGTGGTACAAAAGCAGAAGTGTCGAGTGGAGCTCTAGCAGCCCTCCAGCGAGATGAGGCGAAAAAAGCAGGGTCATGAGCCCGTCGGGACAACATCACGACAAGACGGGAATGTAACTTCGACTCATGCCCTCCACGAGGTATGTTGCTCTAGCTAGGGAGTATGATGGGGCAAATTATCAATTGAAAGAAAGCCGTGGACGATAGAACCCATACCTCCGACCTCTATTGCAATCGTCAAATGCGCCAAGCAAATTCTTTTGTCTCGTCTCCTGAATCATATCTTTGGTGAGCCAACACCTGATTCTTGGCGACGAAGCGCCAACATATGCTGCAAGTGAGCCTGCCACCTATTATGCTCGGCACAGATAGACTGATCTCCATCCAGATCAACCAGTTCCTCAGCAGTTCTTCCGCCCTCGTCCTCTACACGCCTGTAGTCTGCTTATAATATCAGCTTTAGGACCATGGCGTGACAAGTTGCAAAACTTATACTCACGCCACCCCTAGACGCCTCCAGCTTCTACGTAACAATCTGACCACTCCCATTCTGGATGCGCCTCTTTGAGCCTATCCGCAGTAGCCTTTTGTCTCATCGTCATGCCCCACGCCCCGAGGTAATCGACACCGGTTTGGTGACTGATGATGTCGCCATGATCATCCCGTTCCGTCCTGTCAGACCTTTCCTGCTTGGTCTTGACAGGATCTAAGAAGAAATGTATCATGATGTTGTGGGATTCACGAGCAGCAGCCCAGTCCTTTCCTTCACCAGGGTAGTCCCACGCAGCGTTGAGCTTTTGGAAGCACTCGGCCGTGGTCAGAGATGGATCGCGAGACTTCATTTTCGGTATTAATGTCTCCACAGAGACGTGATCGGGCAGAATCCATTCGCCTGTTGTAGAACGAGTTGCATCGCGACAGAACGAAGGAGAGTTGTATGCACCACACCTTTCGAATCTTTCAAACCAATCTTCGTCCCAAACTGCGCCTAAGTCTTGCATACAAGCCGCCGGACAGCGAGAGGCTTCCGTAGCGAGCATTTCATGTATCATGGTCTCGAACGGAATGGCTGTATCGAGCAGCCAGGCGCCATTCCGGGAACGGCTTGCATCTGGACATGCGATAACTTCGGCTGCACCGTTCTTGCGGAGTTCGTTCATGGTGAGTAAGATTTGATTAAGTATTGACAATATCGATGCTCTGACTAGTTGCGATGCAGTTGGACGTTTGTCTCATAACTTCGTAAGAATCATGTAATGAATCAAGGTTAATCGCCCACTGTTGCGGCACAGCATGCATGCCTATGTTTAACGACGACCAAGACGCTTGGCGCATCGCATCACTGAAGACTTGCAATGCCATGCCTCACACCTTAAACAGCTCCCTCATTCTTGATCCCCATCACGCACTCTCGACCACTGGTTGTGCCTCTAATCTCACTCATTGCCTCGAAGCAGGGTAGAAACGTGGTCCCTTGTTGTTCAAGCATTCGGTGAAGGAAGAACACGTGCCTTTGCTGTACCCAGTGTTGCATCCCACATCGACACAGGCGCGTCCGGATGGGCAGTCCTTGTCAGAGTTACAGCTGGAGTGGCCAGAGCAGTCACCAGCGAAACCGTTGCATGCGCCGCCTTCCGCACCAACACGGAAGTCGCAGAAGCAGCCACCATCGCAAGAGCGGCTCTTAGTGTCGCAAGTTGGAACCTTGGGAGCTGGCCTGATCCAATGTCAGCTCGCTGCAACGAAGATTGATGTACTATAGAACGTCTGGGAGGACTCACTTGGCGCATTTCACACCATGGCCTTTGCCCGTCTTCTCGAAGTACGGAGAGGGGTTTGCGTTATAGTAACACTTGTGGGTCTTCTTGCTCCATTTTGCGCTAAGGCATTTCGAATCTTTGGCGCAGGCCTTGACACAATCGTCGTAGCAGGATTGGTAGTTGTTCTTATAGCTGCCGCTCGTGAACTCGTAGTTACAGCTACGCACGCATTGGCGCCCGTTGATGGTGATGGGCCCGCTCTTGCAGCTGTCTGGCTTGGAGGCTGGGTTTGCGAGAACACCGACGACGGGCAGAAGTGCAACCAGGACTGTGCTGAACAACATGTTGGCGGATGAGGCTGTCGTGAGGGAAGAGTTGAAGAGGGACGTGTCGTGCCACGGCGCGACGGAGAGTAGGAAGGGCGTTTATGGCATCTGGTAACGCATGGCCCATGCGTGCATACTTCAAGCCTCTCGCGTGCACATTGTCTATCTTCATTCCCAGACTTGACGCTTGTCGACGCCTTGAAAGTATACAACCGTGAGGGAGCGTCTAGCCGCTCGAGACTGCGCTGAGGGCGCGCGCGCCGAAGCATCAAGCACTTCTCATTACGGCAAGTGTCCGTTATTCACTTTTTGGTTGGCGCTAGAGCAATAGCGTTGACAGACACGTGGCGCTATGCCACGAACGTAAGGGGCAACGGCACAGATGGGGATTTCCGAGACGCCACTCAATCTCGCTCGCCGACTTTCACCTCTCTTCCAGTGTCCGCTTGCCTTGGGAATGGCATATTATTGCCAGGAGTCGTCGACACAGGCCAGCTTGCAACGCGTTCTTATTTCTGCAGTGCGTAATGCGCAAGTAAGCGAAGTTGGTACTCCTTTGCCAACGACTCTTGCTGCATCCTCTTTCATCGTCGAGCTGGCCGCGAACGCAGCTAACGCCGTGGCTCTCGCTGAATGGGGCGATTTCCGAAGGAGGCATGCAAAGCTGAAGCAGAGAGTGCGAAAACTGGATGGGCGAGCTGCATGGAAGAGACACAAGTGGGAAGGGATGTTCCAGAACGCTCGAAGAACGCCCAAAGAACTTGGGTGCCTGAGGCGCCCCTCCGCTTGGCATTCATGCTTTCTGGTCCTTCCGAGACACAGCGCAGTCGGCCCACAGCTCTGAATCGCACCGTCTAGAACGAGCTTCCAACAATGGGACCGATTCGACTGCGCCCATCGCCCACCCGCCGCTGTCACATTTTCTAAACGCTGTTGGAGTCAGGTCCGGCGACCTCGGCATCAAAACCCTACCCTCTCCGTCGGCCGAATGGTTGCTCCGAAAAAGTGGACCTCCTTTCCTCGACTAAACTGCATCAGATCAAGTGCGACGCTCCGGACAGACTCCGAGGATGACGGTGAGTGCGCGAGCAGTGCACAAATTAGAAATGCACATGTCGTGAAAGTCATCACGCAGCCCGACCGAGGCAGATCAGTAAAATGCAGATGCCAAAGATAAGTATGCGAAATCTCGTAATAAAGCGCGACACATTCTCATCGCCATTATTTCTTTCAACCTACTCTGGGCCAACAGCCCGGCGAGACTGAGAGCGTACAAAACAGCTATTCAGTGACGACTCCATCATGTCTTCTCCGGCCTTGGAACCCTTCCTTCTTCAAAATGGAACCAAACTCAAGAATCGCATTTACAAAGCCGCCATGGAAGAAAACATGGCGGACGTTGCACATGGCAATCAACCATCCCAGGGACTAATCAATCTGTATCGCACTTGGGCAGAAGGGGGATCCGGTCTGGTTATGAGCGGGCACGTAATGATTGATCCACGCGCTATGGCTCTGCCTGGTGATGTTTTACTGGCAGAAGATGGCCCAGTACAAAGCGACCAGCGTTGGAGAGAGTGGATCAAGGGAGCAAAGTCAAACAACACGCAATTCTGGCTGCAGATCAACCACCCTGGACGCCAAATCAAAAAGGGAAGTGGCTTGCCTACTTATGCTCCATCGGCTGTGCCACTCGAGATGGGTAAGCTCAGCGGTATGTTTGATATGCCGCTTGAGATGAGCGAGGAAAAGATCCAGGACGTCATTCAACGCTTTCGCTGGGCAGCGAAAAAGGCTGAAGAGCTGGGAGTCGATGGCGTGGAAATACATGCAGCTCACGGAGTAAGACGGTCATACTTCGAGTGAACTTTCTTCGTCCACTGACCTCTACAGTACCTGATCTCGCAATTCCTATCACCAAAGAGTAACAAGCGAACCGATCGATGGGGCGGCCCCCTCGAAAATCGCGCCAGACTCCTATTTGAGGTCATCAAGGCAATCCGAGAAGCAGTCTCACCCTCCTTCGGAGTCGGCGTCAAAATCAACAGCGCCGACTTCCAACGCGGAGGCTTCGACTCGAACGATCTGAAATGGACCGTGGAGCAAATGAACGATATGAAACTCGACTTTGTCGAACTTTCTGGCGGGAATTACGAAATGCCAGCTATGGGTGGTGCCGCTCAAGGCAACGAGAAGAAATCCGCTCGCACAATCGCTCGAGAAGCATATTTCCTGGAAGCCGCGCAAGAACTGAAGAGCATTGCGAAAGTCCCATTGATCGTTACAGGCGGTATCACGAAGCTGGAAACGGCCAATGCTGTTGCATCGTTGTCAGAGAACACGCTTGTCGGCATTGGAACTGCGCTTGGGTATGTTCCAGATTTGCCTAATCGCTGGGCTGCGGGAGAACAGCCTGTTTTGAAATTCCCTAAATCATGGGTCTTGCCTGGAATGCTGAAGTTCGCGGGTAACATCGCCTGTGTACATTGGAATATGGCCAATATCGGGAAGGGCAAGCCGATCTGGGAGGGGGTGTGGCCCATGTTGGCAGTCTTGTGGGAGGCTTTGGGGGAGAGGAAACAGATGGCTGAGTATAAGAAGTGGTTGGCGGCTTTGGAGAAGCAGCCCGGTAAACAAGCGTGAGAAGTGTTTCCGGGAAAACACGATCTTGCCCTGAAGAGCAACGAATGTCACGATTCAACTTCCGCTTGGATGCGCAAAAGCAAGCCTAGGGGAAGATGCACACAAGCATCAACGAGGACTCTCCACAGCTTCTTACGCCTTGTGTATCTGAAATCCACCTCTGTGTCCAGCGCGAAGAACAGACACGTTCCAGGAGAACGTCATACGAGGCGTGCTACAGCTTGCGTTGGTCGAGCGTCAGAGCATGGCCGCGTTGGGCTGGGCTTAGAGCGATGTGGGAATTGTGGGAGGATCATGGGGACCATTGACAATCTACCACTATTGTGGTCGCTCGTCTAACGAAGGCATTTCGGGTTGGATGTTTTGACGGAGATAACTTTCACATGAGCCGGTCTAGACTTGCATGCCGAAGTCTGTTCTGACATTCATCAGCAAAGGGCCCATGCACCGGTACCCAGTAATCGCAGCGTAAAGAAAGATTCCAAGACCACGTCTTTGCCATGGAAGCAGACTACTCAACTCCATTGAAAGGCTTTTCCGTCAACTCCGCATACGACTTCATGCGTAGCCACTGTTTGCCTTCTGATCTCAGCGTCCATGGCCTGCCGTGAACAGCATAGATGTTGTGTTCGTGAGGTTCCTCATGTAAAAATGTTCTGTCGACGTACCAATTGTTGCACACGTTTGCTTTCCTTTTGTCCTTCGCCTCGTTGTTTGCCTTGCCATTATCATTTGCCTCGCCATCGTTGCCTGCTATTCCATCGTTGTCTGTCATTCCATCATTGTCTGCCAGTCCATCGTTGCCTGCCATCCCATCGTTGACTGCCTCGCCACCCTCATCTGCATTGCCGTCTTCATTGGTCTGATCAGCGTTGGCATTCACTGGTGCCATCGGCTTACTGTAGTCTTGCCGCGGCCACTTCAAGTACATTGCACCAGGAACTAGACTCCGATCGCCCAGTGGCTTGATGAAGCCATGTGAGTCCTCGGTGACACCGTAGTACAGTCCAAAGAATTCGCAGATTGCTTCGATGACCCAAGCGCCTGTCATCTTCACGCCTCGAATTACATGATTTGGGCAAATGACGATCGAAGCCTTCTCGGTCTGTTCATGAAAGCTCCCCTCGGAACATGTTGGATGATCTCTGAGGAACTCGCGAAACTCCTCGCGCAGCATATCTTTGACGCGCTCAGTAAGGTTGGCCCCAGATTTTTCATCATTCAGGACCCAAAGGGCGTCCATGCACGGCTCTATAAGCTCGAGCTTTGGTCGTTCAAGATTGTGGGCATCAATATGTGCCGCGAAGAAGTGCGTGTCGCTGACAGGAACATAGACTCCGACGCAGGTGTAGCAGCACGTGGTTCCAACTGCCTTGATGTCTTGGGTCACTTTTCCGGTGAGACTGGTGTATTGCAGAGGCAATTTGAACAGTCCTCCTTGACCTTGAGAAATGTGCAAATATTCACCTCTGTTGTCGCCAGCGGCGGAGGATTCTCCGATACCTGGGAAGATGTCTTGTGCCTGGAGGTGAACCGGCTGAGATGGTGCTGAGCGGTCGTGATCAGTGCTGCTGAAGGCTCTAAAGAATGCCTTGCTCACTTCCGGATCATCCATGGCTTGTGAAGCTGTGATAGTGCCAAAGGTCGAGCCTTGCGAAGTTCTTGAGAAATCCGAACAACCTCATGGCGGATGGCTGTGATACAAGTAGCGACTTCCGAGAAGCAGCAAATACTCTTTACAAAGAAATAAACATGGAATGGAAACCCCTGCGCTTCCATATCTCACCTTGTCAATGTTCTGCGGCTCATAATGGAACGTGCTCTTCGTGCTTGTCTTATCGCGTAGCTTCCAGTGCTTATTGCACAACGGCAGACTCCAAATGAGTATTGAATGGCACTGCTGAAGTGTCTAGAATGAAGCCTTCGATGACTTTCGTGGTCTTGCTGAGTGTCGTGTTGTGGTTTCGGTTGTGAGAGCAAGTCATGACCGAAGTCTTGGCACTCGACGACGCGTCTTAGGATCGCCTGTCTTCGTGCAGTGTAGACACCATCTGCGGAACACAAGGACGTGCGTTATGTGTCTTGCGGCGCAACTGAAATGACCTGTACAGTACCTATGCCTTTAGATGCACTCTGCTCTCCAACCGTGTCCGAGTCGACCACCCAAGTGCACCAAATCGCGTTGATGGAGTCTGCTTAGAGCAGAGCAAAAGCGCAGAGCCCAGGCGAGGGCTCACGAGCTACGCCATGAGCACCCTTGACACAGCACGCGAAGCGGTAGGCCGCCAGGACAGGCGTCGGCGATGCGCAGCCTGCTCAGATGGCTGAGCTACGGTGCGGCCAATATTCTCAGTTGAGTATTCGGCAACAATGGCTGCTATCGGTGAGTAGCGAATTCTCCAACCTACAATGGCCACCAAACATCAGGTTGCAAGTGCCAAATCAGAACGACCGGGCAACTCATGTCTCTTTTGGTCGCTCGATACTGCGATCTGTGCTTAGCCCTTATGAGAAAGACAGTAATCACTCTGCATATCTCTCGTACAATCGTGAATAAATTATAATCGAGCTGCTTCACTTTATTCTCCGCTGATAAGACAATATCGAAACATCACAATGTTGTCAGAAGGATGAGTGTCCACAATGTCCCAGAGCAAGTACAGTAGGACGGATATCGGTACCGATCGCCGAGGTGCAGCACCATACGACAGCTGTTCGGCCACAAGCTTCATGCAATCGCACTCCATGCACAACATGTTGCAGCGCTCACGCTCCCTGGGTAGACGAAGCTTACGGTACTTCAACACCGGCATATACACGAGCGCCACAGTAATTTCACGTAGCGAACTCGCTGGCGTGAAGACCTGCCATCCGCCGAGAAGTCATCAAGCTTTGAAAGAGCATACACCGCAAGCAGGATCCCCCGAATGGCTTCGTCAAACACGATCAGCAGCGTCAAACGCGATGGCTACAATTTGGGCGTCCTCGCTTGCGGCACTATGGGCAATGCCATCCTCAGCGGCATATTCCAGTCCTTGAACGAACAAGGCAAGCCTCATCAAAGCAGTGGAGACCAACACATCATCCCCAGTAAATTCGTTGCCAGTGTGCGAAGACCTGAAGGAGCCCAGAAAGTCAAACAAGAACTCGGTCACTATCCTCAGTTCGAAAAGCTGTCCATCTATCAGAACGATAACATCAGCGCAGCGAAGGAAGAAGATGTTGTTATCCTTGCATGTGCGCCAAACAAGCCTGCCTCGATTCTGCAATCGCCCGGCATGAAGGAGGCACTTTCAGGCAAGCTCTTAATCCACATTCTGGCGGGAGTCTCAGTGAAGGATATACGGGAACTACTTTACGATACCGCTGTAGCAGATAACTCACAATGTACCATAGTGCGGACGCTACCGAATGCAGCTGCAGCAGTGAGACAAAGTTGCACTGTCGTCGCAACCTCAGACCCGCCTCTTGCGCCAGAGCACGATGTGATTGTCAAATGGATCTTCAACCAGGTCGGTCGCGTCATATACCTTCCTGAAGCACAAATGAACATCGCGGCCGTTCTCGCAGGGGCTACTCCTGCCATGATGGCCACTCTCATTGATGGCATCGCGCAAGGTGGAATTGAGCTCGGAAGCGCTATGAGGGAGAGCTACGAAATGGCGGCACAAGCTATGATCGCCGCTGGTACACTGGTCCTCCAAGGAACACACCCGGCTCAGGTTCGGGATGGCTGCAGCTGCCCCGGTGGCTGTACTGCAAAGTCCCTGGCAGTGATCGAAGAAGGTGCCGTGAAGGGAACATTGGCAAAGGCAGTCCGAGAGGGCGTAGCCGTTGCTGAGAAGCTGGGTGCGAAGAGCGACTAGAGCATCATTCACGACGATGGCATAGCCGCCGCGTTGGCAATGGAAACGAACATCACCGTGCGGACTGCGACCTGAAAGGGGGGCAAACATGTTTCAGACACGAGTATGATACATGCAGAAGGAAGAACGCCGAATATCGCGCATTCACACAAACAAAGCCATACAAGCGGACCTCAATTGACTGGAAAAGTCTGCATAGAGAGTAGAACCTACGCCCATCTTCAGCAAAGACCTGTCACTCCACGCCCATCAACATACACCCAAACCCACACGAGCACCAAAACCTCCACAACTCCATAAGCCATCATGCCAGAGACACGATCCGAAAAACGAGAGTGTGCCAGCTGCTGGGAAAACCTCTCAAAATGGTCCTTCCCCGACCTTCCCCTCGCCGCAGGCTGCGAACACAAAGCCAACATCTGCATCAAATGCCTTCAAAAGTGGATCACCATCTCCATTGACAGCCAATACCAACCACGTGTCCTCTGTCCACATGCTGGCTGTGATGCGAAGCTCGAGGGGGAACAAGATCTGAAACTTCATGCGTAAAAGGCAGATTGGAAGCGAGTTGGAGAGCGGACAACGACAATCAACATTGGAAAGTTGGGGGCGCCGGAGAATAGGAATGCGGTGGGACAGACGTGTGAGGAGGATAGATTGAGTAGAGAGATGATTGAGAGGATGAAGAGGGAGAAGATCGTGGTGGAGTGTGTGAATTGTTTGTGTGAGATTGAGAGGGAATTCGATGTTGGGAGGTTTAGATGCGGGAGGTTTCTTTGTGAGCAGAAGTGGGAGGGGAATGAAGCTTGAGCCAAAGGTTTGGCACGGCGGAGGGACGAGGAGAAGCCTAGTTGTGCCATCATGTCGCTATTCTCTGCGTGCAAATCGGAATTTCGAAGTCATATTGCTAGGGATCTAATGCTCAACGCAGAAGAGTCTTGTTCTGTAGAATTTGATCTCGACAAAAAGTGCAAAGCTTGTCTACCAAGCTGTAATATCTTCGGCCTCTGCCTCCCCAAATACACTAGCCTTTGCCTCTGCCTTCTCCTCTTCCTTTGGTGGCCAGTTGACAGGCTCTCGTGCCATGATGTCTGGCAATTCGTGTTTCATAAACTCCTTCAAAAAGCCATTGACCTGCTTGAATTCCAGCAAGAAAGCATCATGCCCATCCGGACTATCAATAGTCTTGAGTTCTGCATTTGGAATGGCAGCAGCGAGTTGCTCCTGTTCCTGGTAGGTGAAGAGTCCATCGCTCTGGATGCCGAGGACGAGAGTTGGTTGCTGGATCATAGCCAATGCAGCTCGAACTTCTTCTTCGGTTGGAGAGCCAGTAGTATCGGTTCTGCCGCGAGCGACATCATGCGTGTCGAGCTTTCTAGTGATGGCGATGTAGCAATTTGCGTCGAAGCGCTTGATGAACTTCTCGCCCTGGTATCGCAAGTAGGATTGCGCAGAATAGTAAGTCGGCACTTTTCTTCTGCTTGGTTTGACTTCGACAGGAATCTCTTTGTCGCCAGAGAATTGCGGATCTTGCACTGTTACGAATTGCTCCTGTGGTTGCAGCGAGTCAACGCTTGCTGTCAGATCACCATCTGGAATCTGTGCTCGGGAGTGTCGTCTGCTCGGGTGCTGTCTTGGACTACCAGCGTTTCGATGTCCTTCGTTGTGGGTATAGAAGTGCTCTTCGCCGCATTCATCTCTCACTGGAGTTCCTGGTCGCTGCATAGTATTGATGCCACCCTTTGCTTGCTTGGGGTCAGGGTGCTTTCTGCCAAATCGGCTCTCAAAGCTGTCTCTGGAGCGATAGGTAAGGAGAGCGCTCATTCTCGCAGCTCCAAGACCACTGGCTGGTGGATCGTCGAATGGATAGTAACCATCATCGTACTTCGGGTCCGAGTAGATACTCTGCCTTTGCGCTTCGCCCCAGCTGATACCCCACGCACTGTATCTTGCAGATGTCGCGATTGGTATGATGCTCCTCACGTAGTCTTTTCCGAAGTAGGCAAATTCCAGCACGAGCATTCCGCCCATACTTCCTCCAATGACTGTCGCGATCTTCTTCACACCGAGGTCATCGAGCAGAATTTTGAAGAGGTTCACATCATCTCTTATCGTCGTAAGCGGGAATTCCGGGCCATAATGCCCTTCCTCTTTCGCGCCATTCTTCGCTGTCACCGGACTAGCACTGCCATAAGGACTTCCCAAGCTATTGAAGCAGACGATGAAGAAGCGAGACATGTCGAATGCCCTGCTTTCCTCGCCATTTGGGCCCGGTCCTCCTAGAAGAGGCCCCCACCAGTCTTGGACATCTGCTGAGCCTGTCAGGGCATGGCAGATGACCATGGCATTGTCAGCCTGGGGCGAGAGGCTGCCGTAGGTTTTGTACGCGACTGGAACATTGTGGAGAGTCGCGCCGGATTCGAGGGTAAAGGATGGAACAATGGCGATGTCTTGGTTCGGGATCAGTTTCACGAAGGGATTTTCGCTCTGGTCGGCAGGCTTGATGCGCTCTACATAGCAAAAGTTAGTCGGGCAGGTGCATGGTGGGGTCGTGGGAAGTGGAATGTACTGAATTGGTGCGTCTTGTGGTCGGAGGCGTGAACCAGTCCATTGGGGGCAGTCGTCATCGTTGAAGGTCAGGTGTATATGGCATGGGCTGTGCCGAGATGTGTAGAGAAGATGGGAGGGGAGAGAGGGAGAGGGAGAAAGATGTAGGCGGGCAGCGAAAGAGTCACTCCATTGACTCAAATTTCCCACGCTTTTGCCGATCTGAGCTGTGAAGCTTTCTGACGCCATCGCCCAAACTACCAATGGCAACACCGACAAACATGTACTTTGGACGAGGTATTGAAGATCGGGCAGAAGTGATGGGAATTGTCTTCCATCGCCCGAAATCGCAGACTTGAGGCGGCAATGGCAAGAAGCGAAGAGAGATGGAGAATATCATCGGCATTGATGAGCCGCGGGGACATGGACGGAGCCCGGTCCGCTCATTCATATGGCACTGACTTAAGATCCATGTCCACCGCTCCCACTTCGTCCCATTTCTACTCAGCGGCAAAGACTCGATCTGGCTAGACACTGAGTCTACACAGCAAGAACGTCTCCGCGCGGATATCTCTCAGGCGTGGACTCTGCATCAGCATTATTCGACGTCTCGTTCACCCCTTCAGAAAAGGCCCACTGGACGAATTTAATGCTCGGCTCGTCCACCAGCTGCGTGAAAAGATCTGCCACTGCCAATGTCACGGTCAGCATGAAGAGCATTGGCAAGAGCCATCTGATCTCCATTCCGAGCGGACCGGTATTGGGAAGCTTCATCCAGTTATCCCAGGTTCTGATCTGGCGATAGCGTCTTGCCAGCCCACATGCAGCATACATTCGGACTCCTACACTCCAGAGCAAAGGGCCGTGTATAAGGTAGAAGCTATAAGATACTCGGCCAAGATGCTGTGGAAATCGCATCTCGAGTATGTGCTTGCAAATCGGTATTTGTGACATGGATATGACTGCTAGAGTTGAGCCCCAAAACCGGTACCAGAATTTGAAGTCTGGGTAGTTTGGTGGCAGGAGAAGGTGCAGAATCGACCATCCTGGATATGCGCTGAATTGTTGCGGTTCGCCAGCGAAGCCATGACCAAGTGCTGACATGTACAATCCCAGCACGAGAGAGATATACCACACGCCTTGGTGACGCGGTCCGACTCGCTTGAGGAGGCTCGGCAGCTGCTTAGCTTCGGAAAGCAGTGAGATGTCGCAGAAGATGAGCCCTACGAAGAACAGCGCATCGACCTTCGCGAGGTAGAGACGGTAGGCGCACATGGCTACCTCTGTCACCAATCGTGCGTCTTTCGAAAACCGAGACGTCGCAAGGATCGTGCAGTAGATGAAAACCGAGCCCCAAAACTCCTCTGGGATCGTCCACAAATGAGGATTGTATCCAGTGATATCTCCAGCATTATGCAAATCCCACCACCTTCTCAATTCCGCCGTCCACGAATCCAGCAACTCCGGCGATCCTTTCGCCAAACTGCGGAATCCGAAAACATACCAACTAGACATCCAGATAAATGTCGAAGCATAAACCGGCAAGAATAATCTTCCCCATCGACGAAAAAGACTTGACCCAGTCGACTTTGCCAAAATGCTGAAGTTCTGCTTATGAACGAGCTGTAGAGGCTTGTGCGCGAGGACATAGCCTGATATAATGAAGAATATCGGAACGGCAAAGATCCCGCCGCTGAAGATAAGTCGGATGAATGGGAATGTAGCGATGTGGTATTGCCTGTTGAGACCCCAGGGATCTTCGATTATAATATATTTGGACATGTAGTGCCCATATTCTTCGTGGTGGAGGATGAAGACTGATAGCGCGGCGAGTCCTCGTAGGCCATCGAGCCAGGCTGTAGGGCGTAGTGGTTGCAGCTCATTTTCGTTGATTGAGCGTGGTGAAGGTTGTAGTGCTCGGCGAAGGCGGCGCAGAGTGGCGAAAGTTTGTCGATGAAGAAATTGTAAAGCCATTCTTAGAGTTGCGAATTGTGAACGAACAGACGCGCAAGAAGCGTGGCAGTTGCAAGATTGGTATAGGCTTTCCATATTAGAGAGGGGAGGGGAGGGGAGGAGAGGGGACAAAAACGTTCCCACCGTTGAGACCGTTCAAGCTCAGATTTGCTGGACCACGTTTTGTAGCAACGACCACCTTCCTCTCAGGAGAGCGCACCACGTGCAATGTCACTACATTTAGAACGACGAATCGATCGAGCTGGAGAATGTTCCCACGTGGAAGTGACAATGTGAAAACAGTCCAAACCCCCAACACGAGATCTCTTTCGAAACAATCAATTCCCTATGCTCCAACCCCAATCATCGGCGCAGCCATATACAAATGATTAAACTGTTTCCAAAGCAACACCTGATCCTTATCCGCATCTCCATCACCTTTCAAATCATTCTTCAAACCATTCTCCACATTATTCCACCCCATCGCATCCTGCCACGTACTAATAACACTTTCCACAACACCCACCGATTTCTCCCCTTCCGCAACATCCACTTTCTGCCCAACTGCCTGTTTCCATTTACTCTGCACAAAGGTCCATTGCATCGCGCCCTCTACTGGCTGCGCAGATTGCCATTGTTCGGAGACGAAGCGATTGGTTGACGGGAGTGTCGGACGCAAAGGTTTGCCGTCGGCATCTACATCTGCGAGCGTGAAGACGTCCAGAGATGAGGACATGAGAACATTGTATTTGAGGATCTTGTCGTAGGAGCGGAAGGGGAACGGAGCGCAGAACGTTGCACCCATGAGGAGGTCCATTGTTGCTGAGTCGGAGTTGGAGAGGAGGGAGGAGGGTTTGATTTGGCCGGATGTTGGGTCTGTGGATGGTTTATCTGTGAAATAATGATCAGTGCTCAGGTTGCGAAAATCATTGTAGGAAATCGCTTACATTCATCCCAGAGTGCTTTTGGCGTGCTCTTGATGACTGGTAATGGGAGGAAAGTTGCTACCTCATTGTTGCCGTTCTTCTCAATTTTTGCGATCGAGACTGTCATTGTGGAAACGAGCTGTGTGGTCAATTGCATAGGCTTAGCGTAGAATGGATTCTCTTCTAGCAGCACAAGATCTGGTTCGGTGTCGCTGGCGGCTGGCTGTGTGATTGTTTGCAATGGAACGCGGCTTTGTACGCGGAACTGAAAGCCAGCTCGCTTCACTTCCCACTGAATATGGTTGACAGAAATTAGCATGTGCCTTTGATATGTCGTATTAATTGCGAGGACAGGTTTCACAGGACGACCAAAGGAAGAGGGAATGTAGAATGACACTTACGATTGCACCAGGATCCGAAATGGCATCTTTGGCCTTGTTGGTGTACCTGCCGTCTTCCACCGAGAGCACATGAAGCTTGTCGATTTGCCCCGTAGTCGCTTGTGCATCAGCAATGGCCGTACGAGCAACAGAGTCCGCGTCTGGCACTTGGAGCAAGAGTTCCACGAATTCATCCAGCGTCTTCTTTCCCGGTCGTTTGGCCTCTGCTCCGAATGGAACCTCGAATCCAAACACCCAAAAGTCCACATAAGCAGATCCGCCGAATTCTGGTCCCTTGAGCCGCAGACGTGCGTTGAGTTCCACTGAAATGTGAATCGTGACGAAGAGGATATCCATCGTGAACCGCACACCGACGCACACGCCCATCTCTCCCATGAAGTAGAATGGGTTGTACACGATCAGGAAGTCCGCGTAAGTTGTCAAGTATGCGCATAGTAGACCGGCGCTGAAAACGACTTCTAGTCTGCCTCCACCCATGCAGCACTGTGGAGTGATGGCGAAGTATGCTTCACCACGAATTGAAACTGGCCCCATCTGCCATGATATCCCCAGTCGAGGGGGAATAGGATAGTGTGGTGGAGGTTTGTACATGGGGTGGTATCCGCCGACTGTGAATACGAAGTCTCCAGAGTACGGCGAAGATCCAAACCAGTAGCATAGGGCAAAGCCGCCTGTCAGATGGCAACTGGGATGTATAACGAAGGAGTTTGGCGAGAGTTGTGCTTCGACACGGAAAGCTCCTGCGTGGAAATCAACTGTGCACATGATTCCGAGTTCGACGTAGATGAAACAGGCAATGCGCGGTGTTGGTGCAGGTGGCATTTGTGCGATGGCTTTTGCGAAGATTCCGAGGTTGACGTATGGGTTGAATTCAAGGATGACCGCTGCGGATACGTCCAAGATTTGTAAGGCTTTGGCTTGGAGTCCAGCTGCTATCCAAAATGAATCTTCCTGTGGCTTGACATAGGAGTCTGCTTGGCCGACAAGCTGGTTCATGACTGTCAAAGGATCGGAATTCTCGCCTCCGACTGTGTTGGCGATGAATGGAAATGAGGGAACTTGTGCGATGGTTGGGAATCGCAAGTTCGAGTTGTACCCGAAGCCCAGTGTGATGCCACCAATGGTCACGAATTCCAATTCAATCAGAGGTCCTTCAAGTTTGGCGAAGATGAAGAGCGTCTTATATGTATCTGTCATTCCGACAGAGCCAGGTCTGGCAATTTCACCATACTCGCCGACTGCCATAAAACTGTACGGCTTGAAGGAGACGGCAACGCCGCCCATATAGAGACGCTGAGTTGAAGTCGATGCATCCTTGAACATACCAGCAATCCCAACAGGTGGCTGCTGGAACGATACTCCCATCCCCTTCAGCTGGAATTGTGGCTCAATGGATGCCAACGACTGCAAGTTGAGCGTTTTGAGATTCACGCCGATGCCGAATCCTAGAAGCATGACTTGTACCGGCCCCAAATGAGCAGCGATGTCGAAGAAGAGCAAGAGTACATTATCCTCGAAGCGAATGCCCACATTTGAGACAGCGATGGGGCCGACTTTCTTGGCCAGGTCGCCAGTAGCTGTGCCTTCACCGCTACCAGTATTGACTGGAGCACCAGATGGAGGGGCAGCTTTGTTGGACTTGCTGACGAAATTCCTTGTTCCGGGAGTGATTGCTTTGGGTTTGTTGAAGGCGAAGTCGAGAAGCAGTTTCGACGCATCAGCAATACAGAAGTGCATTCCCGCAGCAAGCACAATGTCGACTGGTGTAGGCTGACGAACTGACTCCTTGAATTGGATAACGCTGACCTCCATGAGCGTTGCCAACTCCTGTCGCGTAATACCTTTGTTTTCAACGGGATCTTGTACCCAAAGAAATTGCAGTTCATCGAAAAGAGGCTCGATTTTGCCCACGACAGGTGGTTGAGGGATCTTGTGCCAGGGCAAATCGACCACGGACACACGGATGATGCGTTTCGTCTTGTTACGTAGTGCTCCAGGAGCAGGCAGGGGACGTGGTTGGCCTGCAGGCACCACTGTCTTCTCGGTGAGTTGGATGAAGGACAATTCTACGCCTGCTCCACCAGGAACCGGGAGTCTCATTGTCAGATCCATCGCCAGGTATTTCTTTTCAGGCTTCGCTTCATTCGAACCTGAAACTGGCATCGTGTTTGTGACCGAGGCCGCATCGAGCGAAGCCAGCTTCAGCGAGACGAAAGCATTGCCTCCAGAAAGCGACATGTCCTTGATGAAAGTCGGCACGCTTTCCAATGCAGCATTGTCATCATCCAATATATCTTCCAATAGAGCGCCAACCGTGGCATCAGTCCCTTCCGTTGCTTGCAATAAAGCCTCGAAACGCCAGGACTCGGTATCACGATGGAAATCCAAATCCAACTCGCAAGGTCCGATACGAAGTGTCGCTCCAATGTCGAATTCGCTTGCCGCCCCATTACTTCCATACAAGTAGTCAATGTCCAGAGACTCTAAGGTAATATTGCCAAGTATGTCCGTAATGATTTCCTCATCCTCAGCAGGAAAGAAGCGTCCGAGTGCACCCATGTTGAGATTGTCCACAGAACCATGCAGGTGGCAGAGCTTATTCTTGCCCTTTGCCTGAAGATCGATACCCAAAACAAGCAGTGTCTGGTTCGCGTCCGGCTCCTCATCAGTCTCGAGATTATTGCTAGGCATCGAGATATCGATGACTCCTTCCAAGAATAGCTCGTAAGAAGCTTCGCCTTTGGGCTTCGCAGCGCCAGTAGACGGACCTGGCGGTGGGTCACCACGCTCGTAGCTTGCTCTGACGGTGACTTGCTCGAGGCGAATGCCTAAACCATCTTCGGCGGTTTCGCCATCCTCTTGTTCGCTTGCAACCAGCATACCAGAGAACGAGACTTTTTTGCCTTCCAAAGATAGGACTAATTCCACAATCTCGAGATCCAGTTCTTTTGGAAGAGCATAATCGCCTGGCATGAGGGATTGCAGACTCACGCTTGACGGTGCTGGCAGCATTGGACGAATGACCTTCGAAGGCTCATAGAAAGGCGAAAGTTCAGCCGGAGCGCTTTCTGGATCTCGTACGAAGGAAGGCTCGAACCAGACTTGGGCCACGATCGAATGTGGATTCGGCTTCATGGCTTTCGTCCATTTGTAAGAGAGCTATTTGAGCATCAGCTTGGGTCACTACGATGCGACAAAGCATCAATATAACACCAACTTACCAGGAATGGTACCTCAACTGCTTCCTCCGTGGCGGTAGCTGTAGTCTTCCATCCAGGAGTCCATTCCAAGTCGATAGCAAAGCTTTCAACGCCACGCTTCGAGGCTCTCAATGTGACTCTCTTCATCTGTAGCTTATCCAGTCCGGGGATGGAGTTCACAATATCGGTTATACCCCCACTGTCATCCGCTCCGACCAGACCAGCAATCCAGCCCAGCATATCGCCAAGAGTGCCAGAAGAAGGTAGTAAACTGATCTCAATTGCCATACCTCCATTCTCCAGATCCACCTGAATATTCGTAGCCAATGTCTGAACAGTGTTTCCAACAGGTCTCTTGAGTTTGAGCGCGACCATGAACTCGTATGTATCGACGAACAGAAGTCCGGAGGAAGTCTCTGACGATCGAACGACTTTGCGACCTATAATTACCGGATCCTCGAGCGTGATTTCTGATCCAAGTTTCATGAAGCCTTTGTCCAACCACTGCTTGATAGCTGGAGCGTCCAATTGCCACTCCATACGTTGAACAACGCCGAAATCTTCCGCGGAGCAGAACCAGATCGCTCCGCGCTTGAGGTCGAAAGTTATGCCAGTGCCGATGGCATCTTCTAGATCAGATATAGCATCTGTGGTTCCTGATTCGTTCAAGATGCCGAGCCAAGTCAGCAAATTTGTAAAGTTCCATTTCTCTGTCGGATTGTTGGCGAGTCCCAAGATCAGTGTCTGATGTTGCGGTATTATCCCACTAGCTGGCACTTCGTAATCAGGCAAGTATTCGAACGATGTACCAAAGTAAGAGCTCGCGGATGTAGTTGAGAACTCCAGATCATGCCCGGCTTGCTTACACTTCAAGCTCAAACCAGTCCATAGACCATCCTGTATCTTGCTGTTGGCGGCAAACAAAGCTGTGAGTGTCGAAGCTTCGTCTTCGATATCGAGCGCGCTGAACAGAGATGATCTGAATCCATTGGCGGAGTCAGCCTTCCCAGTAGCGTCGACTGTGAAGATCGGCTCCACGATCCATTCTAGTAAAGTTTCGTAACCACTGGTGGCAGATGAGATGGGCACTATATTTTTCCATGATGAGGTGTCGGTATCTGTGACCAAGGAGATAGATACAAGGTTCCAAGTCTCCAGCTCGTCTGCGTCGGCAGCAGGTTCACTTGGAGGATCACCAACCACTGCAGAGCTTTCCACGGTATTCGTTGCAGCTGTCACACTAGCGATCGAAGCCTGGACATGCCTGTCGCCTGCAGCCGATAGTGCAGTGCTGGGTACAGTTGCAGCTGCGCCGTGAGGAAGCACGAACGCACGCAGGTCGGTCTCTGATACTGATTAGCACGAGTAGCGGCTGCTGGACAGTCACATTGACTCACCTCCCCCTGCCTCGCCGTTCTCCTCAAGTGCCGATTCCTCTTTGTGCTTCGGACGCTTTTTATCGTCACCCGTGTCTTGACCTACTTTGCGTTTCCTAGAAGGCCCGTGTCTGATCTCCTCAATTTCCTGCGCGGCACCTTTGATTTGATTATTGTAGCTTGCCTCAACAGTCTTTCTGAGAGGACGAACTAGCCTTCTCTTGACCAGAGCATTTTGCATCTGCTCGAGTTCGGCCGTTTTCCTTTCTTCTTGCGTTGCACTCTTATCGATTGCTTTTCTCTTCTTGCCAGCCGGACGTGATGCTGCTGAGCTGTCCGATGCTAGGATCAGTGGAGCCTCGGATGTTTGAAAAGTGGTATATCCATCTAGCCGCTGATCTAAATCTTGCGCGCGTCTAGCAGTACTCCACGACCGACAGTGGACTTTGACGTATTGCAGTTTATCGTTTGCACTTTGTAGCGTACCGAGTGTTGTATCGACTGTCGCCACAGTTGTGCAGAGTTTGGGCTCCCATGGTGCGATCAATGGCATTCCACTCTCCACGGTATTGAGTGTGAAATTCTGCTTGCTGATCTTGCCATCCACCACGAACCATTCCTTGGCTGCCACTTTTGCTGTAATGATGGTCTCCAGAGCAGCAAACTCATCCAGTGACCGGCTTTGCTGCGGCAGTCGGTTTTCGAGGAGCCTGAGACGTTTTATGTAAGCTGCCCTGACGCCCGTGACTTTCTCTGCAAGCATCTCATGGAAGAAGTTGTTCTTCCCGAAGGCTCGATATTGTGGCGCAATCGCCTGACGAATGGTCTCGACTTTCTTGGTGTCGATCTGCGGGGTTGTCTCTGTGTCTCCATTTTCGGCGCCCTTCGTCTGCGATGACTCGCCAGTGTTGGTTGCATCTCCTTTGGCTTCCGTAGACTTGGTCTTGATAGTATCCTCGGCTACATGTTGGGTTTCTCTCCTTGCGCTGGATTTCCGGCAGAGGTAAGCGTACGAAAAGAGGATTTCGACAACTCGATTGTGCTCGTGAATAGGAGGCAAGTTTCGGACACATTTCTGGAGTTGCAAGGCTTTGAGAGGGCATGGGATATATCAGCTGCACTTACAGGTAATAAGGATATGATAAAGAGTGAAACAACCTGTTGACCAATTAGCCAATACAGTGCATACGACCTTTGCCCAACTCACTTTCCAGGAGCATTTCCGCTCGGGACGATACGGTTCGAAGTCCTAAACCAGCGATTCAAGTAGAGAAGCAACTCGTATACAGGATGGCCGTAGTCTCTGCCTGAGGCCGAGACAATGATGCTTCTTGGTCTGAATTTGTGTACCAGGTCAAGTGGAGTGGAGTAGGTGGCTAGAACGGATCAGCGCTACGGTGGTTCATTGGTGGGTTCAACTGTCGTTAGTGCGTACCTCCATGATGCGAGAGCTTCACGGCTCGAATGCATTGGAATGGATTCTGACCAGCCTGAATCCAAGCAACGATCTTGTTCTCAATTTCCCACTTGCTCTATATCAGTCTGGATCGCAGCGCACCAGTGGGTACACATACCTGAGCATCACCGGCGGAGTAGTGTGACATATGTCCATCGGTCCACACTAGCAAGGTGATGATCTACGAGTTGTTGGTAATGTAGCTTTGTAAAGGGTGACGAAATGTTTACCGATGCTGCGTTGGTGATTTCGCTTCCACCCATCGGGGTGGCTTTGTCAACAACTTTTATCCTAAATTTGAAAGGATCTGCTGGCATAGTCAGGACCTATCTGACCCGTTGTACATTGGAGAACGAGGTACCCATGGACTTGTCGTTTGGACGCATCATCATGTTATCACCTTTGTCTTTCGGCTGCCCACGCAGGTCATGGGCTTGTGCTTTCGCCAAGTTGCCTGTCGTGTCAGCCTTGGGTTCTTGTGCAGCCCAGTTCGAGAACCTGTCCATATCAGTAATGCCATCTTCTTGTTCGTTTACTGGCTCCTCGTCCTTCATGTCGGTGTCGCTTGCAGCAGTTGATTCATTGGACAAAGATTGGCCGCAATAGTCACCGTTGGCTCCAACAATAAGCAGCACCGGTTGAGCTTGGTTTGGCTCATGCTTAGGTAGACCATTGACAACGGCGGCAGTGGTTGTATTGAGCATCGGATCAGCCTTGTTGGTCCCTTCTTTGAAGCTGTCTGCGGATGTGTGTGCTAGAGCTAGCTGCATCGGGTTCTTGACTTGATGGCATTGGACCTCGGCCAGGCGCCAGCCGGTGAACAGATTAGTACCCAGGATGTATTGATTTCCCGCACGGATTTTGCACATCTTCTTGGCCCACTCGGTCGGGTCTATCGCGCCTCTGCCTGCCCCTTCAGGCCTCATGTTCCAGTCGAGAAATCGTGTGGGAAGGTTAGGACCGTCATTCACCCTGGTGCCTTGCCCATCGTCGTAGAAGGGCCATACTCTGCCGCGCGGGGCGAGAAAGCTGCTGCCATCACCAATGCCTTTCTCTTCCGGCCCAGGGTTTATACCTTCAGATATTTGTACTTTGGTCGTCTGGAACCATTGCGAGGGGAATTTGCCTCCCCAGACCTGTCAATAATTGCTCAGCTTCAATTACCGATTCGCAGCGAGGACTTGCTTTACTTTGTTGTTGCCGAAGTATGGGCAGTACAGTATCGTCAATGCCCTCTCCGCACGCGAAACTGGTGTTGCTGGAATTGCAGTAAGTACTTGTTGTTCCCAATTCACACATTACCAAGTGGCGGCTATACCTTTGTTATCTTGAATGTTGCCTTGTTTACCTGTATTGGAACCTGTGTCTCCTGAATTGGTAGCCTGTGATGGCAGCGTGTACTTCATGAAAGGTGAAAGATATGATGTTCTGATGTTAGCTATCTTGTCTTCATACGACTTCTCTGCCGCAGCATGCGAAGCCTTGACATCCGCTGCGGCGTTATTGGGAATTGGTGCCGGTCGAGCAATGCTGGCATACTGGCTCGAAAGATCAGCGTGCACGAGCTCCATGACCCCAGAATAGTGGTCATCGTCCCAATGCGTGATGACCATGCTGTCGAAGGGAGGCCATTCCAGCTGCTCTCCAATGGCAGTGCGCCCGCCTTGGGTTCTGTCAAAGTCGTATAGTTTCCCGATTTTGTCTCTCAGGACAGCTTGGATCCTCTCCGCGCCTGAAGCGGTACCGCCATCAATGAGGACCGCCCGGAGGACACATGGTTTCAAGAAAGCTCGATCCTGAACGATGAGCAAATGAATTGCGGCATCTCCTTTCCCCTGTTCATGATGAGTACGGCGCATGCGATATTGCTGACGAGCTCAATACCTCAACGTTGACATGATAGACATCCACTGACAGGTTTAGCTTGCTGTTGGCGGAGTAGATTTGAGCATTGGTCAAACTGGAGAGTGCTGCAATCTGTTCAGGAGTCCTGGCCTTGGGCTTCGAGTCTTGATCTTTCTGCGTCTCTGCCTCCTTCTTGGGCTGTTCGGGCTCTGTCTTGGGTTCAAGCTGCATCGGCTGCTGGCCAGTATCGCCATTGGGCTTGACTGTCTCCATCACGGTCTCTACGCTGACGACGAAAGACCATCAGTGGCCTGTGCCGGGCGAGCGATGGAGAAGCGAAGTGCCCGTGGTCCAGCAACAGACGACAGGCCGACGATGCCGCCACCGCGGGCCCATCTCGTGCATCGTCCTAGTCGAGGGCATGTTGGCTCAAAACGTGACCCTTGCTCTGGTCTGCAGCAAGCGCGTCCGCCACTGGATGCAGCATGCAGCATTGAGTTTCACGATTCCACGCGCTGTATCAGCTGGAGCGCCTCTTCCTGTTGCCACACATATCCGCAAGTGGAGCATCGATGTCCGCCCCCTGATCGAGGTGGAGAAGCGGGGGGACCCTGTGGCTGTGGGTCTTGGCATGGAAATGGCTAACAGCTCTCAGCCAGCCTCGAAACACGCCTCTTCGCGCGTCAGGCGCGGAGCTACCGACAACCTCACGCCAGCATTGTGCCCACGTCTCGACAACAGCGCTTACTTTGGAGCTGCATACGCGACCCAGACATGGCAGAAGCTAGCAATGAGGCCGTGCCAGGCCTGCTGGAAAGCCCAGCGACAGGTCCTATTCGAAAGTCGCAGATCAATTGTTGAGTCTTACAGTCCAGCAGCGGAAGATGGCGAAGCCTGTGGTATACGTGCCCGTCAAGCTCGATGCCTTCGTGCTGAATGGGTCGAGGTATGAGTGCCAGAATTCAGTCAGTGAACAGCGACTGACACTGGCGCAGCAAGGGCTTTCCAGACAATGCCAGTGTTGCACCAATCTCGCAGCCAAACTACACTTTTCTCCGCCTCGATGCCGCGTTGATACAGAATGATGTCCTGCCATACCACGATATCTCTCATGCTTCGCCACCGTCTCTCAATCCAAGACTGACTGACCTGGGCACCGGCGAGCCTAGGAAGAGAAGACAGGGAGTTTATCTTCATTGGATGTTGCCTCGATGCTATCGTACGTCCAATCCTTTCCTTGATGTTCTCTTCGCTTTCTCCTCTTTGACTGAAGTCATCAATGTCTTGCACTCGAGCACGGGCATCCTTCGCTGCACCCAACGTATATATGCATTCTGATTACCAAACTAGGGGCGGGCTCTTCTGCACAAACAGACTCAGCACCAGTCTTCAAGACCGCGCCCGATCGGTGGCTTGTGATTCGCAGACTACATCCAGGAGCCGAACCCGCGGGACGGATTAGGGACATTACTGCATGGATCGTAGAGTCCAACAGAGTCCGCAACGTGCAGGACTTCGATCGTAACGTCGACGTGGAAGTCGAATGCGCGCCGTATTTGAAGGGCGATGCTGGCTCCATTGAAGCACAAGCCGAAATTTACATCGGCCAGAAGACACTTCTGACCCCTGGCTCATGGAAGGAAAGCGCGCCAGATGCACAGCGCTTCGTGCCGCTGGGTACACTGAACACGGCGAATCCTCTGTTTGCTGACTATGCGCCGCATTGTCCCAACGTCTTTAGCATACTTGACAACTTCGAATACGTGCAAGATGGAAAACGAGACTACCTCACAAAGGCGACTGCAAGCTACTATGTCATTGGTAAGTCACCGGAGCGACCTGTTATGACTGCATACAGTTTTGCTGACGTGATATTTATCCACATAGGCTGGCATGGCGAAGAGAACCAGGACTTTCTTACCAATCTACAATCGATGACCATGTCGGAACTTTTGAGTAATAACTTCCTCTCAATGCCAGTCGCCAAGAGTGACGACTTCCTGAACAGGCCCTCTAGCGGCAGAGTCCTTTGTCATGGTGCCATGTATACGGTCAATTATAACAGCCAGGATAACAACACGCTCATGTTACCATCGGCTGACGCGGCCAAGAAGTTCGCCAACCCGAAATCGCACCCAGTCACTGTTGGCACTACGCCTTTGGATAGCGTACTGTCATATGTACGTGCTTACAATGACTCTCTGAAGCAAGGTGGTGCTCGGGATACCGCTCTCGATAAAACAGAGTCCGATCTGCGGCATTTGGAAACACTGCTACTGAAACAGGAAGACGACATCGACTCACAGCAAGAAGCGCAAGATATGTTGAGTGCAAACAATTTCGAGCCATATCAAGATAGCGGGTCTTTCTGGAACTTTTCCGCTGCCAGCCCTTCCAAAACAGGCTCGACCGCGCTTCCGACACGCACGCAGCAGTTGTTCGAGCCTACGCCATCGCAGAAGCAGGCTTTAGCCAAGCTCAACGATGTCCAAGCTGCATTGGACTCGGCGAAGCGTGAGATGCGAAGCGAGCAGTGGAACTTGTTCGCGTTGTGGTGGAAGTATATCAGCGACAAATCTTGGCAAGATACCAGGACCACAATTCGAGAAAGCCCAGCCGAAACACCAAAGAAACCTGCAGACCTCGTTGATGCTCAGCTAAAGATTGTCAAATCTATGAAAGCACGGGTCGAAAGCCTTGGGAGTGTCATTGAGACGTATCTGAAGCCGTTCGTCCGACCGGGATCCGACTCCAGCAAGCCATCCTACATCGTTGAGCGCGGCGCTCGCAAGCGATTCTACACCCAACGAGACCCTTGCCTGTTAGTTCCTGGCCTCTCGAACCCGTGGCCAGTAGACTGGCTATCACTTCTGCCTACCCGCTTTGCATCACAAGTGCAGGTTCCCAATCTACCTCCTCAGACACCAGCCGGCTGGAGTGGCCTAGGCGATGTCATCAATAACAATGTCCTGCCTTGCTTCATCAACAAACAAGGCGTTGCTAACAGAGAACTTCAAGACGCAGCAGCTTCGTTGATTCGAGAATTCTTCAATCTGCGACCTAGTGATAGCCCCGCTGTGAAGGAGATTCCATCTACTATCAGAGGGAAAGCTGCAACAGATGTCGTCTTGCCTCACTACCACGATAGCCGTGATCAGTGGAATAACACACAAGCATGGTTCCCACTCTTCCTGGAGTGGGAGATAAGTTACTGCCACATTCCATGGGATGCATGGGATTTCAATCAGGTTAGGATTCCTTTCAAACCTAACGAGAACCCTCGTGTGCGCTATGGCATCAAGCCGGATCGCACAGTGGCAGAAATCGTCAGGTCCGGATCGAGCAATGTTCGAGACGAGCGTGAGATCGATGGTCGAGTCCTGATCCTCCCGCAACCAGGCTTCTCGTTGCGGGTCAGTGTCGAGCAGTTGCTATCATCTACGAACCCGGAGATGCTACCAGATAGTTTGAAGCCAATACTCGATCCGCAAACGGGAGCTGTCACTTTTGACCCAGTTCCGGATTTTCTCAGCAAGGTCGAGCAGATTCAGCTCTTGAGTGCGCCTATGACGGGATTCATGGATCACCTTACCACCAAGCTGCAAGGTACTCACATCAAACCGACGATCCGTGATCCGGGCTCTCCAAAAAACGTGACCTCTCTCAAAGCAGCAGAAAGGCCTGAGGCGAATCTCAATACCGAAGCCATTACATTGATGGGCCCTGAGCTCGACAAGACGCCATTCTCCGATTTTGTGCGATTGGAAGCTGGCGTTGCTCCCATGAAGCCAGTTACTCACGGGCAATTCCGTTTCACGAAACTGAAGTGAGCAACGTATGCAGAATGAACACTCATACACAGCTAACGATATGAACAGCATCATCGACAAGTTTGGACAAGCCATTTCTGCCATCGATCCTCGACCAGCGAACAACATACCCCCCTTGTACCCCAATCTCAGCGAGTACTTCCATCCTCAAGACCTTGGCGGTGACATCAATCGGGAGAACGTGGTTACCGAAGATCCAGCAGGTTGTCAATATGCGCAATACCCACCCACCATCAATCAGGACGCAAGGCTCAATGGCAACTTCATGCTCTTCGATCAATCACTGAAGATGTGGCGTACAGCTAACGAGTGGGACGATCCACTCTGGGGATTCGTTGTGCTCAATTACGCAGAGAACGGCGTTCAGATCTTCTTACCGGACGGGCAATTTTACCGCGAGGTACGCCTGGGTGGCCCGAACAAGGCGTCTCAGAGCATCGAATGGCAACCTTTTGAGCCTCCGTCAAACGTAAGAGATCCAAAGGCCTTTGGCGCTCAAGGATACCCTCAACTAGACGCGCTCATGAAGCAACTTTCTCAACCTGACTATCTGCGCTCCTTCTTTGGCATGGTCAACAAGGCACTGGCAGCGCTTCCCCACACACCCAACCAATACGCAGAGTATCTCAATGCTATAGTCGGGCGGCCTTTAGCCCTAACGAATATCGGATTTGCTCTTGAGCTGGCAGCTCCACCTTTCAGGAACCAGTCGACGCTCAGCAATACACCTCCGGAAATTCCATTGACGTCTGTAAAGGGAGGTGCTAAGGGCTACAGCTTTACTGTCAAAATCGGCGACCGTGATCGAGCGTATGATGGCCTGGTCTGTTTGTTCAAACAGAAGGGAGATGCCAAAACGCCACCAGGGGAAGAGCTCGATCTCACTACCATGATCACCTATTATCCTGCGGGCAAGAACACAACGGCGCTTGACCGCGACCAGTATATGGAGCTGACACCCTACCATCTCTCGTCCAGATCTTATCGCCTCGATCAAAGCGACCCGAACATAGCAGGGTCGGAGATTGGCAAACTCATGGTGGACCACTACAACCAGGTGTCGATGTTCGGAGCCCTACTCGATTCATTTTCAAAGATCCACGCGTACTCTGGCATCCTGCCAATCACAACATTGCAGCTGCCGCCGTGGACTCTACAATCTGCTCTACAACGCATGACAGCTTTCTTTCGCATGGGCCCGCTCATCGTCACCACGCCCGATTTGCAGAGGCGATACGATAAGAAGAAGAATCTGAACACAGAGTCAAACTTTCTCGAGATTGGAAAATCGCCTGCTGCTGCCCCAGTGACCACGTCCGATTCCTCGGCTCAAGCGCAAGCTCCTCCGTTTAGCGGCATTCCATTGCCAGCGCTTGCTTCCGCGGACTGGAATTGGCTGCAGCCATACGCTATGGCACCTGATGATAGCGTGCCTGGCTCTGCGGCAGCAAGACATCCGAAGTCGCAACATTGGAATCCCTTTCCCATCGCATCGCTGGACAACAGACCAAGGTTCGAGCGCGGCCCGTACACTGCAATAGAAGGATTTCTGCAACTGGAAAAGCCCATCTCGGATGGCAAAACACCATAGCTGATGACAAGCAAGCGAGGCAATCTGATTCAGGAATTCGATCACATACATTCTCATCGAACTATTCTTCACGATCATGCTTACCTCTGGGTCTCACCACTTCTGCCCGAACGTCATCCTGACTGACGTGACGATAATGAGCAGTAGGACTTGGCCAGATCTTGCCCACCAGACTCGCACCCACAGCCGCCAGAATCCAACCTGCTGTAGCAAGCGAAACAGATTTCCCAAGCATCCAAGGGCCCACTGCAGTGCTATTCACCAGGTCGCCAGAAGTATACCAATCGCCTGCAGGGAACTGCAAATTGACAAGAACATTCGCGCCGACCACAGTCCCGAAAAGCATCGCAAGAAAGCCTAGCCCAGTGACGATACTGGTGAAGACAGCCACTGCACCCAGCGATGGCGAAGAGGCGTCGTCTGGTGCTTTATATCTGCCGAAAATCTGCAGTAACGTGATTCCGCTGAGAATCAGAGATGCAAGCATGCCGATTCCGATCAGGGCACATCCTGCGAGCAGAAGAGAGCCTGAGAGTTTGAGTTGCTGGCAGAATGTTGAGGAGTCTCCTGTTGCGCTGTTGCGGCCTAAGGTTGCGAGAGAGGCTACACCGCGTACTGAGCATGCGCCTCCAGGTCGTGTTGTGCTGTTGCAGAATTGCTCGTAGCGCGATTCGGCTTGGGGTAAGGGACACACTGGTGTGGGGGTGCTGCTCTCGGTTGCTGATTCGGTGGTTGTCGTTTCTTCGCCTTCTGTGGGTGTTTCTTCTACGACTTCGTTGCTCTCTGTTGGCGTTGGCGTGGCACTCTCATCTGTCGCAGTCGTTGTGGTGCTTGAGATGTTCTTCAGGTTGAGAACGCAGTACTGGAATGGGCCTCTGTGATTGATTCCTGCGAGAGATGAGCATTTGCACGTGGGCCTTTGCAATTCGTGGTGCACACATACCCATGCATTGTCCAGTGTCGAAATCAGTTTCAATCCTCTGCGCCCAGTTCTTTCCAGCGGTGCCGGCTATGGAAAGAGAGAAAGCGCAGATCAATATGACGGGTACCAGCAGGGTTAGCAGAACGCTCGATAGCTGTGTCTTCCTGACGACCATGGCTGCTTCTGCCAGATGTTGTCAACGATGGGGATAGCGACTTGTTTCAAAATTCTCGATATCAATATGTCTTGCCTCGAAGGACTGCAACGAGTACTGGTAATGTCGGACTGGTCACACCACTACGCTAATTGACTTTTTTGTGGATCTTCGTAGTCGCCGGAAGTGGCTTGCATGGACGCTGTTTCAGCTACGCCACGATATGCACATGCATCTCAGCTGCGTGCATATATGGCGCTACCTATCGAAAGCTATTGTGTGGCTGTCCAGGATTCTAGATCATGCGCGACTGCTCGCTTCCTAAGCGCATGCCAACCCATGGATTGGCACGGGATTCGTACAGACCAATGTTTCCGCCGTGGGTGAGCCTCAAGGATAGCATGAGAGCACATCCATTGCAAACCCGATGCCAGCACAATGGCAGCGACTACGAAGCCCAGAGCAAGAGTCTTCAGGCACTTCAAGAGAAATCAACAAGGACAGGCTCCGGTGCCAGCATTCTCCCCGATTGACAACGTTGACCCCGATGTTATCAAAGAGCTCGATCCTGGATATGCGCAGTTATATTCTTACTATGAACCGTATGGCATTGACGTCCTCGAGACTGTTGAAACATCTGCTAACAAATCTGCAGAGGTCTACAAGGTGGCAGATACGAGATTAAGGTTGACCACAAGTTGAATCATCCGGACTTTCCTTCTGCTGCAGCAGTGCCCAAGGACGATAAAGACAGATTCACTGCAACACAGACTGCAAATCCCGTATCTACGCAGCAATTCAACGTCAATGTACCGCGATGGAATCTCCCACCAGGCATTATTCATCAGACATATCCGCCTCAAGGGCTTGCGGATCACAACAATGTTTTGCCGCATATGGTATTTGAAGATCCACAGTTTCCGTGGGAGAATGAAGGGTCTCCGAGCCAGGACGAGGCTGACAGTAAAATTGACCATGATACGGCTACGCGCTCCCGAAGCAAGGTTCCTTGGGTCGCTCTTTGGACGTTTGCTGAAGAGGAGATCAAGTTGTCAGATGCAGAGTTGAAAGGAGCCAGCAAAGGTGGTCTCTTTCCAGACGTTGTACAGATCCCATCGCATAGCAGTCCTCCGCCTGATGGTCGCGAGCAAGACAAGGCAACTTTTGCTGTCAAATTGACGATGGGCGAGTACTTGGAAATGGGTGGCTGGCCGAGCTGGAAGACATCAGGACCCTCGAAAGTCACGATTCCGCACCAGGATGGCGATGCCGTCGAGCGCATTGATCGAGAGGAACAGGTCAATGTTGTATTTGTCAAGCGCGACATCTTTGAGAGTCACGTCTCCAGCTATAACGCGGACGGAAGTGATGGCCCACCGATTCCACCAGGGACTACAAGAAAGCCGGATCTGTCGCGATACAAGTATTTGTCGCATGTCAGGAACGTCAACCAGATCGCCATGGCTGGTCTTGATCTACCTGACAAAGGCTTGTACTCGGTGGTTCACGCTCATCGCACTGGACCGCTTAATATTACAGCCCCTAAGCCTGTGATCGTTCACCTGGTCTCGATCATGGACATCGAAGAAAACCTCACTCTCCCTCTGGACCGCACTTTACCTCAGACGAACTGGGTCGCAATGATTTCTCTTCATTCCTGGACCTATCTGTGTTTACCCCCCGACACAGTCAATTTCGTCGATACCATGCGTGGGATTGGCCACACGATACAGGACGGTGCTGAATGCTGGCTACGACCTCCAGACAATGCGATTGCAAAAGCTGCAGGTCTGCAAATGCCGAAAACTAATGCTACGAAACAAAGTATTGCGAAGACCCTCGACGATGCATCAGAAACTCAAAAGTCTTCTCTCAATTATCGTCTCGCGGCCAGACTCTTTGACGGCTATTCTCTACAACGATATTTGCTACAGACTGGCGAAGAGACAGTTGCTTTGTATCGTGGCCCACTGTCGCCTACATTTGTGCCTCCAATTCAGACGCGCAAAGATGGCGGCTGGTGGCCGTTGCAATCCAATTTCTCGACGGACTACCAGATTCTCGATCCCAAACTTGGGATCATGGACATTACATATTCCGCGGCATGGCAGCTTGGACGTACGTTGGGCATCGCGGATCAAGCATTTACAGCTTCTCTTGTGCGGTTGCGGAGCGCGGTTATAACTACTGCGACCAGAGAGACTAAGAAGCAGGTGGCTGGCGCTGGAAATGTGAAGAGTAAAGCCCAAACACTTGCGACGATGGCAATGAGCATGGACGCGCTGTCTGCGATTGGAGGTGTCAATGCCGGTGGTAATGCTCTTCCTGCTGCGAACCGAGTGAACAAGCTTGTGAATCCTCAACCTCAGGTGGTAATTGAGAGACTTCCGTCCGGGGATGGAAAGCCCTCAATCGCTAATCGGGATCTCAAGACGGCTGAAAAAGCAAATGTTGTTCTGCAACATATGGTTGTGAACGAAGCAACCAGAGTAGCCGCTGCGGCAATGTCTGGAGGTACCCTCGCAACTACATCCACAGACGATGGAGTCGAGGTCTTCATACCTTTCAACGAGATCAACATTCCTTCCTCGCCTGATTGGCAGGTGGTACAATCCTGGATACTGGACAAGCTTAGTCTACACAATATCCCAGCACACTACATGATCAGCGACCCAAGTCATCTGCCGCAAGATTCGATTCGCTTCTTCTACATCGACACGAACTGGTTCGACGCTTTCATCGATGGTGCACTGAGCATCGGCAATCATCTCGATCAAGAGAACGATGCCGTCCGGCAGGCGTTCAAGCGACAGCTCAATCGGTATTTTGCAGCTCCACTGGGTTCGGGCAACATGAATTACGCGCCCCAGATTCCTACATTTGGATTCTTCTTACGGTCAGCGGTCGTCAAAGCATTTCCAAATCTCGAAGTTCATGCACCTTGGCCAACGTCTGAAGAAATGGGCGGGAACAGGATGGAGACTGTTCGGCTTGACTGTTTGGAGAAAGACACGCTATTATGTCTATTTGATAGATCTCCTGGCCAGACTCACTGGAATAAAGATCAAGGCGATGGATCAAGGCGGAAAGATATCACTATCTGCCAACCGCCCCATCAACAATGCTTTCGCCTTGGCACTAGTACGACCACCGATTATGTTCAGATGCAGTATCGGACTGTGTACACCAAGGATCCTTCGGATTTGGGCGATGGTGAGGAGATCTATACTTCTGTTGGAATCATCAAGTGGAAACCGGCAGGACCCGTGCTTCAGAAGAATGCCGACGAAGTCACTGTCGACTACGTTAAACAGAAAAAGATCTTCGACTACAAGACGAATATGCTGATTTTCCCTGCGTTCGCTCAATCGTGTATCGATGTTCTCAACAGCCAAATGGAGCGACCGAACAACGCGGAAGGCAGAACCAAATACTTCGACGACGATGTCCCGTCATCTGCGGTCACTGCCGTGATACTGAACTCCTTCGTCTCCGTCATGAACATCAAGCTTCCCGAGGCAGCGGCGGATGACAAGAGACCTGCACCTCCCGATACAACCAAGACACCTCGCCAGATCCGGCTCGCACCAGATGCCGACAGCGACACAACGACTTGGAAAATTGTTCCCGCGCCAGAACCTCCTGAGGATTCACGACCCAAACCCAAACCACCTCCAAACCCCAGCAAGATCGTCGCATCACCACCTCTTCCCGGTCCACCATCCAAACGCCCAACACGAATGCCTAGCGACTACGATCAAGCCAACTTCAAATTCCTCGAATCCGATAAGACAGACGGCGTGGCATCTCAACTCCGAAGTCCCATCCCAAGCCAATGGCTCTGCGACGCCTTCGTCCTCGGCTACACCAAAAATCCCGCCCCCAACACCACAAACAATGTCCCAATCTACCCTCCCAATCACAAACTCTATAACGTCCCTCTCGACCTCATCATACGCATTGTACCTCCCACTCGTATTCCTCAGGACACAATGCACAAGTTACAGATTTTCAGTATTGAGGTGGAGTTTTTGCTAGGTAATGAGGCGAAGCATTTGATGGCTAGGTATGATGGGCCTGGAGGGAGTATGTTGAATAACATGAAGTGGAATGTACATGTGGCACAGAAGATTGACCCGCCGAGGGTGGCTTTTACGTTGATTCCGAGGAGCACTACGAGGTTAAGTGCTCTGAATCGGAATCAGGATTTGTCGTTTGCGGTTTGGGGGGTTGTGACGAATGGGGTGCCGGGTGGAAGGGTGAAGGTTGAGCCGAAGGTTACGGTAAGTTTGAGTCTAGTTGCTTTTAAAAGTATCGTATCGTCGTGGCGTGTTGCTCCTTTCTATGGGAGAATTTGGCTGACTTTTTGCTTTAGGAGAATTATAGAGCGTGTGATAAGAAGCAATTAGGTGGGCAGGTGCAGAAGCTCACCGCGATTAGTACGTGCGACTTGATGAAGGTTAAAGTGTAGGTGAGCAGACATCGAGTGGGGTGTGCACGTCCAATAGGTGAATGCTGTACTCCCTCTTCGTTCAAGATCTCGTCCTATGCAAGCCTCCAGAACCAATGAGTATGGGAATTGAGCACTCTGCACACTATTTGGATTGCCTGATACGCTCTTAGGTCGCAGCTCTGTTACAGACTCTCGATGCAATCCTTCACAGTTAATCGAGTGCCGCCTGAGAGGCACAGTCTCTTGGCGGCGCCAACTCGCATGCCCTCTCGTGTGCCGCAAAGAGCAAAGAACATCTGTCTTCTCGGCCTGCATGATCACTCGAAATCCAGTGAGAAGATACTAGCCCATTATTCTGATTGTCTTCAGAATGCCATCGCAGGTCATCCTGTCAATACTCGCCGTCTTGGCAACTCTCAGCACTGCAAGAAATAACAAAACGTCCTTACAGCCACCACAGCAAGACTATTATCGCATATGCCCGCTTCCAAAATGTGATCGTTGTCCCACTGTCGAAGAGCTACGAGCCCCAGGCATCGGCTTTGCTCTCGAGATGAGCCATGGGTAAGCTTATCAACATCTTCCAGCATCACGTGAATATTGAACGCTCGCTGATGGATTGAGTACAGCACTGCCATCGCTAGGTATCACAATGGCACATACCAATCGATAGCGCTAATAGAAGGCGACTCCTCATACAAAGAGCTCATGTATCGTTTCGCAACAGGTTCCAAACCTCGCACGCCAACTTACTATACCAACACATGGTCAGAAATGTGGGACCTGTTCTGGTGGCTTCTAAAGCGTCACATCAATAAGCTTGTTGGTCTTCCGGCGACTTCAGATACTGCAATACTTGCTTCTATGGTCAAAGCACTGCGCAAAGCCACCGAACTCTCCGTTGATGGCAAGCACACCATGAGTAGTGCGATACTAAGCGTTCCAGACCACATTCAGTTCGCGGAAGCGGAGACGAACGACATTTTCGACTACCTGAAACTCGAGAATCTTATGACGAGAAATCCTTCTGTCTTCGAGAAAGCACACGTTCCAGCTTCAAAAGCTGCGTATCGAGGTTATGGCAAAGGTCACTGCAAAAATTACCTGGATGCATACCGGTGCGAAGAGGAAGAATGGTACTTTTCCACGAAGAAGATCTTCCACGCCAACCTGGACTCCGAGAGTTTCAGCGTTACCATCATAAATTACAAGGAAGATCAGTCAGCCACCGACTTGACGGGTTCCTTCATCGAGACAGATCTAGGATATCGACCGGATCGAGCATATGAGATATACTGGAATGCTATCACCGACAGAATCCGCGATCTGCTCTCATCACAGAAGAGGAAAATAATCGTCGATGAGCTTGTACTTTCGGGCCCCTCAGCTAACGTGCCAGGGCTCAGGGCCGCGCTAAGGGAAGCACTACGCGGGAGTGTGGGTGATGAAGCTCTGTCTTCACTGAACGACCTTGACACGATCAGTCACGATGATGAAGAATGGGCGAACAAGTTCACCTTTGCAACAGCTCGTGGAGCGGCAGAGATTGCAAAGCGAAGACAGGAGGGGCCAGTGTATTGTCGACAGACCGAAGAATGCAAAGAGCGCAGGGAAAAGGTCCATGCAGGTGCAGCTGGAGGGCTGCCAGAACAGATTTACAAAGTTGGCTTGTAGCGCAAGTATCAAGCACCCACTTGCAGTGCTGGTCCGCTGTACGAAGGCAAAGTATGTTCATAGTATGAATTTCTGTGCTTATTCGCAAGTGGCTCAGGCCTGGCTCTGTTTCGTAGAGCATATGTTCAGATCTCGTAATGGACTGCTGATAGGACTCCTTGTCGTTGCACCTTGTCCTTAGAGCTGGTTTTCTTTCTTTCCTGGCCTTCGAGCTGACATGTTGATATCGATACGTATTGTCCACGTTGTGCCGTCTTGATACTCAAAGCGCGGCGTTTGTCGAGGGAGTGAGGTTCGAAGGCCTCGTGCTGGTCGTGAGTGAGCACAGCCGCTGCGAACGTCCAGCCGCTGCGAACGTCCAGCCAATGGTGTGGACTACGATCATTCGCCTCTGTAGAGAAATGCTGTTCAAGACGACTAAGGCGTAGCACTTACCCACCTGGATGTGCACAACGTGCCAACTCTGTCGACGACCGGTGTACATTGAGCGACGCGTCAGACAGCTTTGGCTGAAACCATATGCACAAGAAGCTATCTCTTTTATCATATTGTGCACGCGCACGGGCATCAGTGAACTACCACTTGCCACCTTTACCCTTTTTCTTTTTATTCGCACCACCGCCGCCTTGCTTTTGCTTCTGCTGTACAACTTCTCCGCCAGGTGTCGCGGGCCGGCTGCCTTCACTTTCGTTCGCAACAGCTCCCTGCGAGAACAATGCCTGTCTCGCCTTGGCTTTCTTGCCCTTCGGCCGATAAGTACTGCGGTCACGAAGGGGCAGCCATCGTTCCGGATCTGGCTTCTTGTTCGGATCATAGTCTTTAGGTAATCGCGACTTGCGCAGTTTCTTGGCTTTCTTCGGTTTCGAGTCTTCTGCAGGTCTCTTGCGTGTTATTGGCGCTGCAGATGGAAGTTGTGCTACGCCCGCGTTTTCAAGCGCGTCAACACCAATGGAGTTTACTAGTCGCTGTACAGGCGTCAACGAAGCCAGGTCTTGCTCTGAAGCGGTTTCTGGTGATGCTGCTAGTAGGCCTGCTGCGGCGTAGCGATCGCTGGGGTCAGCTGCGTGTAAGTCTTGAAAGATGTCCTTTGCCAATTTCAAGCTGTCTGAACTCTCTGTCTCCAAAGACGCCTTGCCAGCGGCCTTGAGAAGATGAGTGACGCCTGTCGGTCTTTGCTGTGCCTTTTGCCTGTGATGCAGAGCAGCTTGAGTGAGTTCAGCTCGTGCGTTACCTTTGCGACCTTGACTGAGATACAGGCTGACTTTAGTCGCAACAAGTCCAGGAGCGAATCGTGCACCATCGTTTTCGCTGAGTCCTTTCGAAAAGCTTTCTAGCAGTGAAATGGCAGCAGCAGGGTTCCCGCTCGATGTGTAGAGTTGAGCAATAGTGAGTGCAAGTCCGATGTCGTGCGGGCGTCTCTCCAGCACGGGCAATACGAACTTAAGTGCGTCTTTCCCGGTCTTCCCCTTGGCGTGCGCGGCAGCATTCGCCACTGAGAGAGATGCGACATATGGGTCTGTACTCGGTAGAGACTGCTTCTTTAGCGTCTCTGCTGTGGACTCGGCGGTTCCGTCGAATTTCAATGCCTGCAAAGCGATTGCATGCCGGTTCCGTTGCAATATCGAGGTCTGAAAGTGGAACGGGTGGTCCGGTTTGAAGGAACCGAGATCTTTGCTGACTAGTCGCTCCGCGATATATGGTGAAGGCGTCGAACTTGCGGCAGTGCTGTTGACCTGTGCAACGTGACACGTCACAGCATCGTTGATGGATTTGACGTCCAGACTCTGGGCCAGTTCCTCTGCTTCCTTCTCTCTCCCCAGCCGGGAGAGCACGTACACCCTCTGTACCCTGATGGGCAACAATTCTGCTTCTCGTTCCTCTTCGCTCAGATCTTCCAGACTTGCACAGAGATCAGCTGCACGCTTGAGCAGCACCTCGCCTTGGCCCAGCTCTCCTCGCGCTATGCTCCCACATGCTGCATTGTAGGCCGTTTCGAATGCTTGCAGATCTTCTCTCTCCGGCTTCTTCTTTCCTACCAGTTCCCCTCTCCCCGACCACTCCAGTTGTGCATCCACCGCCCCACTGTTAATGCGCAAATCTGCTTCGGCATCAACACCCAGGTCTCCTGCCAATTGCTTGTACAGCTGTGCAGCCCGCGCAAAGTCCTCTGTCCGGTACCGCGACTGTGCTTCGACATGTGTGTACCCACGCGACTGCTCCTTTGCCGCCAATTCCGCTGCCGCCGCTGGATTTCCCGATTTATACAGAGCATATGCATGTTCCAGCCCTGCTCGTTCCTTGAGCTGCTCGCCTCCAGCGTTCAAAGCGGCGATGGCATCGGCATAACGATCCAGCTTCAGCAATGCCACGACCTTCACATGTTGCGCCTCGAGATCGTTCTTGGACGATTTCAATGCTGCATCGGCGGCTCGCAGAATTTCGTCATCGTCGCGGATAGCGGATTGCTTCAGCAAGGAAGCGAGGGAGGCGAGGGACATGTCGGGCGGCGTTGACCGGCTATCATCAGCTCGTTTCGGCGTGTGTAAGTGAAGTATCGAGCCTCCAGCGTTGGTGGTCGTGTGCAGTACGCTTCATCAACGTGGTTAGATTCGAGTCGATATGCTTGGCATCTGCCCCACTTCGCTTCCTTTCCCTCCCACTTCACTTCGCCCTCCACTCCCGATATCTCCATGCACCCATCAAATACAACTAGACATCCCGCATCACCACAATAACGCCCACCTGCGTTATTTACACCATCCTGGAGTCTACCGGTGGCCTCTGTCGAATGCCACTGGCCGCAATTGACATTGATATCTGCCCAGATGGAGAAAAGAGCTCATTTCCATCAACGCCGACTATATCAGTACTTCCGCTATCTAGATGTATCGTGTCGTATACGGCGTCAATCATGAACCACGAGTTGCTCTGAGCCACCCCGTAAGTCTCCTTGCGCTCTCTTCAGAACGCCTTCCTCTCAACATGCTAGCCCTTCCTCCACTCAAACGCAATATCACTGCCGAATATATCCCAACGCTGGTTACCGTAACACCTGCAGGGTCCGTCCCACCCATCTGGATCTCTGGGGTTGCCTTTCGGGTCAAGTCCCGTGAGCGCCGTGTCATTCCCTATCACACCTCTTTGATTCCCGTGCCGGTCTCTATATCCAGAGTACATGACCTTGGCATTCATGTAGCCCTTCACGCAGATGAATATACACCCGTGGGCTGGATATATCTTGGCCCCGGCATTCCTGCCTGTGAAGCCCAATTCGTTGTGCCAGTAGTGCACTGCCAGGAGCTCGGCTGGGATAAACAAAGTCAGTGCAGGTGCTTGGATTCGAACGTGGAGAGTACTTGGGATAAAGGACTACTCACAGCCGTCTTCTCCATACCAGTGTCCCAGAATGGTGCCGATCTGGCCCGAGTTACCGTCCCAGTCGATGCCTCCCGCAAGACTGGACGTGACTTGTCAGCTGCTGCTAATGTCTTTAACGGCAAGCATATACGGCTGGACTTACGACATGCAAAGCACTTGCCAATGGTTACAAATTTGATGTTTCCAACCAATGCTTGTGTACTTGACAGTATGCGAAAGACTGTATCTTGCGTTCGCAATCACCTGAGCCGTAGCATTGGTCTCGAACGATTCTCCATACAATACCTTGCATGGAGGCAAGCTTCGGGAATAGAGTTGACGTTCCATGGCATCGATCGGATCAAAGGACACATCGTTCAAGGCGCTGCCATCCTGAGCTATGAGAGCATCGACGTTCTCGGCCATGACAGCATCGACTTGCTCGGCTATGAGGACACGAGCGTCGACACATATGGCTACTGACGCGCCCAACAGGAGGTATTCGTGGAGACGCATGGTTGTAAAGAGATCGCAAAGGCTGAACAGCGGATGGCAACACCAGACAGTGTCGATGAGAGGCACTTTTGATGGTCTTCAGTCGGGTGTCGCACCTCGGCCACTGCAAAACCATTAAATATGTGCCCTAACGCGGCGGTAGTCCACCTTCCGGATGCAGCGATCGATGGTCCACTTTCCGCATGTATCGACTTTTGTGAGTGCGTGCTGGGGACCATCCTGCTGCCGCTGACCTCTGAGATGTTGACAACAGCATCCGAAGCAATCCGTTCCCCAATTAATGTCCAGACTCCAACAAGATATACACCTCCCTAGGACATTCCAGCGTCGACTTCACACGGCTATCATGTTTCCGACACTTCATTCGGACGAGCGCTCGTTCCGTCTCCAAATAGTAACGCGGCCGCGTGCAAAGGAACGAAGAGATGATGTGTTCCAACACCAAAGACTATCTATGTCTTCTTCGCTGCCAGAATACATGGCGCTGCACTCACTCTGGGTCCAGACTCCTCCTTCGGCTAGAGTACATTCGCTTGTACTCCGTCAGTCATCATTCATCGTTGACCTTCTGGAAGCTCCACGGCACCAGTCGCAACCGGCTATTCTCTGATACGACCTAAACGACGACAAGTCACGGGACTCTCTGGCAACGCATCGATAGAGACCTACGCTTATGGCAAACAAGCTCTTCGAGAACGTCGACCTCGGGCTACAGGTCTTTCGAGAACGTTCACATCTGACTACAGGCTTGTTTATCTATTTCTACTGCTCTTCAACAGCGCTTGGTAAGAACTCCCACTTCCGCGACCAGTGAAGCAGGAAAGTCTTGTACAGAGTGACATCGTCGCGCTTGACTGCCCTGCTTCTTTGATCGTTAAATTCACTGACAAGATCGCTGGTTCAGTTGTGACTTGCACAGTCCGCTGTAGTGTTGTACGTCTCATCGCCCAGACTGGGCAAATTCTAGTGCAGTATTCTTCGGAGTGCGATTCCGACGATCCTACCTGGTATCGAGTGATGGAAGCCAACTCTTCGGTCCTTCCCGTCGACTGTGTCCGAGCGACACGACGGGTGACAAGGTACACTATTTGGGACTAGCTCAAACTCTACGTCTGCCCAAACTATTTACGGTGAATGCAGGACGACCCATTGGAGGCACCGGACTATGCATTATGCTTTCCGTGCCATGCACCAGGATCTTGCTGAATACGAAAAGCATTTTACGCATCCCAAGCTGCAAGTGCGCGTTTCCCTAACAGCAGCATCGCTCCCGAAAAGTTAGACTTCGAGTTGTCTGCGCACCCTGGGTTGGAAGTAAATGAGCGGGACAGCAAATGAACGGGACCACGAGTTCATGAGTTCATGCTTAGGGCTCCGCATGTCAGTCTGCTATTCTATACCTGATCATGACCGCGAAGGAAAAGCGGTCATCTTCACTTCATACCTTTCGCTCGCAGGCCGTTCAGTATGCTCTGGCTCTGGCTCACCAGTCTACTGCTGGTCCACGCCCTGCCAAAATATGACTTTTCCACTCGTCCGGACGTTGTCGCTGCAGCACGGGGGCTGAGTACGGGATCCGGCAAGCGACTTTCGAAGCGACAGCAAGCATGGACAGGTTTTCCATCATACTCCTATGATACGAGTGGATGGCCATACCAATACTCGAGTTCATATTATTATCCTTCATACTACTATACGCCAAGCTACTATCCTTACGATCCTTACAGCACGTATGGTTATCCTCGACCTTCAACTCCTCCACTCCGAGAAGACCTGGGCCCGAACCCTCCATATGTGACGCCAAAGTCATCGTACAATCCGTGTGCCGACCCGGACAGCGTCAACTGGACAGTGGAGTGCAACGGTGGCGGATCCCAGAAGACGACAAAGATTGACGGAGGCGCACATTCTCTTCAAGAGACGAACACGTTTTTCACATGGAAGTATGGACCCAAATCGCCCTTCAACCAGCCCTTTTCATCAGTGGGCAATCCAAGTCTCAATGGCCAGTTCAGTGGGGACAACAACAACAACAACGACAATACCAATTGTGTGGATGGCATTGATCAGTTCGGCAATCCATGCACGAACAACAACAATAATGGCAATAACAACAACGGCGGTGGTGGTGGGGGCGACTGTGTCGATGGCTTCGATTCTTTGGGAAATTCATGTGGCAATAATAACAACAATAACAACAACAATAACAACAATGGTGGCGATTGTGTAAATGGCATCGACTCGAATGGCAACTCATGCGGCAACAACAACAACAATAACGGTACCACCACCGATGGTACGGACTTCATTTCCAATACTTGCATCAACGGAGTAGACTTGAATGGGAAATCTTGCACCACTGGCGGCGGCGGCAACAACAATAACAATAACGGCAACAATGGCAACAACCCACTTCTGACAAGTTTTGTTGCGAACCCCGGACGTCGCCGACCAAACGGTCGCAATGGCCGAAATAATCGCAATAATCGCAATGGCAACGGCAATGGTGGCACGGTTATCAACGACAACAACGATGAAAATAGTGGTCTGGTCAGTCCGACTCTTAACACTGCCACGAATGCGAATGTTGGGGTCACTCAAAACGTGAACCCCAACGTTGCGGTGAATTTGCAACGATGAGTTTCGGAGGAGTTCATGGCGAGGAACAGCAGAGGGAATGGGACTCAGAGTTTGGACGTGGTCGTTGTTGCATTATTTCGTTTACTTCCGCAAGAGACTAGGCGTGTCTTGCGACAGGTGTTTTTTCTTTTTGTGTGTGCAAGTACGTGTTTAAGAATTCCCTCGTTGGGCTTACTGCGTCTCAATCTACTTACTCTAGACATAGATCCAATCGAATCAGAACGTGTTCGTCGTCTCCATCGCCCAAGGCTCGACCAGAATGCTTCCGATTCATCCAACCCGAACATCGATATACACTTCCAGAACCCCAACCTGCCATGCATTTGAGATCACGACCCGTCATGAATTAGAGATTACGAGCGTTCATCGCACCGTCACGAGGTGAACCCTGCACTTTGCAACTCTTTTTGTCTTTGGCGCTGAGATTGGAATAGGGCACATGAAGGCCTGGCTTATACTTCCTTGGCGCACCGGTGGAAGGACGTAAAAGGCATCCGTGATGACTGAATGCAGGGTATCTGCTCCGTCAATGTCAAGGAAACCCCAGCTCTAGCTCAAGCCCAAGCCCAAGTTCGAGATTCGGGCCCGAAAGAAAAGATGCAACCCACGTCTCCAAGCCACTGTACGTCTTAGTCACAGTATCGTTTACTACGCGACAATCGAACACCATTGCCGCCTCTGCCATTTTCCGCTCGTCCGTCGGCGTGGAGAAGAATTGCAATTTGTGTGTAGACCCTACACCTCAGGCGCTTGAGAATCGTGTATGACCAGCTCGCTTATTAAGAATATGACATACAGCATTGGCTTGCACTATGTGCCATGATCTCATTTCCAGACTGGAGCTCGATTCAGAGACACATGTAGCGGCCAATGCATGATGTCAGCCGTATTCGACCAGGTTCTCGGTTGTTCAATATGACAGCCTTCGTGCGTAATCCCTAGATCTAGACCCGAGCGATCCCAGTAGAACAGAAAGCTTCTGTCAAGCGTTCGCCAACGATGTATTGCCAAGGGTTACGACCTCATCTCTGCACGCGACGGCCCGAGTCGCACTGGGGGGGCCAAGTATTGTTTCTGCTTGATGTGCTCCGTTCACGTCTACAAATAGGCGGAAAGTAGTGAGATCTTACAACCACGAACGATACGATACTTTGAGAACGTCATGCACTCAACGTCCCGACGATTATACATCTGTTTTGATGTTTGAGATTACAAATCAAACAGATGTCAGCTTTTGCGTCTCGCGAACTCTCCACCATGTAAAGTTTCCCAGGTTTCCAACTGCATATACATTTTCTCTCCGTCGTTCCCGCCGTTCACCACTGCCAGTCTCTCGCCATCTCCAATTGCGCAAGATGGATCTTCTGATCGTGTGGATCATCAAAATGCTTCTGCGCCACAATTTTGCCATCCTCTTCCGGCTTTATAAAGTACGGACCATCGACATCGCAAGTCACGTGTCCGTCTGGCAGGGTGCCATTGTACAGGAACTCCCTCACATGCTTTGCAAGACAATTCGATGTCACCGCAACAGAGCAATGTCCGTAGCCCTTGACTTCCACGAGCGCAGAGTCTTCAAAGGCCTCGAAGGCTGATTCGGCAGAGACCAGAGGACAGATCGGATCGTAGGATGTCGAGAGAATGAGCAGAGGATGAGCAGTCTGTACGCCGAGTTTTTGTGTGAAATTGTGGGTGCGCGGGATGGTCCATTGCTGGCGGAGGTAGTAACCAGAGTTCTCGGTAGGGATGAAGATACTTTCGTTGACATGGGAAAGAATTTGCTTGAGGAGCGTCTCGCGGTCTTGAGGCCAGCCGGATGCGGGACCGGAGAGGCCGTCGTTGGAGGTCACAAATTGATTGGCCTCGCCATCCAGTCCGAAACCTCCATTCTTGCCGTAGGCAATCCAAGCTGCGGTGGCGTTGCCGGAGAAGAGCTTAGCGAGATTGTCGGCCAGATTGTACCAGCTCGCAGGCTTGTAGAGTGAAGGGAAAATTCCGTCGAAGAGGACGTTTTCGTAGGTCAGCAAGCCGTGATCAGAAGCGTTCAGGAAGACGCTCAGAGGCTGTGCCTTGAGGTCGGCGAGGTAGCCGAACACCTTATCGTGGAGTTCGTCTTTGGTCTTGGCGTGCGATGAGAGCGAGCAATTCTTGCCAGCTTTGATACACTCATCAAAGAAGCCTTCGAGAACATCCTCGGTGTTCGTGAATTGTTCGCCGTCGAAAACGTCGCCGTACCAAACGAAATTATTGGCTACTCCATCGATGATGACGCGTGTAGATCTGTTTGGGAAGAGAGAAGAATAGGTCTGCCCTAATATGGTGCCGTAACTGTCGATAGGGTTAGTAGGAGAGCAACATGGGTCCTGCCAATTCTGTCTTTACCTGAAACCCCAATAGGCCAAATGCTCCTGCCCAACCGCGTCAAGGATAGAGTTCATGTCTGCAGCGGTTTGTGGTGTGTTAATATAACCAGCATACTCTCCTGTTGTTGCCTCACATGCTTTGACGAAATTCTGAGTCCAAGCATAGACTTCGGGGCTGTCATGCACGATCTCCGTATCTCTCACGTCTGAAAGCTGTTGGGCAGCCTTTTTGTCGGGATAGCATGACGCAAGAGGTCCAGATCCATTGATACCTCTTGGATCAAAAGACAAGAGATGATATCCATCACCAACGATTTCAGAGAGTTGCTTGCCTCGGCGGTAGACGAACTCAGCGCCGGAGCCTATCTGATGAATCAGCAACAGCTGTGGGGAACGCGAGGGCGCACAAAAGTCATTGCTTTACCTCCAGGGCCACCAGGATTCAGAAGTAGGTTAGGGCTTCCGTCTTTGCCTCGCAGACGAATCAAGGAGATGTTGAAAGTCTTGTCTCCGGAGTTGGTGAGGTTAAACTGATCCATTGGCACAACAATGCTGCTAGTCTCCAGATGGCGTCCTTCGATCTCGCCAGCTTTCTGCCACGAGATCTTCTCGCCTTTGTACTGAGTACCGTGATGGCATTTGTGATGCTTCCCGGTGAAATAGGGAAGAGTTGGTGCCCATGGGTTGGTCAAACAGAAGGTGGCAACGAGAACAAGGGCAACGACTTTGCGATGCCATGAAGGGCGGTATGATTGGTCGTCTTGCAGCACAGATGGCTCATTTTCATCCACGGGCAGTTTGCAGTATCGCATGATTGATAATGAATGCGTGTCGTTGATGTTGCCTGGAGCGAGGAGCGGAGAGTGTTGTTGTTGTGGAACCCCACCCGACAAGCCGAGAGCGAGTGGTCTGTGCGTGCATGCTTCCTTCACACACAAACACGCGGCACACTTGCTCCGGCATCGACATATTCGACACAGCACAAAGAAGACAAAATATGCCTCGGATACTGCTCTATCTACCTTGGTATTGGAACACCAGCTGCGACTGTACGATGTGCAGATAACACAAACATTATCGCGTTGCGTCAATCTCCCCGGCTGCTACCCATGCCCAACGTATTCCTTGTGCATTGGTCGAGAACAGCAGACTTCAAGGGCCTGCGAAGTTTACTTTTGCCCTTCGACTTCAGATCCGCGATCCAGACAGACAGCTCAGCAGTACGGAAATGATGGCATAGGACACTCCGCACGATTCTGCCCGAATCCTGCCATGATTCAAGCGACCACGCAAATATCTGGTGCTTCTGAAACATAGCTGCCGCCTGAGACACCAGCGAAGCTGCCTTTCACGCGCCACGCGATTGACACATGGGCGTTCACATCCAGGAAACGTTCACAACGTACGTGGTGCTGGTGTAAATGTCTCATCCTTCAGCTGTCTACAGAGTGTGGCTGCAGCCCAGGCTATGCAGGTACCAGTCTCCGGTGCAGGTACAGCTCGATACAGACTGGTCAGAGGTCCTCCATCGGGCGTTTTTCGCTTAATGCGTCGAACGATAGATCCTGATTGCTCAAGTTCATCACATCATGTGGGTTTGTAGCTCCAATGCCTTGGACCTTGACGAGGAGGATCCTATTCTGACGTCGAGGTATGGCAAGCTGATTGTGAACTCGGAGGTCTAGATCCTGTGCTCTCGCTGCCGAGTACTGGGAGTTACAGGAGAGTAGTATTGATCAGTGTCTATAAAGCAGGCGAGCTCGCCAGTACCACAGTCGTTAATCCTCACGCCAATCAGCCAAGTTCGACCTCGACCTGATTCCAATCTTGTCTCCGCCACTTCTCAAGACATCAAAATGAAGGCTTGTGCTCTGATCCTCATTGTAGCAGCATCTGCTCTTGCTGCTCCAGTAAGATCTACCTAGCCATGTTGGCCTGGAGTCGCATATTGACAATCATAGATCGACTCTCCACTCCTCGCATACGGAGCAAAATCTGGTGCTGACAAGACCGGCGTCGGACTTGGAGCAGCACTTGCGGGCGCTGCTTCTGGCGCAGGGGTGGGAGGTGGAGCTGGCAATGGAGGTATAGGTGGCGGAGGTGGCCTTCGCATTGCGAATCTGGCTGGCGTAGAAGTCGCTGGAAGTTCCACAGCTGGAACTCCTGGTGGGGGCGTTGGATTGGGACTAGCTGTAGCAGCGCCATACACCGGGCTTGGTGCGGGATTAGGAGCGGGAGGCAATGGGATTGGGGGTGGGATCGGTCAGGGAGTCGGAAAGTAATGAGAGCGGATAAGGATCAGAAGTTTCTGCTTTTTTGGAGGAATGAATGGTTCGACCTCATTCGAAATGTGTACAACTAGAGTCAGCCGTAACAATACATAACAATGGCGTTCGCGATTAGAACACTCTTCCCTTGACCTGCTTTCTCTCCCTTGCGTCGATTCCGCGCCACATCAAAATTGCTGGGAAGCCCAAGCAAGTGATGGCAGTAGCGGCGATAAGCATGTATCGCTGAGACACTCCGTACGAAGACTGGATCGCAGTCCTGGTAGGGTCGCCAATAGGGTAGAGCAGCTGAGTCTCGAGGCTGGCACCGATGAGAGTGGCGTTTGCCACAGTCTCAGCAGGCAATTTGTTGGCAAGATCCTGGTAGAAAGTGCCAGTCCAGACTGCGCTTGCAATAGTTCCACCAATACCTCCACCAATAGCGTTGAAGACTGCGAGCATGGCAAGGACGATCGCGATGTACTGATGTGTAGTCGCGGCCATAGCAATAACTTGCTGCGCAATCACGAGAGTTCCACCGCCAAACGCGATGAAGATCTGGCACATGACGATCAAGCCAATGTTGACATCTGGTTGGCGGAAAGCGATCATGAGAGCTACGCCAAGCAGAGTCATTGGCATGCCGAAGAAGAAACTCTGCCACTTGGTGTCGCCGGTGTATCGAACGATCAATCCGGCAACGAACGACCAGAAGCAAGATCCCATGCTGTAAATATTCTGCACGTAACCAGTGCGTGCGAGATCAAGGCCTGGGACAGCTTGCAGGAAGGACGAGAAGAAGGCGTTCCAGATGAAGAACTGCACGAAGAGGATAGCGGCGATGAAGCATGCTCCCAGGATCGTGCGATCTTTCAACAAGTGGAAAGGGATAACCTGGACAGGTGCGAACTTCCACTCCCAGATGGCAAATGCAAGGATAGTGAAGAGGCCGATGATGATCATAGAGATCACCAATGGCGATCCCCACTGCTCCGCCAGAGTATCTCCTTGGTAGTAGTAGATGTTGAAGGGCAGCAGGAAGATCGCAAAGCCAGCGATGATGAGGAAAAGTCCAATGATGTCGAATTCAACGAAGTAGTGCTTGACAGATCCGAGAATGCTGCGACCTGTGTTGCGGATCGGCACCAATCCCATGCGAATCGCCTTGCGCTGATAGTACATCAACAGGACGAACAATGGGAGATTGATGATTGGGTGCAGGATAGCGAAGACACCGAACGCCCATCGCCAACCTGGACCGTCCAGCATAGCTTGTGCGAAGAAACCGGATGTGAAGGTAGTGATGAGGTATGGAGATGCGATGTACGCAAGGACCAAGCCTCGATTCTTCAGCTGAGAGGTATCGGCGAGGAGGACACCGAGGATGTAGTTACGGCAGTTGCCACTGTGCGACAATGTTAATCAGAGAATCAAGATCGTAAGTGTGACCCGAACTTACCCAGTCTGGCTGAAAACCTCAGCAGCAGCATACATCTGCACGCTGGTCGTAGCAGCCATCATGATCGAGCCGATCGTCATCAACATGACCGACAAAGCAAGACCTTCTGGTCGGCCCCAGATATCGATGACCTTAGCCATGGGCAATCGTGCAAGACCGGCGACCAAGGAAGCGACCACACCAGTAAGGGCAGTGAGACCATGGAGCTGAAACTCGCTGGTCACATATGGAGTCAAAGCCCAACCCATGGGGCCTTCAAGCGCATCGATGAAGTAGATGACCCATACACTAGTCGACAATGTCAGAATGTATTCGACTGTACTGAGGATCCTTGGACTTACAGAGCGTAGGTCACGTAGAGTGCCCACTTGGGCCAGATCTGAGCAAGCGCCTCCATCTTTTGGATGCCACGCTGCATATCCTTGTGGACGAACTCATCATCGTGGTCGCTGTCCTCGGATGGGACCGATGCGATATGCTTGGACTGGTCGCCAGGCACGACAACCTGGTCGAATGTCGGCTTCTCGCCGGAGACGGAGGTGGAGCGTTCGACCTCTGGTACGCCCACGTCGGGGTTAGGCCGAAGCCTGCTTAGGAAACCCATACTTGTCTTGTGCAACAAGTATGTGCTGATAAGTGTAGTCGAAGATGAGATTGATAAGATAAGATCAGAGATGAGAAGAGCGGTACAGCAGGGTAGCTCTTATTTATCTCCAGATGCGCAGAGCTGCAGGGCCTTCTGGCACCACTGGTCTGCTCGCAATTCCCGGCTGGGCGAGCTTTGGACAAGCAAAACACGCGACATAGAGTTTCTTAAAACCCACGCGACAGACCATAGTGGCAACCTACACGCTGCAAATGGTAAAGACCGACAATCGGGAGCTCCAGAGGCATATACCTCACGCTCTCGCCGACTGGGCGACAACCCACGCAGGGTTCTCTGCTCTCGACCATGTCAGCTTCGCCTTCGAGTCCGCATGGTACTGATGTGGCGGATTTTGCATCAACATGCTTGGATGTGACCCAGACGATCTTCTCATGTCTGGCCCCGGACCCGGCTGACAGTCACATTCGCCAACTCGGTGGCGCAACCTCCATTTTCTCAACCCTTGGATGCCACGAGGTCAAGCGGCACAGTTCGCAGCGTGGCAAAGACGGCAAGGCCAATGGAGGATCTCGCTTGTGATTAGATCTGATGAGATTGGAGAGCTTGTTTTCACCCCACGCAATGAGACTTCGCTGCTTTCGCTAGTCCAAGACTCTGCCAAGGACGCCAGGCAAGCCAGACCATTCGATAGCTCCTTCCGTGGGAGACACCCGGCTGCAGACTTTTCGTGATGAGCGACAGCTCCATGCTATGTTTTTGTCCTCGGCTCGGATGTGTTCCAGCATGGGGGATCGCGTGATGTAGCAATGGCGTTCTGTACTCGCCGGTTATGGCAACAAGCTCTGTTCGTCTGCGTTCCGCATGTGATGAGGACGTGCTGGTGTGCGGCGTGGAAGCTGAGCTTCGGGACCGATGCGAGACTTGCGATAAAATGTTTCCAGATAATCTGAAAGAGCAGTATTCATATCGATTTCGATCTCGAAATCGCCGTTTCCGAAGCTGAGGCGAAGTCCTGTCATTGTTGTCGATCGCGAATGAGGTTGCGCTTGACGGCATTTTGCAGCAAGTATCAGCGAAGTCGGCCATGGATGCAAATGGCGTAGTTGCTGTCTGTGACTTGGCTGCGGGAGATGCTCATAGGTAATCATTACCGCTGCAAAGCTGCAGGGCTGCAGGGCGAATTGGCGCGTTTGGAGCTCTCTCCGCGGTGGATGGCTTCCACCGTGCTACATACCATGCGAAGTGCTCGACGCGTCTAGTCACCTGAGCTGGAAGCGCAAATCGCACTCCACGTGACGCATTAAAGTCTAGCGTGGCAGTCTCTGCCAGAGGAGGATCGCTGGATCGCTTGATGAAAATGGTTCACTGAAGACCTTGTCTTTGGTAATGAGCAGCTGGTGCATAATTTTAGGAGCCAGGATAATTTTGCGCAGAGTGAACGGCTATTAGGGTGTGACCACTGTGCACTATTGCCTGTCAGTCGTCGTAAAGTATGACTTGATACGCACAGGTTGGAAGAAGAGTGGTGATAGCTGTTATACACAGAGCCCCAAGCGCCGCGCTATGCCCATCTGATGTACAAAATCTATCGTATGCTGCCGCTGCCTCGCCTTTGGCGGATCGTGCGAAAATCGGAAAGGAAGAAGCGCTCTGCCGTAGTCGCCCTTGCCGAATGTTCGCATGCAAATCGTACACCTCTTGGAATCGTCCGCTCGCCTGAAAATATTGTATCTATGCATTACTCCTCGAATACCGTCTTGCGTACCAGCTGCGGCATTGTCAGTTCGTGTCCCGAGGCCCATGAAGTGTGTTCACTTACCGCCCAGGATCCGGCTAATGAGCCGACGATCGCTGAAGATATCATCATTGGCCGCACACCCCTGGTAGCCTTGAAAACAGCCCCACTGATACTGCCGGCTGCTATGCTGTTGAACGCATCGTGTTTCCCGCGGTAGTAGCCAATTGTGCTGTTGACGCCGTTGTACATCATTGCGACAACACCCGCTGAGTTGCCCAAAAACGGCCCTCTCCTTGTTATGGAGTTCAGCGCAGAGTTGAGTCTCAGCTTGGGTGGGGCAGTAGAAGGCAGCTTGCTCAGTCCTTCCCGCAGACCCCACGCGCCTCCAAGTGTCAAGCCCGTCAAATATGTCACGCCTGTTCCGTAACAAAGGTCATCTGACCACCCTCGCGATGGCAGTAATGACTGGCTGCCGGGTATGTCTGAAAGGAGGTCGTCCTCTAGTGAGAGGTAATCTAGCGTGTCTTGGTTGAGACCGGCGAGGGGATGAAGCGCTGCGGGATCGAATGAGGAGGGCGTGTTGATGAAGCTGCCAACATCTTCTGCCGTGGGTGTCGTGAAGGTCGGCTGTGCTATTTGGTTGCCGGCTTGGTCGTGGATACCGTCCGATGAGCTGGCGCTCGCCGTCTGTTTGGGCTTGCCCGTGAATGCGTCCCAGATACCCATGGTGGGCTGCGCGCCGATAGCACCGAGATGGAAGGAGAGGGCGGAGGGCGGAGGTCGCGACGGCGGGAGTGTTGGCGGCGGCGATAGGGAGAGTGATGATGATGCGCCTGGAAAAAGTTCGAAGCGTGTTAGGAACGATTGCGGAAGCAAAGCCGAGCGGGCCGACATGTTCCGACGGCGACTGTTTCCCAAATTTCAGCGTTCGCTATTGCAACAAGTCCTCCTCCGCCAGCGACGCCATGTGCGCGGTCGAACAGAGCAGAGATGCTCAAATACTGGATGAAGCCCGCTTGAAAAGCATTTCGAGGTCCATCCGCGATTTTGTGCCAAGATTGGCAGCAGACGACGATCAGTCTCAGGCGACGCAGTAAGAAGTCCAATTTCGACTGGGCATTTTACGCCGCAGTGTATCAGCCATGGAACGATGGCTGATGGGTAAGTAGACAACTTCTGGAGATTTTGGACGACGTTTTGTTCACGAGCGGTCATCCCATTCTCGGAATTGCTCATCGCGTGGCAGCCTGGAACACGCTCTGCTCACTGATCGACCAGTCATTGCAATCCGATATTGACCTCGTCAAGAACGTCGTGTGGGACCAGAACGTTTGGAAACGTGCGTTTGAGCTGTACCTGAATCACGCTCACAACGCTCGTCCGAAGTCTTCAAGGCAGCTGCTCGTTACTCTGACCAATGCATTGCAAAAGCAGGCCGTGGTCGGCAGAACACAGAGCATAGGAATCGTCTCGCAAACGCTAGCGGCGAGCCTCATTGACTACGAGGATGGACCCAGAGCCAAGGCGGCCATACAGCTTCTGACCAACCTTCTCGCGAAGCGGATATTGCACGTTGGAGAGCTACCTTCAGCTTTCACGTTGCAAAGACCAGGAATTCGGATTGTTGACGACCGTTTGAATGCCTCGGATCTGCTCGAGGTCTTATTTCGCTGGTTAGGGAATGGCGATTTTGGATCTACCTTGGCTTCTGGCATTGCCGCAGTGTTGGACAAGCTTGACGAGCAGAATGCAACTGACGCTCATCCTGGCAGTTCTGTGACAGATGCACGAATATGGCGAACGCCGCTTGAAAGTGTCTTCGTTCAAGGCAACGTAAATATTGACGACCTCCGCGCTCATATCCTCCCAATGCTTTTCAAACGCAAGGACACAGCATTCGCATCTTTCTTGCAATACCATGGCATTGAGGTGGGGAGGGACACCTCTGCTGCGCCATCTGGATCGGATCCATACGCTGGATTGCTCTATGCAGCATTGCAGACCGGCAAGTCGCTCGGTCTGCTCGTAGAGCATGATGGCAAGACAGTAATCGCTGGGGAAGGTACAGTTTGCCTTCCAATGAGCTTCATTAGCAGACTCTTGTTCGAGAGCGATCGCTCGGCTCGACTTACTGGACTCTCACTGTTACTCACGTCGCCGTCTGCTTCCAAGCCGCTCACTGCAAGCGCGCTGAATCTGGTCAAGAGGGCATTGGCTACGTTCTTCGCCGATGTTGATGCAGACTTTCGTAGCGAAGTCTTTGGCGCAGTTCAGAGGCTTGTAGACCGGCTTCGAGCCGTAACGGCTGCGCTCGCCCGCGCCACAAGTCATGGAAAAGATACCACAAGCTCCACAGAGACACCCCAAGAAGTTGTGCGCCGTCATCATGATCTTCTGAAGTGGTTCCAACGTTTCCTTGCACAAGAACTGCGGCCGACCGCAAGCTATCAACGGCACATATCGGCCCTTCGTTGTCTGTCAATTCTTTCGCGATCAGGACTGGATCACGAAGTCGCATCGGAGTTTTGGTCCAAATCAGCGCAAGGTCAGATCAAGTGGCCGTTCAAGTTGTCTTTCGTGGGCCCTGAAATCCGACGTCTGCTTCTTGATATCCTTCTGGACCCTTTCGAGGACGTCCGGCATTCTGCGTTCGAAGTACTTAAATTGTATTGTTCGGTGCAGAGTTCGAAGTCCGGACAGAGCGCGCAACTGACGGTTGCAAATCCAATACGCTCCTCGACTGAAACAACAGATTTGTACATGCGAACACTCGATCGCGCGGAGAAGATCATGTACCAAACTGGTCGAGCCGATCATGCTGACGGGGTAGCATATCTCTACTCGCTTTGGTATCAGTCTTGTACTGTCGACGATAACCCCGAACATACTTGGCAATATGCCGAAGAAGCAATATTATCGGACGGACTTCTCGCGAAACTTGAACGATTCATCGGTATTGCTCAAGCTGCTCTGTCAGAAGCGGTTGCGCGTTATCCTTTACACGGGCTCTTGACAAGTCTGCGTTATGTGCTGCTCCAGCGTCAACATTGTATTCGTGATCACACACAGGACGTCATTCCCGACAAAATCTTCTGTCACCTGCAGCATATTTGGGAGCTGGTCAAGCCCATCTTATGTGACGATGCTCCGGAAGGCTATCTACCAGAAGAGCTAGAAAATACTTCCAATGATACCAAGGAGACTTTAAGCTATTGTTGGCGAGCGCTCAAAGAGAGTAGCTTGTTACTTGGCGTCCTGATATCGTCGGAGTCGGCAGCTGTGAATCGAGATGAAAGGCTGGCAAAGTGGAGCACACTATGCTTCACTCAATTGGCAGAACTCAGGCATCGGGGAGCATTCTCAACAGTCGCCCAGACCTGGGTAGCTTGCTGCAACCGAGCACAGGATATCACAGTAGCAGATCGCTCTCAGCTGGATATCTGGTACTCTGATGTTCTCAGGATGCTTCAGTCCAACGTGACGATAAATACGCGCCGTTCTGCTGGACTGCCATCGCTGCTCTGTGGCATATTAGGAGCTGACAGATCAGGCAAGCTTATTGCCCGCGCCGTGGCAGACCTGGAGACTATTGCGCGTCTGGAAGTAGATGCCGCGTCAGCTGAAGAGGGGAGCCTGGCGCAGGTGCACGCGATGAACTGCTTCAAGGACGTCCTCAAGAACTCTCGACTTGCCGAGCAGTCTGAGCCGTTTCTTGCCAAAGCACTCCAATTATCTGCTGATGCCTTGCGCTCGGATGCGTGGGCTATTCGCAACTGTGGGTTGATGCTATTCCGAGCTGTCATCGACCGATTGCTGGGAACGAGCGATGCACACTTTGACGACGATGCAGCCACGCAGAAGCGAATCTCAACTGAAGCCTACCCGCAACTGCTCGACGTCGTTCTGTCGCTTCTCAAAGCGCCAGCCGACGGCACTACAACGCGATTCGAAGGCGTGTTTCCTGCACTACAGCTCCTACAGCTGACACGAATTCCAGCTGATCGACTCTCGGAAACCTGCGATGCCGTAGAGGCACTCACGGCAAGCCCCTCGTGGCATGTTAGAGACAAAGCAGCCCGCACGCTAGCATCTCTCACGACACTGAGTGATCTGGTTTTGCACCTCGACGAAGTACTCTCGCAAGGTGCCCTGCAAGAGAACAGAAGTCATGGCCTACAGCTGGTCACCAAGTACACAGTCCTGCGCACAGCGTCCGCGATCGTGAGGCCAGGAGGAGGAGAGGTTGACACTTCGACTGCGTTCTACGACTGCTCCTGTCTTGCGACCTCCATTGGCCGTATTCACTCTCTTGCGAAAAGTCCCGTCACCAAAGCGGCGAGCTTAGATGTTGTCCGTGCATGCTCCGACCTGCTGGTCAGTATCAACGCCACAACACGGCAAGAGCACGACCATTCTTCTTTGATCATGGCGCTCGATGCTGTTGATGCTACCGATAAGAACGCGATCGAGACATTGCGGCACATCCTGACTGATGTGTTGGACGGTCCTGCGTTAGCCGTTCTGCGCCAAGCCTGGTCACGTCTCGTCGCCCACTATCTGATGGCGGACACAAAGACCAACGGCGAGCCGCTGGCGCACTGCTACACGACGATCGTAGAGTTATTGCAGCGCGATCAAGGTGCCGTGCTACATTTCCTGCAAGCACTGCATCCTGCGAGAGTATGCAACAATACTCCGATGTCGGCCTTCGTCACTAAGGTGTGTGCCTATATCATGAGCAGTGACTCGGATATGGACCTGCGGTGTGTCGCTCTGAAGACGGTAATCGATCTCGCTGAATACGCTGGAAACACTGTCAGGCTGGGGATTTGTCGAGACTCTTTCCTCTTGGACAGTAATCCGAACCAGCATTACGCCGACCAAATGTTGCGAATCGACACCTTGCAGATGGACGGTCTTGTGGCACGACAGGAAGAGTTCGACGGGGACCTCATACAAGACATCTCGGGCTGGGCAGATGCATGTGTAGCTGCCATCAACGGCCATGGCATCTACACTCGTGAGGCTGCCGCAGAGGCACTTGGACAAGTAACAAAACTCTGGCAATACATCAGCACCGAGCCTAAACTTGCTGACTCGTTCCTTCAACTATGCCTCGCAGTCTACGACCTACTCAATGACGATGACGAGGACATTCGCCTGCTAGCCAGCGAGATCATCACGCAGATACTGGCTGCTGGACCGACGCGCGCCCCTGCCTTCGAACCTATAGTGGCCAGCCAGAGGCTCCTGGCATTCTGCATTGGAAGATGGCCAGACAGCCCAGGCTTCGTCGCTCATGCATTCCAACGGGCTTTCGATATCGCGAATGCAGAGACGGTTCCACGCTCAGTTGCGCGTCAACTTGAAGCCTCAACACAGAACAATACCGCTCTCTTCGCCGAAGAGAAGCAAAATCTCTACATCGATGAAGCGAAAGAAGTCCGCGTCTGGTCTCAAGTCCTTCAGAAGCTCTCTGTGCAATCAATCGACAAAGCCCTCATTGCCAAACTCGCCACGTGGGTCGATGAAGGACTCAACGCCCTCACTGCTCATTCAGAGAGCAATGCAGACGGCGCCCTGGGCTGGACAACAACAGAGCCTGAAATCTACGTTCTCGGCCTACAAGTCGTGTATGCTGTGGAACTACTCTTCAATCTCTCCGCAAGAGGCGCAAAGATTCCGTTACAACCTTCGGAGCTGAGGAAGAGGTTGTACACGCTTATCACTGCGCTTGAGAAAGCCGAGGGCAATTGTCTGTGGCGATGGGAAGCCGAGCGCATTTTGAGTGAATCGCTTTCGTTGAAGATATCCAGCGTTAGCGGGTTCATTGGGAAAGGATTGGAGGAGCATATCTGAGGGTGGGACGAGAGTGGAAGGTAAGTTGGTTTTGGTGCTTGTCACGAGGCCGCGATCGATGCTAGCAAGCAGTAGAATTTTCGTAGATTGCGTACATTCATGCAAGTCAATCACTGTGTCGAGTAAAGCTTGTCATGCGAGCGCTGCATGGTTTGCACGAAATTCAGATTAGCCAAAGCCAAGCTTGAGTAGCTGTCCTGCTAGTGTGCAGCAGTGAGGCTCACCTTTTCAGCTTTTGCCCAACTGCACCGAATACGTAAGGTCGCAGTTGAGCAGATGCCGCTGATCACTCAATGCACGGCGGCATCGGTGGACAACGCGAAAGAAGTCCTGGGCTGCAGAGCGAGGTGATGGGCACCTGAGCCATCTCTAGCTGTCCATCACGCTCACTTGCCCTCTGCCCGTTCAATCAATTTCTCTTCCATGCCCAGGATTTCGTACTTCGTCCTGTCGCCTTTCTTTTGTCCCCATATAATATCGCCCTGGAGATAGACGACCACACCACCCTTTCCAGTAGCGCTTGCCGTAATCCTGAACAGCGGTGCGCCACTTTCGGGATGTGCTTCGCGAAGTGGAACCATCATGAGATCCTCTTCAGCACACCAAGTTTCCACCACATCTCTGAAATCCGGCGCAATTTTGTCTGGCAATTGAGGTGCCGCAGCAGCTTGTGCTTCGAATTTCTTGCCGACCTCTTTGGCGATTGGTCGGACCGGTCCAGCAGCAGGAGCAGCGAGCTCAGAGACAGGAACGCCTTCATCCATGAGATCGAGAGCCTTGTTAACCATTTCATCTCCTTTCTGCCATTCTTTCGCGACATCCGGATGCTTGCTTATTTTCTCTGGAATCTGCTGCTTCCACCACGTTAGCCATTCGCCTACTTCCCCAATTATGGCCCCTTCAGAAGTCAGCCACATGTGCAAAGTGGAAAGCCATTTCGGGAAGAACTCGGCCACCAGAAGTCGCGCGAAGACTTCCGTTTTGAAATGCGGTTGCCATCGTAGGGTGTTCTCGAGGGGCGCCAGATCTTGGTCTGATGGGTCCACCTCGAATTCGAGCGATAAATGCCGGGCAAGCTTCGGAAGTAAATGTCGGACAAGAATGTGATCCAGCTCAGAATGGAGAACGTTGCGGAAGTCAGTGAGGCCAGGAAGTACAGTCGCGATGTCCCAATTGTCCAGAACCCTTCGTAATCGATCTTTGACGCTGGATAGTAAGCTGCCAGCGAATTTAGTATCGAGTTGATAAGGCGGAAGGTAGGGCAACCACGGAAAGAGCCATGTGTGTGGTGCAGCGTATTTCAGCGTGACTCTCTTGTGGTGGTGAGTGCGGACTTTTGGATCCCATGTTTTGAGTGCAGATGCGAGCTTCGGCACGATGAGCTGATCCATCAAGTGAGCATATATGAATGGCGGTAAAAGTGGCCGCCAGGATTCTACAAGCCTGACCAAAGGCGCGTGGTCGAGGACGTCCCAGTTCGTGATTGTGGTGCGTATTTTGGGCAGCCAGATAGTATAAATCATAGTTTCGTAAGATGAAGTGGCCTTTTGTCGTTTAGACCTCCCGTAGTCTTCGTCGAGCTCATTGACGTGCCGTGCAGTCACAACTTCGTCCTTTGTACTCAGACCGAGGAGAGACCGTAACTGAAGCAAATCAGATACCAGAAGATCGGGCTCTTCAATAGGATCCCATGCAGCTAAGCGTTTCTTGAACAGTGGGTACAAGGCGCCGACGGCAGCATCTCCGAGCTCGTATCGCTGAACATCATGTTTGTGGATCTCCTGAAGGTCTTTCAGCTTCGCGACTAGCGAGGCCCATTCAGACTCCGTTTCGCTACCAGTTACGCTGGAGATCATGGCCAGGCGCAAGTTCTCCACAGCCTCAACAACAGCCTGCATCCGTTCGACCTCGTCCTTCTGCTGATCTGCTTCGATTTGAATCTGACCTGCGCGCTCTTCAGCGTAGACCTTCTGCTCCTGAATGCCGTGCCAGGCTTCAATAAAAGCTTCCAGCTCCAATCGCTCGCGTTTGGCAATTTTCTCGGCTTCCGTGTCGGCCGTTTGGAACCCTGCTGGGGTCATGAGACCAGCAGCGCTCGTTAGAGTCTTCGTCTGGCTCCCAGTGGCATCGATAATCGAGCTCAGCATTTGCGGTGGCACATCTAATCCCGGCGCCGCGGCTTGAATGTCTGCTGCCGTCCTGTACTTCGTCTTCTGCTTTCGCGCAGCGCCTACACCACCCCCGCCCGGAGTACTTGTCCCGCTGCTCACGCCTTGAGACTTCTTCTTCCGCGCTCTTCGCGCTTTGCGCTCCTCCTCGCTGCTGTCCTCATACTGCTCGCCGCGCTTTTCTGCCGCCCGCTTTTGTTCCTGCTTGTACTGCTCCGTCCTTTCGCTCACGGCACCCACACCAGCACCTTGCGGTCGCAATTTGACTTCGATCGGATTTACGATACCCTCTCCTTCTTTGCCCAGGCCTGAGCCTTCTTTGTAGCCCATCTTGGCCATCATTTTCTGCGCAAATGACAAGCCGCCGCTGGCCTTCGGCGCCTTGCGAGGCCCAGCATCACCACCACCATCGTGCTTGCGCTTCTCCATGTTGCGGGAGCCTGGCCTGTCCGGAGCGAGGTCGCGATCAAAGTGGATATGAACTGGTGGAATCTACATGTATGCTAGATGGAAATTCTGACGCGAGTCATGCTCACATTCTAGATGCCTCAGGCAGCGATACCCATACCTTACACTTACGCTTACACTTACACTTACACTTACCTTACACTTACCTTACACTTACACTTTCCCGCATCAATCATCACGCCTGCACGCACCAAAATCAGCCTCGAAAAGCAAGACGGTGATTCTAGTGCATTAAAGCGGGTGCCCTTCTTCATCAGGAAGCGATTTCGTGATCAAGTCACCGCGCTCCGCTAGCAATTTGAACAGTTTTGTTGTTCTAAAGAAATATGGCACAGTTGTTGGTTCTGATAGCTGTGAACCACGGCACCACCACGCAGCTACCGATTTTGCTGCGAGAAAACTTGTTGGGGACGTATAAATCTCTCACAGCCCACTTGCACTAGTTCACAGACGTGGCCAGCTCTCGGGCGAGCACATCGGCCGTCTGTGCTCGACCAGCAAAGCATACCATCATGTCTCGACTTGGGCATTCTCGACCTCGCTCGCTTTTTCATAAATTGCCTCTAGAGGTACGCTTGCCAGTATACGAGCTACTGTACACTAACTCTCGGCCTTGCCCATCCGACTTGCTGGAAATCGGCCCGTTGCTCAACCTCTTCGAATCGTTCCCGGACTTATGGCACGACCTAGGCGCCTTGAGAAGCGCTCTACACAAGAAAATCGACATAAGTGCATTCCATTACCCACACGAGTCGACTTGCAAGCGAAATCTTCCTCATCCTCCACCACGGGCAATCTTCGAAGGGGCAGAGGACAAGATTTTTATCAGGCAAGCATTCTGGCAACCGCAACAGTGCTGCGATAGCACCTATCGTACACTATCCTACCTACGCTCGTCATTCGACATTCAAGATTTCGAGGTACTCGTCTGCTATGGATGCCTGGATTCTCAGCTGAGACACTTGTTGGATCAACTGAAAGCAGATTTTCAAAGTCAAGGTCGCAGACTGCTTTTGATCCCACAATCGCCGGCGGCGGCGAGATCGTGCGGATGTCCAAATGCGCCCAGCTTCCAGTTGGCTCCTTCATGGAGAGGCTGTGTGCCACTCAGCTTACGAAGTATTCCCCTGAGCCAGCCCGTTAACACTTTTTCGACTTGCAAAGGGGCTGACGAGTTCACCGAAATGTGGCTCCAGCGGTGCACAGTCGACCAATCGCGAAGCATTCAAGAGCGTGCAGCCAGATAAGATGCGTTCTGGTATGAGGATTCTTGTCGTTGTCTCCCGGAGGCTTCGAGGCAGCTGACTTGCTCAGAGTGCAGCACATCTTCACGACTGACGCCACTGCAGTCAGATCGCGCAGTGGCAACAGTGAATGAGATGTATATCAATACAGACATAACACAACACAACTGTCCTTAAACTCTCTTTCCAAAATCTTTTCATGTTCCACCCAAGCTAAGCTTTCCATCGTAACTCTTTCCAGGAACCCACAAGGCCACAGATCCAAGGACATAGAACAAGCGACATAGCCGACATGTCCGAACTCTCACAATCCGATGGCCCGTCAACGCCTGTCGAAGACCGCAGGCCCGTCTTCTTGGCAATCTCCATCACACTCTTTCTAGTTGCCACAGGTTTCTACGTCGCCCGGGTTGCATGGCGCGCTCAGAATCGCCTCGAGCAACGACACGTGTGGCGGGAAGACCTCATGTTGTCGATTGCATGGACGGCGATCCTCATCCAAACCATTCTCGGCGGAATGGCGGTCCATCACGGATTTGGGAAACGTAAGGCAGACACCCCATCGTCTTCTGTACCCGTTGCGCTGGAGTACATCTACCTCTACTGGATCTGTTTCATTTTGCTTGGGACCTTCACGAAATTGTCGTTCTGTTGTCTATACTTGCGGGTTTTCTCTGGGCATCGAAAAGTCAAGAATATCGTGAAGATAGTCTTGCTATTCACAATCATTTCTGGAATAGCTTTCACTTTGGGAACAGTCTGGCAATGCGTGCCTATCCAGGCAACTTGGAAGGATTGGAATGGCCAGCAAGAACCCTTCCCCGGAGGCACCAGACCTGAATGCATCGACAAGACTGCTTTCTTCTACAGCCATGCGTCATTCAATACTGGGCTGGACCTTCTCGTGAGTATCTTAGTAGGCAGATATCTGGAGTTTGCGGAAAGTTGCTGACTGGCATAGATCTACGCGCTGCCACTCTTTGCAGTCCATGCTCTACCCAAAGCACGTCCGAATAGATTCGGGCTGTTCACAATCTTCGGGCTAGGAGCCTTTGTCATCGCCGCATCTATTGCTCGCATGGCGTTTCTCAAAGACAGCACATGGAACACATCCGATCCGACCTGGGATGGCATGCCAGCTTTGACATGGATGGCCATCGAATCGAGTTTCGCTATGATCATTTGTTGTCTACCAGTCCTCGGACCACTATTGAGCGGAAAATTGCGGAAAGCCATGCCTGGCCTCATCCCAGCGTCATCCCGAGGCAGGCGTCCAAGTGCACATGACTGGTACGACTTCTCAGGAGTCAATCACGGATCCAATCCTGGTCTCGGACGCTTCACCAATATTCATGCCTCACCAAATGCTTCTCCGCTGAACTCATCATACGATCTCAGCGCACCACCGAAGCCGAATAGTAAGGTCGTGAGCAAGATCAAAAGTTCTTTGACCAGCTGTAGCCGTTCTTCGGCCAGCAGCGACGATCTTCGGTCTCCGGCGAGAGTGTATCACCCTCCAAAGATTGAGCTCGGTGAGATGTACAGACCACAGTCGTCGACCACGCATATTACGGATCTTCGGCAGAGTAATGCCTCTCCTGTGTGGAAGCACACAGCTCGAATGCACAAGAGTCAGCAAGACACACCTTCGCGCAAATTAGGCACGGGCGCCGCAGCGAGGGATGCACGACCGCGCCCACCTGAAGGAGGCACTGGGGATCTAGCGGAGTTCCTTCGAGCTGGGCCTCAGGCGTCCGCTGATGGAGAATCTGCGAGCGTGGGTTATGTTGGCAAGGGTAAAGGACGGGAGAGGCCGCGATGGAGTGAAGACGATACAATCGACTTGGCGGATTTTCTCCGCGAGGGGCCGCAGATAGCTACTGGAGGCAAGGGCAGAGCAAGTCCGGAGTCGTTCAATGGCCAGAGAGATCGGGTTCGAGACAACGATTCTTGATTTACGCGTGTTTTGTAGCATGAGTGCCATCGTCAATGAGCAGCCGATCGCATGAATTTCGCACAGCGCTTAGATGACATCAATGAGACCACGGTGAGTATTGGCAGCCCCATCGGTTTAGTTCCGTTTCAACCTACCACCGCTCGGAAGCAGTACTTGGTGCAGCGTGACTCAAGGCTTTCGAAATCGTGGCTCGCAGAGCACTCTCCTCGAGGACATCTATACCGGCGGCAGTCCTCACGGACGCAGATGCCCTTTCCTTTAGTGCTGCAGGATGCTCACCGTTTTCTAGTACGCTGACGGTTCCCCTCAGGACCTGAGTGACCATGGCGTGGGCCTCTTCGCGGTGCACGCCCGAACGGATCGCACCTGCAGCCAATGATTCTGCGATCAAAGCACACATTGCCGGACCAGAGCTGCAAAGCGCTGTCGCATTTGGCATCTGATCTTCTGCAAGATATACAGTCTTTCCAACACGTTTGAAGATCCAATCAACTAGATTTCTTTTCTCCTCATCAAATTCGGGTTCCGGCCTTGCAATGGCGGTCATGCTCTCGCGAACAGCAGCTGCAAGATTTGGTGCAGCGCGAACGATGATAAAATTGTTCCGCCTTTTCTCGTCATGATTTGACAGAACGTTGAGAAGCTGCGTCCGCGGAATCCCGGCCACGATGCTGATAAGCAGCTTGCCCTCCAATGCTTTACGCATGCTGTCCTCAGAGAGAATCGCTTTTGAAACACGAGACTTGCATGCAAGAAGAACGACATCTGCCTCTTTGACTGCAGTGACATTATCGTTCTCGAAAACTTGCACGTTGGCGTCAAGTTTCTCCAATGCAGCGTGGACTCTTTTTGCGCCAGTAGAGCTGTAGACGCACGCGTTGAATTTGGTGGGTATTTGTTGGGGTCCGTCATCAGTCGTTGGTGATTCAGTGTCCAGCGAGGTCAAAAGTCCTCTAAGAAAAGCTGTGCCCATTGTTCCGCAGCCAAGCACAGTCATCGTGAGTCCTTCATCTTGCGTTCGGAGTTCGGGCTTCATCCGCAAGAAAGATTTGTGTGCAGTATCTTGAGTAGCCAATGCGGCTTTTAAGATCCAGTCGGGTGCCAGGTCGCCGGACATGATGTTCGCAGAGACTGTGTTGTAGGTTTTGAGGTATTGTGGTGAGGTGAAGTCGTTAGGCTGCGATTGCGGTTGCCGTTGCCAACCTTGAGTCTTGGCGGTGTTCGTCACAACCTTCCACGGGCGTCCATCCAGCAGAGTCTTCCCACAACACCACACATTGCATCTCCAGATACTCATTCCGCAATCCGTATATGCCAGAGGCGGCCGAAGTCACAAGCACGATGCGCACCTGAAAGCGGAACACGCCGGCCAAATCGGGACCACAAACTGTTTCTGAAGTCAGTGAACTTGACCCAGCAAGCATTATCCTATTCGTGCAAGAGCCAGGTGCAGGAGGAGCGCGAAATTGTGGACAGTCTACTCAGATGGAAAGATGGTCACTTAGTGATACTGCAACATTGAGACGACTCCCACGTCCACGTGATTCTGGCATCTGGATGCTAGGGAGAGGCTGACTGGAAACGCTTGCTGGAGATTATATCGAAGCCACTTGCCGCGGGAACACTGGGGCCAACGCTATACGATACCTGCAGGACTCGCGTGACTGCGTGACACCAGCTTTCACACAACGCCATCGCGGCTCGCTAGGCATAAAGTTTGCCCACGCCACGAGATAGAGGTGGCCGCCGTGGCCATCTTGGGTTCTTCATCCAACGGCCCAGAATGCCTCCAACTTCGCTGGCCACTACTGGAGATGCTCCATTGTGTGGTTCCCAGGGAGCGCCGATAGTACCATGTCGCGAAGAAGTAGTGTCTCGAGTGCTAAATAGGAAAGGATGTTGAGTGTCAAAGGATGGGTATATGAGCCGATGGAAATCCAGCCACAGCCACAGCCACAGGATGACTGACCCTCTTGGCATCAGCTGATGCAAACCTTCTAGAACCACGACTCGCTTCATCTCGACATCCACAACAACAATATTGCTCTTGATTGGCTCTGCCCTGCCCTATGCACGCCTTCGACACGCTCTCAACACGCTCGGAGTCTCTCCCTCGGTATACGTAGCCAAGCCAGACGTCTCATATGTCGCTGCGGGATTGAGGGCGAGAGACACGATGCTTAATGGCGTCTCTCTATACTCGTCCGACACCACGGTCTAGATCCTACACAAAGAGCTGTCTAGTGATCAGGTGCGAAGAAGTAAAGGCCATCACACAGATTTGACGACTTCGATCGCTTCGCGCAAGGTCAAATCTTTCAAAGAAGCCCTAGCCCGGGGAACGACTCTGTTACCTGCCATGTGTCGCCGCGAGCAGTCGCAATGCCGTACTTGATCTCGGGAACAACTCCGATCAAGGCCATTGCAGCCGACTGCCGCCTCTGAAGAAGCGGAGCAGGCCATGCGGGATGGCTGCGGTGTGACCATCTCGTTTCCGCACAACGCGTGCCAATATGCACTTTGTCGCGTGGCATGACCCGGCTACAAAGTAGCTCACTAATAAGCTCGTTTCGTTCGCGACCCAAAGTCTAAAATCGTGGCGAGAAGGTGTGAGATCTGGAACCACTCTGGTCCGCCACGCATCATTGTGCAATGACCGCAAGAAGGTTGTGGACGGCGATGAGCTGGATTGCTCAGTCGCAAGACCGCCTTCGCGTGTGTTGGTCTGGGCTTTGGAAGCGACACGACACCGCATTTGAACGCCTCTAGCGTGTGTAGCTTCTACTTTAGCGATTGCTGCACAAATATACCGCCTGCACCGTGAAGCATGACAGTCAAACAGAAGCTTCGTTTAGCTGGCACATACGGCGTCGCCGACACCCCTTTTCAGTGCGCTGCCGGCCTCTGAGCGAACATCTCGTCCTATGTAACGGTCGCCTCGCCGGTACTCGATAGAGGATTCTGCTAGGTTCTTCTCCTCTGCACTTTCGATCACAGACAAGATGCTGTCGCGCTGGCTAGTGGTACTGCTGGCCTCTAGCCTATGCCATGCCTCCCCGGTCTCCTTTTCCGAGTTTCTAGCTCAGGACAGCAACTCCGGTCGCACTCCAGAGATGTGAGCATTTCCCTGCGTGAAAGGAGTCTCGCTCTCACTACACCGCATGCCGCGTCTGCGAGCATGCCTTGGACACCATTCTCGCCAGCACTCCCTCCACTCCAGTGTCGATCATCTGCTAACTCCTCTTAGACCTCGACTAAAGCCTACAGTGCGATGGGATCGCCAGTTGGATGATTGGAACGACCTTATCCCCCAAACTGCCCAGCAGCTCTACTTCGGATCCCCAGACCCATTAGAGAAGCACCAATTCGCCAGACTTAACGGCCAATTTCACTGGGAGAGCAGTTGTTCTTGAGCATTCTATATTCGTCAAAGACGTGCGCTGCTCGAAAAGTGCCATAGACATCACTTTTACGGAGAAATCAGCATTCACTATGGTTGCGCAGGAGTGGCAGGCTGTAACAGACTTCATGCTTGTTACGAACTCTGACACCTGCGGCGCACTGTTCGAGCAGCTCAGTTTTTGGGACGTCTCCACCTTGACCTTCCAGCAGAAAACTCTGACTGTGCGGGCTGCCGTCACCAAAGAGCATGACATTGGAGGCGTTCTGTCCCAGGCTTCTCTCTCGTGGGGCACTTGGCAACCTGGCCCCGCTGTGAAGAACTCTCACTCCAACGCTAGTCACGCTCGGCTCGCACGTCGAGGCCTTGGGGACAGATTGAAGCAGTTCGGAAACGCCCTCATTGAGGTCGGAAAAGATCTGGGCAGCGCAGCTGTGACCGTGATGGAATACACTCCAGTTTACCAGGCCGGCAAATATGCCATTAACAAAGGACTGGAGCTCTGGAACCCAGAATTGAAAACGACGATTCCGGTCGACATCAAGCCAGGAGACGATATGCTTGATAAGACTGGTCGCCCACCTGCCAAGTGGGCAAGACCTTGGAAACTATTCGATGTCAAGAAAGGCCAGCGCATCAAGAACGTCGAGATGGAAGCAAACCTTGGTCTTTACTGCGTGGATTGCCATATCAATGGACAAATCCATGTGGAGGGGCGTGCACAGTTTTCAACCGACGGCATCAAGAGCCTCTACGCCGATTTTGATGCCGACTTCACTGCACAAGTCGCTCTCGGCCTAGTTGCAGATGTAAGCGACTATCAGATTGTCTTGTTAATTCGCAAACTGACTTTGATCTTCAGGGCAAAGTAACGTACAGCGACGAGACCAAGTTGTTTAGTAGACACATCCCCAAGATCGGCTTCTCGATCGACAATCTTTTGATCGTTGGTGCTTTTATCGATGCTCGTGTGAAGTATCAAGCAGAACTCAATGCCAACGGGGATATTATGGCAGGCGTAAAGATGACTTCGTGCAAGTTCAAGACAAGAATCGACTATGTCAACAAGGAAAAGAGCGAGAAGCCCACATTCGAGCCGAAGTTCGAGAGTATTTTCGATGCTAGCGCGGACGTCGTCCTCACAGCAGGCATCAGTCTACCCCTTTCGATCGGCGTGGGAGTCGTGATTGAGCCACTGAAGAAACTCGGCAAAGGTGGAGATTACACAGTCACCCTAACGGAACAGCCAGGCGTCAATGCTCGAGCCCAGTACAGCATCAGCACAACACCGCCTCCGACGGACGGTGGCGATGGCGATGGAGATGGCGACGGAGGGGAGGGTGGTGGCGATGGCGATGGCGATGGGGGAAATGGTGAAGAGGGCGGTGGTGGTAGCGAAGGAGAGGGCGGCAGTGAGAAAAGAGACCTCGTGGTCGTAAGAGATGGCACGGAAAACACTTGCAATGGCATTGATTGGGATCTCAAATGTGAGTGAACCGACCACTGATCCGCCAAGTGACCGCACACTGACACATTCCGCAGTTCACAACCTCGTGTTCATTAATATCTTTGCTGGATTCCATCAGATCAAACTCCACGAATTCGAGTCCAAGATCGCGGGCGGATGCATTCCATTGAAGAACAATGCCAGCCCCAAACGGGCTGAGATAGGGGCGAAGAGAGCGATCAAATCGCTTCGAACTCGCGAGGAGACATGGAACGACGCAGACTTCAACTTCGTGAACAGTTGGGAGAACGAGTTCGATGCCAGCGAAATTGCAGCTTTTGAAAAGCTAGCGGATGAAGCCACAGATGCTATTGATGAAGCAGATGTGGAATTTGACGGCTATGCCGAGGGAACGGATTTCATTATGATCAAGGACTACACCAACAAGTACCAGATCATCCAGGACGCGAAGGGCTTCCTCGGAGTCGGAGCGGCTACCGCACAACCAGTTCCGGGTTCTCTCTGGGCAGAATGGGATGGCATCCTCATGACCGACTATCTCGAGCGAGAACTGAAGTTCAATCCTAAGAACTTGAGGACGCTTGGCTGGAGTGATATAACACTGGGCGAATCAGGTGTAGACGTGAAGAGGTCGGAAGCCTTGGCGTTCGTGCCTGCGAAGACCAAGAACAAAGACCGACCCTATGTCTATGTTGGCGAGGTAAGAGCGAAGAGAATCTTTTCATGGTACACGCACATGCTGACGATCGTTACAGACCCTTGCTGGCAAGGCCTACAATCTTCTGACTTGTTTCTATACCACTGGGGGCAATCGCTTGTTCCTCGTGTCGAAACCAAAGACTGCTACCAGGAGCTTGAAACTGGCACAGTCGCGGCTGACTGGCGGCAAGATCAAAGATTGCTACGTGCAATCGTGGATGGTCAAGCCTGAGGATGTGGAGATCTGGGCATGAGTCTACGATTATTGAATGATTTGTATGATCAATTATTGACGTAGAAACGATGAGCATGAGCCTTGTTTGCCAACCTAGATTGTATTGTGGTCTACGCAGACCTGTCTTGGCAGTTCGAAGGATTCGTTGCTTTGTCATGTTACGGGAATTCGGGCTTTCGGGGCCTCAGGCAATCCATGTGCGACGGTCGCCAGTGTTATTGGATCTATCAGCAGGGCTTTGAAGTGGAACATGAGAGAGAACATATAAAAGAACGACATCATGTCGTCTACGTCGATGCATCATCAAGCAATCATCAGCAGTCGACAGTCACGACAGTTAATATTCTTCGATCTCGTGATTCTAGCAAGCACCATACAGAATGGCATCAACAACGACCGTTCTGGAGAACATCAGGCGAGTTGTGCAAATCACAATCGACTCTCTGAACGCATGGGACTATGAAACCATGATGGCAGTCCGATCCAGCGACTTCGAATTCCGAGCCCTTCCGTCATCGCTCGAACAAAAGGTGTTGAACTCGGATGAGTTTCGAGCCCTTTGGCATAATCTACTGACCCCGACTTTCAAATCATTCAAGGTAAAATCACATAACCACAAGTGATAGCTGAAATTCTTCGACCATGCTGACACGTGTCTAAGATCATTCCCTCGCAACGAATTTTCGACGCCGAGGGTAAGAAAGCGATGGTATACAGTTCGCTCAAGATCACGATTCCCAGTGGACGAGAGTTTGAGTATGATATGATTCAGATCATGAGTTTCAATGAAGATGGTAGTCTGATGACGCGCTTGGAGGAGTTTTTCGACAGTAAGGCGTATCTTGAAGTTTTGGAGAGTGTTCAGAACGGTCATGGGCAGTAAGCCTGACGTAGCAGGATGACTATCAGTGAGCGATTGTATTTGTCGAAGATGTATAATAATTCATGTTACTGAATGCAGTCTCTGTTGCTGCAACGATCCCACAGTAAGGATTGGGGGTCAATTCAGGTTCCATCTCTCCATCTCTGAATGTACGTAAGCAACAAGCAGTCACAATAGGACGGAAGAATTGACCCACAGCATTCACAAGTCAAGATCTTGTCCTCTTGTTCAAAATAGGCAAACTGGGTCTACTCGTGCTACTATTGCACAAGATCACCACCCTAAGTGTAACCAAGAAGCTTGGCGAGAGGAGAGCTCGGTCCAATGCGCGCCGACCCTGCATCCTGCAAGACGACATCACAGTACTGTTGTCACATGCATATAGAAAAGTGCGAGGGAGGCATTGAGAATTGTTTTTGAGATCCTCCTTGAGCGTTCGTCGAAAATGTTGTCGAAATCGATCGTTGGCCTATCTCTGGCATTCGCAGCCCAGGCCAAATACATCGTGCCTGGAGGAAAATGGCTGGATACTGAAGGCAATTTTGTTAATGCACATGCTGGTGGTGTTACGGTTAGTCATGAGGATAACAAGTTTTACTGGTTTGGTGAACGGAAGACGGAGGAGCAACCAGAAGGTGGTGGTGTTTCGGTGTACAGCTCTGATGACCTCGGGACATGGGAGTACCATGGACTGGCTTTAGGTAAGTTCGTCGATGCGTACTTCAAGACGCTGGATTGAGAACGGTGCTGACTGAGAACTTTTGATCAACAGAGCCGATCGAAGGTCATCCATACATTGGACCAGAGCACATCATTCAAAGACCTAAAGTGGCTTGGAGCGATCCTGCGCAGCAATACCACGTAAGCTGCCCTCCGAAATCATGATTCAGTCCAAATAGCAGTATACTGACTCCTCTTTCAGATGTGGTGGCACGCCGATAACAGCACTTACGGCTGGCTTCTCCAAGGCTTCGCAACATCCTCCAACATCACCGGTCCATATACTTTCGTCGACGCCATCGCACCTCTAGGGAACTGGTCGCAAGACTTTGGCATGTTCACCGACTATAAAGACGGCAAGACCTACGCTCTGTACTCAAACGGTGACCGCCGAGAAGGTCGGGATGTGTACCTGACCAGTTTCAACGACGAGATCTCGGAGCTAGACGAAGTCGTGTTCCGATGGGATAAATTCGATCTTGAAGCGCCGACGATCATCCAGACCGAGACCAGTTACTGGGCGTTGATGAGCCATAAGACTGGATATCGTCCAAATAGTGAGTCTCTGAACCCACGCGAACACTGCGTGATGCTGATAATTGTGACAGACGTCGTCGCCTTCCGAGCCGACTCCCTCGCTGGTCCGTGGTCGCAACCATTCTTTGTCTCGGAGCCCTACACCAGAACATACAACTCCCAGTCCGGCTTCTCAATCCGCATCAATGGCACTGAACAAACCACATACCTGTACCTCGGCGACCAATGGGATTCTCGCTCGGTCTGGGAGAGCCGATACATCTGGCTTCCAATGCAGATTTGCGAAGAGAACAAAACGCTCGAGCTCGAGTGGCATGATGTATACGATCTCGATGTTGAGAAGGGTACCTGGAAGCCTGTGGAAGGAGAGACCTACTACGGCAAAGATGCAATTGTTGAAGGAGATGCTTTCAAGCAAGAAGCAAATTTTGCCAGTGGAGGTTTGATCGTGACTGGTATCTCTGGAAACGAGAGCACTGTGACCTTTGAAGGTATCGAAGGCAGCGGTAGTCCTCAATGGGTCTCCTTCTACTACCAGAACACAGACGATATGGGCTTCGGTGACCAGCCAGCTGGTACTCCGGATAGAATTGGTGGGACTTGGGTTCTGCGACGCATCAGCAGTGTTATTGTGAACGGAGACGAGACAGAGGTGCATGAGCTGCGACAGCGCGACTCTCACAAGAGTATCATCTTGTCGACGCCACTGTTGTTGAAGTTGAATGAGGGAAGCAACAACACGATTACAATTGGAGGGTTGTCGAATGGAAACGGGACACTGGGTGCCGATATCGACCGAATTGTGGTATATCCCCCAGAGACACAGCTTCCGCCGGAGTATTGAGTTAGGACTAGCATCTCTTCTCTGCTTCTAATGCAGCGAGGATGAAGGCGCTTGTGCCGATCAAGCTGTTCATCACAGTTGGTCTGGTCACATAGTACTTCAATACTGTTAGCGTCAAGTACAAAATCAGTACAGCAGAGTGCACTCACAGTGTAATCCACATCGCCACTTAGAGAAGCCACAGAACTCGTGCCATTTAGGTTAAAGTTTCCATCTTCTTCAGTCACATAGTATCGCCTGATGGCTTGGAAGAGGCCAAGTCCCGTGGTTTCAGCTCGCTGTCTGAGAGGTTCGTATTCCAGCCATCCCGATCTGGCCCCTTTCAGCATTGAATACGCCGTCATCAAACTCGAGCTTGCTTCAACAAAGTTGCCAGTCACACTTTCATTCGGCCGATCGACAACTTGCCAAACCCCGTAGCCTCCGCCCTCCACGGCCTTATCGCTTGCATCCAGCTGAGCAACGATAAGATCATGATAATAGTCTTTGAAAGTCTGCGCAGCGGTGGTGTTGGAATTTTCTGTCAGAGATATAGTGTTCACAACTCCAAGAGTATACCAGGCCTGTGAGCGACTCCAAACAAGGGGACTCGCTCCATTCTTAGAATTCTTCGCCCACGCGTGGTCTTTCGTCGGGTCGTAGCCATGAACGTAGAGACCGTCTTCACGTTCGCAAATGCTACGGAGGATCCTGAGTTGCTGCAAAGCTGCGTCTTCTCCAAAATTCGTGGCGTCCTCTGTGAAGTTGAACTCCTGCGACAAAATGACAAAAGGCGCATATGAGAACATGCCGTCCAGATAGCTGAGATTATGATACGCAGATAGATTGGCCTGATTGTCGTAGTACCACAACCCTCCATTCTCGTTGCGCTTCTGGTCGATCACGGACTGCTGGAGAGCTTGGATTGTTGGGATCATAGTCTCGTCTTTGGTCTCGTTGTATAATTGAATCATGGCCGTACCGATGGAAAGACGGTCGAGCACGATTTCGGTATTCTTGGTAGCATTAGAAAGTGTTCCGTTTGCGCTGATGACGCTGGTTTCCAATATCTCCTGCCATCTTTGCTTCTGGGTTCGATCGCTTGTAGCAGCAATGCTCTCACGGAGTGCTTGTTGGAAGAAACCCAATTCGAGCTGACCTGTGGCAGCATTGGTGGCCTCGAGCCCTTGCCGTCGCGCAATATTGCTTTCCAGCATACGGAACGCCAAGTCGCCGCCATAGGGACATTCATTGTGATGCGCAGTGCTCGAGCCGAGGATGAGTGTCAGAAGCGCCGCCGCTCGTGATATGGTGAGCATCTCGAATAACGGCGCAGTGACTGGCACTCGAAGCGCTGGGAATTTGCTGCTGAGGCATGACTGCCTCTTACGAGAGGGATGTCGTCGTCTCACGCACTGGCACTAGTGCAGAGGTTCATTTGCAGATCATCGCTGACATCGGCATCATCCCCCGTGCCAGGCACACCACTGACACCGTCCGGACACCGCGGATATGTCATCGTGCCGCGCGTCGCTGTCGGTGAGATTGTAGACTGCTGCGCATATGCGATTCTCTCGCCCAGTCGACGATGGCTGATGTCCGTCATCGAGAAGTTTCGTGGTATTTGGTGTCTTGGTGACCAATACAGACTGTCATCTCGGCGTGTGAGGTCGGTGTCATCTCCAGGAAGCATCTCGGCCCGAGATCAGCCGAAACATGGCGGGTTTTCCTTCTTCTCCAGCGAGCCACTCCTTTCCATAACTCTTCACGCAATGCGGCTCCATCGCCTGGACCTGTCGCTCGGTCTCCTACCTTTACTGCAAGCGTCGCTACCGCTCGTTAGGGCCACTTCGTCTCGATGAAGAGAGACAAGTATGCCCTTAGTCCGCCCCTGGCCCAGCCCAAATCCCAGCAAGCTATTCTTCGTTGTCCTCTTTCGGAGAAAAGAAACAACCTAGTAAGCATCAAGCCTTGAGAAGCTCGTGTCGTGTCGATCTGGAATATCTTGTGCTTGAGCTATGGGTGGGCATACCAGAATAAGAGCTGTCTACATAACGAGAGAGCTCAGCACGACATGAAGTCATTAGCCCACACTGGCTTCGATCACTGCGAGCTGCCTGTCGATATGAAGTTGTCACTGTCAATCTTCAGCGCCGCCTTCATGGCCTTCACATGCACTCGCGCTATGCCCACCGGAGACCATGGGTGCGACGCGTCGAATTGGCAAAGTTGTCTCGCGAAACAGCAACATCCGCACATGAATTGCAACATCTACAATCGCACGTCGAAATCGCTCATCCACATGTTTCGATTCGAAGAATTAAGTCAAATGCGTCTATAGGTAGCTGTTAGCCACTGTACTTATGGCGATAGAGCACGAACAAAACCGCCGCTTCACACGCTCAAGGTCTCAACTTCAAGTCTTACCAGCTTGAAACCACGGAACAATCTGCACTGTAGGATGAGAGCATTGAGGTCGCATCTCTCACAGTACCTTCATTGACACATTCTCAATGCAGATTGGACCTTGTCTTATTCTTGTCGATCAGTGTGTTGCTCGCGGGTTTGGCACGGAAATGTGCAGTCCTGCAACTCAAAAAGCAGAGTCAGCCGGGAATTGTCATCCTCGGCTTTGCCGCCCCGCTCTGGCGGCTTCACCTATTGTATACTTCTAGACCGCTCTATACAACCATCGTCTCTCGACTCATTGATGTTTTCTTGACGACAGTATTTGATGCAATCACCGGAATAGAGAGACCTTGCATGACGACAGCTTCAAAATGTCCGAATTACGATATGATGGTCAGGTTTGCGTGGTCACTGGCGCAGGTGCCGGCCTAGGCCGAGCATACGCTCGCTTCTTCGCAGCTCGTGGAGCCAAGGTCGTTGTCAATGACCTGGGCGGCTCATTCAATGCGAAGACGAACGAAAGGAGTGGTGCTGTAGCCGATCAAGTTGTCGCTGAGTTGAGGAAGAATGGCTATACAGCTGTGGCCAACTATGATCCCGTCCAAGAAGGCGATAAGATCATCAAGACTGCCATTGATAATTTTGGTCGCATCGACATCCTGGGTAATAACGATGTAATCAGTTGTCTTGTTCATAATGCTAACATCGCTTCATAGTCAATAATGCCGGAATTCTGCGTGACATCACGCTACGAAAAATGTCAGACGCTGACTGGGATGTCATTCACGATGTCCATTTGCATGGTGCCTTCAAGACTACTCGCGCAGCATGGCCGTATTTCCGTAAACAGAAGTACGGTCGCATCATTCAGACAACGTCAGCTTCTGGCTTGTTCGGCAACTTCGGCCAGTCAAATTATGCTTCCGCCAAATTCGCTCTGGTTGGTTTGGCCGAGACGCTTGCGAAGGAGGGAGCCAAATACAACATCCTGACTAACGTGCTTGCCCCTGGCGCAGCGTCCCGACTTACTCAAACCGTTTGGCCGAAGGAGATGATGGATATCATGGCGCCCGAATGGGTTGTGCCGCTCGTTGGCTACCTTACGCATGAAAGTTGCCGTGAAACCGGATCCATCTTCGAGGCTGGTGCTGGTCACTTTTCGAAAATTCGATGGGAACGTTCCAAAGGAGTATTGCTCAAGCCTGACGAGAATCTGTCCGGACAGCATATCATCGAAAACTGGAAGAACATAATCGACTTTACTGATGCAGAACATCCCAACCAGTCAGCAGACATTATTAGCCTGCTCAAGACCACTGCCGGTCTTCCATCTAATAAGCCGGTCTCTAACGAAGGGCTAGGCTTGAAAGGCAAGATCGCACTTGTAACAGGAGCGGGAGCTGGCCTGGGTCGAGCATATGCGATGGAGCTAGCCAAGCACGGAGCTGTCATCGTCGTCAATGATGTTGTCAATGCTGGAGCTGTAGCGGAAGAAATTCGCAAAGCCGGCGGCGATGCTACACATTGTGACATCTCTGTAGAGCAAGGCGATGCTGTCGTTAATTCTGTGCTCCAGACACATGGCCGCATTGATATTCTCGTGAACAACGCAGGAATCCTTCGCGACAAGGCGTAAGTTGATGAAACCACACTCAACAAGAAGCCAGCACTTTTGCTAACAGATCGCAGCTTCGCGAATATGACAGATGACATGTGGCATCAGGTGGTTAGTGTCCACCTGCGGGGCACATACAAGACAATCAGAACTGCTCTTCCGCACATGGTGAAGCAGAAGTATGGCCGCATCGTGAACATTACATCCACATCAGGCATCTACGGCAACTTCGGGTACGTTCAAGCCACCTTCGCATGAGAACTGTGCTAACCATGAGACAGTCAAGCCAACTATGCTGCAGCCAAAGCCGCTGTCTTGGGCTTCACCAAGGCCATTGCACGAGAAGGCCAAAAGTACAACGTGACGGTGAATGTTGTAGCTCCTGCAGCCGGAACTAACATGACCCGTACAATCTGGCCAGAAGAAGACGTTCGAGCAATGAAATCAGAATATGTTGCACCACTTGTCGCGGCCTTGTGCAGCGAAAAGCCGCCTGCAACAGGAGGCATCTTCGAGGCAGCTGGCGGATGGTTTGCACACACTAGATGGAATCGTGCGCGAGGCATGGACTTTGACTTCAAAGCTGGTCCTCCAACCGTCGAGGCTGTAGCAAAGGTGAGATTACTCCAGACGCTCAGATCGCACTTCAGAGACTGACAAAATTGCAGGCCTTCCCCAAGATTATCGCTTTCGACAAGGATGCCGACTGGCCAGAATCTCCACAAGACGGCAACAAATACACTTCGGGCATGGCAGTGAAAGCCGCTGGCCTAGACGACAGCAAGGAGTCGCGTGCCAAGCGCGGATATATCGCCAAAATCCTCGAAGCCACTCAAGCAAAATCCGAACTATCCACATACACCTACGACGACCGCGACGTAATCCTCTACAACCTGGGCATAGGCGCCAAACGCACCGATCTCGACCTCGTCTTCGAAGGCTCCGACAACTTCTCCGTAATCCCCACCTTCGGCGTCGTCCCAACCTACTTCGCCAAAGCCCCCTGGAATCTCCAAGACATCGTCCCCAACTTCGATTACCGACAACTCCTGCACGGAGAACAATACCTCGAAATCCTCCAATGGCCCATCCCCACCGAAGCAACCCTCGAAACAGACTTCAAACTCATCGAAGTCATCGACAAAGGCAACGCAGCAATCGTCAAACGCGGCAACACAACCTTTGACAAATCCACCAAAAAGCCCATATTCTACAACGAAGGCACAATGTTCATCCGCAAATCTGGCGGGTTCGGCGGCCAACGTACACCTTCCGACCGCGGAGCCGCAACAGCAATGAACAACCCTCCATCCCGCAAAGCAGATAAAATCATCGAAGAGAAAACCTCCGAAGATTTGGCAGCTATCTATCGTCTCATGGGCGATCGGAATCCACTTCATATCGATTCGAAATTCTCCAAAGTCGGAGGATTTGAGGTGCCGATTTTACATGGTCTGGCGACGTTTGGGATTACAGGGAAACACATTTTCCAATCGTATGGTGCGATGAAGAGTTTCAAGGTGAGGTTTGCGGGTGTCGTGTTGCCGGGTCAGACGATTGTGACGGAGATGTGGAAGGAGGGCGGGAAAGTGATTTATCGGGCTAAGGTGAAGGAGACGGGCAAGCCTTGTATTTCGAATGCGGCGGCGGAGTTTTGGGATGGGGCGGGGAAGGCGAGGCTGTGAGGTGGTGGTTTAATTGTTCTTTGAATACCTAAGTCGTCGCGCGGACAATAAGTTGAGTGTTGAGTCGCTGGAGCAGAGTGAGGAAAGGTAGCAGCGTCTGAATCGTGATACCTCTGAAAGGGCACCAAGACTCTGAACGAGCTGAGGACAAATAATAGTTTATTCTCATTTTGGAGAAATCGTTACATCATGTTCGTCATCGCTCACCGAAAGTTCTCTACATATCTTCCGCTACTGTAGAAACAGCCTCATCTACGCCTTGGGAACCAGCTCGAAATCATCGAACCCCAGCGAAATACGATTGACACCGCCACAGGTGACGCGACCTTGCAATTGAACCTCAACAGGCTGCAAAGCGCCTTCGCTGCCAGCATTAAAGGGTCCGACGTCGAATGGCCCAGGACTGCGATCTCCATCGGACGGAAAGTTATAGTCTGAGGACCATTGCCCAGTGCCGAATCGATACTTGAACGAACATGTCACCGCATTCGTATTGATCGCTTTGAGCTTGAAGTTGAGCTGATAGACCTGATTAGGACAAGGTGAGACCGTAGTGGAAATTCCAGCGCTCTCGATATTCTGCCAGGCCATGAGTAAAACTCCAGTATTCTTGATCTCGCCGCAAGTCTTGGTCCCCGAGACTGATCTCTCGACTCTGTCATCGCAATAGCTCCACCAATCTGATCCGCCTTCGAAGTCGGCGTTGCGGAAAGGATTTGGGGAGACGCATTTATCGGGAGGTGGGTTGAAGCATTGTCCTTCGTAGCAATATCCTGAAGCGCAGACATTACCGCAGCTACCGCAGTTCTTCGGATGGGTTTTCAAATCCAGGCAACGGTCTTTGCATTGATCTTTAGGACAGACGCAACTGCCAGATTTGCAGGATGCTTTGTTTGAGCATTCACGACCGCATGCTCCGCAATTCTTGACGTCGGAGCCGAACATGGAGGTGCATGTGTAGCCTTCGCCTGACCGGCCGGTACAGAGTCCACCACCAGAGCAGTAGCAACCACACCGAGCTGCGTTGGCTTCATAGAATGCATCGCGACCAGTGGGCAAGTTCACGGAGAATTCGTAGAAATTTGCTGCTTTGATGCATGAGAGGTAGACCTTGACCACTCGTTAGTGCTGCTTTTTCACACTTCACCTGCTGCGAACACGGGACGAACTTACCGGATAAGAGTACCAGTTGTTCAAATAGTCGCATCCGCGTGTACGCATACAATTTCCAAAATCGGCATTACACTGTTCATAAGTGCCGCTTTCACAATTGTCAAAGCACAGATCATGGTCATCGCAGCAGGTTCCAAAGCTAAAGTCCGGCACGAAGTCGAAACCATTGGCAGCTCCACAACCATTTTTTTCTGCCGCTCGTGCCCCCGGTCTGACCTTGGCCACAAGTCCGGGTGGCGAGTTGGGACATCGTGGAGCGTAGCCCTCCGTGTATTTGCTCCGGCGTACCTTTCGCGCCTTTGCAGCTGCAGCGGCTCTTTTGAGTGGATATGTCACCATCTGCTTGTTGGACGTGCCAGCAGTGAATCGTGGGCTGCCATTGACGATTGCCCATACGTACGATGTGGTACCCTGAGCGACCGTGATCCGCCCTTTGCAGTCCAGTCCAAAGATGGAGGTGATAATTCTTTGGCCATTTCGGGTTTGCTCGGTAGCGCCAGTAGAGGAGCCAGTCAACACAAGTGCTCCTTTCGATGTCTTGGCGAGGTATTGCGGCGTGCTGCCGGCGACGACGATATCATAGACCCCATTGGGAGCATTAACAGGCTTGCTGAATGAGAATGCTTGGAGGACGAGTTTATCAGCTGGACCCAATGCCTTGGCTTCAGCTTCGGAGGTAGGCGTTGGGAAAGGCACGATCCCGACCCGAGTTCGAGAGACGAGTGGCACGAAGCTCGAGTCCAAGATGTTGAACTGCTCATTGCTACTAGGGTCCATCATGCAAGGTAGCTCTGGAAGGCCCGTCTGCGAGGCAAGCAGACCCTCTGCCAGGGGTGCCGAACCCATGGCAACGATCGATGGCAGCGGTTCATCGTCATATGTGTATCCAGCAATGAAGCTCTTCGCATCGGTCGGAAATGTGACTTCGGATGAAGGTAGTGGAGGGCTGTCTGTCGCCTGGATGTTTGGGTCTGTGATTGTGCCACCGATATCGATAGGAGCTGGAGTGCCGCCTGAAGGGTCACCGCCCGTCGGCGTGGTTGTCACAGCAGGAGGTGTCAACTTGACAGGGGCACAGATACGATCGTAGTATTTGAGTGTCCCTTTCGATGTCTTGACGAAGGCCTGTCGACTGGTACGTGTCAGTGGTGCACATTCATGACAACTACCTGGTTACTTACACTGGAGAGCTGTAGTGCATACAGTAACCGCCGCCAACAGCATAAATTTTGCACTTGCTGTCACCAGCGCATCTCGTCCCGCAAGCAGCTGCTGTGGTCAAAGACCGCGTCTTGCTCCGAAAATACGGTATCTTGATTGCGATTCCCGTTGTACCGCAAACGTCTTGACCAAGCGCAAATGGTGCCAACGCACCAAACACGAGCAACGAACAGAGAAGCTGCATCGTTCCGAGCGTGGATGAGGTGCCGATTCAACAGGAGGCAACTAGCACTGGCATATCCTATACCATATACTGTACCACACCCATCAGCCAGCCACAGTCTCCAGAGCGGTCACGCCACTCGGACGACGAGGTGGCAGCCATCATGAGCTTGCACTGAAAGCCAATCCTTGCGTTTGATTCCAGGATTTTGGTGGCACTTGCCAAAAATTGGAAAAGGTCAAGAAGGAGGCTGAAATTGCGGCGTAGCCTAGAATGTGACAGAGCACAGTGACTTTCGCTCAGCCGTCCAGAACGGTTAGCGCCTGCGAAGCTGCGGGAAGGGCCCAAAAGTTAAGTACGGCAGGTGAAGGAACCTGTTTGTTCGCTGGTAGTTGATTAGTATTGTTGTTGACGGCGGCAATTTAGAGGACCGATTCTCTAGATTAACCGTACCACGATCACGCACACAGTCGGTCGCACGACTTTCTGCCAATGTTTTTCCGTGTTTCGAGGACGCAGCAGCCTGCAGTGACTAAGTTTCGAGCTCTACGCCACCAGCTTAGATGCCAAGAAAAGAGTCAGCGAAAGCTAAGAACATGGCGCTCCACGTGTGCAAAGCGTGTGCGTGTTATGCTTTCTTCAAGCGACACGCGATTCTCTTGGTCAAAGGTGTAGTACGACATCCTGAACGGAAGTCTCCAGCACGTGTTTCGACCTCTTGGCAAGAGAGTGCATGCAAAGTAAACATTACATTTCGCTATTCTTACGCAATAACAAAAGCACTCTCTCTAAAATGACTTCAGCACCCATCGCCAACAAAACACTCTCCATCTAGTATAATAACGCGTTCAGATCCCACTCTACCATCGCCCCTCCCACCATCCCTCCCTCAAATCCCACCTCTCAGCCGGAAACCTCTCCTCAAACTCCCTCTTAATCCTCTCCCCAAGACCCACCTCACCCCTCTCTCCCTCAACCCACCTCCCCAACCCTTCACAAAAAGCCACCATAAACTCCCCACAAACCTCCACATCCGTCGGACACCACTCCTCTAACTCCTCCCTGCTCTCAACCCCATCCGGCCCCAGAATCTCTGCGCTCTTCACAACTGGTAAATTCACCAGAGGTCTCAACAAAGCCTCAAAGACCGTCAGAGAAGAATCATCTTCGGGATTGTAGTGCTGATCTGAAGATTGACTTCCTATCCTGGCCAAATAGTGACCGGCGGGGAATCCGAAGGGAGATAAGCCAGCGTTTTCACTCCAGTAGGGGTCGACGAGACAATCTTCGGCGAATGCTACCCAGAGAGTTTCGAGGGTTTTGTATTGTTGGAGATAGGAGACAACTTTTGTGATATTTTCTATCATCACCTGTAAACCTGCCTCTCTGTCGGACATGTGGTAATGCTCGAATGAGATGGTGATATATCTGACGCCTCGGTAAATTTTGTCTGGTGGAGACCAGGGGAGGGGAGAGATTTCGAAGCGGAGAACTTCGTAGGAGCGGATTCCTTGCTCGGCTAGCTCTGTTGCGATGACGGGGTGAGAGGCGGCGAGGTTGACGGAGGAGGGTGAGCGTGAGCGTGAGGGAGAGGAGTGTGTGAGATTGAGCTCGTGGAAGGGGGGAAAGGTTTCCGCGTAGATCATGTCGCGGAGTTCGCGGGGGAGGTCGAAGAAGCTCATGGGAGGCGTTCGCTTGCTTGAGGCCATCTCGGACAGTAGAGTGATGGTCTTGCCTCCGAGAGGGGAAGACGCGGCAGTGTGAAAGTCTTGTCTTCGGAGGAGCAAGACGCGGCAGGGTGATGGTCTTGCCGGTGAGGGAAGCAGACGCCGTAGTGTCCTTATCCTATCTTTGATTCAGGAAGACGCGGTGGTGCGAAAGTCTTGTCTTTGGAGGAGGAAGACGCGGCAGGGTAAACGTCTTGCCTGTGATGGAAGCAAGTGGATGTGGTATAGCTTGTATTTCTTTGCGTCGCTGGTAGTCCTTTTGCGTGAGAGGCAGCTTTGACGAGGTTATGTTGACTTCTGTTGAAAAGAGTCTTGGAGTAGTCGATGGGTGGTTACGATGGGGGGACTGGTAATACTTATTCTTACCAGTGCTTCTAATTTTCAGAAAAAATTGCCTGCGTATTAGTATCGACCCAAACTTTCAAACAGTGGGACTTGAGGACATGAGCGGCCTCGTGTCAAAACTGCCAAACAATGGGAGGCGATAACATAACGCATCCTCAACAGCAGGTTCTCGACGTCCGCCTGATGTGATTTTCAAGGGCCATCGGTGCTTCCGACAAGCTAGAAAGATCTCCGCAAGTGAACTTCGCCATGGGAACGATTCCGCGAGAGAAAGCTATCTGCGATGCGACCCCTTTCTCCTTTCTCCAGTGAAGCGAAGTGGTCTCTGCCGGACAGCTTGGCCGCGCGCAAAGCGGCGCGACAGAGAGTGAGCTACAGCGCTATCTGCCGACAACTTTGCGCTCTTGTTGAAGGTGGTCCGATCATGAAGCTGGGAATTTGAGGTCAAAATGAGGCCGCGGTGCCTCCTTGAGAATCTTGCGTGTCGATTTCAGGACGGATGTAGCCGTCGAACATGTTCATCGGCCCTGGGCGTAGGCACTCGAGATGGACGTCGCTTGAATTCGGGCAGACTTGGCCATGTTCGCAGAGTCGATGCAGTCTCTGCTGTCCTCCTCAGCCAAAGTGGTAGCTCGAAAGTATGTGCGCGATCTGTCCCCAGACAGCTGAAATTTGAACATTTGTCAATTGTGGAATATTTACAGCGCAAGTCGCTTCTCCATTGCAGAGGCCTGCACGATGCGCATGGCGTCTTTCCCAGGGAACGCCATAAGCTCTTTCTCTCGCTCGACTGCTGTACTTCCTGCTCCGCCCCACATCTTCCCTCGTCGCCTAGTCATCGTAGCCTGTTGGTATTACACGCTTGCCTTTCGGGACTGTGATGGAGAAAGTGTCAGTATGCGTTCGTCTCGCTCTGTTTCGATTTCCGGGCTCTGCATACTCGGATATGTGAGAGGGATCTGGTTTCGCGGTCCGTCGCCTAAGCGGTGTCTGATGGGTGGCACAACGACCTGTACATGCGATTAGCCCGTCCTCCCGTGTCTGCGACTGTTCTGCGCGGCATACCATTGTGACTGGGCCAAGCGAGCCCACGACAACAGACCAGAACAGCGCAGGCTTCCTCCGGGCCATGTAGTGGATCCATGTGCCGGGCGCTTGCCAGAAGGACACGGGCGCCATGATGTCTCGTCGCTCCGCTGCTCTGCTCGGGTTGTGACTGGGTGTGCGCGCTGCCCTCGAAGGGTGAAGGTGTCGCGTGGATGGGGAAGTGCTGCGGGCGGCGGGATCCAATGGAAGCGGAGGTGAAGTCAGAGCAGTCGCAGCTCTCCTCCGTCAGTCTTGGCATTGGATGTGGATCGTCGGCCAGGGTTGCGTGAGCTGCCGCTACGTGTTGCGTAGAGAATTGATGGAGCTGTCGTTCATTGTCGCATTGCACACCACCACAGCACAATGCGCTTCTCACTCATCAGCCTGCTCCTGGGCATTGTCACCTTCGTTTCGGCGTTGAGCGCTGAGGGAAGCAAATTGCTGGTGGTCATCGATGAGGATGCCGACAAGACACAGTATTCGCAATTCTGGTCAGACCTCGCAGGTATGCAGCATTGACGACATGAACAATGAGGGATCGAACTGACAGTCAGCGTAGAACGAGGATTCGACATCAGCTACCGATCACCCAAAGACACCTCGCTGTCGCTCTTCCAACACGGCGTCCCCGCCTACTCGCATCTCCTGCTCCTCCCCAGCAAGTTGAAGGCTCTCGGTCCCGCCCTCACGCCGAACCAAATCGTCGAGTTCGTCAATCTCGGATCGAACGTTCTCCTCGCCCTCTCCTCCGAGCAAGCTGTGCCTGCGTCCATCAGCAGCCTGCTGCTCGAACTCGACATCTCCCTCCCTGCCGACCGCACGAGCCTGGTCGTCGATCACTTCAACTACGATTCGAAGACCGCTGCTGAGAAGCACGATGTCCTGCTTCTTCCTTCGCCATCGCCGAGCAAGCAAGAGATCAAAAACTTCTTCAGCGTCGATGACTTGATCGCTTTCCCACACGCAGTCGGACAGGTGCTGGGCAATGCTTCTCCTTTGCTGGCATCCATCCTCAAGGCACCTTCCACGGCATACATCTACAATCCCAAGGAGGATACCGAGGGGGTGGAGGATCCATTCGCGACAGGTTCGCAGATCAGCCTCGTCACTGCCTTCCAAGCCCGCAACAGTGCCCGCTTCACTGTGCTCGGTAGCGCAGAGTCCCTCCAAGACAAGTGGTTCGACGCTACAGTGCAGCTTCCCGGCAGTAAGAAGGCGGAGAAGAGCAGCAACAAGGCATTTGCGCAAAAGGTGTCCGCGTGGACATTCAAAGAGCTGGGTGTGCTGCAGGTCAAGACCATCAAGCACTACTTGAACGAGGGCTCGCAAAAGGGCATTGCCAACACCACAGAGGTCGCCGGCATCGATCTGAACCCCAGCATCTACCGCATCAAGAATGATGTGCATTACGAGATTGAGGTTGCGGAGTGGGAGAACGATCACTGGGCACCTTTCCATCCTCCAGCTGGCGATCATCTGCAGCTGGAGTTCAGCATGCTGTCGCCATTCCACAGGCTGAATTTGCAGTCCAAGGGACAAACTGCCAACACTACCATCTACCAGGCTGAGTTCAAGACGCCTGATCAGCATGGTGAGTCAATTATTCCATTCGCATCTCAAGGGCAGAGCTAATGTATTGCAGGTATCTTCAACTTCTTTGTCGAGTACAGGCGACCATTTTTTACCAACCTAGAGGAGAAGCGCACAGTGACGGTACGACACTTCGCTCACGATGAATGGCCGCGATCCTTCGTCATTTCCGCAGCTTGGCCATGGATCTCCGGTATCTGGGTCACTGTGGGAGGTTTCGTCGTCTTTGTGCTGGTCTGGCTATACAGCAAGCCAGCTGATACCAAGGTCAAGACGCGGTAGGCTTTGCCAAGATATTGAGAGAAATATGTATCAAAATAGATGAAAAGCATCTTTTGAACCCAGCCGCCTACGGGTGTTGTGCATCATATTCGACAACTAACCTTTGCGATTGCGCATCGAGGAGCGGCAGATAGAGTTCCGACACGCTCAAGGCGCTGGTAGCATTTTGTCAACACGGGTCGTGCAAATTCTGGATTTGCTCAGTCCCCGCCACATAAAAACGCCTCGAAAGAACCGCTCACACCACCTGCCAGTAGCAACAAGATTCAAGCCACAGACAGACACACCTACCTCAATCATTGGCCAGCGTCGTCTGCATTTGCAACTAGGCTCTAGCTGCAACCCGCAAGTGCATGTATGCCACGTGCGATACCTAACCCAGAATCTTCTTCGCTGTGGTCTGGCCCAACCTTGAATTACTACAGAACGACAAGAACTGTCTTGCCTTGCGATCATCAGGAATCCTTTCAATACCGAGATCTACACACGCAAGGCGGCGCAAGATCAATCAATGCGTGCGCTGTGCTGCAACAAAGTCCCATGCGGCACATGGCGACTCGTCTTCACTCAAATGTGGCGTCGCTATGGCTTCGAACCAAGACTAGCTTAGGTAGCTTCTGCCGTCGGAGCTCGCGAGGCAGCGCGTTTGTACTGCGGTAGCCTTCTCTTTGTGATGCGGACTGGCGAGGGTCAAGTTCTTGCAGTAGAAACACATACCTGCTGAGTGGTGCAGCTTTTCTCTCCTTCGCGTTGTCTTTCTATCTTTCTCTCTACCAACGACTAACGATTATGCAATTTCTGCACCTACTTTGCCTCGCTGGCCCAGCGCTAGCTCAAGTGTCGACCATCAGCTCTTGCCAAACCGTCTTCACAGATAAGGCATTGACCACAGTCAAGACTTATGGCAACACGGAGAGCGGAACCACTGAGTCTACTCGATACAAGACGTTGAAAAGCACAAACACGGTCACTGCCAGCCCTCCGGCTGATAAGACATCCGTATTTCGAATCACAGAGATCGTTGCGACTCGCACTGTAACGAATAACTCGATCCCAACCACAGTGTTCAAGACTAAATTTGCGACCACCACCGTTTATTCCACAGTCTCCCAAGCAGATTATACAATCACCGAAGTTGGATATGTTACTGTTACTACATCTGTGACGTCGGTCGTGCCGACCAGTGGAGGGTTTACGCCTATCGCTCAGCAATTGCGTGCATCGGCTCGCACAGCCATGTACTCAGGCATGCCCATTAAAAAGCGCGACCTAGAAGAGCGACAAGCCCCAGGCACGATACCAGCATTCGTGATCTGCGATGTGACATTGCAAACTACAAAAACAATATTCTCTTCCACTACCGTGTTGGTCACTAAGACGATTAAAATACCTGCAAACACAGTCACAGTCGTAAGTCTCACGCAAGGAGTCCACTCAGAGCACCATCCAGGCACATTCACACACTAACACATGTCCCTCAGACATCCTCTCTATCCGGCACATACACAACCACCGTCCCCGGAACCAACAATCCCACCTCAACAATCTTCACCTCCCTCTTCAAAACCCAAATCCTCACCATCACCGCCCTCGGCGGCTCAACAACAGTCACCACAGCCTTCCCCGTCACCACAACCTCTATAATCCCCTACTACGCCGCCTGCGACGGCGCACTCGCAAACGGAAATTACGTCGACACTGTCAACGACATGGGAATCGGAAATGCACAATGGGGCGTCTCATCTTCCTCGCAACAACTCCAAAATCTTGGAACACTGTCTGTGAGAGATTGTTGTGTTGCCGGACAAGCGAACTCCGCGGGGACATTTTGGGAGATTGCCAGTCAGAAATGTTGGGGTGTGCCGTTGGGGAATTTGTCTCCTGATGATCTTGGTGGAGGGTTTTGTGCGCCGGATATTACGAATGGGTATTTTAGGTTGCAGGTGGGAGAGAGGACGCCGAGGGTTGTGGTTAGTAATGGGGGTTGTGGGTTTGTTGAGATGAGGGAGGGGTGAGAGGTGTAAATTCTGTGCCTTTCAGATAAATCATGAGAGTGACGATCATGATCACGGACGAGCTATGAATGTACGTAGAAAACGAATTGGAGGGAAGAGTTGAAAGGGGACCATGGCAGATGAAATAACTGGTAGCAATGTTTCAATTCCAATTCGAATCGGTCCATTTTTCGTCATTGAACATCACCACGCACGATAATAACAACAGAACTCATCTATTCCCTCTCGCCAGCACTCGCTTCAATCACCCTTCTGTCAGAATCTACATCCTCATTCAAATCGGCACAAAAGGCAAAATAATCCTACTCTTCCACTCCTCCCCTCCCACATGAATCCTATGCTCCCCTTTATTCCTCTCCCACTCCGGCCTCGGCTCACTCCAAGCCTTGTACTCCGCAATACTAGGGAATTGGCCTCCAATTTGTACACTCAAACTCTCTCCCTCATCGAAATCCACTCCCATGGCCCAAATTCCAATTTCCAGTTCCACGATCTCTCCTGGTTTGATTTTTTCTTCTTTCTCATGAGGATGGAATGGGAAATTTGGATGGATACTTCGTTTGGGGTCAAAGGCTCGATGAGAGGCACGGAGGACGCCCACAGAGCCGGTGTGGAGGTTTGTGCTTTGGCGTTGTTGCGCGGGGATTTCCGAGATGGAGTTTACTGGGGCGGCGGAGAAGGGGAAGCAGAGGTGGAGGAGAGGTTCGCCAGAGGTAGAGAGCTTGCGGAGGTGGACGAAGACGTTGAGGTCGTTGTGTGTGGGGCAGGACATGTGTAGGACTGCTTTGGGGAGGCCGATGAGGCGGGTTTTGGTGGGGAAGGTGTGTGTGAATTCTGCGAATGAGGCGGCGTCTTCGGAGTTGTAGGTTATTGTGGAGGTGGTTGAGGAGGGGTTGGTGTTGAGGGTGTTGTTGTAGAGGTAGAAAGTTTTGTAGTCTGTGTTTGGGATAGGGAAGTCTGGGTAGGGGATGTTATCGATGGCGGGTCTGTCGCCGAACTGGAGTGCTGACCAGCGCACTTTGGGAGTCTTTTTCTCGAAGTCGTTGGGGATGTTCTTGAGGAAGAGATCGAAGTACTCGTGCAGTTCGGCATCGGCGTGGTCATCGCAGTACAGTTCGTACCATTCCTGGTGACTCGACCAGCGAATCCATTTCTTGTCATGAGGCACCTCCATATATCCGCGCACAGCACCCATTGTGTGGATGGAGCTGAAATCGGAACCGGAGATGAAGACAGGGCACTTGATCTTCGTCATGTCTGCTCTCTTGTCATTCCAGTATGCGTTTGCCACAGGGCTGCGTCGATACATCTCGGCAAAGTCTTCGACGCCTGAATTGCCCTTGATAATTTCGCGAGTGATGAGGTCGAAGTTGGACATGGAGAACACGCCTCCACGGCAGAATTGCTCGCGGAAGAGGTCACCACTACCTTCCCAAGGAGCAATGGCTGCGAGGGAAGGTGGTTGGAGCTGAGCCGTATGCCATTGAATGATGGCCAGTGCTGAGTTGCCTGCCATGCCGACCTTACCATTGCACCAAGGCTTCTTCGCCAGTGCTTCAATCACATCGTATGCATCTTCAGCATCTTGAGAGCCCATGATAGGTATTTGTCCATCACTGTTGCCAGTACCTCTGCTGTCCACACTGATGATTGCATAACCTCTCGGGCACCACTTCTGCGGATCCAGGCCTTCGAACTTCTCAATACCAGACAGATCCTCTTTCTTGACGCAGCACTGCCACACCGTCATGGGCAACATGCTCAAAGCGCTGTACTTCTTGCCATAGCAACTCCAGCCAATGATGGCAGGGACCGGCTCTTGCCAGTCCGAGGGCCTGTAAATGTCTGCATACAGTCTGCAGCCATCTCGAACGACAATCTCGACATCGTGCTCGACCCGGATGTCGCTTTCTAGAGGTTTGGCGTTGTAGCCGTTCCAGCCTTTGGGAAGAAGTTCTGTCTTGCCGGGATGGAAGCCTTGATAGTTGTTTACGCCAATCTCAGGCTTGCCTATAGGCTTGTAGGCTATCTGTACTGGGACCGGCATTGCTGTGAATTATGATGGAGCAAGGACGAGATGTGAGAGAATTGTCCTCTTCGTCAAGAAAGGAAGAAGATGGTCTGGTAGGGAAGCGAAAGGAAATTCAGAAACATTTTGACTTACTTGTGTTACTGTGTCAAGCTCAGCTATGCCCGCATCTACTGCCGATGCTGTTCATTGAGGTGTTGGCAGTGGCCGAGGGGACGCGTTCTGTGAAAGTGGACGTGTCGAGCAAGGGTGCTGTGAGTGGGGCGCGGTAAGAGCGTTGATTGGCTGTCCTCACTTTCCGGCCTCCACATCCACTTCATCCGATTGAATTCACCACCTCCTCTTCACGCTACTCGCCACTTTCCGAGAAACATCTCGTGTCAGCTCGTGCCGACCCCATGGGACAGCAGCAGCGGCTAGCTAATGTGGGACAACGATGTCGGTCGTGCGAGAGGACAGTATATGTACATTGGTGTCAGCAGTAGGTGAACATGCATCTCTTCGCAGTATCTCAGAAACTCACCTTCACTACTCACACTGAACCAAAACAATGGCCCCTCACGCAGTAGATCCCATCCCAGACTCCGGCGTCGACCTCATTCAACACGACGGCACCAATTACGGCGACTGGCGCGACGAATTCCACAAAGATGGCTTCGCCATCGTCAAAAACGTCATCACCCAAGAACGAGCAGCATACTACCGTCAAAAACAGATCGACTGGCTCCAATCTTTCGGTCTAGGCTTCGATCCCAACGATGAAAGCACCTGGACCCAAAACCACCTCCCCGTATCATTCAAAGGTGGCATGTACTTCTCCTACGCCTCCGCTCATGAGAAATTCGTCTGGGAATCCCGCTTGGAGCCTAAAGTTCAAGAAGTATTCACAAAGCTCTGGGGAACAGATGAGCTCCTCTCTTCATTCGATGGCATGAATATTACGTTGCCGAGGCAGAAAGATCTCACATGGTCGCCTTGGCCGCATTGCGATCAGAGCCCTCATCGCAAGGGAATGCAGTGTGTGCAAGGATTGTTGAATTATCAGCCCAATGGACCTAAAGATGGCGGGTTGATCGTTATGAAAGGAAGCAGTAAGCTCTTTGATCAATTCTTCTCAGAGACGAGAGAGCAGGATGATCACGAAGATAAGCCACCGGAGGAGGCAGATTTCAAGGATTTGTTCATTTTCAAGGAGGAAGATGTACAATGGTTCAAAGATCACGGATGTGAAATGATCAAAGTGAACCTCGAGCCTGGCGACATGGTAAGCACTCACCACTTCTCCCCCACCACTGCCAATCCAAACTAACCCAGATGTACTTGTAGGCCATCTGGGATAGCCGCACAATGCACTACGCCTGTTTCCCCGAAGGCGACCGTATTCGGCACGTCCAATACATCTGCCAAACTCCCGCCCGCTTCGCAGAACCTGAAGTCCTCAAAAAGAAGGCCGAATTGTTCAAGACTTGGCAAGGAACAACTCACTGGCCACATTGCAATATTCGCGAAACAGGACCTCCGCTGAGAAATGGGAAGGAATGTCCTTTGAATCGACATGAACCATTGGAGAAGCCGGAGATCACGAAGAGGTTGTTGCAGTTGGCTGCAGTGGAGGCTTATTAGGTGTTTGCTGTGTGAGAAAGTCAGGTGAGAAGAAGAGAGGAGAGGGATGGATCGGTGTTATTACTTGCTACCGCGCGAATGCGACCTTTCATTGAGATACCCAGTTTAGGATAGTGAGGAGAATGGTATGAGGCCTTGTGGCACATTATCCTTGTAACACGTATTCTTTCATCCATTTCCTACACCGCGAAGATGTTGATACACCCGCATCTCCATATTATGAGAAATCTCGATCCATCCTTATCATCAACCCGATACGTCGTTCGTCTTGCACGCTTCAACATTTAACGCCGATCCCTGCCCACTCCAGAACTGAGACTCTCCAACGACCCTCCGACAGCGATGAATGGGTATACGAGATTGACTTTACCACAACCACGGGCTTTACAACAGTCGTCTATAGAAGCAGCAAAAAGTGCCGACGCACAAGCCACACATCCCGAGACATTGTGGAGCAGTTGGGACGAACGTTGAAAGACGTTGATCCAAAGCACAGATAATTACGAGAGAAGAGAGAAAAGGACCGAATTGATGATGAGACATTTCAAGTCTTCCATTCCATTGGAAATAGAAACAGTACACACACAAAAAGTATCTACAAAGTCCGAAGCAGAAATCAATACAAGGTTACGCACCAAGCTGCACTTCCAAAAGCAATTTTGCAAAGTCTCTAACCAATTTCAAAACAGGTAACAACGCAGGAAGCTGTTCAAAAAACAAGCAAAAAGGTATAAGTTTTCATCGCCTCGTCGAGAATCTCGTATGCCTTCCAAAAGGTCGTTTCGTGAAAATTTGCCTCTCTGCCGTGTGCAACAGCTGGCGAGAAGGAGGTGTTGGGGGGCTGAGGTTGGGTATCTCAGTCGTGATGGGGGGAATGTTCAAGTGCAAAGCAGACATGATGAAGAGCTATGATATCGATAAAGGATGAGAGCGATAAGCATGATGAAGATGTTGTCGGGTGTTGGTTGGTTGGGTATCTGAGGCTTCTGCTTGTGCTGTGTGCATAAAAATATGTGTCGTTCGCGCGACGGGTTATCTGTGGTCGTAGTCGCTAAGCCCAAATGCTTTCGCCCGCTTCGCTGTGCTGCAAATCGCTCTCATCCATATCATATCCCTTCATCATGAAAATGCTTTTCATCGCACATCTGTGTTGTTGTTTGAGTTGTTTATTTTTTGTTCGCCATTTTCGTATTTGCTGCTCGACCAAGCAAGCCCACATGTGTAGTATCTTCTCTCCACATCAACAAGGAACAAATCGACGGACCAAAAGCGTCTTTACATAGAATTGAAGATCGTGAATCAACACTAGAGGTATCTGTCTAGTGGTGGCGCTTGTGGCGGTGGATGTGCTCGTGGCGCTTGTGCTGGGCGTAGCCGGCTGGGGTGGCAGCGGCCTCGCCTGGAGCAGTGACGGTGACCATGGCTGTGACGTACACAACGTTGTCATCGTCCTTCTCGTCCGCCTTGGGAGCCTCTGGCTTGGAGTAGCCGGCAGGTGTAGAAGCGGCTTGCTTGGTGGCCAAGGTAGTAGACTGGGTCTTCTGGGACTTGGAGCTTCCGTAGCTTGGAGGAGCCTCGTAGCTGGCTGGCGAGTCCTCCGAGGCACCACTGGCGGGAGTGCACTCGTTGGAGCAGACACCGAGAGGAGCTGGCTTCATCTTTTGCGCTGGGTTGTCGGTGGTGATTGGGTTGCAACCTGGAAGGTACTTGCCAGGGGAATCAACGTTCTCCTTGAACTCTGGAGTGAGCTTGCAGTCAGTGTTCTTGGTGTCGAAACCCTGGAAGCTGGGGCAAGTGCCGACATCAGAGTTGCCGTAGTATGGCTGCGGGCAGTCATCGAAGAGCTTTGGAATGGCACCCTCGTCCCAGCCGTTGAAGAAATCGGCGTGGAGTCCGTAGCCAGTTGGGTCACCCTGGGACAGAGAGAAGGAGTTTGGCTTGATCTTGTCAGCGACCTTGGCCAGATCGTAGAAGTTTTCCAAGAAGATGTGTGGAAGACGAGTTGGGTGAGAGCTTGGGCAAGGGCCCGACTGAACATCGCCCTCTGGGTAGGCCATGTGGCTGTTGTCGTTGACCTTTGGCATCTTGCCGTTCCAGCAGTGAGGGAAGTGGAGGGATCCCGCGAAGCCAGGATATGAGTCGCAGTTGGAAACATCTGCGGGGAATCCAGTCTTCTGGTCAACACCGTTGTTCTGGCCGCTCTTGCAGTGGCAGATCCATTCCGTGGTGAGCACACGGCTGTCGTTGTTGGCTGCACGTCGAGTCTGGTCACCGGCGACCATGAAGAAGCCCTTGGGGAACTCGAAAGGCTCGGCCTTCTTGTCATTGGCGTTGCCGACATCGCGGTAGTAGAGCTTGTGGCCTCCGCTTGGAATGCGCACATAACCAGAGCCGTCCTTGGCCTGTCCGAACAGCGAAGGCACCCAGTAGACACTCTTGTCTGCAGCGTTTCCAGCACCGGCTGCGTTGCCAACAGTAGTGCACTTCGACTTTTGCAGGGACTCGTAAGTCATGTCCGAAGCAGCATTGCTGGCACCGAAGATCTGATGAACGTGTGCGCTGATCTTTCCTGGGGTGACGATGGCATCGGCGCGCTCGACAAGATCGATGTCGCTACCTGGGCTGTACATGACGAACTGCGCAGCATGGGCGGTGGTCGCCAGCGCTGCCGCAGCAGCATAAAGTGATCCCTTCATTGTCGTGGATTCGTGTCGATGTCGCTCGATGAATGTGGTTTGGCGAAAAGAATGGGCAGGGGCAATCAAGCCGCCTGTTAGTGAGCGTCGTGAATGTGAGCGCAAAAGTCAAAGGAGTGACTGTCGACCGTTGTCGAGGGAGAAGTTGCTGGGCTTGCAGGAAGGAAAAGAGAAGGGAAGACCGAAGCGGGCGCAGCAACAGGGAAGGGTAGGAGGTAGCGTGAGTGCACCCGGCGACTCGATCGATGGGGGACGTGAAGCGAGCGGCAACAAAGCAACAATGGGCGGGTGCACAGGCGTTACCACACGCGCCGTCGCGACGGCAAATGGGGATCCTTATACGGCCAAGGCGCGCTATTCACGACAGCGGAGCACTTGGCGTTCGATGCTCGAATAGGGAGTCTCAGGGACATTGGGCCTAATCTGGGCTCCACCCCTGGTTCTTGTGAGTGACACTGAACCACTTCAGACTGGTTGCGCAGCGGCTGAGCGTGGCGGTCACGCTCTGCTGCTGCGGTGGCCAGCAGCGAAGGAGACCCGGGGCTGCGCTCCTGGTTTCACGATGCGGCGCGGCGTCGGTGCGCTGGCATCGATGACCCAGTCGGAGGGAGGGAGAGAAAGGCAAAGGGGCCAAGAGCGGGTATGAAAATTGAGCAGACGCGCATATGCAAACGCTCGCCGAGCCTCCACGTCGACGCTAAGGCAAGGTACCACCTGCTGCTGTACATATGATTGGACAAAAGTCATCTTGCTCCTGACAAGGCTGCAGTTCTAGATGCTTGAGACCGCCTTTGACGCTTCGCTCGCTGTATGAGGTTGATCGCTTCTTCTGACGCTTTGAGCTGGTGTCGCACTTGACGCGCGCATGCCTATACCTGCACGTTAGCTGTTCGAGAGCAGTCTCTTCTCACCTCTGACTGTGGTGAGTCTGCGCGCCGCAACGACGCAGTGGTGGGGACATCACGTCAATGGCGTTGCCCAGAGGCGCCGATGTTTGGGATTTCATGGAAAGGAGAAGCCGAGTCAGCCGCAAGGAAATCGTAAATTGCCAAGAGTGCGGGCCGCGCTAGGCGAGTCGGACATTCCACACGTGTCTGTCGCGCTGATCAGAACGTCGACGTCGACGCTGCCCTCTACGATTGGTGCTACGTTTCATACGACTCTCTGTCCACCTCACCGCTGATGGCCCAACACTCATGCCTCCCATTGCCATAGGCGGGAGCACGAATAATGCACCGCGCGCAACGACACTCCTCCCCCTACGGCATCTATTCCGGGATTCCGCCGCGTCGCACCACCTCTCCCGATGCATGATCCTTCAGCGACAAGACCCGAAGCACATTGGCATCCACGGCATCTCACGTGTGGTCAGCTGTGACGCGGATGCTGTGTGCTGCTCTCTGTCATCACTGTGCGGCCACGCAGCTTGACGCAGTTGGCAGGCACAGGTACTTAGGGACGACGAGGGACCGACATTCCGCCGCCAGCGCCAAGCGACAATGCTAGTATCTGATCCCCAACAGAACCAGCACAAGTACGCCATGGCCGCGTGGCGACATCACACCAAGGCCCCATTCTCCATAGAACGCTGACGGTCGAGACCCCGATGCCTGTCATCCCCAGAATTATGTCTACTGTCGAATAAACCCGCGAAATGAGAGAAATGAGTCCTCACTTCGGCGCTTTGTTCTACCAAATCTCGACCCGGGGCGAATAATTTCACGCAAGAGCGCCAAGTTCATGCATCAATTCGCACAATGAGCGAATGAGCTGCGGCAAATTTTTGCGCATTTCGTTGGGATAATTTTCCTCCAAGACTGCGACTCCCACCTGCATGATCGCCTGCGCGTGCCGAAGGTCGCAGTACTGCTGCTGTTGTCGACTCCGATACGTTTCATCGTGACTTTTGCCTCTGCCAACTTGGCGGATCCGCAAACAAGGACGACCCGTCCCCATCAGCAGGAAAGCGTCAATGGCGGCATTTTTTTCCTCGTCGAGGTACACGGGAGTTGCATTTTCCCTCTCCTGCTGCTCTCGTAGCGAGGTCCCAGGGTTCGGCGTGCTGCTTCTTGTTCGCCTCGCGAGATCGCGCTGCATCATTCCATAAGCCCAGAGAACCATGACCGCATGGTAGATAATAAAGGCATCAGCTCCGCGTAATTGATACGGCGGCACTTCTCTCGCCAACCGAATCACTTGCGCGGCATGGCAGATCGCTGTCCGCGCTCGCTTGCTTTGGCTCCAGCTCTGAAGTTCTTGATATGCACGATGTGCTTCAATCTCACCGCACTTGCCTGCGAACCGTGTCACGTCGTCCGGGTTGACGTGCATGCTCATCATGAGAAATTCGTTGAGCAGCCGCGTTACAGCGGATGTGTCTTGAATGCTGGATCGAATCACTTGCAGCATGTGATATCTGATGTTCGGTCAGCTCTGGTGCAGGGTTTCCATGCTCGTGCGGACTCACAATTGCTGGTGCCGCGTCTGCAGCCATAGTTTCCCGGACGGATCCGAGTTAGAAGCCAAAGCACTGTTTACCACACTCGACTGCTGGAAGTGCTCCCAAGTCTGTGCTGCCAAGCCATGCAAATGCGCAGCTCGAGCAACGGACACATCGACATCTTCCGGCAGACATCGTAGTAATTCGCCATCTGCTAACAAATCTCTCAACGATAGATTGGCATGTTTGGCATCCCGAGTGGTCTTCTCCAATCCCGCCATATGCCAGGTCTCTGCCGTCGGCGCCAACCACTGATCCCTACTTGCTGGGAGGGGCAGTGTCATCTCGGCGTACGAGATCAGTGGGTTCCGAACCTTGGTGATGGCCGTCAAAATGTCGTGCTCAAAGAGATGATGGACCAGTCTCTTGTACGACTCTTGTTTGGCCCAGTGCTTCCAATTGCTTTCGAGCGTATTGGTGTCGTCTGTTCGAACGTCTTGATTCGAAGTATACGCGACTCGATCGAACTTTCCAGCTCGTCGCAATGCGGTTACCAGTGGTTGCAGACTATGTTCCGCAATCTCCATTTTGCGTTTGTAGCCACAAAACGCGGTGACATCGATCCACATCATACAAGCTTGCAAATATTCCAGATCTCGAATGACACTGTTGTCGTCTTCGACAAGTCTATTCAGTGCCACTCGGACAATTTCAAAGAGTATCAGGCCAGTCTTGGACACAGAAGGTATCCTGTAACTTGTTAGCATCGACCAATATGTGGTCCAATTTGCAGTACTCGCCCAAAGCAAACGCAGCCCGCGGCAATCAGTGCAGTCAACAACTCTGGCCTTGCGGTCTCAGCATCTAATGTCCATGGGTGAATCCACGCATCCGTTTCCATCCTTTTCGCAAGCCCAACTCTCAGCAACAGATTCAAACACTTGATACTAGGGAACCTCGGTATTGAAACGTGCGATTTGGCAGCCTTCAGCACCATCTGGAAGATCTTATCTCGGCTGTGAGTCGACAGCTCGCTACGCATGTGCAGCGATGGCAGAAACGGCTGATGAGGACTCGCGCTCATGTCGATTTCTGACTCGTCCAGAGGTAATGAGCGGTGTTCACTAAACGCATGAGAATTCGCTTCTGGTTTCCAGAGCCAAGGTGAGCGTTGGAATAGAGCATGGCGCTGACGAGCACTGTTTGCGGCAGCTTGATCTTGAGTTACGTTTTCCTGCTGCGCGTTACTCGATGTCTCGTTCTGCTCTTGAGGCATCGGCATCAAGTTTGTGATCTCGAAGGCTTCGTCAATGGTAGGCGTGAAGTCGACTCCGAAGATGTCCATATTGTCGCTCAGCCAATCTTGTTCAGGCATGTGGTTGAAAATGTCCAGTGGTAGGTTCATGGAATCAGAGGCGACGAAGTCTGGCGCCATGATCTGGTCGAAGAAGGTCGGAAATGTCATGTCGGGCAAATGCCATTGACTATCGTCTTGCAGTTGTGGCAACGATGCCGCGCCGCCCAGAGTCGCTGGATTCCCCGCGGACGATAGACCAGCAAAGCCATTATTGCTCGCACTATCTGGAGGAGAAGGCAACGTGATCGATTCATTCCCTTGCTGCTGCTGCTGATTTTCTCCTGCTGCCACCACAGAAGCTGCCTTTACTGACCGATCACGATCAAGCGAATCAGTCCTACAATCAATCTTACGTTTCTTGCATCTTTGACAAGGTCTTGAGTTGTCACTGCAACATCATCAGTATATCAGCATATCAAGTCTGGACACAGGAGAAATGGAGAGCACATCACTCACCATTTCAACTTCGAAATCACACAAGGATCACAAGCCTTAATCGCCCTCTCATTCGATCGATCCGGTCCAGTTTTCCCGCTCGCAGCATTCTTCGCATGCGTAGCTTGATGTCGTAGAAGTAGATCTCTTCGATTGAAACCTCGAGGACAATCGGTGCATTTAAAACTGCGTTCATTGCGGTCTATGTAGAAGAAAACTATCAGTACCTAGCGCACGAACTTGTTTGCAAACATCAAGATGGATCGCGTTTCACGATCTTGAAAGAAAGGCAGTGTGCAAGTTAGGAATCTACTAACGTGAATCTAAATGCCTATGCAAGTGATCCGCTCTCTCATAACTCTTGTTACACAATTGACAGACATGTGGGGCGGCGACAGGTTTCGGCGAGTCGGCCGCAAGCCCTGTAGCCGTAGTAGAGGATGCAGAGACCTGCCTTGCAAGATCAGGCATTATTTCTGGTGTGCTGACAATCAAAGATCAAAAGAGAGGACAGACGAAGCTCGCAGTCGAGAGGAGACGGATTGTGGGCATGGTATAAGGCAGCGTAGCGAAGAGCGGGCGGAAATGTGGGGTGCAGCCTCCTCCAGACCCTTTCCCCATCCACAGTTCCCACCGGCACGCTCGCGCGCTCGTGGCTAGATCCACTATTTGGAGCGGGGTACAGCATGTCGAAGCGAAGAAGCGAACGAATGTTCGTGTCACTGGTTCTTTCCTACTAGGAGGCTTACAAAGCGAGGTTTTGAAATGTATGATTGGTTTGGCGGGACTTCGCTTCGACCTGTGAAAGAGGGAGTTTCTCTCGGGGTATTGTTGAGTCGAAGCTGGCTTTCTGGCGGTTCTGATTGAACACGAGGAAGTGTAGACTACTGCCAGAGAGGCTGCAGTACGTACACTCGGGTATACTTTGCCGTAGCGAACTGCCATGAAATGTCAAGTTGCGAAGTGCAGCAAACCATGGCTGAGCTGAAGTATTGGCATGTATTGGCAGGTAGTCCGCCGAAGCCGAAGTCCTCTCTTCCCCACCCTCCTCCTGATAGGTATCTCAGAATCGGTTGCGGGCAATACCAGCAAAGGAGATGGCGACAGGCCGATAGTGGTAGAGCAGGCGCTTGGGAATGGCCACGCGGTCCCCGCGGTGTGGCTTCGTTGCAGTCTGCACTATATTATCAGAGCACATTTCTGATGGTGCAAGCCAGCGTCAGGCCTAGGAGTCACAAACATTCGACATCTAGTATTGAAGCAATTGATCAGTCGCCATGGCTGACAAGAAACTCGAGCCTACCATCGATCGTCTTGAAGATATCGAGAGCGATATCCTCAAGAATGTCCAGACTTCGGATACTATGGGGACGGTCACTATCAACGATGCCAAAGACGTCTTGTTGGTGCCGACCCCAAGCAGAGATCCGAGAGGTATCGTCTTCGCTTCTTCATGCAACAATTTTTGTGCTGATGCTCCGAAGATCCCTTGAACATGCCAACATGGAGAAAGATCGTGTTCATCGTTTTGCTGTCGATGTGTAAGAATTGAGCAACCATGACTCCTTTTACATCCGCTGACACATTGATAGTCAGCTCCGTTGGTTTGAGCATGGTAGCTGGCTTCGGTGGCTTGCTCACCTTCTACATCCCAACTTATGCTGAGCGTAAGCGGAGTGCTCTCCTCCACTGCTAGACATACTCGCTGACAGGTTGCAGATGGTGCATCCTACGCCGACATCACAGCCCTCATGACATATCCAACCATGTTCATGGGCGTCGGGAATCTCATCTTCATGCCACTCGCCATGGCAATCGGTCGTCGTCCAATCTACCTTCTTTCTTGCATCATTCTCGTCGCAGCAGGAATCGGCGCAGCCTACGTCGAAACATACGAACAACATCTCGGAGTCCGAATGATATTAGGATTCGCGGCTGGTCAGAGTGAGGCTCTAGTGCCCATGATGATCCAGGAGATCCACTTCCTACACGAACGTAGTACGTTCCTGATGTGGCAGTCCGCGACCCAAACCATCATCAGCGCAGTATACACACTCTTCGCTTCACCAATTGCAGGTGCGATCGGGCCGGGAAATTGGTACATACTCGGAGGTGGGCTCTCTGCAGCAGTCTTGTTGGCTTCCATTTTCTTCGTACCCGAGACTCGATACAATCGTTCGCTTGCAGCATACGGGCAAGCCACAGAAGAAGACATTGAGACCAATCCCGAGCTAGCTGTCGAGGCGAAGGCAATTCGATTGTCAGAGCGACCGGCCTTTGACCTGGATAGATACGCTCCCAGGACTCTCTGGTCGGACATGCGAGTCTTTGTCGGCGAACCAGATTGGAAGGAAGGCTGGTACACTTTTATCGTGAGTACATGTCATGTCTCCCAGTTCTTTTGATCGTACTTACTCTCTGCAGCACACCTTCCAAATCATGCTCTTTCCAAACGTCTTCTGGGCCTTCTGCCTCAACGGCCTCACACTAGGCGTCAACATCGCGCTGGGCACTACCTATGGCACAATTGTGACAAGTCCACCTTATAACTGGCCAGATAGGTCAGCTTCCTACGTGACACCAGGACAAATCATCACCGCTCTCGTTGCTTTGCCTCTTCTGGGCTATGGCTCCGATCGTGTGCTCAAGTGGCGTGCTCGACGCAACGGCGGGGTTCACGAGCCAGAGAATCGACTACTCTTGCTCTGGATCCCGATCCTCATCGGTGTCGTGGCATGTGTCATATATGGACAAGCGGCCCAGCATCCTGAGAAGTACCACTGGTTCGCCATTGCTTGGGCATACGCGGCGTACTATTTCGCATTCATTGGAAGTAACATTGCAGGCATTACTTACCTGCTCGACTCGTACCCAGCAAGAGCTGCTCCAGTGCTGGTGGTCATCACGGCCATGCGTGGATTTGTGTCGTTTGGCACCAGCTACGGAGTGGCCAGGTTCATTGATACCGCTGGCTATGATGGCTCCTTTGGTGCTTATGCCGGCTTGACGGCTGGAATAGGATTGCTAGGAATCCCAGTGTTCATCTATGGAAAGAGGATTCGTCAGTATACAGGCCGCTGGGCCACGAAGAAGTCCACTGGAAGGCCTTCGATGGCACATTGATGGATTTCAGAGGATTTGCGCTAGGACTTCAATGATGCCGGGTTAGCATTGTGTGCGTCCATGCTTGGTCGAGCGCGGAGAGGTGAAATGGATATGTATTAGTCTAGATGAGCGAAGTTCGAAACACCATGCCCTTTGTTGCACTGAAGCTGAAGGTCATATCGTCCGTGCCGGTTGCGGTGACAGTAATCGTGTAAGACCACCGATCTGGTAGTGTTGCCATGGCGTGATCAAACGCGTCACACATTCGGGAAAGCAGACGGCTCTTGCAACATCTGATCCCAGAACATCCAGTCCAAATCATTATTGACATTGTCAAGCCCTCCGTAGGTCGCAAAGCCCCATGGCATGTTGCCGTTAATATAATTGCTGACAGGAATTTCCGGAAGTGGCTGAGGAGCCACATTGACACTGTTCGCCGGCAGGCTGGGCGTCTGCGTGGTACTAGAATGTCGTGACATTTCTTTCCTTGACATAATCTTTCTTAGTTCTGTGATGAAAGAGGGCTCTGGAATAGGTGATGGCCTCTGTTTCTGTGTTGCGTCCCAAGACCTCACGGTGAGCCTGCCAAGCGCAAGGTCGATAGACCTATGACCAGGGTTGAGTTCGGGATGACTCAGATCAGACCGTTTGCCAGCGATGAGTTCGGGATGGCATTTGTAGATGTGAGTCGCTTTGGCCCAAACCTCTTCGCGGTCGAGTACTGTGTCCTCCCTACGGACTTCGTTGAGCATCCAAATCAGGGGATCCCACTGGAAGAAGCTTTTCATATGCCAGTCAAACCGCTGAAGAGAAGCGTTCTCGTGAACGGCGATATCCAGGTCCAGAATTTTGCTCGCAAGGGTGTATAACGATCTGCGCTCATCAGGAGTCGAGCCGTGATTCTTGGCCATGCCTAGCTTGACCCGGAGACGTCCAGACTGGAGAGCGCCACGACACATCGCCATCGCTACCAAAAGTAGTCAGTAGGAGGCACGAAGATGTCTAAGACAAGTCTCTTGCGCGTTGAAGATGCCTCGTAGCGAATACTTACCCATACAATGGACCGGAATTCCGAAGTCGCAGTAGCGAATATATTTCTCCTCCATATGACGCTCGACGTCAGAAAGCGCAGTCTGGATCGCGGCTTGATCTTGGGCTTCCCATAGTTTCGACCAGAGACCTAGTTGTGGTTTCACTTTCTGGTGGAATTTGCCGATCTCTGTCCTGGCCAAGACGAAAATTATGTCTGTAGCACCTTGCCTTTCGACAGGTGGAGTCTCCATTCCGGGCCAAATATCTTCGTCATTGATGTTCAGAGGCCTGTTGCAGATCAGCTCAACGTCAAAAGACGCAGTTTAAAGATCGCTCACTGTTTCGTGTCCCATGAATCTGCGGAGATGGCGATGCCCGTCCCGGATAGCTGTCCAGACATGCCATCAAGCGGCAAGAGTTGCCAAAATACTCTTCGCCGCATCTGCACATCGAAAGGATTCAACCCCATCTCCTCACCATCTCTGTGCAAGCCCATTCGCTGACCTATTCGAACTGCAATGCCTGTCAAGATCCAGAAAGTGTGCGGGTCATACCGATTGCGCATCGGCAATAGAAACAGCACAAATGCTTGCAGCACGGCCAGCTCCGTTGTCCGCAGGAAGTGTGCCGCCACCAGCGCCTGCCTCGTCGCATTATGGTACCGTCTCTGCATCACGACCCATGACTCGCCGAATGTGTCTTCGCACTCTCGCTCAGACGTCGACGCGACGGCGAAATGGTATATTGCAAACAAAAGACACTCCGTAACCCTGTCGATCGCGCTAGGATCTGCAGCTGCTTTCTCGACCATTACCTTGCCAGTAGGCACATGCACCAGCTTGCAGATGGGATCAACATTCCTCACATAGAGCTTCCACAGCTTTACAGCTGTCTCGTAGCTGGGATGCGCGTCCAGCAGATTTTGAGATGGTGTTGCGGGCCCGAAGAAGGCAGCCGAAGCAGGATCCAATGGCTCAGCTGATGCGGGCGTGTCTTCATGCTCGTCGTAGTCGTCTTCTCCTTCATCAGAAGAGAGTCCCATATGATCGGCAAGGTTGCGCCAAATATTGCTATCGATATATCGGGTCTTGCCCCGACCCTGGACTAACTTTCCAGTCTTGTGGAGTCCTTGAGGAGCAGGACCGAACAGGGTCATGGGACTCCCAGATGCGCTGTTCTGCCGCGACTTGCTGTTTTCGGTTGTACTTGATGTGCTGCCTTCATCCTTCGGAATGATACCGTGTTCGTGGAGCAGCTTTTCATACCTATCCAGTCGGTCTTGTAAGTCTTCTACCGGTTTCCGCTTCTTCTTCCGAGGTGCTGGCTCTTGATACTGGCATTCTACTCGACTTTTGCGGCAGGCTGAACATGTACCGGGGAGTTTGTCACATTTCACTTTCCTTTTAGCACAAGTTGTGCAACTGAAAGGCATGAGCTGAACATCTTTGCTGCCGTTGTCTTGCCGCACCGGAATGGCAGCCGCTGGCGCAAGAGGGACCAGGCGAGGAGTTGATTGTGTCTTGTCCGTGGAAGGTGCCTGCCCTTGAGTCACCAGATACGACATGTTGGGTTGTGCTTGAGTTTGGGCAAGGGGGACGAAGCTTCTTGCCAAGCGATTTCACATATCCGATGCCGACATCGATTTTTGCAGGGGGACCATTGCCGATCGATGAAGAAGAATGCTCTCGTGAAGACTGCGATCACATCAACATCTTCAAACCGAAACGGCTGCCACCTCGCAGCATCTGGACAAACACGTTCCTTCGAAGGATTGGGGACTTCCATCAATCATTGGCTCTCCTCACTTCACCTCCGGTTTCGGTCCCGGCCCGCGTTGGCACGTGCTCGCGGCTGGAACAGACGATGATGCTGACACAGGAAGCTCCACGAACCACGAACGCGTCGCTGACATCAACATGATGTGAGGTCGTCGAATCGCGATGTCTTTAGTAACCATATATGCACGCTGTCATAGTGCAGCAGTGGTAGGGCTTCCTCCAAAATGCTCTGCTCCCGCGTAAGTACACGCCTACTTCAGCATTCACGTCCAATCCTCCGAACCACAGCATTTCGCCCATTCTCAGCAACTGCAGCAACCATGGGAAAAGATTCAAAGGTGTCGAAGAACCCGCCGAAGCATGAGCTGGTGTACTTTGAGGGACTGGCCTCCAGGAAGCGGGAGTTTGGACAGTTCAGGAAGGTCCTGCACACAGGCCTCTATTCCCAGATCGTAACGATGGAGATTCCAGTGGGAGGTGACATTGGCGACGAAGTGCACACTGTGGACCAAGTCCTACTCTTCACGAGCGGTGAAGGAAAAGCTACCGTTGCCGGGAAAGACCAGGTAATTGCAGCTCATCGCTTTGAAGAGGTGGCCCGCTGATGTGTAGCCAGAATGTCAAAGCATCCGATGTCGTCGTGGTACCAGCAGGCACCCAGCATCAATTCATCAACACCTCCAAGACCCAGCCATTGGAGCTCGTCACGATCTACAGCCCCGCCGAGCACGATCCTCAGACTGTACACAAGACGAAAGAAGAGGGCGACGAGGAGGAAGAAAGTGGCAAGGACGAGGCACCAGAGTGGAGCCAGCAGTCCAAGGACAGCAATGAGAAGAATGGACAGGTCAAGGAAAGTGGAGGTCCATATGAGAATGGAGATGATGGAAGACATCAGAAGTCCTGAGCGGTTGCTGTAATTAGCGAGCAGTGATCTACTATGACAGAGAATTAATGACAGAAAACTCCAGCTTCAGCCTCTTGGGCGCCTTTTATTTGCAGTCAGCATTGTATGTTGGGAAAGAGAATCAGTAGCGAGGGGCAAGGAATGGATTCATCATCTATCTACCACAATAGTCGCCAGAGCGAACGTTCGAACACCATCTTTGCCCAAAACCATCCAAGTACAACACCAACCCAGAAGCCAAGCATGCATCGATACGTAAGGAAATCATTGCCAGTGGCTTCCAGCAGAAGTGAGCGGAGCTTGACACAGCCATGTCAGTAGCTGGCCTCTTTCGGTGAAGAGGACTTGGAAAAAGAGTGTCGATCAAAGGAGTGTAAGAAGTGAATGTCGCACGATAGAGTATGTTGAAAACAGTCGAGAGAATAGGACGGAGCCAATCGAAAGAAGAAGAAGTAGCCAGTCGAGAGAAGTGGAAGCAACCAGTCGCAAGAAGAGGAGGCAGTCAAGCCTTGCAAGCTCAAGATTTCGAGTCAATCAAGAACATGGCAATGGCGAATGTCGGGATCTTTCCACACCCTACAAGAAGTAGAGCGTGTCCGCAACTTCCGCACGGACTGGTGGAAGGACAGGGTTGCCGTTGACGGACTTGATATGCAACTTTGCGCGCTTGGCAACAGCGTGAGCAAGATGGGTGACGACCGGATACTTCTGGTCGTTGAGGTCGAGAAGGTGATCTTTCCAAAGATGACCGATACGCTCCATTTCGGCTGTGGTCAGAGGCTCTTGCTTCTTTGAGTCTTGCTCAACCACTGGGTCTTGAAAGATCTCCGGCGCAATGTGGATTTCGAAGTCGGATTTGCGTACATGCCTCTTTCGTGCTCGCGTGTCGTTGTCTGTGAGAGACAACGATAACCCATCTGGGGAAGATTCTGTGGAGACTTTGCGCATGGTCTCTGGATTGCTTGGGATTCGACGTTCGGAAAGAGGTGAGGGAGTCTTGGCTGGGGACTTGCCTGCAGGAGATAGAGGAGGCCCAAATGGGTCAGATCCTGTTGAGATCTTGCGCATGGTCTCAGGGTTGCTTGGAGTTCTGCGTTCAGCAAGAGGCTTCGAAGATGGAAAGGTGGCCACGGTTGGTACAAGACTCGGGATCTCGTTCTCCTTGTTGCGAATTGCCGCGCTCCTCAAGTGCCGAGTTTGCGGCTTCAAGCCAGGAGCGAACTTTGGCGAGATGATGATTGGCGTTGTTTTCTGTTCTTGTCCACTTGCGACCAAGCTTTCTGCAGAGTCGTGTCGGCTTGGTGGTTTCGACTCGACAGCAAATTCGGTCCCATCAAGACGGTGACCGGTCAAGATCATCCCAATGGCAGTGGTCTGGAGCTTTGTACGATCGTTCTGGGTGTGCTGAGGACGGTGAACACGGAAGAAGCGAGTACTACCGTCGCTCCGGATCTCAGCATCTGTCAGTACCAGCGTTCTTAGGCTTGACACTTTGCTGGCGTCCTTCTGGCTGACCAAAGTGTCGGTCGCGGCATTGTCGAGGACGAGGTATGAGAATTGCCCGCCATGAGCCATATTCGCTTGGGTAGCGTCTTGGATTTTGTCAGATTCCTTCTTGAGCTCGCCAGGTTTCTGCTCAACGACGTAACCAGAGCGGATGATGGTGATCTGGGTCGGTATTGTGCCGTCCGAGCCGAATTTGAATCTGTTGTCCAGGAATTCCGACAGTTGGGCGGCAAGGTCGTATTGGTCCATGTCCTCTGTGTGAACGAGCTCTCTAAATGTGCGGTACCCACTGCTGGACAATGCATCCTTCGCAGCGATGACCACAAGATAGCCGGAGGGCGATTCGTTTTGCAAAGCAATCTCTTCGATGTGGATTGCGATTTCAAGCTTCGAGGCTCCTGTCTTGGCTGAGCCCTTTGGAAGGTGGCGAGTCGACATACGACGAACGAGTTCACCAGTGGCTCCTTGAACTCCCTTCTTCTGCAAATGCTTGGCTGTCAAGAAGTAGGCTTCCATGCCGATCTGGACATCAAAGATGCGCTTCAGATGTTCGTAGGCGGCAAATTTGTTGAACTTGTCAGTGCCTTCACCGAGAAGAACGACGGCAACGAGGTTCTGGCCAAATGTAGCATGATCTTTTGCCATCTTCTTGATTTCAGCAGTCCAGTCGCTCTCCGATGAGCTGAGTTTGAGTGTGAAAGATGTCCAATTTGCGGTGTCCAGGTCTTTAGCAGTTGGAATGTTGACAACGCACTTTCGGAACTCTTCCAAAGCACCTTCTGAAGGCGAGTCGTCCTTGAATTGGACGAAGCAAACCTTGACCTTTTTGCCGAAAGGTCCCTTGAAGATTTCTTCCGACGCGCTCTTGCGGGAGTCCTTGTCGTCGGTACCCACATTGACACTGCTGATGGCATACGCAGTCTGTTCAAGGGTGGTCGAATCGGTGCTGGTCCGCTGCCCGTTCAGCTGAGTACGGATGGCATTGGTGATAGGTTTGGCGAAAGTCTGCCCGGGTAGCAGAATGCATCTCTCAGGAGGCATGAATCTTGGATATGCTTCAGTGCCTATATTCAGGCAAGGAAGATCGGGTTCGTCGTGACCTTGAGGCAGCCAAGCCGAGTACTTCTTTTCATCGAGAACATCTTTGACCAAGGTGGTTTCGACTTTGGCGATGGGTTTTGTCTGCCACTCCCCCTTGACCAGAAACTTGACACGCTTGCCCTTGAGAGCTTTGTTGAACTTTTCGTTGTCGTGAGGCAGATCGAGCTTTCTGCCGTTGCCGAAGCACTCCAGCATGAATGATGATACCGTTTGCTCCTGCTTGAAGAAGAGCTTGGAGGATGCGCTCTCGTAGAGCAATGGCGTGGTTCCGCTGATTGAGGCGAGTCGGCGTTGCTTTCCGTTCACAAGTTGCAAGCCTTCGATCAGAGTTGCAGGATCGTTTTCGCTGTCGAAGGATTCGTTGGCGCCAATGTACTCCTGCTCGAGCAGCGCACGCAGAACATCCTTGCGAAGCTCATGCTCTATTGGGAGCGTCGTTGGGCCGTTGCCAGTTGTGAGTTCCGGCAGTGTGAAAGTCGAGCTAGCCGTTGCTTCGATTGGAATGTGGTATGCGTGGATGTCGCCCTCGGCCTTTCCGAGACTTCTCGCAAGGTCGATTGACAATTTTTCCTGGCTACTGCGAGCGAGCTGCGGGTCGATTTGGTCGTTGCGGTCGTAGAACTTGACACCGGTCCAATGCCAGCGCAGGCCAGAGCTTAGCTTTTCAGGCTTGGAATTCCAGACTCTGCTCATCTTGACCTTTTCGTTTGAAGGGTCGAAAATGCTCTTATTGATAGCCTGGTCCAGTTCGTCGTCATCAATCTTGCCTTTGCCCCTGTACACAATGACTATTGCGCTGTACTTCTTGTTGTTGAGTTGAGCTGCAACTGGCACACCAGAGTTTGGACCACTTTTCTCAACTTTGACCAAGAAACTGTGCTTGTTCACGGTAGCGTATGAGACGAGTCCGCAGTCGCTGAGAAGCTTGTCTGCGGCCTTCTGCTGGATGATTTTCTTTTCCGTGTCCGATTGGAGAGCGATGGGGAAGCTGTCCTTTGGGATAGCGACAGAGCAATAGATGTACTCGTCTTCGATGCCAATGTTGGTCGGGGCAAAGTGTTTGGCAGTGGAGCTGCTCAATTTGACCTCGGATACTGTGATGTTGTCGAAACCTTGAGCAGTGTTGCGTGGATCTTTGTCAGTCATGATGGTCAATTTGTGCTGAGGGGAATCGGTCATGGTTGGTGTCTTGCGTTCGTGTTGAAAGATTGCGAGGTCGGTGTTTTCGTTGGACGTGGTTGCTGGAAGTGGTTCAGCGAGGAGAAAACGAGGCAGTCTTCAAGATGCACGAGCTTGTAAGATGGGAGACGAATGAGTGAGAGATTCACCGTGTGATATACTCAAGTTGTCAATGAGAGTCTTGCTTGCCACTGAGTGCTTTGAAGCTGAGAACGACTGAAAGAGAGCTTTAGGGCAGATCCGCTTGGGACATTCGATGTTTGTCGATGCATTGCTGTAATCAACAACATGTCTTTGATGTATCAGAGCCAACTATGAACGTGAAAGCTTGCTCAGGGTTTGCCAGCGTCGCGACAAATAATTGCTTCGAAGAAGAGTCGAGTCTGAAAGCGAAAGAAGTTTGCCAGAGGAAAGTGCCATCGAGCTCGCGCTATGCGCTCGCCCGTATGTGGCGTTGCTCGATCCAGTCTTTGACACCCTTGTAATGACAGTTGTAATCCATGAATTCATCAGGGCGCATCTTTACCTCTTTGCTGCCCGCATCTGTTGCAGGCTTTGCCGCTTCTCGGCTGTACTTCTGGATCAAACTAGCTCTTTCGCAACGTGACTCGAAAACTTCCTGCAGAACTTGCTGAACTTCCTCTTTGCTTGGTGCCTCCGTGATGTCTGCGAAGAAAGCACCCAAGGCCTCGGCATCTTCCACGCTTTGACTTGCACCTTGTCCTTGAGTCGGCAGCATAGCATGTGCTGCATCGCCTATTAGGATAACTCTGCCTCTCGTCCAAGTCTCCAGAGGGTCAATATCTCGTAGCTGCCACAGTCCAATGTCCTTAGCCAGCCTGAAAGGCTCTTTAACCCAGTCAGGAAAGTCCTTATATGTCTCGAGCATTTTGTTGAGGTCGCCTCGTGATACCCAAGACTGCTTCACGTTCGGGTCTTCGTTCATTTTCTCGTCCGGAACTAGACCGACCATGCTGTAGATTGTGCCATCCCGAGCAGTGCCCATAATCAAACGACACGAGTGAGCCATGACCATTGATGTGAATGGCTCGTGTGGATCGATGTTGCTGCAGAAACCTTTCGCATGCTCTTCCAGGATATCATTGGGGACTATAAGTCGATATGCGGATAAACCTGTTGGAACAGGATAGACTGTCTCGCCCAGTACAAATGATCGCATCGTGCTGTGAATGCCATCGGCTGCGATGACCACATCCGCTTGGAGCTTTTCGCCAGTTTCGAGCTGGACCATTCCGGCATCACAATCGCAGCTGACAACTTTGCTGGAAACTTTTATCGTAGCAGGCGGCCCAGGTCTGGTGGTTGAGGTAGCGGCCGCTTTCAGACATTCATGGAGATCTTGACGGTGGTACATCATTCGCTCTGTATCGTATTTTCCTTCCTTGAGCGGAATCTCGTTCACTTTGGTTCCTTCTGTATTGTACACTCTGAAACCATGATCGATCATACCGCGAGCAATGGCCAGCTCTTCTGCGGAAAGCTTCCATTGTTGCGCAAGAATGCGACTCGCATTCGGTTGAAGAGAGATTGTTGCCCCGATCTCTGCATGTAGACGTGATTGCTCAAGTATTGTGATCTGACGATTTGGGGCTCGGAGGGCTATTGCCGCAGACAGCCTGGTCACCAGAATCAGCATATGATTTTGTTAAGTTTGACAGAAATAGTTTACCCTGCGATACCGCCTCCGACAATGAGAATGGTCAGGGATTGCGTTGACGATGCCATTCTGTATGTGCGCAGGTATCAAGGGAAAGTTCAGACAAATTGTAAGAGGGACCACTTTGACCAGTGCAGTATGCATTATTCCTGATTGATGGCAGGCAATGAGTACTTACTTGACCACTAGCGGCCAGTCGTCCGGGTGTTTATTCCCCATCCTGGTCCACTTTGGTGATCTGGACTGCAACCGCCAAGGTTCAGCTACCAGATGTCCGCTTTCCGAATCTCGGATTGTGGGCACGCCACGGATTCGCATGAGATTACCAGAATAGCTTTCGGCGGAGCGATGATTGAGGTCGGCTTTCGTGGGCTCAGTGTGAGTGGCGATGGGTTCAGGATCACCTCTCGGCTGGTGCATCTTCATGTTCTCTTATATCGGCTTAGATCAAGTGCCTGGACGACCAAAAGCGATAATCCCAGAAACCAGGTGATTCTAAGTGCTAATTGCAAAATGTCAGCAACTATCACAGAAACTACTACGCCTCTCAAAGTCGTGGCCACCAGCCAGGCCTTGAAAGTCGACGGAACAGATCCAAAGTATGGCGACTGGAGAGATGACTTGGTCCGTGACGGATATGCAGTGATCAAAGGAGCAATTCCAAAGGAGCGAGCAGAGAAGTATGCTGATGCCATGTTCGGCTGGCTCGAAGGCTTGTGAGTTTTTCAAGTGAGGAGAATCGTTGTGTTGGAGCTGACGGAAAGACAGCAATCTCGGCTTTGACAGGAACGACCTCTCCACAGTTCACAAAGATAAGCTTCCGCACATCACCGAAAAGGGAATGTGTCTCCAATACGCTGTCACGCACGAAGACTTCGCTTGGGCCATCCGTGGCGAGCCAGGAGTTGTGGGAGCCTTCGAGAAGGTGTACGATACAGAGGACCTGATCGTATCGTTTGATGCCATCAACTTCAGCTTTCCGAAGTAGGTACCAGGAGAAGCTTTTTGAATCTTACCCTCACTGATCATTGTCCAGTCGCAAGGACATTCCAGAAAACAAGCCATGGCCACATCAAGACCAAGATCCTCTCAAGCCTGGCTTCCGCTGTCTGCAGGGACTTGTGAATCTGTTGCCCAACGGCCCAGAGGATGGAGGTCTCATTGTCTGCAAAGGTGGCCACCTCGCTTCAGAAGAATTCCACCGAGTTCACATCGATGAGCCACGCATTCCGGCATGGACACCAGAGTGGTTTGGCTTCACCGAGAGAGGCATGAAGTGGCTCGATAATCAAGGCTACAAGTGGGAGAAGGTGTGCGCCGAGCCAGGTGATTTGCTCGTCTGGGACTCGAGGACACCACATTACAACCTTCCTTCTAGCACGTCGCAGCCTCGATTTGCTGTGTACACTTGTTACATGCCAGTCGCAGATGCCACGCAAGAAGACTTGGTGAGGAAGAAGGATGCTTTCGAAAGATTTGTGGGCACAACGCATTGGCCGAATGCGAGGCATGTGGGATCGAACATGGCAAAGAGGGATGGTGAAGACGATCCTCATTCGAGGTTTGAGCCGGTGAACAAGCCAGTGTTGAATGAGCGGACGTTCAAGCTGACTGGCATCCCGTATATCAAGGCATAGTCGCTAGAATGCCTTGTACGTAACTTCAGTCGTTTTCGGTGCTTCTAAAGATCACGATCATTCGAGTACCATTCTGCTTGTCAGTAGACCAGCCAAGTCAGGTCCGCAAGGCTATGTCCGAGGTTTTCGTGCGCCATGAGCGTAGCGCAGCTGGAGAAACTGGAACATCATGTCTACGTTGCAACTTCTCGGGGCGTAGCATTTGTTGAAAGGTATACATCGATGATCGATGGCCACCGTCTCGTTTGTCCACAACCTCATGCTCGTTCAGGACGTTGTCGGACGGTGTTGAGCGGCTTGGTTCGCAGCCCTCGCAGCTCGCTTCCATTTCTTCACCTCCTCGTTGTGTGAACTTTGAGAGTCATGTTCGCCTCCACCATCATGTGAAAGTGGTCGTGCAGTGCGTTTCCCAAAGAAAATAAACAAGAAGTCGGTGATTGGACTGAAGCGCAAGTTACGGACGAACGACCCCCGCGGAAGCCCCAGGAAACATTGAAAAGGCTGGGCGTCGTCACTGTTTACGGCAGCAAAACACACGGCCAAGCACCAGGCCCATAACTTTACCCGGTCGGCTCGATCTTCCGGCAGAGTCAAGGCACGAGATGCATCGTGTAGAACCCGATTTCAGCGTTCGCCATGCGTAAACGTGGCTGGCATAAACTTCTTTCAAGGCCAAGTCGCCGCGTAGGTGGTGACATGTCTTGCACGACGTCGATGGGTTTCTACTCGGCGAAATATCGCTACTTCTACCATGCTGGCGTACAAAGGTAAGAGCTGGGGTGCAACCTCACCTCATCGGACACTTCAGTTTGCCTTTTTCTCTGTCAAGGATCAGTCAAGATGATTACTTCCGGACTTCTTGTTGCTTCTCTGGCCGCTGCCGCATCGGCGTCAGGCCCATACAGAAGCTTGCACAAGCGTCAAAGCAGCGACAACTCCACTCAGGCCGCACCAGCAGTTACTGGTGCTACATATGATGGACAATGTTTCTACCCCAAGCCTACCGATGACTTCGTTCTGGATGAATATCTCGGCCGCTGGTATCAAGTCGCCGGTAAGTCCAATCGCGTGAGGAATAAGCAAATCTTGCACGGACTCATGTTGACAATTGACTAGGAACTCTAGCACCTTTCACTGCAGGCTGCAAGTGCATTTTCGCCGATTATGCTCTGAACGTGAGTGGATCGAAGCAGAGACCGAGCCGAATCGATCAACTGATGCTGTGATAGGATAATGGCACAGTAAACGTCCAAAATGGTTGCGAGTTGAACGGCACTCAGATCCCGATCGAGGGAACTGCCACTCCAGTATCTCCTTATGCCGGATACGGACACGTTGGTGTGCTGCGAGTACAATTCCCTGGCCAACCTGGCCCAGACTGCCCAGGTCCAAACTAGTATGTGATTCATCCTGACGTTGAGAATTCGAAATACATTTTAACAATCTTAAAGCATTGTTCAAGACATTGGCCTCAGTGGCGATGATGATTGTCATGGCAAGGTTGCTGCTGACGATGACAATGCTTTTGCCATCGTGCAAGCGAATAACTTCACAACTCTCTTCCTCCTCAGCCGAAACCAGAATCCATCGAACGCCAGCATCGAGGTAAGTGCAACCGACAATTGTTGTGATGCAAAGTCCTAACCTTTCGCAGGCATGGCTCGAGCGCGCAAGAAAGCAGGGCTCCAACCTCGACAACGTTGCCATTACAGATCAGACCAATTGCCAATTTACCTAGACTACAGCTTCAATCTACCAGAGTCAGCAGCATAATTAATGTCTTCACTCAGATCTGGATGCTCATGAGCCGCCCAATACCCATCCCAAATCTTCGCTGTCCATTCGCCCACCTTTCCACTTCCAATCTCCTGCCCATCAAGACTTGTAATTGGCATCACACCTCCCGCAGTCGTACACATGAATATCTCATCAGCGCGATCAACCAACTCCACGGGCACAACTTCCACCCTCACCTCCATCCCCACCTTCCTCGCAACTTCCAAAACACTCTTCCTCGTCACACCCTCCAACACCCCACGATCTGGCGTAAACAAGACCCCATCCTTTACAACGCAAACATTATACCCCGCACCTTCCGTCAAATTTCCATCCCCATCCGTCAAAAACGGATAAATCGCCCCACGATCCGCCGCTTCCATAAGCCCTCTCGTAAAATCTCCCCATTGCAAATTCTTCACAGTAGGATCAAACGCCCCAGGTGGCGTTCTTCTCACCGTTCTCGTGATCACAGAACTTCCAGATCCATCCATCTGTGCAGCAGGCGACATAACCCAGACATAAGGCGAAATCCAGATGTAAAGCGTATTACTCAATTCCTCAGCTTTCTTGCCCAGAGGAGTATTACTAATACGTTCCAGGCCACGAGTAACCATATAGCAAATATACGCATCTTTGATACCGGATTTAGCAAGCATGGAAATTGTGATTCGTTTCATTTCTTCTTGAGATATGGGGATTCGGTAACGCATTTTCTGACATGAGCGTTCGAGACGACTGAGATGGTCGTCGAGGCGGAAGAAGCGGCCGTTCCAGGCACTGGCCACGTCGTAGGTGAGGTCGCCTTTGAGGAAGCCTTGGTCAAGAAGGGGAATGTAAGCGGAGTGGAGAGGGACGATTTCGTTGGAGATGTATGCGATGCCTTTGGCGTAGGGGTTGGTGGAGTAGGTTGCTTCTAGGGCGGCTTGGCGTTGGTGGTAAGCGTCGAAGATGGGCTTCATGGTTGACATTCTGATTAAATTGTGGTCTCGGCGTTATTGCTGAGTAGGTTTCAAGAGCTGTGCACTGCATGGGAGCACAAAGATATATGGCGAGCTGATCTTAAGCCAGCTGCAGCCGGGCCGGGAAGCTCGTATGTACCTGGAGCTGTAGCTCTGCCTTGGGAAGATATCATATGATACACTGAGTGCAGATGATCTTGACGATCAGTGACAACGGGCTATCGCGCCAAATAGAAGTGCGTCAAGTATCCAGTGCTGCAAAAGTGCGCAGGGCAAGCTGGACCTGAGGAGATCTTGAGGGGGGCAACCTTTCAGAGGCATTTCTTGCCCACGACATGCTGGGCAAGAACGTTCTCATCGTCGATCTATGGTGCACCAAGTCAGCCGGACTACTGTCAGCTGTTTGGTACGCTGGAATCGTGATCAATGTTGGTTGCTGCCCTGAGCATTGCTAGTTTGAGGAGAAGTGGGCGGGGGGGTTTTCCAACTCTGTGCACCTCAACATCACTAGCTTGGAGAAAGCCGGTCTCAGTCTCGGTCGTGTGTCGCGGCTGGAGCGCTCATCGATGTTCCCAAGCACAGCAAACTCCGATGATGGATTGCCTTGGTCGTGGTGTGTGAGAGAGAAGGACGATTGGGACGGGCAGCGAAGTTGGTCGGAACGGCAGCGGAATTGTTCCGACGATGGACATGTCGCAATCATTCGACAGCGAGCTCCCACTTTCGCATTGACCAGACACAGCATAGCTCCATGATGCTGTTAATGTAAGCAGAGACGGTGGTCGTAAGTCGGACATCTGATACATTTCTCATTGACCATTGATGCTCTCACGTTTGACGCAACTCACTCGCCAGCTCACGAACAGCATAGCACCACTGAAGCACACCATGTCGAACAGCACACTTCCACCGTCGTGGCATTCGGGTCCCGAGGACTCATTTCATGGCAAGATTACTGCCCATGGCCCCTTCCAGCCCGAGAAGGACCGCTACCACCTGTACATCGGCCTCTTCTGCCCATTCGCCCACCGCGCCAATCTGGTCGTCCATCTTAAGCAACTCCAGCATTACGCGGGAATCGAAACGAGCATCGTTCGGCCATATCCGAAGGGCAATGACGAGGGATGGCCGGGTTGGAAATTCAATACTAGCGATGCGGACGACAACTACGAAGGCGCGACTGGGGACAAGTTGTTTGGCAGCAAGTTCATGCACGAGGTCTACTTCAAAGCGGAGAAGGAATACAAGGGCAGGTACAGCGTGCCTGTGCTCTGGGACAAAAAGCTGAACACCATTGTCAACAATGAGGTATGCAAAGCTGTGCATGTGCGGGCCTGGTCGGCATGCTAACGAGTGCAGTCTCACGAACTGCTTCGCGATTTGCAAACCGCATTCAACCCTCTTCTCCCACCTGGACTCGCCAACATCACCCTGTACCCCGAGAATCTCCGCTCCAAGATCGATGCGCTCGCGCCGATCCTCCAGCGCGACTTGAACACGGGTGTGTACAAAGCCGGCTTTGCGCCCGATCAGCAGACCTACGAGAAGAATCTCCCGCCCGTCTTCGCGGTCCTCAACCTGCTGGAAAAACTCGCGTCATCGAACGATGGGCCGTACATCCTTGGTCGCGAGTTGACTGAAGTCGACATACGCGTCTTTTGCACTTTGATCAGATTCGATGTGGTCTATGTTCAGCACTTCAAAACGAATTTGTCCATGATACGATATGGGTATCCGACGCTGTACAATTGGTTGAGGGGCTTGTATTGGAACAACAAAGCGTTTGAAGAGACGACCGACTTCAGACACATCAAGGAGAACTATACCAAGAGTCATGCGGGAATCAATCCTCGCGCCATCACGCCAGTCGGGCCATGGCCGCATATTGATCGAGGATATGAGGACGACTGGAGCGGTGTTCGTGTCGGTGAAGTGGACCATCCTGTGGTGAAAGAGTACGAGAAGAAGCTGGAGGAGGAGTTGAGTAATGCCGCGCCAGATAGCGGTCACGGAGGCTTTTCTCTGGATAACTTCAAATGAGTCCGCCAGCAGATCTGGCTCCATGACGCACATTGAGAAGATCTTCTTGGGCTCGCACGAAATTTCGTCCGCAGACGCAGAACCCATCGCGAAGCAGCATGTTTATCCCTCAAACTGGCGCAATTGGTGCCATGGTAATTCTGAAGAGACAGCTCGTGGCCGCAAACACTTCTTGGTCCAGTGCATGTACGATGTCATCGTGCCGAAACAAATGCCGCTCAGCGACAGCGTCAACAAGAATCCAATGCAACGGGCTTCTGTAAAGGCGCAATGCGGCATCCTCTTATGGTTGTTGCTGGTTGGCGCAAACCTGCAGAAAGCGTGGAAACGTTCCGGCTGGAAGCGATCTGCAGGCAGGATTGTGTACCAAGACTCCGGATCTCCAAATTGTTTCCACGCAGACGACTTGTCTATCAGCTCGGTCCCGAGTCTCAGTTAGGTGACAGCTCAGTAGACATCATCCTTCATCACAGAGGCTCAGCCGGATGACATGGACCCGTTCCGACATCGAACAGATCCAGATCAAAGGGTCAGAGCGTTGGCAGAACATGATGTCTGTCGGGCAAATTTTCTTGGGGCTGAAGCATACGCAAAAAAGCATTGCGCGAGGAGAATACCTTCTATGCCGACTGTCTTGTTGGGTGGCTTGCTGTGGGCGCCCACGAACTGCTCAGGACAACGCTCGTGCGCGAGCTGGACCGCTCTCTCATTGCCAACGAGACGCATGTGAAAGAACGCAAGGCCGGTGGTCGCCAGGCCCGTCTCCTGCTAAATAAAGGACTGTGCGTCGGGATCGGATCCTTGCTCCACGTTTTGAACACAACTTGCGACGTCTCAGGTAAGCAGCCGCCTAAAATTTGATGATAGGCGTGCCATTTCATTAGACTCAGCTCACCGCACCCCTCGCGGCTCTCCACTCTATTCTCCGGACTTCTGACTTCACCAAGCAATCTGTTTCTACTTTCGATCACTCGGCTATGCCGTGTCACTCAGGGAACTGCCCATTTGCGTACCTGCGGTCATCCTCGCCGCGATGCCCTTGGATGCCGTACCTCATCATCTGCATGCGGCATGCCTCGCTGCGGCCGAGTGATCATGTCCGATAAAACTGATGCCCACCCCGGCCCTGCCCACCTGAGACCTACGCTGGACGTACATCTCTGTCTCTGTGGACGTCTTTGAAGAGATTCCAATATCCATCGAGTCGACATCTGGACCACCTCCACACTGGGATACCATCATGGCTCAAGTCAAGTCGCCGGCTGAGCACATGCTCGCCAGCGCTACTGGATCGTCCTCGCAAGTCAATGTCATAGATCCTCTTACCGGAACAACAGCTACGACTTCGGTTTTCCAGCAGCCGAAATTCGTCTTCATCTTCTTGCTTGTCATCTCTCTGGTGATCGCCAGAGTATTCAGCAGCAAGAGCAGGCTACCCGCTGGAGTGAAGCCACTCCCCCGACTACCAGGTATCATGGATCGCGAAATGAATGAGAGCTGAGATGAGGCTGACTCTGAACAGGTCTTCCATACGCCGGCCGCTTTTGGGATGTTCCAGGACCAGGTATCGAAGCAGCATGGCACTTTGGTGGCCTCCACAAGCAATATGGCCCAATCTACGAGTGGAAGGTGATGGGAGTCATTCACATTTGGATCGAATCCGACAAGATTGCCCGAGATCTCTTCGTCACACGCCAGAAGAACTACTGCGATCGCAACGAACTTCCAGCTGCCGTTGGCGTGCGCGAGGGTGCTGAGATTCTGCCACTCATGGGCTACGGCGAGAAATTCCGAAGATATAAGAACTTCATGCATCTCATCATGAGGCATGCTACTCCAAAAACGTTCTACAACTGGCCCAGTCAAGAAAACAAGAGAACGCTTCGAAGAGTTTTGCAAGAGCCAGAACGCTGGTCGGAACACATGCTTGTGCACTGTGCGCGGACTATCGCTGGTGTCGCTTGGGCTGACCCTCAGCACGGAAGCAAGTTGCTGAAGATCATCCCTGTGATCCTGAAGGCCGTGTCTCCAGCTGGACCTGTGATCAACAAGTTGACTTTCTTGGCCAACCTGCCCGAATCTGTCTCTCCTTGGAAGAAGGCTGAGTCAGAGCGGAGGCAGGAGATGACGGATGCATTCGTTGAGGCCTTGAAAGATGTGGAAAGGAGGACCAATGAGGGAAACTGTGACGACTGCTGGAGTAAGCTCTGGACAACCAAGGAGAAGGGCACAGAGCATCTAGACGACTACGAAGCAGCACACGCCATTGGATCCTCATCATTCGTCGCCATCGCTACTGTTGGAGGACCACTTCATGCATTCTTCACTGCTATGTGCCATTACCCATCCTGGCAAGGAAAGGTCGTCGAGGAGATTGATCGCGTTTGCGGTAATCGCCCACCCGAGATGTCCGATATGCCAAACCTTCCGCGTCTGCGAGCAACTGTCAAAGAAATCGTGCGATGGCGACAAGCCACACCTCTCGGTGTCCCTCATGTTGTGATGGAAGACGATGTCTACGAAGGCTACCATATCCCCAAAGGCGCTATTTGCCACGCGAACCACTAGTAAGCTCATCATTCCTCTACTCTCAGAAACCACCTGCTAACACTACTTCAGCCTCATCTCCCGCGAAGAATCCGTCTACCCCTCCGGCAACGAATTCATCCCCGAACGCTGGCTCGACCCCTCATACCCAACCTACAAAGAACCTCTGACTGAGTTCCCTAACCTCAACGGCGACCGCGGCTTCGGCTACGGCAACCGATCCTGCCCCGGCGTCGACCTCACCCAATGCGAACTCCTCGGCCTCATCGGCCACCTCATCTGGGCCTTCGAAATCAAGCGACCCGAAGGCAAACACGCAGCAGAGAACCCTATACCTTGGTACGAGACTGCTCCTTGGGTCATCACGATGAGTAAGCCATTTAAGTGTGATGTCAAAGTCCGAAGCGAGGAGAAGAGGAGATGGATTGAGGAGTTTGCGCCTGAGGGTGGGCAGTTGATTAAGGATTCGGAGAAGGAGAGGACGAGTCGGTGGGATGTTGTGAGGACACCTGGGCAGGAGCATTTTAATTGGGAGGGTTTGACGGATTTGGCTACGGGGCATGAGGGCAAGGTTTATGCTCCTGGAGTTTAGAGACAGAGTGCTACAGCGATCTTATGTAATGACCTATGCTGGTGTTGTTGTGTGTACCGGTAAATGACCTGGTATTGACTCGGGTCTGTCAGCTCTTGTTTGTTGTCTGCATTTTGGAGCGTTGGTGGGCGGGGATCAGATCAGTGTTTGGAGAAAAGTGCGTGGTAGAGACATAGGGTAGCTGATACTGACTGAATAGATCATTGCCATTTCCTTCTCGTTTGAGCGATAATCTGACTGCGCTGATTCATCGAACATTCGGTGCTGCCGTGGGTCGATGAACTCTATAGTCAGTACTGGTCCTTAGGGATAAGTGATACTAGTCACTTGTCATCGTCCATTGCCTTGATTAAACCCGTGAGGCATATCGACCATTCGTATTCGCTATCCCGGTCACGCTTTTTGTGATGCATCCTCATTCTGACGAAGTAAATGCTTGCCATCACTTCGTACTAACAACATCTCTGGACTTCACGCAGGCGATGCAAGTTCGAGGCTGCTGCTATGGTCACTCAGGCGCATTTGCTCTCATTGAACATTGTATGAAACTGCGTCCTTCAGAAGCTAGTTTAAATGCTAGGCTGCTCTCACTCTGTCAAAAATATTATGTACAAGTGCTCCAGGCAATGCCATGATCCTGGATCTCGTGGCAATACTACGTGACGTATATCCAGACTTCATCATTAAATCGTCATTCGCCGAAATACAATACTTTCCGATTCTTCGAAAGCTGGGATACACACTACGCACTCCGTGCTCGGCTTGGCCTGAGCCTTGTGCTTATGCTGCTTCTGCCTACTATTTGCACTCTTTTGCCGAACTGCAGTTGAGTCATATCGTCCAGCTCACACGATCGATGATGGATGATCGATCGGCGTCGAGATGCGATGCCAACTCCGCAAGACCGAAAGTCAGCGTCTTTCTCTCACAAGTACTTCTGCCCAAACTTTCCTCCACTGCATCGACCTGCCTCTTCGATAAAGGACCGAGCGGCAATCTTCAGCCTCGTGTATAGATTGTATGTATCTCCGGACGATAGACAGCACATTGTGAGGCTCTCTTGCCGCCAGCTCTCCGCGTTTCCCCGCAATCACATGCTGCGGGAGAGCTAGCGCCACAGCAGTGAATCTTGCTTGCATACCAAGGATTTCGGATCCGAATCAACAAACCACGAGTAGTCTTGAACTGCGTGTCAGATGCGTTTCGCGATGAGTCCTACGTGTCAAGTCACTTCGTGGGTAGGAGCCAGAGGCCTGGACACCCGTTCCATCAATTTGATGCCCAATTTCGGCCCGGTTAATCCTCAGCCTTGTTCGCAGCCGCCCATGCCAACAGAGTTTCGAGCTGCACTCCTTCTCAGCCTTGCGCGGGAGCTCCACGACCAGTAAGACCAAGTGCTTGCACGAGGCGCGCAGCTTTCCTCTACTCGTGGTGGTGCTCGACACGAGGGCTCGGGATTATTCGGTCTTGTGGTGTCCAGCTGACTTGTGTCTGCCGCATCGCGGTTGCTGACGATGTTGATTTGGTGGCAATACAGGACTGTCGCCGGCGGGAACTCCATTTATGCGCGGCTCCTGCTAGACTGCAGCGAAGGGAGCTCGCTTCGGAACGTGTTTGTGGCGTTGCGGGCCAAGGGAGAAGCAGCAAAGGTGCCAGACCTTCTTGTGCTCTCTGTGCTTATAGTATTTTCCTTGCATAGGCGAGATAGTCTCGTCGATGCACGAATATTGTGCTTCAGAAGGGCTGCAATCTCAGTCGGTAGTCCATCCTCAGTATTCTTGTTCTCGCCAAGAAAATTCGTGGACGTGCTGAGATCTATGGCATTACATAAATGTACACGAGTAGAATGCTATTCCGTATGAAGAGACTTTTGTAGCCATTCCAACCCGTCAAATGTCATTTAGTTCCTTCTGAGACTCATTGCCTTTCCATCGTAAATGGCTCTCGCTGCTGTGCCTGCGTGGGCGCTGGACATGTTGGAATGGCCACTTCTCCAGCTCAATTCGGTTTATGGCGTCGACTTCTTCCTTCGTGACCAAAGGTACTGTGCATTCCTCGTCAACGGCAGGTATCTGGCTCGCCCATTGCAGGACCATTGCCTGCTTGCGGTCTGCATTGGCGGATTCTGAATTGTCCAAATTGGGGGTTTCCGAATGCCCGTGGACATTCTGCTCTTCATGAGCAGGAGTGATGAGGAGTGGTTCGGGGAGCCTGAAATCGTCGAACGAAGTGTCCGATAGAAAGGGGTCTGGTTCCAGATCGGCGAGGACACATTGTCTTTTGGCATCTTCAGCGGCTGTGATGGCATCACCGAGCCTTTTCTCGATAGCAGCTCTCGAACTTTTGTACTCTTGCTCGTAGTGTGTTTCAGGCTCGCTCGGTGGGTTTCCTTGGTCGCTTTTCAAGGTACGTAGACTGAGTGCTTGCTGGTACTCAGTATCAAGGTCCGCCATCTCTTCTCCAAGAAGCCCAACCTGTCCTGCTCTGGCGTAATACGACTTTAGTAGGGGCTCTATAATTGGCGAGGGAGATTGCTGCGAAATCTTGGGGAGATCTTTTTGAAGGCATTCTGATTCAAGCTGCGCATTGGCCCATGCTCCAGTTCTTATCAAAAGGGACTTCAATTGTTGAAGAGACGTGGCCTCCAGTTCTCGTAATCCGTACTCCAGACTGCTCAGCTTGCCTTGCACAACACTTGCCGTGATGGCTTGGGCATCCGCGGCGTTCGAATCAGTAATAGCTGTATTGCACAGCGACAAAAATTGGTCCTTGTCAAACTCATTTCCGGGAGCTTTGTCGCGTATGTAACTCATCAATTTATGCTGAGATTCGCAAAACAAATGACGAAGAGCATTTGAACGCTGCAGCGCTTGTTGTGCTTCCAATCGTGCATCTGCTACTTCCTGACGATTGCGCAGTAGGTGAGCAAATTGTCGGCACAACTGTTGCGCGATGTCATCAGTTGTGGCGGCTTCTTGTCCACTTTGCAAACCTGAACTGTCCAATCCCAATTGTGATGTCCTTCCAACAGCAGACGTATTGTAGCTCAATGCGCTGTCCTGAAGCTCTCCCTGAGACTCGGTCGTGTGAGTGTGCCCATCCTTGTCGCTTTGGTCTCCAAACGAGCCCTGCTCTCCACAGAAAGGCGTGGTTGCGGATGCCTGGGACAGCCAAAATGGCATTGTTCTCTCGAGCTCATGGCTCTTCCACGTAGAGAGGGAGACTGACACGTCTTCACAACCCAGTGTAGGCATGAAGTCTACGGCACGGGGCACATGCCAGTAGCCTTTGCGGCACGTTGCTCTCCTGAGCAACCGGCTGGCGACAGTTGCAAACGCCACATCAAACAAGGTTCACAGCCAAAATTAGTGGCAACCGAGGTGCAGCTCCAACCACTGGTCTCACTTTCCGTTGCGCCGCATCTGCATCTGTTTTCGAGCTCTGCTGGCTCTCGAACGAGTAGTGCACACCAGCGACAGCGACTTGCAGGTGGGCTAGCCGGGGTACTTGCTCGATGCCGTGCGTTCGCAATAATCACATGCGAATTCCCGCATGATATCGCACATGGCCGGCTTTGCATTTGATCAGGCTGAACCGAGATCGGCAGCTATAACCTCAGCGTTCTCCTCCCGCATCGTGACACTGGCCTGCATGACTGTGGTCTGCGCCTGCGATGGTGCATCACTCATGAACGCACAGTATGTCCGGGGATCGTCAGTGGGTCTGGGACCCATATCGCAATGCTTATTATTACATCGACCACGTCAATCGGCGGTTCATCTATGAAGATGGACGCACGATAGAGGCAGATCAACAAGCGCCTCGCACTCCCGGGACTACACCTTCCCTGAACTCCGGAGGAAACACTGCAACGTCCGCCAGCACCAGGTCGCCGGAATATCCCCATCAACCCGGCGCGTCAGCAAACCTCATTCCAAGACGTAGTTTCCAGCAGCGGGAGCGAGGTTGGTTTCGGCTGTTCCGCGTGTTGATGTGGCGGCCAAGCGAGCAACCGGAGCCAAGATCATCTGCAGCAACCGCATACCTGAGTAACGTCCAAGACGAAAATAGGATAATATCGGGCGTTGGAAGATACGTGGTGATAGAGGAGCCCATCCCCGGTCGCGATTACTTCCTAGTTCTGCCAATTGTGAACTATGGAAGACAGGGTGTTGCGAGGGATGGCGTGAAGAAGCGCGAGCACGGCATTGTGTACACAGGCGATCTGGAAGATCCCCCAAAGCCCGATCCGAGCGAACGACCCGGCCGATCGGACGGGGGAAGAGGCATGGTGCCAAATGCGATTCGGGTGCAACCAAGCGATCCAACAGAAGCACTTCACGCGATGTCAAGAATCAACTACGGCGAGCCAATGCGCATCCCAGTTTCAGCCCGGGTCCACGATGTCGGGTTTGTCCATAGAGAATCCAGAGGCTTTCTGAACGATCAATTTCAGCATGTTCAGCGAGCACAGGAGCAAGAAAAATTCAGAACATTGGTACTTCAATACAGAACAGAGTACCAAAAGCGGGAAGAGAAAGGACAGCAAAAAGACGCAATCTTGCAATATTTGATAGCGACTTACCGACGAGACCACCCGGAATTGACGTGGGAACAAGCCTGGGAGATGGTCAAGCGCCTCCTAGGTCTACCATAGTAAAAATCGCTGTGATGGGGCATGAATTGACGGGTTATCCACAGACGCAGTGGGTGAGACGTCAATGGACCCGAGCTTTAGTGGCTAAGCTGCTGGGCGTCTATGAACAATACGTATAGTCTGTTTGGTCGGCACCAAGAAGGAGCATCCCCACAAAGGAGAGTATGCGATACTTGGTATCGTACCTGGCGGGCTGCAATGATCTCGCACACATTCACGAAGTGACGGTCGATGAATTATCTGGTTACGATGGCGGCGAGGCGTAAATTCGCAGGTGTCGAGTTTCTCATGTATATGGACCATAATCACCATATTCAGATAATGTCATTGGGGTAACGATCTAATCTCCTTCTTTTAAGCTCGCGATCTTAAATCATGTGTTGTTCGCGACTGTAGGATATGCTCTGGTCAGCACTTCGTTTCGTTGCTGCTGAAAATGTTCCAGCGACGAATCGTGCACCATTCCTACAGCTCTTGCTTTTACGTTATGCTCGATGGTATAGATCTTCGCGTAGTTAATACGGGACGCTGCTGCCAACTTCACTGTCAAGTCGTCTGGAGTGACACGAATGGCGATGGGGACCATGCCTCTCTCGCCTTGCTGCTGTGGAAGCTCTTTAGGAAAGGGCTGCGGCGCCGTGAGGCCGGTGTACACGATGCCGTGGTCTGCCTTGTTGTCCCCTTTGTTCTCAACTCCCCGGCCCCGGTATGTCAAGATTGGGCTGACAGCATTAGCAGTGACCTATCAATGCCAGACCCTGCTGTACTCACACTGCGAGAGAATGTTGTGCTAACTGGGCAAAGATGATGAAACGCCGGATCTTGACTTGTGCTAGCTCTCCGTAAGCCACGACATAGCTGCATTCACTGTGGTTGCTAGCATTTGAGTGTTTGTCGTTGCCTTGCGGCTCACTCCAAAGGATCGTAAGAACCTGGCATAACCGTCAGCACTGGTCGGCCGCTGCCAGGGAAAACTCACCCTTCCGACTTTGAAGAACTTCGGTGACCTGAGTTTGAAAGCTGCGAGCCTATCAGCAGTATTCTACAGCATTTGCTTGAAACTGACCTGAGTGGAGATAGGATTCTGCACTGAGGTTCGCGATGTCAGGAATGGGACCGGCGACTGGGGCATGAGGAGCTCCAGCATCCCGACTCGATGATGCTTCCGGATATGCGATTGTGGAAGATCGAACGCGGTGAAAACTAGAGGAACGTGTGTGTCCAGAGGGTGATCCATTTGTACCAGATTGAGCCGCAGAAAACTGCTGAACTTGCGAATATGGCGGAGCGCTGGGCGGACTGGTGGGGCTTAGCGGTGCTCGGGGAGAGCTTGGACGTGTCGAAGTTGCGGCGCATATCGACCGCGGCCGGCCCACCTCTGGGGTAGTAGGAGCCGTATGTGGTCTCCAAGATGTCGCAGCCACTAAGTTGCTATGCACCATTGGAACATTCGTACGGTCGATGCGAAGCGAGGCATTCTGGTGATGATCATGGAAGGAAGCATTTGCCTGGACATCGTTGCTTGAACGGGTATAAGCCTTTGTCTAGAGAAAAGGACGTGACACTTACCTCATGCTCACTACAAAAGTGCCACTATCTCGCGGCTGATCCTGTCGAGCCACGCGTTGGGCGCGTTCACGCAAGCTTTCCATGAGCTCAATAACTCTTCCAAGGTCATCGCCGAAAGCTTTGTCTATTTGTCTTGTGACCACTTGCCCGTTGTTATTGAGAGTCGTCTCTTGTAGTATCTCGATTAGATGTCGCGTTGCATGTTGTGTCATCAACAGTCGGTCAGAGCGAACTGCTGCAGCGTGCGCAGAGGTCGCAGGATCGCCAGTCAGTGGCAGGCCATGCTTCACTATCGCGACCATCATCTCCACCAAGTCCTGCCATCCTTGCCGCTGCAAGAGGCGTTGCAAGTCTTGTGTGGCAGAATCGGATGTCATGATGTGTCAAAATTCCCGCTATATATTCTCGGCCCTTTGGTGGTCCAGAGCATCGTATGGCACTATCCCGTCAAGAATGAGTCTGCCAATTAGTACAAAGAATGGGCTTGAACCACGGTCGAGAATTCCAACCTCGATATGTGATGGCGGGGGAGAAAAGGCAGGGCTTAGGCCACGTCGATGGTTCGCATTGCGGCCCCAAGGTCAACAATCAGGTGGCTGTCATGCATCGTGCGTGCATGATTAGCGCAATAGCTCGGCTTCAAGCTCTCTCGGGTGCCACACCTCAACCGAATGCTCTATCAGCGAATCATGTGATATACAAGCCGCTGCAGATGCTGCGCCTCAGAGACTTGCAGCAAGATGCGAGCCGCCTCGCTACTCTGCCAGTCATTAGCGTTTGTTCACAATCCACACATCGCAAAGCCTCTAGGCGTCAGCGCCGGTCGATGTGCCCTTGACGTGCTCATTGGGTCAGCTACCAACAGTTGATTTGTGGCAAGGCTCCAGAGCTCGTCTACGAAGAATGTATTTGCCTGTGCACGTTTGGCTTGAAGATGGAACCACTCACAACCTTTATTCGGAGCCGAATGATGTAGGAACGCAAGTTCGCCAGTAGCCTCGACCACAGGAGACACAAAATTCTACTGCATGATACCAATAGTCCGGACGTTTCCGATTAGCTGGATTACAATACGCAGCCCTAGACTTGTTCTTAACCTGAGGGTACGTCTCCCTTAAAGGCCTGCTTGAGTGCCTCAGGATTATGGGACTTGACTCAAGAATTTGTTGTCTCAAAATAGTTGTGTTGCTGGTCCTTTAGCATGGTTATTCCACTGAAAGTATAACAGGAGATATTATGCGTTGTCTCTCCTTCATCTTTTGATGGTCTCCCTGTTATAGCCCATTCATCGGGGACTGGTGGGTGGGTTGGCTGCATCTATTGCTGAGCTTGACGGAGGCACAGCGTTTTGTACGGATGACATTTGATGATCGATGTTCGCAATCATAGTATGCGAACCGATACGTTGGAATGCCATGCCTCTTATCGAGCCTGCAGCTGACTGTGCCGGCGACAGTTCTTGTTCCGGGGCCCCACCAAAATCTTTCCCATGATCGTCAGAGCCATAGGTAGCCATATCTGAAGGCTGTGGCGATCCGAGACGTGATGGTTGGGGACTTAACAGCACGCCCGTCAACTCAGAAGCTTCCCGCTCGAAGCTCTGCGGATTTCGCATGGAACTAGCCAGCGTTTGCGCTGGTGCTTCATCTTTGACACGGTGCATGGCCGACGACTGATCAAGGCCGTGATCTTCACCTGTCGCAGTCTCCCTCACATTCGAGGGATACACGACTGGAAGTACCATTTTATGATGGACTTCAACTTGAGTGTCCATTTCTTCGGGCATGTCTGACGGTCGCGAGGGTGATTCGGGTCTTGAAGTCTTCGTACTGCCAGCCAATGATCGAACATCTTCATGATATTCATGCGGTACATCCACTGCATCCTCAATGCCGTTCAGCCAGTTTGATACCCCCAGAGATGTCCCTCCCTTAGAGGTTTCACTGCGGCTCTTCCGTCGCCATCGGTTGGGATCAGGATCCAGGCCAGCATTTGTAACTTCGACGTGGAGCTCGTTGACACGACGTCTCAAAGTATCAACCTCATCGACAACGTCTTGATATTCTTTGCGGCAGTTCTTCTCGAATTCTTCATCCGTTTCGGGAACAGATTTATCTTGATCTATCATTCTCTGTCGCTGAAGCCTCTGCTCTGCATGCTCCACCGGCAGCTCATCTACAAGGCGCTCTTGCGCCAAACGCCACTCAGCGACGGTGTCAAAGTAACTCTTTAAAATTGGTGGTACTTCAGGATCGCTCTCGTCGTCATCGTAAGTGGCCTCCAAGCCAGTCCGCACGACTGGTGCGACTATCTGTCCGGCTTCCAACAGAATCTGGGCATAGTCGCTTTCCGATACTCCGGCCACATCGGCATCTTCCTTCAGAAGCTGGCTATCGAGGTTGCTCATTTCATTGTAACATTTATGCAATTCGGCTATCGTCTGGCGCAAGCTTTTCTCATCTAGATCGAGCTGCTGTGCCGGTGAAAGGGCGTCCGGATCCTCTCTAGGCGTCGGCTGCAATGCATCCATAAATTTCTTGCGCGAGCCATCGAAGATGTGAAGACTGTTGACCACAGCCTCTTGGGCGATCTGTACCTGCAGCCGCAATCTTACCGCACGCCGCCGGTCGCTCATGATGCGCACGATCAATCCAGGGCGGGTCTCGAATGCACTCGCTTCTTAAGATGGCGCAACAGGAGGTCAGTCGCAGTGCAAGAGGGCAATTCAACTGAAATATGTGACCACTGCTTGTCGCAGTCATTGGCACAGCTGTATTTCACATCTTTTGCCAGGCCCAGAGGACAGCTGGAATTCAGCAATCGAGTCTATAGATTGTGGTTAGCATGCTTCTGATGTATGAAAGTACGTTGTAGCTCACGATCGTTCCAACAGCAGCATATGATTGGCTTCCAGGAGGTCCTCGGGATGCGACGGGGAGGGGAAGCAAGTGATTGATTGCATCTGAAGCTGAGGCAAGAGGTGTCAGCGTAGCATGCGCTTGGCAAGGCTGAAGCGAAACCCACTCCTGCTGTGTGGCGCACTATTGCCCGCTCCTGTGCCGCCAACTTCAAACGCAAAGTCATGTGGTACGATGCACTGGCTATGCCTTTGATATGCATGGTTCCTCACCCGCATTACAGCTCTTCATTGGCCATGCAATAAACCTTGCGCAGCGTAGACAAAAATGTCAGAAAAAGAACCGCGTCTACCCAGCTGTATCCTCCTTGACTTTATAGTGCTACGTATGCTCAGTGCGTAGACACTTCAGGCTGCTAGCTGCTAGGGACCAACGACAGTGGCGCACGCCGAACTCCTAAACGAGAGCTTGTCGCGTGAGCAATGAAGTATCACGACAACATGCGTCGGGCTGAGCCGAAGCAGCTCTCGTATTCCAGTGTCTACGGCGCAATATACTGGCATAACAATCTACGTGTCTGGCTCTGAGTCCGATTCTGACCATCTTTGAGGCAGTGGAGCCACTCCGGGCGACATTCCAGCCAGACCTCCGATAGTGTCCATCAACTTCGCCTCGAGTCTTGCTATTGCATATTGGATGACCGCAGATTGCCGTTCGAGCTCTTGCAATGCGTCCGATTGTATTCTGAGTGCTTCGCTGTCTGCTCTTAATTGGGACGCTTGTGACTGAGAGACTGGATTCGCGAATCCGGTTTCACTCTCGAAGGACTGCATGATGACTCCTGTTGACTCTTCGAAAAACCTGCGCTTGTGTAGATATTCTTGCATCGCGTGACTCTTCTCGATTTGTAGGGTCAACCACTGATCTCGCTTGCGCGCAATTCGACTGTGTAAGCTTTGAATTCGGGGATGCTGGTGTGTAATCGACCGACAGGTCTCTGGCGCTGCTTGCAGAGTGCTGTATTGCAAAGCCGAGTGGGCGGGATGCGCCGGAATTGGTCTTCTAACCATACTGTCTCTCTGTTGTTGGAAGAGTCTTGTATGCGTGATTGGTCGGACTACCTGCGAGCATTGATGTTACACACCGCGTCTAACGGCTCATATATGGTTCAATTTGCAGGGCGGGTTAAGCTCGGCAAAGTGAAGCGCAGATATATTACTTAGACCTTCCAACATCACTAGCAAGCCTGATTTGTAGATCGCTAGACCTCGTGCAGAGAGAGTGCACAGCATGCTCATGTACCGGACATTCGTCATGCAACAAGGATGGGTGCTGTGCAAATCGCCAATACCCAGCCGCCAGCAAACTTGCTCACCGCTCACCAGCCTTTCGCTGGATAGCAAAGCTCCACGTTCTGCTGGGCGATCGCGGGCTCCCGCTGGAGACCGGGCGAACATGCCTTTCTCGCACGATCATGCGCTTCCTGTTTGTTGATACCACATGTGCACTGCAACTGTAATCAAGCAGTCTCTTCGACCAGCGGGTGCATCTCGCATGAAGCAAAGCAGGTGCGCCCCGGCGACACAAAAACTCCACTTGACTACCAAGTGACTGTCCTTCAACGTCACGTTTGCTCCGAATGCTCGAATATTCCAGCTCTTAATCTGAAGATGAACAAAGCAAATGCACGTCCTACCATGCAGTGATACTACGCATCCGGCTTGAGGACTGCGCTCACTTCCCGATCGCACTGTTGCGTCTCACATTGCGTTCGTAGGAGGTAGGGCGTGTCCAGGAGGTGTAAGCGATCTAGTCCTGTGCAATACAGCGGTTTGAGCGCCAGACGAGTGTTGGCATTCGGTCCTTTAGGTGATCGACCGGAGGGCTGAGGGTTTGTGTAGGGCGAGTGCCGAGAACACTGTTTCAAGCATCATATGTTGCCTCGCAAATACTAGTCGGTCTGGTGCTTTTCCCATCCCGTTACCGTCCACGATAAGGGGAGCACAGAGACATGCACCATCCAAAGCTGAGGAAGGAAGTACTGGCGCTGATGTCGAACATTGCCGCTATGAGCCAAATGAGCGCGTGATTGAATAGACGCGGTCGACAAACGTTCGTTGTAGAGATATTGGGCGTGAAACAGGTTGGAACGTGATTGAGTGTCGAAGTTTGGACGGGAAAGAAGGCAACGCGCGCCGAATACGGGCCGCCAAGAGGCCTTCCAGACATTGCCTTGTTCGCGACTGATCGCACTCACACTGGTGGGCAAGATATCATCACCACGACTATCATCGCGAAATCCATCAAGTCTAAGTCGCCGGCAGATTGGAATCGACATCTAGGTGGGTCATGGGGAAGGACTTGCAGGATTTGCAGGGTTTGCCTCTGTGTCGGCCTTCTCGTCCAGGTTGATCATATTTCTCCGTGTACATGGAAGGCGCCGCGGTCAGCATATTCTTAGCGAGCAAGTTGTTGCAGCACGCTCTTCACCTCACGGTCCAGAGTCGTGCAAAAGCTGATGAGAGTCAGGAGCAAGTCCCTGATCAAGACATGTGTCATAACACCGTATTCGAGCACAGGCTCTGCCCTCTCTCCACGCGCGACTAGCTGGCGTTCCCTCGATCTGTACGAGAGTTTGAATGAGTAACGCCCATTCTGATTTGCATTGATGTCACCGGTAGTTCAACTTCCTCGAAACAGAAGGCTGGGCAAGAGGGATCCGCACCGCAAAAGCGAATTCAGCAAGGCGCGCCAAAGGCTTCCAGCACGTTGATCGCGCTGCCTGAGTTCGACTGATCAGACCGCCAGAAAGCACACTGTGACAGCTTGAAGAGGCCCGCCAGCAGACACGAATGATGTCAGTTGCACGATGACACAGGCCCATGTGCTTCGGCGTGGCTGGCACACTCGTCCGAGCTCGCTTCTGCTGCGATATTATCACAAACTCGTGGATCAGCCCTTTCGCATGTCGTCCTGTTGACGAGGAAGCTATGCAAGTGGTCTACATGCAACAACGCCAAGGTTTGGACAATCCGCGCAAGCAGCGTCCCTAAAGCAATATCAGAATTCTCGACATGCTCTCGCCAGTCGCCATGATCACGTCGCAAAGAGTGTCGTCATTGGACTTGAGTTCTATGTAACGGCCAATCTCGATACGGAGAATGCCATGAGTAAGTCAAATTGGCTGAAACGTGACTAACAGGGGCATTGCTTGTTTGACAAAGCCTTTCCAAGTCGCTTTCAAGATCACAGCTTGTACCCGGCGTGAGTGCCCGAGAAATCTATTCGCGAGATCAAGCACCGCCGTTTCCACTGGAAGGCCCGGATGGGCGTAAAAAAGAGCCCGATCGGCCCGTGGCTCGTACGGAACATGCGGTTCATTGCCTGTTCCATTTGACCGCTCGCGGAATCATTCATACTGCCTGTAGGTGAGCAATCAGCGTTCGCCGTGGCTCATTTGCCTCCAGTGCCTTTCGATATGCACATCCGCGATCGAGACTGCCCAGCTCGACTCGTGAGAGCACTGGAATGGACTATTACATTGGAGTTGAAATACGAGTCTCTACTGAGTTCAGCCTTGTGCACGCTTATGCACGAAAGAGGTGAAGCGAGCAACCTTGGTTGTTGGTTGCTGCACCCCAGTCTCGTGGTTTGATGTTCCCGGCCACTTCACATCATCCACATCGCAGGCTGGCACCAAATCGGCGCAACCAATCCAATCGATCGGAGTGCCTGGAGTTCCCAGCGAAAACTCGCAGTTCAAGCACTGATGTTTCGGCACACCGGCTGGCTGCCACCCGTCAAGGTTGCGTCCGTGATTGAAGTAGGCCTACTGTGAGATGTTGAGTCTCGTTCCAGGAATGTGCTGGCAACCATACTGCGAATTGCACGAGGCCCTGTGTCAGATTTAGACCGCTTGGGGCTCAGCAGCAACTTTGCGCCATGATCTGGTGCTTTGCATCATTAAGCGATGTCAGCGTCAGAGTATCCCTATTCAGCAGACTCTGGATTCTAAATCCAACAGGAACTCCGTGCCGCAGTTTCATAGCTCTCCCGCCCTTTTTTCGAACTCGGTCTGGTCCTTGCGCTCTCTCGTCTTTTCTCACCACAGCTCTCAATGCTGCTGGCTCCCGACAACACCAATGAACGGACAAGGAAGGCAGCAGAATCCTGCGCCGGTCTTTCCGCCGCCACCGAGAGAGGACGATCATCCAGAGCAGCGTGAAAAGATGACGACGGGTTTACCCAACTATGCCTACCGGGCGATGTATGACAACCAATATCCAGGAGGATATCCGCCTCCTCCGCCGAAAGCCGGAAGTCACAGCAATTCTACCAACAGAAGCCAGCGGAGCGGACATGCAGCTGTCAGAGGCAGAATAGAAGATGACAGATTTGCAAGACCGCTAGACGATGGGCACTACCATAGTGAAAGGAGGACTCGTACTCGGGATCGGCATTCTCGTCGCAGACCAACTTCGTCATACGACTCAGACAGATCTTATGATTCGCGCGAGAGCAGACATCATCGCGATGATCGCAGACGGCGCGGGGACATGCGGAGCAGAAGCCGCAGAAGAAGTCTCGAAAGGGACAGGCGCGACCAAGAAGTGCAAAAGAATCAGCAGCAGAACCAGCAGCAACAACAAGGACAAGAGGCAGAGAAGAAGACCGGATTCGCCAAAATCGAAGAGTACATCACACCATTCAATGTCGGCATTCTCATGGGTTGCATGGATCTCATTGGCGGGAGTATATCATTGTACATGACCAACAAACGCTTCAGCAAGAAAGCACTGGCCAAAGGACCGGCCCCTGGTGAACCTGGTTCGTCAAGCGGTGGAAAAGACTCTGGCGATAAATCCGGCGGTGCTGACAAAAAGCAGGATAATAGCGGCGGGAGCAAAGCGGGCAGCTCACGAAGCAAAGCGAGCAGCTCTCGAAGTAAACGCGCTCGAAGCACCGGCAGTGCGAGGAATCGTGGGCGTGAGGGTGACTTGCATCGCGAGCGAGATCCGTATTCTCGACGAGACTCTTCGGATTCGGACTCAACAGGTACCAGCTACTGGAGTCGAAGCGATACCAGAAGATATCGGCATATGCCTGAGAGGTTGGAGTACGATGATCGGGGGAGGCCAAAGTCGGCTGATGCAAGAGCGATGATGCGAGGCCATGTGCGAGCTCGGAGATGAGAATATAATAGACATTCGTCACTGGTTAACTAGACGTACAAGCGATACAACATGGAATCACAGCACGTCGGAGTGCAAAGCAGGTAACCTCGAGTTCAGTTTGGGACTGTATAGCTGCATTGTCCTCTGCCGATTCATTACTTGCACTGATGCGACGTCATATAAACTATTGAGAGCTCCCAAATTGACCAGATTTCGCACTAATTGCCTCGCTCGTAAACATCCTGCAGTGGTCAGGAGACAAGTCCCATTGGCCCCTAGCGTTTCGTGGCGACAATGTCTGAAACCATAGGGACCTTCACCAAGTGTTCCATGATCTGCACTACACGCTTCGAAACAGAAGGCCAATCCACTCTCGTTCATCTCGCTAATCTACCGGCAGGACGGAAACGCTCATCATCTTCAGAATCCTCATCGACGACAGTCGGCGGTGCAGTTGTAGGTGGCGTGAGCACTGCATCTGAGTCTCCAGAAGAAGACAGCACACTTGCGTGGTTTCCAACTTTGCGGTCTTCAAGGTTGGAGTTCCTACCAGCGTTCTGTCTCACAGGCTCAATCTCATCTCCAGGCGCGTTCCTCTGAGCTATTGGTGCAGCAGGCGTCCGTCTCTCATCGTCTTTAAGGACAGTATCATAGCTCGGAGGTGGGAGATCGGAGGTATGTTTCTCCCCCGACCTGTCAGAATGGAAGCTGAGTCGCAGGGCTGCTTGAATGGCCCGCTCGGCGAGCCCAGCATCGGTCGCTCGGGTAGGGCTCTCGGCAGCTTGATTCTCTGCACGCTCTACATCGATGTCCAATTTGTCGTCTTGATCTCTTGCTTGTGGACGAGAGCCGCGACAGCAGCAACAGCCGATTCGAGGTGCCCATGGTTCTTTCATGCTGGTGAAATCAAATCGAAGCTGATGAGTGCCCAATAATACGATCTTCGAACAGATTACCGCTGGCAGAGATATCTCGCGTTGCGATGCCAACTTCGTCGTACTTCACCTGCTGTATGAGTACACCTGAACTTGATAGGCATCAGCATACTGGAAGGATTGAGGTCCATCCTCTAGTTAGCTCAGCCGCTCCATCTCGAACTTTAAAGCGGCAGCCACCAGTGAGCTCCGGGCGCCATCCGAAGGTCTCCACGAGCTCTGCCGAGGAGTTGCAAAATTGCACAAAACTGAGGGAGCATTTGTGCATGGCAACTGTGAGATAGTGTTCTCGAATAAGATGGGTGATGTTTTATTGGCAACGGAACATGCCGAATCCCGCACACGTAACCCTCAATTTCTTCAAGGTTCTTGCCAGAAACCTTGCCGACTTCTCCTTCAGACGCTACAATTCTGACGAGCACATTCCGTCAACGCTTTCCAAGAAGACCCTTGACCTCATCGCAGGAATCATCGAGCCCCGAACTCTGTTGCCCCTCTGTCAAGCACAAATCGTCAGTCAGCATGAGTCGCACCTCAGGTCGTGACGATTCGGCAGGGCTTTTGCGTTTCCAGCAGGCAAGCAATGCTATAATTTATCCCAACTCCCCTTGTGCTGAGAACTCATCGAGTCTGCTCGCACAGTCTGGACATTCCACTCGTTCTTGACCTTGATCTTATCGTCGGCGTGGTCAATTGTGGTCGTCCTTGTTCCATCGGCGACAAGGGTATCTTCAGTTCGAGTCAAAAGCAGAGTATCCGTGAAGGCTCCCAGTGTGTTATTGGTAGAATTCTTCTTGCTCCTGCGAGGCTCGCTGCCGTACGTCCATTGACGGAGCCGCGTAACGGATGGCGCACGATCATTGGAGAACGCGGAAGGCCAGAGATGCGAAAGTATGGGTCCGAGACAAGGCAAGCAAGCTGTACATGATCAGCTATGGGGCAGACAGATCAATTCTCGGCAACATACCGCTGATAATAGCCGTAAGGATCTCCACAGTGGCCCAAATTGCCTGATTGACGGGGACCCATGTGGTATCTGGACTTGTGTCGTCCTGCAGCGAGACGCTGATCAAGCGCATGATTGATGCAACGCAAACGCTGTACATCCAACGTCAGCTTCCGAAGCAGGTCTAACGTTGCTCCCGACACTCACAAGCCTCCAAATAGGAACAGTCCTGCGATAGTCTGCTTCTGTCGCCGCCCCATCTCCAACATCAGGACATAGCGGACAGGCATTCCAAGCAGGATCACATCAATGAGGATGTTCGGTATCGATATGGCAAAAAGATACTTCTGATTGTCAAGATTGCACACTCCCGGCACATCTGGATCCCAATACTTTCTCAGCGGGACGCAGTGCAGCATCATGCAAATGAACTGTACGCAAGTGTCAGCATATCTGATGCGCTTGAGATGGGCCTCGCACTCGTACCACCGACGATCCCCAGAGCACAGTAAAAACTGTCATGATCACGACTTCCCATTTGATGTTGAGAGGCGCAAACGTCCTGTAATACAACGCGAGGATCGAGAGCTTGACGGCCACGATGGCGACCGTGTACGAAAATTCTGCGATGACTAAAAGTAAGAGGTGTAAGCGATAGTCACTATCTCATATATGGTGGTAGGGGCAGGGCTTCCACCTGTCATTTTACTCACACCAGCCGAGATGGAGATAGTGATTAGCTTCTGGCCCGAGGACATAGATATGTTTGCCCAAGCCATGATTGACCACTGCGACCAGTCAGTCGTTTCCGATACATCAGGCGTTTGGCGGCTCACTGATCAAGTCATTGATGACCACGACGATACATGCAAGCTGCATCAGTCAGCTAAAACCATTCGCGGCATCGCTGGTCTCGCGTACCAGTGCCAGAACGATCAAAAAATCATCAAGCTTGTATCCGGCCTTCCTCTTCCACCGACACCAGAGCCTCGCGAGGACTGCCGCAATGGCAAGGAAAAGAGGAACGACTGCTGCTGCCCGAATGTTAGGCTGGAGCGTTTGCTCCAGGAATTCCTTGCTGAAGTGCTGTTGCAACTCTGGTGCTTCCTGAACTGGAGCCATAGCGAATGAAGCGCAGTCGAAGCAGCCGCTGCGAGCTCAGCCGTGAGTGAATAGAGTAAGCTGGCAACTCAACACCAGCAACGAGAGAAGTGCTGAAATTCTGCGAGAGAGCGAGCGAGCGAGTCATTTCCTCCAACCCGTGTCTGTACGAACGCTGGCTGGACACAGCTCAGGAGGCAGCTGGAAAGTTGGTATCAAGTCTAGGCTTCGCTGTTGTGGAAAGACTTTCGCCATTTGACAGATGCGGACTTCATCTCTTCCGGTAATGAAGAGATTGCGGCAGATGCATGCATCGATACTGGGGACCTCGAGATGACATTCCAAACGAGAATGGTTGCAGGGCACATATGCATGAACCTTAGCTTCGTACCCTAGGTCAAGCACTTCTCCAGACTCAACTCGGATCTTTCCTGACTCTGAAGGTAGGGTCTGGAGTGCATCGTCAGCTCCATTGGAAAACAAGCTTCATTGCTCCACACACCAACAAGCTATTCCCCGTGTCCATCTTCACAGTGCTGCTGAACGCGTGGGCCCCTGTGAATTCCGCCGACGGCACAAAAGCTCCGCAACTGGTTACCTAGACTCGGCACCAACCATGCACCCGTTGGCCTGTTCTGCATTTTTGGGCTTCACTTGCCTCTTGTCGGGAATCCAATCTTACACAGGGACAGCTTTTCGTACAACACACCATGCTAGACCTTGCTGGAAACTATTGCTAGCATTTCGTGCTCACCAGCTGCACGGCAGTCGTCATCAACACATTGTACCTGCAGCGTACGGGAGCTCAGAATTCTTCATTGACTAGCCACGTTGCAATGGGTTTCCGATGACTCGAATCGATCAGCAGAACAAAATAATTCTACAGATGAATGCGTTTCTCAACAGACAAGGATACAGACTGTTTCCAGTCGACTCCTCTCGCGATCAAAGAAGACGACCTTTGCACAGATCTACTGCCACCTTTGAGTGGCGCCCGACCATCTATACAGAATCGCACGCAATCACAATCCCTCAAACTTTTGCGCAAAGCTGACAATGTGTTGAGCAAGCTCCTTCGGCTTGCTAATGTAGGGAGCGTGAGAAGCTTCCATATTCAGCACGTCCCATTCGACACCCGTGCCCTGAATCCACATATCTTGAGCAAACGCCGGATTGATTCTGTCCTCGGATGTTCGAATGTAGGCGAGCCTTCCAGTGTAGCCCTTCTCTGACCAGCTTTGAGCGGGCATCGGAGTCGCGAAACACAGGTAGCCGTGTGGTCGGGCTTGAGATTCGACTTCACTTTCCAGAGATGGATCGGCGTCGTGACATAGAGTCTCGAAGAGAGGCTCAATTACCGCAAGGCCTTCGCGTGGCTGCCCGATCGAACATTAGCAACAATTCATCGTGAATTCCATTCACCAGACGGGCACGGCTTACCTTGTCAATCTTCAACCACGGTGGCCACTGTCCTCCAACGGTCTCGAGCATAGTCTGACCCTCGTGACCGATGTTGGCGCCGATAAAGATCATGCCGATGACCCCTCCCTTGAGACCTTTGGCTGCTCTGTCCGATTTGCTCAGACCGACGGCCGCACCACCAGCAATGACACCGCCGAAAGAGTGAACAGCAAGGACAACATCTTTGTGCTCCTGCTCGATGAGAGGGTCCAGGTAAGTCTTCCGAACGTGATCGATGTCTTTTTGGGCGGTGACCTCTAGTGGCTTCTCTGGATTAACGCTGAGGTATTCAGCGTTCACTGTAGGATACCCGGCTTGCTCAAGATGTGGAATTACCCAATCAAATGATACGGCTGTGGTGAGTGCGCCATGAATGAGCAGTATGGTGGGCTTTGGAGGACTCATTTTGAAGATGTAAGTGAAGCTCTTCGACTCGAATGTTTAGATGGCAGTCATGAACGGTAGCAACCGGTTCAGCTGGACTTAATCACAAATGCGCTTTGACGTCAACAAGAATCCGGCTTACCACGGGCTGTGCACTCAACGGATTCAGCTCGCTCGAGTTGCCCTCCGATGGATCATACAGTATTGCCCTGGCATAATCTGGTCGTCTCCAAGTGCCTAGTTGACCCACATCTCCGCGCTTGCATGCTATGAGCGTACGCGATCCGCGGAGCCACCCAGAGGATATTATCACTGCTGGGCTGCCCAGTATTATTGAAAGTCAAGTCGCTGCGTTGCAGAGAAACCTTGGCGTGAAGAGATCTGTCATGTTGGGGGGTTTTGACTGGGGCATCGATGTCTTTGTATCCTAAACGAGTAGGAGTAGACACTCACAACTTCTCATCCCTGCTGTGAGTAATAGCTCTCTGACCAACTTCACCGCATAGTCTGGTGCTCTCGTCCTGTTGCCCAGCATCTTTCCGAAAGTCGTTATCGATATATTGGCGGTTGCGCCGGGAGCAGCAACGTAGCAGGCCAATCGATTGGGATCCTTCGCACAATTAATCTCCTTTGTTCATGGATGAGCTGAGTGGGCAAGTTGTCAGCAGGACCGCGGCAGTACGATGAGTTGGTGCACTAAACCCTAGGGCTTCATGCAAACGTGACTGAACATCCACTCAAGCATTGAACCAGGGGTCTGGTGAGCTGTCGTATTTCCAATGTGCGGACTGCCGTGCCTTGAAAGATGTAGCAGCGTAGTAGGTACGCTATCGAGCTGAAGCTCAATTGGAGGTGTTGAGTCCCGTCATGCCTGGAATCCAGCACGGTTGCCTCCTGCTACCTCCAGTTTAGTCTAGGCATAAAAGATCAAGGCTTTCTGTAGCATGTGTACGTAGATGCGGGTATGCCTGCGAAGTTAATGTGCAGTCGTGCCCTAGAAATTTGGAGGGTTGCTGGAGTGGAAAGAACCGAAAAGGCAGATGCGGTCGGGATTGCGTGTTCAACTCTAACTCTACTGGAAACATGTCCGGGGGCTCTCATCTACTAATCGCTCTGCCGTTAAGCTGAACCCGGCTAGTATGATATTAGACTTCGTCAAGTCAAAGCCTATCTCGTCAAAGTCATTGAGCCGAATCTGATTGATTCTGCTGGTATGGCACGGTCTCTGGTAGTCGGCAGCTTCGCGCTTTCAGTAAATATTGGTACCAATAACAGTGATCTTTTATGCAGTTCTAGGTTGAGTCTGTAGTGCACTGAGAAGCGTATCAAATGAACAACTTTCATGCCTGATGTTACCCCTTTGTGCCACTCCCGGACTATTTGTACACAATTATTTTCGTGGCTGAGGTTTGCTCCAGTCTCGATGTCCATCCCAGCCTCTGGCTCAGACCGGGCATTCGAAGGGGGCCGACACGTAGAACGCTTTAGTCAACAAAACTTCTGTAAACGCCCAACCGGGTCTCCTCTTCCAGCGAGGGGGACCCTGCACTGCCTCAAACAGGCATACTTAACGAGCATCGCCATGCCCATCTTAGCAGCATGACCTCGTAAATTGGAAAGTATGCCCTGACACTGTCGGAAGCCGGCATTTCTGATCCAACCAACCCTGGAATGTTGTCAACAGCCAGTTGAGCAGGACAGCTATCGGTGAGAACGTGTTAATGATACTTCTCCGGTAGGTAAAGCAAACGCGAATTGTCCCATCTAGATGGATTGTCTTAAGACAGGATGCTGCCTGAGTGAATACGCTCTTCTGAAAATTGTTCTTGCGTAAACATATTCAACAGTGTCAGCAGTGATGATTCATTCACCAGGAACGCCAACATTCCATGAGATAGGGGTTGCAGGTGCATCACTATAATTCTGGCGACGATCCATATGACCCCGAAGATCTTGGAGCCACTGAGCAGAGCAGCCTTTGTTGTGGTGATCGGTCGGGCAGTCACAGACGGATCTCGTCTGTAACTAGAGAAATATGGGCATGTCTCTCCAGATGGATACCGCGGACGCCGAAGATAGTTATGCGTTGATGCGAGACTACAAGGCAAGCTCGCGGTTAGTGAACAATTCACCCGCGTCTTCACCGTACGACGAACTGACTATGGCGTCTAAGATTACTAGGTCAGCATCACTTATGGAAGATGGAGTTGGGCTACTTAATACATCCAAGCATACCGGTGCCAGCACAACCTCGCATTGCTGATGTCGCAACTGGAAATGGGTCAGTATTGCAACGAGACTCTTGACAGCGTTCACTGAGATATGTTGTCAGATGCTGGCTCTTAGACGTAGCGTCAAGCCTACCGGAGCCTTACAATCTTCATGGCTTTGATATCAGTCTCGACCAAGTGCCGGTCACCGTCCAAGACCCGACGTCGTTCTCCACGATTCGCTTCCACACCTGGGATATCTTCAAGGACCCACCGAAGCCATTCATAGGAGCCTTCGATATCCTGCACATACGACTTATCACGGTCGTATTTCGCGAGAACGAGCAGGTCATACCTATTATTGAGAATCTGAAGAAGCTCTTGAGTAAGCATATTCAGAAGCCAAAGCTAGGGTAGTACTGAACAGATTTGCGCAGAGCCCGGGGGCTATCTACAATGGGAAGAGGTCGATAATACGGGCTTCCATGTCATACCCAATGCAAAAGGCACCCCGTCGCCCGCGATGGAAGAAGCTCTGGCTCAGTTGTGCAGCTCTGGGAAGTAGGTGCAACATACCTTACAAAGGTCACGTACCATAGCTGACCGGTCGCTCAGGGGCGAGTGGAAGCAACATGGTGCACGCTTTCTCAATGAGAATGGATTCTTCAATGCTCAGCAGTACCACATCGAACCTAGCGAGAACCTTGGCAGGCACTGGACCGACATGTGAGCATTGTTCTTCAGCATCGTTCTTCAGAGCTGTGATATGATCACGTTGCTAACTCCAGAGTCAGCTATCTCGCATGCTGGGCCGAGTACGTTGAGCAAGTACTGGGTAATCCGGAAAAGGCCAAGAAAATGGGGGATCAGGCAATGCGAGAAGCCCGCCGAGGAGCCGTCATAGTCATCCCAGTGTGGATTTGGATCGCGCAAAAGGCGCCGAATATGCCAAAGATTCCTGATGACGTTCCAAACGGCCTTCGAGGATCAAGCACCATCTCACGGCCGAGCAGCCGCAATGGCCTGCCGAATAACCACATCAATCATGCTAGCTTTGTGAGCAACACACAGTTCTTGCAAGATCCAAGAAACCCCATCAGAGCCATCAGCGTGAACAGCTCGGTACCTGGTGGTACAACGCCATCAGAACGTTCACCTCTGAGTCCTTATCCCAACGGTAGTTATACCAATGGTAGCCAGTTGACCCACAGCGTCACGAATTTGGATCGATCGCCAATCAGCTCGCATTTCAACGGTCTCGCTCTGTCGAGCGATGCCCAGAATCGCAGACCGCGATCTCCTGGGCCTCAGTCCCATCGCAACTCTCCGCCACACAGCTTCATTGATCATGAGCTGCCGACCGCTAACGGCGGGAATGGCTATCGCGAAAACCCACCGCACAGCATATCCGACCGCAACGATGAAACAGACGTCAGGTCCATTGGCAACAACAAGCAAGGGTCTCTACATCGGAGCAAATTTTATCGCAGCTTGAAGAAGCTGGTGGTGTGACAAGGTGGTGAAGATTACCATTTTGAAGTGAGGACAAGACGTGAAGGTTGCATTGAAACCGACACTACGACAAGCCTGTTTGGTTTCTCATGGTGTTTTCTCTTCTCTGTACAATTTCCGTTGGAATGACTAGGTGATACATGGCAGCATTTGGTATGAACAGCACGGAACAACGGATCACTGTCAGCTTCTCGCATGACTGTTACAAGTTCTTGGAGGATTACTATCGAATGCTTCCATAATGAGGAGCGCTGAGGTCTTGTTAAAATTATAATCTTGTGTACATCTATCTGTTCTTCTGTAAAAGCATCGCTGAATGCCTGTTTCTATTGTTTCTGTTGAATGGGAATACGCAGTCTACAATTGCGCGGGCTTGCGTTGGATAATTGTCCTTTCACAATCAGAAATCATGATGGAGCCCGAACCGCAACAGAAGGTCGAAGTGAAAGTACGCTTGACGTTTTTGCCCATTACTGTAGTAGTCGTGTCACAGCAGGCATCAAATGTCCCTTCTACCTGTAGAGAAAACCGCGAACCCCTCGCCTGCTCGCATCAAACATCTGCCCCTTCATGTCCCATTTCCAGAGCATTCATTTCTGTGCCGAATCTGGTCACCTTGTCATCGACTTTCCCTGCCCGATACACGGTCTCCGAAGCCGCAATACTCCCTGAACTCAAGCATACAAAAGTAGCAATATTGCAGGGGTAAAGGGATCCAGAACTCGAACCCCTCCAATCCGTCGAAGGTCAATTTTCCCTGCGACACGAATACTCCTTTTGCTGCCCCTAATCTGCAAAGAGACTGTGGTCGCTCTCACGACGGGATATCGCGATCCATGGTGAACGACAACCCTCTGAAGCAAGACCTCGAACTGGCGAAGCTGTCACCCCTTTTGGTGCCGTGCTCCTCCCTGTACATCGACCCACCACATCCCATCACGTTGAGACTCACGACTTGGATAATCAGTATTCGCATTCGAGGAAATGTTGCACGTGGAGGAGAGATCGATCCATTTCCTGTTACATACGACGGAAGTCACCGACGAAGGCGACTGTTCACTAAGGGCACATTCATCGCGGAGCAAGATTAAAGATGATTCACGATTCCCTGAGAGGCACACAATGATACTGTACGTCTCAGTCTGACATCTTCAACGTTGTAAAGCGACATGAGAAGCCAGAAGAGATGGCTCATCTTACGGTCAACCATACACTAGATCATGCGTCGTGTTCACCCTATTTTACGTCTGGCCTACAGATCACGTCCTTCGGATCTCAAAACAACGCCAAGTTCTGCGACCATCACACTGTGCCGAAAACTAGCCCGATGAAAACTCACCAAAGAAAATAGATCGCATGACATCAAGGTAGCAAATCTGCTAAGCGCTGTGCTTCAAAAACCAAAACACAATCGAGACAATAGTGGTAAAACATAGCGTAGCAGGCGAGCAGCTTTGTTCTTTAGCTGCTTTCTGTGGCGGTGACCGAACCGCCTCGGGAGCCGGCCGGTCGAAGCTGCCGCAGTCAAGCAAACCAGCAAGGACACAGACCAGCTCGAGAGCGATGACGAAGATATGCCCGCCAGTGGTTCTGTTCCTGAGGTGATCGGTGATCCCAATGCTGACGACGAGGAGGAGCTCGAATGGATGGAGCAGGGCAACAATCTCGCTCCCTTGACCGAGTCTTCTTCGAAATGGGCAGCATGTGCGATAAAGTACCTCAAGCTAATCTGCCTACATGAACATAGCGTCACCAGCGAAACGAATCGGAAACCCGAAAACGGATCTGGTGCAACTAGGAGTCTAGAATCACGCATATTGAGGGAAGCTAATTTTGCACTGATTGACATCCAGCGGGCAAAAGTCGACGAGCAGCGGACCAAATCGTTCAACGACTGTCTTGATGAGCTCGTAAATAAAGACGACGGGCTTGACAAGTCCAAGCTGCAAAAGGTTCTGGGACAAGTTCGCAAAGAAGGAGAATTGGTGGAGGATCTCCAGTGTCTCGACGCCAGATGGTTCTCCGGCACTATGCACTGCGAGACTATTCTGGTTGCTCTTTTGATGCTCGGCAAGACTGACGCCATCAAGAAGGAGCTTACCCAAGAGTGGCTTACCCGCAACGGTATTTTCGCGACAAAATCCAACGTACTACACCTTTTCGAGAAAATGGCGCCATTCATTGGCATCTCGAAGCGTAACTGCCCAGTCTGCTTCGTGGTCTGTAAGGCCGCCGCAAGTATGAACATCTTGCAAGCCTCCCATGAGCTCATAATTCCCGGCCATCACACAACATACTCGGCCGTAGCGCTTCCACCATTCACCCCAAGAGAGGTTGCTGAAACGGTGCTGGTCAGCTTGAAGATGGCCGCAAATGATCACTTAACCAGACTTCAGAAGAACGAGAAAGCAGAGGATAGTGGAGAGAGTGTAGGATCTCACCCAAATTCCAACAACTCTCGCGGTGACGACGATCTGTCAAGCGATAGTGACATACCTCCCGAGTCTAAGTCGCCCTTTTATGAGCACTTGTTATCAAGCCCACCTCGGAGCCCCACCCCAGCGCTCGCGACTGAGCCACCAGAGGTCTTCACGCCATACGGCCATCAACCAGGGCAGTCCCCAGAGCGCCGTCGTGACCGTGAAGTGAACGAAGCTGAAGAGGAGGATCTGAGTCGTACAGCACAAAAACCGAAACTGAGCGACAACCAAGACCAGGACATGGGAGGCAATTAGTTGGCTCACCCGGCGCTTCTCACGCACGTGGGCGGTAAGTGAGCCGTCAAGTGCTGAGATCTGTTTGCACGTGGGAGGTTCTCTTCGCGGAGATGCTCAATTTTCGACATCGAGTGACGAATGCGCACATGGCAGCACGGCACATTCGATGAGTGGTTCTTGGGGTGGAGTGTAGGGCTGAGGCAGGAAGATGGCAGATGGAAGAAAACAAGCAAGTACTGTCGGGGCAGAGCGAGGGCTATTAGATCATCCTTTCTACAAGCATTTGCTTCTCACTCAGCAGGCAAGGCAAAGACGACGCAAGCTTGAGTCACTCAGCGATGGTAGTGAAACAGAAGTACAGACAGAAATATCTTCTTCTACAGTCACATCGCGTTCTGTGTCTATCATCCATTCTTTCCTTCACCAACTTCATCGTTATCCTCGCTGATCTCCATCTTCTCCCTCAATCCAACCACCACTACTCTCTGACCGCCCCTGAACAGTCTCATCTGCTGACAAGCTAGGCCCCGGAAGCTCCAAATCAGGCACCGAAGCAGGGTCATCCAACAAGTGTTCATTGAACGGAGATTTTGAAGGAGGAGGGGGTGTAGACTCAGAAGACGGAACGTAATCCAACTCCCTCCTCTCACGATCAAGTCTTTCAATCTCCTCCTCCGCATCAGCAGCTCGTTGTTGCTCCAGAACTTTAGCGAACCAATCCTTCAGGACAGTCTTGAGGTCTGCGAGCACATTCTCCGCAATCCGTTGTGGAGTGAAAGGCGGGAGAGCTACTGCCTTGTACGTTGGCGGGTTCAAGTCGTCCAGGGAGCTGTTTCGAATCTTCGCTTGCCCTGAAGAGTTTTGGAAAGCACCTTTTGGTGGCATGCTGGGGTCCGGCAGACTGAGCTCAGGAGGTGCACTAGCGGGCATGGGCAGATCCGATATTATCTTGATCTGGCTGTCTGGATGAGCAGGCTTAGTGAGTATAGCGTGTTCCCTAGGCGGACCCTCATCATCGTCCAGCGGGTCGCTGGAACCTGGTTGAGAGCCTACACTCTCTGCAATTTCCTGTGCTGCTTGTGCGTTGCGTAGGAGCTTGTTCAACTCATCTTTCGCAGCATTTTGCAAACTGCCAAGGTACGCTTCAGCCACCTCTGTCGATGTGAAGGGCGAGAGTGCTACTGCCTTGCGGGTCCTTGTGGGAAGATAGCCATCGGAGCTGCTTCGCTTTTTCGAATCTCGTCTCGAAAAACGATGTTCAGCTGCAGCCGCTTTGCAGACTTCATCACAAACGGAACAACATTTCTGTTGCTTCGAGGCGATCGCATCAACGTAGAGCCCCAGATCCTTCACCACTCGCCGTACTTCAGCTTTCGTGTTCGTAGAGATGCCAAGCTGCTTCAGTTGTTCCAGTGTCATCCTTTTCCAAGGATCCTTTCTCTTGACAAGCATGAACAGCGATCCCATAACAGCATCGTAGTGCATTCTGCCGTTGAAATTCTTGTGCTCGGCCATCTGGGGAGAAGTCTCGCAGAACCCATTCTCGTAGGTGCGAGAGAAAAACTTCTTCAAGTTAGGCTGGATTTCGGCCAGCTCACCGTCTTCCTTAACAAGTTCTGCCAAACAATCATTGAACGATTTCGTTCTTTCCTGATGAACCTTCGGCTGGCGGATATCGATCAACGTGAACGTAGCCGTTCGGATAAAGTCCCTTTCACGCTTCTTCATTTCACGCGATCGCTTTCCCGGAAACCAATTCGTCTCCCCAACAATCGCAAACTCATGCCGACAGATATTCCTCAGGTATTCCAACGCCCCATTCATCCAACTCATCTCATCCAGCTCTTTTCCCTCCTTATCATCAGCGTAGCAATTCCCAGCAGCAACTCCATCCCCACCACCACCCTTCTTTCTTCTACTCCGAAACCCCTCCAACCACCTCAAGTGCCACCCCAAAGCCCCCTCAAACTTCCTCACCAAATACCCCAAATTCCAAACCTGCCACTCCGCATCCCCCACAACCCTCTCCATACTCTTCACATCCAACATCCCCCTCTTTCCCTCTCTCCACAAATCCATCTCCGTCTCCAAGGTCTTCAAACTCTTCCTCAAATCTCCCAAATACAACGATAACATAATATGTAACATTTTCCTCCCTCGACGATCGTATACTGGATGTTTTTCGACATTTTTGTCAACGAGGTGGCTTTGTCCTGTGTATACCGCGAGAGATTGGACGCATTTGATTTGGGATTTTGTGTAGAGTTTTTGTAGGAGGGGTTCGTTGGGGATTGTGGAGGTGTTGAGCCATTCGGCTTCGGAGATGTCTTTGGTTTCTAGCGGGCTGAGGGTTAGGATGTCGAAGAAATCTCTTTTGCCGCGAGTGGTACTCTTTTTTCCGAGATTGATGCGTTGGAGGATTTTTCGATGGCTTGTGGCTACGATGTATGTTCGGAGACGGTCTCGGGCGATGTCGAGGTGGTCGTTGGTGGTGGAGGAATTACACTGGCGGAGCAGTTTCAGGATGTTGCCTAGGTGTTCGACCAGAGGGATGTCGACCATTGTTGGCTTGGAACCGCTATGGCTGGCAGAAGCAGGGAGAGCGATTTGCGCTCTCATCGGCTCAGACTCGCTTTGGCTGGCAGCATCAGCAAGAGAGACCTTCTCCGACTGCGTCAGCTTCGTCCCGCTTCCTCTCACAGAGTAATCACCACCTCCTCCTCTCTCCTCCCTGATCTCCCAATACCTCCTCCACAAATACCCAACCACATCCTCTTCACTCCCCAATCCCGCCCTACTTCCAACGTCCCCTTCAACGGAAATCGTCAAAGGCAAAGGAGTACTGCCACCCACCACAGATCCCTTGTTGATAAGAACCACCCTCCCGCCTCTCCCACCATCCCGAAACCCCAAATCCCTCGTCTTCACCAATCTCAAATCCTCACTTCCTCTCACACACAAATCAACCTTCTCCTGAAACTTCCCCTTCTTCTTCAATCTCTTCTTCGGAGGACAATTCTGCTTCTGCCAAAGCTCCCAAAACGTCGAACCTTGATTTCGATGAAAATTGTCCCGATGGAGTTGATCGAGTTCGTCCCTTCTCGCAAGAAGTGCGGAAAAGGATTTAATATCTTCAAGAAGAGCAGGGGAAGCGAAGAGGTGATCATTCCCATCCTGCTCCTGCTTCTGCTTCTGCTTCTGCTTCTGCTTCTGCTTCTGCTTCTGCTTCTGCTTCTGCTTCTGAGCCCCAGTCGGACGCGCTTCTTCAAGGGGAGAGGGAGACGCCATGGCTGGGTTGGTCGTCGAATTTTCAGAGAGAGAAGGTTGAGTTGAGTGAAGAAGCCTTGAAAATCGGTGTGAGCGATGTGACATGTAAGAGAAGGCCACTGACAAAGATACGTGAAGTATGTCAACTTGCCTCGACGGGAAGAATAAAAAATTCAAAAGCACTCAAATTCAGAGTTTGGGGAATTTTGGCTTAACTCACGAATATTGGATGGGACGAGGCCGCGAGAAGCCGCTACGAGATAGTCATCGCCTATGCCAGCCAAGCGGAGAGAAAAGAAAAGCGTATGAGAGATGGTTCCAAAGGGTCCATTTTGTTCTCCTATGTGCGCAGTGCATCTACGGCACAGCACAGAAGTCCAGAATTAGTGGACTCTATTTCTTCTCCTCGAGTCCATCGGCGGACACTGCCGCTCCCTCTCGAGTCCCATTCCCGGGCACTCTTTCCCTTCCTGCTCAATCCATCTTTTCCAAAAGTGCTCGCGAGGTATTCAACCCATTCATACGCCGTCGCTAATGCATGTATACACCCTCGACACGCTTTCTCCCTCTGTTGAAGACAAGCTATGTCTCGGGCCTCCGAAACAAAAAATCAGAGTTTCGCTGGCTGGCGCTATTCAGCACTTGAATAGCGGCTATGATAAATGGTTGATGGTACAAGTCGTGCGTAAAAGAACAAAAAATCCAGACAGCACTGGCGAGAACGATGTGCTTGACTGAAGCAACAATCGTTCGTCGACGTCATGTTGATTTTGTCATCTCCGGCCGAGGTCTCTGCGCGGCACGGGTTGGCTCGATGTGGTGTTGTTGTACAAGTATCGCAAATTCCGAGGCGACGTGGTGAGCCCCGGTGAATCCATGTCAAGTCGTACAGCAGCGCGTAGCCGCTATGTGCTCGTTGAGCGGAGCTAGTAAAATTCTCCGATGCTCAGCGATAGTGCATGCATATTAGGTAGTATCTGGTGCGTCCTCGGAATGTGTTATCGCACGTGGATGGTTCTGTTGCATGCCTTTGGATGTGCGCGCACGCCCGCGGCGCCAATTTCGGCAAGGTCGGTGTCGGTCGTCATCATGTTCAGATTATGGCGAAGATTATGCGATAATCCTGGTCATCACGTTGCGACGCGGTCGCTGTCTTATTCCTTGTCTTTGTCCCCGATATGGCGTTCACTCTCGGGCTTCCAAGTGCCTAGAGACTAGTTAGTACAACTGCAAGTCCGGGGAAACTAAACGATCGGGGAAAATGACATACCCTCGAAAGTGTGGTGCACAAATGCCATGGGGTCATCGATGTCGCCAGCGCCCATCTGACCCACACCGGGCGAAAAGGAGGTGATCGGTAGCACCACCACGTCTCCGACCTTCTTTGCTGCAGTGATGCCGGTGAACTGTTTCCACGTGATGTTGCCCTTGCTCGTGCTCATATCGAAGTAATCAGGATTGTTGAAGAACTTGAAGATGGCATCAGTCCAGAGCGCTGGTCCAGTGTACTCGACCACACTGCCAGCTCCCTTGATTGTAGTGTGTAGCTCGCCAGACTTTTTCCTTCGGTGGACTTCCTCAGTAATGGTGGCTACGATGTCCACCAGGACTGGGTGACCTGGTTTGGCCTGGATGGTCCATTGACAGAACTGAATGCGGCGCGAGTACCAGTCTTTCCAGTCCTCACGATCTGGGTCCGCCTCGATTCCAATCACCAATCCATAAGTGGTGCGAGGAACATCCGGTGGAACCCACTCGACAGCAGACTTGAGTGCCGTCGTATCAATGTCCGTATAAATTCCTCCTCTTGCAAGCAAGATCAGGTAGCGGAAGAAGTCGGCCTTGAGCACTGGCTCGGGCAGGGCTTCGTAGGCCTGTACGACTTCGGGTATGCTGGCGTAAAAGTGCTTGATCAGGTGTACAGCAACAGAATCGGTGATGACTTCGTGAACAAAGCTGGGGTGCAATTCTGTCCATGATGCCTCCGCCGGTCTCCACTCCTCAGGAAACTCGCCCGAAGCAGGAGTGTGTCTCCACGTCTGCCAAATGTATGCTGGGAACTTGCCCTCGGAGTCGTAGGGAAATGTATAAGCCAATTGTTGTCGAAGTGGCTTGAGCTTCAAGTCCGCCATGGCAATCTGCGGCTTGGGCTTCCTCGACAGTGCCACATGGCCGCCATCCTCGCTCTTTGATTTCGGGATTGCTGAAGGGGCGGCGGTGGTGGCACTCTTGACGTCTGCCTTTGGCGGCTCTGCAACAGCCTCGACGATCTTCCTATTGTCGGCGTGACTGCCGGTGGGTTTGGGGGAGTTGTTGAGTTTGAGTGGCTTGGCGCGCTCGCCAGGGTGGGTCGTCCGCAGGAGGAAGAAGAAGGCGAGTATGATGGCGGCCACGGCGAGAGCGCGTCTGAAGGAGAGCATGGTCGCGAGAGAGCGGCCTCGGGGCTCGCAGCTCGAGTCGGGTGTTACAGGTGCGGCGATGGCGGTAGGAGGGAGAAGTTTATGTGGGAGACAGTACAAGGCGGAAATGTAGCCAGCACACCCCTGTCTGCCAGAAGCTTGGGGAGTTGTGTGGCAGGTGGAGCTGGCGCGCGGAATCCCAGCTGGATGATCTCATTAGCGGCTGACGTCGTCGATGGGCGGCTGGTGCGTGCGTAGGCGTGAGGCTGGCAGTCGAGGGACAATGGAGTGAGACGAGAGGGTGGTGGAGGGTGCAGCAGCGCGTCGGTATTCGTATGCACGACCACGTACCTACTTTTTCTGGTGTGGCCGCAGTCCGGGAGTGGTCAGCGGGAGGCGGGGATGGCGAAGGATGGCTCAGGCCGGACGTCCCAGGTTAGCAGCAGGCGATGCGATGCGATAGCTGAGGGCCTCGCGTGTAACGTCAGGCCTGCGCGACTCGCTATCGCAGTGGGGCTGTAGGATGTGGGCGGGTACGCGGTGGTGGGAGGAGGAAGAAGGTTGGCGCATGAGGGGAACGAAGGGAAGTCTAAAGCACTCCGGACAGAGCAACGAGCGCGGTTGAGTGACTGCGGGAAAGGAACAAACGAAAACGTCTCAGGTTTGGTGGACAGCGAGTGCGAACAGAATGGTGGGAGTGGTGGGAAAAGAGTAGACGTTTCAGCGTGCAGTGCCAGGGGTTCGCTGGTCAAGCTGCGACGGCGGCAGTGCAGATCGCTGAGGATCCCCATCTGAAGCAGCGCTCCGTCTCTGCCTACCAGTACCGTGCGTAGCATTCGAGCTGCTGTTCGCGCAACAAATCTCTGTCCGTTTGTCCGTCATTTGGGGCTGCCACCAGACGCCGCTGGGGCAGACGTGCGATTGCGCGGTCATCCACTCGCGGCCTCTGCGCCATCCTGAAACAAGCTGCATCGCGCTATCTTTCGCCCTTCGCACCATTCAGCGCCCGTCCACGCAAATGCTGGAAGAGGACACGCGGCTCACATGTACGATTACGATGGGCCACACGTGCATCACATCTCGATACTCCGTTGCCCTCCAAACAGCTCCTGCTGCTCCTCCTGCACATCGCCAAGAGTGATTCCACGCGCTGGGAAGCGACGCGTCGTCACTGGCGCTAGAACAATGGTTATGCAGCGCGGAAGCCGTTTTTCGTAACTGCCAGACGGATGGCTGAGGCAACCCGAAAGCCAATCCTCCTCCGTTCCAATCCTCCCGAATAACGCCTATTTCGCCATGTCCATTCGCCGCTTCACCAGCAGGAGGATCGTCGACATGGAGCACCAGTACAACTGTCTTCTTTCACGCTGGGAAGACAGACACATGCACATGCACCACGCAAGGAGACAGCCACCTGCCGCTTTGAGCATTCCTTGCTCGTCCATGTGCTCGACGACCCGGAGTGGAGCAGCCCAGCGACATGCAAGTGGATGCAAAGAAGCTCCAAACCTGTTCCACTGCCAATGGCGAAGCTTCTCACCATCCTCGTTCGTGTTCGCGACCAAACGCACACCAGGCCACCAGCATTGGTCCGACCCTTCCATCGTAACATCCGCGTATGAAGTCCCGCCTTCCATCAAACGTTCTGTGTACATTCCATCCGCACAGAGCTGAAACGAGAGGCTCCGGCAATATGGAATTGTCACATGTACGCGTTTCATCGCTTGGAAGGGAGACAGATAAGCTCTTTCCCGTGGATGGCGCCATCGTGCGCCGCGTTGCACCGTGCACACCCGCTCACCTAACTACAGTAACATGTCCGTACCTGATCTTGGATCATTCGTCAGCACTTGACACGATCGCGAACCAGAAGACACCATCAGCTAATATACACCAACTGCTACGACCGGTCAACGTTGCATTGCATTCGCGTCTCACTCAACACCAGACATCCATTAAATTCAGCTCCGGCAAATCCGTACTCATCCACCAGAGCTACCATATATATCGTGTGGAGAGCTATCCGCTCGCTTCCATCTCAGAGACAAAAAAGAACACCTTGCACGCTTGCACCTCATCGAACACGAGATGCAACTAGGAGGTACCACCGCTGGAAACTTGGTTCTTCAGCCGTTCTAACGCTCTTCCTCAACGTACTGTCACCCCAGCAACTGCCCACTAGCCTTTGGCTGGGCGCTAGCAACACGAGCTGCCCTCATCAATTCTATGTACAAGGCATCGCCTTCCTTGATTCAGAGCTACATAGGCGTAGGCTATTCCTGACCTGTCTCGCTCAACGGCATGAGCAGCTTCTTGCTTTGTCGGCAAATCGCTCACACGCATCGCGATGCGAGAATCTAATCGAGTGCTTATCGTCATCACTCAACAATCGCAGCCGATTCTGCAAGCAGTGGAAGCGGTCACATCCGGTGGCATAGCCGCTGCGCAGCAAAGTTCTCGTAGTCTTCCGACACGCCGATTGATGCACCTCTTCACTTGTCAATGCAAGTACTGTATGCGACTTGCATGAAGCATTGTCAGTGGATCTTCTGAACCTGGCTGGATTTCTTTCTACCATTCGCAACGGAGTGTCCTCCGTCTATCGTGCATCTTGCCCTGATGCCAATGGCAGATAACGAATGATGACTCGTGCTATATGCTGCCAATGCTTTCAGCCGAACGCAGGGCAATGGATGCTGCATATCATAGGACCCACCACGGATATGGGTCATCGGATCTAGCCTGGGTTGGAAGGTCGCTTAGTATGGCGAACAGGAGCAGAAAACGGTATCGCCAGCCAACCCTGACAGCATGTGTCTTCAATTTCATCCTGCGATTGGGCCTGCGACTCTATCAAATGTCCATTTGCCCACGTGGACTGTCTGAACATCTGATTCGCGTGCTTCCCAGCACTTGTTCTGCCGCTTCAGATTTTCGACCAGAATCTACCAGACAGAAATATCATCAGAACATCTTTCTCCGAACTCAATCATCAGATCACATAGCTCTTGTCTTAAACATGAATCTCTCAAAAATCCTGCACACCCGTCTCACCCTTCAACTCCCTCCTCTCACCATCCCCACCCGGCAAAAATTCCTCCTCTTCTTTCTCCAACCACTCCTCCAGCTTCCCCCTCTCCTCTTCCTCCCAATCATCCAACTCCTCATTCCCATCCACCAAAACTCCATACTCAAAATCCCCATCCTCCCCCGCCAAGAACCTCTGCGTCATAATGTCCTTCCACAAACTCCAAGCAGCATCCCTATCTAACCCCTCATACTCATCATCCTCTCCCTCCTCCTCACTTTCCCCATCAACTCCATCCCCACACTCCCCCTCCACCCTTCCCATCCTCACAACCTCCTCCCTCTGCCGCCTCACCCTCTCCAACTCTCTCCCTTTCCTCCTCTCGTCTTCCTTCTCCTTCTCCTCCCGTTTCACAGCTAGCGCATTAAGCTTCGCCTCACTCCTCATCAAATCCGCTTCTAGCACACCCGTAAACCCTCTTTCGCGGCCTTGGGTTTCACGTTCTTGCGCTGAGAGATGTTGCCGCACGAGACGGTCGTACAAGATGGGATCTGCGAGTTCGAGGTCCGAGGAGGTGAAATATGAAGGGTGCAGGTCTAAGTAGCGTTTTCGGCGATTTTTGATGAGGATGCGGGTTGGTGTTGTGCTTAGGTCTTCATATTGAGCCACTCTCCTTGTGGACACTAGTGATCCTGATGATAAGGTTTCGTCTTGTTTTTGTTGTGTTGCCGAGCGTATGGCTAGAGAATGCTGTGGCGAGCGTTGCCTTTCTTCTTCTTCGGGAAAATGGGGCATGGCTCGAGGCCGTTCGATTTTCGCCGTATGATGCTTGTCTCTTCTCGAACGTCTTCTCGTATTTCCTTGTTCGTACTCTTGAAGGTGTTGCAAATGGTTGTATATTCTTGCCTCAAGACCACGTGAAGCTGATGCTGTGGTGGCGACTGAATGCTTACTAATCGTTTCCGTCTCATTTGCCAAGACGATGCATGTGCAAGCATTCTCCAACCACAGCTCCGCAGCTTCTCCAACCCCCATTCTGCCTTCTGCGCATTTGTCTGTACAAATTCGGCTTACTCCCTTAAGCCGAGATATCTTGGTTGTCTATACACTTCGGCTCAAGCAATGCCGTCGGATCGACCGACATCCGAGCAAGACTCCCGGCAGTAGCAAGCATTGAAAGTCTCCTTAATCACGACGACACCAGACCTCGTGTGCCAACGACACCTTCAAGAAGCTACACCCAGAATGCCACCACGATGCCTTGTTTCACGGCTATCGTCCGTGCGATCACGCCCAATACAAGTTTTCGGAAGATTCAATACAAGATGCGTGCCTGCAGGTAGCGCACGAAGATATGTTTCCTCCTCGCCAGAAACGGCTAAAAGCCAGCCGACCTGGTTTGGAGGTGTAGTGTTCGGCATTGGTCTTGCGGCGACTATATTTGCAGGATCCTTTGTGTATAGAGCTTCTGCGAATAAAATCAGTTATGCAAGTCATGCACAGATGCTCAAGGTCAGTGGGGGTGGCAATAGATACCGTCGAAGAAGTACGCTCACAGGAACAGGCTGCGAATGAGATCGTTTCAACATTGGGAGAAGATGCTGTCAGCTTTGACGAAGATGTGATTGAGCATCACGGACGCTCTGATTGGTCTACTTCCAATACGGCAGTACGTCCTGTCGCCGTCGTCTACCCCAAAACCACAGAAGATGTCGTTGCCATTGCTCGCTCATGTAACAAGCACAACGTACCCATCGTACCTTTCGGTGCCGGATCCAGTGTTGAAGGAAACTTCTCTTCGCCGCACTCTGGCATTTGCGTGGACTTCACACATATGGATCAAGTCATCGCTTTCCGACCCGAGGACATGGACGTCACAGTACAGCCTGGTGTGAACTGGGTTGATTTGAACAACAAGATTGCAGAAAGCGGTCTCTTCTTGCCTCTTGATCCATCGCCTACGGCACAGATTGGAGGCATGGTCGCGACGAATTGCTCAGGCACAAATGCAATGCGATACGGGACGATGAAGGACTGGGTTGTCAACTTGACTGTAGTCCTGGCAGATGGGCAAGTCATCAAGACGCGCCGCAGACCCAGGAAAACCTCGGCTGGATACAATCTCACCTCCCTGTTCGTAGGCGCGGAGGGCACGCTCGGCATGGTCACTGAAGCAACACTGAAACTCGCACCAATCCCACAAGACACTAGTGTCGCAATTGTAAGCTTCCCAACAATCAAGGAGGCAGCGATCGCTGCCAGCAGTATAATTCGATCCGGAATTCAGCTTGCCGCGTTGGAGATGATGGACGACTTACAAATGCAAGTCGTGAACCGACACGGAAGTGCTGCTGTGAGGAAGCGAAAGTGGCTCGAGGAACCAACGCTATTTCTCAAGTTCTCTGGCACAACGAACGCGATCAAAAGTGATATCAAGCGCGTAGGTCAGCTCATTAAACCTCACAGCCCCAGAGACTTCATCTTCGCCAAAAGCGAGCAAGAGAAGCAGGATCTCTGGGCTGCGAGAAAGGAAGCACTGTTCACAATGGTCAACACTCGTCCTGAAGGTACCGAGATCTGGTCAACAGACGTCGCCGTGCCGCTGTCCCGGTTGACAGATATCATCGAAGTGACCAAGCAGGATTGCAGCAGTTTGGGCTTGTTCGCTTCTGTTATTGGTCATGTCGGAGACGCGAACTTCCACACGGCAATGTTCTTCGACCCTAAGAATCCCGAACAGAAAGCTGCTGTGAGCAAGGTCGTTCACGATATGATGGATCGAGCATTGGAGATGGAAGGCACTGTTTCCGGTGAACATGCCATCGGAATCGGTAAGAAGGACAGTCTGCTTGGTGAGCTGGGGATTGAGACGATTGATTTTATGCGGTCGGTGAAGAGAGCGGTGGATCCAAAATGGTAAGGACTTGTTGCATTCTTCGATTGGAGTGATGACTCTAGCTAATGTTTCGCAGGATCATGAACCCGGGCAAGGTGTTTGACCTGCCCAAGGACAAATAGTCACTCTGAAGTCATCAACGACATAGTGTCTGTTCTACCAGCACTTCCGGCTCGTGGCTCTCGTGTTCCGAAACTAGACCATCAACCACGAAAGCCCACAGCGCTCGGAAGCCGCTGAAGGATCCGACGCCACGCTGCCATTGAGGGTGCTGCATAAACAACCCCGCAGCAAGTCAATCTGGATCGTACAAGCTCCATCGACTTCACATTGAGCGGAGAATGGCTTCTAATCAAGCGACGGAAGTTCCACCATACGCAGAAGAATGGCTCGCAGCAGAAGCGATGGCTGGAGGCCGCAATGTGGTCACCGGCCCAATATCAGAAATGACCGAAGCATTCAACGCAGTATTTGCCGCCGCTAAATCACTCTTGCCTCCACCAGACGACAGTGTCACCACTGCAGATCACAAAACAGCCGAAGGGGTTCTGATCCGAGAATACACTCCCATCAATCTTCCCGCCAATGCTCCAACAGGTCTTTACATCCACTCCGGAGGCTGGTGTCTCGGATCCATCGACCACGAAGACCACCTCACACGAGCTTTAGCCCAAGACATTCCCGCTCGTCTCATCTCAGTCGAATATCGTCTCGCACCTCAACATCCCTTTCCCGCGGCCCTCGAAGACTGCCTCTCCGCCTGGCGCTGGATAACCCAACAACCACATATCTCTCCAACCTCACCGCTCTTCGTCCTCGGCGGTTCTGCAGGCGGAAACCTCACCCTGACAACCACTCTCGCTATCCTCGACCAATCCAACCTCCGATCGCCCACGGCAATCTTCCCTCTCTGCCCCTCAGTCTGCTTCCCCCAGACCTGGTCCTCCCTCCCACCAACCCTCTCAAAATTCATCAAACCGGACGCCTTCTACGCCGATGCCGCAGCAATCAATCGCACTTCCCTCCAGATTTGCACTGAAGCCTACCTCGGCGACAACAATGATCCTTCCAGCCCATTGATTTCACCAATTTTTCACTCACACTTGTCCAAACTACCTCCAGTCTATCTCACGACGAGCGATAAAGACCCTTTACATGACGATGCCGAGATGTTCGGACACAAACTGAAAGAATTGGGTAAAGACATTGAAGTGAAAGACTACAAAGGCTATCCGCATTTCTTCCACGCTGTACCAGTTCTGGCAGCAACGAAGCAATTTCACGAAGACCTAGTAGAAGCCATGAGGAAGAGATATGGTACTCAAACGTAGCAATGTAAAAGTCTTGAGAGGCTCAATGTAGCTTGATCATATCTATAGTGTTACATGTAATCATGATACTTCTACATGATAACATCTACTCTATCTATCATTCCAATCTGTTCTCCACCTTCATATCTGCATTTCCAAAAATTCAAATGGGGTATCTTTTTCGTTCTCAATCTCATGCTCTAACAAATCATGTCAAACACATGTTCACACAGGCTCCACAGTTCTATTGCCTGTGCCCGCACGCACAGGACTCTCAGGGATGGCGACACCACCCTCAGCTTCAGCAAGTCGAAGCTTGTTCAAAGCCTCCGACATACACAGTTCCGTCGGTGAGCCTCTGCTACTCGCAGGACGGCTGCCGATAGGTTCAGTCAAGACCGGCAGCGTGACCTCGGTGGCACCTAGCGTAGCTCGGATGTCCTCGAGTAGGAGATCCATAGGGCAAATGTAAGTGCGACCAGCGCGAGAGGCGAGGACATGACCGCAGACTCTGCCGTCATCGTTGCCAATCACCCATGCGCCGGAGTCACCGCCAATGCCAAAGTTGCCAGCGACTGTCCAGCTGGCGGAGAAGGTGCTTCGACCATGGATCTTTACCAGCTCCATGGTACTTGATATGGTGCCGTGGCCGAGGCCGCTTGTACGGCCAAGACAGTGCACTTTGGTGCAAGCCAAGTCATCGCTCTTACGGATCGAAGTGGGGAATGAGTTACCCTTGCGATCACTGCGACCTCTACAGTAGCGTCTCCCACCTTTGATAACATTGTAAGGCTGGACACGTGGGGGGACGAGCTCGAAGAGCGCCCAGTCAATCTCTTGTGGCAATGATTGGCTGATACTCTTGAAGCCGCCCTCGAGAGAGTGTGCGGTGCGTCGCAGTCCAGAAGAGGCATGTACTTGGCCAAGGCGGTAGGAAAGTAGGTGATCTTCATCAATGCCGCAGTCGGCATCATCCTCGTCATCCTCTTCGGCATGAAGGTCAAGGTCGATGGCATCGTCCAGTGCTGGCTGAGTGATAGCAATCTCCTCCATGTCACCGGGCACGATGCCTGGGCAATCACCCGCGTCGTCGTGAAGAGGCAATGGCATCTCATCTGAAGAGTGCGCGGAAGGCGGTCGCACAGTGCTGAGATCGTCCTCCTCGTCTGACCCCTCTGAAATACCAAGGCTCGAAGTTTCAGACTCGTCGTCGTCAGCATCATCGGCATCATTGGCCTCGTCCGCCTCATCATCCGGGTCGTCCTCTGGTTCCAGCATATGGTGAACACTCATGCCATAGGGGTGGCCGTCAACAAGCACGACACCACCAAAGGACACTGGTGGGAGGTGTTCGTCATATCGATATGCACCGATGGAAGCACCGCACATGGGCTGCTCTTGATAGTCCGGGTTGGCCGCTTTCTCAACATTGGGATCGCGCCAGGGTGCCATGCTTCGGTGAGTGTGGTTCGCATCAGATGCTGTGCGCTCCCTCCTCGACCTGCGGCATCGCTTGATGACTTCCTTCTTGACGCGGATATCGTAAATGCTGGGATCGTACTTGAGATGACGCTTGAGACAATGCTTGACCTTCGCTGTCGAACTGCAGCCGACAATGATGGTTGGTCGCGCGGTCTCTCTGGACTCACCATAAGGCGCCAGACGTATCGAGCTTGACTCAGCCAGACCTTTCAATGCCTTTTCTGCCAGAGTGAGAACTTGGTAGCACATAGTGCTCTGCCAGTGATCCAGAATATGTTGAGGAAGGGTCACATCCAGGAACTCTTCGCGCTTGGACTTGCTGCTTCGATCGGTCGTCTGCTCAGCCTGTTGCTGTGCAGCTTCTCGTGCTCTCTGGGCAGCCTTGCATTCTCTCCAACGCTTCTGAATTAAGGTGACCCGTCGCTTGAAGTCGTTCAACGAAGGCTGCGCCTTCGATTGCAAGCGGTCCTTGAAAAGCTCGATCTGCTCACGAGCTTCGGCCACACTGTGGCGAGGTGAGGCGTGTAGTGCTCTAGCAGAGGCTTGTCGCGCCATGTTGGGCTCTCTCATGGACGGCGTGCCCATACTATGATGCCGGTATGGCCCGGCAATAGATTTATTCGAAAGGGATGGTGTGCGAGAAAGCTCGACCGGTTCTGACATTTGTCTCGTCAGAGAGCTGACCTGCGATGGTTGCCTGACGGCCTTCCTTTGAATGGGGATGTAAGGCTGGACCGGCGAAGATGGCTCAGAAATGAGCTCAGACGCAGGAATGAGTTCTGTAGATGTGCCGACATCGTCCAACAAACAGCATCTTTTGAGGAACTGTAGAAGTATCCCGTAGGTACCCTCGGCAGTGAGTCTTGCCGTGTCTGTATCGTCAGACAGTCGTAGGCACGTCTCAACAGCTCGCATATATGCCGAGCCACACTTTGATGCCAGCTTTGGTATCCAGATCTTCTCGATCCGGAGCTTGAAGTCGGCAAGGGTGTATTTGGGTTTGTAAAGGTCGCCAATTGGTGTCCATAAGCCGATCTCGAGGAGGATCAGGCCGAGGCCATACAGATCATACTTCATGTCAAAAGGAAAATCTCTATTCGCGCTGCTTGGCTCATCGAGTGGATGTCTGTAGACGTTGAAGTCGGTCGCTCGGCGGACACCTTCGATGTTGCATTTGGAGAAGAGGTCGAATGATGCCCAGAGAGGCTTCCTAAGCTGCTCTAAGCGATTCGCTTCCGTCTCGTCCGCAGTGGTGGTGAATATGACGCTACTGCTGTTGATGTTGCCGTGAGCCAACTGGCGGGCATGCAACGCATGCAATTGCTCGGTCAGGCGCAAGGCCATGCGGAATCTGTGCTCGAGTGCTGGAGCTGCCATTTCAGTTGCGGAGCTTTGTGCCTTATTGCCTTTTTGGACAAGCTTGAGCAAACTGAGCGGAGCAAGTGCTTGAGCAGAGCTGGTGATATGCAACTTGTTGTGTATGGAATACGGCAGATCGTAGACGAGGCCGATCCGTGGCTGGTCAGCATCCTCAAAGTAGCCAAGCAAGCTGAGGTTCGTCTGAGATTCTGCCCGCATTGGCTGAAAGCTCGCCGCAAGAGCCTCGAGGCGTTGCAAGGGCGGCGGTACACCAGTCTGCCGATACGTGGCGTCGTAGTTGGCGTACTCCACCAGCACTGGAACTTCCGCAGCGGGGCTGGCAAGTGCAGTCTGTACACTCTCCGATACATTATTGCGGATCAGTATTGCCACCATTCGGGTAGTGGATGGTACACCAACGGCCTCGTACGGTGGTGGGCCTTCAGCCGGTAGCTTCAATGCCGAAGCCTCAATTCGTGACGGTAGTCCAGCATAGGGAGAAAGAAACGGCTTCGAAAAGGCCGGATTAACGAGTGTAGTCTCTGAAGAGGCAAATGACTGCGTAGGGTAAATGCCTTTACCGCTGCGTCTGCTCTTCTTCGAGGCGATCGGGTCGAATGAGGTCGGTCCAGAATCGAATTGTGGATGCTCGCCTCTCGCGAGCGCCCTTCGGGACTGGGTCAGATCGTACAGCGTGTCGATAGAGGTCGTCAAATCATGCAGAAGGTCTTCATAACGGGCTTCATCAAAGACGGCCGCTTTTTGTGGATAGGCCTCGCCCTCCTTGGCCAGTGGCTGACTCGCCTTTTGGATTCTCTCAGCTTCCTCTGTCACTTCGTGGATATTCGTGAGTACGCTCTCGACCGTCTCCGTAAGACCAGCCTTGGCGACCGACTCGTCGATTTTGGCATCTTCGCCCTTTTCGTCGCTCCATTCGAGTCCCCATGTAATCAGACGGTCCTTCTGGATGCGGTACTTGCGATGCAGCGAGGCGAACTGTACATTTGTGTTCGACTGCACCTGCAGATTTGCCAGAGCACTCTTCTTGGCGTCGGAGTACAGTTTAGATAGCCTGGCGGTCCGTGGCATCGCTGGATGCGCAGCGCGATACCCTTCCATGATGGTGGCGTTGCTGTCGCACTGGCATAATCGGTCCAGGTGAAGTCCACTGCGGTCGGTGCTCAGTCGCGAACAGCGGTGGTTGTCATATGAAGCGACGCTGAGAATTGCAGAGTGTCCCAATCATAGCCATGCAAGGCGAAGAGGGAGAGGGTGCGTGAAGGGTTTGAGGTGGATTGCTGCAGCCTTCGGCGTTCGAAAGTCGCTGCCTGGTCAGCCACAACGTCGATCGCCAAGCCCAACCGAGGAATGGCAACTTCCCTGCTCATGCCTAGGCACGAGAAGGACACCGCCAGGTTCAGACAACATTTGTCACGAGAAAAAGTTCGGATTGTTGAGGAGTATCAGCGTCTCCTCTCAACTGCAGGACTGGTCTGTGGTATTCGTCCCATTTGCCTCGCTATGCAAAATGCTAACGTGATTCTACTGTACAATTCTCCCGATCTGCGGCATCTGGCTGCCTCCTGAGCCCTTCAAACTCATGTCTCACGTGTCGCACGCACTGTGGCTAGTGATCGTGTCTGCGAAGGGTATCCCGAGTGCATGGTAGTTTCATATATTAGCAGCCTACTCCCCAGCTTTGCTGTCTGTAGGCAGAGACGCCACGCTCACTGCTTCCTGTCTCGAGCAGGATCATGAGAACAGCACATGGAAGGCAGCAGAAGGCAGCACATCTCAATTGCTCGTGTTGCCTCAAATCTCTAACCAGCTGCTCTCGTGTTCAAGATAAGCGCCACAATCAAGCTAGCAGATGGTGTCAGCTCGAGCTCAGTATCAGTAGAAGCAGAACACACAGACATACCCGTAAAGTCCCAGCACTTCGCCGAAAATGAGAATGAGCACCATGCCGACGAAAATGCGTGACTGTTGCATATACGCGCGTACCCCCTATGACCTCCAGTTAGTTCTCCTTGTCCAGTTCCACGTCTCATGATTGCCTACCGCGTCGCCAACTATCCCGATTGCATATCCCGCTGCTAATCCAGTCAAGCCGACCGAAAGGCCACACGCTAAATGCATGCAACCATTGTATAGACTGTAATGTACCCCGGGCGGCGCCTTCATGCTTCCTGCTATCAGTACTGCTACCACCAGGGCGTAGACAGCAATGATTCCAGACATGACAACCGGAATGAGAGACTGTCCTGTATGAGTTTCCCTTCTATTCTTCGCCATCGTGCTTGTTGCAGGCTTCAGCATACCTTCATGATCAGGTCCGGCCTGAAAACACCAACATTTGCGATACCGATGCCTGACTTTGCTGTGCCATATGCCGCGCCCATACCTGTATTGCCTTAGTGTCCATCTTGCCTCCGTATTCAAGATATTTTGTCCATACACCCAAAGATCATGGCAAAGGCGATGCCACCCATGCCCAAGAACGGCGCGAACTTGGGCGTAAGCTCTGACGTCGACGAGTAGTCGGCCATCGTGAATGTGCTCGACGGAGACGGCGGTAAGGTATCGAGCTCGATGTCGGCGGTGCTGTGGTGGCGGCGGCGATGGGAGTCGACGATGATGTCGTGGTAGTTCGTCCGCCGGCTGCACGCGCATCACGCTTGGGCCGTGCACCTCTAGATATGCTTGGCGGCGAGGAGAGGGCGCGGATCCACAACCACCACACCACACCTCCGCTCGAGACTCCGCCGACTCACACCAATCCACCGGCCACTAACCCCGCGGCCACTCATCGCCGCCGCTTTGGACGACGTCGTTGTGTTGACTGGGTTCCGCTGAGCCTGGAACCACGCATTGGGGCAATCCGAATCCACACGGGACTGGTCAGCACTCTGCCACGGATGGGCCGCCAGCAGCGACAATGGCTTATCAACCGCCACAAGGTCGTCAATACGCGCGCAACACGCCCGCCGAAATAAATCCTGCGAGCAGCGGGCAGCGCGATGCAGCTTTTGCCAACATCTTCGGCGGTGCTCCGCCTGGGAGGACGGGTGGGACGCAGGAGCGAGCAAACACCATGTCGGCGGCCACGCAGCAGTACATGCAGCGGGCCCCGCCCGTGAGGATGGGTCAACAGCCGAACGGCTATCCCCGACCACCCAGCTCTTCAGATGGCAGCATGAATGGGCAGCCAGCGTACGGCATGAATGGACAACCGGGACAACAACGACGACCGCCGCCGCAGAATCTGCCCCAACCAATTCGCCCCGATCGAGTGCCATATGGCCAGCCGCAGCGTCTCGACCAACGAATGCCAGCTCCGCCTGGCCCATATCAGCGCTCCTTTAGTGGAAGACCTGGCGCCCCAGGCCCTGCGTTGAGCACCGACTCCTTTCGGACACAATCCCTCGCCTCTGTGCCGCGCCCCATGTATCAAGGGCCTGGAGGCAATTATCAGGCTGCTCCTGCCCAGGCGTTTCGACAGCAGCCGTACGTGAATCAGCACTTGGCCAGGACGACAGCTCAAGGTCGCGTAGTGCCTGACAGGCCGCAAGATGAGCGCACGATGTCTATGTCTTCGTACACGCGTGATGCCGATTTCACGCAGACAATGAGTGGGAGGGTGATACCGAATAGAAGACGAGAGTCTGGCGATACCGATATGAGCAGCTCGACCATGACTAACGGGCATGGCGATCCTCGCAATGGCTTTGCGGGCAGTGGGAGACATCCGAGTGGCAGCAGCCACACTACCCAGGGCTCAAGGACAATGTCTATGGCATCGACGGCCGTGTCGCCAAGCGAGGCACAACGCCAAGGAAGTATGCCACGATCCGACAGTCAACGCACTGGAACGATGGTCGCGCAGAAACGGCCCTCGCTCGTATACGGCGCATTGCTGTCGAACGTTGCAGCGGCGTTTCGTGAAAGAGTACCGCTGAGAGATCAGATCAAGGACGGGTTGGAATACAAGAATGCCTTCACGGGCTTCGAAGCCGTGGAGCTGATCGCGTACGTGATCAGAACTTCCGACCGCAATCTGGCGCTTCTTTTGGGCAGGTCTTTGGACGCGCAGAGGTTTTTCCACGAAGTCACATATGCGCATCGATTGCGAGACTCACCCAACGAGGTCTACCAATTCAAGGAGACTATCAATGAGGAACCTCCGGAGGTCAATGGAGTCTTCACGCTCTTGACAGAATGCTATTCGCCGACGTGTAACCGGGATAATTTGTGTTACTCCATCGCTTGTCCACGTCGCCTGGAACAGCAGCAGCGATTGAATATGAAAATTACGCCAGGTCTGAAGCGCGAGACATCTCGATCCAGTTTGCATGACGAAGTTGATACGGAACAAAAGTTGTGGATCAACACTGTTTCCAAGGAAGTCTCGGACAGCGTAAGCGAACGAGAGAAGAAGCGCCAAGAGGTCATCTCCGAACTCATGTATACTGAGCGTGACTTCGTCAAGGATCTGGAATATTTACGGGACTTCTGGATCAAGCCGCTCAGGCAGCCTGACCACTCTCCAATTCCTGAGCACAGGCGAGAGAAATTCATCCGGACAGTTTTCTCCAATTGCCAAGAAGTCCACTCTGTCAACGCACGCATGGCACAAGCTCTGACACGACGCCAACAACAGAATCCGGTGGTAAGGAACGTGGGTGACATCTTCCTGGAGTATGTGCCTCAATTCCACCCTTTCATCCGGTATGGCGCGAGCCAGCTGTTTGGAAAATTCGAGTTTGAGAAGGAGAAAGGCTCAAATGCTGCATTCGCTCGGTTTACCGAACAGACCGAGCGCTTGAAGGAGTCCCGGAAGTTGGAGTTGAACGGATACCTCACCAAGCCGACAACGCGTTTGGCTAGATATCCTCTACTTCTCGAGAATGTCTTGAAGCACACCGACGAGAACAATCCCGATATGAAGGACATTCCCAAGGCCATTGAACAGATCAGGCATTTCTTGAGCCGAGTCAACGAAGAGTCGGGCAAAGCAGAGAACCACTTCAACTTGATGAGTTTGAATTCGCAACTAAAGTGGGGCCAGATCCCGCACATGGACTTGAAGCTGACCGAGGAGTCGCGGCAGCTGATTTTCAAAGGCAATCTCAAAAAGACACCTACGGCTGAGCAGGCCGATGTCACCGCTTACCTGTTCGATCACGCCGTTCTCATCGTCAGGGTCAAGACTGTCAACAAGAAGGAAGAAATCAGAGTATACCGAAAGCCAATTCCACTGGAGCTACTACAAATCCGCGAAATGGACTATGTGCTGCCGAAGATGGGCATTGCCAAGCGACCATCGTCGAGCATGATACCCGGCATTGGCCGTGTCGGCACGCGACCGCCTCCGAACGAACAAGGCTACCCAATCACGTTCAAAGGTCTTGGGAAGGGCGGTTACGAGCTGACCCTTTATTGTACATCTCAGGTGCAGCGTGAAAAGTGGATGGAGCACATCATGACTCAAAAGGAGAAGTTGTCTGAGCGCCACAAGATCTTCACAATGGCCAAATTGAACGAGGGATTCTTCAACGCAACTGTCCGAGTTAATTGCTGCAGACCAATAGACGGCGGCAGGAAATTGGTGATTGGAACAGATTTCGGCGTGTACGTCTGTGACAGGAAACCGAAAGACGCGTCGCAGAAACCAAAACGCATGCTGGACATTAAGCTGGTGACGCAGCTGGAAGTGCTTGAACAGCATCAGATCATCATCGTACTGGCTGACAAGGCGGTTTACAGCTTCCCACTGGAGGCACTTGAAGACGAGAGCTCGCAAGCACCTTCAAAGCGCGGCCGAAGGATATGTCATGCCAACTACATCAATGCAGGCACATGCAATGGGCAGACGCTTGTGTGCTGTGTCAAGTCCAGTTCACTCTCCTCCACCGTCAAGGTGTTCGAGCCGATGGACTCCATGACCAAGGGCAAGAAGAAGTCCGGCTTTGCCAAGATGCTTGCCGGTGGACAAGAAGTTCTGAAGCCTTACAAGGAGTTCTACATTCCCATGGAAAGCAACAGTATCCACTTCTTGCGCAGCAAGATCTGCGTCGGCGGTGCCAAAGGTTTCGAAATTGTCTCGCTCGAGACTCTGGAAACTCAATCCCTCCTCGACCAGGCCGACACTTCGCTTGACTTCGTCGCACGTCGTGAGAACGTCAAGCCAATCTACATCGAACGTAGCACTGCCGAGTTCCTGCTTTGTTACAATGACTTCTCCTTCTATGTCAACAAGAACGGCTGGCGAGCTCGAGGCGACTGGAAGATCCTTTGGGAAGGATCGCCAAATGCTTTCGCGACATGGGGCGAAAAGTACATTCTTGCATTCGAGCCGGAGTTCATCGAGATCCGGCAAAGCGATACGGGTGGGCTGGTC